>NW_028301715.1:30577500-33077500 GCF_037042655.1 Diuraphis noxia | reverse complement strand
TTTTCTCGTGACGACGACGACGTCAGACCGCCGACATAATTAATCTCAACAAGCACGCCGTACTATTACGAGTAACTCTAACTTGTTATACATTATTTTGCTCGTGCCATCAAAGATATCGGACCGCCGACACAATGAATTTTAAAGCACACGCTGTTCTATTACGAGTCACTCAAAATTGATATAAGTTACTTTTCTCGTGACGACGACGACGTCGGTCCAACCTTCGACCATATAAGCTAATAGACACGGCATACGGTAAATATCTTGACGCCAGCATCATGTAGCGTGTGACGTCACGTTTGGGCAATAACACCGGCCGGCGCCCAGACTATAGATAGTATTCTAAATTCTAGCTATCCCAATAAAATATGATTGATTAATGGCTTAACTTACAAATTTTAATTCTTAATTTCTTATTTCCTTATACTATAACACTAATTACTATTTATCTATCTATCTGTGTATCTCGGGTTTTCTCTTATTTTACGAGTTATTTATTAATTCAAATATAATTATTAAATTAAATTTACCAAAATGATATATTTAGAACTAGTATATATTGTATTGTTACCTCATTGTAAACTCTCAGATTAATATACACTTGAAATCATAAAATAGCAAGGCTGGGCAAGTTAACTATTTTTTTTAATTCGTTAAGATAAGTTAATAAAGAAAAAATTAAGTTAAGTTTAAAGTTAAAAGTTACCTCTATTTTTTTTAACTTGCAACAGTTACAAGTTACTTAGAAAATAAAAGTAACTTAACTTAGTTAAAAATAAGTTACTTTTTTTTTACTATAAAACTAATATTTATACTGCCTACCTTTTTTTAAGCTAACAATAATAACATAATAATTCAATAAATGTCTTAAACATTTTAAATAAATGTATGTAATAAATTTATTTACTGTAGTTCTTATATTTGTATATTATACTTTAATCAGTGATGAAATCCAATAAAATAATAAAATAATTGTTATGTATTTGTTAACGTAAATGATCCAACTATACTAAATATTATCTATTAGAATACAATTACTTGGTTACACAATATATAAATATATTATATAAAATATTATTCAATTAATAGTAAGAATACAATATTTAATCAAACCATTATTGTATTTTACTATTTTAGTAGACAGTAGTTACCTTATACCTATTCCTAGTGAGTTGTATTTGCCATTTGGTATATCATATGAATATCAAAAGTAAAATAATGCAACCATAAACTAAGATTTTCAACATTCATCCTTTAACTATCATTATAATAAAACCATTATTATCAAACATTTCAAAACACAATACTTTCAAGTTTCAAAGAAAGCAGTTTAAAACTATGAAAGCTAGAATGTGAAAAATAATTTTCGACGACAAGGGACAGACTCGGGACATACAATACGACAGTAAAGAAAAGCGGGTAAGTCGTGGATGTCGCTTTGCTGTACTGTAGGTTACTGTAATGGATGGGATTAAATTTGAATGCAATGATAGGTATCATTGTATACGAAAAACGATTCTGAAAGGAGATGATTTGTCAGTCTAGGATATATTATATTTAAATATTGTCATATGTTCTATTTTGAAACAAATATTTTATTTTTCAATTAAGACGCATTTTGCATATGGCATGGTTAATCAATTAGTGTAGTTATCATAATTAATAATACTTTATATTATCATAGATATACATGTACCTGGTTTGAGGATAAATCGTTATCATTACGCGATTTCATAAAAATTTAAAACTCAAACGCTCAAAACATTTTTCCTATAATGACACTTCAAATTTTCTCTATAGCTATTTGAAGAAAAACTTATGGAAAACTTGGTGTTAAATTTTATAACCTTAGATATAAATACAAACAATATTATGAATTTTGATCTACAAAATAATTTGCAAATATTCATGGTTTTGACGAATTTTTGTCAATATTTGAAATTCAAATGCTAATAAAAATTTAATTTGAATTTCCGGTGGACATTTTTTTTGTGATAAAGGTTGACAAATTTGTAAGGAATCTTGTATTAAATTTTCAAATCTTAGGTATAAAAGGAAAAATAACGATAAAAAATCGAAATTTAAAATTCAAACGCACTTATAATTTTTCCTATAATGATGCTTCGAATTATTTAATTTTTTTTAGCTACAATAAGCACAACTCATAAGGAACCTTGTATTAAATTTTCAAGTTTTTTTGGTCGTCCAAAATTTTTTTACCGACACTTCAAAAAAAAAAATCACTTCGTTCAGAATCTAAAAATGTGTTCCAAACGGCAAACGCTGTGAGCCTGTCAACGAGTGAACACCAAATAATCAAATTAATAATAACTCGAAATTGTTTTGCCCAAACGTGATGTCATATCATTAAACATGATGGCTACATAATTGTGCCTATACAAGCATAAGATAAGGCGCGTTTACTAGCTTATATGGTCGAAGGGTCCAACGACATTATTATTCTCAACGTGCACACCGTTCTATTGCGAGTTACTCGAATTTGTTATACGTTACTTTTCTCGTGACTTCAATGAAGTTGGACCGCCGACATAATTAATCTCAACACGCACGCGGTCCTATTGCAAGTTACTCTAAATTGTTATACGTTACTTTTCTCGTGACGTCAACGAAGTTGGACCGCCGACATTATTAATCTCAACATGCACGAACGGCTTTCGATTGCGAGTTACTCGAGTTTGTTATACGTTACTTTTCTCGTGACGACGAAGACCGCCGACATAACTAATCTCAGCGCGCACTTATGATAACCATAAAGACGTCGGACCGATGACATAATTGAACTCAGCGCACGCATAAACTTATTACAAGTAACTCAAAATTGTTATACGTTACTTTTCACGTGACGACGAAGACGTTGGACGACCGGCATAATTAATCTCAACTCGCACGCCGTACTATTACGAGTAACTCTAACTTGTTATGCGTTACTTTTCTCGTGATGACAACAAAGTTGGACCGCCGTCATAATTAATCTCAGCGCGCACATCGTACAATATTACAAGTTACTGCAGGAACTTGTAATACGTTACTTTTCACGTGACGATGACGACGTTGGATCGCCGACGTAATAAATTTTATAGCGCAAGATGTTCTATTGCGAGTTTTTTTTTTTTTATATAAGAAATTTTGCAATCTGTTTTTAACTAGAACAATAAGCAAATGTACATAGCGTATTTCTATATGAATTTTTTGAGGTAAGAAGCTACCCATTGGTGACACTACCTATTTTGTGTTCTTAAATTTTTAAGTTAAGCTAATTTTAATTTTGAGACAAAAGGTCCCGACACCATCTTCGCTTAAGCCGTCTGGGTGGATTACCTGGAATGGACAAGGTAGATAGTTTTTTAATAAGAATAGGATTAGGATGAAGAGGTAGTTTGGTGTGAAATCTTTTGTAGTAGCATTTTGCTTCGTCAAGTACTGTTGTTATTCTTAGATCGTTATGGAGCGTAACATTGCAGGATATAAATGTAGGGGCATTTGTGATTTTTCTTAGGGCAATGTTTTGAAAAGCTTGAATTTTTTGTATATTTGATTTTTTTGCACTACCCCAGAGCTGGAGCCCGTAGGTCCAGATGGGTTTTAGAAGAGCTTTATATATTATTAATTTGACATTTTCTAGAAGCTATCAGAGGATCTGCATTGATGAAAATTATTGCTTTATCGTCTACATATTATGCAATTAGCGTTTAAGGTGTAGTAGGTTGATCTGATGCATAAATGTTATATAGTATCGGGGAAAGTATGCCTCCTTGAGAAATACCTATTACCAGATTACACGCGAAAAGTTACGAACAACAAATTCATGTTGCTTGAATGGGGTGGGTTGATTGGCGCCCGCAGGCAAATGCATTACAAGAAAAAAAAAATTAAACCTTATTTTGGTGTAACTATAAAATAAGAATACAAATTGTTCTATGTTGGAAAGAAATATTTTGAAAAGTTTAATATAAGAATCTGGAGTCTAGTCTAATCTCAAGGAGAATAAATAACTAAACATAAGTACCTATAGTAAAAACATCATGATTTAATGATTACTTATAGAGCAAATGATTACAAAAGTTTAAATTTCTGTTCAATAAAATAAATTAGAGTTTAATTATGAAAAAAAAATGGGAATGGAGGTGTGGCGCCCGCAGGCAAGTCTTTTTCAAGAAGCTAAAATAAAAATTTTAAACGTTATAATTTATAATATTAGAATACACACTGGAGTCTGCAGTATGTAATCTCAAGGAGAATAAACTAATAAACACCTAAACATATCTATAGTAATGAAATCATGATTTAATGATTACTTTTGGGGCAAATGGTTATAAAAGTTTAAATTTGTGTAGAAAAAAAAAATTAGAGTTTAATTATGAAAAAAAAATTAGGAATTGGAGTGTGGCGCCCGCAGGCAAGTGTTTTTGAAGTAGCAAAAAAAAATTTGGAAAAGTTTTAATATAAGAATACACACTGTAGTCTGCAGTATGTAATCTCAAGGTAAATATATATGAATAAAAATATTTATATAGTAATATGATCATGATTTAATGATTACTTTTATAGAGCAAATGTTTTTTAAAGTTTAAATATGTGTATTGTGTACACATAAATAAACTAGTTGAATTATAAAATCTAAAGATTATAAAGAAATAAATAAAAATATTTATAATACCTAATAACATCATGATTTAATTATTACTTATAGAGCAAATGGTTATAAAGTATAAATTTGTGTAGAAAAAAATAAATTAGAGTTTAATTATGAAAAAAAACATTGGGAATGGGAGTGTGGCGTCCGCAGGCAAGTGTTTTTCAAGTAGCAAAAAAAAATTTGGATAAGTTCTAATATAAGAATACACACTAGAGACTGCAGTATGTAATCTCAAGAAGAATAAATAACTTAACATATTTATAGTAATAAGATCATGATTTAATGATTACTTATAGGGCAAATAGTTATAAAGGTTAAATTCGTGTACACAAAAATAAATTAGTTTAATTATGAAAAAAAAATTAGGAATTGGAGTGTGGCGCCCGCAGGCAAGTGTTTTTCAAGTAGCAAATAATAAAAATTGGAAAATTTATGATATAAGAATCCACACTGGAGTCTGTAGTATGTAATCTCAAAGTAAATACATCAATAAAAATATTAATAGTAATAAAATCATGATTTAATGATTACTTATAGAGCAAATGTTTTTTAAAGTTTAAATATGTGTATTGTGTACACATAAATAAACTAGTTGAATTATAAAATATGAAAAAAAAATTGGGAATGGGAGTGTGGCGCCTGTAGGCAAGTGTTTTTCAAGTAGCAAAAAAAAAAATTAGAAAATTTATGATATAAGAATACACACTGGAGTCAGCAGTATGTAATCTATCTCATGGTAAATATATCAATAAAAATATTTATAGTAATAAAATCTTGATTTAATGATTACTTATAGGGCAAATAGTTGATAAAGTTTAAATTTGTATACACAAAAATAAACTTGAGTTGAATTATTAAAATATGTAAAAATACATTTTGTAACCAAACCAATGACTTCCATCCACAATCTCTAAACTCCCAAAACTTAATAAATTGATGTACAATTATTTGTTCATTGAGAACTTTTTGACAGTACTTGGTTAGACTCTGTTATATATTAAATTTAATCGTTATTCACTGACAATCTTAAAATTGAGATAAATTTTATTATTAAATCAACTCCTTTTTATTTAATTAAAAGTTTATTTTGGGAGGCAACGTGAATCAATGCTATAAAATCTCTTTGAAATTGCAAACAATTCTTAAAAATGAGGAAATGAGGCTCTTTATTATGGACTACAGTCATTTTTTTGTTACATTTCAAATTCTATTGTATACATTAATATTATAAAATAAATTATGATCAGGGGACGCTTATTTTATTGTAATAGGCAGTATAGTTAGTCTGTATGAAATACAGGTATAACACTAATATGTCTTAAAACCATGTTAAAAATTACAGCAATTTTAATCTGGTATTAATAGTATTAAGTGAGAAGTTAGCATTATATATTTGGTACAGTATAGTTAAAGCTAAAAATAATAATAATAATAATAAAATAAACTATATGTGTTATATTTATTAAAGATATTAACTATTGTATTAATTTTTTCCTCATTAATTTTTAAATATTTTCTTTGATTGTTATGTTTACAATTTCGAATACCTTGAAAGTTAGTAGGAATATTTCTATGCAAAGATCACGAACATGATAGTCATCTATCATCAACTGAGATCAACTTACCATTCTCTATAGGTACCTAACCTCAACAACTTCCTTATGACTTAATTAACCATCTGCATGTCCGCGGGGAAGGCAGTGCCGTAGCCAGGGTTAGGATTTGGGGAGGGAAAAAGTGTATACAGTACTATACACTCAATACCCCTCGGGAAGGCTGTCTACGACACTGGGTTTAATAAGTATCAATCTAAATGGTCGTATAAAAATAAATGCTATTTGGGTAACGCGTGACAAACGGATGGTTAACTAGGACACTTTGAATAAAAAGATCCTTAGTTGGTTTCCGATATAAGTGTTTACTTATCAAGTTGTTCTATTGATTGTTAACCTCTTAGAAATACCTTGAACTATTAAAATATTGGCCTCTTGAAATATTTTTCAGTCTACTAGATTTTAGTAGTTCGGTACCATGAGTGCATATAAACCGCGTATAGGTACATGAGAGGAACTGTAATGAATATAGGTGCAATGTGCATCCATAGTACATATCATCAAGTTCTAATTAACACATACAATTTAAACTCGGTAGTATGATTGGACGTAAATTTTAGAAATAACAACTAATAAGTATTAAAGATTGATCTGTATCTGTAATCTGTATGCATTGTTTCCGAATTACAAACATGATTTTTTTATTTTTTGCACTTTTATGAATTACTGAATACTTTGGAAGTTAAGACACTTCCTCATTAAAGCAAAAGAACTTTTAAATATATAAGTACATAAATGGGTTATCACCTAAATTCTGTGCTCGTCCAACACAAAAATTAAAGTTATTATTCTTTTTTGATCCCAGAAACGTTATGTGGCATGATGATAATTACATTTTATTTTTATATGACACCTAAAAAACGATCCTCAGCACCAGAAGTTGAATTATTACTATTTTCAATATTTTTTAAATGAAATAATCCAAAAAATGTTTACACAATAACCGGTGAGGCCTGATGGGTATATTATCATACCGACTATATCTTTATGTAGCCAATACCATAATGTAGAAAACATAGAATTATAATTTATATTTTAAGTCTATGGTAGAAAAGGATGTTTTAGTACAAAAAAGTGCTACTGCCTACTGCTCTGACGAGTATAGTGGTGGCGAATCATATAATAAATTTATATCACATCAGTAAATCATCCAAGGATCATTAAAGATTTACCCAATGGACTGAACAAAGCATAAAGAAAAATTTGATAAATGAAATAACTTTTGTGCTAATTAATATTTTTTTTCTATAATTTGTTGATGCTGCGCCTGCACTTATCATAGAACTTTTGTTAAATTTATAATTCTGAAAATATGTTATTAAACTATACCTATACGTGTAAAAAATTTAAAAATATTGATCAGAACATAAGTTATTTCGTTTGTCAGATCTTCTGTTGCATTGTATGACGTATTGACATATGTTGTTAAGACTATACAATCAGAACTTGTGGCAGTTACGCTCTTATATTATAGTGAACCGATTTTTTTATCATGGGCCCACGTGAATTATAAATACATGACAATTCAATTCACATAGTGTATTAAACCACGTGTGGTTATTTTAATAGTAATATTTCAGAAGTATAATTCATATACCATCAAATATATTACTATTTATATGTTTATACTTTACCAGGTACCGAGTACTAGTACACCTATAGTAGTAATTTAATACCTTTTTATAGATTTTGGTATTAATCATTCATAATGTATATGTAAGTAATTATATATATATAGGTACCTATACATATAGTAGGTATGTTAAATATTCAAAATTACATTTATGTTACTTATACAATATGTAAAACTCAAATCACAATTAGTAACACCCTGCCTAAATTTGTACCTTTATTGTAGCATTATCTAATAAGTTTACTCTGACCTTCAAAATATGTGATTTAAGGTTTTTTAGAAATTTATAAACAGGTTAACAGAAGTACTTATTTATTATATTTTGTGGTATTTATTTCCATGGTTTTATGTCATTCTTTGAATAGGTGCCCACACTTATTTTTATATAAATTGCATATAGTTTACTGTTATAACTTTGAATCATGTTTGGTGAAACATTTAGGGGTTGGTGAGTACACTGGATGTCAAATTTGAGAGCAAATAAAAATTAAAATCCTCCCAAGTGATTAAAATCTATTTATCAGTGATTGTCACTAGTTAAGTATTTTTTTGGTATTGATAGCATACTAAACAATTATTTAAAACATTAATATGTCAGCAACATGGACAATGTCCAGGACATATAATTTATACTATTTAGGTATATACACATTATACATATATGATTTTCACTTTGCAGTTAGGCATAAAAGTTACAGACAAGAAATACTAATAGTATAGCTTTGCATTAATTATACATATTTAACCTTTTTATTCTTTATTATTATTGAAAATAATAATTTTGAGTGGCATATTTTATTCAACTGGCAGTTACATTTAAAATTCTCCATTTGCATATATATAAATGCTCAAGTTAATAAAAAACATAAATTAAATTGCTGTATCTTACTTTCTTGTGTTAATTTTTTCAAGAAAAAAACAATTTAAAAAAAAAAATTAATTATCATTACAAATTATTTATACAATGTTTATGAGTTTAAAAGCTCTTTTAAGCAAACTTGTGATAAAGATAGAGAGTAAAACAATATTGATTATTCTAAAATAAACGAATAAGAAAAATTATAGATAGGTACATTCAAATAAAATACAAGGACAGATATTATTGATTAAAAATTGAAAACAATATATTTTTGCAAAGATGAATTGTTGGATCCCTGCCTCAGTACCTACATATTATTGACAGAGATTTATATTGCATATTACTATACTTATATAACTTTTAGTTCAAATAAATGCAAGCGTAGAGGAGCTTGCACGCTCTGGAGCAGGCTGTAGTCCAGGGGTCGGCAAGTAATTTCTATTGGAGTCCGTAAGATTAAAATAATAAATAAATGAGGTTTGGTGAAAAAAATGTTTGCCAAATCTTTATGTTTTTAATTTTTTATAATAGTAATATGAAGAAAAAATTTTAATACATGTCAACTGTCCGGAGGCTCTCTGTGTTCCACGGTCCGGATTCGGACCGCGGTCCGCCAGTTGCCGACCGTTGCTGTAGTCAATTTGCACCAAAATTGACCCAAAATATTTACAACATATGTAATTTGCACAATTTTTTTTTTAAATCCGTTTGTAATTTGCACCAAGATAAAGATATGTAATTTTCACCATCCAGGTAGTAAGAAATAGGAATTGTAATTTGCACCAAAATTAAAATCGATTATTTTTTCGATAGTATTTCGATAGTACTAACATATAATTTTTTATATCTTAATATAAATTTAGCTTAGTTTTTATTTATAAAATAGCTGAGCTTATACACTATTATTGATGTAAGTACTAAGTTTATATAAAATTGTATAATTATGAATATAAAAAAAGTTGGCCAATTAAAAAAATTATAATGTGTTATTAAATCGTATTATTATTATTAAAATTATTATTGTCATTCGTATTAATCTAGTCTCGACGTCTACGAAGATACCGAGGAAATATCGAATATTTTAAAATCGAATGTTCGATAATCGAACAAATAAATAATAATTTTGGTGCAATTTACAAACTCCCCTGGAGCATTTTTAGTCTTAACTCTTAAGCTTTTAGAGCTGTCTAGTTTTAGCAACAATTATATACCTACAAAATAAACCTTTTTTTGCTTTGTAATTTGTATCATAACTTATAAGTATTCCTTAATTTGTTCTTGATAGTTGATAAAAAAATGTCAGTTTTCTGTGTGGTCATTATAATTGTTAGTACTTCCATCAAGTATTATTAATAACACCAGTACAGCGTTTTTATTTTCAAAAAGGTTGTTGAAGTGTTGAACATAATATATTTATATCTAATTATATTATACCTGTTAGGGCCGGAAGCATATAATGATAATATTATGCGCACTCCGGACACCTTTGTTGCTCACCACTAACACCTAGGTCTTAAATATGCGAGCACCCAGTGTAGTGGTGTAATAGCTCGAACAGCAGTGGTCAGGATTGCCGGGCAAATAACTACTGTCGAGCTACGTAATGTGTGTTGTGTATTTACGTGTATTATTTGTGTGTTATGTGTGTATATATGTATGTGGGGTGTGTGTACAATGAATTAAAATTAAAGAAATGGTATCACGATTGCTGGTAGATAATAGTTGCTGTATAATACGCAAATTAATAATGGTACAAATATATAATAAAAATCACAGCAACACAATAAGTATAATTTACGGTAAAATTAATAGATAATAAAATAAAAGTATAACTCACGGTAGCTATTAGAGCTACGTGAAAATATAAAAATGTTAGCCCTTCTGGCTCAACAGAATAATATTAATATTTAAATTAGCCCTTCTGGCTCAACATAGTAGTATAAATATTTAAATTAGCTCTTCTGGCTCAACAGAATAATATTAATACAAAACAATCCGTTCAAATTAATCTGCGGTCCTTATGTTCAAACTAATATAATACTTTGCAAATTTACAGTGACTATTATAAATATAGAAATAATATGAGGTCCTTATGACCAAGAATAATATTATAATAAATACTATGCGCTCTTCTGGCACGACAGAATATAATAATAATCGTAACAAAATAATAAATATAATATAATAACTCTCAGTAGTTTGTGGAGCGCAGACTAGCCAGCTGGTCCTGAGCTATAGGTATTATAATACAAAAAAAAACACATACGACAAAAGAATACAATTCTTTAGTGTTACAAAAAATAGGTAGCTGCTAAAAGAGTATAATATAAAACTGACGATTGCGCTTATTACGTCAGTAATAACTAATAACTAATAATACTATAATGTCACGCTGAGAATTTAATATAATAATTTAATTTGTTACAATTTAATTAAGCCCTTCTGACGCTAATAATTATAATAAAAAACAATATTTGCACTAACTTATTTTACAATTATTGGAAATAATAAATATATTTTTTATTTGCACACACCGTGCTAACGAGACGACGTTTTATACGAGAAGGACAAAGAAGACAGTGTCACGGCGGCCATGTTAATTAAAAATTCGCATAGCCGTTGCTGCGCCATACGATAACTTAATTATCTATGTTTTATAATATTCACAAGGCACATTTAAATAGGTACATACAAAAATAAATATTATGGCAACAGGTTATAGTGTGTGTGTGTGTGTGCGACCAGCTATTCTCCGTGCCCGATATATTAGTTTACGTTTATTTATAAATATATTGGGGTGGCAACAATATCTACAATAAAATATTATTATATACCTACTAATTAATATATTAATATATTAATATATTATGTATAATTTGTTCTAGGGTATAATGTATGTAAAATAATATATAATATTGTCTATCGCTGTATCAGTATGTAATGAATTCTAGCCGTTCTATTACGAGTTATTCGAGTTTGTTATACGTTACTTTTCTGGTAACGGCGACGACGTCAGACCGCCGACATAATTAATCTCAACAAGCACGCCGTAATATTACGAGTAACTCTAAATATTGTTATACGTTACTTTTCGAGTAAACCATGACTACGTCGGACCGACGGCACGCGGCATAATTAAACTCAGCGCGCACATCAACTTATTACGAGTAACTCGAAATTGATATAGGTTACTTTTCTTGTGACGACGATATCGGACGGCCGACATATTTATTCTCAACGCGCACGCCATTCTATTGCGAGTTACTAGAACTTGTTATACATTACTTTTATCGTGACGACGACGACGTCGGACCGACGGCATAATTAAACTCAGCGCGCACATCAACTTATTACGAGTAACTCGAAATTGTAAAACGTTTCTTTTCTCGTGGAGTTACTCGAGTTTGTTATAGGTACGTTACTTTTCTCGTGACGACGACGACGTCAGACCGCCGACATAATTAATCTCAACAAGCACGCCGTACTATTACGTGTAACTCTAACTTGTTATACATTACTTTTCTCGTGCCATCAAAGATATCGGACCGCTGACACAATGAATTTTAAAGCACACGCTGTTCTATTACGAGTAACTCGAAATTGATATAAGTTACTTTTCACGTGACGACGACGACGTCGGTCCAACCTTCGACCATATAAGCTAATAGACACGGCATACGGTTAGGTTGACGCATCATGTAGCGTGTGACGTTACGTTTGGGCAATAACACCGGCCGGCGCCCGGACTATAGATAGTATTCTAATTTCTAGCTATCCCAATAAAATATGATTGATTAATGGCTTAACTTACAAATTTTAATTCTTAATTTCTTATTTCCTTATACTATAACACTAATTACTATTTATCTATCTATCTGTGTATCTCGGGTTTTCTCCTATTTTACGAGTTATTTATTAATTAAAATATAATTATTAAATTAAATTTACCAAAATGATATATTTAGAACTAGTATATATTGTATTGTTACCTCATTGTAAACTCTCAGATTAATATACACTTGAAATCATAAAATTTTTTAACTTGCAACAGTTACAAGTTACTTAGAAAATAAAAGTAACTTAACTTAGTTAAAAATAAGTTACTTTTTTTTACTATAAAATTAATATTTATACTGCCTAGTGTGCCTACCTTTTTTTAAGCTAACAAATAACATAATAATTCAATAAATGTCTTAAACATTTTAAATAAATGTATGTAATAAATTTATTTACTGTTGTACTTATATTTGTAGGTAATAGGTATATTATACTTTAATCAATGATGAAATCCAATAAAATAATAAAATAATTGTTATGTATTTGTTAACGTAAATGATCCACAACTATACTAAATATTATCTATTAGAATATAATTACTTGGTTACACAATATATAAATATATTATATAAAATATTATTCAATTAATAGTAAGAATACAATATTTAATCAAACCATTATTGTATTTTACTATTTTAGTAGACAGTAGTTACCTTATACCTATTCCTAGTGAGTTGTATTTGCCATTTGGTATATCATATGAATATCAAAAGTAAAATAATGCAACCATAAACTAAGCTTTTCAACATTCATCCTTTAACTATCATTATAATAAAACCATGATTATCAAACATTTCAGAACACAATACTTTCAAGTTTCAAAGAAAGCACTATGCAAATATATCAATAAAAATATTTATAGTAATAAATTCTTGATTTAATGATTAATTATAGGGAAAATAGTTGATAAAGTTTAAATTTATATACACAAAAATAAACTAGAGTTGAATTATTAAAATATGTAAAAATACATTTTGTAACCAAATCAATGACTTCCATCCACAAACTCTAAACTCCCAAAACCAAAAAAAAAATTTGCATAAGTTCTAATATAAGAATACACACTGGAGTCTGCAGTATGTAATCTCAAGGAGAATAAACTAATAAACACCTAAACATATCTATAGTAATGAAATCATGATTTAATGATTACTTTTAGGGCAAATGGTTATAAAAGTATAGAATCACCTATCACCTGCAGATCATATTTTTTTCTTTAGTATGGAGATTTGGATTAATTTTTAAAAACTAGTGATAGAAATTGCTTTCAACTTCGTAAAATAATTCTTATAATTCTTAACTCGATTTAAAAAATGATTTTGTTTTATCTGGACAAATTACTATTAAACGACTTTTTATTTTATGCCATTTTATGTCTACTATAGAACAAGGACTTATTATGCATTGTGCTTATTTTTTTTTTAGAAGCTTTATACTTAAAAAAAATTGATTTGCAAATCATACATTTTAGTTCACTGAAAAACTTGCTTAAAAAGCCAAAATAAATTGGTTTATTTGGAATAAGAATGGCGTGAATCTAATTTATATATATAAACATTAAATTTCTATCTCGTACCTATATTTAAAAAGAAGTATTTGCTTTAAAACCCTAGCCCTACTTATTATAATTGTGATGACCTTATGATTAACAATATTATTATGCTACGAAGATGTGTTTAATGAGATTGTGGTGGCACATGATTGGCATATTGGTCGCTTTTGCCGTAGATAATTAATTTATTATAATAAATAACAGATTTGTAATTAATTAGGTATTAGTTTCGTATTCGGAGAAAACTTTTGACTTGGAATTTTACAAACTAGCTGTCGCTCGACATGGGTGGTACGGAACATTAATGTGTACACTGTATAACTTAATTTTAACTTTAAAAATCAGTACCTAATCACATTTATTTAAATCAACATTTTTATTTAATAGTTCATAAAGAAATATTCAAATATATTTTAGTAAAAATAGGCATGTATATCTTATTAATCTTATTTATTAATCTAATTATCTTCCATATTTTAATTACAATTTAAATTCAATATTTACATCATTTTCTTCTATGATTATAATAGTCTTAAAAAAGGATCCATAACAGATCATAAGATGCGGAAATAAAATGTATACCTACATCGTATAACTTTAAAAGCAGTAATCACATTTATTTTAATAAACATTATTAATAGTTCATAAAACAATATATTTTAGTAAAAATACGCATGTACTTCTAACATTTAAACACTATCTTGATCGATAATCAAATAAATAAATTTAAAAAAAAATAATTAAAATAATACCAAGGTACTTTATTTTGTTATACATAATTTTAATTTAAAGTTATGTATAATTTCGGTATAGTTATCTCATTTAATTATTGCCCGATGCCCTGCAATGAACAGATTGTATACAAGGAAATAGTTGATACAAAATTAGTATTATAATATATACCTAGGTATCTATGGATATCTCTTATTGATTTAGTACAATATAATCCATGGCGATTGTCAAAGTCGTTGCGGAGGACGCAGTCTATTAAAGATTCTAACATTTCAATTAGATAGCAAAGTAGACATGAACGAAAAACATCCTTTTTTCCGTTTAATCTTTTTTTTCATAAATCACATTATTTTTAGACTTAAATTCAGCAGTATCTGATGCGTTTCCATTTCAACGTCGGAGTGCATACACGTCGCGGACTCTAACAAAGCTCAAAATTATTGTTATTTAAGGTAAGTTTGTTTTAATACAATTTTTTTGCGGCTTAATATTATAAAATAATTGAGGTACACGTTCGTACACTTTTACAATGGTGATGTTTGCAAAGAGTTCTTCACCTATGAATTTGAAACTAAAAACTACAATAGGTACTTTAAACATACTTTATATTGTGACTTTTTCAAATATAATAAAATATTCCCTTCAACCCAAAAAGTCAGACTTATTATGGCCTTTTACAATTTTTTAAGTAAATGAAAGACTGTCATATTTTGATATGTGGCTGTATTGCATACAATAATTGATTTTCAGACATACCAATATATGGCAGTATTGAATTTAAGCTATGTTTATTTTTGTGTCATATATCCTATATAGTATATAATAAAAAATATTATTAACTGTTAGTTTTTTTGAAATTTGATTAAAATTGTTGTGTTATAATTTATTATTGTACAGGTAATATAATATATAAGGATGAAAATTAATCATTTAATAGTTGTAGGTATGTAATCAATATCTTTAAAAATAATTTACTATAAAACACAAAATTAAAATTAAATACTACTTGTCTTTAAATCAATAAGCTTATTATTATGTATCAAAGTAACAAATAATATGACAAATTAAAAAATAAAAATATTCTAAACTGATTATGACTATAAAATTAGCAAATGCTTTTGAACAACAAGAGTACAAGACTATAACATTATGTACGAATTTGAATAATTTATTATTATTTTAATAATATAGGTAATGCTTGTTTGAAATACAATGTAAAAAAAAAAGTTTACTCATTATAATTAAATGGCCTTATGTTTAATAATATTATGCTACCTATGGCTATAGGTAATATTAGGCTATAGGCTAATTTCATATGTAATGTATGTTTGATAACTTTATTTTTATTCAGAACTATAATTTCTTGATACCTAATTTGTTTTAATTGTTGTAAAAACAATTTATCAGGGAATTATTTTTTAACATTAATTAATTTAATATCTCTCTATAAAACCATTTGACCGATAGTATTTTTATTAATGTTGTTACAAAAATCTTTACTATGACACCTTGTTCTAGTTAAAATGTCATCGAATTATGATTTTAGACCTTTCTTATGATGTTCCTGAGCTTTTATTTTCCTTCCAGTCCTTGTCTTTAATACTATCATCAAAATCTTCATTATCTAAATCTGTAAACAGAATACAAACTGTGTAATAACATAAAGTTCATATAAACACGAGATCAAGATAAAATTATTATTTACTAACAGAGTCGGTTATTTTATCACACTAAGTTTCCATTAACACCTATTAGCTCAAAGAAATTTTGTGAACTTTCATTTGATTTGTTTGAATGTGTTATGTGTGGTTTTCAATGGTAAATCGTCTTAAAAAATATTATAATAATAAAGCTTGTAAAAAATTGGAACTGTGTAGCTGCTAAGTATCTACTTACTGTTCTAATATTCATGTACTTATCACTGAAGGTGTAGTATTTAACCATCTAATATTACTTTATTTGTAATATTAAATTCTGCATTTTTAATAGATGTTAATATTTTCATAGAACAATAACACAATTAAATTAAAATTTATGGTTGATAAGGTTTTGTACATTAGAAATTATCAGAAAATGATTAATAGAATGAATTACATTCGGTATTTATTAGGGTATAAAATATTATACAAAATATATACAATAAGCCAACAACTGACATAGATTAATATATTATTACCTATTTAAACATTATATTTATAATTCATATTGCTTAAAAGTTAAACCATTAAAAATTAAATTAAATTTTTACAGATTTATAGGTAAACAATTTTATAATTATTTTATATATTTCTTTTTTTTATTGAGCATATTCACATCGACAACAAAGGCTATTAGTTACACTTATTTACAATAATGATATGATATAATTTGTAGGTACTGATACAATGGTAAGTTATTTAATTAGTATAAAACATTTTTTTTTTTTTTTTTACGTAGTTACCTAATTAATAAATTAAATTTGCATTTATAATTTTTTTTCTAAAAAAACACAATATATCAAAAATTCATAAATAATAAATTGGAATAATATTTTTAAATTATCGAAGTAAAATAAATAAACATTCATACAAGTAATTATAATTAATCTTAAAATAAAAACGAACCGAGTTTTAGGTATCCGAGTTTTAGTAGAAAACTTGTTGTGGTTTGTGAACTAGTGAAGAAATAATAAGATCTTGAATAAAATATTCAAAAAAAAAATAAATTAACACATTATAACTAGGTAAGGAAGATAAAAATTAAAAATTAATCGGATTATTTTAGATATATAATACCTG
Organism: Diuraphis noxia; assembly: GCF_037042655.1. NCBI lineage: Eukaryota > Metazoa > Arthropoda > Insecta > Hemiptera > Aphididae > Diuraphis > Diuraphis noxia. Next base: position 33,059,837 of record NW_028301715.1, on the reverse strand, counting down.
TTATGCATAAAAGAAGCATGATCTTAATCAATAATTAAACAAAAATAGGCTAAGAAAAATAATATATTATAATATTATAATTTAAATTTAAAATTCAAATATTTTTTGGTTATTGTTATATCACTTATTTTTGTGATAAAGATTTACAAATTTGTAAGGAATCTTGTATATAATTTTAAAATCTTAGATTTAAAAAGAAATTTTTTATGAATTTCTAGCTTAAAACTACTTGCGAATTTTTGTGATTTTTATGTATTTTGTCAAAATTCAAAACTTGAATGCTTATAAAAAAAATTGTGAATATGAATTTATTTTATTTTTAAACTGCTATTGTAACAATATGTTAAGAGCGTTGTATTAAATTTTCAAGATTTTCTAACCAAAAAATAAATTTTTATCGATATTAATTTAAAAAAAACTAATAATGATCGAAAATTGCACATACCTATGTATAGTTCAACATAAGTCAAACATTTTTGAAAATTTTATGGTGGTTAGAATATACTTATATAATAATTCGGTGAAAATTTCATTTATCAATGGTCATTTGTTTTAAAGTTACATCAAAAATCAAAATCGATTTAGTCGAAAACTGATTGTGCGTAAAATTTCCCGTTTTCCCTTAATTTTTAGTTTGTTTATCCCGATTATTTACAAAAATATTAAGAATATTTCGACCATCAAAGTACCGACTAGATTCACTTTCTGATCGAATAACGTACTGAAGTCAAAAATCGAAGCACTTTTATTGCCCCAAAACGTGATGACAGACACAAAAAAAAAATATATTCATAGTTTTGACGAATTTTTGTCAATATTTGAACTTCAAATGCTAATAAAAACAAATTGTGCCTAGGTATTCTTATAATTTTTTAATCACTATAAGAATTACCTATGAGAAAAATTTTATTAAAATTTCAAGTATTTTGATCGGACCGAAAAAAATTTATCAACACTTCAAAAAAAATTTTCAGTAAAATTGAAAATTTCAGTGTTAAGAAAATGCCAATCTAAATAACTGGTAAAATTTTCAAGTATCTACGACTTATACTTTTTGAATGATCACAAATATTTAAAATCGTTTGAGGATAAATCGTTATCGTTACGCTATTTCGTAAAAATTTAAAATTCAAACGAACTTAAAATTTTTCCTATAATGATGCTTCGAGTTTTCTCTATAGCTACTCGAGAGAAAACGTATGGAAAACTTAGTGTTGTAGTTTTAATCCTTAGTTATAAACACAAACATTTTTTGATTTTTCAATTTCAAAATTGCTTGCAAATTTTCGTGTTTTCTATAGATTTCGTAAAAATTTGAATTATAAACGCTTATAAAAAAAAATTGTGCCTATGTATTCTTATAATTTTTTAATAACTATAAGAATAACTTATGAGAAACTTTGTATTCAATTTTCAAGTTTTTTTATAGGACCAAAAAAATTTTATCGACACTTCAAAAAATTTTTTTCAGAAAAATCTAAAATTTCAGTTGTCTATAAATAACTCTAAAATTAAACTGTATATAAATTACACTAACATAAACATTTGGTGAAAATTCCGTTTTTCTGTCATTTTTTTTTTGTTTTTCTCGATTTTTTTGAAAACTGTTGGAAAATTTTTACTTTTGATCTCTATATAATGCACCAAGGATATTTACTTTTACATCGGAAACCACCCCCAGTTATTTCGACTAGTTATTTTGTACAGACACAAAAAAAAAGAAACACACACATCATTATAAAAACAATACATTCATCACATCGTTCAGAATCTAAAATGAATAGGTCAGAAAATATTGTTGAATATTTTATTGAAATTTCAGAGATGGTATTCGTCAGTGAAGATTTGCCAACTAAATATCATATTCGTTGTGAAGCCTGTGTGAAATGTATTAACAATGATTCAAAGATGAAGTTTTATAGTAGATTCAGATATTGGGTATGTAATTTTCTATTTTTCAGTAGGTTTATTTTTATTTTATTAATTTATTAATTGATCAGGGGATAGATTACTTGCAATTTTTAAATTATTCGTTTCTAACCACTGGTATAACACTATTCAAGTTATCAATAAAATCGTGATAAAAATTAGGAAATTGATCAGGTATAATAATTAAAATTTTTTTTTTTAATAGTTTCCTCAATGATATTTAAATATTTTTCCAATTATCAGGTACGATGACCTGTAGGTACTATAGGGACTGGGAGTGTGAGAGTGGGGGCATAGAAGGATAAAGAGATAGGGGGGGGGGGAGAGAGAGAGAGAGAGAGAGAGAGAGAGTGAGATAGTGTGAGGTAAGGTTAGATTAGGTTAGGTAGGGCAGGGTAGGTTGTAGTATAGTGACTTGTAAAGAGAGGGCGAGAGAAGGATAGTGTGAGAGGAGTGAGAGAGGTAGATAGGATGAAGGATAAGGAGATAAAGTGAATGAGAGGGTGCAAGTGTGAGAAAAACGGGTAGAGGGGGAATGTCAGACGAGTGAGTGTGAAAGAGATAGGTGAGGGGGATGGTGTGAAAGTGATAGGGTATGAGAGAGGTAGTGTCAAAGGGAGATGATAAGGTTAGGTGGGGAAACAGAACAAAAGTGAGAGAGAATTGTGAGAGGTTATGAGAGACAGTGAGATAGGTGATGGGGAGGGCGTGATAGGGATAGGAAGAAAGAGGGGTAATGGCAGAGAGAGAGAGGATTAGGTTAGGTGGGGGAAGGGGGATAGTTAGGTAGAATAGTTATGTTAACAATTTTGAATATGTAGGAAAGGATCTTAAATTGCAAAGGTCACTCGACCCTTTGAGTGATACTACCAGGTTAGGTAAGGTTTACAACCTTCGACTATGGGATAGAATAAAAAGAGAAGGTTGGTTAGGCCGATTAAGAGGATGTCAGTGGAATTTTTTTTCTTCGACTTATGTGCAATATATCAAATTTTTTGTTCACAATAATCTTAATAATTTCTAAAATTAGAGAAAAATGAATGGTTAGATTTTTATCTAGGGCATATCATAGGCTTATTATACTTTAATTATTAAGTGAGTTATGAGTATTTTAAAGTATTCATAACTCGCTTCAAATATAGCCTATAAGATGCTCTAGGTATTAATCATAAGTACCTATCTAAAAATTTTAAAAGAGGCCATTTCACTCTAATTTTAGAAATTATTATGATTATAGTGAACATAATATTTGCTATGTTGTGCGTGGGTCAGAGAGAAAATAAAGCAATGCACTGACATCCTCTTAAGTGTTATCAAGTCAAAAAAGCTCTTGATTGTTGATTGTTTACATTATTATAAGTCTTGTAAAAAGTATGACTTTGTCATTACATATTTTGTTAAAATCAATCAAATTAATATTATCTTTAAAATAACAAATTTTATTTTTATATACAAATTTACAATTTCATCAAACATAGTATAGTTAATAGTCTTAGGTATCCATACAACTTGGTTTTGTTGTTTTTGTGATTGGCATAGACTTCTAATTTTTGTTTCCCATGAGTGTTTTTAGTATATTATTATGTTGTTTATTCATGAGACATAGTGTTAGATTAGAAAAATGTCTTGCTATTATTTTGATACTCCATTCAATAGTTTGGTATAGTAGGGATATGTTAAGTCCTGTGTTTAGTATGGTGATGTTTCATTAAATGTTTTTGATTTTGGTTTTATCAAGGCATTTTGTTGTTGTGATTGAATGTTGAAATGTTACGTCTTCTTTAAATTTATTATCTTTAGTGTTTTTTTTTTAAATTCATTTTCATGCTGTACCTATATGCGAGATAAAATGTTATTGTTGTCTATATCAGCGTTTCTCAAAGTGTGTTCCGCGGAACCCTAGGGTTCCGTGGGACTATCTCAAGCGTTCCGTCAGATGTATGTGATGTCTGAAACATTTTTTGTAGTACTGTTTTTTTTTAGAAAAAATGGGGTTGAGTTGGAAGTAAAGACACATTAGGGTTCCTCAAAACACAAACTATTTCCTAAGGGTTCTGCGATTCTAAAAGTTTGGGAACCGCTGGTCTATATTTATGATGAAGTTAGCATCTAGCGTTTCCTGGCATAATTATTTATCGTAGAAATTTCTTCTCTTGATAACTTGTAGGTATGTAGGTAGTAGAATATCGAACGTCTTTTTATGAAGTACCTACTTAATATGTATAAGATTGGATATTAGAATCTCTAATGTATTATTCTTATTTGATGTTTTGTTGTCTTTTTCTTTAGACATTTGGAATATTTGCTTGATTGTGGCAATAGTGTTCAATGAAATTATTCGTTTGGTAGATTATTGAAAATTAGAATTTTGTTTTTGTAGTGGTTTAGTATGATCAGATGAGCCCTTCCTTGTATAAGGATTTCATGATTATGATCTGGAATCGATTTAATTTCTTGTAGCTTATATTTATTTATTTTTATAAATTAAAAATTTTTATTTTTATTTTATTGTTATTTGATCATTGTTGTTATCTCTAGAAATTTATTTTTTTATCATTATTTTTTTCTTTTGTATTTAAATCAGAATTATTTGTTTAGATTATGTTTTATTTATTATTAGTCATCGTTTGGACTATAAGCTTAATTTTATTTGAATCTAAACATCTCTGTGTTTAATTCTTTTATAAAAAAATATGTTAATCTACTTTGGAATCTTTGGATTATATTTTATTTATTATTAGTCACCGTTTGGACCGTATATTTTAATTTTATTTAAATCTAAACATCTCTATGTTTAATTCTTATATAAAAAATGTTTTAATCTTCTTTGGATTATATTTTATTTATTTTATTTGTCATAGTATGGACTATATATTTTAATTTTCTTTGAATCTTAACAACAGTGCGTTTAATTATTTTATAAAAAATGTGTTAATCTTCTTTGGATTATATTTTATTTATAATTATTCAACGCTTTGACTATAATTTTAATTTTATTTATTATTATATTAATATATTTATTTGATCTTTATTTATTATTAGTCATCATTTGGACTATTATATAGTTATAATATATTTTTATTTAATTTGAATCTAAACATCTCTGTGTTTAATTCATTTATAAAAAATGTTTTAATCTTCTTTGGATTATATTTTATTTATTATTATTCATTGCTTTGACTATAATTTTAATTTTATTTGTTATTATATTAATATATTTATTAGATCTTTATTTATTATTAGTCATCATTTGGACTATAATATAGTAAGTTATAATATATTTTTATTTAATTTGAATCTAAACATCTCTGTGTTTAATTCATTTATAAAAAATGTTTTAATCTTCTTTGGATTATATTTTATTTATTATTATTCATTGCTTTGACTATAATTTTAATTTTATTTGTTATTATATTAATATATTTATTTGATCTTTATTTATTATTAGTCATCATTTGGACTATAATATAGTTATAATATATTTTTATTTAATTTGAATCTAAACATCTCTGTGTTTAATTCATTTATAAAAAATGTTTTAATCTTCTTTGGATTATATTTTATTTATTATTAGTCATCGTTTGGACTATAATATAGTTATAATAAATTTTTATTTTATTTGAAACTCAACATCTCTGTGTTTAATTATTTTTAAAAAAATGTATTAATCTTCTTTGGATTATATTTTATTTATTTTTAGTTATCGTTTGGACTATAACTTTAATTTTATTTGAATCTAAACATATCTGTGTTTAATTATTTTATATAAAATGTTTTAATTTTCTTTTGATTATATTTTATTTAATATTATTCGTCTTTTGGACTATAACTTTAATTTTATTTGAATTTTAACAACTATGTGGTGTTTAATTAATTAAAAAAAAAGTTTTAAACATTTCTGGATTATATTTTATTTATTATTAGTCATCGTTTGGACTATATATTTTAATTATATTTGAATCTAAACATATCTGTGTTTGATTCTTTTAAAAAAAATTTGTTAATCTTCTTTGGATTATATTTTATTTATTATTATTTAACGCTTTGACTATAATTTTAATTTTATTTGATATTATATTAATATATTTATTTGATCTTTATTTATTATTTGGACTATAATATAGTTATAATATATTTTTATTTTATTTGAATCTAAACATCTCTGTGTTTAATTAATTAATTAAAATTGTATTAATTTTCTTTGGATTATATTTTATTTATTTTATTCGTCATAGTTTGGACTATTTGTTTTAATTTTATTTAAATCTAAATTCTAAACATCTCTGTGTTTAATTCTTTTATAAAAAATGCGTTAATATTTGGATTATATTTTATTTATTATTAGTCATCGTTTGGACTATAACTTTAATTTTATTTGAATCTAAACATCTCTGTTTTTATTTCTTTTATAAAAAATGTGTTAATCTTCTTTGGATTATATTTTATTTATTATTATTCAACGCTTTGACTATAATTTTAATTTTATTTGTTATTATATTAGTATATTTATTTGATCTTTGTTTAATTTGAATCTAAACATCTCTGTGTTTAATTATTTTAAAAAAAATGTATTAATCTTCTTTGGATTATATTTTATTTATTTTTAGTCATCGTTTGGACTATAACTTTAATTTTATTTGAATCTAAACATCTCTTTGTGATTATTTATATTTTATTTATACTTCTTAGTTTTTTGGTTTGGTCTCCAGTAAATTTGGTTTTTTTTTATAGTCTACAATGGCATTATTTATTTTGTAAATTATTGAAAATTAAATATTTTTTTTTTTGTAGTCCGACATAATAGATTGGTATGATAAGATGAGCCCTTCCTTGTATGAGAATTTCATGATATCCAAAAATGATATTTAAAATAGTGATGTCCATTTAAAAAGAATGAAGAAATACATGACTTATAAGAATTTTAAGTCATATAGGTTTTTATGATTGATTTGTCTAGTTTAATGCCCAACAAACAGAATTAAAGATATTTACAGGTTAATGAGCAATAAAGTGTACCCTGTTATTTAAGACATATGATATATTGTATATATTTAAAAAAAAAAAAATTAAAGAGCTATTAAAAATTTCATTTTTCTTTAATATTTATTATAATTATATTTTCATCCATAAAAATATTTAACTAAGTGCTAGATTTTCGATAAACTATCAAATGATGCACTTAAAATATTTAGAATTTTATCACATAAGTTTTTAAATATGCTGTATAGGACTACTAACCTAGAAATAAGCATACAATAAAGCTTACAAAAAAGAAAAAATATATAAAATGCATAAAAAGTCTTTGCTCTAGAAAACATAAAACGTTTTAAAATAAAAATTTGAAATAGTAATTTGTCCACATAAAAGAAAAACAACTTTTGAAGGTGATTAAGAGTTAAAAGAATTTCATTATGAAATTGAAAGCAATTTATATTACAATTTTTTTTAAAAATTAATCCAAATCTCTAATGCTGGAAAGAAGAAATAAGATCTGGTGATAGGTAATTTTTCTGAGAAATACAATCATTTTTAAAGTATTATTTTAGTTGAGTGTTGGAATCTATACTAGTGTTAATCGTATACTTTTTCGACTAGTCTAATGGAATAAAATTTTTAAATTTAAGATTTTAGAAAAAAAAAAAAATTTTGTTGTTCACGAATGTATTTATTACCTAGGTATTCAATATTTTAAGTGACATACGTGTTGTTGTTATTATTAGCTATAAAAATAAAAAAACATTCTTGAACTTGATGAAAAATAGACGTACAAGTATTAATTATGTCATATAATAGATATGGTTTCTATATGTTAAAAAAATAAATTTTGGACCTAAAGGTCAACACATCGACTGTCGTTGCTAGCTCCCGGATGGGCAACCACCTGGGTTCTTAGTGACGAATCCTTGTCTTATTTACATGTGTTTAGAACCAAACAGTAAAATCAGGTTAGGCAGTTGAAATCTTGAAAACAAAAAAATAGCCTCTGGCCTGATATGTCGAATACTGTATTTTGGGGTATGGTGTGGCGCGGTGGTTTGCCGTGGTCAAACATCGCCTGGCGTCACTAGCTCCTGGATGGGTGACCACCTGGGTTCTTAGTGACGAATCCTTACCCCACAAACTCACGTGTTTCTAAACAAACACACGCAATATGGATATATAATTGCCGTAGGATTTGTTTTAAAAAAAAAGCTATATTATGTAATAATTAAAATAATAAGAAACCAATTGTACATTGTTTAAGTCTATATGAGATATTATATTTCATACTATACATTTTTAATAATAATAATAATAATAATAATTAACAATAAGTATGTAATTTGAGATATTTTAGATAATTAAATTTTCTTCTGGATACTTGATCTTTGTCACGAAAATTGTACTGACACTGTGATGTAAAGATTACCAATCACACAGCAAAATGTTATGTTGAAATAAATAATAATAATATTTTATTTTAGAAAAGATTGTGTAAACAATTTTTTAGATCGTTTCATTTAAAAAATATTCAAAATCGTAATAATTCAATTTCTGGTGTCTAGGGTCGTTTTTATTAGGTAGCATATAAAAATAAAAATAAAAATAAAATTACCATTATGGTATCACCCTACGTGTTTGGGCCCAGAAAAGCATGATAACTATAATTTTAGTGTGTTGGAAGGGGAAATAATTTAGATATTACACCATTATTGTAATAATATTACAAAAGTTGTTTTGCTTTAATGAGGGTGTCGCACTCTCATTCTCTTCAACAGGACTTTTGTAAGTCGGAGACAATACAAACCATAAATCTTTAATAATTATTAGTTATTACTTGTACAATTTACATCCAATCATACTTGCGAATTTAGATGACAATTTTTGATTAGGATAGAATGTACTATGGATGTGTTAACAACACTTCCTCTCACGTATACTCATTTATGCAATCATCGCGGCCAGAGACCCGTGGTCATATAAATATGTGCTTAAACTTATGTACACCAAAAAAAATGGGCATGACTCTATCCATAATATATTATCTAAGAAGCAGTAGCAACGAAGTCCTAAAAATCTAGTAGGGAAAAAAATATTTCAAGAGGCTCAACATCTTAATGATATGAGCTATTTCTAAGAGGTTGACAATCAAGAGAACAACTTGATAGGTAAACACTTATATCGGAAATCAACTAAGGATCTTTTTATTCAAAGTGTCCTAGTTAACCATCCGTTTGTCACGCGTTACCCAAATAGCATTTATTTTTATACGATCATTTAGATTGATACTTATTAAACCCAGTGCCGTAGTCAGCCTTCCCGAGGGGTATTGGGTGTATAGTACTGTATACACTTTTTACCTCCCCAAATCCTAACCCTGGCTACGGCACTGCCTTCCCCGCGGACATGCAGATGGTTAATTAAGTCATAAGGAGGTTGTTGAGGTTAGGTACCTATCGACAATGGTAAGTTGAGCTCGAGTGATGATAGATGACTATCATCACTGGTCGTGACCTTTGCATAGATCTTTTCTTACTAACTAACAAGGTATTCGAAATTGTCAACATAACAATGAAAAATATTTAAAAATTAACGAGGAAAATATTAAAACTACATTAATTCTAAACTATAATACATACTTTTTTTTTTTAGCTTTTATAATGAATTCTAAATACTTAAAATATTATATATATGTGATTAATATTGTCATAATTTGAATCACGGTTTTAAAGACATACGAGAATTAGTGTTATACCAGTATTTCATATGAACTAATGACAATCACAGTAAATAATGCGTCCTCTGATCATAGATTGTTTAATAAACTATAAAAAATCTAGTATTTTTGTGTTCACAATTTTAAAACTTTTTTTAACCATGTGCAACTAAAAAACATAATTTTATCATGATTTAATTATCCTTCATATTTAATTCATTAATTTTTCTTTAGAATACATAGTGTAGTCTTCATTGTGTATTCTAAGACCATAATTTTATCCAAATTTCTTTTTTGATCCTTAAAAATCATTTGCCTGCGGGCGCCAATACCCCCTTTCCATTTTTATTTTCAAAATATAGGTCTAGTTTATTTTTGTGAACACAATAATCAAGTTTTTTAACCACTTGCAACTAAAAACCATAATTTTATCATGAGTTAGTTATCGTTCTTTTATTTTTCTTGAGAATACATAGTGTAGTCTTCATTGTGTATTCTAAGTCCATAATTTTATCCAAATTTCTTATTTGATCCTTAAAAATCATTTGCCTGCGGGCGCCAATACCCTTTTTTCATTTTTATTTTCAAAATATTACTATAGTTTATTTTTGTGGACACAATTTTTAAACTTTTTTAGCCACTTGCCACTAAAAAACATAATTTTATCATTATTTAATTATCCTTCATATTTTATTTCATTAATTTTTCTTTAGAATACATAGTGCAGTCTTCATTGTGTATTATACGACCATAATTTTTTCCAAATTTTTTATTTGTTTCGTAAATATCATTTGCCTGCAGGCGCCAATACCCCTTTTTCATTTTTATTTTCAAAATATTACTCTAGATTATTTTTGTGGACACAATTCTCAAACTTTTTAACCACTTGCAACTAATAACCATAATTTTGTCATGAGTTAGTTATCTATCATTTATTATTCTTAAGAATACATAGTGCAGTCTTCATTGAGTATTCTACGACCATAATTTTTTCCAAATTTTTTTTTTGTTTCTTAAAATTAATTTGCCTGCGGGTGCCAATACCCCCTTTCCATTTTTATTTTCAAAATATTACTATAGTTTATTTTTGTGGACACAACATTCAAACTTTATAACCACATTCCACTAAAAAACATAATTTTATCATGAGTTAGTTATCGATCATTTATTATTCTTGAGAATACATAGTGCAGTCTTCATTGTGTATTCTACGACCATAATTTTTTCCAAATTTTTTTTTTTGTTTCTTAAAATTAATTTGCCTGCGGGTGCCAATACCCCCTTTCCATTTTTATTTTCAAAATATTACTATAGTTTATTTTTGTGGACACAATATTTAAACTTTTTTAGCCACTTGCCACTAAAAAACATAATTTTATCATTATTTAATTATCCTTCATATTTTATTTCATTAATTTTTCTTTAGAATACATAGTGTAGTCTTCATTGTGATTTCCAAGACTATAATTTTTTCCAAATTTATTTTTTGTTTCTTAAAAATAATTTGCCTGCAAGCACCAATACCCGCTTTCCATTTTTATTTTCAAAATATTTCTCTAGTTTATTTTTGTGGACACAATTCTCAAACTTTTTAACCACTTGCAACTAATAACCATAATTTAATCATGAGTTAGTTATCGTTCTTTTATTTTTCATTAGAATACATAGTGTAGTCTTCATTGTGATATCCAAGACTATAATTTTTTCCAAATTTTTTTTGTTTCTTAAAAATCATTTGCCTGCGGGCGCCAATACCCCCTTTCCATTTTTATTTTCAAAATATAGGTCCAGTTTATTTTTGTGGACACAATTATCAAGTTTTTTAACCACTTGCAACTAAAAATCATACTTTTATCATGAGTTAGTTATCGTTCTTTTATTTTTCTTAAGATTACATAGTGTAGTCTTCATTGTGATTTCCAAGACTATAATTTTTTCCAATTTTTTTTTTTTGTTTCTTAAAAATCATTTGCCTGCGGGCGCCAATACCCCCTTTCCATTTTTATTTTCAAAATATAGGTCAAGTTTAATTTTGTGGACACAATTCTCAAACTTTTTAACCACTTGGAACTAATAACCATAATTTTATCATGATTTAATTATCCTTCATATTTAATTCATTAATTTTTCTTTAGAATACATAGTGTAGTCTTCATTGTGATATCCAAGACTATAATTTTATCATGAGTTAGTTATCGTTTTTTTATTTTTCTTGAGAATATAATATAGTGAAGTCTTCATTGTGATTTCCAAGACCATAATTTTTTCCAAATTTTTTTTTTGTTTCTGAAAAATCATTTGCCTGCGGGCGCCAATACCCCCTTTCCATTTTTATTTTCAAAATATTACTATAGTTTAATTTTGTGGACACTAGATTCAAACTTTATAACCACTTGCCACTAAAAAACATAATTTTATCATGAGTTAGTTATCGATCTTTTATTATTCTTGAGAATACATAGTGCAGTCTTCATTGTGTATTATACGACCATAATTTTTTCCAAATTTTTTTTTTGTTTCTTAAAATTCATTTGCCTGCGGGCGCCAATACCCCCTTTCCATTTTTATTTTCAAAATATTACTCTAGTTTATTTTTGTGGATACAATATTTAAACTTTTTTAACCACTTGGAACTAATAACCAAAATTTTATCATGATTTAATTATCCTACATATTTAATTCATTAATTTTTCTTTAGAATACATAGTGTAGTCTTCATTGTGATTTCCAAGACTATAATTTTTTCCAAATTATTTTTTGTTTCTTAAAAATCATTTGCCTGCGGGCGCCAATACCCCCTTTCCATTTTTATTTTCAAAATATTACTATAGTTTAATTTTGTGGACACAACATTCAAACTTTATAACCACTTGCCACTAAAAAACATGATTTTATCATGAGTTAGTTATCAATCTTTTATTATTCTTGAGAATACATAGTGCAGTCTTCATTGTGTATTCTACGACCATAATTTTTTCCAAATTTTTTTTTTGTTTCTTAAAATTCATTTGCCTGCGGGCGCCAATACCCCCTTTCCATTTTTATTTTCAAAATATTACTATAGTTTAATTTTGTGGACACAACATTCAAACTTTATAACCACTTGCCACTAAAAAACATAATTTTATCATGAGTTAGTTATCGATCTTTTATTTTTCTTTAGAATACATAGTGTAGTCTTCATTGTGTATTCTAAGACCATAATTTTATCCAAATTTCTTTTTTGATCCTTAAAAATCATTTGCCTGCGGGCGCCAATACCCCCTTTCCATTTTTATTTTCAAAATATAGGTCTAGTTTATTTTTGTGAACACAATAATCAAGTTTTTTAACCACTTGCAACTAAAAACCATAATTTTATCATGAGTTAGTTATCGTTCTTTTATTTTTCTTGAGAATACATAGTGTAGTCTTCATTGTGTATTCTAAGTCCATAATTTTATCCAAATTTCTTATTTGATCCTTAAAAATCATTTGCCTGCGGGCGCCAATACCCTTTTTTCATTTTTATTTTCAAAATAATACTATAGTTTATTTTTGTGGACACAATTTTTAAACTTTTTTAGCCACTTGCCACTAAAAAACATAATTTTATCATTATTTAATTATCCTTCATATTTTATTTCATTAATTTTTCTTTAGAATACATAGTGCAGTCTTCATTGTGTATTATACGACCATAATTTTTTCCAAATTTTTTATTTGTTTCGTAAATATCATTTGCCTGCAGGCGCCAATACCCCTTTTTCATTTTTATTTTCAAAATATTACTCTAGATTATTTTTGTGGACACAATTCTCAAACTTTTTAACCACTTGCAACTAATAACCATAATTTTGTCATGAGTTAGTTATCTATCATTTATTATTCTTAAGAATACATAGTGCAGTCTTCATTGAGTATTCTACGACCATAATTTTTTCCAAATTTTTTTTTTGTTTCTTAAAATTAATTTGCCTGCGGGTGCCAATACCCCCTTTCCATTTTTATTTTCAAAATATTACTATAGTTTATTTTTGTGGACACAACATTCAAACTTTATAACCACATTCCACTAAAAAACATAATTTTATCATGAGTTAGTTATCGATCATTTATTATTCTTGAGAATACATAGTGCAGTCTTCATTGTGTATTCTACGACCATAATTTTTTCCAAATTTTTTTTTTTGTTTCTTAAAATTAATTTGCCTGCGGGTGCCAATACCCCCTTTCCATTTTTATTTTCAAAATATTACTATAGTTTATTTTTGTGGACACAATATTTAAACTTTTTTAGCCACTTGCCACTAAAAAACATAATTTTATCATTATTTAATTATCCTTCATATTTTATTTCATTAATTTTTCTTTAGAATACATAGTGTAGTCTTCATTGTGATTTCCAAGACTATAATTTTTTCCAAATTTATTTTTTGTTTCTTAAAAATAATTTGCCTGCAAGCACCAATACCCGCTTTCCATTTTTATTTTCAAAATATTTCTCTAGTTTATTTTTGTGGACACAATTCTCAAACTTTTTAACCACTTGCAACTAATAACCATAATTTAATCATGAGTTAGTTATCGTTCTTTTATTTTTCATTAGAATACATAGTGTAGTCTTCATTGTGATATCCAAGACTATAATTTTTTCCAAATTTTTTTTGTTTCTTAAAAATCATTTGCCTGCGGGCGCCAATACCCCCTTTCCATTTTTATTTTCAAAATATAGGTCCAGTTTATTTTTGTGGACACAATTATCAAGTTTTTTAACCACTTGCAACTAATAATCATACTTTTATCATGAGTTAGTTATCGTTCTTTTATTTTTCTTAAGATTACATAGTGTAGTCTTCATTGTGATTTCCAAGACTATAATTTTTTCCAATTTTTTTTTTTTGTTTCTTAAAAATCATTTGCCTGCGGGCGCCAATACCCCCTTTCCATTTTTATTTTCAAAATATAGGTCAAGTTTAATTTTGTGGACACAATTCTCAAACTTTTTAACCACTTGGAACTAATAACCATAATTTTATCATGATTTAATTATCCTTCATATTTAATTCATTAATTTTTCTTTAGAATACATAGTGTAGTCTTCATTGTGATATCCAAGACTATAATTTTATCATGAGTTAGTTATCGTTTTTTTATTTTTCTTGAGAATATAATATAGTGAAGTCTTCATTGTGATTTCCAAGACCATAATTTTTTCCAAATTTTTTTTTTGTTTCTGAAAAATCATTTGCCTGCGGGCGCCAATACCCCCTTTCCATTTTTATTTTCAAAATATTACTATAGTTTAATTTTGTGGACACTAGATTCAAACTTTATAACCACTTGCCACTAAAAAACATAATTTTATCATGAGTTAGTTATCGATCTTTTATTATTCTTGAGAATACATAGTGCAGTCTTCATTGTGTATTATACGACCATAATTTTTTCCAAATTTTTTTTTTGTTTCTTAAAATTCATTTGCCTGCGGGCGCCAATACCCCCTTTCCATTTTTATTTTCAAAATATTACTATAGTTTAATTTTGTGGACACAACATTCAAACTTTATAACCACTTGCCACTAAAAAACATAATTTTATCATGAGTTAGTTATCGATCTTTTATTATTCTTGAGAATACATAGTGCAGTCTTCATTGTGTATTCTACGACCATAATTTTTTCCAAATTTTTTATTTGTTTCGTAAATATCATTTGCCTGCAGGCGCCAATACCCCTTTTTCATTTTTATTTTCAAAATATTACTCTAGATTATTTTTGTGGACACAATTCTCAAACTTTTTAACCACGTGCAACTAAAAACCATAATTTTATAATGAGTAAGTTATCGTTCTTTTATTTTTCTTGAGAATACATAGTGTAGTCTTCATTGTGATATCCAAGACTATAATTTTTTCCAAATTTTTTTTGTTTCTTAAAAATCATTTGCCTGCGGGCGCCAATACCCCCTTTCCATTTTTATTTTCAAAATATAGGTCCAGTTTATTTTTGTGGACACAATTATCAAGTTTTTTAACCACTTGCAACTAATAATCATACTTTTATCATGAGTTAGTTATCGTTCTTTTATTTTTCTTAAGATTACATAGTGTAGTCTTCATTGTGATTTCCAAGACTATAATTTTTTCCAATTTTTTTTTTTTGTTTCTTAAAAATCATTTGCCTGCGGGCGCCAATACCCCCTTTCCATTTTTATTTTCAAAATATAGGTCAAGTTTAATTTTGTGGACACAATTCTCAAACTTTTTAACCACTTGGAACTAATAACCATAATTTTATCATGATTTAATTATCCTTCATATTTAATTCATTAATTTTTCTTTAGAATACATAGTGTAGTCTTCATTGTGATATCCAAGACTATAATTTTTTCCAAATTTTTTTTGTTTCTTAAAAATCATTTGCCTGCGGGCGCCAATACCCCCTTTCCATTTTTATTTTCAAAATATAGGTCCAGTTTATTGTGTGGACACAATTATCAAGTTTTTTAACCACTTGCAACTAATAATCATACTTATATCATGAGTTAGTTATCGTTCTTTTATTTTTCTTAAGAATACATAGTGTAGTCTTCATTGTGATTTCCAAGACTATAATTTTTTCCAATTTTTTTTTTTTGTTTCTTAAAAATCATTTGCCTGCGGGCGCCAATACCCCCTTTCCATTTTTATTTTCAAAATATAGGTCAAGTTTAATTTTGTGGACACAATTCTCAAACTTTTTAACCACTTGGAACTAATAACCATAATTTTATCATGATTTAATTATCCTTCATATTTAATTCATTAATTTTTCTTTAGAATACATAGTGTAGTCTTCATTGTGTATTCTAAGACCATAATTTTATCCTAATTTCTTTTTTGATCCTTAAAAACCATTTGCCTGCGGGCGCCAATACCCCCTTTCCATTTTTATTTTCAAATTAAAGGTCTAGTTTAATTTTGTGGACA
Organism: Diuraphis noxia; assembly: GCF_037042655.1. Classification (NCBI taxonomy): domain Eukaryota; kingdom Metazoa; phylum Arthropoda; class Insecta; order Hemiptera; family Aphididae; genus Diuraphis; species Diuraphis noxia. Next base: position 33,043,263 of record NW_028301715.1, on the reverse strand, counting down.
CAATTCTCAAACTTTTTAACCACTTGCAACTAAAAACCATAATTTTATCATGAGTTAGTTATCGTTCTTTTATTTTTCTTGAGAATACATAGTGTAGTCTTCATTGTGATATCCAAGACTATAATTTTTTCCAAATTTTTTTTTTTTCTTAAAAATCATTTGCCTGCGGGCGCCAATACCCCCTTTCCGTTTTTATTTTAAAAATATTGGTCAAGTTTAATTTTGTGGACACAATTCTCAAACTTTTTAACCACATGCAACTAAAAACCATAATTTTATCATGAGTTAGTTATCGTTCTTTTATTTTTCTTGAGAATACATAGTGTAGTCTTCATTGTGATATCCAAGACTATAATTTTTTCCAAATTTTTTTTTTTTCTTAAAAATCATTTGCCTGCGGGCGCCAATACCCCCTTTCCATTTTTATTTTCAAAATATAGGTCTATTTTAATTTTGTGGACACAATTCTCAAACTTTTTAACCACTTGCAACTAAAAACCATAATTTTATAATGAGTAAGTTATCGTTCTTTTATTTTTCTTGAGAATACATAGTGTAGTCTTCATTGTGATTTCCAAGACTATAATTTTTTCCAAATTTTTTTTTTTGTTTCTTAAAAATCATTTGCCTGCGGGCGCCAATACCCCCTTTCCATTTTTATTTTCAAAATATAGGTCAAGTTTAATTTTGTGGACACAATTCTCAAACTTTTTAACCACTCGGAACTAATAACCATAATTTTATCATGATTTAATTATCCTTCATATTTAATTCATTAATTTTTCTTTAGAATACATAGTGTAGTCTTCATTGTGTATTCTAAGACCATAATTTTATCCTAATTTCTTTTTTGATCCTTAAAAACCATTTGCCTGCGGGCGCCAATACCCCCTTTCCATTTTTATTTTCAAATTAAAGGTCTAGTTTAATTTTGTGGACACAATTCTCAAACTTTTTAACCACTTGCAACTAAAAACCATAATTTTATCATGAGTTAGTTATCGTTCTTTTATTTTTCTTTAGAATACATAGTGTAGTCTTCATTGTGTATTCTAAGACCATAATTTTATCCTAATTTCTTTTTTGTTTCTTAAAAATCATTTGCCTGCGGGCGCCAATACCCCCTTTCCTTTTTTATTTTCAAAATATAGGTCCAGTTTATTTTTGTGGACACAATTATCAAGTTTTTTAACCACTTGCAACTAATAATCATACTTTTATCATGAGTTAGTTATCGTTCTTTTATTTTTCTTAAGATTACATAGTGTAGTCTTCATTGTGATTTCCAAGACTATAATTTTTTCCAATTTTTTTTTTTTGTTTCTTAAAAATCATTTGCCTGCGGGCGCCAATACCCCCTTTCCATTTTTATTTTCAAAATATAGGTCAAGTTTAATTTTGTGGACACAATTCTCAAACTTTTTAACCACTTGGAACTAATAACCATAATTTTATCATGATTTAATTATCCTTCATATTTAATTCATTAATTTTTCTTTAGAATACATAGTGTAGTCTTCATTGTGATATCCAAGACTATAATTTTATCATGAGTTAGTTATCGTTTTTTTATTTTTCTTGAGAATATAATATAGTGAAGTCTTCATTGTGATTTCCAAGACCATAATTTTTTCCAAATTTTTTTTTTGTTTCTGAAAAATCATTTGCCTGCGGGCGCCAATACCCCCTTTCCATTTTTATTTTCAAAATATTACTATAGTTTAATTTTGTGGACACTAGATTCAAACTTTATAACCACTTGCCACTAAAAAACATAATTTTATCATGAGTTAGTTATCGATCTTTTATTATTCTTGAGAATACATAGTGCAGTCTTCATTGTGTATTATACGACCATAATTTTTTCCAAATTTTTTTTTTGTTTCTTAAAATTCATTTGCCTGCGGGCGCCAATACCCCCTTTCCATTTTTATTTTCAAAATATTACTCTAGTTTATTTTTGTGGATACAATATTTAAACTTTTTTAACCACTTGGAACTAATAACCAAAATTTTATCATGATTTAATTATCCTACATATTTAATTCATTAATTTTTCTTTAGAATACATAGTGTAGTCTTCATTGTGATTTCCAAGACTATAATTTTTTCCAAATTTTTTTTTGTTTCTTAAAAATCATTTGCCTGCGGGCGCCAATACCCCCTTTCCATTTTTATTTTCAAAATATTACTATAGTTTAATTTTGTGGACACAACATTCAAACTTTATAACCACTTGCCACTAAAAAACATAATTTTATCATGAGTTAGTTATCAATCTTTTATTATTCTTGAGAATACATAGTGCAGTCTTCATTGTGTATTCTACGACCATAATTTTTTCCAAATTTTTTTTTTGTTTCTTAAAATTCATTTGCCTGCGGGCGCCAATACCCCCTTTCCATTTTTATTTTCAAAATATTACTATAGTTTAATTTTGTGGACACAACATTCAAACTTTATAACCACTTGCCACTAAAAAACATAATTTTATCATGAGTTAGTTATCGATCTTTTATTATTCTTGAGAATACATAGTGCAGTCTTCATTGTGTATTCTACGACCATAATTTTTTCCAAATTTTTTATTTGTTTCGTAAATATCATTTGCCTGCAGGCGCCAATACCCCTTTTTCATTTTTATTTTCAAAATATTACTCTAGATTATTTTTGTGGACACAATTCTCAAACTTTTTAACCACTTGCAACTAATAACCATAATTTTGTCATGAGTTAGTTATCTATCATTTATTATTCTTGAGAATACATAGTGCAGTCTTCATTGAGTATTCTACGACCATAATTTTTTCCAAATTTTTTTTTTGTTTCTTAAAATTAATTTGCCTGCGGGTGCCAATACCCCCTTTCCATTTTTATTTTCAAAATATAGGTCTAGTTTAATTTTGTGGACACCATTCTCAAACTTTTTAACCACGTGCAACTAAAAACCATAATTTTATAATGAGTAAGTTATCGTTCTTTTATTTTTCTTGAGAATACATAGTGTAGTCTTCATTGTGATATCCAAGACTATAATTTTTTCCAAATTTTTTTTGTTTCTTAAAAATCATTTGCCTGCGGGCGCCAATACCCCCTTTCCATTTTTATTTTCAAAATATAGGTCCAGTTTATTTTTGTGGACACAATTATCAAGTTTTTTAACCACTTGCAACTAATAATCATACTTTTATCATGAGTTAGTTATCGTTCTTTTATTTTTCTTAAGATTACATAGTGTAGTCTTCATTGTGATTTCCAAGACTATAATTTTTTCCAATTTTTTTTTTTGTTTCTTAAAAATCATTTGCCTGCGGGCGCCAATACCCCCTTTCCATTTTTATTTTCAAAATATAGGTCTAGTTTAATTTTGTGGACACAATTCTCAAACTTTTTAACCACTTGCAACTAAAAACCATAATTTTATCATGAGTTAGTTATCGTTCTTTTATTTTTCTTGAGAATACATAGTGTAGTCTTCATTGTGATATGCAAGACTATAATTTTTTCCAAATTTTTTTTTTTTCTTAAAAATCATTTGCCTGCGGGCGCCAATACCCCCTTTCCGTTTTTATTTTAAAAATATTGGTCAAGTTTAATTTTGTGGACACAATTCTCAAACTTTTTAACCACATGCAACTAAAAACCATAATTTTATCATGAGTTAGTTATCGTTCTTTTATTTTTCTTGAGAATACATAGTGTAGTCTTCATTGTGATATCCAAGACTATAATTTTTTCCAAATTTTTTTTTTTTCTTAAAAATCATTTGCCTGCGGGCGCCAATACCCCCTTTCCATTTTTATTTTCAAAATATAGGTCTATTTTAATTTTGTGGACACAATTCTCAAACTTTTTAACCACTTGCAACTAAAAACCATAATTTTATAATGAGTAAGTTATCGTTCTTTTATTTTTCTTGAGAATACATAGTGTAGCCTTCATTGTGATTTCCAAGACTATAATTTTTTCCAAATTTTTTTTTTTGTTTCTTAAAAATCATTTGCCTGCGGGCGCCAATACCCCCTTTCCATTTTTATTTTCAAAATATAGGTCAAGTTTAATTTTGTGGACACAATTCTCAAACTTTTTAACCACTCGGAACTAATAACCATAATTTTATCATGATTTAATTATCCTTCATATTTAATTCATTAATTTTTCTTTAGAATACATAGTGTAGTCTTCATTGTGTATTCTAAGACCATAATTTTATCCTAATTTCTTTTTTGATCCTTAAAAACCATTTGCCTGCGGGCGCCAATACCCCCTTTCCATTGTTATTTTCAAATTAAAGGTCTAGTTTAATTTTGTGGACACAATTCTCAAACTTTTTAACCACTTGCAACTAAAAACCATAATTTTATCATGAGTTAGTTATCGTTCTTTTATTTTTCTTTAGAATACATAGTGTAGTCTTCATTGTGTATTCTAAGACCATAATTTTATCCAAATTTCTTTTTTGATCCTTAAAAATCATTTGCCTGCGGGCGCCAATACCCCCTTTCCATTTTTATTTTCAAAATATAGGTCTAGTTTAATTTTGTGGACACCATTCTCAAACTTTTTAACCACGTGCAACTAAAAACCATAATTTTATAATGAGTAAGTTATCGTTCTTTTATTTTTCTTGAGAATACATAGTGTAGTCTTCATTGTGATATCCAAGACTATAATTTTTTCCAAATTTTTTTTGTTTCTTAAAAATCATTTGCCTGCGGGCGCCAATACCCCCTTTCCATTTTTATTTTCAAAATATAGGTCCAGTTTATTTTTGTGGACACAATTATCAAGTTTTTTAACCACTTGCAACTAATAATCATACTTTTATCATGAGTTAGTTATCGTTCTTTTATTTTTCTTAAGATTACATAGTGTAGTCTTCATTGTGATTTCCAAGACTATAATTTTTTCCAATTTTTTTTTTTTGTTTCTTAAAAATCATTTGCCTGCGGGCGCCAATACCCCCTTTCCATTTTTATTTTCAAAATATAGGTCAAGTTTAATTTTGTGGACACAATTCTCAAACTTTTTAACCACTTGGAACTAATAACCATAATTTTATCATGATTTAATTATCCTTCATATTTAATTCATTAATTTTTCTTTAGAATACATAGTGTAGTCTTCATTGTGATATCCAAGACTATAATTTTATCATGAGTTAGTTATCGTTTTTTTATTTTTCTTGAGAATATAATATAGTGAAGTCTTCATTGTGATTTCCAAGACCATAATTTTTTCCAAATTTTTTTTTTGTTTCTGAAAAATCATTTGCCTGCGGGCGCCAATACCCCCTTTCCATTTTTATTTTCAAAATATTACTATAGTTTAATTTTGTGGACACTAGATTCAAACTTTATAACCACTTGCCACTAAAAAACATAATTTTATCATGAGTTAGTTATCGATCTTTTATTATTCTTGAGAATACATAGTGCAGTCTTCATTGTGTATTATACGACCATAATTTTTTCCAAATTTTTTTTTTGTTTCTTAAAATTCATTTGCCTGCGGGCGCCAATACCCCCTTTCCATTTTTATTTTCAAAATATTACTCTAGTTTATTTTTGTGGATACAATATTTAAACTTTTTTAACCACTTGGAACTAATAACCAAAATTTTATCATGATTTAATTATCCTACATATTTAATTCATTAATTTTTCTTTAGAATACATAGTGTAGTCTTCATTGTGATTTCCAAGACTATAATTTTTTCCAAATTTTTTTTTGTTTCTTAAAAATCATTTGCCTGCGGGCGCCAATACCCCCTTTCCATTTTTATTTTCAAAATATTACTATAGTTTAATTTTGTGGACACAACATTCAAACTTTATAACCACTTGCCACTAAAAAACATAATTTTATCATGAGTTAGTTATCAATCTTTTATTATTCTTGAGAATACATAGTGCAGTCTTCATTGTGTATTCTACGACCATAATTTTTTCCAAATTTTTTTTTTGTTTCTTAAAATTCATTTGCCTGCGGGCGCCAATACCCCCTTTCCATTTTTATTTTCAAAATATTACTATAGTTTAATTTTGTGGACACAACATTCAAACTTTATAACCACTTGCCACTAAAAAACATAATTTTATCATGAGTTAGTTATCGATCTTTTATTATTCTTGAGAATACATAGTGCAGTCTTCATTGTGTATTCTACGACCATAATTTTTTCCAAATTTTTTATTTGTTTCGTAAATATCATTTGCCTGCAGGCGCCAATACCCCTTTTTCATTTTTATTTTCAAAATATTACTCTAGATTATTTTTGTGGACACAATTCTCAAACTTTTTAACCACTTGCAACTAATAACCATAATTTTGTCATGAGTTAGTTATCTATCATTTATTATTCTTGAGAATACATAGTGCAGTCTTCATTGAGTATTCTACGACCATAATTTTTTCCAAATTTTTTTTTTGTTTCTTAAAATTAATTTGCCTGCGGGTGCCAATACCCCCTTTCCATTTTTATTTTCAAAATATTACTATAGTTTATTTTTGTGGACACAACATTCAAACTTTATAACCACATTCCACTAAAAAACATAATTTTATCATGAGTTAGTTATCGATCATTTATTATTCTTGAGAATACATAGTGCAGTCTTCATTGTGTATTCTACGACCATAATTTTTTCCAAATTTTTTTTTTTGTTTCTTAAAATTAATTTGCCTGCGGGTGCCAATACCCCCTTTCCATTTTTATTTTCAAAATATTACTATAGTTTATTTTTGTGGACACAATATTTAAACTTTTTTAGCCACTTGCCACTAAAAAACATAATTTTATCATTATTTAATTATCCTTCATATTTTATTTCATTAATTTTTCTTTAGAATACATAGTGTAGTCTTCATTGTGATTTCCAAGACTATAATTTTTTCCAAATTTATTTTTTGTTTCTTAAAAATAATTTGCCTGCGAGCACCAATACCCGCTTTCCATTTTTATTTTCAAAATATTTCTCTAGTTTATTTTTGTGGACACAATTCTCAAACTTTTTAACCACTTGCAACTAATAACCATAATTTTATCATGAGTTAGTTATCGTTCTTTTATTTTTCTTTAGAATACATAGTGTAGTCTTCATTGTGTATTCTAAGACCATAATTTTATCCAAATTTCTTTTTTGATCCTTAAAAATCATTTGCCTGCGGGCGCCAATACCCCCTTTCCATTTTTATTTTCAAAATATAGGTCTAGTTTAATTTTGTGGACACCATTCTCAAACTTTTTAACCATGTGCAACTAAAAACCATAATTTTATAATGAGTAAGTTATCGTTCTTTTATTTTTCTTGAGAATACATAGTGTAGTCTTCATTGTGATATCCAAGACTATAATTTTTTCCAAATTTTTTTTTTTCTTAAAAATCATTTGCCTGCGGTCGCCAATACCCCCTTTCCATTTTTATTTTCAAAATATAGGTCTATTTTAATTTTGTGGACACAATTCTCAAACTTTTTAACCACTTGCAACTAAAAACCATAATTTTATAATGAGTAAGTTATCGTTCTTTTATTTTTCTTGAGAATACATAGTGTAGTCTTCATTGTGATTTCCAAGACTATAATTTTTTCCAAATTTTTTTTTTTGTTTCTTAAAAATCATTTGCCTGCGGGCGCCAATACCCCCTTTCCATTTTTATTTTCAAAATATAGGTCAAGTTTAATTTTGTGGACACAATTCTCAAACTTTTTAACCACTTGGAACTAATAACCATAATTTTATCATGATTTAATTATCCTTCATATTTAATTCATTAATTTTTCTTTAGAATACATAGTGTAGTCTTCATTGTGTATTCTAAGACCATAATTTTATCCTAATTTCTTTTTTGATCCTTAAAAACCATTTGCCTGCTGGCGCCAATACCCCCTTTCCATTTTTATTTTCAAATTAAAGGTCTAGTTTAATTTTGTGGACACAATTCTCAAACTTTTTAACCACTTGCAACTAAAAACCATAATTTTATCATGAGTTAGTTATCGTTCTTTTATTTTTCTTTAGAATACATAGTGTAGTCTTCATTGTGTATTCTAAGACCATAATTTTATCCAAATTTCTTTTTTGATCCTTAAAAATCATTTGCCTGCGGGCGCCAATACCCCCTTTCCATTTTTATTTTCAAAATATAGGTCTAGTTTAATTTTGTGGACACCATTCTCAAACTTTTTAACCACGTGCAACTAAAAACCATAATTTTATAATGAGTAAGTTATCGTTCTTTTATTTTTCTTGAGAATACATAGTGTAGTCTTCATTGTGATATCCATGACTATAATTTTTTCCAAATTTTTTTTGTTTCTTAAAAATCATTTGCCTGCGGGCGCCAATACCCCCTTTCCATTTTTATTTTCAAAATATAGGTCCAGTTTATTTTTGTGGACACAATTATCAAGTTTTTTAACCACTTGCAACTAATAATCATACTTTTATCATGAGTTAGTTATCGTTCTTTTATTTTTCTTAAGATTACATAGTGTAGTCTTCATTGTGATTTCCAAGACTATAATTTTTTCCAATTTTTTTTTTGTTTCTTAAAAATCATTTGCCTGCGGGCGCCAATACCCCCTTTCCATTTTTATTTTCAAAATATAGGTCTAGTTTAATTTTGTGGACACAATTCTCAAACTTTTTAACCACTTGCAACTAAAAACCATAATTTTATCATGAGTTAGTTATCGTTCTTTTATTTTTCTTGAGAATACATAGTGTAGTCTTCATTGTGATATGCAAGACTATAATTTTTTCCAAATTTTTTTTTTTTCTTAAAAATCATTTGCCTGCGGGCGCCAATACCCCCTTTCCGTTTTTATTTTAAAAATATTGGTCAAGTTTAATTTTGTGGACACAATTCTCAAACTTTTTAACCACATGCAACTAAAAACCATAATTTTATCATGAGTTAGTTATCGTTCTTTTATTTTTCTTGAGAATACATAGTGTAGTCTTCATTGTGATATCCAAGACTATAATTTTTTCCAAATTTTTTTTTTTTCTTAAAAATCATTTGCCTGCGGGCGCCAATACCCCCTTTCCATTTTTATTTTCAAAATATAGGTCTATTTTAATTTTGTGGACACAATTCTCAAACTTTTTAACCACTTGCAACTAAAAACCATAATTTTATAATGAGTAAGTTATCGTTCTTTTATTTTTCTTGAGAATACATAGTGTAGCCTTCATTGTGATTTCCAAGACTATAATTTTTTCCAAATTTTTTTTTTTGTTTCTTAAAAATCATTTGCCTGCGGGCGCCAATACCCCCTTTCCATTTTTATTTTCAAAATATAGGTCAAGTTTAATTTTGTGGACACAATTCTCAAACTTTTTAACCACTCGGAACTAATAACCATAATTTTATCATGATTTAATTATCCTTCATATTTAATTCATTAATTTTTCTTTAGAATACATAGTGTAGTCTTCATTGTGTATTCTAAGACCATAATTTTATCCTAATTTCTTTTTTGATCCTTAAAAACCATTTGCCTGCGGGCGCCAATACCCCCTTTCCATTTTTATTTTCAAATTAAAGGTCTAGTTTAATTTTGTGGACACAATTCTCAAACTTTTTAACCACTTGCAACTAAAAACCATAATTTTATCATGAGTTAGTTATCGTTCTTTTATTTTTCTTTAGAATACATAGTGTAGTCTTCATTGTGTATTCTAAGACCATAATTTTATCCAAATTTCTTTTTTGATCCTTAAAAATCATTTGCCTGCGGGCGCCAATACCCCCTTTCCATTTTTATTTTCAAAATATAGGTCTAGTTTAATTTTGTGGACACCATTCTCAAACTTTTTAACCACGTGCAACTAAAAACCATAATTTTATAATGAGTAAGTTATCGTTCTTTTATTTTTCTTGAGAATACATAGTGTAGTCTTCATTGTGATATCCAAGACTATAATTTTTTCCAAATTTTTTTTGTTTCTTAAAAATCATTTGCCTGCGGGCGCCAATACCCCCTTTCCATTTTTATTTTCAAAATATAGGTCCAGTTTATTTTTGTGGACACAATTATCAAGTTTTTTAACCACTTGCAACTAATAATCATACTTTTATCATGAGTTAGTTATCGTTCTTTTATTTTTCTTAAGATTACATAGTGTAGTCTTCATTGTGATTTCCAAGACTATAATTTTTTCCAATTTTTTTTTTTTGTTTCTTAAAAATCATTTGCCTGCGGGCGCCAATACCCCCTTTCCATTTTTATTTTCAAAATATAGGTCAAGTTTAATTTTGTGGACACAATTCTCAAACTTTTTAACCACTTGGAACTAATAACCATAATTTTATCATGATTTAATTATCCTTCATATTTAATTCATTAATTTTTCTTTAGAATACATAGTGTAGTCTTCATTGTGATATCCAAGACTATAATTTTATCATGAGTTAGTTATCGTTTTTTTATTTTTCTTGAGAATATAATATAGTGAAGTCTTCATTGTGATTTCCAAGACCATAATTTTTTCCAAATTTTTTTTTTGTTTCTGAAAAATCATTTGCCTGCGGGCGCCAATACCCCCTTTCCATTTTTATTTTCAAAATATTACTATAGTTTAATTTTGTGGACACTAGATTCAAACTTTATAACCACTTGCCACTAAAAAACATAATTTTATCATGAGTTAGTTATCGATCTTTTATTATTCTTGAGAATACATAGTGCAGTCTTCATTGTGTATTATACGACCATAATTTTTTCCAAATTTTTTTTTTGTTTCTTAAAATTCATTTGCCTGCGGGCGCCAATACCCCCTTTCCATTTTTATTTTCAAAATATTACTCTAGTTTATTTTTGTGGATACAATATTTAAACTTTTTTAACCACTTGGAACTAATAACCAAAATTTTATCATGATTTAATTATCCTACATATTTAATTCATTAATTTTTCTTTAGAATACATAGTGTAGTCTTCATTGTGATTTCCAAGACTATAATTTTTTCCAAATTTTTTTTTGTTTCTTAAAAATCATTTGCCTGCGGGCGCCAATACCCCCTTTCCATTTTTATTTTCAAAATATTACTATAGTTTAATTTTGTGGACACAACATTCAAACTTTATAACCACTTGCCACTAAAAAACATAATTTTATCATGAGTTAGTTATCAATCTTTTATTATTCTTGAGAATACATAGTGCAGTCTTCATTGTGTATTCTACGACCATAATTTTTTCCAAATTTTTTTTTTGTTTCTTAAAATTCATTTGCCTGCGGGCGCCAATACCCCCTTTCCATTTTTATTTTCAAAATATTACTATAGTTTAATTTTGTGGACACAACATTCAAACTTTATAACCACTTGCCACTAAAAAACATAATTTTATCATGAGTTAGTTATCGATCTTTTATTATTCTTGAGAATACATAGTGCAGTCTTCATTGTGTATTCTACGACCATAATTTTTTCCAAATTTTTTATTTGTTTCGTAAATATCATTTGCCTGCAGGCGCCAATACCCCTTTTTCATTTTTATTTTCAAAATATTACTCTAGATTATTTTTGTGGACACAATTCTCAAACTTTTTAACCACTTGCAACTAATAACCATAATTTTGTCATGAGTTAGTTATCTATCATTTATTATTCTTGAGAATACATAGTGCAGTCTTCATTGAGTATTCTACGACCATAATTTTTTCCAAATTTTTTTTTTGTTTCTTAAAATTAATTTGCCTGCGGGTGCCAATACCCCCTTTCCATTTTTATTTTCAAAATATTACTATAGTTTATTTTTGTGGACACAACATTCAAACTTTATAACCACATTCCACTAAAAAACATAATTTTATCATGAGTTAGTTATCGATCATTTATTATTCTTGAGAATACATAGTGCAGTCTTCATTGTGTATTCTACGACCATAATTTTTTCCAAATTTTTTTTTTTGTTTCTTAAAATTAATTTGCCTGCGGGTGCCAATACCCCCTTTCCATTTTTATTTTCAAAATATTACTATAGTTTATTTTTGTGGACACAATATTTAAACTTTTTTAGCCACTTGCCACTAAAAAACATAATTTTATCATTATTTAATTATCCTTCATATTTTATTTCATTAATTTTTCTTTAGAATACATAGTGTAGTCTTCATTGTGATTTCCAAGACTATAATTTTTTCCAAATTTATTTTTTGTTTCTTAAAAATAATTTGCCTGCGAGCACCAATACCCGCTTTCCATTTTTATTTTCAAAATATTTCTCTAGTTTATTTTTGTGGACACAATTCTCAAACTTTTTAACCACTTGCAACTAATAACCATAATTTTATCATGAGTTAGTTATCGTTCTTTTATTTTTCTTTAGAATACATAGTGTAGTCTTCATTGTGTATTCTAAGACCATAATTTTATCCAAATTTCTTTTTTGATCCTTAAAAATCATTTGCCTGCGGGCGCCAATACCCCCTTTCCATTTTTATTTTCAAAATATAGGTCTAGTTTAATTTTGTGGACACCATTCTCAAACTTTTTAACCATGTGCAACTAAAAACCATAATTTTATAATGAGTAAGTTATCGTTCTTTTATTTTTCTTGAGAATACATAGTGTAGTCTTCATTGTGATATCCAAGACTATAATTTTTTCCAAATTTTTTTTTTTGTTTCTTAAAAATCATTTGCCTGCGGGCGCCAATACCCCCTTTCCATTTTTATTTTCAAAATATAGGTCAAGTTTAATTTTGTGGACACAATTCTCAAACTTATTAACCACTTGGAACTAATAACCATAATTTTATCATGATTTAATTATCCTTCATATTTAATTCATTAATTTTTCTTTAGAATACATAGTGTAGTCTTCATTGTGTATTCTAAGACCATAATTTTATCCTAATTTCTTTTTTGATCCTTAAAAACCATTTGCCTGCTGGCGCCAATACCCCCTTTCCATTTTTATTTTCAAAATATTTCTCTAGTTTATTTTTGTGGACACAATTCTCAAACTTTTTAACCACTTGCAACTAAAAACCATAATTTTATCATGAGTTAGTTATCGTTCTTTTATTTTTCTTTAGAATACATAGTGTAGTCTTCATTGTGTATTCTAAGACCATAATTTTATCCAAATTTCTTTTTTGATCCTTAAAAATCATTTGCCTGCGGGCGCCAATACCCCCTTTCCATTTTTATTTTCAAAATATAGGTCTAGTTTAATTTTGTGGACACCATTCTCAAACTTTTTAACCACGTGCAACTAAAAACCATAATTTTATAATGAGTAAGTTATCGTTCTTTTATTTTTCTTGAGAATACATAGTGTAGTCTTCATTGTGATATCCATGACTATAATTTTTTCCAAATTTTTTTTGTTTCTTAAAAATCATTTGCCTGCGGGCGCCAATACCCCCTTTCCATTTTTATTTTCAAAATATAGGTCCAGTTTATTTTTGTGGACACAATTATCAAGTTTTTTAACCACTTGCAACTAATAATCATACTTTTATCATGAGTTAGTTATCGTTCTTTTATTTTTCTTAAGATTACATAGTGTAGTCTTCATTGTGATTTCCAAGACTATAATTTTTTCCAATTTTTTTTTTTTGTTTCTTAAAAATCATTTGCCTGCGGGCGCCAATACCCCCTTTCCATTTTTATTTTCAAAATATAGGTCAAGTTTAATTTTGTGGACACAATTCTCAAACTTTTTAACCACTTGGAACTAATAACCATAATTTTATCATGATTTAATTATCCTTCATATTTAATTCATTAATTTTTCTTTAGAATACATAGTGTAGTCTTCATTGTGATATCCAAGACTATAATTTTATCATGAGTTAGTTATCGTTTTTTTATTTTTCTTGAGAATATAATATAGTGAAGTCTTCATTGTGATTTCCAAGACCATAATTTTTTCCAAATTTTTTTTTTGTTTCTGAAAAATAATTTGCCTGCGGGCGCCAATACCCCCTTTCCATTTTTATTTTCAAAATATTACTATAGTTAAATTTTGTGGACACTAGATTCAAACTTTATAAACACTTGCCACTAAAAAACATAATTTTATCATGAGTTAGTTATCGATCTTTTATTATTCTTGAGAATACATAGTGCAGTCTTCATTGTGTATTATACGACCATAATTTTTTCCAAATTTTTTTTTTGTTTCTTAAAATTCATTTGCCTGCGGGCGCCAATACCCCCTTTCCATTTTTATTTTCAAAATATTACTCTAGTTTATTTTTGTGGATACAATATTTAAACTTTTTTAACCACTTGGAACTAATAACCAAAATTTTATCATGATTTAATTATCCTACATATTTAATTCATTAATTTTTCTTTAGAATACATAGTGTAGTCTTCATTGTGATTTCCAAGACTATAATTTTTTCCAAATTATTTTTTGTTTCTTAAAAATCATTTGCCTGCGGGCGCCAATACCCCCTTTCCATTTTTATTTTCAAAATATTACTATAGTTTAATTTTGTGGACACAACATTCAAACTTTATAACCACTTGCCACTAAAAAACATAATTTTATCATGAGTTAGTTATCAATCTTTTATTATTCTTGAGAATACATAGTGCAGTCTTCATTGTGTATTCTACGACCATAATTTTTTCCAAATTTTTTTTTTGTTTCTTAAAATTCATTTGCCTGCGGGCGCCAATACCCCCTTTCCATTTTTATTTTCAAAATATTACTATAGTTTAATTTTGTGGACACAACATTCAAACTTTATAACCACTTGCCACTAAAAAACATAATTTTATCATGAGTTAGTTATCGATCTTTTATTATTCTTGAGAATACATAGTGCAGTCTTCATTGTGTATTCTACGACCATAATTTTTTCCAAATTTTTTATTTGTTTCGTAAATATCATTTGCCTGCAGGCGCCAATACCCCTTTTTCATTTTTATTTTCAAAATATTACTCTAGATTATTTTTGTGGACACAATTCTCAAACTTTTTAATCACTTGCAACTAATAACCATAATTTTGTCATGAGTTAGTTATCTATCATTTATTATTCTTGAGAATACATAGTGCAGTCTTCATTGAGTATTCTACGACCATAATTTTTTCCAAATTTTTTTTTTGTTTCTTAAAATTAATTTGCCTGCGGGTGCCAATACCCCCTTTCCATTTTTATTTTCAAAATATTACTATAGTTTATTTTTGTGGACACAACATTCAAACTTTATAACCACATTCCACTAAAAAACATAATTTTATCATGAGTTAGTTATCGATCATTTATTATTCTTGAGAATACATAGTGCAGTCTTCATTGTGTATTCTACGACCATAATTTTTTCCAAATTTTTTTTTTTGTTTCTTAAAATTAATTTGCCTGCGGGTGCCAATACCCCCTTTCCATTTTTATTTTCAAAATATAGGTCTAGTTTAATTTTGTGGACACCATTCTCAAACTTTTTAACCACGTGCAACTAAAAACCATAATTTTATAATGAGTAAGTTATCGTTCTTTTATTTTTCTTGAGAATACATAGTGTAGTCTTCATTGTGATATCCAAGACTATAATTTTTTCCAAATTTTTTTTTTTCCTTAAAAATCATTTGCCTGCGGGCGCCAATACCCCCTTTCCATTTTTATTTTCAAAATATAGGTCTATTTTAATTTTGTGGACACAATTCTCAAACTTTTTAACCACTTGCAACTAAAAACCATAATTTTATAATGAGTAAGTTATCGTTCTTTTATTTTTCTTGAGAATACATAGTGTAGTCTTCATTGTGATTTCCAAGACTATAATTTTTTCCAAATTTTTTTTTTTGTTTCTTAAAATTAATTTGCCTGCGGGTGCCAATACCCCCTTTCCATTTTTATTTTCAAAATATAGGTCTAGTTTAATTTTGTGGACACCATTCTCAAACTTTTTAACCACGTGCAACTAAAAACCATAATTTTATAATGAGTAAGTTATCGTTCTTTTATTTTTCTTGAGAATACATAGTGTAGTCTTCATTGTGATATCCATGACTATAATTTTTTCCAAATTTTTTTTGTTTCTTAAAAATCATTTGCCTGCGGGCGCCAATACCCCCTTTCCATTTTTATTTTCAAAATATAGGTCCAGTTTATTTTTGTGGACACAATTATCAAGTTTTTTAACCACTTGCAACTAATAATCATACTTTTATCATGAGTTAGTTATCGTACTTTTATTTTTCTTAAGATTACATAGTGTAGTCTTCATTGTGATTTCCAAGACTATAATTTTTTCCAATTTTTTTTTTTTGTTTCTTAAAAATCATTTGCCTGCGGGCGCCAATACCCCCTTTCCATTTTTATTTTCAAAATATAGGTCAAGTTTAATTTTGTGGACACAATTCTCAAACTTTTTAACCACTTGGAACTAATAACCATAATTTTATCATGATTTAATTATCCTTCATATTTAATTCATTAATTTTTCTTTAGAATACATAGTGTAGTCTTCATTGTGATATCCAAGACTATAATTTTATCATGAGTTAGTTATCGTTTTTTTATTTTTCTTGAGAATATAATATAGTGAAGTCTTCATTGTGATTTCCAAGACCATAATTTTTTCCAAATTTTTTTTTTGTTTCTGAAAAATAATTTGCCTGCGGGCGCCAATACCCCCTTTCCATTTTTATTTTCAAAATATTACTATAGTTAAATTTTGTGGACACTAGATTCAAACTTTATAAACACTTGCCACTAAAAAACATAATTTTATCATGAGTTAGTTATCGATCTTTTATTATTCTTGAGAATACATAGTGCAGTCTTCATTGTGTATTATACGACCATAATTTTTTCCAAATTTTTTTTTTGTTTCTTAAAATTCATTTGCCTGCGGGCGCCAATACCCCCTTTCCATTTTTATTTTCAAAATATTACTCTAGTTTATTTTTGTGGATACAATATTTAAACTTTTTTAACCACTTGGAACTAATAACCAAAATTTTATCATGATTTAATTATCCTACATATTTAATTCATTAATTTTTCTTTAGAATACATAGTGTAGTCTTCATTGTGATTTCCAAGACTATAATTTTTTCCAAATTATTTTTTGTTTCTTAAAAATCATTTGCCTGCGGGCGCCAATACCCCCTTTCCATTTTTATTTTCAAAATATTACTATAGTTTAATTTTGTGGACACAACATTCAAACTTTATAACCACTTGCCACTAAAAAACATAATTTTATCATGAGTTAGTTATCAATCTTTTATTATTCTTGAGAATACATAGTGCAGTCTTCATTGTGTATTCTACGACCATAATTTTTTCCAAATTTTTTTTTTGTTTCTTAAAATTCATTTGCCTGCGGGCGCCAATACCCCCTTTCCATTTTTATTTTCAAAATATTACTATAGTTTAATTTTGTGGACACAACATTCAAACTTTATAACCACTTGCCACTAAAAAACATAATTTTATCATGAGTTAGTTATCGATCTTTTATTATTCTTGAGAATACATAGTGCAGTCTTCATTGTGTATTCTACGACCATAATTTTTTCCAAATTTTTTATTTGTTTCGTAAATATCATTTGCCTGCAGGCGCCAATACCCCTTTTTCATTTTTATTTTCAAAATATTACTCTAGATTATTTTTGTGGACACAATTCTCAAACTTTTTAATCACTTGCAACTAATAACCATAATTTTGTCATGAGTTAGTTATCTATCATTTATTATTCTTGAGAATACATAGTGCAGTCTTCATTGAGTATTCTACGACCATAATTTTTTCCAAATTTTTTTTTTGTTTCTTAAAATTAATTTGCCTGCGGGTGCCAATACCCCCTTTCCATTTTTATTTTCAAAATATTACTATAGTTTATTTTTGTGGACACAACATTCAAACTTTATAACCACATTCCACTAAAAAACATAATTTTATCATGAGTTAGTTATCGATCATTTATTATTCTTGAGAATACATAGTGCAGTCTTCATTGTGTATTCTACGACCATAATTTTTTCCAAATTTTTTTTTTTGTTTCTTAAAATTAATTTGCCTGCGGGTGCCAATACCCCCTTTCCATTTTTATTTTCAAAATATAGGTCTAGTTTAATTTTGTGGACACCATTCTCAAACTTTTTAACCACGTGCAACTAAAAACCATAATTTTATAATGAGTAAGTTATCGTTCTTTTATTTTTCTTGAGAATACATAGTGTAGTCTTCATTGTGATATCCAAGACTATAATTTTTTCCAAATTTTTTTTTTTCCTTAAAAATCATTTGCCTGCGGGCGCCAATACCCCCTTTCCATTTTTATTTTCAAAATATAGGTCTATTTTAATTTTGTGGACACAATTCTCAAACTTTTTAACCACTTGCAACTAAAAACCATAATTTTATAATGAGTAAGTTATCGTTCTTTTATTTTTCTTGAGAATACATAGTGTAGTCTTCATTGTGATTTCCAAGACTATAATTTTTTCCAAATTTTTTTTTTTGTTTCTTAAAATTAATTTGCCTGCGGGTGCCAATACCCCCTTTCCATTTTTATTTTCAAAATATAGGTCTAGTTTAATTTTGTGGACACCATTCTCAAACTTTTTAACCACGTGCAACTAAAAACCATAATTTTATAATGAGTAAGTTATCGTTCTTTTATTTTTCTTGAGAATACATAGTGTAGTCTTCATTGTGATATCCAAGACTATAATTTTTTCCAAATTTTTTTTTTTTCTTAAAAATCATTTGCCTGCGGGCGCCAATACCACCTTTCCGTTTTTATTTTAAAAATATTGGTCAAGTTTAATTTTGTGGACACAATTCTCAAACTTTTTAACCACTTGCAACTAAAAACCATAATTTTATAATGAGTAAGTTATCGTTCTTTTATTTTTCTTGAGAATACATAGTGTAGTCTTCATTGTGATTTCCAAGACTATAATTTTTTCCAAATTTTTTTTTTTGTTTCTTAAAAATCATTTGCCTGCGGGCGCCAATACCCCCTTTCCATTTTTATTTTCAAAATATAGGTCAAGTTTAATTTTGTGGACACAATTCTCAAACTTTTTAACCACTTGGAACTAATAACCATAATTTTATCATGATTTAATTATCCTTCATATTTAATTCATTAATTTTTCTTTAGAATACATAGTGTAGTCTTCATTGTGTATTCTAAGACCATAATTTTATCCTAATTTCTTTTTTGATCCTTAAAAACCATTTGCCTGCGGGCGCCAATACCCCCTTTCCATTTTTATTTTCAAATTAAAGGTCTAGTTTAATTTTGTGGACACAATTCTCAAACTTTTTAACCACTTGCAACTAAAAACCATAATTTTATCATGAGTTAGTTATCGTTCTTTTATTTTTCTTGAGAATACATAGTGTAGTCTTCATTGTGATTTCCAAGACTATAATTTTTTCCAAATTTTTTTTTTTGTTTCTTAAAAATCATTTGTCTGAGGGCTCCAATACCCCCTTTCCATTTTTATTTTCAAAATATAGGTCTAGTTTAATTTTGTGGACACAATTCTCAAACTTTTTAACCACATGCAACTAAAAACCATAATTTTATCATGAGTTAGTTATCGTTCTTTTATATTTCTTGAGAATACATAGTGTAGTCTTCATTGTGATATCCAAGACTATAATTTTTTCCAAATTTTTTTTTTTTCTTAAAAATCATTTGCCTGCGGGCGCCAATACCCCCTTTCCATTTTTATTTTCAAAATATAGGTCTAGTTTAATTTTGTGGACACAAGTCTCAAACTTTTTAACCACTTGCAACTAAAAACCATAATTTTATCATGAGTTAGTTATCGTTCATTTATTTTTCTTGAGAATACATAGTGTAGTCTTCATGTTGATTTCCAAGACTATAAATTTATCTAAATTATTTTTTTGATCCTTAAAAATCATTTGCCTGCGGGCGCCAATACCCCCTTTCCATTTTTTTTTTCAAAATATAGGTCAAGTTTAATTTTGTGGACACAATTCTCAAACTTTTTAACCACTTGGAACTAATAACCATAATTTTATCATGATTTAATTATCCTTCATATTTAATTCATTAATTTTTCTTTAGAATACATAGTGTAGTCTTCATTGTGATATCCAAGACTATAATTTTTTCCAAATTTTTTTTTTTCTTAAAAATCATTTGCCTGCGGGCCCCAATACCCCCTTTCCATTTTTATTTTAAAAATATTGGTCAAGTTTAATTTTGTGGACACAATTCTCAAACTTTTTAACCACATGCAAATAAAAACCATAATTTTATCATGAGTTAGTTATCGTTCTTTTATTTTTCTTGAGAATACATAGTGTAGTCTTCATTGTGATATCCAAGACTATAATTTTTTCCAAATTTTTTTTTTTTCTTAAAAATCATTTGCCTGCGGGCGCCAATACCCTTTTTCCATTTTTATTTTCAAAATATAGGTCTAGTTTAATTTTGTGGACACAATTCTCAAACTTTTTAACCACTTGCAACTAAAAACCATAATTTTATAATGAGTAAGTTATCGTTCTTTTATTTTTCTTGAGAATACATAGTGTAGTCTTCATTGTGATTTCCAAGACTATAATTTTTTCCAAATTTTTTTTTTTTTCTTAAAAATCATTTGTCTGAGGGCTCCAATACCCCCTTTCCATTTTTATTTTCAAAATATAGGTCTAGTTTAATTTTGTGGACACAATTCTCAAACATTTTAACCACTTGCAACTAAAAACCATAATTTTATAATGAGTAAGTTATCGTTCTTTTATTTTTCTTGAGAATACATAGTGTAGTCTTCATTGTGATATCCAAGACTATAATTTTTTCCAAATTTTTTTTGTTTCTTAAAAATCATTTGCCTGCGGGCGCCAATACCCCCTTTCCTTTTTTATTTTCAAAAGATAGGTCTAGTTTAATTTTGTGGACACAAGTCTCAAACTTTTTAACCACTTGCAACTTAAAACCATAATTTTATCATGAGTTAGTTATCGTTCTTTTATTTTTCTTGAGAATACATAGTGTAGTCTTCATTGTGATTTCCAAGACTATAATTTTTTCCAAATTTTTTTTTTTGTTTCTTAAAAATCATTTGTCTGAGGGCTCCGAATACCCCCTTTCCATTTTTATTTTCAAAATATAGGTCTAGTTTAATTTTGTGGACACAAGTCTCAAACTTTTTAACCACTTGCAACTAAAAACCATAATTTTATCATGAGTTAGTTATCGTTCTTTTATTTTTCTTGAGAATACATAGTGTAGTTTTCATTGTGATTTCCAAGACTATAATTTTTTCCAAATTTTTTTTTGTTTCTTAAAAATCATTTGCCTGCGGGCGCCGATACCCCGTTTCCATTTTTATTTTCAAAATAAAGGTCAAGTTTAATTTTGTGGACACAATTCTCAAACTTTTTAACCACTTGGAACTAATAACCATAATTTTTTCATGAGTTAGTTATCGTTCATTTATTTTTCTTGAGAATACATAGTGTAGTCTTCATGTTGATTTCCAAGACTATAAATTTATCTAAATTATTTTTTTGATCCTTAAAAATCATTTGCCTGCGGGCGCCAATACCCCCTTTCCATTTTTATTTTCAAAAGATAGGTCTAGTTTAATTTTGTGGACACAAGTCTCAAACTTTTTAACCACTTGCAACTTAAAACCATAATTTTATCATGAGTTAGTTATTGTTCTTTTATTTTTCTTGAGAATACATAGTGTAGTCTTCATTGTGATATCCAAGACTATAATTTTTTCCAAATTTTTTTTTTTTCTTAAAAATCATTTGCCTGCGGGCGCCAATACCACCTTTCCGTTTTTATTTTAAAAATATTGGTCAAGTTTAATTTTGTGGACACAATTCTCAAACTTTTTAACCACTTGCAACTAAAAACCATAATTTTATAATGAGTAAGTTATCGTTCTTTTATTTTTCTTGAGAATACATAGTGTAGTCTTCATTGTGATTTCCAAGACTATAATTTTTTCCAAATTTTTTTTTTTGTTTCTTAAAAATCATTTGCCTGCGGGCGCCAATACCCCCTTTCCATTTTTATTTTCAAAATATAGGTCAAGTTTAATTTTGTGGACACAATTCTCAAACTTTTTAACCACTTGGAACTAATAACCATAATTTTATCATGATTTAATTATCCTTCATATTTAATTCATTAATTTTTCTTTAGAATACATAGTGTAGTCTTCATTGTGTATTCTAAGACCATAATTTTATCCTAATTTCTTTTTTGATCCTTAAAAACCATTTGCCTGCGGGCGCCAATACCCCCTTTCCATTTTTATTTTCAAATTAAAGGTCTAGTTTAATTTTGTGGACACAATTCTCAAACTTTTTAACCACATGCAACTAAAAACCATAATTTTATCATGAGTTAGTTATCGTTCATTTATTTTTCTTGAGAATACATAGTGTAGTCTTCATGTTGATTTCCAAGACTATAAATTTATCTAAATTATTTTTTTGATCCTTAAAAATCATTTGCCTGCGGGCGCCAATACCCCCTTTCCATTTTTTTTTTCAAAATATAGGTCAAGTTTAATTTTGTGGACACAATTCTCAAACTTTTTAACCACTTGGAACTAATAACCATAATTTTATCATGATTTAATTATCCTTCATATTTAATTCATTAATTTTTCTTTAGAATACATAGTGTAGTCTTCATTGTGATATCCAAGACTATAATTTTTTCCAAATTTTTTTTTTTCTTAAAAATCATTTGCCTGCGGGCCCCAATACCCCCTTTCCATTTTTATTTTAAAAATATTGGTCAAGTTTAATTTTGTGGACACAATTCTCAAACTTTTTAACCACATGCAAATAAAAACCATAATTTTATCATGAGTTAGTTATCGTTCTTTTATTTTTCTTGAGAATACATAGTGTAGTCTTCATTGTGATATCCAAGACTATAATTTTTTCCAAATTTTTTTTTTTGTTTCTTAAAAATCATTTGTCTGAGGGCTCCAATACCCCCTTTTCATTTTTATTTTCAAAATATAGGTCTAGTTTAATTTTGTGGACACAATTCTCAAACTTTTTAACCACATGCAACTAAAAACCATAATTTTATCATGAGTTAGTTATCGTTCTTTTATTTTTCTTGAGAATACATAGTGTAGTCTTCATTGTGATATCCAAGACTATAATTTTTTCCAAATTTTTTTTTTTTCTTAAAAATCATTTGCGTGCGGGCGCCAATACCCCCTTTCCATTTTTATTTTCAAAATATAGGTCTAGTTTAATTTTGTGGACACAATTCTCAAACTTTTTAACCACTTGCAACTAAAAACCATAATTTTATCATGAGTAAGTTATCGTTCTTTTATTTTTCTAAAGAATACATAGTGTAGTCTTCATTGTGATATCCAAGACTATAATTTTTTCCAAATTTTTTTTGTTTCTTAAGAATCATCTGCCTGCGGGCGCCAATACCCCCTTTCCTTTTTTATTTTCAAAAGATAGGTCTAGTCTAATTTTGTGGACACAAGTCTCAAACTTTTTAACCACTTGCAACAAAAAACCATAATTTTATCATGAGTTAGTTATCGTTCTTTTATTTTTCTTGAGAATACATAGTGTAGTTTTCATTGTGATTTCCAAGACTATAATTTTTTCCAAATTTTTTTTTGTTTCTTAAAAATCATTTGCCTGCGGGCGCCGATACCCCGTTTCCATTTTTATTTTCAAAATAAAGGTCAAGTTTAATTTTGTGGACACAATTCTCAAACTTTTTAACCACTTGGAACTAATAACCATAATTTTTTCATGAGTTGGTTATCGTTCATTTATTTTTCTTGAGAATACATAGTGTAGTCTTCATGTTGATTTCCAGGACTATAATTTTATCTAAATTATTTTTTTGATCCTTAAAAATCATTTGCCTGCGGGGGCCATACCCCCTTTCCATTTTTATTTTCAAAATATTACTATATTTTATTTTTGGGGACACAATTTTTAAACTTTTTTAGCCACTTGCCACTAAAAAAAATAATTATATCATGATTTAATTATCCTTCATATTTTATTTCATTAATTTTTCTTTTGAATACATATTGCAGTCTTCATTGTGTATTCTAAGACCATAATTTTATCCAAATTTCTTTTTTGATCCTTAAAAATCATTTGCCTGCGGGCGCCAATACCCCCTTTCCATTTTTATTTTCAAAATATAGGTCTAGTTTAATTTTGTGGACACAAGTCTCAAACTTTTTAACCACTTGCAACTAAAAACCATAATTTTATCATGAGTTAGTTATCGTTCTTTTATTTTTCTTGAGAATACATAGTGTAGTTTTCATTGTGATTTCCAAGACTATAATTTTTTCCAAATTTTTTTTTGTTTCTTAAAAATCATTTGCCTGCGGGCGCCGATACCCCGTTTCCATTTTTATTTTCAAAATATAGGTCTAGTTTAATTTTGTGGACACAATTCTCAAACTTTTTAACCACTTGCAACTAAAAACCATAATTTTATAATGAGTAAGTTATCGTTCTTTTATTTTTCTTGAGAATACATAGTGTAGTCTTCATTGTGATTTCCAAGACTATAATTTTTTCCAAATTTTTTTTTTTTTCTTAAAAATCATTTGTCTGAGGGCTCCAATACCCCCTTTCCATTTTTATTTTCAAAATATAGGTCTAGTTTAATTTTGTGGACACAATTCTCAAACATTTTAACCACTTGCAACTAAAAACCATAATTTTATAATGAGTAAGTTATCGTTCTTTTATTTTTCTTGAGAATACATAGTGTAGTCTTCATTGTGATATCCAAGACTATAATTTTTTCCAAATTTTTTTTGTTTCTTAAAAATCATTTGCCTGCGGGCGCCAATACCCCCTTTCCTTTTTTATTTTCAAAAGATAGGTCTAGTTTAATTTTGTGGACACAAGTCTCAAACTTTTTAACCACTTGCAACTTAAAACCATAATTTTATCATGAGTTAGTTATCGTTCTTTTATTTTTCTTGAGAATACATAGTGTAGTCTTCATTGTGATTTCCAAGACTATAATTTTTTCCAAATTTTTTTTTTTGTTTCTTAAAAATCATTTGTCTGAGGGCTCCGAATACCCCCTTTCCATTTTTATTTTCAAAATATAGGTCTAGTTTAATTTTGTGGACACAAGTCTCAAACTTTTTAACCACTTGCAACTAAAAACCATAATTTTATCATGAGTTAGTTATCGTTCTTTTATTTTTCTTGAGAATACATAGTGTAGTTTTCATTGTGATTTCCAAGACTATAATTTTTTCCAAATTTTTTTTTGTTTCTTAAAAATCATTTGCCTGCGGGCGCCGATACCCCGTTTCCATTTTTATTTTCAAAATAAAGGTCAAGTTTAATTTTGTGGACACAATTCTCAAACTTTTTAACCACTTGGAACTAATAACCATAATTTTTTCATGAGTTAGTTATCGTTCATTTATTTTTCTTGAGAATACATAGTGTAGTCTTCATGTTGATTTCCAAGACTATAAATTTATCTAAATTATTTTTTTGATCCTTAAAAATCATTTGCCTGCGGGCGCCAATACCCCCTTTCCATTTTTTTTTTCAAAATATAGGTCAAGTTTAATTTTGTGGACACAATTCTCAAACTTTTTAACCACTTGGAACTAATAACCATAATTTTATCATGATTTAATTATCCTTCATATTTAATTAATTAATTTTTCTTTAGAATACATAGTGTAGTCTTCATTGTGATATCCAAGACTATAATTTTTTCCAAATTTTTTTTTTTCTTAAAAATCATTTGCCTGCGGGCCCCAATACCCCCTTTCCATTTTTATTTTAAAAATATTGGTCAAGTTTAATTTTGTGGACACAATTCTCAAACTTTTTAACCACATGCAACTAAAAACCATAATTTTATCATGAGTTAGTTATCGTTCTTTTATTTTTCTTGAGAATACATAGTGTAGTCTTCATTGTGATATCCAAGACTATAATTTTTTCCAAATTTTTTTTTTTTCTTAAAAATCATTTGCCTGCGGGCGCCAATACCCCCTTTCCATTTTTATTTTCAATATATAGGTCTAGTTTAATTTTGTGGACACAATTCTCAAACATTTTAACCACTTGCAACTAAAAACCATAATTTTATAATGAGTAAGTTATCGTTCTTTTATTTTTCTTGAGAATACATAGTGTAGTTCATTGTGATATCCAAGACTATAATTTTTTCCAAATTTTTTTTGTTTCTTAAAAATCATTTGCCTGCGGGCGCCAATACCCCCTTTCCTTTTTTATTTTCAAAAGATAGGTCTAGTTTAATTTTGTGGACACAAGTCTCAAACTTTTTAACCACTTGCAACTAAAAACCATAATTTTATCATGAGTTAGTTATCGTTCTTTTACTTTTCTTGAGAATACATAGTGTAGTCTTCATTGTGATTTCCAAGACTATAATTTTTTCCAAATTTTTTTTTTTGTTTCTTAAAAATCATTTGTCTGAGGGCTCCAATACCCCCTTTTCATTTTTATTTTCAAAATATAGGTCTAGTTTAATTTTGTGGACACAATTCTCAAACTTTTTAACCACATGCAACTAAAAACCATAATTTTATCATGAGTTAGTTATCGTTCTTTTATTTTTCTTGAGAATACATAGTGTAGTCTTCATTGTGATATCCAAGACTATAATTTTTTCCAAATTTTTTTTTTTTCTTAAAAATCATTTGCGTGCGGGCGCCAATACCCCCTTTCCATTTTTATTTTCAAAATATAGGTCTAGTTTAATTTTGTGGACACAATTCTCAAACTTTTTAACCACTTGCAACTAAAAACCATAATTTTATCATGAGTAAGTTATCGTTCTTTTATTTTTCTAAAGAATACATAGTGTAGTCTTCATTGTGATATCCAAGACTATAATTTTTTCCAAATTTTTTTTTTTGTTTCTTAAAAATCATTTGTCTGAGGGCTCCGAATACCCCCTTTCCATTTTTATTTTCAAAATATAGGTCTAGTTTAATTTTGTGGACACAATTCTCAAACATTTTAACCACTTGCAACTAAAAACCATAATTTTATAATGAGTAAGTTATCGTTCTTTTATTTTTCTTGAGAATACATAGTGTAGTTCATTGTGATATCCAAGACTATAATTTTTTCCAAATTTTTTTTGTTTCTTAAAAATCATTTGCCTGCGGGCGCCAATACCCCCTTTCCTTTTTTATTTTCAAAAGATAGGTCTAGTTTAATTTTGTGGACACAAGTCTCAAACTTTTTAACCACTTGCAACTAAAAACCATAATTTTATCATGAGTTAGTTATCGTTCTTTTACTTTTCTTGAGAATACATAGTGTAGTCTTCATTGTGATTTCCAAGACTATAATTTTTTCCAAATTTTTTTTTTTGTTTCTTAAAAATCATTTGTCTGAGGGCTCCAATACCCCCTTTTCATTTTTATTTTCAAAATATAGGTCTAGTTTAATTTTGTGGACACAATTCTCAAACTTTTTAACCACATGCAACTAAAAACCATAATTTTATCATGAGTTAGTTATCGTTCTTTTATTTTTCTTGAGAATACATAGTGTAGTCTTCATTGTGATATCCAAGACTATAATTTTTTCCAAATTTTTTTTTTTTCTTAAAAATCATTTGCGTGCGGGCGCCAATACCCCCTTTCCATTTTTATTTTCAAAATATAGGTCTAGTTTAATTTTGTGGACACAATTCTCAAACTTTTTAACCACTTGCAACTAAAAACCATAATTTTATCATGAGTAAGTTATCGTTCTTTTATTTTTCTAAAGAATACATAGTGTAGTCTTCATTGTGATATCCAAGACTATAATTTTTTCCAAATTTTTTTTGTTTCTTAAAAATCATCTGCCTGCGGGCGCCAATACCCCCTTTCCTTTTTTATTTTCAAAAGATAGGTCTAGTCTAATTTTGTGGACACAAGTCTCAAACTTTTTAACCACTTGCAACAAAAAACCATAATTTTATCATGAGTTAGTTATCGTTCTTTTATTTTTCTTGAGAATACATAGTGTAGTTTTCATTGTGATTTCCAAGACTATAATTTTTTCCAAATTTTTTTTTGTTTCTTAAAAATCATTTGCCTGCGGGCGCCGATACCCCGTTTCCATTTTTATTTTCAAAATAAAGGTCAAGTTTAATTTTGTGGACACAATTCTCAAACTTTTTAACCACTTGGAACTAATAACCATAATTTTTTCATGAGTTGGTTATCGTTCATTTATTTTTCTTGAGAATACATAGTGTAGTCTTCATGTTGATTTCCAAGACTATAATTTTATCTAAATTATTTTTTTGATCCTTAAAAATCATTTGCCTGCGGGGGCCATACCCCCTTTCCATTTTTATTTTCAAAATATTACTATATTTTATTTTTGGGGACACAATTTTTAAACTTTTTTAGCCACTTGCCACTAAAAAAAATAATTATATCATGATTTAATTATCCTTCATATTTTATTTCATTAATTTTTCTTTTGAATACATATTGCAGTCTTCATTGTGTATTCTAAGACCATAATTTTATCCAAATTTCTTTTTTGATCCTTAAAAATCATTTGCCTGCGGGCGCCAATACCCCCTTTCCATTTTTATTTTCAAAATATAGGTCTAGTTTAATTTTGTGGACACAATTCTCAAACTTTTTAACCACTTGCAACTAAAAACCATAATTTTATCATGAGTTAGTTATCGTTCTTTTATTTTTCTTGAGAATACATAGTGTAGTCTTCATTGTGATATCCAAGACTATAATTTTTTCCAAATTTTTTTTTTTTCTTAAAAATCATTTGCCTGCAGGCGCCAATACCCCCTTTCCATTTTTATTTTCAAAATATAGGTCTAGTTTAATTTTGTGGACACAATTCTCAAACTTTTTAACCACTTGCAACTAAAAACCATAATTTTATAATGAGTAAGTTATCGTTCTTTTATTTTTCTTGAGAATACATAGTGTAGTCTTCATTGTGATATCCAAGACTATAATTTTTTCCAAATTTTTTTTGTTTCTTAAAAATCATTTGCCTGCGGGCGCCAATACCCCCTTTCCTTTTTTATTTTCAAAAGATAGGTCTAGTCTAATTTTGTGGACACAAGTCTCAAACTTTTTAACCACTTGCAACAAAAAACCATAATTTTATCATGAGTTAGTTATCGTTCTTTTATTTTTCTTGAGAATACATAGTGTAGTTTTCATTGTGATTTCCAAGACTATAATTTTTTCCAAATTTTTTTTTGTTTCTTAAAAATCATTTGCCTGCGGGCGCCGATACCCCGTTTCCATTTTTATTTTCAAAATAAAGGTCAAGTTTAATTTTGTGGACACAATTCTCAAACTTTTTAACCACTTGGAACTAATAACCATAATTTTTTCATGAGTTGGTTATCGTTCATTTATTTTTCTTGAGAATACATAGTGTAGTCTTCATGTTGATTTCCAAGACTATAATTTTATCTAAATTATTTTTTTGATCCTTAAAAATCATTTGCCTGCGGGGGCCATACCCCCTTTCCATTTTTATTTTCAAAATATTACTATATTTTATTTTTGGGGACACAATTTTTAAACTTTTTTAGCCACTTGCCACTAAAAAAAATAATTATATCATGATTTAATTATCCTTCATATTTTATTTCATTAATTTTTCTTTTGAATACATATTGCAGTCTTCATTGTGTATTCTAAGACCATAATTTTATCCAAATTTCTTTTTTGATCCTTAAAAATCATTTGCCTGCGGGCGCCAATACCCCCTTTCCATTTTTATTTTCAAAATATAGGTCTAGTTTAATTTTGTGGACACAATTCTCAAACTTTTTAACCACTTGCAACTAAAAACCATAATTTTATCATGAGTTAGTTATCGTTCTTTTATTTTTCTTGAGAATACATAGTGTAGTCTTCATTGTGATATCCAAGACTATAATTTTTTCCAAATTTTTTTTTTTTCTTAAAAATCATTTGCCTGCAGGCGCCAATACCCCCTTTCCATTTTTATTTTCAAAATATAGGTCTAGTTTAATTTTGTGGACACAATTCTCAAACTTTTTAACCACTTGCAACTAAAAACCATAATTTTATAATGAGTAAGTTATCGTTCTTTTATTTTTCTTGAGAATACATAGTGTAGTCTTCATTGTGATATCCAAGACTATAATTTTTTCCAAATTTTTTTTGTTTCTTAAAAATCATTTGCCTGCGGGCGCCAATACCCCCTTTCCTTTTTTATTTTCAAAAGATAGGTCTAGTTTAATTTTGTGGTCACAAGTCTCAAACTTTTTAACCACTTGCAACTAAAAACCATAATTTTATCATGAGTTAGTTATCGTTCTTTTATTTTTCTTGAGAATACATAGTGTAGTCTTCATTGTGATTTCCAAGACTATAATTTTTTCCAAATTTTTTTTTTTTTTTCTTAAAAATCATTTGCCTGCGGGCGCCACTACCCCCTTTCCATTTTTATTTTCAAAATATAGGTCTAGTTTAATTTTGTGGACACAATTCTCAAACTTTTTAACCACTTGCAACTAAAAACCATAATTTTATCATGAGTAAGTTATCGTTCTTTTATTTTTCTAAAGAATACATAGTGTAGTCTTCATTGTGATATCCAAGACTATAATTTTTTCCAAATTTTTTTTGTTTCTTAAAAATCATTTGCCTGCGGGCGCCAATACCCCCTTTCCTTTTTTATTTTCAAAAGATAGGTCTAGTTTAATTTTGTGGACACAAGTCTCAAACTTTTTAACCACTTGCAACTAAAAACCATAATTTTATCATGAATTAGTTATCGTTCTTTTATTTTTCTTGAGAATACATAGTGTAGTCTTCATTGTGATTTCCAAGACTATAATTTTTTCCAAATTTTTTTTTTTGTTTCTTAAAAATCATTTTTCTGAGGGCTCCAAATACCCCCTTTCCATTTTTATTTTCAAAATATAGGTCTAGTTTAATTTTGTGGACACAAGTCTCAAACTTTTTAACCACTTGCAACTAAAAACCATAATTTTATCATGAGTTAGTTATTGTTCTTTTATTTTTCTTGAGAATACATAGTGTAGTTTTCATTGTGATTTCCAAGACTATAATTTTTTCCAAATTTTTTTTTGTTTCTTAAAAATCATTTGCCTGCGGGCGCCGATACCCCGTTTCCATTTTTATTTTCAAAATAAAGGTCAAGTTTAATTTTGTGGACACAATTCTCAAACTTTTTAACCACTTGGAACTAATAACCATAATTTTTTCATGAGTTAGTTATCGTTCATTTATTTTTCTTGAGAATACATAGTGTAGTCTTCATGTTGATTTCCAAGACTATAATTTTATCTAAATTATTTTTTTGATCCTTAAAAATCATTTGCCTGCGGGCGCCATACCCCCTTTCCATTTTTATTTTCAAAATATTACTATATTTTATTTTTGGGGACACAATTTTTAAATTTTTTTAGCCACTTGCCACTAAAAAACATAATTATATCATGATTTAATTATCCTTCATATTTTATTTCATTAATTTTTCTTGAGAATATATAGTGCAGTCTTCATTGTGTATTCTAAGACTATATTTGTTTCCAAATTGTTTATTTAGTTTACTAGATTCCTTTTTATTGTAAATACATTTAAACTTCAGTCTTTAATGTGTATTATTATGTTATAGCTTTATAATTTTAGATTCTTTTAGAAACAATCTAAAAATTAATGAAATAACGGGAATTTTGAAGCACAATCAGTTTTCGACAAAATCAAATTTGGTTTTTAATTTAACTTGAAAATAATTGACCATAGATATATACAATTTTTACCGTATTTATTTAAAATTATATTTGATCCACTATGCAATTTTCAAAAAATTTCTTAGGTTGTTAAATATTTCTACTCATAGGTATTTTCAATTTTCGATCATTATTATTTTTTAAAAATTAATATCGATAAAAATTTATTTATTATTGGGTTGAAATGTTTGAAAATTTAACACAAGGCTCTTAACATATGTTACAATAGCAATTGAAAAATTTATGAAATTCATAGTTTTTTTTTATTATCATTCAAAGTTTTAATTTTGACAAAATACGTAAAAATCACAAAATTTCGCAATTTTTTTTAAGCTAGAAATTCATTAAAATTTTTCTTTTAAAATTTTAGATTTGAAGATTTAGTACATGATTCCTTAAAATTTTTTCAATCTTTATCACAAGGAAAATGTTTACTGGAATTTCAAATTACATTTTCATAAGCATTTGATATTTAAATTTTTACAACATTGGATTTTCACTGGATTTCACATTTTTTGATTTTGTTATTTTGGTGTTACTCTAAAAAAACGACCGCTGATACTTGAAATTTTCACTGAATGTTTATATAACGATTTTCTATATTAGTTACTATTTTCAAAATATGCAGATTTGTTTTGAGCTATTTACTGACATTTTAATTTTTTAACTTTATCAGTTTTTTTTTTCTTTAAAAGTATCGTTTGAACCGGGTCAAACTAATTACCACTGTGATGAAGCCGTACAAAAGAAAGATTTTTTTTTTTTTTGATTTATTTGATGAAACATTATATTTACAATCTGTATTTACAGTTATACAACAAGTAAATGTGATGGTGATTGATTGGCAGGAAGGGGAAGTCGCCCAGTGACGGCACCCCGTGGAAAGTGAATTAAGGAGAGAGTAGGTCCTTACACCAGTTCCTTTTCAGACGTCTGGGTGGATGACCTGGAATTTGGTTGGATGAATTTTGGATTATTTAGGATTAGAGTGAGTACTGAATGTTTTATGTGTTTTTTTGTAGGTGATATTTGCATGGCTGTTTACTATTGGAATGCAGATGACTTTATGAAGTGACTCATTGGTAATATACCAATGGGCACCTGATATTAGACGTAGACTAATAGACTGAAATGCCTGAATTGTTCTAGTATTTTAGGGTTTGGCTGATCCCCAATGTTGCATGCCATAGTACCACATGGGTCTTAAAAGAGTCATGTATATTGTCTTTTCGTTTAGAGGCAGTTCACTGGTAAAGACGTTGAATAGGAAGGGAGCTAAGTCACTACCTTGGGGAACACCAGCAGTTGCTATTGGAGAGTTGGATAAGGCGCCGTTGATTTTTGTAACAAAAGTTCGTTGGTTTAGATAAGATTTTATTAGTCAAACACAATTGAAAGATATGCGAATTTTTTGTACATTACTTATCGCGTGATCAGGGACGTAGGTATAGATTATTAATGGGAGAGAGTTCGACTTAAATTATAAGTAATAGAATAGGCTAACGTGACAAAAATCAAATACAAATACAGTATAGAACCCGTTTAAGACGCTCTTCGAGGGACCAGTTAAAAATAGCGTCTTAAGCGGGAACATGGTGCATATTATCCAGAGTTGATTACATGTTAAATGTTGTAAAAATCAAGGATTTGTAAAAATGAGCGTATTATCCGAGAAATCGGCTTAAGCGAGGTACCGCTAATTTGTTATAGGTTACATATCACGTTACTATGATGATATCGAACCACTGATGATCAAAACCATACGGTTTGTGCGAATTTTCGTAGGCAAAAAGAGTGTCGTTCGAAGAGATAGGTAGTCAATCTAATTATCACTGTGATGAAGCCGTAATATTGCAAGTAACGCAAATTTGTTGTACATTACATTTCGCGTGATCATGCGACGTCCTACGGCATACACAATCAATCACGCCTCGCATGCCGAACTATTGAGAGTAACGCGAAATTGATTTACATTACTTTTTGCATGACGATGACGACATCGGACAACTGACATAATAAAACACACCGCGCACGCCGAACTATCGTGAGTAACCCTAATTTGTTATACGTTTCATTTCGCGAGACAATGATGACGTCGAACAGCTGACAATCCAAACCATGCTATTGACGCCGAACTATTGCGAGTAACGTGAATTTTTTGTATGTTACTAAAAAAAAGTGTTGTCAAACAGAGTCAAACTAATTTCCACTGTGATGACGCCGAACAATTGCGAAAATTGCCAATTTAGTGTACAAGTGTTTAATCATTAGAAATAATAAAGGAGGGGGGATTGGCGCCCACAGGCAAATATTTTTCAAGAATAAAATAAAAGCGGGTAAGTGGATGTTGCTCTGCTGTACCTTAGGGGGTGGGGTGGACCTCTGAAAAGGGTAGGTTAAATTTGAATGCAATGATAGGTATCATTGTATATACGAAAAACGATTCTGAAAGGAAATGATTTGTCAGTCTAGGATATTATATTATATTTAAATATTGTCATATATTCTATTTGGAAACAAATATTTTATTTTTCAATTAAGACGCATTTTGCATAAGGCATGGTTAATCAATTTTTCCAAAAACATTGCGTTTAGTTATCATAATTCATAATACCTTATATTATCATAGATATACATATATATACCAGGTTTGAGGATAAATCGTTATCATTACGCGATTTCATAAAAATTTAAAACTCAAACGTTCAAAACATTTTTTCTGTAATGACGCTTCAAATTTTCTCTATAGCTATTTGAAACAAAGCTTATGGAAAACTTAGTAGTGTATCATGCCACAATAAATTCATGCATATGATTTTACAATTTTAAAAACAGCTGAAGACAGTTCTTTCAAAATGTTGTAGGGTACTAGGTAGATAGGTAGGTA
Organism: Diuraphis noxia; assembly: GCF_037042655.1. NCBI lineage: Eukaryota > Metazoa > Arthropoda > Insecta > Hemiptera > Aphididae > Diuraphis > Diuraphis noxia. The sequence goes on along the minus strand of NW_028301715.1, from coordinate 33,008,631 downwards.
GGTACCTACATAACTTATAAAATAGTTACAAAATAGTTATTGACTTTGACACGATTTAATATATTATACAAGTGAATATACTATATTGGTATCTAGGTACCTACTGAAATTGTAATGATTTAAAAGTATTTATCATTATCTTTATTAGTTATTATTTATTACCTAAACGTTTTGTTAATAGCCAATGGGTCCCTAAAGATATTTATTTTTTTGGCTTGTGCTCTCCATCGCTACTTGGGGGGAACTTTCCCTTCCGGTAATCCTACCCCCAAGATATGAGTGTTGAATACTTTAATTGGTATTTTAGAAGTAGAAAATCTATATTCTATATATTACAGAAACAGCATTTGTAAAGCATATTGGCATAATCTTTATAATGACTAATTTAAAGAAATTTTAATATTCATATTGAAAATACCTACATTACACATTTACACTAATCAGTAGGTAATGAGGTTTATCTATAGATACTAGTATAGCTATATAAACTATTGGATATTTGATTATGAATAGGTACATAACTAAAACTAAATAATTTAAAATAAACTAATTAATAATTTGTTGTTGTATGGAAAAGTATAGATAAAAACATCCATTATTAGGTCCAGGAATATAATATAAGACTGAGTGAGCACCTTCCGACTTTCAAACTTCAATCCATTTCCTCACTTCTAAAATGTTTTTAATTATTATACCTACCTTTTTTACGATTATATATAACTTTATATCATCTGAAAATATGTAAGTATATTAATATATTTATCAAAATAAGTAGGTACCTAGGTAATGTAATGTAATTATTATTTAAATCTATGTATATTGTACACGTGTGAAAATGATGAAGATGTTAGAAATCACTCCGAATTTGATAGTCATGCGGTTGCCAGTTTGTTGTTTTTTTAATAGATATAGTACCTTAGAGAGCCTATATAGAGTAGGTACCTATAAACCAAAATAAATAACCGGTGAGGCCTGATGGGTATATTATCATACCGACTATATCTTTATGTAGCCAACACCATAATGTAGAAAACATAGACTTACAATTTATATTTTAAGTCTGTGGTAGAAAAAGGATGTTTTAATACAAAAAAGTGCTACTGTCTACTGTTCTGACGAGTATAGTGGTGGCGAATCATATAATAAATTTATATCACATCAGTAAATCATCTAAGGGTCATTAAAAATTAGCCAATGGACTGAACAAAGCATAATAGAAAAATTTGATAAATGAAATAACTTTTGTGCTAATTAATATTTTTTTTTCTATAATTTGTTGATGCTGCGCCTGCACTTATCATAGAACTTTTTTTAAATTTATAATTCTGAAAATATGTTATTAAACTATACCGTCTATACGTGTAAAAAATTTAAAAATATTGATCAGAACATAAGTTATTTCGTTTGTCAGATCTTTCTATTGCATTGTATGACGTATTGACATATGTTGTTAAGACTATACAATCAGAACTTGTGGCGGTTACGCTCTTATAGTATAGTGAACCGATTTTTTTATCATGGGCCCACGTGAATTATAAATACATGACAATTCAATTCACATAGTGTATTAAACCACGTGTGGTTATTTTAATAGTAATATTTCAGAAGTATAATTCATATACCATCAAATATATTACTATTTATATGTTTATACTTTGTTACTTTATATTACACCTAATTTTTTTTTTTTTTTTTAATAGCACCAGTGAACTCAATTAGAAATCACTTCGTTCGGAATCTAAAACAATGACCAAATATTATTAGGTATATACCTATACAAAAGAATACATTATAATATCAATTTCAAAAGAACACCATACACCGATTATTAAATTACGAGTTGAACAAAGTTTGAATCATATAAATTTAGTACATTTAACGGGCAACGAAGTTCAGCTGGTAAATAAATATTAAATAATAATACTATTAACTCGGATAGCGGCCGCCGACCAAGAGTTGAGCGCTAGTGTTGATTAGAACCATCGACCTTATAAGTGTATATACTCTTCTTATAAGAGAATAAGATCTAAGATTAGAACCAAAATTCCTTCGTCCCCCGATTATCTAAATATTAAGGTGTACTCGTATCAACAATTCAACATTCGTATTTCGTTTCCAGTCCTGTGTATAGAAGTTGGCGATATTAAGCGCACGCCGTACTATTAAGAGTAACTCTAACTTGTTATACCTTACTTTTCTCGTGATGACAACAAAGTTGGACCGCCGTCATAATTAATCTCAGCACGCACATCGTACTATTACGAGTTACTGAAACTTGTAATACGTTACTTTTCTCGAGACGACGACGACGACGTCGGACCAAAGTCATAATTAAACTCAGCGCGCACATCAACTTATTACGAGTAACTCGAAATTGATATAATTTACTTTTCACGTGACGATGACGACGTTGGATCGCCGACGTAATAAATTTTATAGCGCACGATGTTCTATTGCGAGTTTTTTTTTTTATAAGAAATTTACAATCTGTTCTTAACTAGAACAATAAGCAAAAGTACATAGCGTATTTCTATATGAATTTTTTGAGGTAAGAAGCTACCCATTGGTGACACTACCTATTTTGTGTTCTTAAATTTTTAAGTTAAGCTAATTTTAATTTTGAGACAGAAGGTCCCGCACCATCTTCGCTTAAGCCGTCTGGGTGAATTAGCTGGAATGGACAAGGTAGATAGTTTTTTAATAAGAGTAGGATTAGGATGAAGAGGTAGTTTGGTGTGAAATCTTTTGTAGTAGCATTTTGCTTCGTCAAGTACTGTTGTTATTCTTAGATCGTTATGGAGCGTAACATTGCAGGATATAAATGTAGGGGTATTTGTGATTTTTCTTAGGGCAATGTTTTGAAAAGCTTGAATTTTTTGTATATTTGATTTTTTTGCACTACCCCAGAGCTGGAGCCCGTAGGTCCAGATGGGTTTTAGAAGAGCTTTATATATTATTAATTTGACATTTAGGTTAGTGTGTGTGTTTTTGTGTAGCAATGAGCTTAGTGTGCGTAATCGATTGTTTGATTGTAGCCTTTTTGATTTTATGTGTGGAACCCATGTAAGTCGCCGGTCTAAAAGGAGTCCTAGATATTTTACTGTTTGGGAAGGGGGAATTTGGATTCCGTAAAGATTAACGTTTGGGCATGGAACCTTTTTTAGAGTGAATGTCATGTGAAACGATTTATCTTGGTTTACTTTGACTCTCCAATTAGTATACCATTTTTCTATAAGATGTAGGTGATTTTCTAGATTTTCTAGAAGCTATCAGAAGATCTGCATTGATGAAAATTATTGCTTTATCGTCTGCATATAATGCAATTAGCGTTTAAGGTGTAGTAGGTTGATCTGATGCATAAATGTTATATAGTATCGGGGAAAGTATGCCTCCTTGAGAAACACCTATTACCAGATTACACGTGAAAAGTTACGAACAACAAATTCGTGTTGCTCGAATGGGGTGGGTTGATTGGCGCCCGCAGGCAAACGCATTACAAGAAAAAAAAAATTAAACCTTATTTTGGTGTAACTATAAAATAAGAATACAAATTGTTCTACATTGGAAAGAAATATTTTGAAAAGTTTAATATAAGAATCTGGAGTCTAGTCTAATTTCAAGGAGAATAAATAACTAAACATATGTACCTATAGTAAAAACATCATAAAGTTTATAACTTTACTGATTAATTTACTTCGGTACCCTAAACATTATAATAAGCTGATGTATTAATTGCTCTAGAAATACAATTATTTTATTGTAATCTATTAATACATTTATTATAAAATTAAGAGTACCATTGTAAATAAACAAGGGAATCAAATTGTATAATCCACTATAAAATTCCATTTAAAAGTATAGTTGTCATTTTTGAAAAAATGTTGATTTTGATGTTAGTAAACTGCTTGCTGAGTAATTTTAAAATTGTCCCACAAAAATTTGCCATTTAAAATAAAAAAAAATGTCTGTTATAATTTGTTAAATTTTTACTGACTGTTTGATTTTTTTTATCAAATCTGTACACATAATTTGATAAATTTCTAACAAATTCGAATTTTGATTTAGTTCATCTATTGTCCATTTTATTTTAAATTGACTGCAGAGCTGAAACTTTGAAAGATATTATGGAGACAATAGTAGATGATCGTAACAATTCTGGTAATCTCCCTATTCAAAAAGAAGTTAAAGGTAAAAAAATAATGTTAGTGTTATGTAGGTAGGTCTATATAGGTACTTACTATGTATATACCTAATTAACTAATCTAATACATTGCTCTTTTTAAATTGAATAATAATAATGCACATTGCATACCTACATAAAATAGTATCTATTAATTTTGTAAAATTCAAAAATACTAAACTAAAACGTCTAAAACTAAAAACTGTATTGTATTATGTTAAAACACTTAAAAATGCTATATAATTGATTTATGCCTCAACATGAATAATGCATACATTACATGTAAATTGACAAATTGTAGATATTGATATTAATATTGAGCATTGTAAAAATTAAATATTATTTTAAATTTTAAACAAATTTAAAAATTAGAAAATGTTGGTAGATTGTATTAAAAAGTTAAACTTTGATAATAATATGTAGTATAGTATAGTTTAATAATAATAATAATGAAAATTATAATCAAATATCATTATGTATTAACTATTAAATAGTAAGTACCAAACTTTATAATTTCATGTTTCATTAAACGTTTTACCCATATCAGAGTTTCAAACATATTTTTATTAATTTCACATTTTGTATTTAATTGACAAGATCATTGTAATGAGCTATCAATCAACCATTATTTTTTTCCTATTTAGTAAAAACTTGAAATTTTAAAAATTTAGTTCATTTCATTGACCATACTTACTTAATTAAAATAAAGAAAGTAAAAAGTTTTAATGCATTTATCAATGTTAGTTACCTTGGACAATTTTTAATTTTTAACAAGTTTCTAAACTATATTATATTGAAAATGAATGTTAATGTTATATTTGTAGAATAAGTTTCTTTATGGTATACATTCATTTCCATAATAATGATTCCATGATTTAGAAACTTGATGAAAATTTAAAATTGTCCTAGGTAACTTAGCTTGACTAATTTATTAAATCTTATTAATTTAGGTAATAATAACTTATTTATTAACCTAACCCTAACCTACATTCAGTGTAGCGCAGTAACGTAACGTCGTAACGAAAGTAACGCGTTACTGTAACGGCGTTATTTTGCGTGTAACGCGTTACGTAATTTCATTAGAATTATTTCCAAGTAACGAAAATGTAATGGAAATTACTTTTGATAAGTGTAATTTCTATTGAATAACGCGTTACAGTTTCGAATTATTAAGTACCTACCTTTTGCGAATTGAAAAAAAAATATGTCTATAATACAGACATTATTATCTAGTATAGTAATATACTATGTATATTTATTAAAGCTCTATATACAGCTGATATCACAATTTTAAATTCAATGAAATTAGTAAAGAATATTTTTATTAAATACAACACAGCTTTACCATCCAGTGCTTCTGTAGAGCGATTATTTAGTGTTTCAGGGGATATTGGTTCTAAATAAAGGTCACGTATGATTGACAAAAATTTTGAAGATACACTATTGTGTAAAGTTAATTTAAAACATAAATAAATATAAAATAATAATATTGTATTATATTGATTATAGTATATAAGTATATTGATTTCTTTTTCAAATTATATCTATTTACTATAGGTAATGTATGTCTAGTAACATTATTGTCAGGCACAATGATAATATTGTTAAAATATAAAACTATAAAATAGGTATTTAAAAATATTTTTATTTTTTTTTGTAACGAGAAAGTAATGAGTTACTTTTCAATTTGAAAAGTAAAGTAATTTCATTACATTTTTATTAGAGTAACGAATAAAGTAACTTTATTACTTTTTAAAAGTAATTTACCCAACACTGCCTACATTTACATTTACATCTACATTTCAGACTTACAGTATATACAATTATACAATTATACAATGATATGTCATTGAACTCAAATATAACACAATGCATAGTTAGCATACAATTCTAACTACTGTAGGTACAATAGAAGCGTAGAGTAACCTAACTCACTTGTCCCCTTTATTATTAAGTTCTATTTAGTAGTTTATTTTATTTTTATTCAGACGCATATCCTGGAGGAAATCTTAGATGTACATAACTTTAATTACCTGTCTGTTGGATGTTCAATTTCTGTTCTAATTAGATCATGTACATACAATACTGCTGGTTTTGATAGACAAAACCTTTTTACAAACTTAAAATCACTAAGACATTGAAAATAATCTGGACGCTGCCTGAATATTCTTGGTATTTGATGTTCATTCGCAATAAAGTTTATAAGTTCAACAAAATCCTCATCCTCCGATATTTCGTCATTCATTTTAATTTTAATTAAGTATAAATAACTATATAATATTATAATTATTATTATTTGCACAATACATTTTTTTTTTATAACACAAATTATCATAATATCACAGTATAATTATTCATAATTGTCAAAATGTATGAATGATGTATGGCAAAAATATTGCTAAACCTAGTTTAAAACATCAAGATCGATGGTTTATCTAAACTTGCTTTTAAACTGGGTTTAAATGTTAAACTAGTCTTGTACAACATATGATTTGGTCTTAAACCGAGTTTAAGAAAAATCTAATTTAAACTTAGTTTAAACTAGACTGGTAAAACTGGCCCTAATTATGTCAGCAATGCTTCTTGGCTTCGTCGTCATCGTCACGCGACGAGTTACTCTAATTTGTTATACGTTACTTTTCTCGTGACATAGAAGACGTCGGACCGCCGATATAATTAAACTCAGCGCACATGCCGTACTATTACGAGTAACTCTAACTTGTTTTATGTTTTTTCTCGAGAAAACCATGATGACATCGGACAAATGACATAGTTATAATCAGCGCGCACATCAACTTAATACGAGTAACTCGAAATTGTTATACGTTACTTTTCTCGTGACGACGACAACGTTGGGCCGCCGACATAATGAATCTCAAAGCGCACACCGTACTACTATTATGAGTAACTCTAACTTCTTATACGTTACTTTTCGAGTAAACCATGATGACATCGGACTGCCGACATAATAAATCTCAGCGCGCACGTCGTATTATTGCGAATTACTCGAGTTTGTTATACGTTACTTTTCTTGTGAGGTCAGATTGCCAGCATAATTAAACTCAGCGCACACATCAACTTATTACGAGTAACTCAAAATTGTTATACGTTACTTTTCTTGTGACGACAACGAAGTTGGATTGCCGACATTATTAATCTCAACACTCACGCCGTTCTATTGCGAGTTACTCGAGTTTGTTATACCTACGTGTCGTATACACCGATCACCTCCATACACAAATAAACGAACAAATTAATTATAAGCATTTTTATTGAACACTTTGACGTCCAGTGGCGATCGAGTCACACGATCGCCACCTGACTCTGACACTGGTGGTCAGTGGTAATCGAGTCACACGACTCTCGCTAACTGACCCCTTTTCTGTCTTCACATATTATTCCTTAAATATAAATTTTACAATCGAAACAGTATCGGTAATATCGATATTAAGTTTGACCTAGTTAGATTATACTTACTGACTATGCTTAAAGTTATACTAATTTATTTACTTGTAACATTTTCGGCTACGATACGTGCTCCCCGTTTTTCTGTCACTTTTTTTTTGTTTTTCTCGATTTGTTTGAAAAATGTTGGAAAATGTTTATAATGCTCCAAGGATATTCACTTTTATATCGGAAACCATCCCCAAAGTTTGAAATTGAAGCATTAGTTCAAATAGTTATGCTGTACACAGACACAAAAAAAAAAAAATAATAAAAATAAAAACACACATCATTGTAAAATCAATAAATTCATCATTCCGTTCAGAATCTAAAAAGATTCACTACCATACTATATTTGACAAGATTTCAGTAGTGAAACCGACTAATGCAACAGACATGAAATAAAAACCATGCAATAACTCATTTAGTCCGCAATGCGTATTCCGGATTTTCTTATCACTTAAATTAAAATTTTTTTATTACTATAATAAACATAATATACAAATAAATTCGACATCTAAAATAACTGAAAGAAACAAAAAAAGCCAAAATAAATTGGTTTATTTGGAATAAGAATGGCGTGAATTTAATTTAAATATATAAAAATTAAATTTCTATCTCGTACCTATATTAAAAATGAAGTATTTGCTTTAAAACCCTAGCCCTACTTATTATAATTGTCATGAGTCACGGACCTTATGATTAACAATATTATTATGCTACGAAGATGTGTTTAATGAGATTGTGGTGGCACATGATTGGCATATTGGTCGCTTTTGCCGTAGATATTATAATAAATAACAGATTTGTAATTAATTAGGTATTAGTTTCGTATTCGGAGAAAACTTTTGACTTGGAATTTTACAAACTAGCTGTCGCTCGACATGGGTGGTACGGAACATTAATGTGTACACTGTATAACTTAATTTTAACTTTAAAAATCAGTACCTAATCACATTTATTTAAATCAACATTTTTATTTAATAGTTCATAAAGAAATATATTTTAGTAAAAATAGGCATGTATATCTTATTTATTAATCTAATTATCTTCCATATTTCAATTACAATTTCAATTCAATATTTACATCATTTTCTTCTATGATTATAATATTCTTAAAAAAGGATCCATAACAGATCATAAGATGCGGAAATAAAATGTATACCTACATCGTATAACTTTAAAAGCAGTAATCACATTTATTTAAATAAACATTATTAATAGTTCATAAAACAATATATTTTAGTAAAAATACGCATGTACTTCTAACATTTAAACACTATCTTGATCGATAATCAAATAAATAAATTTTAAAAAAAATAATTAAAATAATACCAAGGTACTTTATTTTGTTATACATAATTTTAATTTAAAGTTATGTATAATTTCGGTATAGTTATCTCATTTAATTATTGCCCGATGCCCTGCAATGAACAGATTGTATACAAGGGCATCGTTGATACAAAATTAGTATTATAATATATACCTCCTAGGTATCTATGGATTTCTCTTATTGATTTAGTACAATATAATCCATGGCGATTGTCAAAGTCGTTGCGGAGGACGCAGTCTATTAAAGATTCTAACATTTCAATTAGATACCAAAGTAGACATGAACGAAAAACATCCTTTTTTCCGTTTAATCTTTTTTTTCATAAATCACATTATTTTTAGACTTAAATTCAGCAGTATCTGATGCGTTTCCATTTCAACGTCGGTGTGCATACACGTCGCGGACTCTAACAAAGCTCAAAATTATTGTTATTTAAGGTAAGTTTGTTTTAATACCAATTTTTTTGCGGCTTAATATTATAAAATAATTGAGGTACACGTTCGTACACTTTTACAATGGTGATGTTTGCAAAGAGTTCTTCACCTATGAATTTGAAACTAAAAACTACAATAGTTACTTTAACATACTTTATATTGTGACTTTTTCAAATATAATAAAATATTCCCTTCAACCCAAAAAGTCTGACTTATTATGGCCTTTTACAATTTTTTAAGTAAATGAAAGACTGTCATATTTTGATATGTGGCTGTATTGCATACAATAATTGATTTTCAGACATACCAATATATGGTAGTATTGAATTTAAGCTATGTTTATTTTTGTGTCATATATCCAATATAGTATGTAATATAAAATATTATTAACTGTTAGTTTTTTTGAAATTTGATTAAAATTGTTGTGTTATAATTTATAATTGTACAGGTAATATAATATATAAGGATGAAAATTAATCATTTAATAGTTGTAGGTATGTAATCAATATCTTTAAAAATAATTTACTATAAAACACAAAATAAAAATAAAATACTACTTGTCTTTAAGTCAATAAGCTTATTTTTATGTATCAAAGTAACAAATAATTTGACAAATTAAAAAATAAAAATATTCTAAACTGATTATGACTATAAAATTAGCAAATGCTTTTGAACAACAAGAGTACAAGACTATAACATTATGTACGAATTTGAATAATTTATTATTATCAATAAATTATTAAAATTGCATTTATTATTTTTTTTCTAAAAAAAACACAATATATCAAAAATTCATAAATAATAAATTGGAATAATATTTTTAGATTATAAATAAAATAAAATAAATAAACATTCATACAAGTAATTATAATTAATCTTTACGTTATTAAAATAAAAACGAACCGAGTTTTAGGTATCCGAGTTTTAGTAGAAAACTTGTTGTGGTTAGTGAACTAGTGAAGAAATAATAAGATCTTGTATAAAATATTCAAAAAAAAATAAATTAACACATTATAACTAGGTAAGGAAGATAAAAATTAAAAATTAATCGGATTATTTTAGATATATAATACCTGTTATGCATAAAAGAAGCATGATCTTAATCAATAATTAAACAAAAATAGGCTAAGAAAAATAATATATTATGATATTATAATTTAAATTTAAAATTCAAATATTTTTTGGTTATTGTTATATCACTTATTTTTGTGTTAAATATTGACAAATTTGTAAGGAATCTTGTATATAATTTTCAAATCTTAGATTTAAAAAGAAATTTTTTATGAATTTCTAGCTTAAAACTACTTGCGAATTTTTGTGATTTTTAAGTATTTTGTCAAAATTCAAAACTTGAATGCTTTTAAAAAAAATTGTGAATATGAATTTATTTTATTTTTAAACTGCTAGTGTAACAATATGTTAAGAGCCTTGTATTAAATTTTCAAGATTTTCTAACCAAAAAATAAATTTTTATCGATATTAATTTAAAAAAAACTAATAATGATCGAAAATTGCACATACCTATGTATAGTTCAACATAAGTCAAACATTTTTGAAAATTTTATGGTGGTTAGAATATACTTATATAAACATTCGGTGAAAATTTCATGTATCAATGGTCATTTGTTTTAAAGTTACATCAAAACTCAAAATTGATTTTGTCGAAAACCGATTGTGTGTAAAATTTGCCGTTTTCCCTTAATTTTTAGTTTGTTTATCCCGATTATTTACAAAAATATTAAGAATATTTCGACCATCAAAGTACCAACTAGATTCACTTTCTGATCGAATAACGTACTGAAGTCAAAAATCGAAGCACTTTTACTGCCCCAAAATGTGATGACAGACACAAAAAAAAATATATTCATAGTTTTGACGAATTTTTGTCAATATTTGAACTTCAAATGCTCAAATGCTATTCTTATAATTTTTTAATCACTATAAGAATAACCTATGAGAAAATTTTTATTAAAATTTCAAGTATTTTGATCGAGCCAAAAAAAATTTATCAACACTTCAAAAAAAAATTTTCAGTAAAATTGAAAATTTCAGTGTAAAGAAAATGCCAATCTAAATAACTGGTAAAATTTTCAAGTATCTACGACTTATACTTTTTGAATGATCACATATATTTAAAATCGTTTGAGGATAAATCGTTATCGTTACGCTATTTCGTAAAAATTTAAAATTCAAACGAACTTAAAATTTTTCCTATAATGATGCTTCGAGTTTTCTCTATAGCTACTCGAGAGAAAACGTATGGAAAACTTAGTGTTGTAGCTTTAATCCTTAGTTATAAACACAAACATTTTTTGATTTTTCAATTTCAAAATTGCTTGCAAATTTTCGTGTTTTCTACAGATTTCGTAAAAATTTGAATTATAAACGCTTATAAAAAAAAATTGTGCCTATGTATTCTTATAATTTTTTAATAACTATAAGAATAACTTATGAGAAACTTTGTATTCAATTTTCAAGTTTTTTTATAGGACCAAAACAATTTTATCGACACTTCAAAAAAATTTTTTCAGAAAAATCTAAAATTTCAGTGGTCTATAAATAACTCTATAATTAAACTGTATATAAATTACACTAACATAAACATTTGGTGAAAATTTCAAGTCTTTACAGTGATTATTTTTTGAATTACAACCATATAAGAAATCGATTTGGTCGAAAACTGGTTTTACGTAAAAATTCTCGTTTTTCTGTCACTTTTTTTTTGTTTTTCTCGATTTTTTTGAAAACTGTTGGAAAATGTTTACTTTTGACCTCTATAATGCACCAAGGATATTCACTTTTACATCGGAAACCACCCCCAAAGTTTGAAATTGAAGCATTATTTCGACTATATAGTTATGCTGTACAGACACAAAAAAAAACACACACACATCATTGTAAAATCAATACATTCATCACTTCGTTCAGAATCTAAAACGAATAGGTCAGAAAATATTGTTGAATATTTTATTGAAATTTCAGAGATGGTATTCGTCAGTGAAGATTTGCCAACTAAATATCATATTCATTGTGAAGCCTGTGTGAAATGTATTAACAATGTTTCGAAGATGAAGTTCTATAGTAGATTCAGATATTGGGTAAGTAATTTTCTATTTTTCAGTAGGTTTATTTTTATTTTATTAATTTATTAATTGATCAGGGGATAGATTACTTGCAATTTTTAAATTATTCGTTTCTAACCACTGGTATAACACTATTCAAGTTATCAATAAAATCGTGATAAAAATTAGGAAATTGATCAGGTATAATAATTAAAATTTTTTTTTTTTAATAGTTTCCTCAATGATATTTAAATATTTTTCCAATTATCAGGTACGATGACCTGTAGGTACTATAGGGACTGGGAGTGTGAGAGTGGGGGCATAGAAGGATAAAGAGATAGGGGGGGGGAGAGAGTGAGAGAGAGAGAGAGAGAGAGAGAGAGAGAGAGAGAGAGAGAGAGAGAGATAGTGAGAAGTAGTGTAGAGAGATGGTAGTGAAGCAGAAGAAAAATCGAGAGAAAAAGGGTGAGAAAGAAATGGAGGGATAGTAAGAGAGATAGATAGTGTGAGGTAAGGTTAGATTAGGTTAGGTTAGGTAAGGTAGGTACTATAGTGACTTGTAAAGAGAGGGTGAGAGAAGGATAGTGTGAGAGGGAGTGAGAGAGGTAGATAGGATGAAGGATAAGGAGATAAAGTGAATGAGATGGTGCAAGTGTGAGAAAAACGGGTAGAGGGGAATGTCAGACGAGTGAGTGTGAAAGAGATAGGTGAGGGGGGTGGTGTGAAAGTGATAGGGTGAGAGAGATGTAGTGTCAAAGGGAGATGATAAGGTTAGGTGGGGGAACAGAACAAAAAGCGAGAGATAATTGTAAGAGGTTGTGAGAGACAGTGAGATAGGTGATGGGGAGGGCGTGATAGGGATAGGAAGAAAGAGGGGTAATGGCAGAGAGAGAGGATTAGGTTAGGTGGGGGAAGGGGGATAGTTAGGTAGAATAGTTATGTTAACAATTTTGAATATGTAGGAAAGGATCTTAAATTGCAAAGGTCACTCGACCCTTTGAGTGATACTACCAGGTTAGGTAAGGTTTACAACCTTCGACTATGGGATAGAATAAAAAGAGAAGGTTGGTTAGGCCGATTAAGAGGATGTCAGTGGAATTTTTTTTCTTCGACTTATGTGCAATATATCAAATTTTTTGTTCACAATAATCTTAATAATTTCTAAAATTAGAGGAAAATGAATGGTTAGATTTTTATCTAGGGCATATCATAGGCTTATTATACTTTAATTATTAAGTGAGTTATGAGTATTTTAAAGTATTCATAACTCGCTTCAAATACAGCCTATAAGATGCTCTAGGTATTAATCATAAGTACCTATCTAAAAATTTTAAAAGAGGCCATTTCACTCTAATTTTAGAAATTATTATGATTATAGTGAACATAATATTTGCTATGTTGTGCGTGGGTCAGAGAGAAAATAAAGCAATGCACTGACATCCTCTTAAGTGTTATCAAGTCAAAAAAGCTCTTGATTGTTGATTGTTTACATTATTATAAGTCTTGTAAAAAGTATGACTTTGTCATTACATATTTTGTTAAAATCAATCAAATTAATATTATCTTTAAAATAACAAATTTTATTTTTATATACAAATTTACAATTTCATCAAACATAGTATAGTTAATAGTCTTAGGTATCCATACAACTTGGTTTTGTTGTTTTTGTGATTGGCATAGACTTCTACTTTTTGTTTCCCATGAGTGTTTTTAGTATATTATTATGTTGTTTATTCATGAGACATAGTGTTAGATTAGTAAAATGTCTTGCTATTATTTTGATACTCCATTCAATAGTTTGGTATAGTAGGGATATGTTAAGTCCTGTGTTTAGTATGGTGATGTTTTATTAAATGTTTTTGATTTTGGTTTTATCAAGGCATTTTGTGAAAATGGAAATTTTATTAATTCTTGGTCACCTGGATTAAAGCTTACTATTCCGTGACTTTTGTCTAAATAATTTTTTCGTTTAATTTGTGCCATTTTTTTACTATTTGTGGAATTTCATTCCTTATTTCGTTTAGTTCCTTTAATAATTTTTATTTGTTGTAAGGCATGCTTTTTCTGGTATTAGTATAATATCTATTGAAAAATAAGGTTCAAAATCATCCAGGAAAAAAAAATGCTTTAATTGGTATAATATGGTGTGCATTGTTGATAATATAATATGTTATTTATTATGACAAATTGTCGTGATTTCCTTAATATGTTTTTATTTATATTTTCTTTGGGTTCATTAATTGCTGTTGTTGTAAATGGAAAATTGATCTTTGGAATTTGATGGATTTATGTCGTACATTCGTACCTAATTAAGTGATTTGTCGATTCCAATGTTTTTATCGTTTGTATTGATGTTATTGTATTATAGCCCGTCTGATACTCTGTTTTCTTTACCATTTTTATGTGATATATCAAAGGCGAAAGCTAATAGTTCGATATTATTTTTGAAAAAGAAACATTTGTTTGATATTATTGAAAAATTCATTTTGCCCATGATTATGAACAATTATGTTCAGTAAACTTTGTTGTTTGTTTCAGTTATTTGATAATTGTTGTTATCTCTAGACATTTATTTTTTTATCATTATTTTTTTTCTTTTGTATTTAAATCAGGATTATTTGTTAAAAGTGGGCTATGAATTATATTCCCGATAATCTGCTATAGATTATGTTTTATTTGTTATTAGTCACCATTTGGACTATAATATAGTTATAATAAATTTTTATTTTATTTGAATATAAACTTCTCTGTGTTTAATTCAATTATAAAAAATGTGTTAATCTACTTTGGAATCTTTGGATTATATTTTATTTATTATTAGTCATGGTTTGGACTATATATTTTAATTTTATTTAAATCTAAACATCTCTATGTTTAATTCTTATATAAAAAATGTTTTAATCTTCTTTGGATTATATTTTATTTATTATTAGTCACCATTTGGACTATAATATAGTTATAATAAATTTTTATTTTATTTGAATATAAACATCTCTGTGCTTAATTAATTTATAAAAAATGTTTTATTCTTCTTTGGATTATATTTTATTTATAATTATTCAACGCTTTGACTATAAATTTAATTTTATTTGTTATTATATTCATATATTTATTTGATCTTTATTTATTATTAGTCATAATTTGGGCTATAATATAGTTAAAATATATTTTTATTTTATTTGAATCTAAACATCTCTGTGTTTAATTCATTTATAAAAAATGTTTTAATCTGCTTTGGATTATATTTTATTTATTATTAGTCATCATTTGGACTATAATATAGTTATGATAAATTTTTATTTTATTCGAATCTAAACATCTCTGTGTTTAATTCATTTATAAAAAATGTTTTAATCTTCTTTGGATTATATTTTATTTATTTTATTCGTCATAGTTTGGACTATTTGTTTTAATTTTATTTGAATATAAATTCTAAACATCTCTGTGTTGAATTCTTTTATAAAAAATGCGTTAATATTTGGATTATATTTTATTTATTATTAGTCATCGTTTGGACTATAACTTTAATTTTATTTGAATCTAAACATCTCTGTGTTTAGTTCTTTTATAAAAATGTATTAATCTTCTTTGGATTATATTTTATTTAGTATTAGTCATAGTTTGGACTATTTGTTTTAATTTTATTTGAATCTTAACAACTATATGTTTAATTAATTTATAAAAAATGTTTTAATCTTCTTTGGATTATATTTTATTTATTTTATTCGTCATAGTTTGGACTATTTGTTTTAATTTTATTTGAATCTAAATTCTAAACATCTCTGTGTTTAATTCTTTTATAAAAAATGCGTTAATATTTGGATTATATTTTATTTATTATTAGTCATTGCTTTGATTATAATTTTAATTTTATTTGATATTATATTAATATATTTATTCGATCTTTATTTATTATTAGTCATCATTTGGACTATAATATAGTTATAATATATTTTTATTTAATTTGAATCTAAACATCTCTGTGTTTAATTCATTTATAAAAAATGTTTTAATCTTCTTTGGATTATATTTTATTTATTATTAGTCATCGTTTGGACTATAATATAGTTATAATAAAATTTTATTTTATTTGAAACTCAACATCTCTGTGTTTAATTATTTAAAAAAAAATGTATTAATCTTCTTTGGATTATATTTTATTTATTTTTAGTCATCGTTTGGACTA
This sequence comes from Diuraphis noxia, assembly GCF_037042655.1. Lineage (NCBI taxonomy): Eukaryota > Metazoa > Arthropoda > Insecta > Hemiptera > Aphididae > Diuraphis > Diuraphis noxia. Next base: position 32,991,992 of record NW_028301715.1, on the reverse strand, counting down.
TAACTTTAATTTTATTTGAATCCAAACAACAATGTGGTGTTTAATTAATTTTAAAAAAAGTATTAAACATTTCTGGATTATATTTTATTTATTATTAGTCATCGTTTGGCATATATATTTTAATTTTATTTGAATCTAAACATATCTGTGTTTGATTTTTTTAAAAAAAAATTTGTTAATCTTCTTTGGATTATATTTTATTTATTATTATTTAACGCTTTGACTATAATTTTAATTTTATTTGATATTATATTAATATATTTATTTGATCTTTATTTATTATTTGGACTATAATATAGTTATAATAAATTTTTATTTTATTTGAATATAAACATCTCTGTGCTTAATTCATTTATAAAAAATGTTTTAATCTTCTTTGGATTATATTTTATTTATTTTATTCGTCATAGTTTGGACTATTTGTTTTAATTTTATTTGAATCTAAATTCTAAACATCTCTGTGTTTAATTCTTTTATAAAAAATGCGTTAATATTTGGATTATATTATATTTATTTTATTCGTCATAGTTTGGACTATTTGTTTTAATTTTATTTAAATCTAAACATTTCTGTGTTTATTTCTTTTGTAAAAAATGTGTTAATCTTCTTTGGATTATATTTTATTTATTATTATTCAATGCTTTGACTATAATTTTAATTTTATTTGTTATTATATTAATATATTTATTTGATCTTTATTTAATTTGAATCTAAACATTTCTGTGTTTAATTATTTTTAAAAAAATGTATTAATCTTCTTTGGATTATATTTTATTTATTTTTAGTCGTCGTTTGGACTATAACTTTAATTTTATTTGAATCTAAACATCTCTGTGTGATTATTTATATTTTATTTATACTTCTTAGTTTTTTGGTTTGGTCTCCAGTAAATTTGGTTTTTTTTTATAGTCTACAATGGCATTATTTATTTTGTAAATTATTGAAAATTAAATATTTTTTTTTGTAGTCCGACATATTAGATTAGTATGATAAGATGAGCCCTTCCTTGTATGAGAATTTCAGGATATCCAAAAATGCTATTTAAAATAGTGATGTCCATTTAAAAAGAATGAAGAAATACATGACTTATAAGAATTTTAAGTCATATAGGTTTTTATGATTGATATGTCTAGTTTAATGCCCAACAAACAGAATTAAAGATATTTACAGGTTAATGAGCAATAAAGTGTACCCTGTTATTTGAGACATATAATATATTGTATATTATATTTAAAAAAAAAATATTAAAGAGCTAGTAAAAATTTCATTTTCTTTAATATTTATTATAATTATATTTTCATCCATAAAAATATTTACCTCAGTGCTAGATTTTCGATAAACTATCAAATGATGCACTTAAAATATTTAGAATTTTATCACATAATTTTTTAAATATGCTGTGTAGTACTATTAACCTAGAAATAAGCATACAATAAAGCTTACAAAAAAGAAAAAATATATAAAATGCATAAAAAGTCTTTGCTCTAGAAAACAGAAAACGTTTTAAAATAAAAATTTGAAATAGTAATTTGTCCACATAAAAGAAAAACAACTTTTGAAGGTGATTAAGAGTTAAAAGAATTTCATTATGAAATTGAAAGCAACTTATATTACTAGTTTTTTAAAATTAATCCAAATCTCTAATACTGGAAAGAAGAAATAAGATCTGGTGATAGTTCATTTTTCTGAGATCATTATTAAATTATTATTTTAGTTGAGTGTTGGAATCTATACTTGTGTTAATCGTATCTATACTTTTTCGACTAACCTAATGGAATTTTTAAATTTAAGATTTTAGAAATAAAAAAAAAATTTTTGTTGTTCACGAATGTAATTATTCCTAGGTATTCAATATTTTAAGTGACATACGTGTTGTTGTTATTATTAGCTATAAAAATAAAAAAACATTCTTGAACTTGATGAAAAATAGACGTACAAGTATTAATTATGTCATATAATAGATATGGTTTCTATATTATGTTAAAAAAGTAAATTTTGGACGTAAAGGTCAACACATCGACAGTCGTTGCTAGCTCCCGGATGGGCAACCACCTGGGTTCTTAGTGACGAATCCTCGTCATGTTTACATGTGTTTAAAACCAAACAGTAAAACCAGGTTATGCAGTTGATATCTTGAAAACAAAAAAATTGCCTCTGGCCTGGTAGATATGTGCACTGCACACTAGTCGTATACTGTATTTTGGGGTATGGTGTGGCGCGGTGGTTTGCCGTGGTCAAACATCGCCTGGCGTAACTAGCTCCTGGATGGGTGACCACCTGGGTTCTTAGTGACGAATCCTTACCCCACAAACTCAGGTGTTTCTAAACAAACACACGCAATATGGATATATAATTGCCGTAGGATTTGTTTAAAAAAAAAAGCTATATTATGTAATAATAAAAATAATAAGAAACCAATTGTACATTGTTTGAGTCTATATGAGATATTATACTTCATACTATAAATTCTTAATAATAATAATTAACAATAAGTATGTAATTTGAGATATTTTAGATGATTAAATTTTCTTCTGAACACTTGATCTTTGTCACGAAAAATGTACTGACACTGTGATGTAAAGATTACCAATCACACAGCAAAATGTTATGTTGAAATAAATAATAATAATATTTTATTTTAGAAAAGATTGTGTAAACAATTTTTTAGATCGTTTCATTTAAAAAATATTCAAAATCGTAATAATTCAATTTCTGGTGTCTAGGGTCGTTTTTATTAGGTAGCATATAAAAATAAAAATAAAAATAAAATTACCATTATGGTATCACCCTACGTGTTTGGGCCCAGAAAAGCATGATAACTATAATTTTAGTGTGTTGGAAGGGGAAATAATTTAGATATTACACCATTATTGTAATAATATTACAAAAGTTGTTTTGCTTTAATGAGGATGTCGCACTTTCATTCTGTTCAACAGGACTTTTGTAAGTCGGAGACAATACAAACCATAAATCTTTAATAATTATTAGTTATTACTTGTACAATTTACATCCAATCATACTTGCGAATTTAGATGACAATTTTTGATTAGGATAGAATGTACTATGGATGTGTTATCAGAAGTTCCCCTCACGTATACTCATTTATGCAATCATCGCGGCCAGAGACCCGTGGTCATATAAATATGTGCTTAAACTTATGTACACCAAAAAAAATGGGCATGACTCTATCCATTATATATTATCCAAGAAGCAGTAGCAACGAAGTCCTAAAAATCTAGTAGGGTGAAAAATATTTCAAGAGGCTCAACATCTTAATAATAAGAGTTTTTTCTAAGAGGTTAACAATCAAGAGAACTTGATAAGTATAAACACTTATATCGGAAATCAACTAAGGATCTTTTTATTCAAAGTGTCCTAGTTAACCATCCGTTTGTCACGCGTTACCCAAAAAGCATTTATTTTTATACGATCATTTAGATTGATACTTATTAAACCCAGTAAACCCAGTGTCGTAGACAGCCTTCCCGAGGGGTATTGAGTGTATAGTACTGTATACACTTTTTCCCTCCCAAAATCCTAACCCTGGCTACGGCACTGCCTTCCCCGCGGACATGCAGATGGTTAATTAAGTCATTAAGAAGGATTGTTTAGGTTAGGTACCTATCGACAATGGTAAGTTGAGCTCGAGTGATGATAGATGACTATCATCACTGGTCGTGACCTTTGCATAGATCTTTTCTTACTAACTAACAAGGTATTCGAAATTGTCAACATAACAATGAAAAATATTTAAAAATTAATGAGGAAAATATTAATACTACATTCATATTAAAATATAATATTTTACTTATCTATTTATGAATAATATATAATTTTTTTTTAGCTTTTATAATGAATACTTAATACTTAAAATATTATGTATATCTGATTAATATTGTCATAATTTGGATCACGGTTTTAAAGACATACGAGAATTAGTGTTATACCAGTATTTCATATGAACTAATGACGATCACAAAAAATAATGAGTCCTCTGATCATAATTTATTCAATAAACTATATAAAATCTAGTATTTTTAAGTTCACAATTTTCAAACTTTTTTAACCATGTGCATTGTGCAACTAAAAAACATAATTTTATCATGAATTAATTATCCGTCATATTTTATTATATTAATTATTCTTGAGAATACATATTGCAGTCTTCATTGTGTATTCTAAGACCATAATTTTTTCCAATTTTTTTTTTTGTTTCTTAAAAATCATTTGCCTGCGGGCGCCAATACCCCCTTTCCATTTTTATTTTCAAAATAAAGATCTAGTTTATTTTTGTGGAAACAATTTTTAAACTTTATTAGCCACTTGCAACTAAAAAACATAATTTTATCATGATTTAATTATCCGTCATATTTTATTTTATTAATTTTTCTTGAGAATACATAGTGTAGTCTTCATTGTGATTTCCAAGATCATCATTTTTTCCAAATTTATTTTTTGTTTCTTAAAAATCATTTGCCTGAGGGCGCCAATACCCCCTTTCCATTTTTATGTTCAAAATATAGGTCTAGTTTATTTTTGTGGACACAATTCTCAAACTTTTTAAACATTTGCAACTAAAAACCATAATTTTATCATGAGTTAGTTATCGTTCTTTTATTTTTCTTGAGAATACATATTGCAGTCTTCATTGAGATTTCCAAGTACATAATTTTATCCAAATTTCTTTTTTGATCCTTAAAAATCATTTGCCTGCGGGCGCCAATACCGCCTTTCCATTTTTATTTACAAAATATTACTCTAGTTTATTTTTGTGGACACAACATTCAAACTTTATAACCACTTGCCACTAAAAAACATAATTATATCATGATCTATTTAACCGTTATAATTTACTCCATTAATTTTTCTTGAGAATACATATTAAAGATTTCATTGTGTATTCTAAGACAATAATTTTTTCCAAATTTCTTTTTTGTTCCTCAAAAATCATTTGCCTGCGGGTGCCAATACCCCTTTCCATTTTTATTTTCGAAATATAGCTCAAGTATATTTTTGTGGACAAAATTTTTAAACTTTATTAGCCACTTGCATCTAAAAACCATAATTTTATCATGATTTAGTTTTCCTTCACATTTTATTTCATTAATTGTTCTTTAGAATACATAGTGCAGTTTCATTGTGTATTCTAAGACCATAATTTTTTCCAAATTTTTTCCAAATTTTTTTTTGTTCCTTTAAAATAATTTGCCTGCGGCCGCCAATACCCCCTTTCCATTTTTATTATCAAAATATAGCTCATGTTTATCTTTGAGGTCATTATTTTCAAACATTTTTAACCATGTGCATCTAAAATTATAATTTTATCATGATTTTATTCTCCTTTTTTTATTTTTCTTTAGAAATCATAGTGCAGACTTCATTGTGTATTCTAAGACCATATTTTTTTCAAATTTTTTTTTTGAGCCTTTAAAATCAATTGCCTGCGGGCGCCAATACCCCCTTTCCATTTTTGTTTTCAAAATATAGGTCTAGTTTAAATTTGTGGAAACAATTCTCAAACTTTTTAACCACTTGCATCTAATAACCATAATTTTATCATGAGTTAGTTATCGTTCTTTTATTTCATTAATTTTGCTATAGAATACATAGTATAGTCTTCATTGTGTATTTTAAGGTCATAATTTTATCCAAATTTCTTCTTTGATCCTTAAAAATCATTTGCCTGCGGGCGCCAATACCCCCTTTCCATTTTTATTTTCGAAATATTACTCTAGTTTATTTTTGTGGACACAATTTTTAAACTTTTTTAGCCACTTGCCACTAAAAAACATAATATTATCATGATTTAATTATCCTTCATATTTTATTTCATCAATTTTTCTTTAGAATACATAGTATAGTCTTCATTGTGTATTCTAAGGTCATAATTTTATCCAAATTTCTTTTTTGATCCTTAAAAAACATTTGCCTGCGGGCACCAATTACCCATTCCATTTTTATTTTCAATATATAGGTCTAGATTATTTTTGTGGACACAATTCTCAAACTTTTTAACCAGTTGCAACTAAAAACCATAATTTTATCATGAGTTAGTTATCGTTCATTTATTTTTCTTGAGAATACATAGGGTAGTCTTCATTGTGATTACCAAGACTATAATTTTTTCAAAATTTTTTTTTTGTTTCTTAAAAACCATTTGCCTGCGGGTGCCAATACCCCATTTCCATTTTTATTTTCGAAATATTACTCTAGTTTATTTTTGTGGACACAATTTTTACACTTTTTTAGCCACTTGCCACTAAAAAACATAATTATATCATGATTTAATTATCCTTCATATTTTATTTCAATAATTTTTCTTTAGAATACATAGTGTAGTCCTCATTGTGATTTCCAACACTATAATTTTTTCCAAATTTTTTTTTTGTTTCTTAAAAATTATTTGTCTGCGGGAGCCAATACCCCCTTTCCATTTTTATTTTCAAAATATTACTATAGTTTATTTTTGTGGACACAATTTTCAAACTTTTTTTAACCATGTGCAACTAAAAAACATAATTTTATCATGATTTAATTATCCTTCATATTTTATATCATAAATTTTTATTGAGAATACATATTGCAGTCTTCATTGTGTATTCTAAGGTCATAATTTTATCCAAATTTCTTTTTTGATCCTTAAAAATCATTTGCCGGCGGGCGCCAATACACCCTTTCCATTTTTATTTTCGAAATATTACTCTAGTTTATTTTTGTGGACACAATTTTTAAACTTTTTTAGCCACTTGCCACTAAAAAACATAATAATTTCATGATTTAATTATCCTTCATATTTTATTTCATCAATTTTTCTTTAGAATACATAGTATAGTCCTCATTGTGATTTCCAAGGCTATAATTTCATCCAAATTTCTTTTTTGATCCTTAAAAATCATTTGCCTGCGGTCGCCAATACCCCCTTTCCATTTTTATTTTCAAAATATTACTATAGTTTATTTTTGTGGACACAATTTTCAAACTTTTTTTAACCATGTGCAACTAAAAAACATAATTTTATCATGATTTAATTATCCTTCATATTTTATATCATAAATTTTTATTGAGAATACATATTGCAGTCTTCATTGTGTATTCTAAGACCATAATTTTATACAAATTTCTTTTTTTGATCCTTAAAAATCATTTGCCTGCGGGGGCCGATACCCCCTTTTCTATTTTTATTTTCGAAATATTACTCTAGTTTATTTTTATGGACACAATTTTTAAACTTTTTTAGCCACTTGCCACTAAAAAACATAATATTATCATGAGTTAGTTATCGTTCTTTTATTTTTCTTGAGAATACATAGTGTAGTCCTCATTTTGATTACCAAGACTATAATTTTTTTTTTTCTTAAAAATGATTTGCCTTCCGGCGCCAATACACCCTTTCCATTTTTATTTTCGAAATATTACTCTAGTTTATTTTTGTGGACACAATTTTTAAACTTTTTTAGCCACTTGCCACTAAAAAACATAATAATTTCATGATTTAATTATCCTTCATATTTTATTTCATCAATTTTTCTTTAGAATACATAGTGTAGTCCTCATTGTGATTTCCAAGACTATAATTTCATCCAAATTTCTTTTTTGATCCTTAAAAATCATTTGCCTGCGGGTGCCAATACCCCCTTTCCATTTTTATTTTCAAAATATTGGTCTAGTTTATTTTTGTGGACACAATTCTCAAACTTTTTAACCACTTGCAACTATAAACCATAATTTTATCATGAGTCAGTTATCGATCTTTTATTTTTCTTGAGAATACATAGTGTAGTCCTCATTGTGATTTCCAAGGCTATAATTTCATCCAAATTTCTTTTTTGATCCTTAAAAATCATTTGCCTGCGGTCGCCAATACCCCCTTTCCATTTTTATTTTCAAAATACAGGTTTAGCTTATTTTTGTGGACACAATTCTCAATCTATTTAACGACTTGCAACTAAAAAACATAATAATATCATGATTTAATTATCCTTCATATTTTATTTCATCAATTTTTCATTAGAATACATAGTATAGTCCTCATTGTGATTTCCAAGGCTATAATTTCATCCAAATTTCTTTTTTGATCCTTAAAAATCATTTGCCTGCGGGCGCCAATACCCCCTTTCCAATTTTATTTTCAAAATACAGGTTTAGTTTATTTTTGTGGACACAATTCTCAATCTTTTTAACCACTTGCAACTATAAACCATAATTTTATCATGAGTAAGTTATCGATCTTTTATTTTTCTTGAGAATACATAGTGTAGTCCTCATTGTGATTTCCAACACTATAATTTTTTCCAAATTTTTTTTTTGGTTTCTTAAAAATCATTTGCCTGCGGGCGCCAATACCCCATTCCATTTTTATTTTCAAAATATTGGTCTAGTTTATTTTTGTGGGCACAATTTTTAAACTTTTTTAGCCACTTGCCACTAAAAAACATAATTATATCATGATTTAATTATCCTTCATATTTTATTTTATCAATTTTTCTTTAGAATACATAGTATAGTCTTCATTGTGTATTCTAAGGTCATAATTTCATCCAAATTTCTTTTTTGATCCTTAAAAATCATTTGCCTGCGGGCGCCAATACCCCCTTTCCATTTTTATTTTCAAAATATAGGTCTAGTTATTTTTTGTGGACACAATTTTCAAACTTTTTTAGCCACTTGCCACTAAAAAACATAATAATATCATGATTTAATTATCCTTCATATTTTATTTCATCAATTTTTCATTAGAATACATAGTATAGTCCTCATTGTGATTTCCAAGGCTATAATTTCATCCAAATTTCTTTTTTGATCCTTAAAAATCATTTGCCTGCGGGCGCCAATACCCCCTTTCCATTTTTATTTTCAAAATATAGGTCTAGTTTATTTTTGTGTACACAATTTTCAAACTTTTTTAGCCACTTGCCACTAAAAAACATAATAATATCATGATTTAATTATCCTTCATATTTTATTTCATCAATTTTTCATTAGAATACATAGTATAGTCCTCATTGTGATTTCCAAGGCTATAATTTCATCCAAATTTCTTTTTTGATCCTTAAAAATCATTTGCCTGCGGGCGCCAATACACCCTTTCCATTTTTATTTTCAAAATACAGGTTTAGTTTATTTTTGTGGACACAATTCTCAATCTTTTTAACCACTTGCAACTAATAACCATAATTTTATCATGAGTAAGTTATCGATCTTTTATTTTTCTTGAGAATACATAGTGTAGTCCTCATTGTGATTTCCAACACTATAATTTTTTCCAAATTTTTTTTTGGTTTCTTAAAAATCATTTGCCTGTGGGCGCCAATACCCCCTTTCCATTTTTATTCTCAAAATATAGGTCTAGTTTATTTTTGTCGACACAATTTTCAAACTTTTTTAGCCACTTGCCACTAAAAAACATAATAATATCATGATTTAATTATCCTTCATATTTTATTTCATCAATTTTTCATTAGAATACATAGTATAGTCCTCATTGTGATTTCCAAGGCTATAATTTCATCCAAATTTCTTTTTTGATCCATAAAAATCATTTGCCTGCGGGCGCCAATACCCCCTTTCCATTTTTATTTTCAAAATACAGGTTTAGTTTATTTTTGTGGACACAATTCTCAATCTTTTTAACGACTTGCAACTAAAAACCATAATTTTATCATGATTTAATTATCCTTCATATTTTATTTCATTAATTTTTCTTTAGAATACATAGTGTAGTCCTCAATGTGATTTTCAAGACTATAATTTCATCCAAATTTTTTTTTGATCCTTAAAAATCATTTGCCAGCGGGTGCCAATACCCCCTTTCCATTTTTATTTTCAAAATATTGGTCTAGTTTATTTTTGTGGACAATTTTTAAACTTTTTTAGCCACTTGCCACTAAAAAACATAATTATATCATGATTTAATTATCCTTCATATTTTATTTCATCAATTTTTCTTTAGAATCCATAGTATAGTCTTCATTGTGTATTCTAAGGTCATAATTTCATCCAAATTTCTTTTTTGATCCTTAAAAATCATTTGCCTGCGGGCGCCAATACCCCCTTTCCATTTTTATTTTCGAAATATTACTCTAGTTTATTTTTGTGGACACAATTTTTACACTTTTTTAGCCACTTGCCACTAAAAAACATAATTATATCATGAGTTAGTTATCGTTCTTTTATTTTTCTTGAGAATACATAGTGTAGTAATCGTTGTGATTTCCAAGACTATAATTTTTTCCAAATTTCTTTTTTGATCCTTAAAAAACATTTGCCTGCGGGCGCCAATACCCCATTTCCATTTTTATTTTCAAAATATAGGTCCAGTTTATTTTTGTGGACACAATTATCAAGTTTTTTAACCACTTGCAACTAAAAACCATAATTTTATCATGAGTTAGTTATCCTTCATATTTTATTTCATTAATTTTTCTTTAGAATACATAGTGCAGTCTTCATTGTGTATTCTAAGGTCATAATTTTATCCAAATTTCTTTTTTGATCCTTAAAAAACATTTGCCTGTGGGCGCCAATACCCCATTCCATTTTTATTTTCAAAACATATGTCTAGATTATTTTTGTGGACACAATTCTCAAACTTTTTAACCAGTTGCAACTAAAAACCATAATTTTATCATGAGTTAGTTATCGTTCTTTTATTTTTCTTGAAAATACATAGTGTAGTCTTCATTTTGATTACCAAGACTATAATTTTTTTGGTTTCTTAAAAATCATTTGCCTGCGGGCGCCAATACCCCATTCCATTTTTATTTTCAAAATATTGGTCTAGTTTATTTTTGTGGGCACAATTTTTAAACTTATTTAGCCACTTGCCACTAAAAAACATAATTATATCATGAGTTAGTTATCCTTCATATTTTATTTCATTAATTTTTCTTTAGAATACATAGTGCAGTCTTCATTGTGTATTCTAAGGTCATAATTTTATCCAAATTTCTTTTTTGATCCTTAAAAAACATTTGCCTGTGGGCGCCAATACCCCATTCCATTTTTATTTTCAAAACATATGTCTAGATTATTTTTGTGGACACAATTCTCAAACTTTTTAACCAGTTGCAACTAAAAACCATAATTTTATCATGAGTTAGTTATCGTTCTTTTATTTTTCTTGAAAATACATAGTGTAGTCTTCATTTTGATTACCAAGACTATAATTTTTTTGGTTTCTTAAAAATCATTTGCCTGCGGGCGCCAATACCCCATTCCATTTTTATTTTCAAAATATTGGTCTAGTTTATTTTTGTGGGCACAATTTTTAAACTTATTTAGCCACTTGCCACTAAAAAACATAATTATATCATGATTTAATTATCCTTCATATTTTATTTCATCAATTTTTCTTTAGAATACATAGTATAGTCTTCATTGTGTATTCTAAGGTCATAATTTCATCCAAATTTCTTTTTTGATCCTTAAAAATCATTTACCTGCGGGCGCCAATACCCCCTTTCCATTTTTATTTTCAAAATATAGGTCTAGTTTATTTTTGTGGACACAATTTTCAAACTTTTTTAGCCACTTGCCACTAAAAACCATAATAATATCATGATTTAATTATCCTTCATATTTTATTTCATCAATTTTTCATTAGAATACATAGTATAGTCCTCATTGTGATTTCCAACACTATAATTTTTTCCAAATTTTTTTTTGGTTTCTTAAAAATCATTTGCCTGCGGGCGCCAATACCCCCTTTCCATTTTTATTTTCAAAATACAGGTTTAGTTTATTTTTGTGGACACAATTCTCAATCTTTTTAATGACTTGCAACTAAAAACCATAATTTTATCATAAATAAGTTATCGATCTTTTATTTTTCTTGAGAATACATAGTGTAGTCCTCATTGTGATTTCCAACACTATAATTTTTTCCAAATTTTTTTTTGGTTTCTTAAAAATCATTTGCCTGTGGGTGCCGATACCCCCTTTCCATTTTTATTTTCAAAATATAGGTCTAGTTTATTTTTTTGTACACAATATTTAAACTTTATTAGCCACTTGCCACTAAAAAACATAATTCTATCATAAGTTAATTATCCTTCATTTTTTTTTTTCTTGAGAATACATAGTGCAGTCTTCTTTGTGTGTTCTAAGACCATAATTTTATCCAAATTTCTTTTTTGATCCTTAAAAAACATTTGCCTGCTGGCGACAATACCCCATTCCATTTTTATTTTCAAAATACAGGTTTAGTTTATTTTTGTGGACACAATTCTCAATCTTTTTAACGACTTGCAACTAAAAACCATAATTTTATCATGATTTAATTATCCTTCATATTTTATTTCATTAATTTTTCTTTAGAATACATAGTGTAGTCCTCAATGTGATTTTCAAGACTATAATTTCATCCAAATTTCTTTTTTGATCCTTAAAAATCATTTGCCTGCGGGTGCCAATACCCCCTTTCCATTTTTATTTTCAAAATATTGGTCTAGTTTATTTTTGTGGACACAATTCTCAAACTTTTTAACCACTTGCAACTAATAACCATAATTTTATCATGAGTAAGTTATCGATCTTTTATTTTTCTTGAGAATACATAGTGTAGTCCTCATTGTGATTTCCAACACTATAATTTTTTCCAAATTTTTTTTTGGTTTCTTAAAAATCATTTGCCTGCGGGCGCCAATACCCCATTCCATTTTTATTTTCAAAATATTGGTCTAGTTTATTTTTGTGGACACAATTTTTAAACTTTTTTAGCCACTTGCCACTAAAAAACATCATTATATCATGATTTAATTATCCTTCATATTTTATTTCATCAATTTTTCTTTATAATACATAGTATATTCTTCATTGTGTATTCTAAGGTCATAATTTCATCCAAATTTCTTTTTTGATCCTTAAAAATCATTTGCCTGCGGGCGCCAATACCCCCTTTCCATTTTTATTTTCAAAATACAGGTTTAGTTTATTTTTGTGGACACAATTCTCAATCTTTTTAATGACTTGCAACTAAAAACCATAATTTTATCATGATTTAATTATCCTTCATATTTTATATCATAAATTTTTATTGAGAATACATATTGCAGTCTTCATTGTGTATTCTAAGACCATAATTTTATCCAAATTCCTTTTTTTGATCCTTAAAAATCATTTGCCTGCGGGCGCCAATACCACCTTCCCATTTTTATTTTCGAAATATTACTCTAGTTTTTTTTTGTGGACACAAGTCTCAAACTTTTTAACCACTTGCAACTAAAAACCATAATTTTATCATGAGTTAGTTATTGTTCTTTTATTTTTCTTGAGAATACATAGTGTAGTTTTCATTGTGATTTCCAAGACTATAATTTTTTCCAAATTTTTTTTTGTTTCTTAAAAATCATTTGCCTGCGGGCGCCGATACCCCGTTTCCATTTTTATTTTCAAAATAAAGGTCAAGTTTAATTTTGTGGACACAATTCTCAAACTTTTTAACCACTTGCAACTAAAAACCATAATTTTATCATAAATAAGTTATCGATCTTTTATTTTTCTTGAGAATACATAGTGTAGTCCTCATTGTGATTTCCTACACTATAATTTTTTCCAAATTTTTTTTTGGTTTCTTAAAAATCATTTGCCTGTGGGTGCCGATACCCCCTTTCCATTTTTATTTTCAAAATATAGGTCTAGTTTATTTTTTTGTACACAATATTTAAACTTTATTAGCCACTTGCCACTAAAAAACATAATTCTATCATAAGTTAATTATCCTTCATTTTTTTTTTTCTTGAGAATACATAGTGCAGTCTTCTTTGTGTGTTCTAAGACCATAATTTTATCCAAATTTCTTTTTTGATCCTTAAAAAACATTTGCCTGCGGGCGCCAATACCCCATTCCATTTTTATTTTCAAAATATAGGTCTAGATTATTTTTGTGGACACAATTCTCTAACTTTTTAACCACTTGCAACTAAAAACCATAATTTTATCATGAGTTTGTTGTCCTTCATTTTTTTTTCTTGAGAATAGATAGTGCAGACTTCTTTGTGTGTTCTAAGATCATATTTTTTTCCCAATTTCTTTTTTGATCCTTAAAAATCATTTGCCTGCGGCCACCAATACCCGCATTCCATTTTTATTTTAAAATATTACTCTATTCTATTTTTGTATAAACAATTTTTAAACTTTTTTAGCCACTTGCCATTAAAATTATAATTATATCATGATTTAGTTATTTTTTTTATTTTTTTTATTTTATTTCATTAATTTTTCTTTTGAATACATATTGCAGTTTTCATTGTGTATTCAAAGACTTTATTTTTTTTCAAATTTCTTTTTTGATCCTTAAAAATCATTTGCCTGCGGGCGCCAATACCTCCTTTCCATCTTTATTTTCAAAATATAGCTCTAGCTTATTTTTGTGGTCACATTTTTAAAATTTTTTTAACCTTGTTCAACTTAAAACATAATTTTATCTTTATTTAATTATCCTTCTTTTATTTTTCTTGATAATACATTGTGCAGTCTTCATTGTGTCTCAAATAGTTTATTAAATTCCTTTTTATTGTAAATACATTTTGCAGTCTTCAGTGTCAGATTATGAGGGTAAACTGCAAAAAAAAGCATGTCTGTCGTGACTAAAACTTTATATATTATTGTTGTGATACGAAAACTCCTACAGTTGTCGGCAACGACTTGCATTCTGATGGAAAAAAGGTTAACCACCGGTTGGTGTCACCGTAATATACTGACAATTTACAGCGCCATGCACACAGTTATAATAAGAAAATAGTTATAGTTATATATACAATGAATAATAATAATTAATATTGGTCGCCAGAAATTTATATACGTATTTTAATTAACATTATTATTTGAGTGACCATGATGACATCATACTGCTGACCATCCAAATCATGATGTTCGTGAGTATTGATGTAGGCCGTAGTCGAATAAAAGTATTGTTTGAACCGGGTCAAACTAATTACCACTATGATGAAGCCGTACAATAGATAGATTTTTTTTTATTTATTTATTTGATGAAACATTATATTTACAATCTGTATTTACAGTTATACAATAAGTAAATGTGATTGTGATTGATTGGCAGAAAGGGGAAGTCGCCCAGTGACGGCACCCCGTGGAAAGTGAATTAAGGAAAGAGTAAGTCCCTACACCAGTTCCTTTTCAGACGCCTGGGTGGATAACCTCGAATTTGATAGGATGAATGTTGGATGATTATAGGATTAGAGTGAGTACTGAATGTTTTATGTGGTTTTTTTGTAGGTCATATTGGCAAGACTGTTTAAGGTTGGAATGCAGATGTCTTTATGAAGTGACTCATTGGTAATAATATACCAAGGGGCACCTGATATTAGACGTAGACAAATAGACTGAAATGCCTGAATAGTTATAGTATTTAAGGGTTTGGCTGATCCCCAAAGTTGTATGCCATAGTACCACATGGGTCTTAAAAGAGTCATGTATATTATTTTTTTGGTTTTTAATGAGAGTTTTGAGCGGAGTAAGGGTCTAAAAAGGTGAAGTCTTGTATTGAGTGTTTTACGCTTGTTTTTTAAGTGGGGACCCCATGTAAGGCGTTTGTCAAGAATTAAACCTAAATAATTAGTTTGCGTGGAAGATGGAATTTGAGCATTAACAATAAAAGTTGCGGGACATTCTAAGAACGAAGTGTGAAGGTAATTTGAGAGGATTAATATGGATTAATTGGATTTTCCAGTCGTGAAACCAGGTGTTTAGCACAGTTAGATGGTTTTGGATTTTTTGGGTAGCTTGGACGGGAACGTTGTCGCTAGCAAAGAATAGCAGTGGCATCCGCAAACGTACAAAGAAGTGTGTTTTCGTTTAGAGGTAGGTCAGTGGTAAAGACGTTGAATAGGAAGGGACCTAAGTCACTACCTTCGGGAACACCAGCAGTTGCTATTTGAGTGTTGGATATGGCGCCGTTGATTTTTGTGACAAAAGTTCGTTGGTTTAGATAAAATTTTATTAGTCAAACACAATTGAAAGATATGCGAATTTTTTGTACATTACTTTTCGCGTGACGATGACGAAGACGGACCACTGAAATAATTAAACACACGGCGACGCTGAACTATTGTGGGTAACACCAATTTGTAATAGGTTACATATCACGTGACCATGATGATATCGAACCATTGATAATCGAAACCAGGCAGTTTGTGCGAATTTTCGTAGGCAAAAAGAGTGTCGATCGAACAGAGTCAAACTAATTATCACTGTGATGAAGCCGTACTATTGCAAGTAACGCAACATTTTTGTACATTACTTTTCGCGTGAACATGCGACGTCCTACCACTAGCATAATCAATCACCCCTCGCACTCCGAACTATTGAGGGTAACGTGAAATTGATTACATTACTTTCTGCGTGACGATGACAACGTTGGACCGCTGAAAATCTGAACCATGCAGTGGTTCACGTACTATTAAGAGTATGCGAATTTTATTATATGTTACTTTACGCGTGACGATGACGACGTCGGACCGCTGACAACCCAAACCATGCGTTTGACGCCGTCCTATTGCCAATGATGAAATTTTAATTATAAAATGCTTTTCACGTGACGATGACTACTTCAGTCCGCTTGAATATCCAAACCATGCGGTGGTCCCCGTACTATTGGGAATAACTCGAATTTTTTGTATACATTAATTTTCGAGTAATCATAACGACATCGGACTGCTGAAATAATCAATCATAGGGCGCACGCCGAACTATGGTGAGTAACGCTAATTTGTTAAGTGTTTTATTTAGGTAGGCAAAAAGAGTGTCGGTCGAACAGAGTAAAACTTTTAGGGTTGGGATTTTTTTTTTTTTAACTCGCGGGACACACAATTTTTTTAAATGTAATATTGTAAAAAATCGGGATATTGACGTTCCACTTTATTAAAAAGCGAGAATCGGGACAAAAAAAAAAAAAAATGTAAATTGATTAGGTATCTTAGTATCTATAATAAAGTAAAATAATTATGAAAAATTATGGATATTCTTAAATTAGTACAACTGATACAAATTAATAACAATATTATATAACACAAATTCATAATACTGATATAAATGTATATAATAATAATATATAATATAAATTTAAACTAATGGTATTTTTCAGAATGGTAATTTTATCTTATTTTTTTCAATAAATTTTTTCCTTTGGGAGTATCCAAAAACTTTCTAAACTCCTTGCAGGTTTCATCAAAATTAGTTTTTAGGATTAATTCAGTTTCTAAATTTTGCAACAATAACCTGTTTTGATCACTTCTCCACGCAGTTTTCATTAAGCTGAAAATACGTTCTGACATCGCATTCGAATGTGGTATTGATAATACATAATTAATAATCTTTTCAAGGTTAGGGGCATTAGTTTCTTTTAAAAATTGAACCCATTTTTTATTAGATGAGGTAGTTTCAAAAGTATTATCTGATGCATACTTTACCAAAAATAATTTTAATTCTCTTATTTCTTCAAACAACAAATTTTCTTCTATTTTGATTAATAATGTGTCTGCTACCTTTGTAATTTCGTGTATATTTATTTTTATTATTTTGAGCTATTATTGCAGAACGAACTGTAGCACCATAAAACTTTTCTTTTTTTCTTTCAACTAAATCATTTATTAACTTTTCCATTATATTATATAGATCAACAATTAAAGATTCATTCGATTCAAGTTTCATTATAATAGAATTGAATTAATGACCGATATTTGCTAAAAATCCTAAATAAGCTTCTGCTAGTTCATGGTTAAAAAAATCAGACAATATTTTTGAAGTATTTTCTTGAGATAAAAAGTATGTTCAATTGGTACCGGTTCAATATTTTTTATCAATCTTTCGACAGCTGGTATTAAACTTAGCCACCTAGTTGGAACATGCCTTAAAAGTTCACACCACTCCGTGTCTAACCAATCGAAAAAAGACTTCAGGGAGGTTGTTTTTTTTGTTTGTAGAATTACTAAACTCGTTATAAGATTTTATGATAATTATTTTTAAATCAAACTTCAGTACTTTACAAGCATATTTCCCCGTATTGTGTAAAATATGACAAGGGCACCCAATTCCCAAGATTTTCGAATTTTTTTTTTTTTTAATTTGGTTTTTACCAAAATTAACTGGTGCATTATCTGCACAGTATCCAGTAACGTTCTCAATATTTAATTTACGTTTTGTTATATTCTCCAAAATAGAATTAGCAATAGAAGTTGATTTTTCTCATTCTAGTGAATAAAATGAAAGAAGCTTTGTACATTCACCTACATCTTTTTTAAAATACCGTACTAAAAATGGAAATGTTTTAATATTTCCTTTATTTGAGGCGTCAGTTGTTATAGAAAATGGTCGATTATTTTTAAGATCGTCTAAAACTTGTTCTATACTATATGGTGCTAAAACATTACTAAAAATTTTGGTGGCCTTTTTTCTACAACATCGATATTTTGGAGTTAATTTTGAATCAGGAAATAATGAATGAAATAATGTTCCAGCACATTCGGCCAAGTTATAACTATATGCGTGTTTAACAGTATGGTAAATGAAAGTGGTTTCAGCAGCAGATACTTGACCTTCTTCCGTGGATAATGGAATGTATGAAGTTATGGTAGAAATACGTTTTGATTGATTTTTTACAAATTGGAAGTGTTTTATTGTTTTTTCATGTTTTTTTAAATCATTTTCCCCTCTATGCGATATGGAGATATTACAACGACAACATTTACAATGATGGGCTTGATATTCATTTTGGGCAGACATTATCCATGCATAATTTTTAAGCCAAGTATTATTAAATTTCACTAACCTTTTAAATTTTTTTTAGGTGGTGACATATTTTTATTTACATCAATCTCATCACAGCTAGATTCAGACATTTTTTCACCTATAGGTTTTACACTTATACAGTTATACCTTATACGGCTAGATACTGACGATACGCGCGAAAAGACGGTTAGTGACTATACTAACAGTAATGTATAGTTTTCTTATGGAATCGCAGTTATAACAAGTCCCAAGCATAAAAAGTCTGGTTTATAATATACAATGATATCAAAATTAATTTATTTTAAAATGAAAATTCAATAATTATAATTACTAGGTTACGTAGTTATGAAGAATAAAAATTAATTAATCATTTCTACAAAAACTATATATTATCTACATACAACCATATTATGTTTAGTAAAATATTAAAAGTATAATAATATACAGATGTAGAAGAAAAAGGTTTCAAGTCCCTATAATAAATTAATATTAATATTTATTTTGTACCTCTACCTCCTCTTAATCCTGTATACTCTCTCTTGCTAGCACATTAAAATCCTATTTTAACATCCTAACCTTGAGTGCCTCCAATGGGCGGCTTCTTATCTCCTGACACTCAAGCCATGTCACCTCCATCACATACGCCTATTGTAAAATAATATTTACAGATTGTGTATCAAATAATATAATATGATAAAAAAAAAAAATTTTGTATTACAACATAATGTTCAAGTTTTTATTTTACTCTGTCGTAGTATATAGTATATTGGCACCTATACTGTAATTTACAGTTGTAAGAGAAGATTACTACAGCCTACAAGTATGTCAACTGTCAAGTAAAATGGTTAAAGTTTAAAATTTCTGAGAATAGGTACGACAAAATAGTACCGTGGACCGTGGTATAGCCATCTTATCGGTGAACGTGGTAAATTATAAGACCTTATAAGTATTTATAATTACTTTAAGTAAATTATTTACTTATAATATACCTATAAAAGTATAAATCTATTATCTATGAAAAAGCCAATTAATATATTATAGTGTTCGGGTAATATAAATAATTTCATAAAAATCAGTATTCCTACTTCCACTTTTGAGCGGCGAAGATGATGCGTTATAGCGTTCGTATAACTCCACAAACAGAATTTTCTCTAGAAGAATCAATATTTTTGTAAGGTTTTTTTTTTTTTTATTAGTGGGAACCCGTGGCAACTTAGGCCATTGGATGTGGGGTGATACGGTAGGAGTTGTTTTTATGTATTGGTTTGTAGATTTTAAGTTTGTAAGTTGTAACACGTATTTTTGTATGTATGGCAAGGATATGTTGCTAAAAATCCCTAGTGGTCACCCATCCGGGAGGTAGCAACTGCGGCCGGTACGTACGCTCAGTACACGGACAAGCTTCGTAAATATCGAAGCGCGCAATGCATACGGCAACTATACAACAGCTCCCGTAAAATTCAACTATTCTTATTTATATTTTATGAGTACTTACATATTTTTATTCTATACGGAAAGTTTTCAGATTAATTCCTTAAGCTTTAAAAGTAGATTAATAAATCGTATACTCGTGAAATATTGTAGATTTTACTATTTATAAACTTTTGGATTAATTTGTATGGTTCAGTTAGGCATGCGACAACCATTTATTGTTTTATTGTTATTTACTTACAATAAAACATAACCGACGATGTAATTTAAAATACCTAACCTAACCTAACCTATTATACACTCAGATATTGTGTATGTGTTTTAATGTTGTATATACATGTATTCGGTCGATATATTTTCATAGTAAACATAAATTCTGGAATCCACAATGGTAAAATTATTGTTGTCACCGAATAATTTTTACGAGTGTCCAGTACGACTATAATAGGAGTTTTAAATGTATTTATAAATAAAAATTATAATCATTATTATTTTGCAAATAATTGCTTACAAGATTTAGTTAGTTGGTTTTGATTACTTTTTACTTTTTTTTGGCTTATTTTAATGGACAAAATCGGACCAATTGGAGAAAGGCCTCGTTAAATTAGTCCTCTAAAATCTAAATGGTTTTATTTTTTAGCTTATAATATTTTATGATTACATATGTAAGTATATTTGAAAATTCTAAAAAAATAATTTTTAATTTTTAATTAACTATATATGAATATGCTATGCTATATTTAAACGAAGGCCAACACTTGAATAGCTATGTATATTTAATACGATTATTTATTATTATGCTAATATGCTATGGTAAAATGATTTGAATCAAAATAATGGTGGATTACATTACACATGGTATTGTATTATAGTAAATGTGTAGCACTATACATTATAGGTACCTATTACTTAATATACTGTTCGTTATTCTTCCATATGGGTTATTACTACATTGCCTAATAAATTAAATTGGGTACAGTCGGTATACAATGGATTAGATACATATATTATACTGCTGCACATGATTAAATATTTTAAAATAATAATTCTTTTAGCTGTCATATAAAAATGTATATGTTTGAACTATTTATAATTTGTTCACCTCATTGTTGTAATACTAAATTTATTATTTTATAATTAAACTGTTACGTATCTACATTTATAGGTACTGTGAATAGGTTTGGAATAAACATGTTTAAGTATTTAGTTTTTTTTTCTTCGTTATTAATATGTACAGAAGCCGTACAAAGATGGCATACATCACAAATAATGTTAACAAAATTATATGATCTGCAAAACGATCATTTTAATGCCTTGGAAAAATATTTGGATTTGGAGACAAAACGTTTGGAAGGATTAGAAAAGTAATTATAATATAATATAAAAATTTTACTATATTCTCGCACAGCTATAGGTATACATTTAATAAGTACCTATAGGTATAGCAAAGAAAAACTAGAAATATTAGAAATATAATTAAAATAAATTGTATTTAAGTACATTTATTAGGCACAATTTTAAAATTTTATCTAATTATTTAGTTACCTATATGGAATCATATTTACTGAAAATATTGTTTATTTTTGGGGTAATATCTGTAACTACTACAATAGATTTTTTTTTTCATTGTAGAGTGGATATTGGTTGAACAATTTAGCATAGTTGAATAAGAAATTTTTAATTGATTATTAGGTACCGATTTTAAGAATTGTTTCACCTATACAAAGTCGAAAATGAGAAAAAAAAATGTTTTTATAATTTAATATAATTTTAGACCTGTATTTAATATGAATGTTAAAGATTTTTAATGGAGATTAAGATGGGATAACTCCACAGAATTTGTCACGGGAAGTTTTGAACCTTACTATAATACATTGAGTGTTAAATGATGATTAAATGATTATTTGAAAGTGAAGTACCTATGGGCTATGAGCATTTCAATATTAATTTCTAATTTCTTTACTAATATAGTTATGTAGCTGCAGCATTTGAATGGCATGATTACAAAAAAACCAACAAACACTTTTTAAACGATCACTTGGATGTTATTGATGTCATGAAACAAATGCACTATCATTATTCTAAAATTGAGGATTTAATAAACAATAAAGAATCTATAGAAGGTAACCTAATTTACATGCTAGAATTTATCGGTTCTACATGATATATCAAATAACAACTATAATTGATAAGTATTATATCACATTTCACAAATAAACCAATTAATATAGCATTAAAAGATATTGACAAGCACAAAGATCTTAGTGGTAATCATATATTGTGGGCACATAAAGCACTGAGGAGATTACAATTATTTTATGCGATTCCTGCATCAGACATGTCAGCAGGTAGAATTAATGAAAACATTTTCGGTGATCGAATGGATGGTAAGTTATATATACATCCCGTATTCAACCGATCATGTTCATAATTTTTCATTAATTACTAACTAGTCAAAATTGAATACATTAATATATTATTAATATTATTATTTAGCTTGTGAATGTTACGTCATGGCGAAGAATTGTTTAGAGGAAAACGATATGTACGGCGTCCTAGATTGGGCTGTTGGAGCGTATAAAAAATGGGAGATTGACGGTCGACCAGAATGTGTAAATCCAGATATTTTAAATTATTACATAATATCATCGTCAGTATATACAGGTGAAAACTTCAAAAATGTGTGAAAAAAATAAAATATGATAATAATTTTTTCAAAATAAAAAACAAATGAACAAATTAGTTAACTCTCTTGCAATCTTGTATACAATTTTATTATGAGGATTTCGGAAAATTAGTAGACAGCGCCTAATAAAATTAAAAATTTATTTTACCGAATATTGATGCCTTTCAAAGAAGAAGATATTAATAGTGAGCCCTTCATTAAATTATATCATGATGTACTATATGATGAAGAAATCTTGAAAATTAAAACGTTAAGTTTAAATAACGTAAGTACCAAGTATTTTAATTGGCTAGAATAAATCATCGTTATTATTATCTAACTTTGATGCGATATAAAATGGTATAAACATGTGATGATATACGTATGACACATACGGTATGAGACATGAGTAATATGACTAATATGTATAATCAACTGTATTATTTTGTATTCAGTTTGCACCTATATTGATAAATTAATATCTTCAGACAATGAAGTCACAAGTTCTAAACTATTTCTCTGTTTCGAGCGGTTTTTGGCCACTCTATCTACATAACATACTATATTATTGTATATTTTCAAGTATCTATATATGTAAAATATTACTCATATTAATATTATATATAATATGATGGATATTTTAGAGTCTGAGTAATACATGTTATTTATTTTCTTGGAATAGTAAAAATATCGTAATATTCAACTTTGAGGGTTTGGTATAGTATAAAATTTGATATAGTTAGTACATAAGAGGGGGGAAGGCAATAAGCTAAAATATATTATGTTTAACCAAATATTTTTTAATCAATAAAAACAAAAAAATACGTTCTTTTAATTGGTTTGTTGTATACAGTGATACATTTCTATAGCATAGCGGACAGTGGACTCCATAGTAGAATCAATAGATATGCTGGTTGCTGTATAGGGGTGTCCGAAATTAGGAGGGATATTTTCCCACAAATATTTATGTCGTGGAATTAGAAGTGTTGGCTGTTGATAGTGTTGTTGATCAATGAAATGTCCTGATTTCTTGTAACCAACAAAGATTTTTTCTTCTTAAAAAAATATTAATCATGGTGATTTAGAAACATTCATCATTACGTTTATTATTATTTTATTATGCTATATATATTTTAAAATAATACCATATTATATAGTTAAATGAATTTACTTTTACATCAGAAACCCCCCCCAAAGTTTGAAATTGAAGCATTATTTCGACTAGTTATGCTGCACACAGACACACAAAAAAAAAAATTAACAATACATTCATCACTCCGTTCAGAATTTAAAAATGATAGAAAAACGGGAATTTTTACGCAAAACCAGTTTTCGACCAAATCGATTTTTTTATATGGTGTTTTCAAAAACTAATCACTGTAATTACTTGAAATTTTCACCAAATGTTTATTTTAGTGTTATATATATATATATATACAGTATTTTGACTTTTTTTGAGTTATTTATAGAACATTGATATTTTCGATTTTTATGAGAATTTTTTTTGAAGTGTTGGTAAAAATATTTTGGATAACCAAAAAAACTTGAAAATTTAACACAAGGTTCCTTATGGATGTTCTTATTGTAGCTAAACAAAATTAAAAATCGTTGGTCACAATTTTTTTTTTTTATCATTTGAAGTTAAAATTTTTACGAAATCTGACGAAAACGCGAAAATTTGCATGACATTTTGAAGTTGAAAAATCATAAAAATTTTTGTGTTTGTAACTTAGGATCAAAAATACAACACTAAATTTTCCATAAGTTTTCCTTCAAGTAGCTAAAGAGAAAACTCAAAGCATCATTATAGGAAAAATTTTAAGTGCGTTTGAATTTTAAATTTTTACGAAATAGCGTAATGATAACGATTTATCTTCAAACGATTTTAAATATTTGTTATTATTCAAAAAGTATAAGTCGTAGATACTCGAAAATTTTACCAGTTATTTAGATTGGTATTTTCTTTACTGGATTTAATTTCTCTTTAATTTATCATTAGCTACTATTAATAATAAATGAAAAAAAAATAAAATACATTCTTTAATATGAATAATTGTTTCATTTATTTCATTTATTTCAAAAGATTCCGATATCATTTTTATACACAATATTAAAAAAGTGGGTAAGTGGATGTCGCTCTGCTGTACATTAGGTGGTGAGGTAGACCTCTGACTAGGCTAGGTTAGATTTGAATGCAATGATAGGTATCGTTGTAGGTATACGAAAAACGATTCTGAACGGAGATGATTTGTCAGTCTAGGATATATTATATTTAAATATTGTCATATATTCTATTTTGAAAAAAATATTTCATTTTTCAATTAGGATGTATTCTGCATAAGGCATGGTTGATCAATTTTTCCAAAAACATTGCATGTAGATATCATAATTCATAATACCTAATATTATCATAGATATACATATACCTGGTTTGAGGATAAACCGTTATCGTTAAGCGATTTCATAAAAATTTAAAACTCAAACCCTCAAAACATTTTTCCTATAATGGTAAAATTATATTGGTAAAATCAATACATTTATCACTCCGTTCAGAATCTAAAATGAGACATCAGAAAATTTAATCTAAGGTTATTGATTATTGTATACCACTGTTCAAATATAAAACTCAACATAGCATAGTCTATCTTACTTCTGTACAAAAATCATTCGAGTATTTTTTTTATACTTTCAATTGCTTAACGGGTTTAAAGATGAGTGTATGGAAAAATCGAGAATAATACCCACAAAACGTTAACAATATAGCGAAAACAATAAAATCGATGAATACGAAACACTATAATATTATGGTTTAATACTAAATTAAAGTATGTAACAAACGTGAACTGCTTAAGAATGAAACTAAACATGTTATACTTCAATAGGTACTTAATTAATATGTGAGTTGCAATAATAATGGAAGACTTCAAAAATAGACTACTTAAGAGACCTTTATACACAGAAAATTTGTTATTTCATCGTATATAATATTTATTATTTAACATGTTTAGAATTATTTTTCCAATTATAAGGCAAATGTTGTCCTTCTTCGTGTATCCATCCAGTCATAACTAAAAAATATAAATTGTTTATTAGATATTTCTTGTAATAGCTTCGCACTATTCCTATTTTAGTTATCATACATATTACATATATAAAAATATTGCATACCAAATTAATATATATATATATTTTTTTTTTAAATGAAACTAAACAATACACTTGAAAATTTTACCAGTTATTTAGATTGGCATTTTCTTTACATGATTTAATGTTAAAATATTTTGACTTTTTTGAGATATTTATAGACAACTGAAATTTTCAATTTTTCTGAAAATTTGTTTTTGAAGTGTCGATAAAATTTTTTGAATACTAGAAAGTTTCTCATAAGTTATTCTTATAGTGATTAGAAAATTATAAGAATACATAGGCACAATTTTTTTTATTAGCATTTGAAATTCAAATATTGACAAAAATTCGTCAAAACCATGAATGTTCATGAAAATCCAGTAATGATAACGATTTATCCTCAAACCAGGTACTTATATGTATATCTATGATAATATAAGGTATTATGAATTATGATAACTACATGCAATGTTTTTGGAAAAATAGATTAACCATACTTTATGCAAAATTAATCATGCAAATATGCAATATGCGTATAAAAAAATCGATTTGATCGAAAATTGGTTTTGCGTAAAAATTCCCGTTTTTCTGTCATTTTTCTCGATTTTTTTGAAAACTATTGTTGAAATGTTTATTTTTTACCTTTATAATGCACCAATGGCATTCACTTTCCTATCATCCTATCAGAAACGGTGCTGAGTGTAAAAATCGAAGCACTATTACTATCCAAACCCTTGCTGACAGACACAAAAAAAAATAAATAAATAAAAAAAACACACATATCATTGTAATATCAATACATTCATCACTCCGTTCAGAATCTAAAATTCAAATGGTTCAAATATACATTTTTCTTAACTAAAAAAACTAATTATTCAGTACCTCATAAAGCAATTAATTATTAATATATACTAAGCTATATTCACTAAATTAGCCAACCTCATTTTTCAAAGCATGCCCTCATCAGAAGAATAACTAGCCAATAAATCTAGAATAAGCTCATGCTATATTTTAAAATAGTTTCATTTTGTGTGAAGCCCAATGGACTATGTTATTAAGAGTCTTAAATTAATAAAAAAAAATTACATAATAATGACAATAAATACTTATATAGATAGTATATTATGCGATTTGTTATTTATACCTTTATATTAATTAATTAAATTAATAAAACAATGTCTATTTAAAAATGTATCTAAACTAAAATAAATAAGCTTATACTATTTTTACATAGTACTGCAGTTACTCGTATTACGATAGTTAATTTTAATTTTTTAATTAGGTACATCTTTAGATGTGATATAGAAATGTTAAATTCGAAAACTCTAGTCGATCATCATAACATCTCATATTTACAGATATTATTAACTATTATAATATTCCTATATTATTATGTAGTATTAAAAGTCTTACCTAATCATATTATAATATACTAGATGAGTGATGCAACATTTTATCAAGCTTCCAATGTCAAATTTGACGAACAAATTCGTTCATGTCAAATCAACCGGATAAATGAATATCATGCTGATAAATATTTTGATGCCATAAATACTCGTATTGAATCTTTTACCGGATTTTCTATAAAGACAGCTGAACCATATCAAATAGTTAATTATGGTTTAGGTGGTCATTATAGACCTCATTATGATGCGTTCCGAAAAATACCTGTACGTAACACAATTATTTAAAAACTTGCATCTTGGAACATTATTGACCATGCTTTCCTAGTTTAAAATATGTTTAAAAAACAAACGAATTTATATATGCAACTAATTTTTATTATGAATTTATATAGTTTTTATGCTACTTTTGTAACAATACATACATAAAAAAAATATTTCAACTATAGAATCAAGAAAGAAGAGCTACAATGCTACATATATACCTAGCTATCATGACCAACTAACAAATATAGTTAAATATTAAATTTACTTTGGAATGTATAAAAAAAAAAAATGTTTTTAAAAACACATGAATTGATATCGTAATTGATAAACTTACTTTTTAGTGATAAGAGAATCCTTTGTACATTGCATTATTGCAGTAGGTAAGTAATATTTTGTTCAACTTTGTAGAATTTTTTATGCATTAAGAATATGCTTGAACGGTTTACATAACCATTGACTCGTGTCTTAACATTATTACTTTCCATAGGAAACAATCAAATATCCCAATGAATAAGTTAGCTTAAATAAATGACACATTAACCTACTTAACATAAATGTATTAAAAACTGTATTATCGCTGTAATATTATTATTTACAAATTTAGATGGACGACGTGTCTGAAGGAGGTGCCACGGTGTTACCCAATGTAAAAGCGCGGGTACCAAGTGTCAAAGGCTCAGCACTTGTCATATACAATACGAAAAGCACTTGCACATCGATGAAAAAATTATCGAAATTCGCGCAGTACGGCTCTTGTCCAATAGTTTACGGTGACAAATGGAGTGAGTATAAAAATAAATAAAACGTTACCTTTTTCTTCTTTTTTTTCGTGGTATCAAGGGCCGGAACAGGAACTGCTTTCGTATTACTTCTATTACAAGAGGTATCTTTACCTTATAGAATAGTGCCGCACTCATTTTGTCGGTCAATTTTTGTGGTCATCGATCTGATGTTTAGAAATGTTATTCATTCGATAATTATATTGATATAAGTAATTTTTACATCGTATTTAAATGCGTGATATTATATTTAAATCAAATAAAAATCTAAAAATTCACTACGTCTAACAAAACAAAAAATGTTTTTGTAAAAATACTTTATAATGTTAAAAAAGTGGGAATTATTTTCTTCGCAAAACAACTGAGAACTGAAATGAGTGCGAATTTCCTATGCTTATATAGGTAGATACTTTCATGTTAAATGGACTTATAATATCCTCATTGTATACGGAAAACGAAAATGTAATTAGACATTATACAATATATCCACATGATCCAAATGCATATTACGAAACGTATAGTAATATTTTTTAACCATTCAATTATTATATTTACAGCGTTAACAGTGTAGTTAAAATGACAGAAGAACGAGTTTGCAATAATCTATCGTCATTAATTAATATAATAAATTATGTTTTTCATGAAACGCTACATCTTTGGAGTGACAAGACAATTAGAAATAACGTACCTATTTGAACATAATATAAAATATATAAAACGTATTATTACTATTATTCTGTATTTTAATATAGATTTCACATTTTATTTCGTTAACAACGATTTAGATCATTGTCCATTGATTATAATTACTAGTATTTATTTTAGATGGTAATTAAATATCAAAATGAATTAGTAACAAATTGTTTATAAGTGTGAAATACTTTTGTGGTAACTACACTAATTGTATATGTAACTGTACCTAGTGTACCTGTGTTTAAATGCAAATAACTGGTCTCTTAAAAAAAAGCTTAACAATTAGTTGTAATAATGTTATCAATATAAAATATAATTCATAAGAATCAGTAATAACAATAAAAGGCTTAATATTATGACACAATTAAAAAAAGTTATTTTCTAAATCCACAGATACAAGTATTTTTATGGCAAAAATAAATTGACTCAAGCTATTATTAATAAAAAACGATATTATCCATAGACATCAAACAGTTTTAACTATATTAAATAAACGATCTAATAATGTAATATAATTGTATTGAATTAAATCAATTTTTTTTTGTATTTGTTCATTGAAACTACCTCTAGGTCTTCGTCAATGCTCATCACAAGTGGGTAGTAGGGAGATCATGTGATCTATTTATCTATTGATATATCACTATATACATGATACTACCCATCTTCTCCAAGAGCAGACATGTGTGGTCTTCACTCCCAGTGGAGTGTTACCTAGTTGGAAATCGGATGACGCGATCGGACGACAGCGTGAGGATTTGGTGATCACGTAGAACCACACAAATTTTTTTGTTGCACTTCACTATGAATCGAATCGATGACTGTGTGAGTCGTAGTCAATTGCGTGACCAATGCGCCACTCTGGCCCCGAAAATCAATAAAAGTATAGACGAATCATAAATGCGTAATACAAAAAACCTCACTTAACTACACTAATATATCTAGTCGTACTACAGGAATCGATAAAAGTATAATCATATTTTTTTGTAATTGTTTTTCAACACAAAGTATCCGAATAAAATTATTTTAAATAATAAACTATATAAGTTACGAAATACGTATCGATTTAAAACAATTATGATTTTTTAACAATAATAATGAATAATTATTCACTTAATTTTAATCAATATATTAGCTATTAGACAACTTGTACAATAAATAAATGATCGGATTTCTTGGTTTCAAATATAACTAAAACCGCGATATTTTTCATTTAAATATTTTACACCTATTTTTTTTTTCTAATTTTCAATTTATTATAATGTTTATAAAGAAAAATGTATTTCTATATTTTTAAATTTTCTGGTTTCATTATAAAATACTTATGTTGAAACCTTGGCTTATTTTTTCGATAAATAAAAACTCAACTACGTATTTATATCTAGTCGTATGACGTGTTGTATAATATTTAACATGATAATATTGATAATAAATTATAAGCTAATGATGGCAGTGATCGTTAAAATCCATCATATTTTTTAAATACAAAATTCAATTTACTCGAATAAAAGTGAAAAATAAAAACTACATTATGAAAATGAATTTTGTATACAAATTACGTGGTATATATTTTAAGTAACTTTAATCAAAATACAAAATTGAAAATATATATTACATTTTCTGTAAAGTTATTCAAATTTTATAACTTATAAAAATTAAAATAAAAAAATTGTACATTTTATTGTGATTAATATTTTACTACACTATAAGTTAACGATTTAGCTATATTATAGTAGAATTATTGGTTTCATTTCAAAATATACTAAAATGCTAACAGTATAAATTTTTTGTACAAAAATGATAGAATAAATTTGATTTACAAGTTAAAAGTTTGTATACCTTTATTTGGAATCATTCGTAAAATAATCTTATCAAAAATAATTTAATTATTAATTAAAATCATGTTTGTATATCAATCAATACTAATTTCACATTTGTCTTGTCCCCGCTTCTAATTAATTATAAAGATAACATTTTAACAACATTATAAAAACAATTTATTTAATATAATATAGATAAATTCACAATATAACAATAAGTCTAATTCCAATTAATGTTATCGGTGTCAGTGCTCAATATATTTAAGATTTATGAATTGATGAGTTTACAATCAAAAGAATACATATTTATATAAATAATCAGTAATCACAATAGTAAATATATAAAATAAATTGTAATGGTAAGTATATGTATCACTGTACCAGTATAGACTACCATAAAAATATTATATAAGTTATTATAAGGTTATGGCTTGGCGTGGTGTGGTGGTTGAAATCAATCGTAAAACGCGATAAAAAAAAAAATTTATTATGCAGGTACCTTATAATTTTGTTTTGGTTGATTTGTCGTTAGTACCTAAAGGTTAGTTTGAGACGCTAAAGTTGGTTCATAAACGTCATCAATTTTTTCACGCACGCTTCCTGATATTCGTGCACCCAACGTATTGAGTTGTAAACGCATAAGTTCTTCATGTCGTCTGGTAGCAGTGCAGTTGGAGGCCAAGTGAAATTGCTGCTCAATACTGGTATTATATTGCACTGGCTTTGTTTTGCGGTCTTGACTTCCTATAAAGCAGTAAACAAATCTCTCAATCTTATATGAATATCTTGTACGGTATTATAATCACGGATGATGATGCTATACGTCTCTAGTTCTCTACAGAGTGATCCTTTACCTCGGCAATAAGACCTGAAGCATCGATATCACTGGCAGACGAATTCATCGTATGCTTGTCTAATGAACCCGGCGTCAACACAATAATAAAGTTTTTCGTCTGTTTTATGGTCTGCAATACATTATGCCGAAATTTGACGTCATTCGAACTTTTCACGACCATAAACACATTGTGACCTTCAATGTCCAAGTATACTTTAATCAAACTTTAACATATACGTCGGTGTTATTATTTTAATAATTATTATGGTATATATATTTTTATTTTTATTAGAAGCTGTCAAATATGATCTTTACCTGGCAAGCATAGAATCGGTAGATTGTCTGTAACTGATAAATGCATCGTAAGGTTTGTCTGTGTTTTCTTTGTACAACGACATTTCTAAATATATTTAATTTTTTTTTTCAATTTAATAAATAATGTCAATTTAATATATAATAATAATAATAATATAATTCTTTAAAATAAAAAATTTACCTTTGATCGAGTGTATAATACGATTTCGGTGTATACCGTTTGAAATTCCACAATCATTTTTGAGTTGGTCATCAGTTAAGAGCCTAAAATAATACCAATTTATTATTTCAAAATAGTAATTGTTGAAATTTATTTGATGAAAAATGTTAATTTATATAATGAAAATGATTTACAAAAACGTATGATTAATTTGGTATATTTTTTTAAGCTCAAAATTATAATTTTTAAATTTATTATACCTCATAGAATCTCGAATGACTCCAGCAATCAACATAGGATAAGTGTACACTGAATACTCTAAACTGATTGATTTTAGGAACGAGTTTAAATTCATTGCGTCGATACTACTATAATCTGCTGATTGTTTTAAATTATTTAGTTCCCTTATAAATCTAGAAAATATAAAAATAATTACATGCTTAAAAGAAATCAATTTACTATAGAGTATTTTATTTTCTTGATTTAATTGTTAGTTTCTTACAAATAAATTAATTTTAAAACATAGGTATAAACCATGTGAGCGTCTTCCTAAAAGTACCAAAAATAGAAGAGATATCTAATATAGGTGTTCGGTCTTAAAAAAAGTCATATTTTTTTTTTTTAATTAGACATAGATAATAGCAGTGAAACGAGAAATAATAAAACAAAAATCGAATTCACTCCTTACTTAATACTTTAGAAAAAAGTGCTTAAAAGAATAACTTTATAGGCAGTGTTAAGCTATTAACTATCAATCACTACGAGCTTTATTTCATCTCGTATTATGTACGTATTACTGTGAATAATGAGGTGATTCAATGAGCAATAATATAAAACAGTAGAACCTCGATTATACGAACTAATTGGGACAGCGACTAGTTCGGATATGCAAAAGTTAGGATATTGGAAATATAAAACAAAATTTTTTTATAATTATGTATTGAATATTAATTATTTTTATAATTAAATATTTATTATAAGAATTAATATTGTATTAGAATTACATACATTAGATTATCAGAAATACATTACATTATTTGAAATTATCAAACGAAATTTCCATTGTTGCTTTATCGATTTAATTAAAATTATTAAAAGTTGCATAAAATGTTATAAAATTAAATATAGAAAATTATTTAAAATGTAAAAATATCTATATATTAACATTGTTTTTATATTAATATTATATTTAATAATAATTATTGACAAAAATTGTATATCATTATTTTATTATTTAAAATTTATTATATAAATCTTTGTTGGTCGAAAAGGGAATCGACCTGTTTTAAATTTGGTCGAAAAGGAAAGTGTACGATTTTGGTTGAAATGAGACTCACCCCTAATAATAAGCTAAAAGCGAGAGTTATGATAAATTCGATAAACCTGTCGACCGAACTGCCGGATACGAGTTTTCACGTTCGAATACGCTAATTATAGTTCGGATAATCGAGGTTATACTGTAAATACAAGTTTTAAGAACGGTAGAGACTTGAAAGAATTCTATAAACTCTTAATCAATATACGAAAATGTCTATGAAATAATATGATGTAAAGGGAATAAATCGAAATATAATACTCTGATCAACGAGAAAATGGGGCGTGGTCCAATCAAAATCAGTCATCGGCCTGCATTTACACTCTGCAAACTTACACCAGACACAGTCGAAGCGCATGTTATGTTATACACAATACATTTGGGCAAGGTATCTTACTACAAACCTTTTTTCCACTATTCCGTTTTGTATTCCGATTTCGTTTACCAATTCGTCTTTGGTTAATCGCAACAATAGATCACCATCAACTTGATTTTTCAATAAATTGTTAGAAAACTCACTAAATCCAACTCGGTTTAACCATTTACAGACGTCCATCGCCGACCATTGGGGAACACACATGTTGAGCCTGTAAGGAACTTCTTCGGTAATCAACCAACATGAATGATTAACTAATCTGTGAGCTCTGTCGTTAGAGTAAATTATCTCCTTCTCCAGTGGCCTTATCATAACATTTTGGTTTCTTGGGCATCTATATGACGGCCTCCATAAGTTGAATTGTGCATTGAGGGATTGTTTCAGAAACGCGAAATCTTGCTGTCGCAACTCGTCGAGAAGTACGCCCAAACCATCGAATTCGTTTAAATCAATGAAAGTGATATTAGGTTGTTGGAATAAGTTTTTAAAGATTCCTGAAAAATATATACTACAATAATATTGTGTTTGTCATTGAACATTGAATTTCCGTTCAAAAAATATTAGGCTGTTTAAAATGTAATAAAACTTACTGAAATTAAACTTAAATCCATCGAGCGAGATAACTTGGGTTTTGTTTTTGTCGCCTACTACGCGCAAAACTTTTTCTTTCACGATTTTCAGTACGTGGTCTCTGGTTTCTGTTGTCAGGCATTTTTCTAGAAATCTAGCGCTCGAAAACTGCACGATTTCATATTCGGAAGTGCAATTATTGTTCATTAACAAGATCATTCCCCCACAATGTATAAACGTGTTCCACAAGGCATTTCTGAATTTGTAAGTCTGCTCTTTCCACGCATCGCAAAAGATTTCGAATAGTGTTTTAAGTACCATTGAAGATTTTTCGTCTATAATATGTTGTCTACTTATCAATTCATTTACTTTGATTATCAGGTTTACTAGAAGCAACAAGTTGTGTTGGGCATGTTCTCCTTCAAACAAATTTGCGTTCTCTAAAATCAGATCTGCGTTGTCAAACATCGTGTTCATCGGACGATAATCACTGTTGGTTACCGTGTGGTTGTTGTATGGGTTCTAAAATTTATAAACAAATAAATAGGTTGTACAATATTCCAGTTACGGTATTTTGGGCAAATTTTAATATTTTTAATTGACGCCACTTATAGGTACAATTTAAGTACGTATATAATTTGCACCAAAATATAAAAATATAACATGTATTTTACGTTACATCTAAGAATTAACTGAGGTAATTTGAGGCAGGTAATGCAGAAAACGAAATGGAATATGTAATCTGCACCACACTTTTAACTTCAATTATTGGAATTTATATCTAAATGTATATCTAAAATTAAAAATGTTTATTCGAGATTCCTTTTAAGTTTCCTAAATTTAACAAACAAAAAAACAAGAGAGTCAAATTATGCGCGTTTGAAGTTAGACATTAGATGTTTATCCGTATAGATTCACACAGCGATTTTCTTATTTTGTTGTTATTCAAAAACTATTAATCGTAAGTATTTTTATCAAATATTTATTTTATCATTTTCTATACCTCTATACCTACATGATTAAATTTTGATTTGTTTAGAGTTATTTATAGACATTTAAAATTTGAAATTTTTTACATTATAGTGACTCTCTAAACAGTTTAAACATTTAGTATACAGCAGATCATTGCCCACTTAACTGTTTTTTAATAAAGGATCTGTAGCTTAAGTATTGTACCTCAAAAATAGCTTAAAAGAACACATAAAAAATCATAAATTATTACCTATAGGTATTGCAGACCACTGGGTGGTTTGAATAATGCAAAAAAATATGTTCAAAACCGTTTATAATTTTCATGATATTTATTTTTTAATAACTGTTAAGAAAATACCCTTTATACACTTTTCCACAGTTATCAATATGTCTGTGTATTGTAGATTCAAGTGATCTTATTTTAGGAAATTAAGATGGTTGAGTATGTCATATCATAACGATTATTTTCTCAAATATTTATCCAATATATATATATATGTGTGTGTGTGTATATATGAATAAAGTATGAGTATAAGTTTAATATTTCTACTTTATTTATTGAGTATATTAGTATCCTCCCTATCTATTATTTGTATACAATTTATGAAATTATTTAACAAGACATTACTTACTAATATATTGATTATGGATGGTGATATATATTATGTAGGTACTTAGCTAAGTACTTATATATAGCAGTGTTATTAATTGGCGATGTCTTCAAGTGAAAATTAAAGTTGTACGAAACGAATAAAATATTAGAATCAAGTTAATTGTTACAAAAAAACACTCAAAAGCTGAAGAGAGACAACTAAGAATTAATATACCTACATATATATATAAATCGAATTATACTAAGTAAAAAAGAAATCAGCGACTAATGTCGCACTGGCATTACTAATAAATGATGTTTTACACTAAATAATACTGTTATAGTCCAAAGAAATACAGAATTTATAGTTTTTCTCATAGGACACTTTCAGATAAATCCCACTCTTGCATTGCATTACAGTGCTACTACTTTCCTCACTCACCTATCAGCTGACGGGCCGACATCCGACAGCTGACAGACTTATAAATCATAATGTTAAAATATTATACTATAATTTCAACACTCTCAGGTCATTTACCACCACCGATTTAAGGCTTTCCTTACAATAACCACAGAATAACTTACCACAGTTGTAAATATATCTATAACTAAAATTCTACTAATTATTGTACTTAAAATTTAAATGTATATTGCAGATTAGATGGATATAATATATTGACTATAAACGTAGGTCTCAAATTTCAATGTGAATTGTATTTTTTGAGGTGCTCTAGAAAAATGTGCTTTAAGTACTTAATTACATCTAATAGATACTGCAAATGTAGAGCTTTTTTGTTGGATTTTTGTAATATTTTTTTAGGATTTTCCGGTACCTAAATGCATTAATTTTTAGTGACGCATGTATTGATAAATTGTAGAATTGTAGAATTATCTAGTTAGTGTATTTCAGAAAACTTACAAGATTATATTAAGAAGTTTTGTTTTCAAGATAGGTAGGTAAGTATTTCATTCAATAGTTTTAAGTATTTTTCATTAGCACCAAATATTAACCATTCTACAATATATTTATGTGATAACGTGTTTATCTCTATAGTGATATTCATACGTGGTATATTACCCACGACTCAAACAAATACCTAACAACTACTTTAATTTTAATTTTTTAAACTCCGTGCTAATTTTATTAAATAACCATGGATTGATTAAATTGGACATTTTATCATTGAAATATTAGTAAGGAAATAGATAAAAATGCTTAGTTATCCTGTCCATATGGTCGTATTAACTAAAAATCATCAAAAACATTTATCGAATATTTCTTGAAAATTAAAAAATAGGTTTTTACAATAATTGGTGAATTTAGCATATAATTATCACGTATTCACGTAAAAAGTTTTATTCACATTTTCATTAGGAAGTTGAAAAAAATGTTTGATAGGTACTTGAGAAAAAGCATTGTATGTGCTGGTGAAGTCGTGCAAAAATTAAATATAACGTTTATTTAATTATAAAAAGAATATAGTAGCAGTGGTGTATCTAGATTTTTTTGGAGGGTGGAGGCAGGGACAATGTGTGTATTTAAAAAAAACACTATTAGTATTATAATTCTGTTAAATGTATATTTAAATTTTTTCCGGGGAGGGAGATATCGTAGGAGCCCTCATAAAGTTATCAATAGTGTATTATGTTAATATGTGTAGAAAATGGTAAGTAGCTTACATTAGTTAGTAATTGACAATTGTTTCAACTAATTAAATTTAAGTTACCTATTTTAGCATTAAAATTGATTAAATTAGAATATAAATCAGTTTCTTTTATGTCCCAAATGTCCAACTTAGATAGAAGTTAGAATTTAGTTTTGTTTATGGCATGAGCTTAGTTTTTGGTTTTCGGCACGGTTTTAGGAGATAAGGTCGATCAACTACACCTTATCAGCATTCCGCTTAGTGAGGTAAATTGATTCCAAATTGTGTCACTATAAAATTTAGCTCTGGCCTACAGTTGTTTTTTTTAGGTTATGGTATTATATAGTATTATACTGTTATATTAGTTTAAAATAACCATGAACCAAATTATTCCGAGCGCCATAAAAATATTACAATAATATACTTATATATATATTATGATATATAGCTTAGGTATTAGGAACCGAAATCGCATTTTTGATAATAATAATTTGTGTGTTCACATTTAGCCTTACAAAGTTAGAGCCTTAGAGTCATTGCTAAATATTTCATCTACTTATATCTATGGAAGTACATATTATGTCATAATTAGGGTTAAGATGTTTATGACTTTTGCATATTTTTTCTTTTAGTCGTGTACATTGCAGACCAAGTTATAAATTCGTTTTGTGCGACATTGAATCAGATAAATTCAATTTTATTTTGCATATTTAGGGATTTTTATGAATAAAAGCATATTTTGAAAAAAAATTGTAAATAAATGCATATTTTGCTACAAAAATAGTAAATAAATACATATTTTGCCAAAAATACCTTAAATACAATATAAACCTCAATAAAAACCTATAGATAGGCGCAGTCGGTTTCATATTTAACGAAAATGAGAAAATATGAAACCCGTAGAATATAATTAATTTATCTTTATTACTTACTTAATTAAATATTAATTTACTGTAAGCACCTATGTTTTTAATTTCAAAATATCATATTTTTATATATCTGTATTTAAGTTTAAAGTTATAAAAAGAGTTGAAAATTAATTTAAAATACATTTCGGATTAGAAATAAAATTTTAAAATGACATGTTTAAATTTTTTAAGGGCATATTTTGATATTTATTGTGCATATTTTAGTTTTTTTAAGGTCATAAACTTCCTAACCCTAGTCATAATATATGATACATGATCTTCACAATTTACATAATTCCAGTAATTATTCAAACTCAATGGTTCTTATATTTTTTTTTCATAAATATGTAAAATGTGATATGAAAAAATATATTTTTTATTTTCCCAAAGAATGCACACCAACAAGTTTTGAATTTTTTTTAAAAAAGTTAATTTTTTTATATATATCATATACTTTTTGGAAACTTAAGATAAATTACAATAATAATCATTTATAATTTTAATCATAACTAAAATATAGAGAATTTTGTTTGCATATAACATAAATAATGCATTAATGCAAGTACAAAATAAAAGAATGGTAGTTGCTGCATAGTCAAGGAGCCACAGTGAATATCTCTTTTTCCTATTTGCCTACCCACGCCTGCACGCCAAATATACTTACTAAACTATAACATTTCCTGATTTATCAACAATACCCTTTGATTTAAATATTAGGTCATCCTGAATATGTTTTTCATCATAAACAACCTTGTTAGCGATAAAATGATTTACCCCGAATAATTGTAGCCATTTCTCACTCAAACTTTTATCTTTAGTGTCGTATACGCCGATCACCGACGTACACAAATAAACGAACAAATTAATTATAAGCACTAATTTTATTAAACACTTTGACGTCTAGTGGCGATTGAGTCGCAAGATCACCACCTAGCTCTGACACACGTACGTCTCTGACACTGGTGGTCAGTGATGGTAATCGAGTCACACTACGACTACCGACAACTGACCCTTTTTCTATGTCTACATAATTCTTAAGTATTAATCTTAAAATCGAAAACACTAGAATCGAATAGGTATAATCGATATTTAACTTAACCTAATTACATTTGACTATGATTAAATTATACATAATCGTTATTATATTGCCTAATTGTTTTATTAACCTAGTTGCATTTATGTTTGATGTTATTAATAAAGAATTTTGACTGTTATGTTTATCTAACTATTACCTGTAGTTGTTTTCTTAACCTAGTTTTTACTTACTAACATTTATTATTTCTACATCCTTTTAACTTATATCTACAGGGTGATTATTTTAAGTGGGTACACTAATTATCTCGAAAAGTATTTACTTTTTTCAAAATATTTTTTTACATGGTTTCAAGTTGTTAAAAAACCAACGTTTTTATTAAAAAAATGTTATTTTTAAATATTTTTTATCCTTATCATTTTTTTAATTTTTTTACTTTTTTGAATGACAAAATAGAGTTTTAATTTCATATTTCAAAGCAGAATATTTTTCTAAGTATTTTGATTCATAAAAATCGAATTTAGGGCTAGTAGTTATTGAGTTATAAGTATTTTAAATTTAGATTGGCAGAATGGAGTTATACTGGGTTACCCCGCAAAATGTTTGTCCACTACTCTGCTTGTCTAAGCTTTAAATACTTTTAATACTTTAAATACTTTACTCATAAACTACTCATCCTAAATTCGATTTTTATGAATCAAAATACTTAGAAAAATATTTTGCTTTGGAGTATGAAATTAAAACTCTAGGTTGTGATTCAAAAAAGTAAAAAACTTAAAAAATGATAAGGATAAAAAATATTTAAAAATATAATTTTTTAATA
The DNA here is from genome assembly GCF_037042655.1 of Diuraphis noxia. Taxonomy (NCBI): domain Eukaryota; kingdom Metazoa; phylum Arthropoda; class Insecta; order Hemiptera; family Aphididae; genus Diuraphis; species Diuraphis noxia. The sequence goes on along the minus strand of NW_028301715.1, from coordinate 32,951,522 downwards.
AAAACGTTGGTTTTTTAACAACTTGAAACCATGTAAAAAAATATTTTGAAAAAAGTAAATACTTTTCGAGATAATTAGTGTACCCACTTAAAAGAATCATCACCCTGTATATTAAACGCTTAATACAACATTAGGAATATTAAAAACTGAGAGCATCTCATCCGAGTTTTTACAACAAAATTAATCAATTGTATTCGATATTTTCATAATACAACTAACTACTTTAACAAAAATAAGAAATACAACAAACATCGGATATCAATAGAATAGGTATATAGTATAGAAGGCATTTGATAATAACTGGAATTTCTTATTTTTGTACCTCTTCCCTAATACCAAATGAATTCATATTTATCCCAGAAAGTACACTTAAATACAAAATTTGAGCATTTTTCCTTCCTCAAAAAGTGATGATATCATAAAATCACTACATTTTTGAGAATTCAAAAAATAATAAGTTTACTACTAATGAATTATTATAACAATTTTGTATAAATGAATGCATGTAGATTGTAGGTATTAATATAAATTATATTAGTATTTTTTTAGTAAAAGTTTTGGTTGAGTATCAAAAGTAATGAGTCACACACTCGTAGAAGTCATTTGAGTCACTGTTATTGGAGTACTGTTATGTCACTGTCACCTAACCATGACCACCAGCTTATTCTCGAAGGTTTCCTAATATCCGTGCACTCAACTTAAGTATTCATCTACTAGAACTACTAGCATTATTACAGATGAAGAACAAGAGAATTTGTCCAATACTGCAGGTATTAAATTGCTATGGCCTTGTTCCGTGTTCGTGATTTCCTATTTCTCCAGTTAAAAAATGTTGTAACATAATATTATTATAATTACAATAAATCACATTATAACGTTACTACGTCATGTCTAATGTGGTGGGAGAGTGATTGGGTAATCGTTTACCTCACAGATAAGATCTTAAGTTTTTGATATCACCTGAATAGGTTGAATAATCCAACAAATGCTTGTTTTTTGAGCTTGGCATCAACTCAATAATTTGAAACAGCGAGTTTGTTATACCAATAAACATTTGAATAAGTTTTCAAGCACTCCTGAAAAATAATCATGACTGATAAAATAGTTCCATTATTATATATTTTAGTAACAAAACCATGACATATTTTAGTAGTTGGGATAGTAAGGTTAGTTTTTGATTGAGTTGATTAATGATAATAACATGTATAAAATTATAAAAAATATTTTTCTGATTGACGCCAAATTATTTCAAGAAATGCAGTTTGAATTGTCCCGTTTTTTCTCGTCCAACATTGAAAACTGAACCCAATAATTCCATTTTGATTTAGACCATAGTTATCACGTCATGCAGTAATGATTTTTTATATTTTAAGATTCATTCTATAAGTTCTTACTTTTAAATTAATTAGCTGATAATATTTGAACAAGATTGTTAAATTATATATTATATGTTTTTGCGGTAGAATAATAAACTTTTTTAATTCAATGAATCTAAATAATCTAATTAATATAAAAACGCACTTAAAATATCAAATTTTACAACGATACTACTTGCTTAAGTAAAAGGAAGTTATAAGGTAGTTGAATGTACTTCATTTGTGTTATTGAAGTATTTTATTCACGGAATCCTCATAGAGTAAGCATTTTTTACATTACAAAAGACGTATAGAAGTCATATTATTAGGTATAGTCCGGATGAAAATTTGAAATGCGTCTGCGGCTAAAACGAACCTATCAAAACTCACGGTCACGGTGTCACCGCTTTCAATTTCAATTACTTATTCTAGAAAATTATAAGCAAGTTAATAAAATCATACTTACTATAAAAAACGTTATCGGTCCACTGTTATTGTCGATAATAGAGTAGATAATTTTGTTATTGCGGTTTGAGTAATTTATTAGATCAGCTTGACGATATATAGTTCTGCGTGAGTTGCGTTTCGCCTTGCTTACGACTAAGAAGACCGGTGAATTCCAATGACTTTATACCTGTTGTATAAGTAGTGTATGAAATATTATGGAGTACCTATACGGTATATTTCACTATATTATGGTGAAACATTTTACAATGGATTTTTTTTAATAAAAATGTTAATGATAGTTATGATTATCAATAATTAATTATTGTAGTCCACATTTTTTTGGTAAATTAATTTGTATTAATTATTAATGATATGAGTTCCGTAGTTAGCATATAATTATACTGGGTCTTGTTTTCAAATATTTATAGCAAAATTCGGTATTTGGCTTATTGTCAATTCAATGATTGTATACTATTATTGTGACTAAATATAAGTATTATATTACACTGTTATTGACGATCAATACTAAAAATATTCACGATTTTTTATATTATACAGTATAATATTGTACCATTTAAACATTTTTTGTGATTAATATAATAATGTTGAATACCACTTTAAATGTATGATAATAATAGGCGTAAAAACAAAACCTATTTTAAAAAAAAAATTAACTAAAATACTGAAACATTTCACAATTTTAAATTTTATAAAATTTATAAACATTTGTTTTATGTGAGTTACAGCCTAAGTAACTATATCACTGATTTATTTGTACGCATTTTCATATTTTATTTTTAATGGTGGTGGGTAAAATAAAATAGTTCATACCAAAAGCTGTTTCATATAAGCTTAACAATTCTGTATACAGTATTTTATTTTCATATTTTGAAATTTTTGCATTTCTTGTACCAATTTAGGATTTCATAATTTTTTAAAACGTTTTCTACTGACTGAATTGAGAATTACTAAATATTTATTTAAATGTATATAGGTACCTATGAACATTTCAATTTTTCAGTCTGTATTTCAGATATTCAGATAAACAAAGATTCAAATACAGAATAATACACTTTTTTTTAATCAAAAATTTTTAAAAAAAAATGTAGTATTATAAAAAATAATATAATTATTTAAAAAATAATAATATAATTTATCATGGGTTCTTTAGAGTATATTTTGTTAATTTTTTGGGGTTAGCTACTTACATATATTTTGATATTATTATACTGAATATAATAAATTACCTGGCTCGGTTACTAGTTATTAATTACTACGTTTAAGGGACATGAAAACGCCGGTTTTATCTAGAAACTTTTATTGCGAAATTACGGTATAAACAAGGTTAATCTATAAAATTACCTGATATTTCAGTCTATTCCTTTTTATTTCTTTTAGTCAAACCAATAATCTAGAATAAAAAAAGTAAAATATAACGATAAATCATCGGAAATAAATTTAACTTTTTTTTTTTACATTATAAAAGTAAGCATTAGGTAAACAATAAATAAACACTCACATTTTTGGGAGACAACTCAGTCACCTCTTCTTTATGTCACGTGAGTATCGTTAATAATTTGATATGAAGTGGTAATTGTTATGTGGTCGCAATTCGTTTGCCCCTCTTATACACCCGGTACGCAACTAATATTTGATTTAGGAATTGGCTGAAATTCCAACAATAGTTCGGTAATTGTGCAAAACGAATGCTGTCGGGATCAAAACAAATGAAAAAAATCCTAGATATGGTCTGTGAGTAAATAGTCTGTGTTTATAATTTTATCATAATTATATTTTTTTCGAATTGTGGTAAGAAAAAAAAAATGAATAATTGAATAATAATAACTAAAATAAAAATATAATAATAAGTGCCTAGTAAAAAATATTGCATTACATAATTTTTGTTATTTAATAATTAGCTTATTAGGTATTTGTATCTTTTTAAACAAATATGTAAATATTTTTATAAAATTATTATGATATAATAATGTTATTATAGTTCTCTTGTACTTGAAGTCATTTATCGAACGATTCAACAATTTTTGACAGTCAGAAAAAAAATTAATTAAATGAGTAAATTACTAATCGGCTATATTTTAAAAATGTGTACAATAATTTATCGTTTTTAAAAACACTTGCAGGTCTTCGCCGATTTCTTTAATTCCATTTCTACTCTCTTTAAACACCATTCTTTAATTATAATAATTTCAATTACATTACAATGCCTATACATTTTCATAAATAGTTCATAATCATAACGTAACCAACAACTGGGAATAATATTGTAAGGATAATTTTTTTATAAAATTTTTAAATTAAAGTTTGTAAAAATTTATATATTTGAATGAAGAATAACGATTTTAATTATTTTGTTGTGTAACCTAACGATATTATTCTTGGTAACCTGAAACTTTCAATGTACATTATTTTATTTTATTTACATATTAACATTTTAAAATGTAACGTTATCGGAAAAAAATTCAATATTAGGTTACTTATTATAAAATAATATCAATATTAATATATCATAAAATATAATTATGTAGTAATATATGCAATGTACCGTCTTTACTTAGAACAATTTTTTGTATATGCAATGATTTATCAATGAATTCAAATTTAACTCAATATACATTACAGTGATCTATATTCAATGGTGAGGGGTACACTCGAGACCTATCATACAGCAGAGCTGTTACCTATTTTTATTAGTGAAACTAAGGAATTCCAGGAGGTAACACCTGTTTTTAGTCAACCGACATTGTCTAAATTAAAAATGGATGAGTTCATTTTCGATCAAAACCGGGCGTTACGCGTTTGGGCGAATTTTTAAAAATTGCAATGTGTTTGGGCAATTTTCCCTCTTATTTTGACAGTCTTGGGACTGTACGTGAATTCCACGGGTATGATTAAAAATGGATTGTTTATTTATGTGTGTGCGCGTGTAATTAAAAATTGAAATGATTTAGAGTATTCAAAAATGAAGTTAAAATATAATTAAAATTGAAAAAATATATTTGTTTTTTGTTTTATCTTATAATCATTACAATTTTATCTTTTATATTGTGTCGCACCGTCCGCACTGCACGTCAATCACTTGTTTAATAATATTGAATCCTCAGTACTACGTCGAACCACGACCTTCGATAACTAATTATGTCCAATCTAAGAATAAATGATAAATAAAATACGAAAAATTATATCACAACATTCAGAAATAAAAAAAATATATTGTCTCGCCCAAACACATTATAAGAAACTCGGTTAACTCGCCCAAACATATTACTTTTATTATACGGGTAAAAAGGCAATTCGTTCAAACGCAAACCGCCCATCAAAATCGTGCCTTTTCCTTTTTGGTCGATTCACTTTTCAACCAAATTCGAAGTAGGTAGATTCCCTTTCCGATCAAAACAAACATTTATATAATACATAAAAAATTATAAAATAATGATTTACAATTTTTGTTCAATAGTTATTAAGTATAATATTAATATAAAATAGGTATTTTTGAAAATTAAATGGTACTTCAAGTTTTACATATTGTGTTTTAAGTTATACAAATCTTTTATATAAGTTATAATTATTAAAACCTATTATATCACATTATATTTATTATTAGTATTTATATTATTTTTAATATAATTTATAAATTAATTTTAACCATATGAGTAGGTTTGTGACATGAAAACAATGTTAATATATATAGGTATTTTTACATTTTAAATAATTTTCTATAAGTATAATATAAAGTATATAATATTAAAAACATTTTTGTTTTAGTCGAAAAGTGAATCTGCCGAAAAGAGAAAGGTAAGTTTTTGGTCGAAAATGGCTATGCCATTTAAAATTATCCAATACAAAAGTAAAATATTTCTTTTTTTCTATTTCACTATTTTTTTTTTTTGAAAATTACATTTTTTAAATTTCAGTGAATATGACTACGTCTTTTCATAAATCAATACATTTTTGACTGCAAATTGGAGTTTCGCTAAACGAATAAGAAAAATGATACAAATGCAATTTTAAAACTACAATTTAATATCCAATTTTATTATGACACAATTCGCGTTTATCAGAACTGAAACCTAGACGGCAGACGTAGACACAACATTTAAAAAAAATACGATTATGTTTTTTCTTTTATTAAATGACGCATATAATTATGATAACGTTGCGACACATTGTTATGTCTGATAAACTAATTACATAGTCATGTAATTAGACACTATAAAATTTATATTTATTTTTACCTTTTTTAACTAAAATACTGGTAACAATAACTAACAATAATATAGGTATGAAATAATATTAAAATAATTGTACTTAACATATGATATATATTATATATTATGCTGTTTTCGATAAAAAAAATAGTTGAACATACCGTATTTTGCCAACACTCCTAATTAAAATAGAATTTACTAATATTACTAAATAGAAATAAATTATAAAATATCTTAAAAAACAGAGACTTACACAACTCTGCGTCATGAAACTTTTTTAACATGCTATAATATTTTATTAAATTCAAACTATTCAACGACCCCTACTACATTACATCGAACTACATTTGAAATCTATAATGCAGAGCGACTTCTTTCAAATTGTTTGGTTGTTTTTCCTTAACCAATTAAGCCAATTTTTAAACAAAATACCAATGACATCAAATTGGTTACCAGTTTGAAACCATCGTTAATATTTTTGGAATCTACTCTAAAGCGTGATAAACGAGAATCCATATAATGAATATGAATGTAAACGGAATATTTTTAATATTGCTTGAAATAGTTATGACAATAACCATATTTAAGAATTCTAAAATATTAAAGCAAAATTATGATAAAAATAAATCAGTAATGTCACGCTCGAAACTATTAACTGTGTTGGAGTATTGAAATAGTATGTGTTACAATCATTTCGCTTGATAAATTAAACTGAAGAACATTGCGGAAATATTATTCTATACCCAAAACTATGTGCATGTGTTGTTATGTCTTATTAGCATAACGATAAATATACATAATTAATTATTATTATAGATTATACTGCATAGACACTCAGTACACTACCTATGTGCGTAACTATGTAAATATGTAGAACAATTTTGTCGTTGGTTTTATTATGTTTGCGCGTTTTCAATAATTACTGTTTTTACTTTTTAAATTTCTATCATCAATTAAAAATATAATACAACAGTATGTGAGCAAAACATTTTGATACAAAATAATTTTGGCCTCTGTATTTAAATATATTATTTTAATCATAGATAGTCCAAAAGTAGTGCAAAACATTTTGACAGTAGTACAGCAGTACAATCTATATAGTAGGTACATAATTATTAGAATACATAATATACAATTTTATTGTGTAAATAATATTTGAATATTTGATATTTCCTATTACATATAAATATATTTTATTTTATTTTTAAATTACAAAATACCTATCTAGGTATATTTTAAATCCATGGGATTTTATATTGGGGAAAAATAAAATTAATGTGACTAAATTCATAAGTAATATGAATTGACTAAATTAAACTGGTACGTTATGTTTTAAACTTACTCGCAAAATTATTTGAATGCAGTGAAGTATGTGAATGGATGTGATCCAACTGGACAGCTTAGACATACTTTTGGCGGAATGCGTCATATTCGAGGTACTAATTAATACTACGATATTTTGCAACACAGTAATTGTGTTGTATAATTATTGTTACTCACACTTGAGTGTTTAGTGTTTACGTTAGCGTTCAACTCAGATGACAGAATAAAATAATACACACTACTGGCCACATATCGAGGTGGCCATGGTCAAGTGTGCCATACCCTGGATCTGATCGATCCTTTCATCGCCACGCACATTCAAGTAGATCTCGTTGGAATCGACGTCCTGTTCAGTCAATTCCTAGGTCAAGGCTGGTTAGGCTTACATATAGTGGTTCGTATTTGGGCTTTAAAGTATAGAAGTACAATACTTTTTGTCTTAAGGTATTAGTTGGTATCTGGAAGAGAGCAGTTATGGCGATATATAATATGTGATAAACATACGATTTAGGTACTTATAATTAAAGATTGTAAATTACGAACTTCTATCACCCGTCACTCGTTAGGTCGTATCCAGTATAAATTAAAACCAATTAAAATAGAACTTTTTATAATAATAAATAGGTACACTGATAAAGTATTATAACCAACAGAAATTTTCAATTGTACGTAAGAATAGAAATTGTCTACTAATTCGACATATTACTCACAAGTAATTCATACTGCAACCAATAAATCAAAATAATATACATACATATTGCACAGTTACTTTTTATAGATATTTTAGCTATAACCACACACTTTTGATACAATACAGGATATAACCCCACACTTCTTAAGATTTATGTATGTGAACTTGAGACAAAGAATAAATTTGTGAAGGACATTTGATTTCAATAATGTACTAAAAACAAATAATTGTTATAGAAAGCACCTGAAATGTTTCAGTTGGAAGACAATCAAAATGTTTTTATAGTCGTGCCGGGTTTGAGATGGTGTAGGCATCTGCACTTGCACGACGCCGGCATTAAAACATGCAAGTGATTACAAAAAACTATACAGATACAACATACAAATGAATGAAATGGGTGACTAAGGTCGAAGACGAAGGAAGTAAAGGAAGGTAGTTCATACATGGGAAACAGCATGATGCGAGAGAGTAAGTTATACTTCTGTCTTCTTTGCGTAGGGAATCTAAAACAAAAATTTTGATACGTTTAGACAGTGTCAAGTATCCGTGCAACTCAATTGATCGTACAATTCGTTATAAGTACGTATGATTTAATTATTATAATCAACAAGACATTATAAATTTTCAGTAAGAACAGTAATTTTCTAATGGCTCGTTATACTGCTCATATAAGTAGTAATTTATACTGTAACTAATAAATCTAATATATATGTATATCAATTTTCAATTTTCAATTTTTTTTTAGCTTTTTTTTATATAAATGTCAATAAATTGTATTTGTTGAGTTAAAATACAAATTAAAATTAAATTCTTTTAGCAAAAATTAATTCAATCTGTACTTATAATTACTAAACAAAACAAACTACCTACTTTAATAGACATAATATCATAAAATATATTCAGATAATTTAGTGTGATGACTGTCTTCGCTTAGAATTGCTTTACGTATACGGTAATTTTATATCAATAAATTCAAATATATAATACAATCATTAAAGTAACCCCCTAGGGCACGTAATAAACAGCAGAGTGGTATCCACTTGCCCACTTTTTTAATTTTAATAATAGAAAAATAATATTAAACTTTAAAACCATATTATTGCCGAACAGTGTTTATTTCTTGTGTTATTGAATTTATACTTTATTAACTAATATAAGTAAAATAACTGACTAACATAAAATTATTTTGGATTTGTGTTGTTTACAAAATCGACTAGGTTCAGACGCGGTACAACAAATACAAAAGTGAGCATTAACTTATCAAAAAGGTAAAGTTAAGTTCAAAATTTTTTTAAACTTTTAAATTTATCAAGTTAATTATTTTTATTTTTAGCGTATCAACGTATTCAGTTAAAATTGATAATATTGTAACTTTTTTTTAGTTAATTATCATTATCGTGCGGTTAAGTTAATTTTCTTTTCATATCATGTGGAATCGACATTCAATAATAATTCGTTGACTCTTTTTTGATTTAAATCATCTATTTTCTAATAATTTTTTATAAATTATACTAGAGGTTTTATTTCCTAAAAGTATTGTAGCTTGTAAAATCAACTTTTTTTTAAACTGAGTTAAGTTATTTTATTTTATTGATCTAACTGATCTAAAAATGCATAGACAACTTGGCCATTATTATAGTGTTATACAATAATATATATATGTATGATTTAATTTTTTTATTAAGTTACAGCTATAAAATCCAGATTTTTTAAGGAATGAAATTATCTTGTATCTTGTGGGTTCGGTCCTAGAACTTGGCAGATTTATTCAGAGCTGTGAAAGTGGTTTCGAAAATATAAAAAATTTTCAACATTTGGTAATATTGTGATTGTGTTGACCGTCAATAGTAGACCACATCTCACATGTATCACATAATGGAGGTTCGGCATGACTTTTCACTTAGAAGTGCGAGTATGTCCGATTTGGAGTTTCTTAGTTATAATTTCTTAATTTCTCTTTTACTTATAAAATGTTATCTGAAGATAATTTAATTAAATTAACTTAACTTGTCATACTTCATTATTTTCATTAATTTGCCTTGCAATCTTGGACAAATGATTAAAAAGTTCGGTTGGCAACCATATGTTTTAGTTCGATTCACATTAATATTGTGGTTAAAATAATGCTTAATATATTTACGAAAAAACTGTCTTCTATTAGCAAACAGCTTAAAAACTAACGAAAAGTTTCTAAAAAAGTACTATATACCTACTTCATTTATGCTTGTTAATGCAGAATCATATTATGTAACTCTATGTATAGCAGAAAAATGGATCTATTTTACTCGTTTTATAAATATAAAAATTCGAGGGTGTTTTGTTATACATTTTTCAATAATGTTTTTTTGGTTTTTACCGACGCTTTAAAAAATATTGAGAATTTAGAACACTATAAGATCTATTTAGAGCAGTGGGTCTCGAGGGGGAGAGGGAGGAATTCCTTATGGGGGAATTTAGATACTGCACGTGAGGAATATAGCGATGGGGATTGATAAAACAACGAAAATTTAGTTGTTGGAATAATTATACCATTTTACGATTTGTAAAATCGAGAAATAATAAACTAATTTTATTTATAACATTTGTCATTTAATATAAAAATTGTATTCAAAAATGAAAAAAAATAATATTATTAAATTGATTTATATTTTATTTTTAATATGATGTAAAAAAGAAATAAGTCATTAGTTGTATACTTGTATAATATATTTAGTTATTTTGTAACATTTAAACAAAACAAAATGGCAGTCTTCATTCTAATTTAAAGGGAGGGTGTACATTTTTGAAAAAATGTACAAGATGGGTGTAGAATAAAAAAAAAGGTTGGGAACCACTGAGTAGATAGCCTTTTTAATGCTTCAACTAGAATCTAGATTGAAAAACCAGAAAAAAATCGAAAATTGGATTATTTTACTGTATCTAAAGTCGATGACAGACAAAAATAAAAAGCACATATGATAGTTAAAACAAAAAAATTCATCAATGCGCTCAGAATTAAAAAAAAAATGTATTTGAAATTTAATTTTGTGAATATAATGGAACAAAATTTGATATAATGTATGTAGGTACTCTGTAATAATAGTTATTACACTATATTATATGTTTTTAATAGTGTAGGTACATATTTATTAATATCTTCAGCCATTTGAAATTTATATCAATTTCCCAGAGTCAGTTACGTAACAGGTGGCGGTGGGCGGTCACCTGCAGAGGATAACCAAAAAACAGAATAGGTCCGTAATATTCGGGGCCGTAAAACTACACGACAACGAGAGGTGAATCCCCAACCACTGTTGACAGGTCTGACGAAATACCATCGTTGGTCACCTCTTGGATGACATTCGAGTCTCCACGCATAGCCGTCACGATGGCATCAATGAACTTATCCTGGTTGGTGTGCGACCACTCTATTACGTCGTACGTCTGCAATTTACGGATGTCCTCTGGAAGCGATTCTGGCCAAGTGAAATCTTCCACTATGATAGGAATTATGTTCAACTGGTTTTGCATCGCTGTCACGATTTCCTACAAATCCAATAAGTAATATATTATGGTATTATAGATTCGTCGTTATATAATATCTTATGATGCAGTTGTGTGACGCCGTGAGGTGTTCCATTACCTTGTGAACCCAGTCATTGCATTCGTCGTCACCGACACACCGATCCAATGAATTTTGGGTTAACACAACAACGAAGTGTTTCGAATGTTTTAAATGTTTTACTAAGTTATGGCCAAAATGTCCGTTTTCTAATTTTACCACATCGATGAACACTCGAAACTTTCGAATTTCTAGGCAAACTTTGATAAAACTGCAAACACGTAAAACGCTAGTTTTTATTATTACTTACATTATAATATAATTATTAAGTATTATTTGAGTCTAAGCTAAGACGTTCCAAATTTGCACCATACAAAGTTCTAGTCGACCACTCTCCACATATTGGTTTGTATCTAATTCCATAGTATACTTTGACATCAAATTCGAATCATTTGACCAATATTTATAGTTACCAAACATTATAGATATTTTTACCTCAAACTACAATTCCATATTTAACCGTTAGTATCGCAAGTCTCATCTAATACACAACCCATAAATCTCACCTATCAACTCAAGAGAAAATATTGTAGAAATTTATTAACCTCAAATATATCACGTTAGGTTCGTTTCATCATTGGTTTCTCATATTATTCACAGTTAAAATGTACACAAGTTATCATATTTGCTTATATTATTGTATTTTAACACAGATGGTAAATATTCTTTTAAAAAAATATAAAAAAATGTATTATTATTATTATTTCTATTACTGTCTCAAAAAGTGTTATCATTGCTTATATATTAACATATTATTTAATCGTTATATTGTTATATACTCAATCAGTTTCAATGTATCGATATGTAAAATACGATTCGCTTACCTAGCCAATTCAGATCCATTCGATCGTCTATAACTGATAAATACATCCGTATTTTTTTTTTCCAATGACGATTCCATCAAATTCATCGCTGTATGATTTACAAAATAATTTACACTGATTGACAGGTAACTATAGGTATATATTTTTTTTTACTTAATAGAATTACTTACCTTTAATAGCATTTAATATAAAAGTCTGATGTATGCTGTTTGTGATTTTGCAATCGTATACGAGCCGATCTGCTGTTAAGCTCCTAAATAACCAAAAAAAAAACATGCGTGAAGATCACTTGCGAATTCAAAATATTAAAAGTATTAACGAATTAGTACTGTGCACTGTGCACAGATATGGTAGGTATAATATTTAGCAATTGGGAATCGTCCGACCTGATCGTATTCATGTTTACTCCTGCATTCAACATGGGATACGTGTATACAACGTAATTTGAGCTGATCGACCTGAGGAACGATTGCAAACCGGTCGAGTCTTTACTACTGTAGTCGGCTGATTGTTTTAAATTGTCTAGTTCTCTTAGAAATCTAGAACAATAAACAATGTAACATACATTTTTAAGGTAGATATTGTGTCAAATACTAAACTCTGTGGTTGAGACGAAGACCAAATAAAAATGAAATTTAGTGAATTTTAGGTAGATTATAATATTCTGAACAAATCAGAAATGTAAAACAAATGTTAAAAAGACATGTCATCAGTTAAAATGCAATCCACGATGTGCGGCCAACTGAATATTTGATGAAGAATGTTCTGTTTCAGATTTTAATCAAGCTATACATACCGAAAGCAATTAATTTTCAATAACACAAAGCAGGTAAGTGGATGTAACTCTGCTGTGCAGTAGATTACGAGTGGCTTATTGTAATAGATAGTACTAAATGTCTATATTTGAATTCAATGGAAAATAATATATAATATCATTATTGTATACAAAAACAATTTTCAACAGAGACAGTTTTTCTATCTATGATATGTTTTACTATAATATTATGATTATATTATTATTATTTAAAAAATAAAAATTTAGGTACCTATGAAATAAATTCCAAATTAATCAAATTAGATTAATTTATGTACCTGACTCACTCAGTCATTTATTGTATAAACAATATACTATAAAGTATAAATCATTAACGACATTTACTTTTACAATTAGATAATAAAGTATATTCTAGAAATTTCAAGTATCCGAATAATATTTTTAAATTAAAATGCTATAACTAAAATTGTTATTTTTGGTTATTTCATATTTGATACTTAGTTTCGTACAAATATAAACTTAAAATAACTTTAAAAAACTGTGTTTGTATAGTTTTTAGATGTTTTTTGTTATACAATTAAGTATTTATGTGAAACCTCATTTAAATATTTCAATCCTCAGGTATAAAAGTCAAACGTTTTGTAAATTTTTGACAACTAAATATTTTGTAAATTTTGTAAAAATTTGAACTTAGATGGCTATAAAAAATTGTCTATATATTTTTAATATTTTTCAACTGCTATTTAACAAATGTATGAGGAACCTAGTATTCAATTTTCAACTTTTTGACCCAAAGAATACAATTTTATTGATATTTATAGAATATAATTTAATATAATTAACTTAATATCTAAAATAAATTTGATATTTGCTTACTATCTGATAATTAAAGAAGCAATAACTTAGCAAAACTTATTATATGCAATGATTCAATAGCATTCGTATTAATTTGTCAGTTTTTTCTTATTTGATATGAGAAATATCCTTTAAAATATTTTACAGTTTTTATAATTTTGAGGTGATTCCAGACAGATAAAAAGTACAGATATAATTTTTAAAACCAATATACAATAATTATCACTCCGATCAAGATCTTAAATTTTATAATAAATGATGTATTGTTACTTGTACCATATTATTGAACCTTTTATAATACTGAAAACATTTCAAATTCTATTATAGGTACTTAAAGAGTTCATGCGAGAGAAACAAATTAACTCAAATTATACGAAACGGGGAAGGTTATTTCTTGCTGAAACGGGTTCCACTCACACTCACTACCAACCTTTTTCTCGTAATTCCATTTCGCATACCGATGTCATATTTCAAGTTGTCTTCGGTAAGGTGCAACAAAATATGACCATCAACTAGATTTTCCGAAAAAATTTCAGCATACTCGCTAAAATCGCTTCGTTTGACCCATTTGTGTACATCATCTACTGACCACTGGGGAACTTCATCTTCTCGATTGTGTTGGTGTGGTACTTCTTCGCCAATCAACTTTAACGTTTTGGCTGCTAATTTTGAAGCTATGATGTTTTCACAACTGGTCATTTTTTTCAGGGGTTCAATCACGTTGATCGCTCTGAATATGCTGGTCATACCTAATTGTTTCTTGATCCCGGCTTCCATGCAAAAATGAAAAGCAGCCAAGTTGCACGTTTCTTCTTGGGTGGAACTCAAAACCGGCACAAGTCTCTTCAGCCATTTTTGACTTTGACCACGAGAATGTGAAGCCATGTTGGATTTGTCGAATTCCGTTGGCGTGACGACTAACGGATTATTCATATCTAAAGATCTGGATTTTATCGCGGCTACCTCGTCTTCTTTATTAGTGACTAAAACGACTATTGCCAAGAAAGCGTAATACTTGATGTTGATATCTGTATTAAACGCCAACGTGAACAACCAAGTGGGTACTTTACGCTTTATCATTTTATCTTGGCTTTCTGGTCCTCCATACAGCGATAAATTTGCCAGAGCACTGGTGCAATGTTTCAAGGTTTCGGTGTCTTGATTTCGACATTTGTTGAGCAATACGTCCAAACCACCGAGTTTTATTACATCGCTACACATGATTTCACTGTGTTTAAATAAGTTTTCAAGGAGTCCTAAAAAAAGAAAAAAGAAAAAATGTAGTTGAATTAGCATAGGAAAAGAGATAAAATTCGTTAACATTATAACAGTATAGTATACTAATTTTCTCACGTTACAATCGTTACATATATTATTATCGAGCACATTATAATACATGTTCATGTTTAATCGATAAACTTCAATAAAAATTGTCATCTTTTAATCGAAACGTTTTACACATATTTTGATTTTCAAACGTTCAGCTTCATCTTGTGTGGTGGCATTTGATACAATAATTCATTTTAATAAAAAAAAATAAAACGAATTGGCTAAAAAAATGTTTTAAGTAAGTATTAAAAAAAAATATATCTCACCGGTGCTGACATTCAGTTTATCCACCGAGCTGATTTGAGTCTTGTACTCACACACTACGTGCACCACCTTCTCTACCCCCTTTTCCAATACATATTCACGATTTTCTGTCGTTAGGCATTGCTCTAAAAGTCTGGCGCTAGAGAACTGTAGTTTTTTGTCTCTGGATACACAGTTGTTTATCAACAAATCCAGTCCACCGGACTTCCGTAACGTGTTACACAACGCATAAGCAAGTTTGCAATCGGGAACAGTCCACGCTTTGCATATCATGTCAAACATTTTGTCGATCACATCATTCGGAGCTCCAAGGTGTGCATAATTGTTATATATAAGTTCATTGACGGTATTCTCCAGGAAGGAAGAATACTTTTGCACTGTGTTTTCAACATCAGCTGAATTGTCAGCAATAACCCGCATCAAGTCGAGTTCGTCGAATTCAATTTTTAAAAGATGGTCTACACAGCCCATCATAATGTTGTCTGTAGTTGATCTCTAACTTTCAGATGATTACCCGTCGTTTAAAGACTATAAAACATAAAAAGAAGAAAATAACTAAACAAAATTTGTGTAAATAATTATTCAAGTCCACCCGAAACATTCATACTTATTCTAATAGTTTACTTGAATAAAACAGATATGTTATACAGACGGTGACTTAAATTTTAATATGGGTACTTATTAAGATGTAAGATAAATAAGTAGCTGTTTAAAATAAATAAAATGTTTCATTACTCAAAATATGCAATATTTAGGATATTATAGAATATTATTGCATATTATACATTATTTTTATATATTTTATTCTTATTACAGTATCATGTTATGTAATGTGTTCATATCTAGATTTTCATAATAATTATTTTATGACAATTATAATTATAATTATTTTTATCTTTTTTTCCTTGTAGGAGGAATCCACGTGCTCATAGATCATTTTATGTGGGGTGATACGGTAGGGGTGATTTTTTATTTATTTGTATGTAGGTTTTTAAGTTGGTAGGGGTGTAACATGTATTTGTGTATGTGTGGTAAGGATATGTTGCTTTAAATCACGGATGGTCACCCATCCGAAAGCTAGCAATTACGGCTGGTACGTACACTCAGTGCGTTTCTGCAGATTAAGCGCACGACCGCGCCTCACCAAGCAATTATAATTTTACTATCATGTTCTCCGTGTATTTTAAATATTTTAATAATTTGAAAAACGGTAACACGGGGTCTTGGATAGGCAATTTGGCTACACTCCCATCACTAGCTCACTTTTCTGTTATCGCTTCCCAAAAACTGTACGCGTCATCAATGGTCAAGTGAAGTTACATCAGTGACAATTAAAACATTCTTAATTATAGAAGTGTTCCTGTAATGAAAGTGAAATTAAATTCAATGATATAAAATCATTGTATACGATAACGATTCTGAGTGTCAGCCTATATTAACTAATTATATTTTATGCACTCGTATTTCTATTAAAGTAATTTATTTAACTTGGTAAATATAGTAGGTTGAATACATTTTTTCCAAAAGAATTACATTTTAATTTGTTATTACTGCAGGACTTACTAGTAAACATTTTTTTTTTTTTTTTAAGATAGATGAATATGAGAAATTTTGTATTACATTTTAAAATCATAGACATAAATACAAAAAATAATATATATTATTAATTTTTAACTCAAAATAATTTTCAAACATTTACGATTTTTGAGAATCAAAAGGTACTATCTCAAAATATCAAATGGCTCAAGAGAACCATTTAAAACTATTTCACACTTAATGTTTTCGTAATGAATGATTTAAAACGATTTTCACATTAAAAAATAATTAACAATGTTGTTATATTATGTTAAATCTAACAATATATTTTTTGTTTTGGGCATAACTTTCAAGTAACAAAAATTAGAAAATCTTCCAGTAAGAAACTAAAAAATCCTTTAATCGGAATCTTTTTGATTTATGTATATTTTTTTTCACTTAGAACTTTTTCGTTCTGCATTAAATATGTATTTTTACTAAGGTGTATTAATCACAGAATCATGATTAATGGTTAAAATAATTAGGTTCGACCCGCTATCCCTTGAACATTTTTCTGATTAGGTAAACTAATAAATCGTTATTTTTGAAAATGAATTCAACACAATAGAATTTTTCAAAATAATAAAAATAATAAACGTTCTGTAAGTAACAATTAAAATACTGTAAAATTATTTAAGATATATAACATATTTATTATTATATAATTCTATTTAACTAAAAATGTTACGCTAGTGGCCTGTGTTGTCGAAGTGGAAATTTATTTATATAAATTTCTAGATCAATAAAAAAAAAAATCATTATTTATTTAAACAAATTAAACATATTCCCCTTAAAATGTATTTGAGTACGGTTTAGCCAACTGTATTTAGACAACTGAATTTATAATTTACCAATTGTGAATTTTTTTTAGCCAAGTAAAGTGTTTTTACTTGTGACTAGAAAACCATACAGTGGTGAATTTGAGGTGGTGGGATGACTTAGGTGATTACCCATAACATATTTTATTGTAACTTAGGAAGGATTAGAAATATATTAAATTATATTCTTGGTTTGATACGCTCTGCAGTATGTTAAGTAATGCAGGATAATGATGTGTTATCTACAAGATAATTTGGACTCACGTCTTTTTATTCCTTTCATTGTGAATTCGTGAGTTCTCCTAGTAATACTAGGCTAGTATGACCTAATGAACACTTACACATTATTCATCCGGTTGAGTATGGTTTAATTTTAATGTTTTCGGTATAAACATGTATACATATATTTAAATTAAAGAAAATCAATTCAGAGATTATATGTGAAAGGTGGTAGGTGATAATTTAGAAAGGGGTTGATATAAAATTACAAATGAGAGCATTTAGGTTAATCGTTAACTACCCAAAATTATGCAACTTGTATGATAACAATAATATACTCGCCACCCTTTTAGCACAGTGTTAGTCTCGATTATTATCGTTTAAAGCAGTGGTTCCCAAACTTTTTTGTCTCACGGCGCCTTGTTTTGAAATAAGAGAGACAAAATATTTATTTAATTGTAATTATACATATGTTATAATACATTAGTTATATGATTTAGGTATATATTTATTTGTATATATTAAATTAATGGGATGAATGACAACATTCTACGGCAGCGCGGCGCCCCTGTTAAGACACTACGGCGCACAGTTTGGGAACCGTTGGTTTAAAGTATTTGCTTTAGACGTATGCACCATATAAAACTATGTTTTTCAATTGTCCCTTCAGGATCTACTCCTGTATTTAACGCAGCCAAGGAATAATAAATAATTAAATCTAGTCACGTTTTGTGATTTATTTGCCACGTGAGAAGATAATGATGTTTTTATGTAATATCAAGAATACGTACATCAGAGTCAATTTATAGGTAAGTAGTGAATATTATAGCAAGTTAAACATTCATATTAATAATGATATTTATCTAATAGCAGTAATACCTAACATAGATCCTTTTAGTTTTTGCTTCATTAATCATTATTAAACATATTTTATACAATAGATGATAAACGCAGCTCATATATATTATACTACAATTTTCAATTTAAAAATGTATTTAATAATAATATTTAATAATTATTTAAATGTATTTATAATTTATATATTCTTAATTTCTGATATTTTTAATTTTATTTTCAACTGGTTAGAAACTCATTTAGACTAGTGTTTTATGTATATTATATTATAATTTATTTATATTTTTATCAATTATTATATTAATTACTAGATTTTGTAACTCTCTACCATCATAACAAGCTTGCTTACAGGTGGTCGATAGATTCATCTTATTATATTATTGTAAATTTGCTCTTTTGAGCTATGTATAATTTATTATAATAAATTAATTAAAAAAAAAAAAAAATACAAATACAAAGAATTATACTAAATCATTCCTTATACGGTAATAATTAATTTAAGCTATTTAGATGAACATTATGTGCGTAATATGACCATAATCTAGGATATGTAATAATAGGCATCTACCTAACGAATTTTGATCATAAGCACTTACAAAAATTGCGAATAATAATTGATAAAAATACGATATGTTAACAAACTACAGACGTGTGTAATTTTTCCTTTACAAAGTATAATATATTATACGATATTATATAACTATAAATACCTTTTCAGCGCCAAAAACCATATGAACCGAAAATGCGGAGGTGGTTGATATGACCATTCAGCGTTTTTAATCGATATTTAATGCTGTCTAAGAATATTGAATACTTGTGCAAGCACGTCGTTCACACTTGATGGCAGTAAGTCTTAAATTAATGTTAATGGAAATTTGCATCATTTTTTGATTCCGTGATACCTGTAAACAATTATATATTTATTATGACCGTGTGTTGTACAATGCTAATCAACGACTGCAGGTGACGTTCAACTGATATACAGTTTGACGCTACTGCGAACATGAAATTGTGGACGTGAACACATCTAATTCGGTCGCACTCGCATCGGATCGCCAGATAGATTTCGACAACCGCAAAACAATTACAATAATTTGTTATCTATTTAATATTATAGGTACCTATATAAGATATTATAATTTTAAGAAAAATTTAAATACTTTATGTGACATACCTTTATATTTGTGTTTTGCAGTATGTTATTTGAAAAATATCATTGTAGAAAACCATCGAGCAACAACCAAAAATGGATATTAAATATATTTCGCATAGTTGAATGTTTTTTACAGATAGAAATTACAAAATTTCTTTTGAAAATTAAAATAATGTAATAATATTTATTGAGTATAGTCGTTATTGTAATTATTTTTATCATTAAAATATTTAAATGAGGAAATTTCACAAAATTCACTATAGGTACATAGTCATATATATCTCTTTATAGTTTATTTTATAAAAAAAAATTGTCAAATAATATTATCATAAGATCATATATTACAGTCATTTTGTAAATTTTTAAGTATGGATAGATAATCAAATACCATTAAAACCAATAACCATTAATTTACAATTATTTATTTTAATACTCACCTCAAACTTGGGTAGTGGTATTTCATCCATGAAAAATGTTGGTCAAATGAAAATTAATCCTACACAGAGCTGAAACACAATACATACAAATTTAATCAAATTAATATATTATGGCTATGGATGAGCAAGATCAAACTCTTAGCTCGTAAAAAAAAATTCGAATAAAGGGATTGACGAGTGAAGCCGTAATAATAAGCAAAGTAATAAATATAACTAATTTGATGGATTCGTGGTTTATGTCTATATTTTACCATTTTTGGTCTGATGTTCTTATAATTTAAATATCCTAAAAACAAAATTACTGTTACAATGATTTTGATTACAATTTAATTATAACATAAATAACTGTCCAAACTAAAAAAATTAAACTAGTCTATAAATCGATTAATTTGGCTTAGTTTCTTGTACATCAAAAATCTTCTAACTAAACGTATGAATGAAAACATATTTAATGAATATTAATCAAGTAGAACAAAGAGAAAAAATAATGTGAGCTATAGGTAATAGTAAAAACAAATTAATAATTATTCCAATGCTGGTATATAATCTCATTTTTTTTCGTCGTGCCATAACATTTACGTAACATTGTATTGTTGAACCAAAAAGCTATTGTCGACAACAATAATATTGGGAAAACATACTCGTTGGAAATGTTAGAATTCTTGAAATTCTTTTACGGTTCTGAAAGTTCTGACACATAAATAAAATTATAATTTGAACTACAAATGAATAACTAGTATATTAATCTACTAAATACTTCCTTAATTTATTTTTAATAATCAACATAGTTCATTAAAAAAATCAATTGCAAAAAGTATTTTAGATTGTCTTAAAAGTCTTTACAATTTCAAAACATGAAGTGAGAAACATTGATGGACCAATCTTATTAATAAGTATATAGCTACCAAGGTATTTAATTGCGTACTAATAATTCCGTATTATAAATTTCGAGCGTGACGATAATACGATAATAGCAAATAATAGTGCTCCCAAAAACAATAGTAAAATCATAATCAACTGATATTTAGTAAAAAAAGTTTATCTTTAAAAACATGTTTTTATAGAAATACCAAATTATTTAGAAAAAAGTGTCATGATTTATTGTCAACAATAAATGTTGTATTAGGTAAGATCTATTTAAATAGATTGAGTCAAATATCTTATAACTTATAACCTAATGACTTTTATAATAATACACTTAGAACAGAACTGCATTTCGATGTAAGAAATGTACAATAACAAAAATAGAGAGAATACCTAGCCGATTAACATATTATGCACTTATCATGTACAAAGACGCAATTAAATTTAGCATACAACTAAATTTTCTGAATAAATTCATTAAAATGAACATGCATCAACAATATTTTGAACAATAACTACATCCTCTTATGTTAGTAGATTTTTCGGCTGTGAACCATAGCTTATGGCTTGATTGACTAAATATACTAACCAATAAATAATAGGTACCTAATGACTAACATAATATAAGTAGTGCTAGCATTAATTAACATCATAATATTCAATATAAAAAGTAAAATATTCAAAAAAAAATATATATATATATATATATATATATAATTAAATATACAATCATCTAGGGTACCAATATTTTATAAATTATTATAAAGATAAATAATGTTTAAAAAAGAACTTATTATAGTTTATTAAGAAATTGAATGAAGTTAATTTTTTTAATGAATGCACTAATCTAAATCATTTTTGTTAATCTTACTTTAAAATAAACTTAGCTACGTTTTTATTGAATACAAAATCATCAGACCTACTGATTTTATAAAATTTATATTCTGAAAGTAATATAGGGTAATAATGTAGTATCTAGCTTTTTTAACTACTTTCGTTTAGAGGTATAAAATATGTATTTTTCATGATCATATTTTAAGCATGTGAAATAAAAAAATACGAGAAACTGGAGACCGCATTGTTGTACAATAATTTAGAATTCAATGATATAAAATTATTGCATATAAAATACGATTCTGAGTGATGAAGGTTTATCGGCCTACATAACTAAGTATATTTTAAGATATTATTTCTATTAAAGTAATTTATTTAACAGTTAGTTATTATTAATCATACTAATGTTATTTGCAAAGGTGTACATTAACTAGTTAACAACTTAGAGTTAAGTCTTAATTTTCTAATTATAAATTTGACTAGTTTAGCTGACAATTTATAACTAAGCTTTTTTCAGTTGAATTTAAAATTTATCAATCAAGTAAAAAAAAATGAAATTTTTCGGTTTATGGTTTAAATTACAACAAGAAAATTAAATTGTTTTTCCTCGTATATGCATCGAAATTTGTATAAATTTGAATTTAAAGTATCTATAAAAAAACTGAATATTTTTTACTAAGATTTTAGGTTACAGTAGGAGCTTCTTATGAGAAGTATTGTTTTAAATGTTATCATTTTCTAACTACAAAATATTTAATAATTTTATGTGATTTTGTCAAAATTTGCACTTTAAATACAAAGAAATTGTACTTATGTATTTTTAATATTTTTAAATTGCTATTAATAAAGTAATATGATGAACTTCGTGCTAAATTTTTAAATCTTAGATATAAAAAGAAATTTATTGGTGAATTTCTAACCGACAAATTTTTGTTGAATTTCTAATTTTATACGCTAATATAAGCAACAACAGCTTAAGTGTCATTAATGAGTGGCTTCTTTAATCACATCTTTATCGCCTGTTTTTTTTTTTTTGTGTTACTTTTCTCGCATATTATGCTTATTGTGCCTAAATTGTAAAGATTGCATATTACATGTTTAAAAAACAGTCCTAAATCTGTTAAAATGGGAAAAAAATTCATATTATCTAGTAATAAAATAAAATAAATTACCTAAATAAAGACCAAATTAGTATTGTGTCTATGAAAACCCAGACCCAACTAGTGTCATACCTGTAAAAATCCCGGCCCAACTAGCATACCAATTTTCCTCAATACCAATTTGGACATTTTAAGGATTTTTTGGGCAACAAAGATTTTTTTTTATAGTTATTTCAATAAAAAAAAGCGGGTAAGTGGGTATCGCTGCGCTGTACATTAGGTGGTTGGGTGGACCTCTGATTAGGGTAGGTTATATTTGAATGCAATGATAGGTATTATTGTATACGAAAAACTATTCTGAACGGAGATGATTTGTCAGTCTAGGATATATTATATTTAAATATTGTCATATTGTCATATGTTCTATTTTGAAACAAATAAATTATTTTCCATTAGGAAACATTTTGCATAAGGCATGGTTAATCTATTTTTCCAAAAACATTGCATGTAGTTATCATAATTAATAATACCTTATATTATCATAGATATACATATAAGTATCTGGTTCGAGGATAAATCGTTATCGTTACGCGATTTCATAAAAATTTAAAACTCAAACGCTCAAAACATTTTTCCTATAATGACGCTTCAAATTTTCTCTATAACTATTTGAAGCAAAACTCATGTAAAACTTAGTGTTGAATTTTTTAACCTTAGATATAAATACAAACAATTTTATGAATTTTGTTAATATTTGGACTTCAAATGCTAATTAAAAAAAATTGTGCATATGTATTCTTATAATTTTTTAATAACTATAAGAAAATAACTTATGAGAAATTTTCTATTAATATTTAAAAGTATTTTGATAGGGCCAAAAAATTTTATCGACACTTCAAAAAAAAAATTTCAG
The DNA here is from genome assembly GCF_037042655.1 of Diuraphis noxia. Classification (NCBI taxonomy): domain Eukaryota; kingdom Metazoa; phylum Arthropoda; class Insecta; order Hemiptera; family Aphididae; genus Diuraphis; species Diuraphis noxia. Next base: position 32,927,064 of record NW_028301715.1, on the reverse strand, counting down.
TTGTCTATAAATACCTCAAAAAAAGTCAAAATATTTTGAAAATTGAATCATGTAAAGAAAATGCCAATCTAAAAAACTGGTGAAATTTTCAAGTATCTGCAACTTATACTTTTTAAATAATAACAAATGTTTAAAATTGTTTGAGGATAAATCGTTATCGTAACGCTATTTCGTAAAAATTTAAAATTTAAAATTCAAACGCACTTAAAATTTTTCCTATAATGATGCTTCAAGTTTTCTCTATAGCTACTTAAAGGAAAACTTAGTGTTGTATTTTTAATCCTTAGTTATAAACACAAAAATTTTTATGATTTTTCAACTTTAAAATTACTTGCAAATTTTCGCATTTTCGACAGATTTCGTAAAAATTTGAATTATAAACGCTTATAAAAAAAAATTAAACTGTATATAGATAACACTAACATAAACATTTGGTGAAAATTTCAAGTATTTACAGTGATTAGTTTTTGAATTACAACCATATAAAAAAATCGATTTGGTCGAAAACTGATTTTGCGTAAAAATTCCCGTTTTTCTGTCATTTTTTTTTGTTTTTCTCGATTTTTTTGAAAACTGTTGGAAAATGTTTACTTTTGACCTCTATATAATGCACCAAGAATATTCACTTTTACATCGGAAACCCCCCCCCCCAAAAAAAAAAATTTGAAATTGAAGCATTATTTCGACTAGTTATGCTGTACACAGACACAAAAAAAAAACACATATCATTGTAAAATCAATACATTCATCACTCCGTTCAGAATCTAAAACTTAGAAAAATCAAAAATTTCAATTGTCTCTAAATATTAAATAGCTCAAAATATCTTGAAAATTGAACCATAAATAGACAACGCTAATATAAACATTTGATACAAATTTCAAGTATTTACAATGATTCATTTTTCAATTTTTGAGTTGAAACAAAATAAAAAAATCAATTTTGTTGAAAACTGGATTATGCTTAAAAATTCCCGTTTCTTACTTTATTTTATGGTTTTTCCAGACGCTTTTTAAAACTATTGGAAATTTTTTACTTTTGTCCCCCCAGGTCAACTATATGAATTTTCCTTTTTAAAGAGGGGCTGAAGTAAAAAAAACATACATCATTATTGTAAAATCAATACATTCCTCACTTAATTAGAATCTAAAAATATTAATTAATAGTTTAATTAACCAACGCATTCAACTCGATGTTTTTTTTTTCTACTAGAAAAATGTATGAACAATAGGTAATCGTGTTTTTGTTAATGAGCAACCACGATAACGAAAACCTTATAGAAAGTCAACTAGAAACAATAATAAGTTAATAAATCATGTATTCAGCCTATAGAAACATATTTATGTTAATAGAGATGGAATTGTTTATAAATTTTATCTCATATTTATAATGGTAATATAAACATTTATCGTATCTTCTATAGTTATTTGTGTTTGAGTTACTACAAAAAATGTTTTTATTGAATAATGGTTATGTTTAAACATGTCCTTATTTCTTTAATTATTTTAATTTTTTCCAGTACATTTAAAAACTACTGGACTTTTCAATTTGACCTCTCAAAATCATCAACTAGATCTTTCCATCAGAAAGATTCTGAAGTTAAAAATTGCACCTAGCAGCTAGCACTTAAGTATTTTGCACTATTGAGAGTACAACCCACAACTAGTTTAACGGATGACGGTGGCTTCAGCTTTTGCTTGATCGTCGAACACTTGTACACTTAAGTCATATATTATGGATAGAGCTGTTGCATTATAAACACGTGATACGTTTTGAAGACATCACTATTGACGTGTCACAAAGCGGCTGATTTCTATTGGATATAAATGTCATTACTCGTCGCACATATACCATAAATATCACTTAAACAACTGTGATAAAATTTGAGGCTGTAATTCATTCACGCACATGAATGATTGATATAAATTGCGTTGATGCGCATTTTCTCCAATTCCCCTTTGTTATGTCGGCTTCAAATATCAAATATTTAGGCAGAAGCTCTATCCTATGTAGGTATATGATCAAGGCTTGTACCATAACGAATTTAAAGACTATTTTAATTAGAATATACTATATTGTAATAAATAAAAAACATTGTTTCTGTCCTCAAACATTGTTGATAATTTTAAACCCATCCCACACCTACATCGTTTAAATATTAGAATAAAACATTAATTGTTCGTTATTATACTTGAAATACGCAAAATTATGAGAAATTAAAGATAGATTATAATATATATTGTGTATCGATATGAGCTGATAATTCTTGGATATTGTTGATTAAATTATTTGTAAAAGTACCCTGTGAAAAATCATACCAAAGCTTACAAATCATATAACCTTACAGTATCAATTGATGAGTAATTTTGATTTTATAATTTTATAAGATATTTTGTTTTTAGACTCTAAGCGAAAGACTCCTGCTTTTTGTGTCTATTATCGAGTTTTGATGCAGGGCATGCAGCACCAATATGTCAGGTTAGGTACTACACTAACTATGGGTTTATCCCTCACTATTCGTAAACGCAGTTCTGTGCCATTCTTCAAATATCGTTTTCCTATAATTTTTAATTATTATATCAGTGAAACTATGCTAAAACGTGCAGAAAACCGGATTAGAGTGACTTTGTCATAATTTTTTATAATACATTTTTACATTCCATTCGAATATAGAAGTATTGCGTTGCAGTAAGGCACTCAAACTTTTTTGTCGTGTTACTCTGTTATAGATGAGTTGGTGCTCATTAGTAAATATCAGCACGTATAATGCTGTTTCGTATATCCTTGTAATGTGTAATAAAGGCGAGTTTATATGAATTTCAATATAATATTTTGTAGTGGGAAAATCACAAACAATTTATTATTAATAATAGTTTTCTAGCAGATCGTGAACTGCATAAATGCACGTATTTTTTCAGAAATTTATGTAAATTGAAATTAGACCACTTGCAGTATGATTACTATCATTTTATTTTAATATATCTTCTTGCTAGCTGATAAAATAGTTAAAGTCAACTTGGATTTCTTTTAATCAAGTAACCATGGGGTAAAATAGATGCACCACTCTCTACTTGACTGTATATTAAATTTAAACTTTTAAAGTTCCTTCTTGTTCTTCGTGTAAGATTTATCATTTCTTTGTACCTGTATCGCCCTCTAATTATGATACTAGTCAGTACTTACTCCCTGATAATAACTAAGAATGATTTGGATTGATAATGTAGAATCATAAAAAAATTATGTTAAGCACCATCAAATGTATATTATTATTAAATTTTAAAACTATGTGGTACAGATCAGTTCAATGTGAATGAAAACTATTTAATTTGTTGTATTATGTTATAGTGTCGCACTAATTTATTATATGCTAATAGCCCATGTCATGTATGACATGAGTTGCTTGATAAAAGGAGTAACACAGCAGCTACACTTTAAAATTGTCTACATTCAGTGAATTATATCTAAATATTTACTATTTAGTTTATTTAGACATTTACACATAAATTATACCTAATTTACTTGTTTTCTATATTTTATAGCTTATGTATAATTTATGAAATATATTTGTAATTCATTATATTTTTATAATATTGATACTATTTATGTAGGAAAATTTTGAACTATCATAATAACTATAATAATATACACAAATATTTTACAGATATATCATACTATATAATATATCTTACATAAAATGAAATGTTTGATTTTAATAAGTTTGGTATCCTGATTCCTGGTGATAATTACGTATTTGGGTAGACGTATTTTATTTTATGATTATTTTATAATAATAGATTATCTAATTTTATATTTTAATGAATTATTATTTATCAACTATAACATAAATAAACAATAACATATTAATAATTAACTATTATTATATATTAATTGAATTTAATGATTAATATTAAAACGTTGGATAAAATTAAATGCAAATAATTTTTTTTTTAATTTGATAGTGAAAAAGATTTTAATATTAATAACTTTTAGAAGAGCGTCTAGGACCAAAATATTACTGTAGTTTCTATGTTATTTCGTTCCTAAAAAATTGGTATAAAGTAATGACATGATTCTTAAATTACTCTTAGATTTAGACGATGATTATTAAAAAATATATAATTATTTCTATGACATTTTGACTTGCTACATTAAAATACAAACGTCTTTGACATTTTCGTGTTTTTTTCAACATAATATTTCATCCAATCAATAATATACTTTATATTATTTTAATCATTATATTTATCAAATAATTAATTTTGGTATATTAATTGATCTTATGCATACGATTTTCATCGCCACATATCTATATAGGCTTTGCTCAAAAAGTTCTCTTATTTCGTTTTCTCGTTTAGTTCCCTTAAGTTTTTTGTATGATTAAATAAAATTAATTCTTAAACTCAGTCTTGGAGGGATGGAGAATTCTTTAATAGCCTGGCATATCTCATCATGTATATTATTATTGATGTAATTGTTTATCATATTATCTCATGTTTACTTATTGTATGGACAATAATGCAGCTGTAAGGTTTTATCGTAAATAAAAAAAACTGCAAAAGCATTATAATTTTTTTTTATTATTTCATATATAATACATAATAACACAATACTTTATTACAATGTTGTTATTTTTGAGCTTGTGCAATTATAACTTGTTGTAATACAAGTAGATTATACACATTAAATATGTTTAATATAAATTTAATATTATTTTATAGATTTTAAAATCATTAAGAACAGAAACAATGCTCAATGAACTGCATTAGGTATTTTTACTATATTCACAATGTACGTATCAAAAATAACAATAACAATTTATTAAAATATGCCGTACTTTGTACTGCAAAAATCAATAATTTATTTTAAAGTATATACCTACGTGTAGATATTTTCAACCCTACAGAACACATGTTAAAGTGTTAATCATGAGTATAGTTTACACCAGCGTTTCTCAACCAGGGGGTCGCGACCCCCAGGGGGTCGCGTAGGTCAAAAATAATAAAAAGCTGATTTACAAAATATACCTTTTTATTTAAATATTTAAGACTTTTTATTGTAAAAAAAATTAAAATAATAATAATAATAATAAAATTATCCCGATAAGAATATACATAAAAAATTAATAAACATAATAAAATAAGTAATTAGTGTGATCTTTGAATTTGCTTTACACTTAAAAGTTGCTTAATTTGTGGTTAGGTAGCTGTAATGTTTTATCAGCTGATAATTCTATTAGTTGGTTATGAGTTTCAACTGGTAATTTGGCAACTGCAACAATATTTTCATCAAATGGATTAAGAACCCATCTATTTGATAAGTTAGGTTTGGAAATTTGGAAATTCTTAACGACCCGATACATAACGTTCAAAGCTTGAAGTTTGATAAGCTTAAGTTATTAGATATGGTACCTACCTATTTATAAATTGATATTTAAAATGTTTTATTTCGTTTGGTTAATGATAGGATATTTTCACTGTTCAAATGTTTACCTAATATAGATGGAGGGGGGTCGTGAAGTGATTGACCATATTTTATACCTATTTTGGGGGTCGCAACACTGAAAAGGTTGAGAAACGATGGTTTACACTATGATAAAATAATATGGTATGATGACGTGTTACCAAATTTTGACAGATTGCGCACACGAATTGCGCTTTATTTGAATGGTTGATAAATTTCCGTCAACATGTATTACTCTTACATAGTTAATCATCATATTATATAGTAATTCAATAATAATTCTTCAAAATGTATGCAATTTAACCTACCTAAACAAAAACAATATTACACGAAACGCAATAACAATGCAATAAACAAAAATTAAATATTAATAATAATGTAATAAAATTGCTGATAACGTAACTGAACGGCGCCTACGTGACACGATAAATGTCATCATACCATGTTATTTTACTATGGTTAATACTATGTAACGTGAAATAATGTAAAAAAAAAAATCAGTTTATTTTGAATCACGTTATAAGTTCTAACATAATTTAAACTGTTATATTTGAAAACTTCTCCAACCTAACCTAAGTTGATAATATAAAAAACTTATAAAATAATTGATAATAATTAAAGCTAAATGTAAAATTAATTTAAATTTAATCAAAGATATCGCTCAAATGTATGAACTTTTTTTAAATAGGATTACTAAAATAGTAAATTAAGTTTTACTTGGTCAAATAAAATTTATGATAAATTCTTCAAATATTTGGTTTTTCTTTCCATTGGTTTATGTACCCAGTACCAATTTATGTAAAATCAAAGAGAAAAAGAATTGTTGATTTTACCTTTAAAATGTCAACATTAATTATCTTTGATATAATTTAGTATCACACTGCGATGAATACCGTTTGTGATTCCACACTTGGATGTGAGTTCGTCATCCGTTATGTACCTAAGACATAATACCATGCACTGTGAATCAATTTAATAAAATTTAAAAGAAAGTAATTATTATTTTAATCAAAAGACAAAATCTACATGAATCGATATTGATGAATATAATCATATAAATCGATAGTACATTTTTAAAATAAAATTATATTTTTGGAAAACAATAATAACTAAAAAAATCTAACCTGATCGATTCACTGTCAAACCCAGCATTCAACATACAATACGTATAAACAGAGAACTCTGGCCCAATCGATTGTAAAAACGAGTTTAAATTGGTCGGATCTATACATCTATAATCGGTCAACTGTTTTAACTTGTGTAATTCCCTCATAAATCTAGAATTAATAAAGACAAAATATAAGAAGGTACATTTTAGTGATAATAAATATTGACTATTCTACAAATATTTCTAATGTCACATTATTTATTAATAAAAATAAAATATAATATTTTAATTGTTTGAGTGTACTCAATATTTTTTTGCGTTACGCGGACTTATTATTCTGGGTATAGACAATAGACATATGTCATGTATATTATTAATATATATTGCACCTATATTATACGTACCCAGTAATATTAGCTATCAAAAATGTCTCTAAAATCGATTGAATTTAAAAACATAGAATTTAACCCCAAATCACATCAAACATTCACATTTTTATGCAGTTCGTTTATTTCGTAAGAAATTAAAAAAAAGAGTGGTAATAAGCGTTATTATCGCGACAGTATGATGTTAATAAAACCAATAATTTATCAACCTTAGTCGCATAATTCCATTCTGTATCCCAACATGTTCTTGGAGGCGTTTTTCGTTCAACATCAACAGCCGATTGCCGTCCACACAGCCAATCCGATCGTCCACCAAGCGTTCGGCCAACTCTTCGAAACCAGTACTTTTGGCCCACTGGAGGACGTCTTCGGCCATCCACAGCGGTACTTTCTGGCTGAGCGGCCGCGGCACTTGTTCGCCGATACCCCGCAACGCTTGTGCCGCTAACCCGGAAGCGACGTCGTTGAGGGAACCGGCCAACTTTTTCAACGGTTCAACGGCGCCGATCGTCCTGAAAGTTCCGGTGATCTCGCCGTGGCGGAGCTGACACGCGGGGTCGGCTTCCGCGCAAAAATGAAAGGCGGCCAAAGTGTGCGCCGCGCAACGGTCGCAGCTCAAGACCGGGACGAGCCACTGCAGCCAACGCCGCCTCTGACCCAACACTTGACCGACCTGTGCGTCGATTCTGACGAGATCCGCCGGGACGTGCGTGGCGAGGAAGCGGTCGATCAGATCCATCGTGTCGCACTTGACCATGGCCGCCTCGATGGTTTTGTCGGCCGCCAATACGGCCGTGGCCAGTAGGGCGTAATATTCGACGATCTCGTCCACGTTGAACGCCAACGTAAACAGCCAGGCGTGCGCGTGACGAAGGACCATCAGATGGTGAATCTCGGTGCCGCCGTACAGCGATAAGTTTGCGAGTGCGCGTGCGCAATTTCGCAGAGTCACGGTATCCCGACTTTGGCATTCCGCCAAAAGTACGTCTAAACCCTGAAGTCGAATTACACGCATACACGTGCCCTCGCTGTGTCCGAATAATTTTGCGAGTAAACCTGTAAGGTATGACGTATAACGGTTTAAACGTTAATCAGCAAAATCGTGTTATATTAACTTGTGTTATTAAAATGATCAAAGAAAATATAGGTAGTAATTATCTGAATAATATATACTTTTGTACACGTATAAATTAAAGACATTACAGTTTATCCGCAACGCCATATTTAGTATTGTTTTTGACGAGAGCGATTTGATTTTGATTTTTTAAATTTTTTACTGAAATTTACAATTTGAATTTAATTTAATGTAAATAATAATTGTAACTATAATGAGCTGTATTCTGACTTCGATATTGATATTTTATCAATTTTTTTATTACTTTTAAATTTCATCGCTGTTCACGTGTTTTCGATAAAGAAATTCAAAATGGATAATAGATATATAATATATATATACAGGTGTACCGCGCGAAGATTTACCCATTGCGATATCTCACGAAATAATGGAGATATCAAAATTCTAATTTTATAATAAGATTCACAAGGATAAGAACTACAATTATTTCATTTTAAAATTTATTTTAATGGTTTTGTAAAATATTAAAAAAATATATATTTTTATTTAATTATTTCCAAAAAAATTAAAGATGACCATTTTGTAGTGTTTATTTTTCTGAAAATATTGACGTTTCAAAATTTTATTTCTATTAATTTCCTGATTTTTTATATTTTTCTAGTTTTGATGAAATAAAATATGATTATAAATTTACAACTATTAGGAACACGAAGAGTATTCGGCCGGCCGTATGGGAATGCGCGCGGCGCGGCGTGTCACATGTTTGATAACATTATGGTGTTAAATAATTCGCAATTTTTACTAAAACTAAAAAAAAAAATCAGGAAATTAATGAAAATAAAATTTTGAAACGTCAATGTTTTCAGAAAAATAAACTTTACAAAATGGCTATCTTTAATTTTTTCGGAAATAATTAAATATAAAAATATATTTTTTAACTTTTTCACCAAAACATTAAAATAAATTAAAATATGAAACAATTTGTAGTTCTTATCCCAGTGAGTTTTATTACCAAACCATAATTTCGATATCACTATTATTTCGAAATATATCGCAATGGGTAAATCCTCACGGGACACCCTGTATATATATAAATATGTTGGCATAAAATATTACCAGTGCTGACTTTTGATTGGACGACCGTACTCTGCTCTTGACGCCTAAACGCGTGCACCACGTGCATGACTTTAACCAGACCGTGTTGGACCACGTAATCTAGATTAGCTGAGTCTAGGCATTCCACCAATAGCCTGGCGCTGGAGTATTGGAGTCTCGGGTCATTGGAATCACAGTTGTTTATCAACAAATTCGTTCCACCACAGTCCCGGAACTTGTTGCGCAGCAAACTGTTGAGCTCGCGAATCGTCGTCGCGAGGCACATCAAGTTGTACAGTTTGTTGAGCAGGTTCGGTCCTTGAGCTTCGGCGAACTTGCCGGCAACCAGCCCTTTGACAGTGTTTTCCACGTACAGCGAATACTTGTTGACGGCGTTTTCTACATCTCTCGGATGCATGGAATTCCGTATCCGGTCCAGATCATCGAAATTGGTGTTTAACAGATAGTGTTCGGTCCTGATCGCCGCGTGTGTTTTTATCACTCGAGGTGGCGATTCACCACTGACGGGAAATGGATCGGTCTGTGTAAGCTAAGACCAACAACGTTTGTGCAAAGTTAGCAATAGTCGATCACTGAGACGGACATATCGTAATGAAACAAAAATTAAATATATCAGAAAATTACTTGATGAATAATGTTTCCGAATTCATCTCTGGACGACAGACCCGCACGATTTTCGTTTGCATTGAATGTAAAATTAAACTGCGGTTTAATACTCGGCGAGGAAATCATTTGTCTTTGCTGCAACGCACCTGGAGCCATTTTGGTCTTGGTTGGTGATAAATTCCTTCAAGCAATATTCAATTTAGGATATTATTCAAATGATTCAACAGTCCTAAATTGTAAAATACACTGCTAAAAATTAGATAACAACCGATCACTGTATTATAGGTTTATTATAACCTTATGAGCCATAAAGTTCTTTTAAAATGTAATTATAAAAATTCCAAATTGCTGCAATCGTATAAATCTTAATCACAATTACAAAAAAAACAATGAGCAATTGTACAATAACGAATGATCCGTACTGCGTATATAAACCAAAACACTATATTAAGTAATATATACTTATCTCGTGAATAGTTACTACTACCAAGTAAAAATAAAATAAAGAAATAATTTCGAATAGCCAAATCCGTATATTTCTCGGTACGTGATGTAACATTAACGACACAATCTATAATAATTCGAAGGTATATAATCATAAATTATGTATCACCATAATTGTTCTCTCGTCCATAAACCAACCATACGATAAGGTATTATACTTAAGCTATTTCTATAACTCACTACACTATTTGAATATATCTATTTAAGAAAAAATAAAAAAAAAACTGAGAAAAAAAAACTCAAATAATCTTTATACAATTTATACCGTATGTAATTAAGCAGCACATAATAAACATAATTATCATTTTGATTTAGAGCAACAATAAGCCAAAATAGATTAATTCTAGAATAATTATATAAGTATATAAACGTCATAAACTGTTAAACAACTTTTATTTTCGATTTATAAACAAGGCATAGATAATCATAATGCTTGCAAATATTTTTTTCTATATTGACTTTATTCTACTCTGAATATAAATACATATTTCGACTGCATATAGATATGCAAACGCATGGTTAGTCTGTTTTTAGTATTTAATTTATATTCTAAGACTTTAAGTAGGTGTAATATATTTTAGTAAATATTTAGTACATACCTTTCTAGATCAAGCTATTAGATTTGTAGTTAATTTACAAATATATTGGTGTTTGATTAAGTGAGTTCACCAGTTTTCAAATGTCGTTTTTTTTGAGAAACATAATACAAAAAAAAGAAATCGACGACATGCATCGCACTGGCAGAAGAATGTGTGTACAATGTTTTCCATTAAACTCTATTTATATTGACAGCGAAATTGATAAATTTATATAGCAACATCCTCATATACAGCGATCGCCACGAACCTACCGGCCGGGAACTGGTGTTATCTGTCATAAGTTTAGCCGTAGTATGATGAATTTATACGTGCCCCCCCCTAGTATAGTGACGCCTCTCCTTCATTAAACACCTATGTACATAAGTCAAATAACAAAATGTGTTATCAAGATTTGATGTACAACTATTGAATTACCACGAATCACGTTCTTCTCCTCTGCATTTTCAAATGCATTCAAATCGACACTAGTAGAATGCAAATCTGAGCCCAGTTAATGACATTTTAAATTTTAAAATATAAGTATCAAGTACCGATTCGTGCATTAATTAACAAATATTGTTGATAAAATGGATGATAATATGTAACAGATCTGACTGGCAATAGGTGTCTACAATGATCCTAAATTGACTGGCATTAAGGCATTAAGCAGTGTCAAGAAGTAAGTAACGAAAATAAATACTTAATAATATATTGCAACAGTGCGGTGAGTAGGAATGAAAAATCATATAAGAGTTTAATATACATATAGTAGTAAGAATTAAAAAGTGGAGATCACACCGATGGGGGGAAGGGGAATTGACTCACCAGTTATTTCAATGTTTATAATAGTTTAGATTTATGTATAAAACGTTAGCCATAGATTATATTTTGAAGGATCAATTAATAAAATTTTTTATACATTATATATAGTATAAATAGTATTTTAAAAATCAGCCACATGACTAAATCATATGACCACTACTGATATTATGTATATAAGTCACCTGCTACCTTTGTCTTTGTGATCATAATAATATTAATAGGTACATTAATGTGTAAATTGAAACGAACACAATAAATTCTTGATAATCGTTTTGAGAGCTACTAAATATAGATAGGTATTATGAATATAATTCGTTGGCTTACTCGTATGACTATTCATTTATACGAATGACTAATGTTTCTTTTACATATATTATTATTTATTAGTAAAAAATTTTTGTTTAATGATATGATTAATATACGTTTTTATGTGTAAATATAAGGAAGTAGGTAATTTTTTATAAATACCTGTATATGTTTTTTAACTGGATATATATATATATATGTCGCATCAATTTAGTGAAATCAATCATTTAATGAAGTGGACAACCACTTCATGAAAAGTATCCATTTAGTGAAAATGACTTTTTACTACACCATATGGATAATTTTTTAACCTTTTCATGAAGTGGATGAAATTCATTTTATCCACATTGTGTAAAATTACTATTATGCATGAGTATTTTTGGTATTGGGTAAATGTACGACTTACACTAGATAATTGTGTTTTAAATAAATATAAAAGTTGCTTGTTATAATTTGTAACTCATACATTGTATAAACTAGTTCGTCAGTTGAACTGGTAATTTCAAGATAAGATATAAAATGACTGTACAGATATATAGCAATATTCAGATGTACAGATAGCATATGATCCCGTTGACTATTGTCTTCCAGTCTGTCTTATACCTACCTGCATTTGTTGACTTACTAAATATAGGATATAAAATATAAAAATAATTGAACATGAGAATAAAAAAATAAAACACGAATTTGGGTAACAGATCTGCCAAATATTGTATCTTTAGTTGTTGAAAAAAAAATAAACTGTATAAGCTAGGAACTAAACCTGGAATGAATAAAGGATGGTATGGAGGAGATTGCTTAAAAAAATGTGAGACATTTTTAAAGAGTGACGAGATTGTGTTAGACAAAGAGCTAACTGTTCGATAAACTGTGACAGTCATAACAGGAGGACAAGGTTTTTCTTCTTGTTCATGTAAATCGAAAAGCCCATGTCAAACATCAAGATGTGCCTGTTTTTAAAAAAAAAATGTTGTGCTATAGTCCTTGTCATAACTCTCAACCTTGTATAAATAAATAATAAAATATAAAAATAAAGTTTAAGAAAATATATAATTTTAATTATAGTTAGGTATAATTAATTATTTTTAATTTTCATATTTCTTTATATTTAAATGCTATATTAATATATTATATTATACCATATTATCATACATATTAATAGTAATTTTACACAATGTGGATAAAATTAATTTCATCCACTTCATGAAAAGGTTAAAAAATTATCCATATAGTTTAGTTAAAAGTCATTTTCACTAAATGGATATATTTCATGAAGTGGATGTCCACTTCATGAAATGAATGATTTCAGTAAAAGTATGCGACATAAATATGTAGTATATGAAGTTTCTAACCGATTTTTCATAAGAATTTCGTTGTCACGGGACACGGATGTTACTTATTAACAACATCATATTTATGATTCATACATTTTCTTTATAGAGTAAAAATTGGAGTAACGTGATTTTTTATTAATATTTTCTAAATTCTATAAAACAGATAAATAATATTAACGGTTACAAAATACAAATTCAAAAATAATATTTTACTGGGTAATATTAAAATTCAAAGTTAACTTTATAGATGGTGTCGTGACCTGCTAGCCTAAGTGAATACATGTACAATAATAACCTAGCCTAAGAAAATTTCACTCATGTCGTAATACCTCCACTGGGAGGCCTCTACATTGTATATATTATTTTTATTTTTATCTTAGCTTCTATCATCAATTATTCTTATTGTTCTCCTTTAAAACAGATTGAATAAAACATAATAAAAAAAATAAAATAAAAACTTTAAAGATAATATTAACAAACTTAAAAGTTGATTTTATATTAGCGTATCGTTAAACGGATTAGTTAGTAAGGTTAGGTTAATAATTATTATAAATTTAATAAAAATAATACAATTTAGTTGTACTTTTTGATGATCTCGCTCCAGTTTTACTGGATAACTATCGTCTTTTTGAGTAAGCAAGTTAAAACATACCCCTTTTACAACCATTAAACCAGAATTATTAAAACTGGTTGAAAATATCATGTGTGCCAATCATCAACATTAGTTGTGCTTTTTCAATGCGATAAATGTTTAAAATGATATTTTTTAATTATGCTCTTTGAAGAATTTTTGATTTCAATTATTTTAAATGCTTAACGTATACCTAAAAGTTATATTCCGTAGTATATTAATAGCTGTACATTTTTATATTATAAATTTCTGTTATCCATGTACATATTATCTAACATATTAAATACCTGCATACTAGATAATTATTATGAATAATATAAAGTAGGTAGGTATTATTATTATCAAATTTAGTTTACTGGTGGGTGGTGGCATAATAATTATAATTAGTCATTTATAGTAGCTTCGTAAAATTTGAGAGTATTTTTTTTATTGAACTTAAACCGGCAATTATGGCCATTAATTCGAAGTTAAACTTTTGACGATATTAGTAATTGAAAATAATGGGTTTTAGTTATTTTACTACTTAAAAATATAAATAGTAATTCACGAAGAACATGAAACTTATCACCATTACGTATATTATTTTATTCAACACGCAATAAAATTTTCATAATATATTTTCAACTAATTTTATGCTACTTTTACCAAAAAAAAAAAAAAAATGTATGGTGTTCTACAGAAAGCAGTATTGGCATACAACTAAGTTTTTTTTAATAGTCTCTAGATATACAGGAGCATAGATTTTATAATTTTTTTTTTATATAAAAAAAGTTGAACATGCCGTGTTGTACTAATATAAATATGTATTGAAATACATTATAAACTATCCTAAGAAACAGAGATTTATACACACGCGTCTCTGGCAATTAACTTTTTTCACATGCAATAATATTTTACTGTTTTAAAATTTGAGATGTCTATTACATTGACATACACATAAAATCTATAATACTATTATAGTGCAGAGTGAATTTCCTAATTTTTTTTTGTTTATTATTTTTTTCATTATTGAGAAATAATATCGAATAATTTATTTTTAACTAAAGTACCAACATGAATAATTGGGCGAACATGAATGAATTTCGCTACCTACCAGGAATCATCATTAATTTTGAAAAACAGATCAAAATATCTACTCAAAAACATAGTTAACGTAATAAAAAATAAAAGTATATTATTACAATTATTAAATAAATAGATAAATTAATAAAGTTATCTAGAACTTGGCTTAAATTTAAAAAAAATTATCGTCTACATACCACGATAAAAATAAATCATTATCGGCACGCTCTTGAATATTGTACAGTGAATAAAACATATTGGTTTATAAATTGATAGTTTACAAATTTAATGTCGAATGTTGGGTACTTTTAATTTTATTTTAACTTGTAAAAGTTAGACATTAATATTAGAAAAATAAATAACTTAGTAAAAAATCATTTATTATTTTTTAAAACTAATAATTATACAGTTATTTTTTATTATCACAAAGATATAAAAATAACTATTAATTAATCATGAGTACCTGAACAAATGTTTATTTGATATACTGGGTAAATTAGTGACATTTCTCTTTTCTTAATAATGGTTTTCATAATTTTTCTGATTAATATCCATTATCTTATATAGATTATATTGCACTATTATTATTAATTATTATTTATTAGCTTATTACTTATAACTTATAACACATAAACACATTAGGGGCTGCTGTGTTTGCCTATTCTTAACCCTAAAAAACTTAATTATAGCTTTTTCAAGATACATTAACCATCAAACTCCTATAATATCAATTAAAAATGAATAAATAATAATAATTTATAGCATATAGCAAATTGCACAGTGAAATTCTGCACAAAACACGCACGTATTAAACGCCAGCGCCAACGATAAAACCACGCAATAATAGACATAAATATTCATAAGACATTTTGTAATTTTTACTTGTTTAATATTTTGGAAAAAATATTTATAATTTGTTGTCAAGTTTTGATTTGACTTATTTTCTCCATGATAACACCAATTACAGGCCCTATTCAGCGAAAGTAAAAGTGTATATTAGGTATGTATCAATTACCATTTAAAAACTTGATAAATGTTAATGCTATAGGGGCTTGGCATATTAAGGGGTTGTAAAAGGAGCAGTTGCTACAGGTGATAAGAGTAGCAAAATGAAAGATAATATAATTTGTAATACCTATGATGAAAATAAAATATTTAGTTGGATAAATATTAATTATCTTAGTTTATGAATATTAGGTATCGCTTCTCGCTTATCGAAATATATAAAATCGTGTTAAAAAATGTCTAATTTTAACTTAAAACGGAAATGATAGAGTGGTTCATAACGTAAAAAAAATCAATAGCAAAAGCCAAAAATAGATTTTTTCTCAAAGACGTTTTTCAAGTCATTATTTTTAATGGTAATATTTTAACAATAGGTATATGACGTATAAACGTGTAATGAAGAGATAGAAAAATAGAATAATTATGACTATGACTATTCAATTATGACTTAGAGTACTTCCATTTTTGGATGATCTTATATCCTAACGCCCCCCCTCCCAAAAAAAAAAAATAAAATAAATAAATCATAATACAATATTTCATTTATTATTTTTTAACTGTATGTAGAGTGGAATGCCATAGTAATGTAGCGATACGTTGTTTCCATTTAAATATTAAAATATTAACAATGAAACAATAGTATATTTAAAATAATACACTTCTAAAACAACATCTATCTTCTATTAAACAAATTAAACTAAAATAAAAACATTTCACATAAGATATTTTTTCTTATTAGCATATAGATAAATAAATAAAATTACGTTTGGTAATTGCTAATCATTATTTTTGTGAAAATTAGTCATAACCATATTTTAAATTTTTTCAATTTCACCTGTAAATATGATTTTAATGCGAACTATAGTGGTAGAAAGGCATAAAATATAGAAAATATCATTTACGCATCAAGTTTCCGTTAAGTTTTAAATCAAATCTTAAAATGTAATATATGAAATCGAAATAACTTACGTTCATTCGTACCTTGAGGAAGTTTTAGTATGTAGTTATCACAAAATTCATTGAATTTTTCATCTTGCATTAAATTCATCAATGAGCGTATTCCTTATAACTATTTTACGAAAACATCACTTCTTATTTCTTTTGGGAATACTAAGATAGGTAATTGGTATTAGTGTTAATTTAAACTATAAGCACACCACATAGAGCTCTAGAATCACTAATACCATAATTCGTATATTTCATAATAAAAAATGTAATTCAAGAATTATTTTTCTAGTAATAAAAAATACTGGTCAACGCAGCATAACTGACAACCAGATATTATAAACTTCTTCCAACACTTCTTGGTAAAATTATTTGGCAATTTCTCAGTATAGCTGCACATCTCCAAAAATAAGATAAATTGAACATTGCCGTAATTTTTACGTATTTAGTCAAAATTTGAACTTTAAATGCTTATAAAAAAAATCATGTCTATGTATTTTTAATATTTTTCATTTGCTATTTTAACAATGTGTTAGAAGCCTTGTATTACATTTTTAAGCTTTTCTACCAAACAAATACATTTTTATCGATATAGATAGATAAAAAAGTCGAAAAATTTAAATGTAAATTAACAGCTCAAAACAAATCAAAATATTTTGAAAATCTTATAAAATATAGAAAATACCTATATAAACATTCAGTGAAAATTTCAAATATCTGCGGTATATAGTGGATAGAATATACTTATATAAAAATTTGGTAAAAATGTCATGTATTTGGTCATTTGTTTTAAGGTTACATCAAAAACCAAAATCGATTTTGTCCAAAATTGATTGTGTGTAAAAATTCCCGTTTTTTCTTTAATCTTTAATTTGTTTATCCCAATTATTAACAAAAATATTGAGAATTTTTTACTTTTGACCCCCCCCCCCTAAGTACCTACTAGATTCACTTTCTTATCAAACGAGGTACTGAAGCCAAAAATCGAAGAATTTTCTCTGTCCCAAAACATGATGGCAGGCACAAAAAAAATAAATGTTTTCTGGGTGAGGCTAGAAATATTTTGGATCATCTTCACTCATTCATATTTTGGTTTCATGACAGGAACTGAAACCGTACCTGCAAATGTGCGTTGTCGCTTTAAAAATAGGTAGAATATAATGTTCTATTTTGAATTTAATGTAAATGGCAGAACCTGAGAACCTGCGTGAACAGTTCGTTCTGGACGATCACAATGGTACGTTTAGTAGCCAAATATCAGTGGCGTACTGGCCCGGGGTGCTTAAGTGCCCCGGGCCCCCTGACCTATTGTAAAACTACGAAAGTTATAAATGTTGAAAATAATAACTTTATTATTAGATATTTGCCATCCATAATAATTTATTCCTATTAATTTTTATTTATTATCAAAACATTTTAATATAAAAATAAAATGTAAAATTTGCTAAAAATTAAATAGAAAAGTGCATTAATTGGTTTTTTTTTTATTTTATAATATGTTGGTAGGGCCCTAAAAATGTTTCAGCACCCCCGGCCTTTTCATTCCAGCTTGCCACTACGAAATATTTTAAATAATCCTCACTGGTTAGAACTAACCCAATGTCAATTGTAAGTAGCAGGACTCAAAGTACATTTTTTTTTATGTTTCAGTTTACTTGTATTATAGAGTAAAATAGCAATGGATACATAGAGTGTTAAATATTGTTCAAACTAGTTAGAAAGAAAGAAGTTTATTGATGGTGGCCGGTGGTTAAGAAAGAGAGATTAGAGGTCTTATTGCATTTTAAAGGTCATCAAAGAAAGATCAATATAATTATTTAGACATAGATGTGTAAATAATTGATTGGAATCCATAAGTGAGTCACTTGAGTGTAAAATTTGTTTTTACAAGATTTGTTTTGTATTAGTTTGAAGCTGTTTTTAAATAAACGGTAATTATATTATGATTTTTGAGGTTACCTGTGGCGAGTAAAACGAAAGTATTGGTTTTTATTATATGCTTGTAACAACCCCGATCGTTAGCTTCGGATCTCCTTTACGTGGGAGACATTTGGGTAGTTGGTTTGCGGATTTTTGACCGGTAGCTGAAGTTGTTGATTTCCACAGCGCTGCAGTGGCGTATTTACGGGGGGGGGGGGGGGGGTCCATGCGGTCCGGACCCCTCCCATTGGCTCCATAAATACGTATCTAAAGTTTAATATATTTTTATATTCTGTGCAAATATAAGTTGTAACAAAAATGTTATTTATTTACGTAATCGGAAAAGAAATGTTATCATAAATTGTTATGCAAGGTTGACACATGTTGTCTTGTCGTCTGGTTGCCAATTGAAAATTGATAAGAGTTTATTATTTATTTATTAGTTTACCATGCCACTTGGGGGACCAACTACAGAGTAGTTAAAATTGACCTCTTCTGTTTTGTAGAAAAACCTGCCGCGGATATTGATGGTTGATCTATTTACAGAATCGAGAATATGATAATATTCGAGTCAAAATAATCGTAATTAATGATTACTTTTGTTATTGGTTTTGGTACTGAACAGTAAACGACAATTTTTACTTTTTTTTTTTTTGTAAGGAGAACCCGCGGTAACATAGGCCATTGGGTGTGGGGTGGTACGGTAGGGGTTATGTTTTTGTATATTTGTTTGTAGGTTTTTAAGTGGGTAGGGTTGTAACACGTGTTTGTGTATGTGTGGCAAGGATATGTTGCTAAAAATCCCGGGTGGTCACCCATCCGGGAGCTAGCAACTGCGGCCGGTACGTACGCTCAGTGCGTTTCCGCAGATTGAGCGTACGACCACGCCTCATCAAGCCACCATTTTTACTTTATTTTGCGTTTTACATGTTAATTTTGTGTTACGTTAAAATGTCTTAAATAACAACATTTTTGACGAAGACAGTGTCTACTGTCCGTTACTGTATACTACTAAAATTTGATTTTGTAATATAAATGTTGTTTGATATGCTTAAAAATAAATAATTAACATCAAAATGGATATATGTTAATTCATTGTAATAAATTCAATTTTTATATAAAAAAATAAAATATGGTAAATTTATTTAATAAAGGTTAGGTAATTGGGGGGGGGCAAAACCCCCCACGGATCTGTATTATGAAAATTGTCTGGACCCTCCCATGACAAATACCTAAGTACGCCACTGCCACAGCGTGTACAAAGAAAAATGGCTACAGTGTGACAATGGCATTATATGTAAATGTATTTAAAAAATCAAACAATAACTTTTCCTACTCACAGGTCTATTAACTAAGTCATTGATTGGGGATTAGTAATGTTCACACAGATCCTCCCCTGCTGTCGGTTCAAACGGAAAAAAAAAAAAGTCATTGATAAATTCCAAGAAACCATTTTTTCCTGAATTATAATTTTTACAAACAAGTTTATAAAAATTGTGATGGTACGAAATTATAGAAACTAGAAAAACCTCAGAATCCTGTTCTAGAAATTCGGAAGATGGTACTTATAAGAACTATTTCATCAGCACTACTTATTTCTATTTTTTTGGAAGCCGTGCAAAAATATGTACAGATTAACTAAAATAGCCATACAAATCCATTCAAATTACATAATTAATATTTGTCAAAAGAAACCAAGATTCTTATGTATGGATGCTGGATTGATAAGTATAGTTAAAATATAACTGGTGTAGTAGATATTTTATATTTTTTTTATATATTTCTTAGATTATTTGATTTTAGAGCGGGTTTTAACCACTTAAGTTGTGACTGGCGTGCTATATTTGTCTTGTATGTGAAATCTTCGACATTTCAAATGATAGTATAGTCACATAATTTCCAACCAGCTAAAATGAAACGGTTTAAAAAATATATCTATTTCAATAGTTGCTATTGAAACAAAAGCGCTTAGTGAAATAAGACGAATTCCGTGAAAACTGCGATAAATACTCGTAGGTACGTAGTGTAAGAAATAAGAAGTACGTATGCTCAATACGAATCGTGTTTTCGTCCTATTTTGCGCATGTGCATCGCCTAGTGTTTCTGTGCATACTGCACGTAAGATTAAATGTATACGTGTGATACGTTATATTCAGATTATTGTTGGTTGAATATATAAATTACATAGTGCCAGGGGCGAACGCAAGGGGGGGGATTGGGTTAAACACCCCCCGAAATAGTAGTTAAGTACAAAAAATAAATTATTAGTTATTAAAAAGTTTCCCTTCTCTCGTGGTTTGTAAATTAATGGATACAGTAAAATCACCAATAAAGTGTATGATAATGCAGTTTCGAAGTGAGTATGACTTATAAATTATAAAGTTATAACTTATTAATAACTTATCGACATCGAAGGCCGCCAATCCGATGATGTACGTAATGTAAACAGACGACGAGTGTAATTGCCGTCTACCGGAAATTCCTACAAATTGTAATAATTAGTTATTAATTATTATCTATGATATTATATTATTATATAATATGTATATTACATATGTATTATGTATTTATGTATATAGTATAAGTGACTAAAATAAAATATAGAAAAGTGTAATCAGGGGAGTCATTTGGGTGGTGACAGGGTGTGCGGTTGCATCCCTTACTTTTAGAATGTTACAACTGGCCTGCGCCTTGCTGAAGCCTAAAACAATGCACGAGCCACGAACGCACAATTATTTATATGATTAAAATCAAATTGTAATAACCGGTCTATAATGTATGGAAATAATTGAATGCAGGATAATATACATATACGTATGTATATCTATTTTTATATGGCCTGGTGAAATTTCAAAATGGCCTGCTTGAAACTTCACACACCCGAAAAAAAACCTGAAATGACGCCCCTGAGTGAAATACAGTAAGAATAATATGATATTTATGAATATCTACTTTAAATTTTTTCAACCCCCCCCCCCCCCCCCCCGAAATGTTTTCCTGCGTTCGCCACTGCATAGTGCCCCTTAGAAAATATGTACAGTCTTACTGTTTAGCACACTTTTGATTCCTTTCCTTGACGTATACATATATACATATATATAGGTATATATCAGCGTATTTATAATGCACTTATAAATAACGCACTATAATTAACCATATCATCCATCAATCATCAGTTGCATCCAAAAATAGTACACTTATGAATTACGGTGCAGTCACAATCGTTTTACAATCATTTTCACAATCCTACCATGCCTAAGGTGATCTACATGTAGCTCACATGTATTTTTGAAAGCAATCTTCCAAAAAAAAAAATATAAATAGTTCATACAAATTATTGAGATTATCATCATTAAATATTAATTTACGAAAAATTATAAATTATGTTACATAATTAGACATTAATTATGATTTCGATCATGTTGGTGTAGACAAATAGGTTAGGAAAGCTCACTCTGCGACTTGCGAGTGTGCTAAAAAGCTAAACTCGCGGTTTTTAAACGTATTTTAATACAATGTAATAAATTATAATTCCATACCTATACAATTTATGTAACAGTAACTACGAACAATTGATAAATACCTTAATATCAACAATCGTAACTACATATGTACTGGTAATAGGTAACTAATGGACGGTCATAACTAATATATGTTTAAAATCCTAAAAATGTGTACTTAATCGGTCTGTTATATAGCGAATTACCACACAGTGTGAGTTAAGACCAAACACTATTCTTAATCTATATATTTACATATGTATTATGAGCATAAAAATCTTGTATGTCCAGCTTACCAAAAAGTTTGTTGGAAATAATCTTAAACTTTATTTTGAATTGTGATATTATTGGGTAAGATACTTTTAAATAAAATATTAAGTTACTTCACTCATTATACTCTAACAAAATTGTAATTATAAACTACTTTTCTTCTCAAATTAATAAGTAACTAGGAACGTTTATTTTACTTTTTTTCTGATTACTCTACATAATTATAAACGTTTAAACTTTTTTCAATGAAGTTATAAAATTAAGAAATTAAATTAATTTTAATGGAATTTGAAATTTACTGTTAAAAATCTCTCAGAAGTTAGCATTTAAAAATTAAATGAAAACATGCAAATACAATTTTTTTTTTAATTTTGACTTTAGATAGAAAAAAAAATTATCAGTTACATTAATATACGTTCTTATACACATTAGTGCATTTTTCAGTCATATTTTATTTTCAAATGCAGTAAAAACATCCTTATAACGGTCACCATATAAGACGGTAATCTCCTTACAGCGGAACATAACAAAAGTTCCGTATATCCTATATTATACCGAATAATTAAGTCTCGGACAAACGGAAACGCATTTATAACAAAAAACCTAGTTGGGACTCAATAGGTCCATGTTTTGATGATATGCGATTAAAACTTATGGGCTAATTCGTTTGGTTTATTTACTTAATTGTATTACATGTATTAAGACGTATAGTCAGTAGTGACATATTATAAATGTATAGACACATTAACCTTGTCATAATTATAGTAAGCGTAATACATTCTGGTGATTAATAAGGTGCCACGTACCACTAGATCGTCTCGAACACAACGTGACAATATTATTTATGTGGCGATTGTAAACTGTGCTTAAGGTACAGGTAAATCTAAAATAATGCATGTAGTTTTTATCAAAATTAAAAAAATGTAATGTAATCTGCGCCCGAGAAAACTTTTAAAATTTAATAAGTATATTTTTGGGAAATTAAACCAAATTAATTACTAATATAAAATTACAATCTTTAATTTGTTACATCCATATAATATAAATAATTAATAGAATTAAATTAAATTAAAAATTAAAAAGATACATATAATTTTAAAAAGTACATTATTAGTACAAACAAAAATATATTTTTGATACATATTCATCAATTGGAATTACATTTTGTTTCGTTACGGTTTTTTTATTTTTTTTTTTTGTTTTAGAATTTTGGTATTTAAAGGCTTCATTTGTACTATTTATCGTGACTTCACTTATTAAAGTGCATACGATATGTACTAGCAGACCTGTGCCGGATGTAGTGATAATTATCAGTTGTCGAATTATTGCGATAAATACTCGATTACGTATTGGTATTTTTGGACAAAAATAAAATTTCTAAGATATAATTGAAAAAGTACACATTATTGTGACTTTAAGTTAACTTAAAAAGTATTTGAATACTTTTACTCAAGTACTTTACAAGACTGACTTTAACAAGTCAAAAGTTTTATATATTTTACAAACGGGAGACAGCTTAAGTTATACTTTTTTAACATGGATATTAACAAATAAATAACAATTTGGGTGGAGTTTATATTATGCCTTTTTAACTTACGTGCGCAATTTACGTACGCCCCCAAGAATGACTTTGTTATATAATTACTGTAATACAAGCCTAAAAAATAGCTGGCAAGTAGATATCTCAAAAAAAAAATTCAACATTTTGAAAGTCTTATTGTGTTTGGAAAATCGTTATTTAAACTTTTTGTGAGTATTTCAAATATCTATTAAGGTATTAGTTTTTGAGTTATAACAAAAAATTAAATTGGTTTTGCCAAAAAATGGTTTAGCAGAAAAATTTCTGTTTTTTCTTAATTTTTTTTTAATCCCCTCAAATTATCAACTAGGTTCACTTTCTTAACCTAAGCTGTCAGTTTTTGTGACGCAGACTATAAGTGGCAACCCAAAAAACGTAGTTATCTAGAAAACAATGGGTTTCAGGTATTTCTGTTAAGACATGTGTTTTAATAGCTTTACAATGCATATGATTTATATAATGAATCAGAAGACGAAAATCTGTATAGCTATAACTATAAGTATATTTGCACTTTTATTTGTTATTACTGTCAAGTGCTTTTTGATATCATAGGCATATATGTTGGTAAATTTATGTATAATATAAACATATTAAGTTTAAAATTTTTAGATATTTAAAATAAGTTATAATTACTTAATTGACATAAATTTATTTAAACATTAAAATGTAGGTAAATGTGACAATCTAAAATACTAAAAATACCTGAAATTCTAAAACATAAATTTACGACCATGCAGAACATGTTTAATGTAATTTTTTTTTCTTAAATGAATATAATATTATTCCTTATCAAGTTTAAGTTATCTATAACATAGTACAAATATCAATTCTATTTTGGCACCAATGTTAAATTTAAACAAAAATTTGAATTGTTGAATACATACTGCCTTGTAAAAACAATAATTACTCGGAACTTGGAAGCTGTAATTACGGATCATTTTTTTATTCTAACAACCTCAGTGTTTGGAAAAATCGAGTTTCAGAAGGAGCAAATTCCATTTTAAGGAACTTTGAATTTATTTATTTTCATAAAAAAAAATGACAAAGAAGAAGCTAGTTTATTTTTTCGAAGAAAAAGAATATTTATTTTTTATTTATACAGTTATCGACTTATCGAGTATTGGCATTAATTGTTAAGACTTATAGCCACTTTATTAATATAAACCCGTGCACATCGTAGCCCCAGAGACGGATTTACACAATTGCCGCCCCTAGACAAATTTTTTTTTGCCACCCCATTACGACTTAGTAAAAAAACAAAATAGCGAAATATGTAATCTATGGTTAGTATTTAAATAATAGATAATATACGTTCCGGCAGTCGTTCGATTATTTACTTGGACGTTTATTGTTAAGTATTATAAAATAATGAAGAAATTATATTAACAAGAATATTATGTTATATAAATATTAAACATTTTCATTTTCCATCCTTCAAAGTAATCACCGTACATAAGAAAATCAAAAAGAAACCTAGAGTATATTTTCAATAAAATATTGGCCTAAAATTGCCGCCCCTAAAAATTTGCCGCCCTAGGCAACTGCCTACTTTGCCTGACGCTAAATCCGCCACTGCGGAGCCCGTTAAAAATTCTATCTCTTTTATGGTTCATATTGTGTGTTAAATTCATTTCATGTGATGATGCTATCAGTATATTTTTATACATAATTATAGATAGTGGTTAAAATATATTATAATCTTACAACGATATTAAATTCCGTATATCATTATGTAATTTTCTTCGTTTTTTCAATATAATGTTGACAATTTAAATATTCAATTCAATGATATTGAGGCATAACACTTTCTAACCTACCGTATCTTCTGCCCATATGTCTAATAAAATGCTATACCAAATTTTGTCGCAATCGGTCCAGCTGTTTAAGAATGTATATAGGACTAACAGATAAATATATATATATATAACCATCACTAATAACACAGAACAATAATAACCGTCACTAAAGCAACCATTTATAAGTAAACAAAAATGTCCATCCTAAAAATAAGTCCAGCTGCTCTCGAGAGCACTTGTTTGTTTAAATGGTTGCCTTTGACAACCAAAACATATAAATATTATTTATTTTATTTTTTACTAGGCAGATGGCGCCACTTTAATTTAATCACACCCTCATCATATTTCTCAACCCGATAACTTTCTAAAATTTTTCATACCTAAGATTCTTCTCCTGGCAATTTATTACGACCCAAACAAAAAAAAGAGTGAGCGAAATCGGTTCAGCCATTCTCAATTGATGAATTGTTATACATTTTTGTCTCCATTTTTATATAATATATAGATTATGGAAATCGATTTCGTCGATTCAGCGAAAAATAGCATAAGCATTGAACAATAAAATAATTTGTTATACGGGTTAGGACTTGAGACTTGGGAGCATTATTTGTAAATATATTTCAACTTTGTGGTGACACATTATAATGGTAACTATGGACGAAATTTAATGTAAACTGTAAAGACACCTTCCATTATTTGCACCTATTTTTTTTTCCGTTTGAAGCTAAAAAAGGAACTGTTATTTTCTAAAATAACGACAAAGGAACGACTTCTTATTTTGTTTAAGGAACAAAGAATAAAGAAATAAGTTACCTTATTTTATAAAAGAGAACTATAGGAACAAAACAATGATCCACTACTTATAGTTGTAACTATAAGAGAGTCGAGAAATAATTTTCAAAGATGACCCTAATATTTAAAGAAAATTACCATGATGATATGTTGTTTTAATGTCTTTTATATTTGAAAACATCTAAATCACATGTGATCAATCAATAAAGTAGCAACATTATATCCATAGATATATTTAACAACTAACCACTAGGTATAGTCTTCTTATTCTTATCATATTCGAAGTCAACTGCCGTTTGCCAAGCAGCCAATATTTTTTCATAAATATTTACATTGATACATATATATATATACGTAGGTATTTAGGTATAAAATATATAAATATATTGTAAACATTGTCTGCTCAGTGTGGCAGCTAACTTCAATCGAAATTTTATACGAAATACGAAGACGGTTATAATATAATTTATGATTATAACACGTCGACACAATAAGTATCTACATAGATCACAATAATAATAAGTATTGCACAACTTGTATAGTAATAATAATATGATAATATACTATTTAGAATAGAATATAATGATGTTAAATGCAGCATTTTTTAAACACGCAAACAAATCGTATAAACTCGTATAAACTCGTATAAAAACATAATAATAATTACAAAAATAAAATAGTTATAATACTAATGACAATATTAACTAGAAAAAATAAAATATATAATATAGGTACATATAGGTTTAAAAAATATATATATAAATATTGAATCAATAACATAAACTTTAAAAAATATGTAAAAACGAAAATAATTACAATATACATAAAAAAATATATATACACTATAATGCACTATATTATCATAAAAATATCGAAATATTAAATATTCGTTATTTTGAGTCCATTGAAGTCTTTTTGGTGGCCGTTATAAATGATTTCATTTTGTTTATACACTTGTTGACGAAGTTTTTCTTCTTTATGCTGTCACTGACGGACGCCGAGACGCTACAACTGTCCTCGGCGTCTTCTTCGCATGTGTCCAGATACTCTTCCAAACTTTTTGCCTTTTTCATTTGAGCCTGCACCTGTAATCGCGAATCCGGTTGGGCAGTGGTCTCTAGTAGATCTTCCACGCTTTTGGCTCGTTTACGACTCTTTCCACAACCATTTGGACTCATTGGTGGCCTCCAAGCAGGTAGTCTCGAACACTTCCGGTATCTGTGCAAACAATAGATATTGTATTAATTACATCAATTCGAGACGATCACAGCAAATAGTTAATCAAATACAATTCACACACACACACACAACGCATTCATCAGAATTCCAGGTGCTATAGAGGATTATGTTAAGAAGTAAAAGAACTATCGACAAACATTATAACTACTCCAAACAATATAATAATAATAATAAGATTATAACTACATACTTATATGTGAGTATAATACACAATTACCCAACAAGGGTAATAATCCACGTCATGCAATAAGTTCAACATTTTTTGATTTCAGAATAGAGTCATTCAACCATTTCGTTATTGAATATAAAAACCAAAGTGAAGTTAATGAATTGTGTTTAAAGAAGCAAAATCCAATCCATTATTTTAGGAGTACGATTTATTAATTTTCTTATGGGTTATATTTGGTTATATTAATTTCTTTCATAAAAATAACATTTTTTTTTTATTTGATTCCTTTCGTCATGACGCGTGATTGATGATAAAATATGGCAATTATTCCCAATCCTCACACTATTAAAATTTAATAAACTGATAATAAAATCCGAAAATAAAAATATGCTCTTCAACTAGTTCGACTAAAATAAATATACGTAGAGGTCTGTATTATACATTAATAATTAAGTCTTGATTTTAGAAAGTAGCATACGCCGTCTAAATAGCATTAATTTGAGAGAAGTACCAACCAATATTATAATGTCATCAAATTTATTTATAATAATATCTTGTAAATTTTTTTATACTAAAAAAAGTCATGTTGTAAATACCGAAACCTCAAATATGTATATTTCAAAGAACCCGTGGAACCTTTTTTTTTTTGCATATTTTTCGCTATATGTCCGGGAGTAGGCCCGAAGGCCTAGTTCGGACGCCTATTTTGCAGAATTTCTAATTGGGCGCCCGTAAGTTTCGTCCATGCCCGGGTGGGGGGGGGGGGGATGGCGGCTTCTCTCTCCAGACACCGTGACTGCCCGAAGAGAGGTGCCGCCCGTGACCGAGGTTCAAACCGGCGACGGTGCGCGTCGCAGCCGACACCTTACAACGCTTAACCACTCCGTCCCCGTGGAACCTTCATCAAAGTTTAAGTGCCCAGTTCGTTGCTACCCACTTACCGTGAAGCATTGGAGGCCGCTGCAGGACGGACGACAACAACAAGCGGACGGACACAAAACGTAGCAAGCGGTTCGGGCGGGAAAGCAAAACATCGGCCACTTTCCCATACCTGGAAGTGTTCCCCGCTAGTCAATCCTTGTTACCGGTCAGGTCGCCGCGTTCACTGTCGTTTGACTGAGTCCGCTGATACGTTGGCGGTGACCTGCCCACGGTCATCGGTGTGTTCGGCGCCGACGGGTCGCTCTTGATGGTGGACGGGCCGATGCCACCGCCGCCGGACCGGTTCAGCGACAATCCCGAACTGGCGCCGTCCCGGATCCCGTTCAGCTCGCCCCGCATGAACCGCTCCACCTTCTCCACGCAAGCGTCCTGGTAATCGTGTATCCACCTCACGCCGTTGAACTTCCACACGTTTTGCATGTCTTCCGGCAAGGTTTCCGGTTCGGGCCACGCAAAGTTGTCCATGATCGGAATGATATTGCATTGGTCCTGAATAGCAGCCACGATTTCCTGTAAAACGACATCACATGATTATAGTGACTGTTGAACGTGCAGCCCCCGTCTATGAACATTGTGACACTATATTATTATTATTTGACACGTGAATAAAAACGATCAAGGTTTGGATTTTGGAACGGAAAAGATTACGGATTACGGAAAAAAATTATGGAAAAAGAACAATAAAATACAAATTAATAAATTACGGCTGTTTGTTAACGTTACCTTGTGCACCCAGTCTTTACATTCGTTATCGCCGATACACCTGTCCAACGACTTTGGCGTCAATACTAATATGAAGTTTTTCGCCTGCTTGATGCTTTGCAACAGGTTGTTGTCGAACTTGCCAGCTTCCAGACGTTCTACGTCGATGAACACTGAGTATCCTCGAAGTTGCAGGTGTACTTTGAGCAAACTAAAAATAAAATCATTCATTAATATCCATATTATCCTGCCGTTTTCCTAAGACCACGTGACATGATATTCAAAATATGTGTATTATATTCACGTTTGAATTCGCATTAAATTGGAGAAATACAATAGACTTACCTTGCCAGTTGAGATCCAGTCGATCGTCTGTAACTGATAAAAACATCCAAGTTTTTGTTCATGTTTTCTTCGAAAGAGGACGTTTCCATTAGCGTCTCCATGTCTGTTAATAATAAAAAGCAACAATATTTGTAAGCACGTTCAATTTTAGATTTGTTACAATTACAACGTTTACCTCTTATCGAGTCTAGTATTCTATACCGATGAATGCTGTTTGATATTCCACACTCTTGTACTAGCTGTTCTTCTGATAAAAATCTAAAACATAAAATATTTTTAATTGAGTTTGCTATTTAAAAAACAAACGACGTAATAAGTAACAAATTGTCAGTATTTTCTAGAGTATTTTTTTCTTTTTATTGAGTTTTTATAGAATTGAACATAGGTACTTAAAAACAAAAACAATTAATAATCATATTTATCATTCAAGGCGATTGTTAAATAGCTTACCTGATGGAGTCTCTATCAACGCCAGCATTCAACATGGAATAAGTGTAAACGGAAAATTCCGAACCTATAGACTGGAGGAACGAATTCAGATTTGTCGTGTCTCTGCTACTGTAGTCCGCCAATCGTTTCAAATTGTGTATTTCCCTCATAAACCTGGAAACAACAGATAGAATTATATTATTAAAGTGAACTTAAAATTTATCTAGAATCAAGTAACCAGTATTTTCTTTATAATTATATTTATGATAAGTGCGATAAGTTATTTTATAGATCATATAACAATAGTTGGAATATTTCGATAAATTTAATAAATACTTAAATGTGAATCATCTCCATATTACAATTTTTTTACTAACGATCTATTATAAAATACATTTTTTTTTTAGTTTAATAATTGGTGTTACAAATTTTCTAAGTTCTGTCGATATATATCAAAACTAAAACTTTAGTTTTAATACCTATGTACAATTATAAGTAGGTGCATTTAGCCATATATGATATTCAAGTATTTTTTTTTTAATTTCAGATATCTTAGTCATTATTATTGGTGTATTGACATTTACCACCGAGTCTACAAGATTTACCTATGTTAAAAGGTATTTAGCTATATACATACGTATTACCTTGTACTTAATCGAATACCCGCGATAGGTAGATACAAGATATTATGTATAATATACATGTAATTGTCTTAATTATATTAGGTATAAATTTAAAATTTATAAAAATGTTGGATAATTCGCATGCAAAAGATTTTTATGGAAGTTGCTTATTTTATTATACCTATGTCTGTATATCTAGCTATGCGATATACCAACCTTCTTCGCATGATTCCGTTGTGTATTCCTATATCATCCCTAAGATTTTGCTCGGTCAACTGCAACAGTAAATCACCATCTACTCGGCTTTCCACGAAGTTTTTGGAGCACTCGCTGAACCCGATTTGTCTGACCCATTCTCGGACGTCCTCCGGTGACCATAATGGTACTTTTTGGCTGAGCTTGTGCGGTACCTCCTCGCCGATCAGCCGCAATGCTTGGGCGGCGAACTTTGATGCTATTGCGTTGGGGCAACTGGCTACCTTCTTCAGTGGTTCGACGGCGTTGATCACGCTGAATATACTGGTCTTGCCCTGTTGTTTCTTGATGCCGGCTTCCATGCAGAAGTGGAAGGCGGCCAAGTTGCACGCTTCCTCTCGGATTGAACTCAACACCGGAACCAACCTTTCCAGCCAATGGTGGCTCTGGCCGTGAGCGTGAGCCAGGTTAGATTTGGCGAACTCTGACGGTGTGTGGGTGGTGACGAACGGGTCGATCAGGTCCAGGGTTTCGGACTTGAGGACGGCCGCTTCGATTTCTTTGTTTGCCACCAAAACGGCTATGGCCAAGAATGCGTAATACTTTATGTTGTCGTCCGTGTTGAACGCCAACGTGAACAACCACGTGGGTACGTTGAGTTTGATCATCAACTCTTGGTTCTCAGCCCCTCCATATAGCGACAGATTGGCTAGAGCACCGGCACAGTGTCTCAGGGTTTCGATGTCTCGTCTGCGGCATTCATACAGCAATACGTCCAAGCCACCGAGTTTGATGACATCGCTGCATGTCATTTCACTGTGTTTAAACAGATGCTCAAGAATTCCTAAAGCATATTCATACTTTGTTAGATAAATAAAAATATTATTTAGATGCTAATATTGACTAAAAACATTCGAAACGAAATATAAAAAATTGAATAAAAATTAAAAATATATTTAATAATTTTTATCGAAGTAGCGTAAGACAACTATATCATAATATACTTAAGAACGCATCTTAAGAATTAACTTTTGTAAATACTAATTTAATTTTCAATTTATATTTTATCGATAACAATATTTTTGAATTGCATTATATTAATTCAATCCACAATAATATTTTAGTTTTGATATTTCGTTTGGAATGTCCAAACTATATTTTCTTTTACAATATGAATTCCCTGGCTCGAGAATATTTGACTTCAGACGGAATTCAAATTGAAAAATTAAAAAAATTGAAATTGAAACGAAAAACACTAGGTGGGTCTGATTGATGAATGAAAAATGTTACTTACCGGTACTGACTTTAGATTGATCGGCCGAGCTCACTTGACTCTTGTAAGCGCACACCACGTGTACGACCTTTTCCAGCCCATTTTCCACTACGTAAGAGCGATTTTCTGTGGTCAGACATTGTTCCAGTAACCTGGCACTGGAGAACTGAAGTTTTTGGTCTTTGGACACGCAATTGTTGATCAACAAATCCATTCCACCGCAGTCCCGGAATGTGTTACACAACGCATATCCGAGCTCGTAAGTCGGCACGGCCCACGCCTTGCAAATCATATCGAACATTTTGTTAAGCATTATCGGTCCTTTGGTGTCGGCGTACTTTCCGCTCATCAGTCCCTTGACGGCATTCTCCAAGTACAGTGAATACTTTTTAATAGCGTTTTCCACGTCTTGAGTGTTGGCGATCTCTCGCATCTGGTCTAGGTCATCGAAATTCGTGTTTAATAGATCGTCGACACTTCTGATCACATGCGTCGATGGGGGTGACGAACCACTGCCGCCAGACGAAGATCCGTTGTGCGATGACTAGAAATTTAATTAGAATCGAATTACTAACACTGCACAAAATATCAATAAGTAGGTATAGGCAGTGAAATAATGAAACAAAATTTATACGAATCAAATATAAAACTGATCAATTATAAAAAAAAAATTATTACTTGTGAAGTGGCAGATGACACGGCTTTTGAACTTGTGCAAATGCCTTTTTTAGTGAACGTAAAATTCGATTGTGATGACTGAGCAATATGTTTTTCTTGGTTAAACATTCCTGAGGACGTTATTGTCTGTCTTTGTTGTTGTGCGCTCGTAGCTTTCTAGAAATAATAATTTACGATTAGTGAAACTATTATAGCAATTATATATTATAGTATAGTGTATATATCAATATTTTATATTTTTGAAAATGTTATAATAATCATATAGAATATTTCAATAACTAAACATTTTATTACTACATTTTATTTACTCTTAAACCATATAATCATACTATTGCGTTTATCCATTTCTTGATAACCAAAGAAAATTTAAAATATAATATAACGTATGTTTTTCACCTTATACGAAATTAATATAGATACTATATCTTTTGTATTCTATTTAAACGATAAACCTATATTCCTAATTTAAAATCAAATTGGTTCAGGAGATAAAAATATCAATAATAATATTATTACGTCACTTAATAATTTTAATCACAACTTTGCGCAATAATACTGTAGGTAGATAGCAAGTTATAATTACAATGTTAAAAGCGTATCGATTAAAACACGTACATTCGAACATCCTTTTATTATCGCTTTTTATAATTTTCAGATCAACGTGGCCAATATATACAGATGCGAATAATATCATATTTACATAATTTATGCACAGTAGTATTGTGTGCATTTTTGATGCGACTACACCTGCGCATTGAATTGTAGTATAATATAGTTCTTCCTTTTTTTTACTAGACGTTTTTAAAATATTAAAACGTGAAAAGTTGCAGAACTCGAATTAAATATAAATATAAATAAAGCCGTTAAATATAAATTAAAACTTTCAAATTTGGGCGTGATTCCGTCTACTATTAAAAAAATACAATGTGGTAACTATTATATTATATCCAAAATTCAAAAATAATAATTAGTTGATTTTTTTTGGTTCAATAATTATTTAAAATAATATAATTATATCAGATTTATAACAAATAATAAGACCCTGAACAATTTATAAATAGAAAAACTATCGTAAGTACTATAATAAATAATAATATGTTATACATTTTATAACAAATCTTCTTGTAGCAATTTCGTATGAGATTTTGACTATGATATATATAGTTGCTAAAGTTTGAAAAATTATGCATTATTTTTTTTTCAGTGGCCCTATCTCAATTTCAATACATTTTAAAATAATATATTTATTAAAAAACAGTCTTATAACCAATGTAAAATCCCACTAAACATTTATAATATTTTTGTAAATTATTCAAATTATTCGAACTATCCCAACTTCAATATCGCTGAGCTCACAACTCCGAGGTATAATAATAGATGGCGTAAAGCCGACGTGTATGCGTTCAAAGCCATTGTGCGTCACGTCGTCAGTATAGGGTTTTTTTTCTAACCGTTTCGGCGGCATACACGCGTAGTCTTTTTTTCAATTAAAAAAAAATAAATAAATTTTACTTTAAACCATCTGATATTATGAGACAACAACTCACAGGCTATCATTTTCAGTAGCATCCATTTGAAATTTCAGCCACTACCTCAACTGCGCAAAATTAATTACTGAATTCGAATTTGACGAATCACTCGTATATAAATGAATGCTCCTATATCTCCTATCGGTTATCGTATACTTGTCCTAGGTGGCGCCGTATGATCGATGACATTATATTATATCGATGTCAGATATCGAACAGGTCTTAAAAAACCGGCGATAACGATAAGAACAATGTTCGATCTGATTTCGCAAATATTGTAATGTGTGCGAGAGAGATAAATCCGTAAATCGTCACACAACGTTACTAGTCATCAGAATAGTATACACCTACTAACTGTATAAACATTTTAAACAAAAAATAAGCAGATAAATATATACGAAATTATTCGATTAACAATAGCGTGTATAATAAGTAATCCACTCTATGTTTTACGTATTTTAATATCGATGAACACCACGAACACGTGACGCCAAGCGGTCGATGATCGATAATACTTAATAGCATTAATTGATTTCCGATTTGTATTTTTTTTTCGATTTCGAATTTATGGCGGCTGTCAAACGATCAATACTAATCCTGCTAATCGTTATAATTTACTATTTCGCTTGTCATGGCAAACAATATAAAAACGTGTTAACTGTAATTGCAACAGCAGCAGATGACGAAAAAAATGTAATTTTTAGTCGCTACTGTCTTAATGATAATAAATAATAATAATATTATTATTATTATAGAGTAGTATTATGAACAGAACGCAATCACCGCATATATATACAGTGGCGTCCGCAGAGGGGGGGGGGGCTAATGGACTGAAGCCCTCCCCCATTGACCATATTATTGTTTTTTTGTTTTTATATTTACCTCGATTTAATATAGTTTCTTAAATCATGTGTTTACCTAACCAAACAATGCAAACCATATTGTCCTGAACTGGCTAAACTTCTAAGGTTCATAGATAATATTTTTATACATTCCATAGTCAGTACTCAGTCATGATTAAAGATACTATCTTTAGCCGTGCCACAGCTAGTCCATATAAATCTATAATCTGTGATAACAATTGAATACTGAGTTAACCTGTTAAACCTTTTTTCTTTTTTTCATGGTATCGATGAGGACCGGAGCAGGGACTGCTTTCGCATTACTTCCACTACGGCCCCCATCATTTATTGTTAAAGAAAGTTCAATACATACAATATATAACAATATTCAACATATTACACACACCAGTTAGGTATTATGAATTTAACGGGTGTTGACAGTCACTAATTATTTATTTTCAAACCCCCCTCCCCCATTGAAAAATCCTGTGTACGCCACATATATATACAACATACATATTATATAATATAATATATTTGTACCTTTTCCGAACTAAACGAATCGGTCTGCACTTTCATCGTGGCAGCACTGGTGTTTTGCAGGTTTTCCCGTTGAGATAGTTCTCCAGGTTTCTGCAACGTTTTTTTTTTTTTTTTTTTGTGAAAATGTTTGAAAACAATCACCGATCCACAACGCAATGCAACCGTGTGATTATAATACGACTGTTCGGACGAAGATCGTACACTATTTTACGTCTGCTACTTTACACTGTTTAAATGAAATACCGGCCTGCAACGACTGTGTGATGGCGGTGGTGTATATTGTTAGACTAAACTTAGACAATCGCGAATTTTCGACTCGGTCGTACGCGTGCGTGTGTGTACGAGTGTTTAAATGTTCGAGTGTGGGTATAATAATATATATTATCATCACATATCATTATTATTATATACGCGTAAACTCCCACAGAATGTCGAGAGACGTGAAAAAAAATATGCGAAAATACTCGCGGGAGATAATGTTTTTTTCTTTTTTTTATTGCCCAACGACCGCTCCGACGATGACGTCCCAATACCTATTCGGGTGTAATACCATTGCAATAATAACACGATAAATTGTCGTGTGCAAAATATACATAATATTATGTTACCCGCGGTAGTTGACGATGCCCCCCACAGACGTTTGATCCGCGCGATCAACAGTTTCTTTTGGTCGTCCACCGTATACATACAAAAACGTATATATTAATATAATAAATCATAATCATCGTGTACGTTGCTCTTCCAAGTGTGCGCTATTTTTAAATTTTGTTTTTTCCAAGAACTCTTTCATGATTTCCGTTAATGACTAAGGTAAGTCACACTTTAATATTTCCTTGTAATTTTTAAGCGCTAATTGTCCATCATAGCTTGCTTTCCGTCGCCACATATGTTGGATATAATAAATTAAAAACTGATTCAAATAATATTACGTACTTTACCGTATGAAATATTATAATAATTAATCTAATCAACGCGTCGTAATTCGCAAGCTCCAAAATCAATCAGTATAATTATACTTAGAGTTTAACTATTTTGAATTATATCAACCTTCATCTTCCCAACACCGCGTGAATAAAATGTAAATCAGCACGTTTAGACTTTAGAACACACACACTTATTATACTAGATTCATTCTAACGTACAGAATCATAAGGATGCAGATAACAATATCATTAACTTTTACACATTCACAAATTTCAACAATTTATAGATAATATCAACGATTTATTTTTAAACGATAAAAAGCACGCTGTATGCTAAACGAATGTTATAATATTACAGAACTTATCAGACGGGTTCTACATTCCGAGTTCTTGGAATTATAATTTAAATGCCAAACACAAATAAAAGAATCTCGTACTGTAGGTATACATTATGAGAAAAATATTTTTTTTCTTATTTGCCGCCATACGATATGTCTTCGTTCGTATAGTTTTAAAATCAAATCAATGTACCTAAATATTTAAAAAAAAAAAAAACGAACATTTGATCACATGAAGGGGTGATAGAAAAAAATGAGAGATCGTACAATAAAACTTTAAGTGAAACTACGTTTTGGAATTTACATTATATTATTTATTTACTTTACGTCCTACGTTCACAGAATCAATCAATCGACATAATGAATTGAAAATTACACATGATTTAGAAGTCCTTGAATATTTTCAGTAACTAATTTGCAATTCGCGTTTAACAGAGTTTAATAAAACAATCATTAAATGGCATCAAAACGCAATAACGACCACTGCTAGGCCGATTTCCTATGACATATCGCTAATGTGTATGAAAGGTAATAAAATAGTATAGTAAATGATATTATACATATATCTAGGTACGTTGAAAAAAGTCATTATATTGTAATATTCAAATATCATTGCAAAACAAAATCGCACGGCTGCTGGTTGGCTCTGATAACACATTAATTATTTGTGGAAAACGTTGTGATTCGCAATAATATAATCATAATATAATATTGTATGCAACGAGCCTAAAAAATAAAATGATAATTGTTTTTATGTAATGTCAGATATTGTAGTATAGTTAATGTACTACAGATAGAGAATTCGCGTAAAATCAAAATTCCGACTAAAAAATTAAACGTACCTATACGCGCGTTATCGACCACTGTCGTCGATTTCCAGTAGTCACAATAACAACATTAATTCCTTACTATATAGCTTTGGTTCGGAATCGCATGAAATCCGAATAAGGTACTAAACTACTACATTCACGGTGATTGTGTGGACTATATTATTGTCATATTATGCACATATAATATTAATATCAATCGTTGTTATATCCATCAACGCGCAGACGACTAAAAAATATAACAATATATACTTTGGTGTTTACTGTTTTTATTCGCGTGCCATACAATTATTAACTGTATGTTATAATATATTTAATATCAAAAAATTACGGCCCAGGTCGATATTATATATAGGTGTACAATAATAACAATAATAATAAAAACTTTATTATTGTTTTCGTTTTACGCGCAGGCGACGTTCGTGGCGAATGGTTCAAGGACGTGCCTCGGCGGCCAGAAAAATGGAGAGAATTTTTATTTTGCTTCCCCTTTTCCGCTTGCAGAATGGCGATTGGCCGTGAATCGGGTTTCGTCTCGTTTGCGGTTATTTTGGCCAGAGACGAAGGGAAAAATAAATAGATACGAGAGAAAAAAACTTCCTCGCTATAGTATACGTCGTGTACGTATAGTATTATGTTGTGTCGGCGGTGGCACAGAACCGAAATAAATCTGGCCGACTTGCCAAGACGCACAGCATTCGTTTGATTTATTCTCACCGTATGAGAATGTAAAAAAAAGACTCGACTGACCGCCGCCGAAATCAAATTCTTTGTATTTTTAGCGCCGCCGTGCGTATACCTACTCCGCCGCGTTTACCACATGACAATATTATAATTAAATTTTTTTAATCAATATACCTATTAAAAACGGGTAGAGAAATCGAACCTAAAAAAACTGAGCCCGCACAAACAATTTTAAGTTCCATAAAAATAATATCCTAAAAATTCGAACGCTACAAACTATGAAAAATTATGTTTGGTATACGGAATTGGTTCGACATTGAACGAAATATTATGTTCGATTTGAATTCGATCCACCTCTACTATACCTATAATATACTATTAAAAATTTTATATATTTGATCGGATATCAAATACTGTCGAATCGATTGTTTGCTCATCGCTATAACCAGATCTTTTAAATGTATCGCTACGACTTTTCATCGGCATTAATCATCATTTACCTTGGACTCTGCAGCTTTATTGAACGTGCTCATTTTTTCGGCCATTTTGACCGCGCCGCCGCCGCTGCCGCTCATCATTAGCCGCCAAACGCCGCGCATAATAAATCCGCACCCGCAAAAGAGACACGTCTTAACGTCGCCGTCGTAACGATGTTTGATGATGACAATAATTTGTTGTATTATTATTATTATTATTATTATTATTAAAACGACACAGTTGTAAAGGCAGGCGCGACACTGCAGGCCAAATAAGTCCGACTTGCGGGGGCAGGGTAAATTATGCAATTATTATATACACTGCACTTGCAGCAGCTACCGCGAACCCGAGAAAACTACGACCAAACCAATCGGCAATTTTCCGACAGAGCTTTCACTGTTATTATTTTTTTGTGTTTAAGTTTTACGTGACTATAACGACGGGGCTAAAAGGCGTGTGCGTGACCCGCTGGGACGGTTGTAACGGTGCGCCGGGGACGGCAATAAAAACGGTGGCGGCGTCGTACGTTTGGTTGCCCGACTTGGGCGCCACCGCCGACGTCCGAAAAAAAATAAAACAAAATACCGACGGCAATGATAATATATAGTCTATTATAGTCTATATACTACTGCACAGAACACTATTAGGTTAGAGTATCGACCCGAGTAATAAATTTGTTAAGACGTAGACTTTAGAGTTGTAAACGATCCGGTCTCGACGACGAGAAACTACGTTATTTGCAGTGTACAGTGAATCAATTACCAAATAAGAGTGCGCGAGCGATGGAGTAAAAATAAAAATAAGAGTGTGTAAATGAAAGAGAGATACGGATTTTCGAGGATCAGATGATTTTCATTAATATATGCATCGTTTGATAATACAGATTTAATTCATTTTTTACCACTGCAATACGAATATATAAATCGACACTTAAAAAATATACCCACGGCGAGAGACCTACAATAAAACTAATTATTCTATAGACGATTGTTATGGTTTATTCGACAGCATGTCCACCGGGTAACTATAAAGGGTTTGGGAGGAACAAAAAATCACTTACTTGGCGACTGAAGTTTTCCGAACGAAAGGAGATTTTTTGAAAATTTCTTAGCAACGTCTCGTTGGAATGCACCGAAGAAAAAAATTGAGCCATTGTATGTGATCACAATGAAAGAGAAATAAAGCGCATACTACGATTTATTTGTATTTCAGGATTGCTGAACTCAAAAGTATTACTTTGCAATTTTCCTCTACAAACGTATATTTATCGTTAAAAATCTGTATAGCGTTTATATTACAAGTGAAACACGTTTCATCGAACACTGTAGGGTCGTCACTATAGAACTATACAACTATACAACTGTCTATACTCTATATTCGTCGAACAACTATATAGGACAGTATAGACTATATTATGTCATAATAATAAAATGTAAAAAATTAAACGATATGACTAATAAAATATTATAGATTATAGCAAATCTATCGTATGATAATTTCATAGAATAGTTAATAACTAATAAGAAACCAATCATTGCTAATTATACAAACACACCAAACGGCGAACAGCACACTCAATGTACATCTCGTTTTCGTACATATATGAGTAATGTATATGAAATAATATGAGTTATAATTAATATCATAAAACATGAAATAGTGCGAATCATAATAATATTATATTAACCGTCGTCGAGGTTCAACGATTACTTAATCGAAGACTATTTATTTTTTTAACATAATTATCGAGGTTCCGGTAAATTAACGATAAATAATTATTATCGTAGGTATTCGACTGAGATTGTTTTGTGTGCATCTGCAATGCATGCACACCGCACACTTGAGCAACAAAAATGTTTTCCAATCGTAAATATAGTGATATATTAATAAAATAAGTATTGTAAATCAATCAACAAAAACGTTTCGCGATAGCCGTTGAAATGAATACACATATAATGCTAATATATAGTATATATAGGTAGGTAGGTAGGTAATTATATTATTTTAATTAGCACCAGTTGAAAAGAGTTCGATTTACTGATGCGGCTGAATGTCGAGAGATACAGAATAAAAATAAAAAACATTACGACTGCACTGTTGTACAGGAAATATGTATATTATAATCGTATTTACATATATTTTACGAGCACCTCACGTGGGTCAAATAGTGCAACGCGAGAATTGAAAAAAAACAACATTAATTGGTTTTCGAGACGAACGTTTAATGCGAGTGTTTCAATGGCTATTGGAAAATTTCGTAGGTTTTTTGTTTTTAATTTTTTTTTTTTTTTGCAACCAGCAATTCGCAACCATAAACTTGTTATTATAATGCGACCCGTGTCGGAACAGCAGTTGAACGCAGTTTCGATACCTAATCAAAGAAAAAATTGAACAAGAAATTTGCTGAGTTTGCCCTCACCGCTGTCGTGTAAGTAACAACACGGACGAAGTTATTCGGAGTCATAAAGTAATAACATGTTTGCGCATTGAACGCTGCATAATAAATATTAAACATACTTTCAAGTAATTTAATAATATTTATAATTAATATTGTACACGAACTAGCAATAATTTGATTCGAGACGCACGTGATTTGTTTTTTCCTTTATAAACGTGTTTTATCACGAGTGATATTATTTTGAAGGAATAGTATTATTTTCCCATATACAACTTATTATTCTATACTGCTGCTACGGTTTACTCCTACAGGTATAACCTGTGGTCATGAAACATATTTATTCACATATCTGTAGGTATAATTAATTAATTAATTAATATTATTATAGTTAATTATCATAATTATTACGGTTTAGAAAGATAAGTTAAATATAATTGAGAAGGTACTTTACCGGAATTTGATTTTTAAAACCAATGTGGCTACTACACTATACATATACATAGTTTAAATTCACGACTTGGAATATTACTCGATAATAAATTATAATAATGTTGTCTAAACTTAAATGTATTATTTCTTCGCTTTTATATAAATATTTTAAAAATAAAATTGTAACAGATTTTATTCACGGACAATTTTATTATATAAATATTTACTCCCATGATTCTCAGGCTTTTTTATACGTACGATATTATAAAAACATTATCAATAAACTAATAAAAATAACTCCAATTTGGCAAAGTCTAACTGTATAGAGAACTATGTCAACATATTAATATAAATGTCCTATCTATAAACTTATCCGCAAGAGTTAGATCGCTATACGAGGACCATTAAAACGTGAATGTCCTAGACTTTAATTATTATGTTATAATATTAAAGTAATAATATATATTTCAATGAACACGGAAAATTAATAGTAATGGATTATTGACAAATGAGATTAGTATATTATAGTCGTTCAATACCATACATACTTATAGGTAAATACATTAATTTTTTCTGTCATGTCTTAGTGACAAATTATCACTAAATTTGTAGACAGTATAAACACGTCTGTAAATGTATGAATGTAAACGTATGCGTACACGTGTGTGATAGTCAAACAATAATAACCGCTTCCGTACTACATATAACTCGAATTGTTATTTGATTTATTGTTGTTTGATATCACAATATTATGTTTATAATTTGTCAAAAAAAAAAAAAAAAAAAATGCATTTTGATATTACAACTTCATTCAAAACCACTGTTACAACAGGTATAAGATATAATAATGTGCTACAATTCAGTCGAAAAAGTTACACAATTTG
Organism: Diuraphis noxia; assembly: GCF_037042655.1. NCBI lineage: Eukaryota > Metazoa > Arthropoda > Insecta > Hemiptera > Aphididae > Diuraphis > Diuraphis noxia. Next base: position 32,883,802 of record NW_028301715.1, on the reverse strand, counting down.
GTGCAAATCGGGGACCACTGATACCGTATCAGTATTACCGCTATTATAATATCATCGACGTATTTGTAACACATTATAATATCTTATCAGTGCAGGTTCACGTGGAGAAGAGCACACCAAAACCACTACACTGTATAAAAAAATCTTGGTCAGAGCCACTATATAGTTAAGGCGAATTAAAGCGAGCGAGAACTAGATCATAAATATCATGACAGAAAATATACGTACATAGGTATATAAATATTACGTACGAGAATATGTACGTATAGGAACAAAGTACTTAAGATAATCTGTTTTGCTGTCAATTCGTACATCACGCAAAAAATTACCATGAGGTGGTTGACCTATTATTACAATATTTTTTAAATGAAAATGACACAGGTGGTTATTATACTGCAATATCGAGTATTATAAAAAATGTTATAGGTATTCAAAAAATGTCGAGTGCTACGGCTCGGCAATATTATTGTTCAACTAATTCTAGGTAACAAAACAAAGCAATTATTGAATAATGTGTATATATGTACCTATATACATCAAACAATTAGCTAATTGACAAGTACTTGTGCTCTATCTCTCTCTCGTCGAAAAATCGAGCTTATAATCGTCAACGAATGCAAATCTACAATTCTTACAAGTATAGAAATTATAAGGTGTATAAATAACAGCGTCACCTAAAATATTACATTTATTTTATATTTACAAGCGTCTTTAAAATACTAATTTTTTAGTATCAAAATGAAGAAACTTTAAGATACGTCTTTCAATACTGAAGCAAAAAAAAAATTATATGTCTTTGTATTATACCAACAACAATCATGGAAACTTTTATTGATGATACTACATGTGAATCTCTAGGGTTTTCTGAAAGTAACTCTTTCACTATTGTTTAGCCCTACTATTTTGGCACCATATACTATCATTTTATATCTGTCCACAACAGTTATTCACTAAAATATGCACATAAATTGCTACTATGTTTTGATAAATCCCTATATTATTTCTCTATTCAACATATTAGTTGTAAATGCAATAAAATAATACAATTTTTTGAAATTAATTTTCCTAACTTTTTCTCGGACGTGAGGCATCAAATCTAAGTAAAAAGTTCGATGCCCTGAGCCAGGGCCCTGCTTGACCTAGCTCTAAGGTCGACCTTTAATAAAGTGAATATCAGCTATTTAAAATATAATATACCACCTACAGCAGCGATGTAATTCAAATATTATACGATCGGACATAAAGAAACTGTAGATTCAGATTTCAAACGCGTAGATTTTGTAGAACTTAGTAATTACATCTTTATAACTTGTTACGACTGACCACTGTGGTTATGCTTATGATATTAGGTATATTACACAAGTTTACGGACTCCTTAAGAGTCATATATACATATATTATTTGACTTAAGTTGGAAATTAATGTATATTGCATTCAAATTTTAGGAATAAATATATACTCATATTACGGTATATTTAGATACATACATGTTTATAATGGTATTGGATACTTTTTCTGCTATAATGTTAAATTAACAGTTATAGATAAGGTTTGCAGTCACGTAATATTTAAATAATCCTTTAAACGATGTCTTGTCGGAATTATATAATACACATTATATTATAATATGCCATAAACTAATCGATCGAATTACTCTTTCACGCAAACATATATTTTACACTCGCGCCTAATCGTTTCTATATTAGCCATTATAAGTATGTATTGCAATAATTTAACCTATATATAAAATACATATTGCATATAGGTATTTTATTGATGGATGTTTATACAATAATAATACACATGTAGTCGGTGCATTCCACCATACTATACCTACTATATTAATCATTATAGACGTTTACATTTTATTTTAATTAATATATAATATATGAAAGCCAACATTTTTATGGAGTATACACGATTATAAATCGACAATCACGATAAAAAACAAATTTAAAAAATGTATCACCTATTAAATATTGTTAAAATAAATGATCGATTTAGGACTCGTATATAGTTGAAATCATATGTGTATATAGTATATAACTGATGGCAGCGATGGACCTACATGGACCGCTAAGCTGTTGAGAAGAAGAAGAAGAAGAAGAAGAAGAAGTATATAGGTAATAAATTGTGTAAGATTTTAATCAATCACTCGCAATATAAGTCTATACATCACGTACATAATATATATTATAGGTACAACACAGATGGAAATACAATGCAATCACAATGATTAATAATTAATAAAGTATATTATATCTCACCTCAACTGCATACGGAGTACACATAACTTTTTATCAGAAAATCAACTTCTAATATTATTAAAAGTGTTAAACAAACATTATGCCAGACAGAAAAAATCAAATATCATATTCATGTCAAATAACAATTTTACGTAAATGACAAATGTAAATTAATACTTAATGTTTTTGTCATGCAATGTTATGATAAGATATTAATTGTATAATACTATAAACATTTTTAGGGAAGAACCCATGAATTAGTTTAATATTATAATGTATATTCATCATGAATGATGTTTTTTTTACATATAAATATTACTAGTATACTATAATGAATTATAATATATGTAAATGAAAAAATTAGACTTGTGTAAAGTATTATATTATAATATTATATTATTTATCAATTTATCATACCTTCTAGTTATAACGGCTGAATAACGATAAGAAGAAATATGTATTTATTTTAGAAGAGTATACATAATTTTATTCATAGTTATTAGTAATTATAATATATAATTTATAATTTTATAATTTTTGAGAGGTGTTTTTTTTTTTAAATTTAGTACTAATAATACCGTAATGTAATTTACATGGATTAGTGTCTACCGTTAAAAACAAGGCCAATGGTGAACAAATCCCCTACAAATCAACCACAGGAGATGACAGTAACAGCTAGCGTAAACTGTTAAACATTATTACGGTGATAAAATGTTTAGTTCTTTGCAGTTTAGGAAATTGTTCGCGATGGTTTTAAAGGTAATTATTAATCATAAGTAAGGTTACCTAACCTATGAAAAATAACATAATATTTCATCATGGGAATGTATTTTTTAATTCGACGACCGTAAATTATTCTCGTTTTTTTATTTCAATAATTATTAATTTAATACGAATATGCAAATATGGTGGTAATCGACCAAGGACGAACTCTTTTTAAAGGCGGCTTTCGAATATGTTTGCATCTCACGTTCAAATCTATCTCGTGGCTTATTTTTCAGGTAATTTTCATTAGTTATATGCATATAGCATATGTGTAGTTGGTTTTAACCGGCCTACAGATCACACCTGTGGTGCATTTTCACAATAAAGTCAAATGTATAATATATATATGGCAGAAAGCGTAAAAATATATTTAATTGAAAAATGTGATTAGAAAATGAATATGTACACGTAATACATGTACACAATATTTATTATTTGGCATGTTACATTATTCTCTAAGGTTGTCAACTTTACTTTAGTGTAAATGAACCAAAATTCAAACTGATACTGTTTAGTGTCACATTTGTGATTATCGTCGCTATATTATTATTTATTACATACAGAAATACAGCTTTTAATCACGTAAGTATATACATTGACGTCTACCACATTCTAGGCATTGTGCAATGAAAAAACAAAAATGTTTTCTATCTATAAAGCTCGCACTGTAGTTTGTCCAACTGCGACAGGTGTGTGAAAAAAACATATATCTCGGCTAATCTGATAAAGAAAAAATAATTTAAAATATATTAGGTAGTATAGGTACTATGTAATAAATCGTATTATAGTTAAAGCGGTACATAATTCTCATTGTTTTTTACCAAACTGCAGTTTTATAGCTACAGCTGGTTTTTGATTTAAAACGATTTTTCCATTAAAATTAATTACCACACTATAATGAGCACATTACGACTGCAGGTTATTGGCAAAACGACTATAATCGTAACTTAATCTATAAGTTCAGTAAAATGTAAGTACTCGGGGATTGGTGTCTTTTCCTAAGTCTTGAACAAGTGATGAAGGGGAATTCATATTATTTGTTTCTGTGCAGCAATTCACGCGTCGTCTTGTTATAAGTAGGTCATTTCTATATTATACTCATATGGTTTTCATTTTACATAGTAGATGACTCACAACTACTCGAGTTCATCGGAAAATACGTATATTAGGACCGTGTGGTAGCGTCTTTGGCCCGTTTTATGTACGAAAGTACGACGTGAATGTCCGGTGTTCGGGTGTTGTTTTTCGAACAGATGGTGGAGGTCATGCTCAACCTGTAAAACGAGAAACAAAACGAAACCCCGTCCCGACGGCGGCTGCGCTTTTCGCGTAGGTCGAGGAAACCACGGGCCGAGAGACGCCATCATGTATTATTTCCGTCGTCGCGTCGTCGGTACTCGTGCATTATATCCGACGTATTATTATACCGTCGCATAAAATTAAAGGCGCGCCACACTTGCGCAATAGTAAACAATAATGCATAATTCAATAATCGGAAACGCAGAAGAGGGACTTTTTCGTTTTGTTTTCCTTTAGGTTTATTTGTTTTTTTTTTTTTTTACGGCGTCTGCAATAACTATTACGTGAGACCGACCGGTAGTTAGCAAACTGCAGATCGAGATATTGAAGAAAAGGTTGTCACGTGAACGAATATAGGTACACACGAAATATCACAAAAAACGAGTAAGCACGCGTAAAAAAGAATTAATAGCGACACACGAGTCTGTGAATTGACAGAATAAACCAGTTTCCCGTCGCCGATCTCTCACTCTATGTATGTCTCTCTCTCTCTCACACACACACACCCACGCGTCGTCTTTGACCGGTCTGTATGTATTATAATATGTATTTGTATTATTATTATTATTTTATTATAATATTGGTTATGGTATAATAATACATGCGTACAGGTATAAGACTGACGACTAAACGCGCTATAAATCACTCGCGTGTTGTAATAATATTAATAACGATCTTGTTATATTTATTTTACGTGCACACGACCAGCCGATCAGCCGAGACACAACGGTTGTCCCCACAGAACGACACCCAAATTTAAATTACATGTTAGTGGCGCCGAAAGTGATCAAGTTCCACGTAATATTATTTTTATAATATTATGACGCGTGAAATCATAACATAAGGGCGATTGATGAAATTGTTCGATAGTTACATTTTATTTTCCGCGGTGCTTAAGTGGTTTAATGGCGATCGGATAGGCGGCATATACCCACTATATATCAATCTTTGTATTTCGTCAATTTTTTGTTTCGTAAAGGTAATTCGGGTCGTATTAGTACAGATATACTAAACGACATAATATAATAATATGTGATCCGTCGAATTGTGTGTCTAAGTAATAATGCGTAGACGTAAAATACGCCTGCAGGGTTGTTACATTTTAAACATCCACATTTTTAAGTTACTTCTCACCGATGACTATTATATAAGTCGGTTCAGTGAAAAAAATATAGTTCTTGTCCATAGCATTCATTGATTTACTCTGAAAACAATAATATTAAATTTACCGCTGCGAAACACTTCCAATTCCTATAGTACGGCGCGATCTCGTTCGTATTCAGACACTGACCAACCTTAACAATACGAGAATTGTACCTGATGTGTTAATTTCCATCTAAAATCTAAATCACGTACCGAGATTCCATATTTTACATAGTCATGCAATTTTACATATATATACGTATAAACTATTCTCTATTTTATTATTTCTTTCAATTCTAAAAACGCATTACATCAGTGACTAAAAATTGTAGACTAATCTACGTCAAACGACAAATTTTGATAAACCAGAAATTTATATTAAATGTGTTGATAAATAAGAAAAAGACTTATCTGTTCTGTTATCACTGTTTTTCCTTTAAACTTATAATTAATGTAGAATGGTTTTATAAGCTGCAAGATTTGGGATTAAATACGCGAAGGTTATTGTGAAATCAGAATAAATAACTCTAGAAAATGTTTCTTCAATACACATTTAAAAAATCAAAAATCAAACGGTATGTGAAAGAAACCTAATTCGGTAAAATGTGATCCTACTCGAACACGTGTGTGAATCACTCATCAAAATTACGTACATAATAACACGTCTTTTGTCGTAAAACCGAATTACGAGTTTCAAAAAATTCCATTCTCTTTCCGGCCAGATATCGACGTATCAAACGATCATTGATAACGGGTGACAACCATCGCACAAATGATTTTAAACGAGAACTCTATAAATAGAACATTAGTGTGCTTCCGCCTCATTGAGTACCTGCAATGACTCACTTTCATCGACTGCAATATTAAAAACGATTGTCAAGTTCACCTATGCACACGAATCATACGTCTTGCAGATCAAAGACATTCCATGCGATTAAGAAACTTCAAAAACCTATAAATCACGATATATGCCTTATAACTATATGTGCTCATTACCTATATTGCGGGACATCTGAGGGTTGCACACCCCAACCAATATATATACCAATATATGTATAAAAGTCTATGATGATGGTTTCTTCAACCTATGTATATATATATATATAACTATACAACATATACCCCCGAGCGAATCCTGGATCAGTATATACTTAAATACACTAAATATTAATTGTATTATCACTTCCTGCAGAGGACATACAATTCGTCGGATAAACGTTATATTAATTACCCGGAGACCATAATATAATATAACCACGTCATCACGTCCGTACCTGGAGTTTGCTCATAGCGGTCTCGGTTTCGCGGTTGGCAATAGTGCTCCCGATGGTACCAGCGAGTCTGGCCCGGATAGCGTTGGCCGCGTGCAGCTTGCGGACGTCGCCGTGCTGGTGGAGCACCTCCTGCGAATCGGAAACCGTGCTGCTGGTGCTGCTCGACGACGACGACGACTCGTACGCCTCTTGGACCAGCTTCGATGTGGACACGCGCCGCTCGGTGGTCGCCGCGGCCGGGTGTTTCAGTCGTCCGTCCTGCACGGCCACGCGGACCGGTTTAGGGCGGGTGGTGGACGCGTGGAGGAGCGGCGAATCGTTGGACACCAAAACGGGAGGCGACTCGGGAAACGTGACCAGCGGGTCCGCCCCGTCGACGGGGTTGCAGCAGTCGGCGTCCTCGTTAACCGCGGTAACGTTACCGCTGTCCACGAGTATCCGCTGTTGGAGCAGCTGGGAGTTTTGCAGTTCGGATGACGTGGTCGTCATTTCAGACACCTGTCGGTGCAGGACGTGCTGAGACGTGGATGACGAAGACGACGTGGACGACGACGATTCCATCATCCGTGAACTCGAAGACGACGACGACGTGTTCTTCTTCGACGACGCCTTTTGAAAACAAATCAAATCAAACATTTTCGTTTTTTATTTTAACAGTTTGTTTTATTTTTATTGGTTTAAGTTTTTTTTTTTTTAAATACTGTTGTGTAATGTATTTCTTATAACGTCCTATGTAATATAAGTTTATCAACGCCAGTCTATCACGTCCATATTGCAAATGTACGTCCTGTATAAGCGAATCTAAACTATATTATAACCTATTCGAATTTGCGAACATGATTATAGTCTATTATACAAACATTATAAAAACACACAATATAACTCCTTAGTTATATTAAGAAAATAAAAATTTCAATCTATGATCCAGTTTTTCAAATTAGTAGGTATTTAAAAAAAAATTCATTTAAATGTGTCTTATGGAATATTTTGATGATGCGCTTTTAAGTATAGTTATATTATCCGTTGGTTTATAAAATATCCAATTTGAAAGTATAATTTTTCTCAAATTTAACATATTTTGGTAAGCAATGGAAAAATTATTGTAGACTGACAGGCAAACTAAATTAAATATTCGATTTAAACGATACCAAATGTTTTAAAAGTATAAAACAGATATAAATAAATGAAAAATAAATTGTATTAGAGTTGAAGAATTTGTATTCAGTAAATTCTGATTACCCCAACCTTCAATATAATGTGCGTCAACAGCAATGCAAAAACAGAAAAAATATTTTTCAAAATAAGTTTAGTCAAACGCTATTTTTCATCATCTAGGTTAGTAATTTAAATTAACATATTATTATAGATATTATTTATTTTATATTTAAATATTGGGTTCCTATCTATACCTATACTTGTTCATATATTCAGTGAAATGATAATTGTTAACTTGTAATAATTTATTTTAATATGATAAAATAAAATATGTTAAACGTGGCTTTCGAAACACAATATTACATACTTCCCGGTTATATTTCCCGGTTGTATTATTTCACATAAATTACGTAAATAAAAAAAATGATCGAGCTTTTTATTTATTTATTTTTCATACTGCCTATATATACGAGTGTGCTGATAAAATATAATATCACGTACATTATAGAGAAACGAAGGTATAATTTGTTCAGATGTTCATAATGATGATACTTTGAGACAAAAATATATATTATAATCTCGTGACGAACAATAGGCGCAGGCACTCGTTTGAGAAATGCGAAAATTTACATAATGTCATGCCATCATGGTAAATACTTGCAGCCAGAGACATCATATTATGTGCATTGCACATGTTATTATTAGTAGGAATATTATAATATTTATAAGGTATATATGTGGACATATTATAGTGTTGTGAGAAGATGAATCATGCGGTTTGCCATCAATTTCGATTTCGGTTTATTAAAACAAATCGTGTGCAGCGGGTATCCGTTTGAAACTTCAGCCCACGAGGACGATAATAATAATATATACATACCTGATATAAATAATAATAATATGTAGGCCTACTCCATCATTGTTATTATTTATTTTGTATTTCGTAACGTCAGTTTACACACGCGTTTCTCTATAGAAACTACTTTTGTCGCTGTTATTATTATTATAATTTAATATTATGTCACCTTCGATTCGCTGCAGGATCATATTACTATTATTATTATTATTGTGTGAGTTCAAAAGCGCGTGGCCTCGACAGTGGCGCGATATCGTACGGTTATAAAATGCCATCAAAATTAATTGTGATATACGAAAGGAAAATAATCGTACTTATAAATATTTTTATTTCACACACACGATAAGAAAATATTGTATGCACATAAGATATTTAATATGCTGTGTTTTGTATTTTGTCTTGTGATATTACATAGTGCATACCAGTACCTATATACATTCACTGAAGTGTCACAATTCAATAATTGGGAAAGAATTAAAATTAAAATTGAGTTCTTATGAGGACATCAGATTATGAGAAATCCTTGTGTCTAGTCGTCGCATGTAGATAGATTTGCGATCCGGTGGGTATTGGTTGTAGCTGGTATATCAAGTAACTTGGGTAATGGTAGCCAGTAGGCACATCAGTACTATTACATTGTATTTCATAATCGGACATACCCTTTTCACAATATTATACTAACGCAATATTATCGATTTAGTCTTTAGATCTTATTTCAAATTTCTTCGATCTATCTCAATATTTTAATGCCTGCAAAGGGGATTATTGTATTCCTGAAATATACTACGTAATTACAATCAAAATATTATTTGATACGAGTTCAAAATATTATTCCCTACATGAATTATTGTACTACCTATATGTTTACTGTAATATTATACTCCAGCAGCATTAATTATACAATTTTATGTGAAATAATATTTTCATGTAATATAGTGATCTTCATCACCGCCGATAGGACTCATCATTTATGTGCTATAATAATTAATTATTAATATTATACTGCAAAAATAATCAACGGCAAGTACTTTTAACTACTATAACCAAAGGAAGTACTTAAATAATTTTAATACTTCGTAGACATTTCGAGTGCTGCCTAACATTATAGAACGATTTTCGTTTTCTCTATATTATACTAGTGGTTCAGCTAATAAAAAACTATACAAACGAACTATATGAAGAGCTAAATAATAAATAAGACACATTATTGTTGTTGTGTAAATAAGAGGTACAGTTCCTGTTGATAATCAGCTCTCATAGAGTTGTTTATAATATTTTGCAGACAATGGAACGAAATAGAGAGACTGAAATCACTACGCCCACGCACACAATATAATATAATACACATTTATCGGTTGTGCAACTCACCATATGGTTGCCGGCGGTCGTGGCCATCGTCGTCGCCGATCCCATAGACCCGACGCTGTTCTTCTTTTGAAAACCCTCGATGACCGAACTCATGTCGTGTAAGTCTGAACCATCAGCATCCTGAAGGAACCCCGCCATCTGTAGAACCACGAAAAACAAATCAAACAATCAATTCACGTGAGACGAGTAAGAGCTAAAACATAATGATATAATAATGCAAAACGCGTAGCTTCGAAGAGTATAAGTCCTACAGTTTTAAGTAAATATAATATGATTGTACATAGAAAAAAAATCGATTTTGGAGAGAACATGCTGTCAATATGTGCTTTTCGATCGATTCTGTACCGCGGTATATATTATATAAATGTGTGTGCTGGTGTCGGTGGTATATTACGGTAATTTTACACGAGTGTACTGTGTTATTTAATATAAACAATAAAAATATATTTTAGATATATATAACTATATCAGTCAGGTACCTACTTAACGAGTAACATTAGTTCAAGGACATTGGTATACACATAATAATAGTATTATACAATCCGTGTAAACGGATAAAATAATACCAAGCACGAACGCACGATATTAATATACCCTTATGGGTATAAGACATAGGTCGTAACGATAAGCGTCATCGCGTGTTTATTTTGCAAAACGGTTGTCTGCGTATGTGGTCGGACAAAAAGCTAAGTCCCGTGGCGTCACCGTGTTATATAACACATTTTATTATAACATACATTACATATATTACAAAGGTATTAAAATAATAAAATCCATTAGGCATTATAGTTGCTATTGCCCCAACCCATTATGCAAAGTATAACTATATGTTTGTATTTTATTATAATCAAAAAATTATTTAGAAATCATAAATAAACAATAAAATCGATACTGTAATAAGTCATCATTTCTGTCTAATAAAAAAATATGACATTACTATTAAAATATTATTGTGCCATTAGTCATTAATATATTATACAGAACTTAGGTTAGAATATATTTTTATAGCATTGTTTGTTGGAGGAAATGCAATTTTTATAAATCACAAAATCAAATCGAATTTATTTATTGTATTAACGAGTTTTCGACGTCACAAACATCATTCTAAATAACACACATAGAATATTGTGACTATATTATTGTATTCTTTCATTTTTTATACATATTATATGCATAGGTGCAATTTGGGGTGTGCTTGGAGGTGCATAGCACCCCCATATTTTTATTGGTTATAAACTTATATAACTTATGAATTTATGTCATGGGCATTAGGAGATAAATTTATCACTTTGGTCAACTTAAATCTAACACCCCCATAAATCTAACCCAAATTGCGCCTATGATTATATGTATTAATATGTTAATTAATGGTACAATTAATATAAATAGCATGGTCTATCAGTTAACTCTGAACAGATTAAGGTAGTCCAGACATCCGTAACACCCTCAAAACAAAAATTAGGCATACGCCTCTGTGTGTACGTAGATACTTACGATTAATCTCATAATGATCAATAGTATTATGGTACATTAAAAAAATATTTATTTTTGTTTCATTATTACGATAAATTTGTCATATTTTGCGTCCGATTAAAAAGGCACATCGTATGCCGGAACAAATCGCGCAATCTAAAACGTTGTAAAATCGCAACACGCGGAAACGGATGGTCGTGGACAATGAACTATACAACGACGTATAATAACAACGACTATTGTATACCGCACCGAAGACTTGTCCCACGTGGTCGTCTTCGCGTATGCTCGCAGCTTTTTTATTTAGTCGAGCGCATTCGCCGATTTCGATGCGTTTGTATACAAGGTCGTTGATAATATTATAATATCCACATTTTCGGGCCAGTTTAAATATAGCCAAAATCCGTGGGCGGTGGAGGCGTCATCGTACTATTTATTAAATATGTTATTTCTGTTATAATATTTCTCGTATATGTATATATATTATATATATATATATTACATTTTATTGTTTGAAGTTCTCGAGAAGCGCCCGCGTCATCATCGTTGTGAACCACCGGTGTGGGGGGGGGGGGGGGGGGTGACTGTGAGGCACGTGTCAAACACTGCCACGACGAACCAAAAGCATTTCCTGAGTCGGCGATGGGCGGCCGGACGGTGTAAAAAATATATTATATTAATATGATATAATACATACGAACATTGTGCAGTGTATATGCGTATACGAAGACTAACGGCGCCCACTTTCAGCGATCTTCTGTCGTTGACGACGCCGTACCCATTTATTTTTTACAGCACTCGTATTATTGTAGCTGTGGAAGGTCAAATCATTAAACGCGTTTCGTGTGAGACGCCTACGCGAGATCTGCAGCAGTGTAAATCGGGTATAACGAGTTTATTCGGCGAGTCCATCAGGAGAGAGGACCAAAGACGTATAATACATATTACATACTATTGAAGTATATTGTATATATTAAAATATTAGCAAAACTATAATAATATATCGTCGTACTTGGAATTTATTATACGTCATATAATTATTGGATTTTAAAATTCGATGTTACATACAAAAAAAAAACCCCAAACGTGATCGTGTGGAATTATATATCGTCGTGTATAGTTTCCGCGGCTTATTCTACAGTCAGGTCTGAAATACCATATACCGCATATTCATTGGTCGGTCGTGGTAATGAGTGCTTAGAACAACTTCATATGCGTTTATATATTATGCATGGAATGACTATATTTTTACGTGGTTTGAGAGTGATGTTACGATGTCAACACAAAACCGAGTTCTTCGTCGAGATATTTGTGGAAGACGGTTTTCTGTTCTGTTTTCTTCTGATTTTCTTACAAAAACAGGTACCTACTTATAAATTTTATGTTTTGACACATGGTGAGTTTTTGGCAGTTTTACCACGTCCGTTGAACGCGATCGAAATGTGAACATCGCGAATGGAATAATATTATATTATGCGAAATGACAGGTACAATAAAAATATCTTCTTGACGACAGACGAACAATGGTCACAGAATTTGGTCTACGATTGACAGAGATTATATTATTTATTGTATAATATTGTACCTATATGTCCTAAATATTATGAAAACGAGCAACTATACCTACCCTCGCCTTTCTAACTACCAACCACCAAAAATACATTAAAATGTGTATGTTGTAAAACCTCTAAACTGTTGAGGGAATTGCTGCCTTATAGTCTTACAGTAAGACTTTACTCTTATATAAATCAGTTTTAACACGGTGAAAAAAAATTTAGTCATTTTCTATTTACAACGTATACATTTCTAGCACTGAAGTTTCAAAGATTCAGAATACAGGATATTTATTCGCAGTAAGTAATGTATAGTCTTCTTGAGATTGAATTGTTCGTGTTTTTCATTTTTCAACTTAAGGTTAACAAAAACTAGATGTAATGTTTTATAATTTGTACGTCTTCAGAAAATCGCTGTAATAGTTTTTCGTACGATTTCGGTGGATAAAATCAAAAATTAAAAGTCCATGTCGCATCGATAAATTTACGATGTACGAATACAATATATTATACGATATACAAATCTATTATTTATACGTAACATGCGACGTGCACACAGCACATAAACAACAGATAACCACTTCTAATTTTCATGAGTTCAAATTGTTGAGGCATTATGCGTTTGTATTTTTGAATGTCCTACTTCTCCGGCTCCCAAAAATCAACACGTATATTATACTTTTCATCGAACTCAATCACACACAAACGATAACGCACGTTTTACGGTCATTACCTAGGTCATTGTTGTCGCATTGTCCTCGTATCGCAGCTGAATTCATGATTCATGTTCGCAAATTTTAATTAAAGTAAAAGTTGTTACTAGAAATAATGAAACTATTTTGAATATTTAAAATATCGAATTTTGTGTTATGCTCACGAGAGATCCAAATTTCAGTATTTTCCTTGCAACGATATAAAACAAATATGATTAGTGTTAAAGTTTTATGTGACGGTTTCGTCTTATAAGTGAAAGTTAAGCATTTCTTAATCAATTAATTTCATTTGAACCTAATATTTAAAGTAATTTAAAATATGATAATTTATTATGACTACGAGGTATAATATATATTTTATTTATACAAGTAGTAGATACAATTATTATGACACTTTTTTTTTCTAATAAAAACTGACATATTAATTTCGTGTAAGTTTTTTAAACTAATTATATTACCGATGATAATAATTATAAACACTTTCATTCAAAATATGAAACAATGTGTTTATGTTATTAATGCGTTGATAAAAAATGTTATTGTTTTTAATGGGAAAATGTCAACACTCATAATAATATATGTATTAATATTATAAAATTGTAATATATGTTAAATTATCTATATTATTATTATTATTTCTATAAGTCTGTGGAATTTTGTTTGTTCGTTCTTATTTTTTATGAAACGCTTGTATATAATTATGCTAAATCTGGCCCAGCGCACACGTGCGTGTTGAACGCAAACACACGATCATCGCGAGAGTAAAATATTATTCTAGGTACCTACGGAAAATTTTAACGCACAAGAAACTACAACAAAAATTACCATTAGCCATACACAATATTGTATGGCTCGTGACGTTTTTTTCTAGTTGTATAAGTAGGTAGTATAATGTAGGTATATTATTATTAAACGTACCACGGAATTTAATATTTTAAATTTTGAATAGACAGCTATAACTACATTGTTATTGTTATTCAATTTTTTAATGCTTTTCTTGGGGAAATTCTTCAAGAATTTTGGTAATTCTAACTTTTTACAAACCCCTACGCACACTAATTACTGGTAATTAGTGCTGTTTTTGCAAAACAAAGTCGATCTATAAATATGTTACGTACATTTTCTTAGGAAAATATTTAACCTTCCACCACAGCCACGTCTACACGATGATCTTTTATGACTATTGTTGTAATATTTTATTATATGTTATAATAGATTTTGTATTTAATTATAATGATATAGTTGTATAGGACTATATAGGAGTATCCATCTGTATGACAAAAACCACGTAATATCATATTATCATTCATTACCAATTAATACGTCATGATCACGTGGCAATAATTATTATTTGGCCAATATTATTTTTAATTTTTAGCAGACGAAAATATGTTTAAAATAATACTCTTCTTTGGGACATTATATACTGTTGCAAAAAACAAAAATGAATTAATATAGAATCCCTTGATACTACCGTCTGGCAGTCTAGCTTTTAGGTACACGTTTAAAAAATAAAAATAGTTTATTTTGAACATTCGATCACTATAAATACGTTTTTACCTTGAGCACTCAAAGAATTATTTATTTTTAAGTCTAGAGTTGATTTGACTGACTTGCTTCGATCACAGTCAAATAAAAAATTTGACATAAAATAAACACGTCATGATTTTGAAACAAATAAATTATTAAATATTCAGAACATGGTAATTTAATCGTGAAATCAAAAACTAAAATGTACCTATGATTAGTTTTTTTACAAATTATTTTAATAACTATAAGATTTTAGTATTAATAGTATTAAATAGGTATATTATTATTTTAATTTTTATAAATATTCGAACGATTGGTAATAACTAATAACTAATAACTTATTTGCAGTATTTGTACAACAGTCAATTATTCACCAATTTTCTTAACTAGTAAAGAGTTTATTATAAGCTACAGTAGTTTATTATATGTTTTCGCTTTTAAATATAAAAGTACAAAAGCTGAAAATCCTGAGTAAGGAAATTAAAAAGTTTAGTATAGTGTAATAGGTACGTATGACATCGAGGAAGTCGGTAATTAATTATTATTGCAATTATCTTTACATTCCAGAACACCTTCACTGATTTAATACATGTTCCTCGACCCACTCATAATAATGTAAAATAAACCTTCATATTATATCATTTATAATCGTTTTTTTTTTTTTTCATAACAAAATAATAATAATGTTGTATGTTTAGATGTGTATGATATTTAATTCACATTATATGATAATATGAAATACATAAGTACCTACAATAAAATATATTATCTGTATTATCCATGTAATATCACTAAAATGAATGTACATATATTTGTCTGGGTTTTGTAGAATTAACTCTGGACGGAATTATTGTTTGTTTATTATATTTCGATTTATTAATTTTATTGAACGTGTTTAATGGCTTAGTGGATATAAAAGTATAAAAAAAGTATAAACTTTAAAAAAAACAACGTATTTTCCTATAAACATAGAAGATTTTAAGATTTTAACAATCTTCTAATAAATATTTGTCTTTTACTTAACCTCTACTGCATACATATAATAATAACATAATCAAACACCAACGGTATAGTTATGCACATAATTGTACATCAAAATTCAAAATATTTTATGCAATAAAACCGACACAGTTGGTACGCCACAATAATTAAATGTGGACATGAAAGTATACAATTACATTTGTACCTATACGAATTCGTCATCACTTTTTCGGTGAATTAATAGCTCGTGAAGAAATTACAATTATTTTAGAATCCACTCGATATTAGCGTGTAAAACAAATACGCAGGGTGTGATTTAATATTGTATATATGTATTATAATATTCACGTCGTTCATCGTTCGTACGCACAATAATAATATGATAAATACTTGAAAACCCATGATAATCCTGAGGTATTCGACATTTTCGGATATGTTCCTGACGCGTGGGTCGACGCAACCCGTAGTCCGATGAAGTAGATGTATCTGACAATTTCTGAGAGTTTGATATTTTGATTGGTTATCACGAACACCATATTTGTTGAAAGTATTATCGTGAAGATGACTTTGTCCCCTGCCATCGGTATCCCCACGAATTGCTCTGAAACAACTCGATACTTGATCGACGCTCGTGTCGACCTATTCGCGAATTGGGTCATAATTTTATATTTTCGTATGATACATATGTTATAAATATATAAAATTATGTAGGTGCCGACGGTTTAGGTTTAATCAGTATGGTCTGAACCACCCGAGGTATACACGATTTCACTCCACGCGTATTAAATACCAAAAGTACAACAGGTGGTGTTGAATTATTATTATAAGTACGACATAATAATACAATAACACACTTTTCGGTGGATTCTCACACAATATATTATGAAAAATAGTAGGTACTTAATACCTATACCTAACCACATTTAAATACCTAAATTATTTTACGGATTTATTCAAGCATTTATTTATCGATTGTCGATTGATGAAATACCTACCACCTATCGAATAATCATGCGTGAGAATGCGACGAAAAACATAAATTAATACATTGTATGCGATTTGAAGCGATGAAATAATACCTATCTGCAATAACTATATACGCCGCCGAAAATATTATAAACTTAATACCCTGACATGACGTGTCTGTGTAAATTGTGCACACCGCCATGTAATGCTGCACCAGGAGCGAATACGATTCACTCTGCTGCTATTTTATACCTTACACCTGGTTCACACGCGTGAAATCGATCGAATCTATAATATGCGTTTATTGCACACTCAGGTCGCGGACACGCACGTGTAATTAAAGACGCCACGCGAGTGCACTTCTGTGCAATAATATAATAATATTATTATATGGTCTACTAATGTGCTTACTGTTTCGTTTATTTATTACTGCTGTGTATTAAATTTTATCCCGTACGCATTTTCTGAGTCACAGACAAAATATTGTGTTATACATTTTTTTTTTTTTTTTTGATCAGTGCAGCAGGAATGCATTTGTGGAGCTATTTGTCAAAGTCGTCATCATCATATTATTATTATTATTATTATTATCCATTAAAATATAGTATTATGTACCTACGTCAATTCTAACCCACTATATATATTTCACTTATCTATGTGAAATCATGCTCGTTCGTTGCATCACTTCCGGAAATCGTTTGTAATCGTGTACCTGAGATTTTCGTACCTACTTAACTATAACTATGAGAAAACTTGTCAGAAGAATCGGTAACATTTACGTACAATATATTATAGACATATAGCTTCATGATGCATCATGTTTCTAAAATATATTTATTTCCAAAACGAAAATATTAATTGAAAATTGGGATTAATTAAAATGTATGCGTAACATTTAAATTAGTATAGGATACATTTAATATAACAATATTACGCGTATGTGTTTCTTTATGTATTAAATATTATTACGTATGTATTTTTATACATACAATTTTGATGTTAAAATTTCTTTTAAATCTCAACAGCTTATTATGAGTGCTCTTTATTTTTTTACGGTATATTTTACGGCAGAAAAAGTATTTATACAATATGTATTCTACAACTTATTCAATATTCATGTACAATCATACCCATAATATATGATCAATATTAACCATTTTAAAAATTATCTCGAATGCTAACGATTTGCCGCTGGACGCTGAATAATATATCCAAACAAATTATGGTGTTTATAAACAAAAGCACGTAGATATTCTACGATAATAAAATCGATTCCATGTACGCAAGTCGGTGAATCATAATAAAAATCATTTATTCTTATAAACTTATAATATAATATATATAATATGTACATTGACGCAGCAGCTGCTATAGCCATATTTAATGGTCAAATTATTATGCGTGAAAACAATCATAGTGCCTATCTCTATATGGATTTAAAGTACACATTATTATTATATTATATTAAGAATTGCTGCTCGTTATGGTATGTCAGGCGGAAATGGTATCGTATTGCCATTTGCATATTTATATAATAGTATATATTAAGCTAAAGTTTAATGCGATTAATAATTTTCTATAATAATAAATAATATAATGCACTTGTATCGTATAGACTCGGCGTGTATGCATGTTATGTATATTAAGCATTACTCTCTGGCCGGCGCGGTCGAGGTGTGGATTGAACTGGCAAGCAAAGCACAAAGACGACGCGCGACGTGTCGACAGCATAATGCACATGCACACGCACAGATGCGCCAGGTTTAGAAAATGTCATGGGGGCTCACTATTTTATAGGCATACGTACAGTTTTACCTAAATAATTTAATTTTCCTTAAATAGATGGTTAAAAAATTACTAAAATATAGATTTTTGTTGTTTTGTATGTTATAACATTTAAATAAATAAATAATATTAACGATTTCAATTTAAGTCATAGAAAACCACAAGACAAAAATTAAAAATGCAAATTTAATTTTGAAAGTTACATGTTTTATAAAGAAAATATATTTTTCCGCACTTTATTATTGTTAGTTGAATTGGTTTGCAACAGTTTATAAATTTATTTCTTCACCACGTTGAACATGGAGAATGGAAATATCATTTGAAATGTGACAGAAGGTGTATAATATTATTTTTTTATCAAACCATTATCATACTGTTAATCAGATACCGATCAAACAAGAACCTAGTTGATTATCAAAATCTTGACTTTTTCTCAGTTATCAATATCGGAAAATTTTTTTTTATTCTCAATTAATTTATTATGAATAAATTTAATATTTTGAGGGCATTTTACAATTTGAAAACGGTAGGGGGCTGAGCTTCACTTTATCGAGCTCATGGAGGGCTAAAGCCCCTGAGCCCCCCTGTACTCAACACCTTTGCACATACACACACATAATTATGTTATATACATTGTACGCATACGATATATACCTCGCTATAAATTGTATAACATATTATATCGAGGTGTATACAAAAATGTAATATTTTGCATTCGTCTCGAAAAATTCAAATCTGTCCGCGGTATGTGTCTGCTGAGCAAGTAAGCTGTGCGAAGTTTTTTTTTTTTTTTTTTATAATTTTTTTTATACAAACGTTTAAAATACTATAAAAATAAAAATAAAGCGTTACCATATGAGTACGCTAGGACTCAATGGGGTTATAAGTATTTAGCCACACAGGTATACATCGAATCGTTGGTTGAATTGAGATTAGAGCTATACATGGGACACACAGGGTGTATAATTTGTATACATGTTTGAGTATAAATTATAGGACGTGTACTCGTACATAAGAGTATTTTGTTATCAAGTCGATAGTTTAGTTTTTTTTTCAATCACTCATTTTCCGAATGCGAATAATGTATAACTGCGTATCATACACATTGCAATAATATATACAAATATACAGCCGAAATAGTTTTGTACTCGCTTGGCACACACAATATACGACGGCGTCTGTGTGATTATAATAACGTTTGCTGCCACAGCTAACTGTGTATAATATGTTTGTTTGAGTGTGTGTTTTGTTTTCTCTAAGACTTTCGTCGCCGGTCTCAGCTGCGTGCATCGGCCACAACCGAGTGGGGATGAGTGTGTGTGCCTGCGCGGGCAATCTGCCCGAAACGTCACTATCGCCGCCACCGCCGCCGACTTCGGAATCTCAAGGATTCCCATCCGATGATCGTCAGGAATTTGTTCTACACGACGACAGGTATACGACGACGACGTATACGCGGCAAAAGAGGTCGTGACATATGCGCCGTTTACGGTGGAGGTGGATCTATATAGGTGGAAGTGTAATCGCTGCCAATTGTTCGCAACGTATTATTATTTAGGTAGGTACATACGCATGATGATTGTCTTAATGATTTTTTTTAATATTCAAAATTTTATCCTAATATTATTTGGTTATTACTAAAAATGCCCAATTAATGGAACTATATATTATGGAAAAGCAACTACCTAACCGATTTCCTAATATTATTAAGAAAGCTATATTATGTATTATATGTACATGTTTCATGAACAAAACAAAAAATAAATATATTACACAAAACATTGCGCAGTGTTATAGCTATTATTCGCTGTACGCTCGGAAATATTAAAATAAACGAGTCCGCAACAGCTGTTTACAGCGTGTCGATTAAGCGGAGAATTTTACTGTTTTTCTTTGTCTCGGCCGCCGCCTGGCGTGATTCACGAGCAAAATTTTGAGAGGACACCCAGGCACATCATTTAAAACTTGAAGCTTTGCACGCATTTCTACTAAATGGAACGAAACGCGATGTGCGAGATTACCTACGTGAGCATTAGGTACGTTATTATTGTCTGAATAATTCACAAGGTCGTTTGACACTCGAGACACTCGGCGTCTCGGCGTTCCTAAGTGTGTAATGCGGCCGTTATAAAATTCGTCGGATTCCAAACGACGGAACGGATATTATATAACTACAAATTAGTTATAATAACACCATCCTGCAATCAGTGGCGTGGTGAACGACGTTTACCTAATGCAATTGCTTAGCCCTAGAACAAACATTCAAAATTTTAATACAGAAAACTATACCTTTATGGAGGGGGGGGGGGCATAGTATAAATAATTTGCTTAGGGTTTGAAAGATGTTCGCCACGCCACTGCCTGCAATAATTATGCCACGATCGACAAACGAAGACGAACCAGAGATCAGCTGTAAATATCGCGAATTAAACTGTTCTGCGTTCGTTTATCTGTTCATCACAATATGGAAATTACTATAATTTGTACGATGCATTTATCAATATACCAAAAACTAAACACGTGGGGGAATAGTTGCTCACACATCGTCTACCTTCAGGGATTAGCCGGCACATCCAGACATGTTCGTGAGCGAATTCAATGAAAGGTAGAACGATTTAAAATCAGTATAGATATAGTGTAAACAGTCAACATGTATTTTGGTACGATCAGGAGAGAAAGGTTATCGAACCATTTTAAATCACTGCAGATAGCGGTCAACAATGAGTATTAATCTACCTCTAATACATTCAATCACATGACTAATTATTTAAATTTAATATTTTAATTCGTTTGACTGGTTAAAATTTTTGCGTCAGTCATTTTTCTCTATTATTTATTCCTTTATAAAAATAAAATTCAAATAATCGTTAAAAAGACATTATGGTCTTCAGAACTTATGGACGAAAAATAATAATTAAAAATTGAAAGATTTGTCATGCACCGTGGCGCAGAATTGACTTGCACATATATATATATATATGCCTCAACATTTGAAAAATTAACTTTTTTTTAGGAATAAAATCGTAACATTATATAATGGCGAAATATAATCTCTTATATTTAACATGATATGATATTGGTAAAAAAATTTACAACGAATTCGATATGTCTTGTGACTCAATAATGTCGTTAAATTTTTGATTTTAAATTAGATCACGTCGTAATAGTTAAGGAACAAAACGCCACTATTTATTACCCATAGGTATTTCAGAAATTCTGTTATTACGTACATTTTTTATGCATCAAATGTTATACCTATTCTGATTGTAAAAATCGTAATATTTTTGGAATAAAAATCATGAATGTGCACCAACCTTTTTGTGCGTGAACAATCCTCCAGGACGGATGAGTTGCGGCTGCGACGGCATGCCCGTGGTGACTTGAGGCGTCCCGAAAGTCTGGGTTTTTGCATACATATGACGAATGCAAACGCGTCAATTCGGTAATCGACTTTGTGTCGAGTGGGAAAGAGAGGAGTAAAAAACTTCGATCGAAGATCAAAATCTTAAAATCGACTTTTTTATTCGATTCTTTGGACGAAGATTATTAGGAATAAAAAAACAGATAGAGAGACGTTTGACGAGATTTCGTGCAGACGGCGGAAGAAATCGGAGGGAAGCGCTCGACGACAATGACAACATTTATTATTAAGTACGACGAGCGCACACTTAACGACTACTACAAACACCGGGCCCGACGCGTTTCTGAACGACTACGACATGATGACTGCCGCCGACCGTTTTTATACGCTTCATTGAGTCCGGCGTGGCGGTGGCTGCTTGTATTGCGGCGCGCACGCGCACAAATAGCGCCGCACAGTCTCGCGATTATATTAGATTGCAATATTGACATATTATTGTATTATGATAATTACGATGAAAAATTGCATTTCGAGAAACGGATATTATATTGTATCATATTATTATCTCGATAATACCTACCGATTATCATCAAATGATGTTCTCTATACGGTACAACGATATGCATGATCCGGAAATAGTGTGAACGTCTGTTAAATAAACTCTAAATAGGTAAATATTATGTCATTTTATATCCGCTTGATCAGTTTTATATCAGTCTCTTAGATTCTGAGCGGAGCAAGGAAAGTATTGATTTTACAATGATGTGTGGTTTTTTTTTATTTATTTTTTTTTTGTGTCTGTTATCACGTTTTGAGGCAGTAAAAATGCTTTGATTTTCGACTTCAGTGCCTTGTTAGATCAGAATGTGAATCTAGTTGGTGCTTTAGGGGGTCAAAAGTAAAATATTCTCAATATTTTTTTTAATAATTGGGATAAACAAACTAAAAATTAAAGAAAAAACGGGAATTTTTATACACAATCAATTTTTGACAAAATCGATATTGGTTTTTAATGTTACTTTAAAACAAATGACCATAAATACATGCATTTTTCATTGAATGTTTATATAAGTATATTCTATCCACTATAAAATTTTCAAAAAATGTTGACTTAAGTTGAACTATTTATAGGCATATGCAATTTTCGATAATTATTAGTTTTTTTAAAATTAATATCGATAAAAATTTATTTGTTGGGTAGTATTTATTTAAATAGCAGTTGAAAAATAAAAGAAATACATAATCAAAATTTTTTTTATAAGCATTCAAAGTTTAAATTTTGAAAACATACATAAAAATTACGAAAATTCGCAAATTATTTTAAGCTAGAAATTCATAAAAAAATGTTCTTTTCAAATCTAAGATTTGAAAATTTAATTCAAAATTCCTTATAAGTTTGTCTACCTTTATCAAAAATCAATAAATAAATATCCACCGAAAAGTCAAATATTTTGATAAATATTAATAATAAGTAGGTAATAATAATTTATAATATATCCTAGACATGCAGGTAAACCGTCTCCGCTCAGAATCGTTTATCGTATACAATGATATATCATTATTCATTAATATCATAGGATTTAAATTTAATACCATCCATTACAGTAACCCACTTGTAACCAACTTGTACTGTACAGGAGAGCGACATCCACGACTTACACGCTTTTTTTGTTGTCTTTATTTTAGGAACTATTTTACCGTTCAGCATCACGGATATAATGCGTAGTGCGATAACCGATGTCACGCGATAACTCGTCAACTACCTACGATTGTTTATTTATTTACATTTATGTAATATACTGCAGTAAAAATTAAAAATAGCTAAACTGGTTACATAAAAATAAGCTGTTTTTATTTGGAACCATATTTTATATAACGTTATGTAATAATACTAAATTTTAATGTGAATCGGGAAATAATCCAATCAAGCGTTCATTGGCGCTGAAAACATGTATCTTATCCTCTAGTTCCCCCAAAAAATTTTTAAATAAACTCAATATTTTGCGAAAGTATTTAGTATACAATTCCTGTGAATTCATAACTTGCAGCTTTTTGTGCTCAATCCGCCGTTTGCCCTATAATTCTAATTTTCGACGGAGGCAAGTGTATAACGTTTAGCTTAGAGCCTGATTAACAGATTTTTAGGCCAAGTACTTATATTATAGATATGAAAGATACCTCACTAAAAGGTGTAAATTAAACAAAGTAAAAGTGGCAAAGCAAAACTTAAAAAGCTCAAACTTCGAAAATATTGTAGTTCAACAAATTTTATTGGCGAAATGTTCGCTTAATTTTATATATTTCATATATAACTTACTTGATTTGTTAAAATTTGCTAAATGCTAATGAAAATAAATTATTTGTTGAGTGCTCAAATAACGATGGAAACTGCATATTTTTCTACAGTAAACAAAAAATGTCCCAACAAAATATTATGTTGATAATTTATTAGACATTTTTGATTTATCACTATCCAATTTTTTACAATTATTTTTTCATCAATACCTATATAGAGCTTGTTTAGGCTATACGTTGCCAACTGCATTAATCTAGCAGTATAATTTTTTGTACAAATTTCTTACTCAGTTAAATAATTGTATCTTCTTGGAAATTAATCACACGTGATTTAGCGCCTTAGAATATTATGTTTTTTTAATCACTCGCAATTTTTCATATCATAATATTTGCCTTTTAAATCACACACATGATTAATACATTTTTGGCGGTTATCTTTTTGGATAAAAACCGCAATACTAGTAGTAGAAATATTAAAAAATGTTCGTATTTGCATGATGCAAATATACGAATAATAAGTGACACTAAGAAGAAAAAAATGTGTCGAGAAAAATTTGTTTTGATTATAGTTGGTAATTGGTATATGCTTATTTATAACACCTACGACTTGAACTCATATGTTATAACTTATGATTCCCGATTATTGATATGAAATAGATTATTGCATAGCCATGGAGTTTTGTCATGCATAGCATACTACACGTGTGTTTGAAAAAATCTTAAATGAGTTAAGTACGCGTTGTTTTATACACGTGGTTCTAGATACCTATAGGCGCGTCGTACGTGCTTTCGCTATCACAGTCTACAACAATGATTAATGAATGGTATGTATCGCTCAAAATGTATATATTATGCTCCACTTATATTAAAATGGTAAGGTAATAATTTACGATTTTTATAATAATATCATGTCAATAAACAAAACAATTTATCAAAACACAAAGTCATAATTGTTTTGAATAAAATAGTTATCTATATACCTAATAACTTACAACATATTGAAATCTACACACTTTTACACATACATACAAAATTGATTAAATAAATTATGCACAAATTTGGGTACAAGGGAACTCTACGTGTTTGTTTACGCCAATAACTTTTTCTTCAATTAATATTTTTGAAAATAATATATGATTTTAAAAATTGTAATAGAATATAGCAGGGGCGTCATTTGGGGGGGTGGCAGGGTGTGCGGTTGCATCCCTTACTTTTAGAATGTTACAATTGGCCTGCGCCTTGCTGAAGCCTAAAATAATGCACGAGCCACGAATGCACAATTATTTATATGATTAAAATCAAATTGTAATAACCGGTCTATATAGTATATGGAAATAATTGAATGCAGGATAATATACGTATGTATATCTATTTTTATATGGCCTGGTGAAATTTCAAATGGCCTGCTTGAAACTTCGCACACCCGAAAATAAACCTGAAATGACGTCCCTGGAATATAGTTATGTATTTACAGCATAGTAATTTATGTTGTTGTTATTCATTTACCTTTATGGCTTTATTATAATTACACAACTATAAGACTACCTACATGATTTAACATTTGTCAATCATTGATACAATTGAATATTATTTAATTATAACTGAATTATCATTCCTAACTAAAATATTAATATAAACTATACCTACGCTAGTATTTTTATCAAATACTTACGTAATAGAACGAACATTTTATTTATTTTTTATTTTTCTTTATAAGTCAAATAAATTTTATCTGGCTAGTTTTTTTTTCAAACATAAGTCTTGACAATATCAAGAGGGTGGTTTAGGATAAGTTAGATCAGTAGGTGAATTATGCAGTGATATTATACAAGGTGTCCCGTGAGATTTACCCATTGCGATATCTCTCGAGATATTTTTATATTTAATTATTTCCAAAAAAATTAAAGATAGCCATTTTGTAGAGTTTATTTTTCTGAAAGTATTGACGTTTCAAAATTTTATTTTTATTAATTTCCTGATTTTTAATATTTTTTTTTGTTTCGAGAAAAATTGGGAATTATTTAACACCATAATATGTTATCAAACATGTGACCCGCCGCGCCGCGCGCATTCCCGTACGGCCGGCCAAATACTCTCTGTATTCCTAATAGTTTTAAATTTATAATCATATTTAATTTCATCAAAACTAGAAAAATTATCAAAAATCAGTAAATTAATGGAAATACAATTTTGAAACGTCAATATTTTCAGAAAAATAAACACTACAAAATGGCTAACTTTAATTTTTTTGGAAATAAATAAAAAAATATATTTTGTAAATTTTTTACAAAAAATTTAAAATAAATTTTGAAATGGAATAATTGTAGTTCTTATCCCTGTGAATCTTATTATAAAACCAGAATTTTGATATCTCCATTATTTCGTGAGATATCGCAATGGGTAAATCCTCGCGGAACACCCTGTATACAGTCAAGTGAGTAAGATAATTAGACTTATTACATTTACTACTAATATTAAATTAAGATAACAATCAAAATCAAAATATTACCAGTGGTAAATCAAGACAAAATTTGACAGGCAACATCAAAACTAGACTCTCAAAATTGACCGGACAAAGGAGTACCTATAACATCAAATCAAATAATCAATTTATCGGAAAAACTCTTTTGAGAAAACACTCCGAAAACGAAGAATATTGGTTGTCCTAGGTATATTTATCAGATAACACAATTTTGATCAATCTATAATTAATGATCTTGGGAAAAATTAATAATCAATATATTTAAATGCTAAAAATTACTTTTATAGAGGTATATATAGTCTATGTTGATCTGATTTGGTTTATTTTTGAAATTCTTAATTTTCATTATTTACAGTGAAATTCTCAAATAAACAATTAATTCTATTATTTACAGAATGAAATATTTAAAAGAAAATATTTTATTTTAATTATAAAATTAAAATAATGTTTTTAATCGATGGATACATTTAAAAATTAACCAGGATGACCCGGTGAAAATGGTCAGTTTCGAAATCGATAGAATGTTTAGGATAGAATTAAATCTCTTTATTAAAAAAAAAAAAAAAAATATTAGGAAGAATAGATAAAATCCCAATAATTGTGATTTAATTTTTAATTTTATACTTTTATATTTTTCCAGCAGTGTAAGTTAGCTAGAGTTAGCTCAGGTACCTACGTTTCAAAACAGAATATAAAATCCAAAACTTGACGTATAAAATATTAATTTTTGACGAGAAACCGAAATAAACAATTTCAGGAAAGCGTTGTCAATTCAAAAAACTATTTTTAGTCTTCATCATTATTATTATTTTAAGTTTTATCCGTCGAGTCCATATTATACTCTATATTACTAACCTCATAGTACCGACAAAAAATAAAAATGAAAATTAACTTCTAAAAATTCATGCATACGCTTTGTGTTACGATGGATGCCAAGAATAAAACGAATTACCATAAGATAGGTATATAAACATTAAACACCCACTCTTCACAGTAATTATGCGCCCCGAATGTGAGTTAGGTCTTGGCTACATTTTAATTAGCATTAAGGTCTAAACTATATAATTCACAATACACGTTTCATTTTGCGTACTAATAATATTATTCTAAGGAACTACTCGTATACAACTACAATGTAATTCATAAACCTTCGAGACTAAAAGTTATTAACTTTTTCCTTAATAATAGAGGTATCACACAGACTAAATACCTATATAATGCTACAGTACAGTGGTTATTTTAAATAATATATTATTTTCATGGTTAATGTAAGGTATTAAATACCTACGCTTCACGTATGCGCAGAAATTAGTCAATTTACTGAGTGTTATCAGCTGTACAGCATATATATAAGTGGTACCTATATTACGTGCTAAATATATTTTTTTTATCAAAAAATTGAATCAGGTAAAATTCGTGTGTGTGGACGATGGTTGATCACATTTATATTATCTAAATTATAATAATTATAATATTCACCTATAGAATAATATATTGTGAAATTGTTTTTATCAAAAAAATAAAAAAATATTATACTTAACAAAAAAGTAAACAATACAACAATTACGAGAAATATTTCACGATATCAAATTGTGGGCATGACAAATAAATAAAGATAATCATAAAAGCATTTGAACAACTTTTTTGTTGCCTTAAATATTTTACACTTATAAATAACAATAATAAATAAAAAAAATTGAAATAACTTTACAGGGTAGATATAGGTATTAATAATATTTGTATAGATAACAAATAAAATTAGTAACTATAGGTATTTTATAACCAATATACTTTTATATAAAGATTTAGTAATGGCGACATTATATTTGATCTCAAATAAAATTAATGATACTTGAAAGACTAAAAAATGTTTCAATAACCCTCAACTATAACTGTTATTATATTTTGATTTTTTGTTATGCGTACGTGTACTTGACCAATACATCTCATAATTACCGAAAATTCTTGGACTCGGTTTCTATATGCATTTTGACATTTCGAGCACATAGGGACTAACGACACCTGCAATATAATATGACCACATAGTTAAATTTGGAACAGACCGTTATATATATATGATTTTCCGAAAAGTGCCGAGTATATGATTTGTAGCAGAGTATTTTGTTTTACCTGTTTTTAACCGAATCCTTGACCTTAACCTTTAAAAAAATTAAAACCACCGTGCCAAAATGATCATTAGCTCGTTGGTTAAAATTAATGTATAATATATAGTTCTGCCAAATGTTGAGCTGTACTTTAACAGTTATCAAAGGAATACTTTTTATTTTTTTTTTAACTTCTCCGTACGTCATATTACAATAATATAATTCTGTATAATATTATGTTGCTTATTTATTTTATTTCATACTACACTTTTAATAACTTATTTCACGACAAGCAAAATTTAATTCAAAAAAGATTTAAAAAAAAAAAAAAAAACATTGATTATAAAATAGTATTTTATTATTTTTTATTTTATAGATTTATTATAAATTATAATTATAATATGTTTAATTGTAATTGTTGAAACTAATTGTAACCACAAAGTTTAAATAATAATTTTAAAAAAAAAATTATAATATTATGTTGATTTGTATCTATATATTTGCACCACGTTTAAAATGTTAGGTAATTTTAATATAAATACATGCATTTATTATTTAAGTGATAAAATTATAATGTTAGAGAAGAATCAACCAACTGTGGCAGATATTTAAGTGGGTATACCTAGACTTGAAATTGTGGAAATAGAAAGTATACACACAGACAGATTTTCTTCAATTTTAAAATTATTATGCGAAATATACCCATGTTGACGATGATACTCCATAATGGAAAACTACAACATTCATTCATTTTTCCAAATAAGAACCTCCCTGTTTTAGTGTTTTAACTTATAACAATACTTATAATTTATCAAGTAGATAAATATTTTAAAAATTAAGTTTTAAGTAGTTGAAAATAATATGTTCTCTAAACTTTAAATGTATCAAATTAAATTTCCAAAACCCAGAATTTGATTAAATATATTAGGTATTGAATTTAATAATTCAAAATTTAAAAATGGACGACGAGAATACGTTAGGTGAATCACTCAATACATATTTTGATACGCCTTATAATACCTACGTGCAATTCATTTGGTGAATGTTTACTGAATTAAATTTTCAGCTATCCTTTTATTTTTGTCGACCCTGATTTTATAAATTATAATATTATTACATAATACAAGATACAACACTCATTTACAACAACGGGGTGAAACAATGCATAGGTACGAATGAACAATAATACTATTAAATCTTAATTTTCAATCAATTCCATGTCATCTATCACTTATCAGACTATTTATGATCATATCGGATATCCATATACTAATGTAAACAGAAAAAAAAGATATTATAATACTTATAATTTTGAATTGTTTATTTTTTATAATTTATAAAATGTAATAACTTTTAATCTATGCATAGTTTGTAAATCGCATAATTGTACAATGCCATTTTAAATCGGTCAATCCCAATAATTACTTTTTCGGAGTCGTTACTAGTTGTTACTAGCTACAAAAAATTGCACGATAATAATATAATTATTGCAACGCGTATATAGTGTAATATTATACGAAATACGTTTAAAGTCAATAATAATTTTTATTTAAAAAATATTACAAAAAAATGTTTGTAAATGCTGTCTACTTTTAAATTGTACAGCCATCGCACACTCACGCAATATTGCAATATATAGGTAGGCACTATAGTTTTATTTTGAGAATTATTGAATCTGAGAAACGAGACTGATTCCGTTGGTATAACGTTCTTTAGGTTGCTTCCTGTCATAAAAAAGTATCAAGAACCACGGCGGAAACAAATGTGTCCGGTTGGCGTAATCTCTTGGCGTTTTACGAATTTCCGCGAAAAGTTTTTGTCTTCACCGAATTCACATGATCCTTTGCCAAAATATAACAAATATGACAGCGTATATACAAAATAATTATATTACATTATTAAAGTTGAAAGACTATCATAATAATTTATATACTACTTTTAACTTTGATTGATGATCATTACAATATATCATGGGCTCAGCATCTAAAAGTGCCATAGGTTAGGTTTTTAGCCGAAAAGGGGACCACCCGAATTTAAGTATATAGATTAGTAAACCTATGTTTCCCAAGAAGTGAAATTCGCTTTAAAAATAGGATGTGTCTTGGTGATTGATGTTAAATCCTAAATGTTATGATGGTATACTATTTATTTAGTTGATAGATCATTGGTGAATGATGTACAATAATAAATAATATTACATTTTCGTGTTATTATGAGTTATTATATAATGGTCGACACTCAAAACGAAAACAATAAATATGAAATAGTACTTTTTGGTTATCACTTATCGCATTAATTAATTTTATAATGCAGTAGATACAGACGTATTATACTCAAAATTGTTGTTTAGGTGGAAAAGGAGACTTACAAATGTCACTAATTTTTAATAATCATTTTTTCCTATAAGTATGAAAATAATCAACCGGCGATTACCTCAAACCTTATCAGTTATCATACACCTATAACTATAAATTAATGTGTATCTAACATAATTATCATAAAACGTCATATCTATATTTTGTTATATTTTTATGAGTATTTAATGTAATTGTATTAATGTTAATTTGCGCTTCTATGCATATCACAAAAATCGGTTGGAAAAAAAGTTGTGCCCATCCCAAAAACTAAGCTATGTTATAAAAAATTTTGAAAAGGGCTAAGCATCCTTTGGGTGCAGCATTTAATAGATAGAACCTAGTATATTGGTTTTAACACAATATATTTAGTTAAGAACCGAAAGGTTCTATCACTATTAAATAACAAATTTGTAAATTGAAATTTGAAATTTGCTTGAACATTTAGTTCTGGATCTTTTTTTAAATAATAGGCATATACAATTTTATGTGAGCTATGAATTATAGAGCAACAGGCGCGGATCCAGAAAAATTTAACAGGGGGTGCTCAAAAAAAAAAATTGTTACACCTTACTATTTATTTAAATATTATCATTTTTTATTTTATTTATTAGTGCTAACTTTTTTTTCATAATAATTGCTATCGGTGCTTTCCGCCGTCGACACGTGTCGTTACATACGAGTATACTTCGAAAACAACAATAGTTATTATTGTCGTATGTGACGGCGATAACGAAAAGCACCGATATTATTATTATTATTTTTATTTTGAAAAATAACAAATTATATAATTTATAATATAAATTTATTTTGTTGGTGGCTAGATGACAGGGGGTGCTCGAGCACCCATACCCCCCCCCCTGAATCCGCGCCTGTAGAGTAATAATAAATAAACCCATACCTCTATAACAAAGTTGGGGAAAAGTCAATTTAGCACCTTTTGGTTCTGAGCCCACGAAATAGTAATTTGACCCTATACTATAAAAATAACATTAGGTAATATTTTATTCAATTAGATAATAATAAACATGAATGAAAACAAACCAACGCCCAGTATTACAAGTTAGTTACCTATATAATATACATATGGACTATAACAAATAAATATAGAGTAAGAATATTATATCTAATAAACATAGTAAACATACAACTAAATGAAAATTAACCTGCTTGGTTTACTGCACGGTGTACATTTAAAATGTTTTTCAGAGACGTGAAGAAAAAGCCAACGTTGGTGTTTTTGTTGCAAGAAGAAAACGTTCTTGGAAAGAGGACTAGTAAGATAGTTTGTGAGGAAAGACACGACGATGTATAAAAAAGAGAAACTGCATATCATATATTTAGTATATTATAAGTTTAAACTACTAAGTATCTACATACATATAAGTTTTTTTTTGTCCTAACACCCTCATACGCTCCCACGTGATTATCTCTCACTCGGTCTACAGTCGTGTTCAAAAATATGGAAATTTAATTTAGATCGAAGCAATTTTTATTTTTAGTTCTCGCGTTGACAGTTTATCATAATGATTAAAATATAATTAATTGGTTTAAGTTCACATAATATTATTATAATATGGTTATAATATAAGAGATTGGTATGAGTTCACATATTATCATTTTGTATCTAACGTCGAGAAGGCGCGCAAGGCGAGGAAAACGACATTCGTCTCGGATTTTCCGAGGAAATTTTTCAGTGATGCCCTATATTAATATGTTATAACACATTAAGAACGTGCGTAGGCACCTATTTAGATCGCGTGCGTGTATTTCGGGGAAAAGATCTAATTCCGCATGTCGACATTATAATATTATAATAGCTTAACGACTGACGGGACGACCGCGACAAGCACAATAATAATATGCAGTTGTGCCGTATATTTTATTACAATATTCGTGTTACATCCGGCTGTCATCCCCGGCGTGTGTGCGCGATGAGCAATATAGGCCGTCGAGGAAATACGCGTCGCCGGATTATCGTCGCGGTCGGTCTATTAAAAGACTTTTCTCGCGTGGCAAATGGGCTGTTTGCCTATTCCGTTTTGGTATAGCTGTATACCAATTTATTTGACGGGCCGATGAGTCTCGTCCGTACTAACTATACCACATTATATACTGTGAGTCTGAAGCGCCAGGCCTCTGTGACACAGCAATGTTTTATAGTCCAGAGCGACGGCCTCGAGAGACGAGGAGACTATATTATAGGATATTATGATATTATGCATAGTAGGTGTAGTTGTACTGTTATTATCGTAACACTCGTGCTTGATCCGCGACAGGGCTCGCAGTATATAATATATGAACCATCAAGCGTATATTCAGTGAATATTATTCACCACGGGTGGACATCATGATTGTCGTTGTCGTCTGAGCTCGTAACAATTATTATTATTAATAACAATTAGGTATTTGGTTGTTATAATTATTATTTTCGTCGTCAGAAGCATTACATAACACGAGTGTGCACGCGATTTGTATAACATGTATTTTATTACGTGAACGTTGAGCGCAAATTAATATTATATTACATTGCGGATGCCGAGGTCCGAGGAGTATTGTACTGTAGTGACATGTTTACGTGACTATTATTACAAAAAGGTAATTTTTGTTTTAATCACCTTTATACTAATACCAATTAACTTACGTCATTCACCAACAGCTTGCCCCTAAATAATTCTTCATAATCACTATCAATAAATACATATCATCAATGTTAGGTAGCAAAAAAAATCAAAAAGAAGAAATTAAAAAAATATTAGCAAACATCGAAAACACAAAATAGAGCTAGTACACTCGGTGAATCACAC
This sequence comes from Diuraphis noxia, assembly GCF_037042655.1. Taxonomy (NCBI): domain Eukaryota; kingdom Metazoa; phylum Arthropoda; class Insecta; order Hemiptera; family Aphididae; genus Diuraphis; species Diuraphis noxia. The sequence goes on along the minus strand of NW_028301715.1, from coordinate 32,849,291 downwards.
TGTCTATAAGAACATTAATACATTAGATCAAACATCAACAAAATTTGACCATCCCAGTTAACTTTAATACCTAATGTGATAAATAAAAAATTTAAACCAAACAAACAAGTTACTCGTATACCATGTATACAAAAATATATGTTTCTTATGTAATTAGTTAGGGTGAACTAGGTGAGAACCTAACCGAGAGATTATTTTTTTGGGGTGAACCAAAATGGTATTTAAATCAAATTATATTCAAACATTGAAATTTATCATATCAGAATATTTTATAAAGTTTGAATCTTTATAATATTAGTTGTTTCAGTTTCGAAAATCTGAACTTTATTTTAAGGAAACAATAATGTAACGTTATAATTATAGTAAAAAAGTACAATAAATAGTTATTAGAAGATAAGTACTGTAAAAACCTTTTTTTATTTTTCCTGTGTAGTAAAAACATACCAATAATGAAAATAAAACATAAAAAAGCTATTGCTTATACCTAAATATTTTTGGATGTCTATTTTTTCCTGTAACAATAGTTACTAAATAATTTTATTAATAATAATATTCAAATATTCACAAATATTCGTATTTTCTACCCCAACACCACCAACCGATTATTTTAAATACCACTTAGACATTTTTACTTTTTACCCTCTGTTAGATCCAATTTGCTTCCAGAAACCTCCCTTAAAGTAAATAATTAAAAAATGTTCTTACTAGAAAACGTGTCTTTGTCTTAAAAATACACATCATTGTAAAATCAATACATTTATCACTCCGTTCAGAATTTAAAATACGTAATATTTCAAAATACAAACGTCCTCGAAACTATCTTTTTGTATTTAAAAAATAATCTGAAAGATTTGATATAACTATGTAAAGCTTATTGAATCGATATTTAACTATAAAATTAAATTACCAACGTACGTTAATATGAGAATAGCAAATGTATTATTTACGTTTTAAAACATAATAAAAAAAACCGGTTTACTTGATTGCACATTTGACCTATAGATGTCAAGGGTACATTTACATCAGTTCATCAATGAAACATCGCTGCAAGTTGCTATGGATTTTTATTTAATTATTCATAATATTATATCAAGTGTTTTAAGTACCTTATTGAATTTTTCCAGTATACTTCGTACAAGATCTAATAATGATTAAATAAACTGTAAATAAAAATATTTACTGTTGCATCCACCAAGAAATAATTTATTTGATAAGTTAATTGTTGAAAAACTCGTTTTCTGAGTCTGGTTGTTTTTTTTAGAAAAGAAATACATATACTTACAATTTTATACTATTTTTATTTTTAAGTTGTTTTACTTGTCTATGATTCATCATATTATTATACTCAGAATTTAATGTAAATGACATGCATACACCAATACAACATTTGTGAACTAGTGGCTGGCTTATATTATTATTTTGGTAATGATATTATTTTCATGACGTCACCGGACGCATGTTCATTTTTGTTTTCGATATCTATGTGTTGAAGCATTATGATGCATTTTGAGCAAATATCGATGACAAAACGCGTTGCAGACTGTGTTAGTGTGTTAAATATAACACCAGCATTGTCCACATCCCATGAAGTAACTAGGATTATATTTTAAATGACAAGAACAAGAATAAACGGAGAACAATCAAAAGCCCCGGGTTTGGTTCCGAAATTCAAAAGTGGCGATGCCAAGGATTTTAATGTGACTTTTTATAGGGCATGATTTGGAAATCGTGAAAGTTGCCGTAAAGTACGTCGTGTTTTTTAAGGTTTTAGATTAAAATTGTTGTATATTGTGAACGCATGAGTCTATTATTAGGTACCTATAGCTCCCCAAACAGTAGTCAGCAACCAGCAGGTACCTATATAATGCTTTATATAAGCCTTAAAGAACGAAAAGACGTATAAACTGTTTTTCAAACTTGGATTAAGTACGCATCTACCTGTGGGCTGTGAAAATCGAATTGTACCATACTTACTGAAAAATAGATCTTTTGCAACTCTCATACAGTTTTAAATTCACAATTATAAAAGAATATAATTTGTATCAGTTTACGTTTATGATTTAGTAGATAGTATATTTTGTAATCTTCAAATAACATTTCTGACCTATTGATTAATAATAAGTTCATATATTTTTATATTTTTGGTGACAGAATAGAATAGTTATGAGAAACCTTGTATTAGATGTTCAAGCCTTAGGTATACAAATTGATGATTTTTTAAATTTTAAACTATAAAGGAAATGATTGCAAATGTTCGTTATTTTGACGGATTTTTTCATAAATTTAATTTCAAATGCTTTTTAAAAAATAAAAACTTAGCACACTACTCGATGTTTTCCACTGAAAATGTATGAATAATAAATATTTTTTCGAGTTTATAACGTTTTATATTAGATAATTCTAAAACAAGCTATACAATATACTTTATTTTATTTGTAATTACATTTTATAAATTTGGTACAAATTCAAGATGATGAGTTTTGTAAGTAAGTAAACACACCAACAAAATATTACGAAAAATCGGTCAGATACAAAAAAATCAGGTATCCAGCCCAATAACATATTTATGTTAAAAATTGTGTCTATGTTTATTTAATATTATTAAATTACTATAAAAACAATTTATAAGGAATCTTGCATTAATTTAATAAACGCATTTTTCTGCTTAAAATCTAAAATCTATGAATCATAATATATGAACATTTTTCCTTGTAACCTTCAACTACAGTTAATATTATGTTTAACAATAGAGGCTCTCCAAATAAAATACAATAATTTAAATGAAGACAACGGAATATGCATATTATAACAGTTGTTAATTCATATTTATGTCACCTTAAATGTTGAGTCTTAAATAAATGTTTTATTTTTATCAACATTACACCAAAATACAATGCAACTGACCTTGTTCCCAGCCAGTGTGACTGTATGGTTGTTTTTATTTTTCGTCCACATAATATTTAGTTAGATTATCAATTTTAAACTTAAATATTATTAATATTGTTATGCGTATATTTGACATGGTAGTTGAAAACAAACATAATCGTGGCGTTACCAGAAAGTTACTAGATCTTTACTCCAACTCTTAAGCTGTAACAGAAAAGGACACCAGGCTATATTGACCATTGAAATGCAATGAACCCGTTTTTAAAAATGGATTAGCCTACAAAATTGTGTTATTGAATTCTGTGATTGAGCAGACCACTGATATGATTCCAAATTTTGCAATTATATTTGTGATGAGAGTAAGCATGTGACTTGCTTTATTAATTATACTTTTTAACGAGCATTATAACACTTAGAAAAATGTAATAGCACTTACTAATATTTTTAACATAATATTTTGATTGCATATTGGTATATAACATTGCAATAAAATATGACAAGTATTAATAGGAATCTAACAACTAATAATTTATATAATCTTAGTTGTAATATTTTATTGATATTTAGCTTTATATAGGTAATAGATATCTCGTAAAATGTCAGATATTCGTTTATTTATGTTTAGAAATATCGTAAGATTATACACGCATGTCTATGCATACTGCTGGGAATCATTTTATCATAATGATTTATGTCGAGTTAAAATGAGTAATATACTAATAAATGTAAATCATATAATAGTATTAATATTATGAATATAAAATGTTTTGCCTAAATATACCTTATAATAAGTGATCCTTACAATGTGTACCTATTTTAATTCATATTGTGTTGACAATTACTTTAAAAAATATTTTCTAAACAGTTGTTGAAATTGAAAAAAATGGAATCGTAAATAATTTCTATGTCATATTAAACAAATAATAATGATAATAGGTGTATAAAAAAATCTATTATCGGTCAAACAAAACAATTATTTTAGGTGTATGGTATTACGAAATATTATTGAAACCAACACAATATTACACAACTATTTTTATTGAAGTAGTATGCTATGTGGATACAGAGGAAATGGGGCGCAAATTATCTTTTGTACCTGTAAAACTTCAAGAAATAAAAAATCGTTGAAAATAATTAAAAATATTTCAAAGCAATTGTCAATATAAATACATGGATGGTGATGTCATAGTCTTATCAACCACTCGAGAATCTTAATTTTTGATATACCTATGTAGTGGTATAGAATCTATATTATTGATGATTATTAAATATTTTATGAAGTGTTTTTTAGTAATTATCATAAATTAATATTTCAGGCATTTGTCCCCTTTAAAACTGTAATTATCTTTAAAACAAAAAATAACATTTGTTGAAAATCGTCGATACTATACAACACCAACTATTACAGTATACAGTGTATAGTTAAAAAAATTCCTATTGGATAGACCAAATTTTCCCTAACCTAACCAACCTATTGCATGCACATAACATTTTATAAATTACTTTTCCGAAATCGTTTTTATGAAAGAAATATCCACGAGACCTCAAAGTTGATACGATCTTATCGAACATCATGGAACTGATTTTATATTGGACGTATATATCAATCACACAAATCTGATGATTATCATCCAAGTTATCATACATTACGTAAATAATTTTCTGTAAGAATAAAATATGTGATAGCAAATTTTTGAATGGCCATCCTGAAAGATTTCAAAATATGGACTTACTGGTTATTGTATGGAGCCTAAGGACTGAAATTCTAATTGTTAAAATCATGGTGATAATGATTAATGTTTACAAAAATTAATAATCTGTAAAATTTTCAATAAAAATATAACTTATTAATCCAAAGTATTCCAAATATTCCATTAGACCCTTTAAAAACAGACGACTTTTTAGTTGTTGAAAGTCGAAGCTCCTTCCTGTCACATTGATGTAAAAAAATGTAAGCCCCCTCACTGAAAAGTGAAATTGAAATGGATTTCCAATTATAGTAATAGCCTAACTATTAAATAAATAAATTAAACCTATTAAATCAATAATTTAATGAGCAGTGCTTAAAAAAGTAGATAGAAGATACAACACGAGTTTATGGTACAAATGCAATTGAATAAATATAACACTTTTTTTCAAAAACAAATGAAAATGACTGGCCGTTCCGAATTATGATATGAAATTCACATTGAAATCACTCAGCATAAAACAATTAATAATTAAATATTTTCAACGACGTTATAGGAATTTAAATGTTGAATTAACATTTTAAATTATGGTATTATACGTCTAATTTGTCTAGCCCACTCATCTTGAATGAGTACCCATGTGGAATGTGTATATACAAACATTTAGCGACGGATAACCGACAGACACTATATATAATTATATCAATGTTATATTTTTACTAACAAGCAAGTACCTGCAGGCTGCCACTCATTCAGAAGATATTTAGTACAATCACCTATATCTGAATACATATTTTAATTAATCTCAAAAACAAAAACTATGATCAGTGAATTTATTTTATAATTTCATACCTGACGATACCGATGATTCTAGAAACATCCTCGATGACCAAGAAAATAATTTTTTTATTAATTATTATTGAATATTATACGAGTATAGGCATCCTACAGACCAAGCAAGCAGTGGCGTAACTATGGGGTAGCGAGGGGTAGCGGTCGTAACCCCAAACATTTTTATGAGATCGCAAGAGTATCATTTTGCTACCCCAAAATTATTTATATAATTTAATAAAAAAAATCAGTGTCAGTGTGTATTTACTATTTATTTATCTTTAAATAGTTGTCAGGAAAAAATACGTTATTTGTGAATTTTCGTGTTATAAAACTGTATAAGTATAATGATTATTTTAAAATAATTTAGGAGGAATAAGTTATGCGTATAAGTGGTACTCACCCATTATGCTTATTGGAGAAGATGAAGCATATAAAAGTATTCGCTACCCCAAACATTTACTGCTAGTTACGCCCCTGCAAGCAAGTATGAAATATTGGTGTATTTTGAGTTTTAGTACAAAAACCTGCTCGGACCACACAGACAAAATTGGAAAAGCAATAGTATTATAATATACAGTAAATCTCTCTATAACGGAATCGAATGGGACCAAAAATTTTTCCATTGTAAAGAATTTGCCGTTTTCCGTCATAGAGAGGTAGAAATTTCATATTACATTATTTGCGCCGGGGCTATTGACATTTTCCGTTATAAGGAAGATTCCGTTTAATAGAGGGTCCGTTATAGAGAAGTTTTACTGTAATTATGTTTTAACTTAATAGTCGAGTATGGCTACTAAAAATGATGTGAATATTATGTATACTATGCATCTACTTGATTTTAAGTATTTTTAATATAGGGACAGTAAACCCTCTACGACCCTCTATTAAACGGTATCCTCCTTATAACGGAAAATGTCAATAGTCTCGAAGCAAATAATATATATGAAATTTCTACTTATCTATGACGGAAAACTCTCTATAACGGAAAAAAATGTTTAGTCCTATGCGGTTCCATTATGGAGAGGTTTTACTGTAACTCATTGTACAAAATAGTATATCCTATAGACACTAATGATAATATTATAGAAGTATGGTTATAACTATAAGTTAAGTTCTGAACAGACGATTGGATTTTTTCAGCCAGTTGCCGTGTTCTTCTAACCACGATATGTCGGCTAAAAACGACACTGTCATCAGTTTACCACAATCTAACTCTAAACTCTATATGTAAGAAACCAGACTTTAATATCCAATTAGTAACATTTATACATAGGTGCCCAACGTACAATTATAGAACAATAGTGATACAATCGTTACACCTATTAAGATAAGCGTTATGTGTACATGCCCACATGTATAAATACAGGGTTCCCGCGAGTATTTACCCATTGGTATCTCCCAAAATAATGGAGGTATCAAAATTCTAGTTTTGACTCACTGCGATAAAAACTACAATTAAGAGGACGCTACACCCGCATGTGTTGTCTCCGTCTTACAAGTACGTAACATTGCAAAAACTGTTTCGCGCGGGAAAGAACCGAGAAGGCTACAGTCATAACTAAAAAACGAAATTCTCACCACAGATAAAAGGGAATTTCGACTGTGCAACGTTGTTTTTATTTTTTTGATATTAGAACTAAAAAAAAGTTATTCGATTTTGAAAAATGCAAAAATAATGCATTTTGAAACAATAAGAACTTTTTTTCTATTTGTGATATCGAAAAATTGAAAACAACGTTGCACAGTAAATGTTCTCCTTATTATGTGGTGAAAATTTCGTTTCTTAGTTATAGCTGTAGCCTTCTCGGTTCTTTCCCGCGCGAAACAGTTTTTGCAATGTTACGCACTTGTAAGACGGAGACAATACATGCGGGTGTAGCGTCCTCTTAATTCATATTTTAATGTTTTGATAAAAAAGTTGAAAAATATTTTTTTTTCAAAAAATAGCCATTTTGTAGAGTTTATTTTTTATAAAATAATGACGTTACAACATTTTATTTTCATTAATTTTCTGATCTTAAATATTTTTTTTTATTTCGAGAAAAATTGCGAATTATCTAATACAAGAGTGTTATCAAACATATGACCCACGTGCTCGTACGTCAGTGCGCCTATAAATTATATTTTATTTCTTCAAAACTAGAAAAAAATATTAAAAACCAGAAAGTTAATGGAAATAAAATTTTAAAACGTCAATATTTTCAGAAAAATAAACTCTACAAAATGGCTATCATAAATTTTTTTGGAAATAATTAAATAAAAATATATATTTCTTAAATTTTTTACCAAAATATTAAAATACATTAAAAATGAAATAATTGTAGTTCTTATCCCCGTGAGTCTTATTACAAAACCATAATTTTGATATCTCCATTATTTAAGCTATATCACAATAGATAAATCCTCGCAGTACACTCTGTATATATTTAAGATGGTAGAACATGTAGAATTTTAACACAATTTGAATATCATCCCGTTTATTTTGAGACAATTGACTAGACCTATATCCGATCGAAATCTACATTTATCTATACAGTATAGTGATCTTCGAGTTTCAACCACACGAACTCAAGACCCATTTTAGTTGTTATTAATTTTTAAAACCCGTGTTTCAAAAAAAATAAAACCGGATAATAAACACTGTTTTATAAGTGTAAAAATGAACTAATTTTTTATTAACTCCGAATTATTATATACCTACCTATATTTATGTTTATTTTTTTTACTCCATGCAATACAATACGTTTTCACTATATAAATAATTAAAAGTATATCGTCGTGACTCACCGGTCAAAGACCACTAAAGTTTAAATACTAAAAAAAATCAAACAGCCGTCATGAGCTATTGAGCTGTTGTAATACATACCTAACACATCTGATAAACAGACATGCAGCAGCACAATTCATGAATGAATGAAGTGCAATTATCAATGAATGACTCAATGTCGTCGTCTACTATTGTGTACCTAATCATACCCACTTCTTAAATATTATTATTGATAATACATTTCATCGCGTTAGTGACTCATCTCAATTTAGCGCATTTTTCGACGGAGTGATGTTAATATAGTTACACATCATGCCAATTATTTATGCAACGAACTTCTATTTAACCCTGCAATTTTTCGTTCAACGAAACGTTTTTGAGAACCTCTTCCGATGTAGAACCAAATTTATTTATTTAAAAAATGTCGAGCATAATTATTATATATTACCTAACCTAACCAGCAGCTGCTGTTAGGTGCTATTGCGGAAGATATTGGTCGCCGAATTTTTATACAATTATTGACGTATATAGAACTATAGAAAGGATAGCTCCGAGGATGAGTGGGTTATGATAGCAAGATTAAAATTAACAGAACCGTTACTTACTATACACATAGGTAACACAAATGAGTTTCCAATCGTTAAATTATTATTTTTAATGCACCTAAATAATACACCATCATATACGCGTGTATTATATAGCTGCTTAATTACGCCTGTTTTTACCACATATTCGCGTAGAGGAATTTATTGTATTGCGAAAAAGAAAAGAAAAAAAACGCTGCCTAGTAGGTACGTAAATCAACGATTTACTAATTCGATAATAATATGTAGAATCGATTGAGTGTTTAGTGATTATACAAATAGTAATTCATATTTCTGCTACACAGTTGTTTGACGTTTGACTGCGGTCGGCACCTACCTAATATGAAACGACGTATACCTCCTGGCTCTTGCATAATATATAATTTCAGTTTCTAAACTAAACTTTTTTAACACGATATTGAGTATGCGTCTTGATTCTCCCAGTATATTATGTATGGTGTGTACACTACCTGCAAAAAATATAATTCAGAATTGAGAATTTACAAAATAAAAATATTGTAATTTAAACAACGTATATCAGCGCACGTTAGTATACCTATACTAATATAACATCGAAGCAATCACCTGAGCAAGCCATGAAATATTATTTATAGTATTATGGTTACTAATTTATTATATTACGTTCTGATCTGAATGGTTACATATTATTATGATACTTAAATAGATATACATTATGTAGTACGAATACAATTCAATTGTGATAATATGCCTATAACGTATCGTTTACTGATGAATAATTACTTGACAGTTTGACACATTGATACTTTTTTATTATGTTAAAGATTTAGTTGTCAACGTCATTATAGTTCGCACTCTCAGAACCTTTAAATAGACACCTACATAATATTTTTAAGTAATTTAAGTCTAATTTAAAAATGACCATTCAACACTGTATAGCCATCTGATATAATATTTTTGTTACGATTAACACAAACTTATGGTTGTCCATAAAAATATTGACGAAAATGTTTTATTTTGAATGATTTTAGATGATTTATATACATACCTAGGTGTATATTATAATTAATATGAATAAAATTAAATATAAATTTACATTATACCTGTAAGCTGTATGTATTCGGTCAGTATATTCATTACAATTTACAGTATTCTCGTGGCACTAATATTATATAGAATAAATCATTATTAGTATTGAAATGTCCAATACAAATTTAAAAGTTTTATTAATTCAATATTTTACGTGCTTAAAAATCAATATCAAGGTTTTGGGTTAGTAGTTTGGGATATTAATCGTTTTGTGTCTTATTAGTAATACATAATGTATTATTATTTTAACAAAATTATGTTTTTGGGTTGGACTTTTTTCCAGCTGATTTTCCATAACGTTTTTTGTATCAGTGTATCACCATAATATTATAACTAGAAACACAAATTAACAACTAAAACATTTATTTTTTAATAATTATTTTGGTTAATTAGTAAATTTAATAAAATGTTGTTTTAACAGGTTTTACACTTTTTTGTTTTTTTATACAGGTTTTTATTATTTTTAATTTTCTGAAAAACAATCTAAAATTTACAATACTCATTTCCAAACGAAATGCAGCTACCTACTAGATATTTGATCACTGCACTATATCCAAAAACATATCTATGATTCCTCAATTTACCTCGCAAAGGAAATATATTTAAGATATAATATCTTTTACTTAGCATGCAACATTTTTTTTTGCCGTAGTTACAATTTTGTAAGTAATATAGTTATATACTTTTACTATTATTCATTATATAGCTATTATTATAGTACGTGTTAATGCGTGTAACTAACTTATTATTAAAAATACCTACACGACAAAGTACAGAGACTAAACATAAACATGTTAATAATTAGATTAATTACAAAGTTAAAAACTTATATTAAAACAACCGATATAAACAAAAATATTAAATTGTTTTATAGATATATAGGTAGGTACGCCTTATCATTAAAAAAAATATGCTATTATAGTATTATTCATAAATATATTATATTATTATCATTTCGAAGGGACCAACATGTCATTTTTTTCGTCCAAACAACTGTAACAATAGATACGCGTTTTATTTTATGATACTATTGAGTTTTTGTTATGTACAAACAAAAAACTTCATTATTTCACTATAATAAATAACATTATAACAATATACCGAAAATTAATTATTATTTTTCGATAGTATGATGTATGATGTATTAATGTATACATCACGTAAATTCGGCGGTGGCAATCACACGTAAGCCGAACGATGACTTATTAGGTGTATTCAAACCTGCTTAAACGCGAAAATTACCTATACATGATTCGTTTCGATAATAATATATAACCATCATCAATCAAAAAAATACGTGATATTTTTTCATAATAGGTACTGATTCGACCTATTAATAAGATAAAAAAAATTTAATTTTGTATTCTACTCATTGTGTTGTAAACTTGTAAAGTGTAAAGTATACGATTGACCTTTATGATTTTTTATATATATTTATTTTTATTTTTTATTTATTTGCGCCGTTAAAATTTTTCTATATGTCTACGTTTTAAAATCAAATTTAAGGGATATATATAAATTACAATTTTAAAAAGTGGGAGAGTCTATATCAAGTACCAGAAAAAAAAAACAGTCGCGGTATCTGATTTTCTCACAACATGTACTTATAAACTAGTTGTATATTATTATACCTACCGATATTTATACTATAGTTATTAAATTAATATTTAACATTATTTGTAGTATTTCCATCATTTTCAGTTATATACGCAACCACGATTACGTTTTTATGGTAGTACAAAAAGAAATTTGTTTACGACTTTTCAGCTATTACTGAACATTTAAAAACCTATAAATAATACTAAAATACCAAGAACGTTTTGGCTTCACAAACGACCCTCAATAGAGACATGTATAGGTATATAACTATATAAATAGCTTGGTTTTTTTTTATAATTATTTTAATTCCCAAAATTTTCTCGAAATCATCATGTCCATTCAACTATTCTATCTAATTTTAAATGTATTGATTTCAACGTGACTCGAACGAGACTAAAACAATGTTCGTCTCTAAAGTGGCTAAAAATAAAACCACTGAGACGATATTTAACTTAATATTCAGGTGTATTTTACACTATATAGAGCTACACCTTTAGAAGTTGACAAATCTTAATCAATATTAATAAAGCCGATGATCGATATTCAAATTATTATTTTAATCACAGATACAATACAAAATACATTTTATTATAAATTATAATATTTAAGCAGTTAAAACCGACCATTATATTTTATTATAGGTACCTAAAAACATTTTTAATTACATATTATAAAAATTTTTATTGAATAATACTACACTAATATCGATTCTATATTATATTAAATGATATTATTATTATTAGTGTTATTACTATTTACCAAAATCAAGCATTAACACTAATTTAAGGATGTATAGTTGTTAATTTTAAAATCCGTATCGCGTGCGAAGTGTCTCCCTTCTTTCCATGGGAAAATATTCTCGAGTAAATTGTTAGTTAAAGACTTTAATTAATTTTTGTAAGTAATGTAAATTATTGTGAGTTAATCTTACGGAATTTTCAAGCTCATAATTCGTTTGAAGCGAATTGAGCGTATTATAGAGGAATGGGCCTGCCGTTCTAAACCTGATAATTTGTCCATAACCTTGGAAAGGTTAACTTACGAATCCCGAAATTACAATTACAATTATTAAGGACTATAAATTAGGAGTTTGCTTTTTGTGTTGTTAATAGATGTCAATATTCATCAAAAGACATCCATTGATAAAATTCTATGGTTTGAGATGAAAGGGTTTATTTATCTGGTCAAAAGATTTTTTGGAATTAATTACACTGCAGGTATCTGCTAAACGACTAAGCTACTTTAATTCTGAATTATTTAAAGTAAGTATTAAAACTTGAAACACATATCAAATAAAATTGATGCGTGCGTGCATTTTCGATATTTTTAAATTTATTTCTGTAATAACAACTTCTAATGAACATTATATCACACTATCACGTATTCCAATCTATTAGGTAGGTATTTAAATTGAAAATGTTAAGTTGCAAGTATAAAATTGGTTATATTGCATAATTCATTAGCAAAAAAATCTAAATCAGAAAAATATTCTCAAAACAAATATTTTTAAAAAAGTTATTATTTTTCACATTATCAACTGTTAATAATGTTAATAACTATTATTTTTTGTAAATTTCACAATATAGTAAGGCTACATAGGTACACAATATAGGTAAGTAGGGGTTTAATGCCCTAAAAAATAAAAAACTGCTCTAAATAAAATGCTTTCATGTCATACAAATTCTGAATAATGAACTTAAAGATGCACTACATTTTTAAAATTATTATTTCATAAGAAATTAATATAAATTTGGTATACTCAAATGATAATATACATTTCAAAGAATACTAAAAAGTTTTACTTACAAAACTGATGGTTTGGAACCCTAATTTGGAAAACAATATTATTATTTATTCCTTTACGTTATTATTATTTATATATATTATATATAGCTTTAAACAAGATTATATTTATTCACCTTTACATTGTTTGTTCAATTATAAAAACTTATATCCCACCCCAGAACCAATTCCTAATCACGCCATTGATCGGTGATAGCCGATAAATAACTGTTACACAATATAACACACGTATGTGTAAATGTGTAATTATTGATTAAACTTAATAAAACTAATGAAGTTACGATACTGTTATTCTCACTTTATAATACGCGTGGCACATAACAGTACATTAACACTGGTCCAAGCTAAATATTTTAATAGTTGGAGGAAATTGCACGTAATTTTAGTCATGATTTCATGTTTATACATATATATATATATAATTTAAATTGATAAAACTAATTTATCAACATTTTTATTTTTTTTGTTGTATAGTCACTATCTGTACCTTTTTGGATGTAATTTCAAATATAATAAGTTCATAAAATCGACAAGTACTATAGTCCATAAGTACTATTATTATATTTACAACATCAACATACCAGAACGCATTACAAATAATAATACGAGTACAAAAATTTATTTATTTAGCTATATAGAAATTCAGTTTATATTTTCTAAGCACTGAGAAATATGTAGGTATAGGTACCAGCTAGATAGTAGGTTATACCTATTGACTTCACAATTACATATTATATTATTTATTTTGCTTTTCCGCGAAAACTTTAAAAAAATTAATTTTAGACACAGTAAAGTATCGGTACTATAAATATAGCGCACACCTATTACGATTACAACTCATCAAGTAAGTTTTACTTTCGACTACACTACATAATCTCATGTAAGTATACCTATAATAGATGTATAAATAAATATCGATAAATTACACTCACGTAGTTGTGTATATAACCAAATAGCAAGAAATGGTTATTTTTTAGTACTTTGTATTTGTATAGTTACTGGACGTATTTATATTATATAATATATTTTATACAATACCAAAAACCTTAAATACGACGAATTTATTTGCATAATATATTTTATTTTTCTATGAAATTCATGTGATTAGTGTTCGGATGTTCTTGCCAAGATATTAGGTAAATCCTTAGATGTTGGCTATGAAACTATAATACCAATAAATAACACCGGCAGCAATCCCCTACCACAAAAAAAAAAGTGTTCTAGAAATAATAGTATTATAATTTATAATAAAGCATAACTTTATAATTATCAGTAAAATCAAATTGTTTATAATTATTTTGTTGATTTCTTTCGTAATAAAACTACTATAAAAAATGGTTTTAATGTTTTATGTTTCTAAGCACATATCTTTATTAACTAACAATGTTAAGAAATGTATGGGACTGAGAGAATACATAAATGCTAAGTCTCTCAAACTACACTCGCCAATTCCCGCCAATGATTATATCGCATGGGTCTAATGATATACGCAGGCCAAGATTTGTTGCAAGTGAGATGAATTAATTATTAATTAATTAGATTAATGCTTATATTTAAACCACTTACATAAAATATTGTTCTTATCATAAAAAAATATATACGTATTAATTTATATTATGTATAAGGTTTCTGTTACAAGCTTCTTTTAAAAATTTTGTAAATTAATTCGACTTGGATTTGTCTTGTAAATAGGGGGAAGGATATGTGACCACTCTGCTGCACAATATATCTACTCTAATACATATGTTGAGCATTATGTCTCGTAATAGAGTAAGTCATCGTGAAAGATAAGCGCTAATTATTGTAATTCAATGGTGTGTACGGAAAACGATTCTGGGTGAAAACGGTTTTTAGCCTATATTAACATGTATTAAGTGAGTGTATTTCATGATTAACTTTATTATATTGATACAATTTGTTTTACTGTTATTATTTTGGAAAGTAAGTTGATTTAATTTTTGACGAAAACTTGTTCCCTTTTTGAGCTATTTATAAAAATTTTTAATTTTTGTATCGAAATTTATAGAAAAATAATCTTTAAAAATCAAAGACGGTCCAAAAAGAAGATTATAACTTTTTAGTAACCAGAGTTACGTACTACACAATTATTTTAATAATAATACATAAAAGTTTTCGCAAATAATTCTTAGAATTCTATGATCTTGTTAACTTATTTATTTTTATTTTTTTAATTTGTAACGAGATTTTAATTCAGCAGGTTGAGTGAAAATCCATTTTACGATATTTAAATTTCTAACGCTGTCACAGATTTTTAAGGCTATAAAAAATTAAGAATTTAAATACTATATCTATTAGGTTAATTCGATGTTTAATATCAGTGTTATATAATTTGATATTTTAAGCAGTTATAACATCATAATGTTGACAAATAATTTCAAACGATTATTGTTTTTTATGCATTTGACTCTGACATTACAGGCATTTTCGTAACGTTTTCGTCAGTTAAATACATATTATGATATATTTATATGAGTCATCATCGCTCGGTACATTGGCGCATAATATCAGCTACCCACACACAAAACAAATCATATCAATTAGGTAGGTACTGCCGGTACTGGTGTCTTTTTTTACTCTCAAAACCTTTTTTAATGAATAGTTTACATCCTCCTTCCTTCCTTCCGGATTCCTAGAACGAATTCGCATCATTTGCTGGGTCGTGTCCTACGCTCAGCGTTAGTGTCTGCAGTTATTTCTTATTTAAAAAAAAAAAAAACAGCGGCGAAAAAAAAAACACGAACATAGTAAATTGAACACCGTACAATAATCGCATGAATGAACGGTGCCACGTGCGAATGAATCACACGACAGCAATAATATCTTACTATATTCTCAAGTGTACACCGTAGATGAATCATCCACAAATACACAACACAATATATAGGAACCGTCGTCGTCTCGCCATGCGTTCAAAATATAACAATCGATTGAAATATTTTTTCTAACTTATATCTGCTTTAATATCACGAGTAATACAATAATATATTAAACAACAATAATTTAATCTGAGTATTAAACGATTAAGCTCACTAAACTTTTATAGTTCCAAAAGACCGCAGTAACAGCCAAGTTAAAAATTTAAATTTCGCAAATGGTAATTTACCCTAGAAATCCTGGGGATTCCGTATAATAATGATCATATAATACCCTAAAATCTAAAGAGCGATAAGTACCATTTTAATTGATATGCAATAATAATACATTTTGGTGAGGAATATAAAATATGTTCAGACAACTTTAATCACTAATTCCCCACAATATGTATACATGGGCACACGTCATATTATATGACAAGTTTAGCATAGAATCACCCGAGAACATGACGAGACGACAAACACAAACGTTATATAACGTGTACGAATGTATGATTCATCCACGATGTACACATGAGATAATATAATATATAAATATTATTATTATTATCATTGTTAATGCTGTTGTGGGAATGAATGATTCATTCATACGATTTGTTCGATGTACCTATAGAATCGTGTTCGCGTTTTTTTTTTCTTTTTATCGCCGCCGGCCGCCGCATTGTAAATAACTGACGCAGACGCATATAGCGCACGATACCATATCGTCGATCCGATCCACGGCGAGTGACGCGATCCGTTCTAGGAATCCGGAAGTGAGGAAGGAAGTCGTAAATTATTCATTTAAAAACGTTTCAGAGAGGAAAAAACAATATTAATTGATATTATGATAATGACATTAATATGTTAATATTGTGAATGTGTTAATGGGTATCCTAAAACTGGTCGCTAATACACGGTGATAACTGATGATGATTCATTTTGTATTTAACTGACAAAAAATGTTACATTATACATACAGTGCTGTATCTAGGGGGTGGACTTAAAGGCTTAACCCCCTTCTCCCACCCCGAAAACAAATCATGGGTACGGCACAGATACATACACCATTGAATACAATGATAGATTATCTAATGCCTATAGTTAATTGATAAAAATAAACAAAAAGTTATCTTGTAAATTAACACGATCGACCCATTTTTTGTTTTACATATAATTTACGATATTGGAAAAAATGATCCCCTGCAGAAAAAGTCATAAATTGATTATAATTTATAATTGATATAAATTGATATATATTTAATATTTTATATGGTTTTTAATATATTTTTTTTTAATGTCTTTCTTCCATTTACCTATCTTTAAGTTTCGGACGTTACTTTTCATGTTTTGCTAAATACGGCGATTCGGCTGAACGTTAAGTCGCAAGGATTTGTGAATTTGACGAATAATCGCTATTCGTGCATTATCGCCGTGAAGTGGGAAGTAGGAACAGAGTACTGACTGGGTTATTCGATATTCTCCCTCTATCAATTATCGATCGTGTTAAATCAGTTATTAGAATATTTTTTTTTTGTGTTAGTGACGTTTGTGTACACGATAAGTAGTCGATATAGTGTTTTGATGCTTTTCAACTTCAGTATCTTTTCTTTTAGTAAAGTGAATATCTAATGTTCTAATTGGTATACTTTAGAGGGGTCAATTTGCAAATTTCCCAAGAGTTCTCAGAAGCGTCAAGAAACACAAAAAAATTTGATGAAAAACGAAGATTTTTAGTTTTTACATAAAATAAGTTTTGACAAAATTGATTTAGTTGTTTTGATGTTATCAGTAACTGTAAAAGTAGACTTTAAATTTTCATCTGATATTTGTATTACCAGTTCCGATTTTGTATTTAACTTTCCAAATATCTTGACTCTATTTGAGATATTTATAGACACGAGAAAATTTAATTTTTTTAATTATTAATAATTTTTAAATATTTTAAAATGTTTGCTCGGTCAAAACATTTGAAAATTTAATAAAATGTTCCTCATAAGTTTTTATTAATGGAAATCCACATTAATTTTTTTTAAACGCCTAAAGTTAGAAGTTTTACAAAATTAGTCAAAATCACATAAATTTTCTATTTAAATCTAAAATTTGACTTGTAACCTACAGTACATGCAGAGCGGTATTCACTTTTTTTCAATTAATTATTTTTTCAAAAAATAATTTCTTAGGAATTTTCGCTTTAAACTCCCAAAGACCATTTAGATTTTCTTTTCTAATAGAAGAGGTATCAATTTCAGAAAATCTAATCATTTTTCTGCTCAGAAACGAATAACACCCATTCCAAAATTAATACAGAGGTAGGCACATTACTAAGAATCAAAATAAAAATACATACACGTGTTTTTTACTACAATCATTGCTCATCGGATTATAATATTTCATAGTACTTAAGAATTGAGTTAAAATGGAAAAATAAATTGTTAGTAGAATTAATTTTGTTAAGTAACTCTTTTTATTTTTGACAAATTTATAACAATTTCATCAATTAAACTGCGATAGCTAGGTTCGACAATATAACATAATTGTATTGTAATACATATCATGTAGCGAAAGTTGGTATTTACACATAAACATATTATTAAAGTAACGGTCGTTTTTAATAAACATTGTTTTTTATTTCAATAGTAAAAATAAATTAATTTAATTTAGTTAATATATTATATTATACTATATTTACAGACGTAATAAACCGATGCCGGTCAACTGTTAAGACTGCGGTGACGTCGTAGATATATTAAAATTTAATTTTGCAGAACAATAAAATATTTAGAGGTAAATTAAAAATTAGTCGTACCTGTATCATACTTATTTTTACAGATGTGAAGTATTTAAAATATTATAAAAAAGAGATTAATCCTACAATAAATATTATACATAATCGTTATTAAATACACATCGATAAGCTGAACAAGTAGTAATAATAATAATAAAACTTAAAAAGTAAACAAATGGACTGATGACGAAAATATGGGTATTTTTACAAAAGCATGTTTGTTGTGGTTGGCCGTCGAGTGGATAGGGGTGACAAAAGGGATCGGGCTAAAATCATATTAGACCACCGTCCACGTGGAATA
Organism: Diuraphis noxia; assembly: GCF_037042655.1. Lineage (NCBI taxonomy): Eukaryota > Metazoa > Arthropoda > Insecta > Hemiptera > Aphididae > Diuraphis > Diuraphis noxia. The sequence goes on along the minus strand of NW_028301715.1, from coordinate 32,830,100 downwards.
GAGTACTTTTCTGTTACACGAGACGTCATTTAAAAAGATTGATGATTTGATTGATGATTGATCCGCGTAAGGCAATTATGACCGTATACCTTGACGTGACGTTTGACCGAAAAAGTCGGAAACGTGGCAGGCAGCAGTGAGCGGGTCGGAGGCAGCGTTACATCGTTTTTCTGTGTATCACCCTCGAGCCTTCTTCGAAAAATTCTCGTTTCGACACCCACATTCGGCGGAATGTGCCCAACGATGCAAGAATGGAACCTCCGATCCATGTCGTATACAGACGTTCTTGTGGCGCCAAAATCTTTAAAAAAAAAATTTTTTAAAACATAATTTTGTTATCGATATGTGCGAGCAATATATTTCCATAAGAGCTTAAAATTTACAGAGAACACCGCTTATAAGGGAGTGATTTTTTCTGTAAACATGAGCATTTTAAAAGGCAGTTAAAGGTGAATAGAGTACATTTTAATTCAATACTTTTATATGCGATAATAAACGCGATAAAATAGAAACAAAAATAAAATTATGAACAACAACCGTCATTTTAGGTTCGATAGAACATAGCTCGCACACTTAAACAGTACCTATCACCTGTGACTGATGACAGACTCTCGATAACACTCACGTGATACGCATGAAATGAATTGGGCCTTGAACTATATACAATAATCATACTATAGGCTCACGTTTGATAAATTATTACGAGTTAAATATTATATTTTTACGTGTGTAGGTATACTAATTTTTTTAATCGTCAATTATAAACGTGATTTTTTTCGTCATTAACCTGTGACCACTTTACTCCTTTATAGCGATCATTATTCCATAAGATGTCAAACAATAAAAGTATTAATAGTTGATTGATACTTTTATTAAATTCCGGTCCTATTTTTTGTAAAATTTCGGACTGCACAATTAATTTTACTGCTTTAAACAAAAATGTTATGCACTATTATCTTAGAAAAATCTATGTATTTTATATATACATATATATATAAGTTATAAGTATAATAATTTAACATTACAATCAAATAAAACAACAAAATTCAAGAAATACTAATATTTTCTGCATATTATGTAATTTTTGTTTTGTAGGCTGTAGTGCACACTTGTACATTCGTGGTGCACATTATGTGTCGTGATGCACATAAAAATAGGGCTTGATTAAATTAATATTGTAAATATTAAAATTTGTAGATTTAAGAATAACAACCAAAATATGATGGGAAATACGAACACTAGTCTGAAGATCAAATGTTTATGTAAATTAACAATGATTATAATAAGGATTAATTAATTGTTATATTAAATAAGGAAACTTTTATATATTTTAAGCCAGTCTTAAAATATATGAGCTATGAAAATATAATGAAAAACATATATTATCTATTAAATTAATGAATAGTATTCACGAGGAAATTGAATCAATGAGGATAATACAAAACAAAAATAAATTTCTACAAATCAATTAACAAAATATTTTGACTTTTTTTGAGATATTTATAGACAACTGAAATTTTCAAATAGCTATAGAGAAAATTTGAAGCGTCATTATAGGAAAAATGTTTTGAGCGTTTGAGTTTTAAATTTTTATGAAATCTCTTAACGATAACAATTTATCCTCAAACCAGGTATATGTATATATATGATAATATAAGGTGTTATGAATTATGATAACTACATGCAATGTTTTTGGAAAAATTTATTAACCATGCCTTATGCAAAATGTGTTCTAATTGAAAAATAAAATATTTGTTTCAAAATAGAATATATGACAATATTTAAATTTAATATATCCTAGACTGACAAATTATCTCCGTTCAGAATCGTATTTCGTATACAATGATACCTATCATTGCATTCAAATTTAACCTACCCTAGTCAGAGGTCCACCCCACTCCCTAATGTACAGCAGAATGACATCAACTTACCCGCTTTTTTTTTTAAATTTTAATTGAAATATTGTAAAATCAACTATTTTATATTTTGTAAACATTCACAACTAATCTCAAATTCAACAATCCAATCAAACAAATAAAAGTTATGCAAATTAAACAATACACATATAACAAACAGAATAATAATATGTTTATTTTATTTGTATTTCCTCTCTATGGTCTTGCATCATTGACCACAAATTAGATGACAGTGCCTTAATAAAACCTACAACTAACAACCATAATATACTATTCATAAATATTGTTACAGCGTCACTGTTGTGTAAATAAATAATTAATTAACTATCAATGTACTCAACAAATGCAATTAAAATTAAATAATTATACAAAATAATTATTTAAAATTCTTAAGCGTTTTGAATATTTACCTTTAATTTCATATTTTTAGGTGCTAGTTTCTTAATTTCTGATAATAACCTATCACCAAATCCCTGAAAAATAATATAATTCATAAACAAAAAAATATTTGATTTACATTTTTTTCTTTTTTTTTTTTGACTTACAGATAAAAGAGTTGATCCTCCAGCTAAGACAATACTTTGATATAATTTTTTTCGTACATCTAAATCAGATTTTTGTATTGAATATACCAATGCTTCATGTAATCCTTCACATTCTTCACCAATTAAATCTGGATGAAATAACACTTCTGGAGCACGGAAACGAGCCGGTCCAATCTTAAAAGACAAATAATAATTAAATTAAGTTAAATATAACATAATAACATTGTTTACATGTTTGTTGGTTAACCAATATTAATTAACATATTATATTAAAATTATCTTAACTTTTTATTTTATATAAATTTTAGTTTTTAAAATGTACTTTTGTCAAATTGTATTAAATTAAATCTAAATGTTATACAACTATGGCTTTAAGTTATAAAATTTAACATCTACTAATTTTAATTTAAGACCAAAGGCATTTATCAGAGGCGCAACCAGGATTTATTCAAGGGGGGGGGGGGGTCCAAAAAATGTATTCGACTACTGTTTTTATGTCCTTTTCCTGAGTATATACATACATCTCATTTCTTAATAAACACAATTTGCCGGGTTTAAGACCAATAAAAAAAACACACAATTATATTATTTACATTTTTAAATTTATATTTACAATGTATGTCAATTAATTATTATTATTATGCCAATTAAATTATGGTATAGTCATAACTCATAAGCTTATAGACATACAACATATGTATAATGTATATATTCTATATCTTAAGCTGTAGTTGAATAGAGTATGTTATTGACAATCATTGATAATATTATTGTTCTAGATATTATCTAATGCATTGGATTCGACGTGTTATCAACAAAATACCTTATGTCCAAATCTAATCTAATAACTAATAAGTAATAATCAATCTAATCAATAAGTTTTGATGAACATTTCATGGAAACTTTTAAAAATAAAAATAAAACTATGACATAAGCCAAGGGGGGGGGGGGTCCGGATCCGGGGTCCACCCCCCTGGGTACGCCACTGGCATTTATATAATGTTATATACCATGATACATAATAATAATATAAAATTATTGTATACTATGATTGTATATTATATTATTATACTTGAAGTATATCAAAAAATTAGTTACCACCAGTATTTCAAAAAAAAAAAAAAAAAAACAAGAAATAACATGAAAAAATTAATCTAAGTACAAACTTACATCAACTTTGTTTCCATCAGGTAGCATATATTGATAAATATTACTATCAGATGATTCTTCTTTAACTGGACTTAGAGCTACATAACAAGCCTTTTCTTTAATTGCTCTAACTACTTCAAATTCTGCTGATGTAGAAAAATTTAAACCTTCTTTTCTTAGTAATAACCTGAACATAAAATTAAAAACTAATAATTGCACTAAAAATATTATTTTATAAGCATAATTACTTGAGATATCTTGATATATCCCGGCCAGCTAAATCTAATCGTATAATACCGTGTTTCATAGCAAAACCTTCATAAATCGGGACAGTGTGAGTGATTCCATCACCAGAATCTAAAACAACTCCAGTAGTGCGACCAGTAGCGTATCTATATACAAAAAATAAAATATTAATATTAAGTAATTTTGTAAACATTTTCTGATATATACAAACTAAGAACTGCCTGAATAGACACATAAAATGCAGGAACATTGAAAGTTTCAAAAAATATTTCTGCAGCTTTTTCACGATTTCGTCGTGGATTTAGAGGAGCTTCAGTTAACAGTACAGGATGTTCTTCGGAAAATGTTTGAAGTTGATCACTACCATAAATATATTGCCATATTCTTTCCATGTCATTCCAATCAGTTACAATACCATGTTCTATAGGATATTTTATGTATAGCAAACCTCGATGTTCTTCAGCTTTCGGTCCAATAAATGTGTCTCCTTCTAAAGCACCAGCCATTACTCTAACATGTTTTGGTCGTCCAATACTATGAATCAATAGTTTATTTAAATATCACTCTAATATATGTAAAATTATAATTTTATGTTGTCAACTTACTAATTTGGAAAACAACATTTTGGTGTTTGTTCCCCAGCAAATCCAGCTTTAATGGCACCTGATCCCTGCAAAAATACAATTCATAATTACAAATTATTAAAAAATAGATAAATTAAATAACTTAAAATGGGTTGACAATATTATTCAGCATCTAAAAATCTGTATGATAATTAAATGCTTAATTTATCAATACAGTAGATTTTTGTATTATAAAAAATATAAATGATAAAAATTAATTATTAGTTTGATATAGGTATATAAATGTTAAGCATTTACTTTTTACAGAAAAGTGAAAATAACTAAACATTAATTTTTTTTTTCATAGTAAAACTTTTGAAATAAGATTTAAATATCAAAATAAAATATACATTTGGAACATTACTATGAATATACACTATAAGAAAACTTTAAGTATTTATTTTCAGTTTGATATTCCTAAGATTGACATTTTGAAAGTTCTAACAAAAATAATACTTTAATGGAAAATTAATTGCTGCAGTTGATAATGCAGTTTAAGTATTCCAACTTAATTTATTATTGCTTAGTATAAATAAAACAAGCACAACATTTATAAGACAAAATTAAATATGTGCTTTTTATTTAATATTAAATTTCATAAGAAAATAATTTATTATTTCATGAATATAATAAATTTAAATATGTTAGATACCTAATTGATAGATAAACTTTAAAAAAAAACTATGTTTATTTAAATACATTTTCTAAGATTTAGATACCTATGGGCTATGATTAAATCTTTTTTGATCTACATAGTATTTAATTCTTAAGCATAATTAATGCATTTAATAATAAATATAAATTGATACCTACTATATTTATTCTTAGTTAGTGGTTAGTTTATTCTATACATTTCGCAAGCTTACTAAATTCATTTAATCTTGATAAGTATGCCATCAGAAAATACTGAGTCAATATTTGACAAATCATATATTATTTAAATATTATATTTTTAATTCTTTAGAAATAAAGTATACATATACATATTGATGTTAAAATCAAGGCTAATGTTGAATATTTTTAAGTACATTTTTATAATATATAGGTGATTATATGACGATTTACCAATTATGTTCATCCTATCTTTTCATCATTAATAATGCAGTTATTCCAAATTTTATTTTTAAATTTTTAAATATTTGTATACTATATTCAAGTTTTTGTGATTGTACATATTTACAAAATACTTAAAAAGTGTCCTGTGAAGATCAAAACTTCTGACAATATCACTTTTCTACTATAAATTATTAAGTGGACAATTTTTCAGAAAATATGAATAAAATCAAAATCAATATTCAAACGAATAGCTTTTGGGTCATTTAACTCTGTGTACCATGGATAATAGGTACATGATAATGGATTTGAAAGATACAAATCAGTTATGTTAATCCATCAATATTCATAATTTATAAAAATGATCCATCTATAATGAATACTACCCAGATCAGACATTACATAATATTTTTAATAATTTCAAAAATTAGAATTTAAATTAATTAGGTATTGAATAAAATACAATTAAATAAGTATGATTGATGATGTATCTTGTATATCTGTTAATGTCACCAAGCCTAAAACTAATTTATGAGTATTAAAATAATATCACATAATTACAAAACGATTTACACAAATATAGAAATACCAATTTAGTATAAAATAATTTTCAACAGAAATACTAGTTAAAATAATATCTGGTTAGGTTATATATTCAATAATCACTAATAAGTCATACAAAATAATCGAAGCTGAAGTTTTCTAAAGAACTTCACAAATGAAGCCACAAGAGTATTATACATTTCCTCTTATTCGAAAAATAAGTAGACGAAAGATGATGAATAAAATATTCATGCTTCATAGTTGTATAAAATATTTTGCATAAATAATAATATAATGATGACGAGGACTTACATTGTCTATGACAACAGGCTGATTAACAATAACGTCATAAGTTTCCATGATGAGCCGTCGTTGGTGAAAAAATAATTAACTAACAATTTAAACTTTAAATTCTTTTTGGGATAAAATCGTAACAAATTACACCTAACTAATAAGTAGAACTTTCTTTAAAAACGTTCGATATTATATTATTATAAATATAAAGTTGATAACATTATAATAAGCGTTAACATAACCTAAATGCCGTTACCAACTTAACCGGTACACTTTACTTTAAAAAATGATTATAGATAGTTATTTTTTGTTTTTGTTTATCATTAAAATGATAATAATTATTTTTATATTTAAGATGTCCATGATCTGTGTTATCACTAAGTCACTCACAAATCACAATTTCAATTTTCAATATTCCAAATCCAATTTTTTCAATCAATATGCACAATTAATTAAGATTAGTACTTATGACAACTTTTGTTATAAAAGTTTAAGCGGTTTGTTTGTTTTGATTTCTGACTGTTTATCACAGGGTTTGAAATAAAATATGAGCATAAAAATATCTAATTAAGTAAGTTATTTATCAAAGTCAATTGCATAAATAATTATTCTAAATCATGTATTTTGTGCCTTTATTTCGTCAGAATGATGTTTGGTGAGCATTCTAAAACGCAGTTTATTGAACAAACAAGAGCTGCACGAGTGGAAAGAGCAAATGATCGTAAACGTGAGGAATCAGCTATCCTTATCCAATCTTTGGTTAGAGGATGGCTTGTTCGCAAACGCACTCAAAACTTAATACTGTCAGTTTTAGCTATTGTTCATTTATACATGTGATATTAAACTTTTATTAGTTGTTTGATTTTTGGAATATTTATAGGAAACAATTTGATGACACATTTGAGAACATCAATGATTTGAAACCTGCTATTACTGTTTATTTATCTGTGAAAAAATTTTTAATTTATTGGGATGAAAAGCGAGATAAACATAGATTTGAAAAACTCTGCAGGTTCGATATATATTTAACTTAAAAACTTATATTAATTAATGGAGTTATAAATCATTCAATTTTATTGATTTCGTGTATACACATTATCATATTTATTTTCTAAATTTTACAGCATACACACTATAAATTATATTTATAATATAAATCCTACGTCTTAACAAATTTTTAATATCTTTCAAATTACTTGTAATATTGTATGTAATTATTAAGGAGTTATAGGTAAATTAATAAGTTTTTTTTATATTTATAGATATATAATTCTTAGTCTGGAATGTGATGCAATCAAACGTAGCTATATATCAGTAGCTTTGTCTAGTGAGCATGCAGTTAACTGGATAAGTCATGTTAAAGAAATTCTGTCTATTTGCCTAACTTACCTTACTAAACTTCAGCCAAAATCATTAGATGATTCTTCTTTTTTACACACTTTACTTCACATGATTGTATCTTTTACATCGACATCAAGATGGTGTGCAATTAATTCAAATACTTCTTTGCAAGGGTTAAAACCTGGATTAGAACGTTTAACAGAAAACTTGATTGCACACTTATTGAATAAAAATGTGTTTAATACCATGCAGGTATTCAAAAATTAAATATATTTTAATTTATGAATTTATTACCAAACTAATTTTTTTTAGGCATTACTGATTACTGGTTTATCAGGTATTAAAATCTTATTAAAACCTGTGGCTATGACAGCTATAATGACTATTTGCTGGAGATGTTTAGTTTTGAGCAATTTTTCAACAAATATTTTCCAATTATTTGTGATTAAGATTTATTCTATACCTTTATTAGTAGAGCATTTGATATCTCTCTCGCCTAAAGTGAGTATTTTGAATAATTGTTATTTTAATACTAAAATAAATGGTATTCTATAGTTTTAAAAGATCATAAAATTGTATTTAAAAATATATTTTAGATGATTGAAACATTTAATTCTGTTAATTTACTTGAGAAGGTTATGCAATTATTAAATGATCAAAAACAATGCGATGAAATATTTCATTGCTTACATCCTAGTTGGTGTTTATCATTGATTGCAAACATTGTGCATTTAGCTGAATTAAGCGCTGAAACAGATCAATTTGAAAGTAATTCTACATCAGTGTTTATTGTAAGTTTCAAACTTTATAATTAAATGAAACCAGTTCATATGTCGATTTAATATAATTTATATAATAATTTGAACACTAAGTCACAACCAAGTATGATATCCAGCATCTGATAAAAAAAAAGTCATTGAAATAACTGAGTAGCTAGATTATATTTTAAATATTAAATCAATACATAAGTCATCATATTTCTAAATATTTTAATAATTTTGTAATTATAAATTTTAATTCATTAATAAATTAATTATTTAATATCAATTATTACAAATAAGAATGATTATGTGTAACCATTTGAAAATCAAAAATTAGAATACATTTAACTTTTAAGTCATGTCATTAAGAAGCAGATAAAAATAATTAAAATAAAACAAATAATAAAATTTTAATATTGAAAAAAGTTCAACTGTTATAAGTTTGTTGTAAGTGTAACAATTGTATTTTAAAACTTTATTTTAAGCTAATCAACAAATGTCTTTAGATAAATTATTTAAATGTTAAGAGGATATGAGCTCACTTTTTTTCTCTAATCTAACATAACAACATTTGCATTCAACAGAACCAATCTTACGTTTTTTCCATTAATATCAAATTAGCCTTATTATAAAATTAAAGTTAATGATATTGTATATGTTTGAATGTTGAATTTTTTTACCATATTTTAATTATAAATATAAAAAATCAAAACATCATCAGACAATTTTATTTAATAGACTCCATGTCAAGTGTCAACTATAACTTATAGCAGCTGTTGCCTCACTTGCCTGTTATAATTGTGATAGTAAAAATAAATTACAAACAAGAATAAATTATTATCATATAAAATAACATAATCAATTAGTAATTTTATTTATATGAATAATTTCATTTAGATACAATTAACAACAATTTCTGTGAAATAAATTAAACATTAATTTTAATTTGAAAAAGTATTTTTTATTTATAGTCGATTCAATAATTCGAAGTAAATGCTCGAACCCTTAAAAATCACCCAGTAATTCGAAATTAAAATTTGGAAAAACTAAACACTAACATGTGACAATTTGAATTATCATCTGTTCAACGCTCAGTAATTTGAAGTATATTCATCAAATTTAAAAATGATAAAAATAAAATGAAACTAAATTCGATGAAGCAAAAAACCATTAAAGATTTCTTAAAAAAAAAACTTTTTTTTTAATAATTAAATTTACATAGTATAATATTTTAAAGCCGTGTCCACACCTGAGCACGCACAGACCGAGCATATGTGCTCATGCCGAGTCAACCGACTCGGCTCACGTTTGCTGTGCGTCAAAATCATGCAAATTTGTAGAACGCGCAACATGAGCACACATGCTTGGTTCTGTGCGTGCTCAAGTGTGCACGCGGCTTTAGGTAAATTATTTAATTTATAATTTTAAAACAAAATAAAAATCTAATATATACCATTAGATTTGCTGAAATAATTAATAATTATGTACATACATCCACCGTACAAATTAATATCCATTTTAACTATTAAACATTGAGAATAATTGATAATTTTTTATTTCTAGGTTGGTTTAACAACATTTTTGGACACTATTAGAGTTAACGTAGTGAAAAAACATTCAAACGTATCTAGCGTTTGGCATCCTGAACTTGGTTGGTTTACAGCAAATTCTAACTGTCAATGTTCTCCTAATATACCTCCTTTAAAAAATCAATTGATTCCATTATGGTGTGGAACTTTATGTTCCAAGTTACTACGGTGTCATCTGATTAATGCTCTAGCACAAATACCCGAAAATCAACAAGTACCTTCACCTCCTCCTAAAACAAATAATCCAATAGCAATAATCAAGTAACTATTTTACTATTAAAATTATTTTAAACTATTCTCAAATAATAATTATTATTCATAATAGAAAGGCATTTGATTTGAGACTATCAAGCACCAGTCAACCAAGTTATAAACTTACAGGAATTCATGGTACAAAGGTAGTTGCTGCTTGCAACTTATATTTTACATGTCTCAAAACAATCACACAGCTTAGACTAGATATAATAACTGGTAAACATATTATTGTTCAATATTTATTTAGAAATTTAAATTAATAAATATCTTCTTATATTTTTAGGTTTATGTTATCATGAAGACACATTATATTTATTATGGAGGTTTTTGGCGTTTTTAGATTCTCATTGTGGTCTCAAGAACCTGTTGGATATTTTAGAATATGATAAAAATTGCAATTCAGGAGAATTGCGCATGTTACAACTATTCTGTGATAGTATGTCACATTACATAACGTAAGTAAAAATTTGTTAGAAAAATAATTTATTCATCAAATTTAAAATATTAATATTTATTATTTATTTCAGTATTCTTGATGATATAGAAATGTATGAACAACAAAAACCATTTGTGATGCGTGACTATATTTTAATGTCTAGTTTTTTGAACATATTTCTCTATAAAGGAATATCTCAGAATTTATTTGGTAAGAAATCGATTTTATTTTTACTTTTAATTATATTATTTATAATTATATAAAAATATATTTTTTGTTTTGGATAACTTAGATATTCAAGATACAGCTTCTTCATCATATAGCTTTTTTCGGTCTTGTCGCACGCTTTTAATGGTACTTTATCGCAGAGATTGTCGTAGATCATTTGCACCTGTAGGGCACTGGCTGATTGGTGATCTTAAAACTTCTTCATTTTTTAATGAACTTAAAAAGGGCCGTAAAATATACTCGGTATTGAATTGTTAGATTTTTAATTTATTTAGATAACTATTAATAATATTAAATGTATTTAGATTTTAATTCAAGAAATCCCTCATATAGTCTCTCATGAAACACGTGTCCGATTATTTAGAAAATATGTTTCTCGTGAAAAGTTTGCTTTAGGTGTACATGAATTACATGATAACGACAATTTTATGCCACCAATCATTACTATACGGAGGTAAAATAAGTTTTATGAAATAATTTTAAAGAAGTTATTGAAATTTTTATAAAAAATATGTAGGAATCGAATAATTGAAGATGGTTATACACATATTTCTGAATTGTCATTGAAACGTTTCAAAGGTGTTATTAGAGTAAAATTCATAAACGAACAGGGATTAGATGAAGCAGGAATTGATCAAGATGGTGTATTTAAAGGTCTGTCTTAAAAAACTTGAAATTCAATATTTTAAATATTAACAATAAATTAATATTTACAGAATTTCTTGAAGAAACTATTAAGAGAGTATTTGATCCATCGTTAAATTTATTTCGTACTACAGATGAACAAAGATTATATCCGTCACCATCATCATATATTCAAGAAAACCATCTGAACTTATTTGAATTTGTTGGCCGAATTTTGGGTAAAGCTGTTTATGAGGTAATTATTTTAGACAATTCATTTAAATTATTTAATTTAATAAAATATAAATGTATATTATATTTCATAGGGTATTGTTGTTGAAGTTCCATTTGCATCATTCTTTTTAAGTCAATTATTAGGACAAACTCAAGAGTTACTTTATAGTTCAATGGATGAGTTACCTTCATTAGACAATGACTTATATAGAAATTTAACATCCGTCAAACATTATGAGGGTGATGTTTCAGAATTAGATTTAACTTTTTCTGTAGTTGATAATCACCTTGGTCAATTAACTACTCACGATCTTATACCTGGTGGAAGAGTCATATCAGTTACTAATCAAAACAAGTAAAATTACTATTATTTATCATTTTTATTTATTTATATCATAGACATATTATGATAATAATATGTCTATGATTTATATATACACTTATGTTATGATAAAGATGGTAAAATAGTATTATCAATAATAACATAACATAATATGTATGTATTCTTGCATATCCATATTCATACTTGTTTAGTAAATATTGTAAATTAGAAGTTGCGTATACATATTTTTTATATGAGGGAAAGGGATCAGTAAAAAAATGTTAAAGATATATCAAATATTTTACCTGCACATTAACAAATAAAAATATTATATTTAATGAATTTTATTTTAAAACTGCTAACAAGGTGTAAGACTAAACAACAAATGAGGATATGGCTTCCTCTTAATGTTCAAAAAATCACCTAACATATATCTCAATTAATAATATACAAACGTTTATAAGTTAGAAAAACAATTGTTGAATTAAATAGATCGGTATTTATGTCTTTTCTTCAGAAAAGTTAAGTTAACCTGTGAAATAAAAATATCTTTCAAAAATAATGTAATAATTATTAAATTATTTTAAATTATTGATTTCAGGATTAATTATGTGCATTTAATGGCACATTATGTTATGCATACTCAGATCAAAGCACAAACAGCAGCTTTTATCAAAGGGTTTAAATATGTTATAAATCCTGAATGGTTATCATTATTCTCTACTCCAGAAGTAATAATTTATCATTTTATCTGATTCTCTAAATTTTTAATTATTAACTTTAATTATTAGCTTCAAAAACTGATATCCGGAGACAATGCTCCAATTGATTTGCTTGATCTTAGAAGAACCACACAATACTATGGAGGATTTCATGACTCTCATCGTGTGATTCTATGGTTGTGGGAAGTTCTTCAAAAAGATTTCACAGAAAAAGAAAGATCACTTTTCCTGAAAGTATGTAGTAATTTTTTTATACTATTACTAAGTAAGAAATAAATGTCTTGAATATTCAATTTACAGTTTGTGACCAGTTGTTCAAAACCACCTTTACTTGGTTTTGCATACCTGGAGCCACCATTTTCCATAAGATGTGTCCAAGTAGCAGATGATGAAGACTTTGGTGACACACTTGGTAAACACAATTAAATTTACTTAAAATTAATTTGTTTTATTCTTAGTTTACAATTTTTTTGCTTATTTATAGTTAGTGTTATTCGAGGATTCTTCACTATTCGTAAAAAAGATCCAAATCTTAGACTACCTTCGGCTTCTACATGTTTCAACCTGCTCAAGCTTCCAAACTATCAAAAAAAAAGTATTCTTAGAGACAAACTTAGGTATGCAATTTCATCAAATACTGGATTCGAACTGTCATGAATTTTCTTATGCCAACAAAATAATTTCATGTGAAATTAATTGAGGTTTATAATTGCTGATGTGTATGGTTATGAAACTAGGATGTACGAATTATGGCTATCTTATGTGATGTATTCAAATAATCTATATTTATGATTATTTGTAATTGTAATTCTGTTAGGACTGAATTAATCATTATTATTATTATTTTATATTGGAAAATTATTGATTTCCGAGTTATATCATTCCAAGTAATGAAATAATTTTTAAAACAATTATTATTAGGTTGATTTATATAGATAATAATATGAAGAAATACATTCAACTATTTAACATACTATCATATTAAAATGTAAATTACTATACTAAAATTATTTTCATTTGATAACTAAGTGTATTATTATGACTTGTATGATGTTTTGAATGTCAGGTTTTTAAAAAAAAAATAGATTGCTTTAGAAGTATCAAATTTTTCAATATTTATCAATTGTTTCTATTCCATACTATTTAATTTTTAGTGTACATTTTTCCTTTAATATTTTGTCGAACACTAACTTACATAAATAAAATTATATTTTGTGATAATTGTTTTATTTTCTGAAGACAATATTTTATTATTACATACATTTATTTGATTTATATTCATTTTTAATATTCAATAGTCATCCATATGTCTTATCTGAATATATTTTATGTACTTAAAACTTGAGACTGATCATATGATGTTTTTACTGTTGAAAATGATTTAAAATATTCATTATTCATTAATAATGAACATTTAATGTATGTTTGTTTTTATTTTTTTAATAAACCATTAAACATTGCTTTTATTTTAAAGCATACTACTATTTATTTAAACAAATATGTAATATTATTATTATTATTATATATACAAATTTTTGTTTTTGTTTTTCATAAATTTATCATGTAAGCTGTTTTTATAAATATTTTATTGTTTTTTTTTTTTTACTATAGTATGTAATATTGTCTTTAGCCAATAGATATAATAATAATATAAGTACTTTATGTACTTTATTAATATGATATTATTTCTTATTTTTTATTTATAGTTTCTCATATTATGTTATTCTGTAAACATAGAGCAATTTTTCATATTAATTAGTTAATCATCAATTAAAATATCTAACTTCTCATGTTGAAATAAAAAAAATTATATAGAAACATTATTTATATGTATGTTTTATCACTATATAAATTATAATAATACTTCAGTAGATACTAACAATATGTAAATTAAATGTATTTAGGCGTAAAACGAATAACATTTAAATGTTTGAGTGGTTTGTATTTTATGAACAATACAAAGGTACATATTTACTATATATATAACTTACTTTATCTGTAACATATATTATTTTAATTTATAAAAATACTTGAATAAAATATTTTATTGTTGAATAACTATTTTATATAACACTTAATATTATTTTTCTTTAATGCCTATGAGAAGCATGTAAGCTGGACCTTTTTTTATTTTGCCAGAAAAAAAACTAGTACCTAGTAGGAACTGTTTAGCACAATACTGCCACCGAGCTAAACCCTAATGGTAAAGTGTAAAACCTCAGGGTCCACGAATTAAATTAAATTTATTTATCCTTTCTATCTTGCCACCTTGGTTGATAGTACACAAGTATAATTCATTAATCAGTTTAATTCTTATGGTTATACCTACTTAATACTTATCCATCAGTTCGTATACAAGATTTATGAGTTAGGACCACCAGTGAAGACAAGACCAACACACTAAACGAGTATGTACGACTACAATCGGTTATCTTTGTGATTTTTCATCGACGACCTCTGACTCGTTCAATCTAAGAGAATCGGTTATTCGACGCACGACTGTGCTTACCTGCAAGAATTACGACGAAGAAATTTGAGTGTATCGATACGTATCGGAACAATTGTATGCTTTCAAGAAGTTACACGTGCAGTATACAAGCGATACGCACCGACCCGTTTCGGACTTGAACATTAATTTATTGATGATATTCTAAAACTTAAAACAGATAACTACCGTAAATACATGAAATGCTCACTTAATATCTGAAGTAAAAAATTCTGTAACATTTTAAAATTGATTGTTTGCGTATTATTCTGAACTAGAAATACCTAAAAAATTTTCTTACAATAACTAAATATTTTTAATGTAACTCAACATTCTCTGATTCCAAATTTATCGAAAAGTCAAATTAATTTCTCATGAGTTTTAAAATCCAAAATTAATTTTTATTTTTTATTTGGCTTTTTATTTGCATGTGGGAGTGCGGGCTTCTTAGTTCTTACGTGTTTCCCACCAATTTTTTTTTCAATAACTTAATATTCGTGTTAAAACATCTATAACCTCAAAATATTTTCATATTCGTTCCCTTATGATAAGCATAAATGCCAAATGGCCTATCCATGATGTAGAGAAGGACCGGCCGCTGGTCTGATGCACATCGTGGGCCTTATCCATTTTTTAATATTTAGGGCTTGAACCAGAAGTGTTACACTGTTGTAGTTCCATTAGTTCCAATAGTACCATAGATAACTATCTTATTTCCAGTCCTATTTATCTTGGTCCGAATATTTTTATTTTTTTAGTACATCATTCGGTCGCGATCCGGTCACTCGACAGATTCGTTCATTTTGATCCATTTAATCGCGAGCCTCGCGACCATCGCAACTCAATGTCCGACTCAGAACACGAAAGTGAAGACGAAATGATCGTCGAGGATGAAAATGACGAAGCCGGTGAATCGTCTGTCGCAGCTAATAAAAAAGAACCACGACAAGTTTACTTGCCCGGTCATCAGATGCAGGAAGACGAGTCGTTGGTATTCGATCCTTCTGCTTACCACATGCTGCATGATATTGATTCCGGTACATTTGTTCATTTAGGAGTTAGATAAATTGTTAACTTCCATACCTATTGTTTTAAAATTCAATCATCTAATTCCCATGTTAACCATTAGGTTTGCCGTGTTTGAGTTTTGATGTAATCATTGATGACATGGGTTGTAGCCGTAGTGACTTTCCACACTCTATGTATTTGGTTGCCGGAAGCCAAGCAGAAAAACCTAAAGACAATTGTGTATTTGTTATGAAGGTATGCACTCTACTCAATATCTCTAAACTATTGACACTCGACAAAATATAAAATATTATTAGTGTAATTTCAGAAATTGTTTTATTATATGTTACAATTATTTGTTTTAGCTATCTAATTTAAATGCGATTAAAAATGATGAGAGTAGTTCATCGGATGATTCAGATGTTGAGTCTGACAGTGATGATGATGAATCTAAAGATCAACCTGTGTTGCAAATATCATCAATTCCTCATTTGGGCACTGTTAACCGAATTAGGGTAAATTACAATTTTTTGTAGAATTTAACATTTAAAGACATGGATTGTGGTGTAACAAACACTATATAATCAGCAATATATATATAAATATTTAGACTGCATTACAAAAAATATAATAAGCATAATAGTTGTTTACAAACAAGTACAAAATATATTATATTTTCTCTTCTTCTACTGTCATTAGCAGTATCCTTTACTGTGAGATATTTGTATTGTAATGGTGTAAAATATTCTTACAAAAACTACAACTTACTGTTTTAAAACTTATTCTCTACAAAATGTATAAAATATTTATTATTTTCAAATGTTAATAGAATTCTACAGTTGATGACAAAGTATTTGCAGCTGTATGGTCAGAAAGAGGAATTGTCAACATTTATGATTTAAATAGTAAATTGAAAGAAGTCGAAAAAGCCCATAGAAATCGTAAAATTGGAAGTGAAGAAAAGAAAAAAAAGTTTGGTAAAGCTGCTCCCAAAAGAATAATGTCTGAACATAAACCTTTATATTCATACTCTGGGCATAGAGATGAAGGTTTTGCTTTAGATTGGTCTTCCAAGGCTCCGGGTATTAACTAAATTTTTATCTTAAAATATAAAATAAATTCTATTGATTTATTTTTTTATATTTTATCAGGATTTTTAGCTAGCGGTGATTGCAAAGGAAATATTCATACATGGAAACCAAGTGAAAGTGGTTGGGTTGTTAATTTACATTCATTAAGTGGGCATAAAGAATCTGTAGAAGATTTACAATGGTCTCCAAATGAAGTTAATGTGCTTGCTTCTTGTTCTGTAGACAGATCGTAAGTAAATATATAACATTTTATATCAACAGTATTAATGGTTCAACAGCTTAATATATTTTTTTTTCATTTAATAGGTTAAGAATATGGGATACACGATTAGCACCAAACAAAGCCAATATGTTGACAATTGCTGACGCTCATGATAGCGATATTAATGTCATAAATTGGAACAAAAAAGAACCATTAATTGTTTCTGGTGGTGATGATGGAAAACTTATGATTTGGGATTTGAGACAATTTAAAGTATACACCTATGTTTTATATACCTAAAGTTAAATATGATTCTAATAGAAACTCATTAAATCAGAAAGATAAAGAACTAGCTGTTTTCAAACACCACACTAGTGCTATTACAACAGTTGAATGGAGTCCAGATGACAGTTCTGTGTTCGCTTCTGGTGGCGAAGATGATCAAATAGCAATTTGGGATTTAGCTGTTGAAAGGGATACTACCAATGATAAAGATGACATAAAAGTATTTAATTATTATTATTTTTTTAAATAATATTTTTATTTATTTATTTATAATGGAAAACCTCATATTATGATGAATGTTAGTACTTTTCTAGTGTATCAGGGACTCTTTAAAAATAATCATATTATGTTAAATTTTGCACTTTTAAGTATGGTAAGGTAGTGTATATCTGACTGATCTGGTTGCCAGTTTAGGAATTTCACACACTAAAACACCTCTTAATATGACATAAATTCATTTTTACTCATAACACTTAAAATTAAATACCTTTTTATAATTTTTAAAATAATTTTCTTGATTTCTATAGAAAAATAATAGGCGAGGCTCAGAACCGGGGCGTCACCTTTGATATTCAATGTACCTACACTTATTGGTCGTAGCATTTATGACTCATAAATTTATAATTATAATTGATTCTTTCAGGTCCACTAGAAGTGTTAATATTCTAAATTTATTTGACTAATTATTTTTCTGATTTAATTATTTGATATGCTACATATTTGATTATTTTACATAGGAAATTCCACCACAGCTTTTGTTTATTCATCAAGGACAAGAATTTATCAAAGAGCTTCATTGGCATCCTCAGATTACTGGAGCTCTTATAAGTACTGCGCAATCCGGTTTCAATGTTTTCAGAACCATAAGTATATGAAAAAAATTATAACAGTTAAAAATATATTTAGTATTTGCTACTATATTACAGTTATTTTTTTTAAAAATACAATATACATACATAATACACACAATATGTTCATTTTTATAATATTATTATTATTATTTTTTTTTTTTTTTTGGAATGATTCTGTTTCTTTATTTACTGGTCAACATATTTTCCTTTTTTACACTACAGTGATTCATATAAGCTAAAAATGAGCTCCAAGCTAGACTGCACAGACTAACAAATGGAATCCTATTTTTTTCTGGAATCATTGTATAATTGAAAACTTGTAGTATAGGCCAAACCGCTACACCCACCTATTTGTAAAATAAGTAGAAAATAAATTTATTAACACAAAATAATATGATAACTTCATAATGGTTTTACTAAATTAATACGATTTTTCAAATATGACAGCAAAAAATTAAATAATTGGTTTGTTCTTTAAAAGGTACAATTGTGTTTCAGAAATTTGTGACATTAACACTTGATCAATCATTTAAAAATAAATTTTTAATTGTATCCTGATTTTATATTCAGTTTAATATATTTAATATTGATTATTCCCGCATGAACTCTCTGTCATTCAAGTGTGTAACATAGCAAAAACTGTTTCACGCCGGAAAGGACCTAGAAGTCTACAGTTATAATTAAGAAACCAAATTTTCATCATGAAAAAAAGAGAATTCAAATTGTGTCACTGCGTTTTTTCGATAAGACCAATATACTAAAAGTTATTGAAGTTTGGAAAACTTCAAAATATCAGATTTTTTAAAGTATTATAACTTTTTTCTTGTTAATGATATCCAAAAATATAAATGCTACGACAAATAAGATATTAACTTCTATATTGTGTTAACTTTTAGTGTTTCTACTAGGAGTACAGACGTCAGACTGAGTAATTCTATCCCACACTAAACAGTTTGTGTTATGTTACACACTTGTAAGTTAAAGACAACGTATTTGGGTATCACATCCTCTTAAGTTGGGGAAGTGAAATCTCATAACATTTATAATAGATATAAAAAGTCGTATTTTAAATTATACTTAGTGCATTATCATAAGTACATATTATATAAACATGATAATGAGACATATAGATTTAATAGCAATTATATCTATACAATTACTAATTGTAATATTGTATTGTATTGTACGGGTATTATAGAAACGCCTACACATAACTCAAGACTAGTGTTTATATTATTTTCAGTTACTTAAAATTCTTATGATGAATTTAAAAAAATTCTCAAATTTTTATAAATGCTTATCTAAAATTAAGTATTTTTATGTTGTTTAACTAAAACTAATTTTGGATATTATTTTTTAGTGGCCATTAACAAAGATCATCAAATTTAATACCTTATATGTCGGTAAAAACTTTTTTTCTACTTCTTTTTTTGCTTCTTCGACCGTCTTCCCCTCCAGTAAAGACATACCAAAATAAAAGCTCACCATTGCACAAGGTGAATACGTTACTTGCTCCAAAAGTGCCTGATAAATATTAATTTCGATATAATTTGTATATTTTGTTAAACCGTTGTATGGCGTTGAACCTTGTTATCTCACTTTTATGATTGCGCTACGGAGATCATTCTTTGGATATAAATAACGTGCAACAGTTAGCCATGCATTTAGAGTTGGTGCCACATAAAATGCTCCAAACAGTCCAAACCGAGCTGCTCTGGCAAGGTCAAATTGTTCGTCTCCAAAAGCCATTTGCTGTATAAGACATCCGGTTGGCCATATCACTGCATACGAAGCCATTCCCCTGGTGACTGGGTAGGCGATCGAAAACTTTACTATTCGGGCAAAGACGGTCGTCATTTTCGAAGATAGTTATTTTCACGCGGGACCTACAGCAAGTCGGCAGTATTGTGACTGCATGACTGTAGGAAGTTTTCATTATTTTTGTGCGGTGTTATTATTTATAGATATGATGGTGGTTGCCAATTACAAAATTGGGTGATCTTGAATAAACCTTGAAATTGGCCATTGCCAAAATTATACGTATGCATATTACATATATGAATATTATTACGTAGGTACCTACATATGTCATTATTTATTTTTGATTTTCTAATATCTAAATTGGAAAAATGTTATACGAAAAAAAAAACGGCGTATAGTATTAATCAGGTATCACGGGAATATGCATAAAATAATAGTAGTAATAATACATAATAATTATTAAATATCAAATTTTGCTTTTACTATAAAATCATATGTTTGATGGATGAATCGAAACAAACATTTTGAATTTTAAATGTTTACAGTAGGTGATATGACAGGGGCGTCAGGGTGTGCGGTTTCACCCCTTACTTTTAGAATGTTACAATTGGCCTGCGCCTTGCTGAAGCCTAAAATAATGCATGAGCCACTTATGCACAATTATTTATATGATTAAAATCAAATTGTAATAACCGGTCTATAATGTATGGAAATAATTGAATGCAGGATAATATATACATATACGTACAAATGTATATCTATTTTTATGTGGCCTGGTGAAATTTCAAAATGGCCTGTTTGAAACTTTGCACACCCGAAAAAAAACCTGAAATGACGCCCCTGTGATATGATATATTGTATAAGGTATAAATATATCAATATCATCAGCAGTTAAACTCTTACTGTTTTCTCTGAACTAACAAAATAAGTGAAAAATAAAATACTATTATAGGTTCGTAGATATTATATTTATTGATAATACTTAGATACATTTATAGTTATTTAAGGACGAACCATCCACTATTAATGATTTTAACTGAGAATTTCGTATCTATGTAGTGGCGGCCAGTGGCGTAGCCAGGATTTTTTTTAGGGGGGGGGGTTTAATAACAGAATACATTTTACCACGACCAAATGATTGTATTCCTATATTATAAACATTATATTTTTGATATAAATACGGCTGAGGGGGAGGGTTATAACACCCAAAACCCCCCCTGGCTACGCCACTGGTGGCGGCTATCATGTGTCAGTATAGGTGCTCATCAAGAACCTCATCTATAACTATAGACAGTCTACAGTAGACGGATTATAACAATTATTTGGTCTTGGACATTCAGACCTCTGCAGTATCAAATCATGAGACATAATACATAAATATATAATGCTCTAATATACTAATAAAGTAGATTAATAGAACATTAACTATGTTATGTCTACCACAGAAATTAAAATAAGCTTTATTATATGTTTGTAAGTTAAATAGTTTATTATGAAATAAGTCATTTTTTGGGTTATCCAAAATACTGGTCGGACAACATCATGTGCAAATAAATAAAAATTGTAAATAATTATTTCTAACTAACCATCAATTTTACTAATTTTTATGAACAAATAAATGATAATTCTGTTTCGAAATGAATTTTTATTTTGTATAAAAATTTAAATAACTGTCTGTAGTTAGTTTTAAAAATATATAATTATAACAGTAAAACCTAGGTTTACCTATAGTGATCGGGAATTAACGGGAACATAAATATAGGCATATTATAAATTGCGACTATCAGCAGATTATAATATTTATTATAAGTAGGTAGGCAATATTTTCGTGATAGCCATAGCCATTTAGTCAAAGGACATTACGATGAGGACGTAACTGCCAAAACATTTGTATTTGGTTAAAATTAATTATCTCCCTATAATAGAAACAGAAAAAATATTTAATTCTTGATTACCTAAAAAACATGATTTTAATACATAAAATTGTTTAAAATATGTTTAGGTTAATTGAATAAATAATAATCAAAAATAAATTCGAACGTTTACCTTTTCACCCAATAATTAATGTACGCTTAAGACAAATTTTTAAAATAGATATTGATGAATTCAAGGTCACTTGGCTACTAATGGGAGCAATTCACTATATCATTTTTACTACTTGTTCTTTATTATGGACCCCATTTAAAATCATCCATCCAAGCATATATCTATATATTAATAATTTACATTCGTCCCAGAAGTCCACTGTTACGAGGTAGGTTTTAGCTGTTGTGGGTACCCAACTTATATATAGTGTGCATGGCTCATACACTACACTGAGAAATTTCTGATTTTACTGCCAACTGATGATGAAAAAACTTATTATTTTATCTTTTTAAAGACTATATAGTATTTACACGTATAAAGTGGACATGTTTATTTTGTACCTTATTCGTTGGAGTTTATATTGCCTATGATCTAAACGCGATGTTTTTATTTGTTTTATATATGTAGTTTACCTATCAAGACGTGTTAGTGAGATGGTTTTTAGAAGAATAATTATTACATCCTTTTGAATCTTGCCATATGACGTCTTATCGACTTCTCGTCTAATCCTCTCTAGAACACCTTTAACAGCATATTGTTTTAACTACCTAATAGTTGATGTGAAAAATCTTAAATATCATATGTGCAATAGAAATGTGTGTACGGACAGTACAATTATTGTAATTCGGTCCAAAGCGAATAAAAACAAGGCATTATACCTAGTTTAACTTTACGTTTCCGACAAAAAAGCATCATGCCATCGCCCTGTTTTAAGACTTGGAGATGTTTTGAGGTAGGTATATAAACAAAATATATATAGTACCTACCACTGTACCAGGTAATAGACAAATTTAATCTATTCAGTTTAATAATAGCCATATAGCCAATGGGTCAGTACATGATTGCCAATTGGAATCATGATTGGTATTGCTAAAACCCAAAATACTACCTACATAAGACCTATATAGATACAAAAACCCTAGTTAAAAATTTAAAAAAATCAGTTTGACAATTACAATAAAGCTAATTTTAAATGCATATATCACGCATTAGCCAATATAAAATGGAGGCGCAATAAATTATTTCAAAACCGCATAAATGTTTAATATTTGCCAATATAAAACAATTTTTACAGATAGTATGCCAGAAAAAACTTGCATTTAAATTAACATCTAGTAAATTTATCAACAGGTTGTATGCAGCTTAATATGCAGGTAAGGGTAATCGGGATATAAGATAATGTATTAGCTAAAATAAATCTATTTATAAATAATATAAAAAAATAAATAAAAATATTTCATGATCATAGGTAATAAATTATATCATCGATATTGAATAATCTAATATTTTGATGGTTATTATAGCGTTATGATTAATAACTTGGCCTAATTACCTATTGTGGTAGATCCCATGTATTGACGCGAAGATGCAGAAGCTTGTAATTTTTTTTTTATATAGGTAATAAAATAGTAGCTTATAAATTTGGAGAAATTAAAATTTTTAATTTACCGACTAGGTGAATAATGTAGAATGAGAATTGAATGTAAAATTTAGCCGGGGATAATATTTAATAGTTTACCATAAACATATTATTTAGTTATTTGTAATTTATGTAAGATTCAATAATTTATAATTTTAATTGGGACATTTTCTAAAAGATAGGTATGAACACACACTGGCGACTTATAGACTATTAAAGTCGCTTAGATGAAGCTTTGCCGCTGTCATGAGGTTATTTAGTTGTTAATATTTTTAAACTGAATAGTATTTAATTTTCAAGCATTTTGACCCAACAAATAAAATTTCATTGACATTAATAGGAAAAAAACTAAAAAATTGAAAATATCCGTTTGATCAACTTAAAAGTATAGTTAAAATATTTAGTTAATTTTAACAAGTATAAGAAACGATAATGATAAAATAAACATTTGTTGTAAATTTAGATTATCTACACTTATTTGATTTTTAAATATAACAAAATAGTAAGATCGTTCCATGAGAAATTAAGTAAATATATTGAATCTTGTAAAAATGTAAACTTAAAAAGCTTATAAACATTTAAATAAACCAATCTTACTTAATTTTTAGTTAGATTTTTCCAGTAAATATTTTTTTTTTTTATAAAGGTAGACAAGTTTATGAGGAATCTTATATTACATTTTTAAGACTTCCACGTTCCAAATATCCCACTTGTTCAATTATCAGTTATTAAAAGACAAATTTGCGTGTATATCAAATATCAATATTATTACGTTAGAAGTTAAAAATTATACTACTTTTAGTTTTTAAATGTGCCAACTTAAGGTTTATGTAAATACTAGACTGGTGGAAATTCCCCCACCCCTAAATTAAATATTTAAAATTTAGTTATACACTTATATAATTAAAATTTTTAAGGTCCTTTTATCTCGAGTGAATATACCTAATATTATTAAGTTATTACTTATAATAAAAAATAATACATTATTTTTAAAAATTTAGCTCTAAATTGTGTCAGAGAAACCATTAAATATTTTACTTAATAACATATCCTATCCTGCATTTTGGCAAGCTTTTTCCCAGCTAGCTATGAATAAAACCAAAGTAGTATTAACTTTAATAAATTATGTAAATTGAAGTTCCAGTAGAATTATAGATTTAAAACATATATCTTACATGTTTCATTGTAATTTTTTTTTTATTTTACACATGATAATCGAATATTTTTATAGTAAGTTATGATAGTAAATGTACTATTAATTTGTAAAAAAAAAATAAGTATTCACATATGCTTATTATGTTAATAGTCTTGGTACTTTCTCATTTAATAAACTATTAGGATTATTCTTTATAAGCAGATGTACAGGATTTGCAAAATAAACACTGAAACCACAGTTAAACATTGAAGAGACAAGAGCTATAACTAGTATCATTGATTATAAATACTATGGTCTACAATAAAACTCTCGGTAGATGGCGATAAGAACTAGTATTTATAATCAATGCTAGTATGTTAGTTTCTAACACATTTAATGAGTAATTAAAAAAATTAAAATTTAATAATTAAGTAAATTATATATAAATCTTCAAACTAAATAAACTTATTTTTTTCCTGTTAGAACCGACAGCAGAGGAGGATCTGTTTGCACAAAACTAAATAAACTTGATCTATAAATTATATATTATATGTTTAAGAGTAATTTAGACATTTGTAAAAGGAACTTAAAAATGCTCAAACAAATATGGCTCAAAAGACCATTAATTTAATATATGTAAAAGTTAATACGGTATTTGTAACTTTTAATGGGCTGCGGGCGATTAACAAACATTAACAAATGTTTTATATGAATACTACAAATCTTTTATTATTTTAAAACAACTTAAATCTACTCTACAGTCAACGCACATTACGGTTCATACATCAGTACATCACACACTAGGACTGATAATAATAATAATAATAGTAATAATGATAGAAATCATAATAATAATGATAATAATAATAATAATAATCCCACATATATATGGCAATCTCTAATTAAATTCACACCAAAGAACAGTCAATAAATGGTTTTTTCTTCTTACCAACATTCCAACATTAGCATGTAGGTCGTATATTGTATAATTTCCAAAATAAAAATAAATAAATACAATTTGTATACTAGCACAACACACATTTATAAAAAATTTAAATGATAAATATTAAAAAATTAAAAAATTAAAACATAAGTACATTCATTTAAAAATTAAAAATAAAGACTGTATAATAATGGTAAGTGAATACAGAGTTTAATAACTAAGTTAAAAATTTAAAAAAAAATTAATATTTAATTCATATTTATGAAAGTTGTCAATATAAACAAATTTAAACCAAAAGGTAACTACAAATTTCATCAAATGTTTCTGTCTGCGTCAAATGGTCATAACCGTTAAGCTCAGTAATCTTTAATGCATTAAAAGCATTACCTAACAACCAAGCACATTCATAATTTAAATTGATATCTCTATTATTAATCAATATATTTCTTATATTAAATCCTTTCTCACGTAGTAATGCATAAAGAAGTACTAATGCTGAATGACCAGTACTATCAAGAGCTATAATATTACTAAATGTTCTTAAAATAGGCACTAAACATGTTATATCGATGATATCTTCATTTAAGGCGTTCAATAAATGTTCCATACATTCTGAATGATGCAATATCATTCCACGATAACAAGAAATTTGATACACTATCCAAAATGATTCTTTCCATGTATTCAATCGTTCATAACACGCGAGTAGCAATTTATTTAGATCTTCAATCCTATTGACATAAATATAATAATTAGTTTTAAACATGTTATACTTTCTATAGATTAATTTTCAGTCTTACTGTAAGTGGGGCAGATAGTTTTTAAGAAACAGTCTTAAGGCATAAAAGGTATTGAAAATAACTTCATCACAGAATGAATTTTGTAAGCGATCAACCAGTGCATCAAAGAATTTATGACTTTGAATTATTTTGCATGAACCTGGACTAGAATCACTCAAATTTCCAAGAGTCCAGATACACATAGCCTAGAAAATAAAACCATTTACAATAGAAAATCTAATTTTTGATTCTTATATCTTGCTAATTGGTTTATTTCTTTATCTATATCTATAGAAATATCCCAATGCATATGCATTGAATGATAAATTATGTCCAGTATTTATATTTTAAAAATGTTGAACCTCAGAAATTACATTTCAGTTATGACTTTGTGTGAGCTTAACCAGATTTTAAGTCCTCTTAATGTTGAAAATGATCTTACAGTGGTAATATGATTCACAGCTACAAACATTAAAACAATTACTCTGAACATAAGGTGTCAAACAAATTAACAATAAGAAACCAAACAAAATTTTAAAGTGTATATTATATTAAATTAAATTATATAGTAATAACCTATTCACCTGTTCTTTTTTTAAATTATTGGAATTTAAGGCCATTGCCTCCTGTCCCTCCCCCCTTAAAGTTGCAACTGTCCTTTTATTAGACAAAACAACAGAAATTGGAACAAAAATGCCCTAATTACATTATTACACAAATTATATGTACCTATTAAAAAGTAGCATTAAACAAAACAATTATTATTAAATAGTTTTAAACCTACAATAATGATTTGTTTAATTTATATGAGGTTTAATATCATAATGTATCAAATGACAATTTGAAGGAAGGTTATGATATATACACACTCTCCATCCATTGGGCAGGGATTTTAGA
Organism: Diuraphis noxia; assembly: GCF_037042655.1. Taxonomy (NCBI): domain Eukaryota; kingdom Metazoa; phylum Arthropoda; class Insecta; order Hemiptera; family Aphididae; genus Diuraphis; species Diuraphis noxia. Next base: position 32,802,277 of record NW_028301715.1, on the reverse strand, counting down.
CTTTCAGTTGGTCAATTTGTTTGACTTTTTAAAATCTGGTTGGCAATTTTAAAGACTGCACTACCACATGGATTTTTTTAGATTATCTCTTTGTACCTATGTTTTACATTGTATATATATGTTAGGTAAAAGTATGAATACCGGTTAAAACTTAGGGAACACAAAACTATTTTTGGTCAAACCACAAATGATTTTTGTAGTTCAGACTTTTACAAATAAGATTTGGTAAATCTTAGGATAAACAATCAGTTTTAGTAAAATTCAGAATTTTTTTTACTAATTATGTTAATAATCATTAATTATTATTATCATACTCACATTTATATTATTGTTAAGTATTATAGGTATTAGGTACATTAATAACTAGTATATCGTTTTTATTATAATTAAATTAATTTTATTTTAAAACTATTTATTTGTGCAGGCTTGACAACAGTGGCATCTCGAGTTGCACAAAACATTTTTGGATCGACACTTACATCTGTTAGTCAAACATTTTCCAAACAATCATACCTTATTAATCCTTGTTCACCAGTCAAAGACAGTTGCAATACTGCTTGTCAAACACCAATTTCATTATCCGGTATTATTGTCAATTCTAAAAAGTTTTCTTTGTATAAGGTGAACTAATTGCAAATATAAATGTATGTGTCTATTATACTATTCATTAATGTGTTACCTAATATACTTAAATAATAATAACTATTAATAACATAATTAGTAAAAATGTTGGAATTTAACTAACACTGATTGTTTATTTTAAGATTTACCAAATCTTGTTTGTAAAAGTTCGAACTACAAAAATCATTTCGGTTTTGACTGAATAATTTTGTGTTTCCTAGATTTTCCCGAAATCCATTATTAAATGTCCTTTACAGGTAAATCCTAGGTTTAACCGCCGGTATTCATACTTTTAGCATAACATATATTCTGTATTAATTATAAAACTCCTTAGATGACTATTGACTATAGATAATCAAGAGTTAACAATAAATTGTATTTATTTCATAACCAAAATCTAATAAATAATCATTATCAATTTATAAACTTACAGATATATTATAATTCAAATGGTTGATGTACATCATCAAGTATGATGTAATCAATTTTGTCAATTTTAAACATATTCTTTTATCTCCTAAAGACATGTTACAAAAACATTCAATTGCTGCTAACTGTACTTCTTCATTTTTACCTGAAATTAAATAAAGCAATACTTAATAGAAGTATAGAACTAAATTAATGAAAACAATAAATTACTAGTTGCAAGATGAAGTAAGGAATCAGCTGCCCCTTGAACACGGATAAATACTGAAACAAAATCTGTACCGCACAGAAAACCATTTCTTAATAATCTTAATTGTTTGACAGTAATTTGTTTTTTATTCTTAATTTCTAGTGCTAAATTTGTCATGACTTCAATTGTAAATTCATTATTTTCTTCTTCTTCAACTATAACTCCTCGTCTTGAGTTCAAAAGAACTTGTTTATATTGCTCACGATGGACATTTATGTCATAACGAATCTTCTGTTTTACTCGAGCTGTTGAGGCGGAATTCATGGTAACACAATATGCAACTAGAATGAAAAACTTAACTGTCAAACTGTAATATTTAATGCTATGAGTATGAAGTTAAAGTTCTGCATTGTCAATAATATACTTAAGACCGAGCGCCTATCAATGCAGTGAAAAAATACTGACATTACCTAGTGCATGTGACATGCTACATGTCTACTGCAATTACCTCATTGCTCATTTCACATAGTAAACATACTGCTTTGATAGGCGCCCAATCCATGAGGATGTTACACCCGCTGCTCTGTCTCGGTCTTTCAAACGTGTAACATGGCAAATTATTAAATATGAATAATCCATTCACTCTGTTTTTTTTAAATAGTCATACTTGTTTTATATTTAAAAAAACTATGAAGCTCATTAGATCATATTCTTACTTTTAAATTTGATATGTCAATTAGCTATTATATAAAACATACCTGATTATTCAAAACATACAATTTGCTATGTTATCCATTTGTAAGGCAGAGACAATGCATGCAGGTATAATGTCCTTTTGATACAATAATATAATGTATGAATAAGTAACTAACATATGTCTACCATATAAAATTAGTTTTTATATTTTGTTCAAATACAATGAAATATTGAAAAAATGATGTGATTCAAATTTCAGTTTTGAAAATAATGTGAGACTAACTGTAAAAAGAACTTACAAGTCTCTGAATACAGATTAGCGATAAGTCTATAAACATCTATACTGTGGCCTGCGATTCAAGAAACATCATAACATCATCATAAAAGAAACAACAATATGGAACATTTTAAATTTGAATTTTATCTAATGCACTACTGTTCTGCGCTACAGCTGCAGCTGAAGTACGGCAAGAGCCAAGACCCAAGAACACGGACATATTATCACCATTCGCCATAGAACAATATGATATCACGGAACAAAAAATATGTATATGACAATATGAAGCCATACCCATAACCTCAAAAAACGTCTGTAGTGCAAGCAGTGCAGCGCTCAATTCTACAGTGGTAAATGCCGATATAAGGTTTAGTTGTCTGACCTTACTTTAATCTTAATAGTTAATACCTTCCAAGACCGTACAGATTATAATATAAAATATAATATAATAATGTAATATATTATTTAATATTTATATTAATAATGTATTATATAATTATATAATCTGTATTCTGTCTCTGTGGTGATAGAGACAGAAGAGATGATGGTACAGGGTTTATTCATGTTTTTATTTTTTATGGAAAATATGAGAATTAATAATTTTTCCAATGATGTACATTTTTTATATTAAGGTTTTAATAGTTTTTAATTCAAATACTATTTCCCGCGGATAATTGAACTATTCTATATTTCTATACACCAATACTCATAATATTATTTTTTTAATTCAATAGATTAAAAGACCAAAGTATTTTAATTACTAGACATTATACCATACTACGTGATACATTCAAACTATAAGTAGGGAGTAAGCCAATTCATAACTATTAGGTACAGTTTAATTAAGTTCACACATAAAATAATTACAAAAGAAGAGTCATTTTTCAGGACAAATTAAAACAGCAAACATAAATGTCATCTAATAAATAATATTTATTTTGCTAAAACTTGGTTAAATAATCTCATAATAAAAAATCAGTCACAACTTAAATCTACCTAAACCTAATGGATACTTAACATTTAACAATCAAAATATAGGACACAAATCAGTAATCACACTACCTAGTATTAACAAAATATACAATGAAAATTGTATAATTAAAAGGAATATTAGTCGACTTCTTCGATGGTAGGTCCTCCGGGACGCGGTCCCGGGAAACCATTGGCGCCGGGACGAGGAGCATCGCCGCCGGCATGTCCTGCTCCGTGTATCTTCATCATTAGCGCAGAACAGCTCTTTTGGATTTCCTTTAGTTTGTACTCGTATTCTTCTTTATCTGCCAACTGATTGTTGTCCAACCACTGAACGATCGCGTCGCATTCTTTCTTGCAGGTGTTCTTTTCGGATTCGGTCAGCTTGTCACCAGCCTCGTCCAACGCTTGTTTAACGCCAAACACGTAGCTTTCCAACTGGTTCTTGGCCGCGATCTTAAGTTTTTGTCGTTCATCTTCTTCTTTGTACCGTTCGGCCTCGCTGAGCATACGATCGATTTCGGCTTGAGACAGGCGGCCCTTGTCGTTCTTGATGATGATATTCTTGGAACGCCCAGAGCTGTTGTCCTTGGCCGACACGTTCAAAATACCGTTGGCATCCATATCGAAAGTCACCTCAATTTTGGGCGTACCTCTTGGAGCCGGAGGTATGCCGGTCAGGTCAAAAGTTCCCAACAGGTTGTTGTCCTTGGTCATGGCCCTTTCTCCTTCGAACACCTGGATGGTGACGGCCGGTTGGTTGTCCGCGTACGTGGTAAACGTTTGGGTTTGTTTACACGGAATAGTGGAATTGCGTTCGACGATCTTGGTCATCACACCACCCGCCGTCTCGATGCCCAGCGACAGGGGAGTGACGTCCACGAGCAACACGTCTTGAATCGCAGAACTCGTATCACCGCTGAGAATGGCCGCCTGTACCGCGGCACCGTAAGCAACTGCCTCGTCGGGGTTGATGGACAGGTTCAACGGTTTACCGCAGAAATAGTTTTGCAGTAGACTCTGGATCTTCGGGATCCTCGTCGAACCGCCCACGAGCACTATGTCGTGTATGTCTCCTTTGTCCAACTTGGCGTCCGCCAATGCCTTCTCAACTGGCTGGAGAGTCGATCTAAACAGATCTGCGCACAGCTCCTCGAAACGAGCACGTGACACTCGCGTGTAAAAATCGACGCCATCCATCAGAGCATCGATCTCTATCGTGGCCTCCGAACTGGACGACAGCGTTCTCTTGGCGCGTTCTGCGGCCGTCCTCAACCGTCTCAGCGCTCTAGGATTTTTGTGCACGTCCTTTTTACATTTCCTCTTAAACTCTTCGGCCAAATGAGACACCAGTCGGCTGTCAAAGTCTTCGCCACCCAAGTGTGTGTCACCCGCCGTTGACTTCACTTCGAATATGGAACCCTCGTCGATCTGCAGAACGGACACATCGAACGTGCCACCACCCAGGTCGAATATCAACACGTTCCTCTCGCCTTTCAGGTTCTTGTCCAGACCGTAAGCCAAAGCTGCAGCCGTCGGTTCGTTGATTATCCGCATCACGTTCAGACCGGCTATGGCTCCCGCGTCTTTGGTCGCTTGTCTCTGCGAATCGTTGAAATACGCCGGCACGGTGATTACGGCGTCGGTTACGGCACGGCCCAAATACGCTTCCGCTGTCTCCTTCATTTTCGCGAGCACCATCGAACTGATTTCTTCCGGCGCGAATACCTTCCGTTCGCCCTTGAATTCCACTCGAATCTTGGGCTTACCGTAATCGTTCACCACTTTGAACGGCCAGTGTTTGATGTCCGCTTGCGTCTTCTCGTCGTCAAATCGACGGCCGATCAACCGTTTGGCGTCGAACACCGTATTCACAGGGTTCATCGCCACCTGGTTCTTGGCCGCGTCGCCGATCAACCGTTCGGTGTCCGTGAATGCCACATAACTCGGTGTGGTCCTGTTGCCTTGATCGTTGGCGATGACCTCAACTTTCCCGTGTTGCCAGATACCCACACAAGAATAGGTGGTACCCAGGTCGATACCGATCGCTGTCCTTCCGACCATTTCGGCAATATAGTTGTCAAACTTTAGTCACACTACGCACAATTAATACGATAATAAAGAATTATACGAGAGTCAAAACGTATTTTTTTTTTATAGATAGTATGCACGTATTGAAAACAAAATACAAGTATAGATAGTAGGTACCGCAATATTCGAGTATACGATTTATAATCACTTAGTATTTTAATTTAATATCGCACTGGCAAATAACACTGAGGATCGTAAGTGATTGTGTAAGATCGACAATATCGTTGAAGTTGAACCTCTCTCAATGAACCGCACTGTTATCGCTTCGAATTCAAACTGTTGCTGGGCGGTGCACGTTCAGCGTATATATAATAGACCGAACGTTCGAGAAGGTTCGAGATGTTTCGTGAGCCCACTCGTGAAGTCGTGACTGCGGCGCCGTCACCCCACTGTACAGCTAATTCGATACCGAACTGTTTTGATAAATATAATACAACAACGGCACTAAAGAACGTTCTAGAACTTTCTCCATCATTATTGTTAATTTTTATTTTCATTATGTTTGTTCGCCAAACGTCTCTATATTTGTTTTTATTTCATTGATTATAATTTATAGATATAGGTAAGGAACGTGGTATAACAGGTATAGACATTTAAAGCATTTGTTTTTTTTATGCCCAATTCAACATAATATAGGTCATTATTTGTATGATATACATATTACATAATAGAACTACTGTTGTCCTGATCATTTTGCCCAAATCCAAATAGTATGGCGACTTAGTAAGACAGTAATAATAGTCTTTAAATGTGAATAAAAATCAATAATATTCGTTGAGAATTAAAAAATTGCATAAAATGAATAATATTGGATGAATTAAGATTTAATATATTTCATGTAAACAATTGAATCAAATTAATAATTAAAGTTTAATTAGAAGATAGTTTGAATCAGTATACAAAACATAAAAATCAAAATAATATCACCACATACAAATTTAAATAGATAATTTTATATAAACGAATTAAATAAATTGTTGAAAGTAAAATATTAAAAACAAATTTTAATTTAAGCTATAAAGGGTATCCAGTAAGCATTTACCCATTGCTATATCTCCTGAAGGCTGAAATAATGAAGATATCAAAAATCTGGTTTTGTAATAAGACTCACAGGGATAAGAACTAAAATAATTACATATTTTTATTGTTATAATGTTTAGATGAAAAAGTTAAAAACAAATTATTTTATTTTACTATTTCCAAAAAAATTGAGTATAACCATTTTAAAGAGATTATTTTTCTAACAATATTGACGTTTCAACATTTTATTCTTCATAAATTTCCTGATTTCAATTTTAGATTCTAAGCGGAGCGATGAATGGATTGATTTTACCATGATTTGTGTTTTTTTTTTTTTTTTTTTTTTTTTTTTTATGTCATCACGTTTTGGGGCAGTAAAAGTGCTTCGATTTTTGACTTCAGTACCTCGTTCGATCAGAAAGTGAATCTAGTTGGTACTTTAGGGGGTCAAAAGTAAAAAATTCTTAATACTTTTCTAAATAATCGAGAAAAACAAACTAAAAATTAGTATTATAATAATAATATAAAATATAATTAATTAAATATAATATAATTATAAGGTTAGTTTAGGTAAGGTAGGTACCTTTTTTATTTTATAGAAATTTATAGAAAATGGTAAGTTGAGCTCAGTTGATGATAGATGACTATCATCACTGGTCGTGGCATTTGCATTGATCTTTTCCTACTCACTATCAAGATATTCGAAATTGTAAACGTAACAATGAAAGAAAATATTTAAAAATCAACGGGTAAAATATTAATACAATACTTAATATATTAATATATAATACCTACCTACTTCTTTTTTTAGGTTACGCAATAAAAAATTAATGCTTAAATCTTATTTTATTATATTTATGCCACATGATTAATATTTTCGTAATCTTTATCATGGTTTTAAGTCCAAATTAGTGTTATACCAGTATTTTATAAGTACTTATAAATGTAAATATTACAGTAAATAATGCATCCTCTAAACACCATTTATAATTTAATTTTGATTTATACAATACAATTTGATATGTAACTTAAAATTGACGGCAGTCCATGACTACAAGCCAATAGATTTCCTAATTTTTAAAATTGTTTGCAATTTAAAGGTGTTTTATTACGTTCACTCACGTTGCCTTCATAATATATATTTTCATTTAATAAACTAAAATTGGTGTAATAGTAAAATTATACACAATGATTAGAGATAGGTATTCAATAAATTTCAATTAATTTTCTTATACATCACATTCTAAACAGGAGCTGTCTTCATTCATCAAAGAAATAATAACTATAAATAAGTTTTTGGGTTTATGAGTTTGGAGATTGTGGATTGCAGTCATAGGTTATGTTTCCTAATTTCGTTTTTTTGCTTTTTGAAAAACATTTGCCTACGGGCGCCATTCCCCCTTCCAAAATTTTTTTTTCATAAATTTAATATAGCTTATTTTTTTGTGTACACATTTTTTGAACATTAATAACCATTTGTCTCAATAAAACTTTACTAATTCGACTAGTTATGCTGTACACAGACACAAAAAAAAAATAATAAAAATAAAAACACACATCATTGTAAAATCAATACATTCATCACTCCGTTCAGAATCTAAAAGAATTCACTACCATATTATATATTTGGCAAGATTTCAGTAGTGAAACTGACTATTGCAACAGACATGTCTGACATAAAATTTGTATACATATAAAAAATCATGCACTAACTCATATAGTCCGCAATGCGTATTACGGATTTTCTTATCAATTAAATTAAAATTTTTTTATTACTATAATAAATATTATATACAAATTCGACATTTAAAATAACTGAAAGAAACAAAAAAAAGACAAAATAAATTGGTTTATTTGGAATAAGAATGGCGTGAGTCTAATTTATATATATATAAATTAAATTTCTATCTCGTAGGTACCTATATGAAAAAAGAAGTATTTGCTTTAAAACCCTAGCCCTACCTTATTATAATTGTCATGACCTTATGATTAACAATATTATTATGCTACAAAGATGTGTTTAATGAGATTGTGGTGGCACTTGATTGGCATATTGGTGGCTTTTGACGTAGATAATTAATTAATTATAATAAATAATAAATTTGTAATTAATTATTAGTTTCGTATTCGGAGAAAACTTTTGACTTGGAATTTTACAAACTAGCTGTCGCCCGACATGGGTGGTACGGAAAATTAATGTGTACACTATACCTATAACTTAATTTTAACTTTAAAAATCAGTACCTAACCACATTTATTTAAATCAACATTTTTATTAAATAGTTCATAAAGAAATATATTTTAGTAAAAATACGCATGTATTTCTTATTAATCTTATTTATTAATCTAATTATCTTCCATATTTTAATTACAATTTAAATTCAATATTTACATCATTTTCTTCTATGATTATAATATTCTTAAAAAAGGATCCATAACGAATCATAAGATGCGGAAATAAAATGTATACATCGTATAACTTTAAAAGCAGTAATCATACTTATTTTAATAAACATTATTATTTAATAGTTCATAAAACAATATATTTTAGTAAAAAACGCATGAACTTCTAACATTTAAACACTATCTTGATCGATAATCAAATGAATAAATTTAAAAAATAATAATTAAAATAATACCAAGGTACCTACTATTTATTTTGTGATACATAATTTTAATTTAAAGTTATGTATAATTTCGGTAAAGTAAACTCATTTAATTATTGCCCGATGTCCTGCAATGTACAGATTGTATACAAAGGCATCGTTGATATAAAAGTTGTATTATAATATATACCTAGGTATCTATGGATTTCTCTTATTGATTTAGTACAATATTATATAAAATATAATCCATGGCGATTGTCAAAGTCGTTGCGGAGGACGCAGTCTATTAAAGATTCTAACATTTCAATTAGATAGCAAAGTAGAAATGAACGGAAAACATCCTGCTTTCCGTTTAATATTTTTTTTTCATAAATCACATTATTTTTAGACTACAATTCAGCAGTATCTGATGCGTTTCCATTTCAGCGTCGGAGTGCATACACGTCGCGGACTCTAACAAAGCCCAAAATAATTGATATTTAAGGTAAGTTTGTTTTAATACCAATTTTTTTGCGGCTTAATATTATAAAAGAATTGAGGTACACGTTCGTATACTTTTACAATGGTGATGTTTGCAAAGAGTTCTTCACCTATGAATTTGAAAATAAAAACTACAATATAGGTACTTTAAACATACTTTATATTGTGACTTTTTCAAATATAATAAAATATTCCCTTGAACCCAAAAAGTCAGACTTATTATGGCCTTTTACAATTTTTTAAGTAAACGAAAGACTGTCATATTTTGATATGTGGCTGTATTGCATACAAAAATTGATTTTCAGACATACCAAAATATGGCAGTATTGAATTTAAGCTATGTTTATTTTTGTGTCATATATCCAATATAGTATATAATACAAAATATTATTAACTGTTAGTTTTTTTGAAATCTGATTAAAATTGTTGTGTTATAATTTATAATTGTACAGGTAATATAATATATAAGGATGAAAATTAATCATTTAATAGTTGTATGTATGTAATCAATATCTTTAAGAATAATTTACTATAAAACACAAAATAAAAAAATAAAATACTACTTGTCTTTAAGTCAATAAGCTTATTTTTGTGTGCCAAAGTAACAAATAATATGACAAATTAAAAAAAATATATTCTAAACTGATTATGACTATAAAATTATCAAATGCTTTTGAACAACAAGAGTACAAGACTATAACATTATGTACGAATTTGAATAATTTATTATTATTTTAATAATATAGGTAATACTTGTTTAAAATACAATGTAAAAAAAAAGTTACTCATTATAATTATCATGACCTTATGTTTAATAATATTATGCTACCTATGGCTTTGAAAATAAATAAATAATAAGTCTAATTTATTATTTAAATTAATCACCATCTTCATAGTTTTCTATTAGTATTTGTTATAAGTATTATCAATTTCAGATATTTTTAAGTTTTTATAAAAATGATAATACGTATCTGGAATAAGTTTTGCTTTGCGCGATAAAATTAAATCTTTTTTATTTGTATGATTCCAGGCTTTTCAATAAATGCAAATTTCATACGTAATGTATGTTTGATAATTTTATTTTTATTTAAAACTATAATTTCTTGATAATTTGTTTAAATTGTTGTAAAAACAATTTATCAGGGGATTATTTTTTAACATTAATTAATTTAATATCTCTCTATAAAACCATTTGACCGATAGTATTTTTATTAATGTTGTTACAAAAATCTTTACTATGACACCTTGTTCTAGTTAAAATGTCATCGAATTATGATTTTAGACCTTTCTTATGATGTTCCTGAGCTTTTATTCTCCTTCTAGTTCTTGTCTTTAATACTATCATCAAAATCTTCATTACCTAAATCTGTAAACAGAATACAAACTGTGTAATAACATAAAGTTCATATAAACACGAGATTAAGATAAAATCATTATTTACTAAAATAGTCGGTTATTTTATCACACTAAGTTTTCATTGGCACCTACTAGCTCAATGAAATTTGGTGAACTTTCATTTGATTTGTTTGAATGTGTTATGTGTGGTTTTCAATGGTAAATCGTCTTAAAAAATATTATAATAATATAGCTTGTAAAAAATTGCAACTGTGTAGCTGCTATAACTGTGTACCTACTTACTGTTCTCATATTCATGTACTTATCACTGAAGGTGTAGTATTTAACCATCTAATATTACTTTATTTGTAATATTAAATTCTGCATTATTAATAGCTGTTAATATTTTCATAGAACAATAACACAATTAAATTAAAATTTATGGTTGATAAGGTTTTGTTCATTAGAAATTATCAGAAAATTATTAATAGAATGAATTACATTCGGTATTTATTAGGGTATATAATATTATACAAAATATATACAATAAGCCAACAACTGACATAGATTAATATATTATTACCTATTTATACATTATATTTATAATTCATATTGCTAAAAAGTTAAACCATTAAAAATTAAATTAAATTTTTACAGATTTATAGGTAAACAATTTTATATATTTCTTTTTTTTATAGAGCATATTCACATCGACAACAAAGTCCATTAGTTACACTTATTTACAATAATGATATAATATAATATGTAGGTACTGATACAATGGTAAGTTATTTAATTTGGATAAAACATTTTTTTTTTTTACGTAGGCACTTAATTCAATAATTTATTAAAATTGCATTTATTATTTTTTTCCTAAAAAAAAACACAATATATCAAAAATTCATAAATAATAAATTGGAATAATATTTTTAAATTATCGAAGTAAAATAAATAAACATTAATATAAGTAATTATAATTAATCTTTACGTTATTAAAATAAAAACGAACCGGTAGGTAACCGATTTCTAGTAGTTGTGGTTAGTGAACTAGTGAAGAAATAATAAGATCTTGAATAAAATATTTAAAACATAAATTAATACATTATAACTAGGAAGAGAAGATAAAAATTAAACATTAATCGGATTATTTTAGATATATAATACCTGTAATGCATAAAAGAAGCATGATCGTAATCAATAATCAAACAAAAATAGGATAAGAAAAATAATATATTATATTATAATTTGAATTTCAAATTTCAAATATTTTTTGGCTATTGTTATATCAGTTATATTATATTATAATATTATTATATTATTATTATTATATTATATATTATATTTTATTATTATTATTATTATTATATTATTATACTATATTACCTATTATTATTATTATATTATATTATAATTTAAATGAACGTTATTCATAAACGTGAACCTCCTTGGTAATAGAAGTTTTATTGATATATTACATAATATCTTTGGATTTATCCTATTGAATCTTATGTTAGGCTTTAAATAAATATTTAACGTCACGAAAAATATATTCCCAAGTTCCAAGTATCGTTGACGCATATTTTATTTCTAAGCGCGAAATTAAGAAATACGCGAGATCGATTAATATAAACGCGCTGCGTCGTTTTTCAGGTTGCCAGACGTATAATAATTATAATTTTATAATTATAACCTAGGTATGTGTTTGTAATCGACATTTTTCAATTTTTGTTTAGTTTATTTTAATATCCGTTTTAACTGATAACTTTAGTCTCCAAAACTCATAGGGAGCAATTTTAATTCGTACCTAAATGGTAATTTGTTCCAAATCCAACGTTAGAAGTCAGGAATTTAGAATAAAATATATTTAATTTTGATAAATTATGTATATTAAAGATATTTATAACATTTATTCTTTATATCATATCTAATATCATAGGTTCTTATTAAGTTATTATATTGTAGGTACACCTATAAAGCCCTATTACCTAAAGGCTAAAAGAATTGATCACTGACTGGTGAACTAAGCGGTTATGAAAAATATATTATAACATAGTTATCATACATTCATACATATAACAAATATCTGTTAAAATAGTGTATCTACCTAATACATACACACAGGAGTTATTATTTTCTTCAAAATTGTACGGTTATTATTTATTATGAAGTTGCGTAAGGTTATGTAAATAACCAAACTCTAATTTATTGTAATCGAATTTTTATTCATTTTCTAAAACTCAATCTTTCAAAAATTAATATAGAATAATAATTATAATATTCATGAATTATTGAAATAAAATAAATAAACAAACTATAATACGCAATCGATACTATAGAGTTTTAGTAGCCATACAGTAGATATAGGTAATATTTTTATAGCCATATAAAATTAATAAGTTCTTGAATTAAATAATCAAAACACATAATAACATTAAACGGATTGTTTAGCTATATATTATCTGTAATGATGAAAAAAAGTGGGTAAGTGGATGTCGCTCTGCTGTACAGGTTATGGGCTGGGGTGGACCTCTGACAAGGGTAGGTTAAATTTGAATGCAATGATAGGTATCATTGTATACGAAAAACGAATCTGAACGGAGATGATTTGTCAGTCTAGGATATTATATTATATTTAAATATTACCATATATTCTATTTTGAAACAAATATTTTATTTTTCAATTAAGACGCATTTTGCATAAGGCATGGTTAATCAATTTTTCCAAAAACATTGCATGTAGTTATCATAATTCATAATACCTTGTATTATCATAGATATACATATACCTGGTTTGAGCATAAATCGTTATCATTACTTGATTTCATAAAAATTTAAAACTCAAACCCTCAAAACATTTTTCCTATGATGACGCTTCAAATTTTCTCTATAGCTATTTGATGCAAAGCTTATGGAAAATTTAATGTTGAATTTTATAACCTTAGATATAAATTCAAACAATTTTATGAATTTTGAACTACAAAATAATTTGCAAATATTCATGGTTTTGACGAATTTTTGTCAATATTTGAACTTCAAATGCTAATAAAAAATTAATTTGAATTTCCGGGAGACATTTTTTTTGTGATAAAGATTGAAAAATTTGTAAGGAATCTTGTATAAAATTTTCAAATCTTAGATTTAAAAAGAAAATTTTTATGAATTTCTAACTTAAAACAACTTGCGAATTTTTGTGATTTTTACGTATTTTGTCAAAATTCAAAACCTGAATACTTATAAAAAAAATTTTGACTATGATTTTTTTCATTTTTCAACTGCTATCGTAACAATATGTTAAGAGCCTTGTATTAAATTTTCAAGATTTTCTAACCAAAAAATAAATTTTTATCGATATTAATTTAAAAAAAACTAATAATGATCGAAAATTGCACATACCTATGAATAGTTCAACTTATGTCAAACATTTTTGAAAATTTTATGGTGGTTAGGATATACTTATATAAACATTCGGTGAAAATTTCATGTATCAATGGTCATTTGTTTTAAAGTTACATCAAAACTTAAAATCGATTTTGTCGAAAACCGATTGTGCGTAAAATTTCCCGTTTTCCCTTAATTTTTAGTTTGTTTATCCCGATTATTTACAAAAATATTAAGAATATTTCGACCACCAAAGTATCAACTAGATTCACTTTCTGATCGAATAACGTACTGAAGTCAAAAATCGAAGCACTTTTATTGCCCCAAAACGTGATGACAGACACAAACGAATTTTTGTCAATATTTGAACTTCAAATGCTAATAAAAACAAATTGTGCCTAGGTATTCTTATGATTTTTTAATCACTATAAGAATAACCTATGAGAAAATTTTTATTAAAATTTCAAGTATTTTGATCGGGCCAAATAAAATTTATCAACACTTAAAAAAAAATTTTCAGTAAAATTAAAAATTTCAGTGTAAAGAAAATGCCAATCTAAATAACTGGTAAAATTTTCAAGTATCTACGACTTTTTTTTTTTGAATGATCACAAATATTTAAAATCGTTTGAGGATGAATCGTTATCGTTACGCTATTTCGTAAAAATTTAAAATTCAAACACACTTAAAATTTTTCCTATAATGATGCTTCGAGTTTTCTCTATAGCTACTTGAAGGAAAACTTATGGAATACTTGGTGTTGTATTTTTAATCCTATTAGTTATAAACACAAATGATTTTTCAACTTTAAAATTACTTGCAAATTTTCGCATTTTCGACAGATTTCGTAAAAATTTGAACTATAAAAGCTTATAAAAAAAATTGTGCCTATGTATTCTTATAATTTTTAAATCACTATAAGAATAACTTATGAGAAACTTTGTATTCAATTTTCAAGTTTTATTTTCAGAAAAATCTAAAATTTCAGTAGTCTATAAATAACTCTAAAATTAAACTGTATATAGATTACACTAACATAAACATTTGGTGAAAATTTCAAGTATTTACAGTGATTAGTTTTTGAATTACAACCATATAAAAAAAATCAATTTGGTCGAAAACTGGTTTTGCGTAAAAATTCCGTTTTTCTGTCATTTTTTTTTGTTGTTTTTCTCGATTTTTTTGAAAACTGTTGGATATTTACTTTTACATCGGAAACCACCCCCAACGTTTGAAGTTGAAGCATTATTTCGACTAGTTATGCTGTACAGACAAAAAAAAAAAAAAAAAAACACACACAT
Source organism: Diuraphis noxia (assembly GCF_037042655.1). Taxonomy (NCBI): domain Eukaryota; kingdom Metazoa; phylum Arthropoda; class Insecta; order Hemiptera; family Aphididae; genus Diuraphis; species Diuraphis noxia. The sequence goes on along the minus strand of NW_028301715.1, from coordinate 32,786,884 downwards.
CATTGTAAAATCATTACATTCATCACTTCGTTCAGAATCTAAAACGAATAGGTCAGAAAATATTGTTGAATATTTTATTGAAATTTCAGAGATGGTATTCGTCAGTGAAGATTTGCCAACTAAATATCATATTCGTTGAGAAGCTTGTGTGAAATGTATTAACAATGTTTCAAAGATGAAGTTTTATAGTAGATTCAGATATTGGGTAAGTAATTTTCTATTTTTCAGTAGGTTTATTTTTATTTTATTAATTTATTAATTGATCAGGGGATAGATTACTTGCAATTTTTAAATTATTCGTTTCTAACCACTGGTATAACATTATTCAAGTTATCAATAAAATCGTGATAAAAATTAGGAAATTGATCAGGTATAATAATTAAAATTTTTTTTTTTAATAGTTTCCTCAATGATATTTAAATATTTTTCCAATTATCAGGTACGATGACCTGTAGGTACTATAGGGACTGGGAGTGTGAGAGTGGGGGCATAGAAGGATAAAGAGATAGGGGGGGGGGGAGAGAGAGAGAGAGAGAGAGAGAGAGAGAGAGAGAGAGAGAGAGAGAGAGAGAGAGAGAGAGAGATAGAGAGAGAGAGAGAGAGAGAGAGAGAGAGAGAGAGAGAGAGAGAGAGAGAGAGATAGTGTGAGGTAAGGTTAGATTAGGTTAGGTAGGGCAGGGTAGGTACTATAGTGACTTGTAAAGAGAGGGCGAGAGAAGGATAGTGTGAGAGGGAGTGAGAGGTAGATAGGATGAAGGATAAGGAGATAAAGTGAATGAGAGGGTGCAAGTGTGAGAAAAACGGGTAGAGGGGGAATGTAAGACGAATGAGTGTGAGAGAGATTGGTGAGGGGGATGATGTGAAAGTGATAGGGTGAGAGAGAGGTAGTGTCAAAGGGAGATGATAAGGTTAGGTAGGGGAACAGAACAAAAAGCGAGAAAGAATTGTGAGAGGTTGTGAGAGACATTGAGATAGGTGAAGGGGAGGGCGTGATAGGGATAGGAAGAAAGAGGGGTAATGGCAGAGAGAGAGGATTAGGTTAGGGGGGGAAGGGGGATAGTTAGGTAGAATAGTTATGTTAACAATTCGTAGAATAGTTATGTTAACAATTCTGAATATGTAGGAAAGGATCTTAAATTGCAAAGGTCACTCGACCCTTTGAGTGATACTACCAGGTTAGGTAAGGTTTACAACCTTCGACTTATGGGATAGAATAAAAAGAGAAGGTTGGTTAGGCCGATTAAGAGGATGCCAGTGGAATTTTTTTTCTCCGACTCATGTGCAATATATCAAATTTTTTGTTCACAATAATCTTAATAATTTCTAAAATTAGAGAAAAATGAATGGTTAGATTTTTATCTAGGGCATATCATAGGCTTATTGTACTTTAATTATTAAGTGAGTTATGAGTATTTTAAAGTATTCATAACTCGCTTCAAATATAGCCTATAAGATGCTCTAGGTATTAATCATAAGTATCTTAAAATTTTAAAAGAGGCCATTTCACTCTAATTTTAGAAATTATTATGATTATAGTGAACATAATATTTGCTATGTTGTGCGTGGGTCAGAGAGAAAATAAAGAAATGCACTGACATCCTCTTAAGTGTTATCAAGTCAAAAAAGCTCTTGATTGTTGATTGTTTACATTATTATAAATCTTGTAAAAAGTATGACTTATACATATTTTGTTAAAATCAATCAAATTAATATCATCTTTAAAAAAACAAATTTCATTTTTATACATGAATTTGCTATTTCGTTAAACATATTATAGTTAATAGTCTAATTATGAAAAGTTATAAGGCGCATGATTGGAAGTAAAAGTTATAATTAATAAAAAACTGTAGAGCTAGGACTTTTATGTACTTATTATAATTATTCATTAAATATACTCAGTTTAATATGCCTTAAAAAAAAATACATTCTTTTATTATACTATAAAAAACACTTAATTAAATATTTTATGCATTTATCATATGTTTATATATATATATATATCGTGTGTCCCACAAAACAGGGTAGGTACACTTTATCACTCATTACCCTTTAATTATACCCTGTAATCAATCATAAATTCCTATATGACTTAAAATTCTTTTAACTCAAATATTTTAGTGGTATCCATACAACTTGGTTTTGTTGTTTTTGTGATTGGAGTAGACTTCCACTTTTTGTTTCCCATGAGTATTTTTTTTTTTTTGAACATTTTTGTATTTAATTTGTGTCCTTTTTTACTATTTGTGGAATTTCATTCCTTATTTCGTTTAGTTCCTTTAATAATTTTTATATGTTATAAGGCATGCTTTTGCTGGTATTAGTATAATATCTATTGGAAAATAAGGTTCAAAATCATGCATTAGGAAAAGAAAATGCTATAATTGGTATAATATGGTGTGCATTGTTGATGATATAATATGTTATTTATTATGACATATTGTCGTGATTTCCTTAATATGTTTTTATTTATATTTTCTTTGAGTTCATTAATAGCTTTTGTTGTAAATGCAAAATTGATCTTTGGAATTTGATGGATTTATGTCGTACATTCGTACCTAATTAAGTGATTTGTCAATTCCAATTTTTTATCGTTTATATTTATGTTATTGTTTTATAGCCCGCCTGATACTCTGTTTTCTTTACTATTTTTGTGTGATATTTTAAAGGTGAAATCTTATAGTTCCATATTATTTTTGAAAAAGAAACATTTGTTTGTTATTATTGAAAAATTCATTTTGCCCATGATTATGAACACTTATGTTAAGTAAACTTTGTTGTTTGTTTCAGTTATTTGTTTCAGTTATATGATCATTGTTGTTGTTTCTGGACATTTATTTTTTATCATTATTTTTTTTCTTTTGTATTTAAATCAGAATTATTTGTTAAGTGGGCTATGAATTATATTCCCGATAATCTGCTATGGATTATGTTTTATTTATTATAAGTCATCATTTGGACTATAATATAGTTATAATATTTTTTTATTTTATTTGAATCTCAACATCTCTGTGTTTAATTCTTTTAAAAAAAATGTATAATTAATCTTCATTGGGTTATATTTTATTTATTATTAGTCGTTGTTTGGAGTATAACTTTAATTTTATTTGAATCTAAACATCTCTGTGTTTAATTCTTTTATACTAAATGTGTTAATCTTTGGATTATATTGTATTTATTATTAGTCATCGTTTGGGCTATTTATTTTAATTTAATTTTAATCTAAATTCTAAACATCTCTGTACTTTATTTATTATTAGTCATCATTTGGACTATAATATAGTTATAATATATTTTTATTTTATTTGAATCTAAACATCTATATGTTTAATTAATTTATATACAATGTATTAATCTTCTTTAGATTATATTTTATTTATTGTTATTCATCATTAGTCCTATAATATAGTTATAATATGTTTTTATTTTATTTGAATCTCAACATCTCTGTGTTTAATTCTTTTATAAAAAATGTATAATTAATCTTATTTGGGTTATATTTTATTTATTATTAGTCGATCTAAACATCTCTGTGTTTAATTCTTTTATACTAAATGTGTTAATCTTTGGATTATATTGTATTTATTATTAGTCATCGTTTGGGCTATTTATTTTAATTTAATTTTAATCTAAATTCTAAACATCTCTGTTCTTTATTTATTATTAGTCATCATTTGGACTATAATATGGTTATAATATATTTTTATTTTATTTGAATCTAAACATCTCTATGTTTAATTAATTTATATACAATGTATTAATCTTCTTTAGATTATATTTTATTTATTGTTATTCATCATTAGTCCTATAATATAGTTATAATATGTTTTTATTTTATTTGAATCTCAACATCTCTGTGTTTAATTATTTTATAAAAAATGTATAATTAATCTTCTTTGGGTTATATTTTATTTATTATTAGTCGTTGTTTGGAGTATAACTTTAATTTTATTTGAATCTAAAAACACCTCTGTGTTTAATTCTTTTATACTAAATGTATTAATCTTCTTTGGATTATATTTTTTTTATTATTTTTCATTGGACTATAATTTTAAAATTATTTGAATCTAAATTCTAAACAACTCTGTACTTTATTTATTATTAGTCATCATTTGGACTATAATATAGTTATAATATATTTTTATTTTATTTAAATCTAAACATCTCTATGTTTAATTCTTATATAAAAAATGTTTTAATCTTCTTTTGATTATATTTTAATTATTTTATTTGTCATAGTATGAACTATATATTTTAATTTTATTTGAATCTTAACAACTATGACGTGTTTAATTAATTTATAAGAAATGTGTTAAACATTTCTGGATTATATTTTATTTATTATTAGTCATCTTTAGACTATAACTTTAATTTTATTTGAATCTAAACATCTCTATATTTAATTCTTTTATTAAAATTGTATTAATCTTCTTTGGATTATATTTTATTTATTATTAGTCATCATTTGGACTATAATATAGTTATAATATATTTTTATTTTAATTGAATCTAAACATCTCTGTGTTTAATTCTTTTATAAAAAATATGTTAATATTTGGATTATATTTTATTTATTATTAGTCATCATTTGGACTATAATATAGTTATAATATATTTTTATTTTATTTGAATTTAAACATCTCTGTGTTTAATTCTTTTATAAAAAAATGTGTTAATCTACTTTGGAATCTTTGGATTATATTTTATTTATTATAAGTCATCGTTTGGACTATATATTTTTATTTTATTTGAATCTAAACATCTCTGTGTTTAATTATTTTATAAAAATGTATAATTAATCTTCTTTGGATTATATTTTATTCATTATTAGTCGTCGTTTGGACTATTTATTTTAATTTTAATTTTAATCTAAATTCTAAACATCTCTGTTATTTATTTATTATTAGTCATCATTTGGACTATAATATAGTTATAATATATTTTTATTTTATTTGAATTTAAACATCTCTGTGTTTAATTCTTTTATAAAAAATGTGTTAATCTACTTTGGAATCTTTGGATTATATTTTATTTATTATAAGTCATCGTTTGGACTATATATTTTAATTTTATTTAAATCTAAACATCTCTATGTTTAATTCTTATATAAAAAATGTTTTAATCTTCTTTGGATTATATTTTATTTATTTTATTTGTCATAGTATGGACTATATATTTTAATTTTCTTTGAATCTTAACAAAAGTGGTATTTAATTATTTTATAAAAAATGTGTTAATCTTCTTTGGATTATATTTTATTTATAATTATTCAACGCTTTGACTATAATTTTAATTTTATTTGTTATTATATTAATATATTTATTTGATCTTTATTTATTATTAGTCATCATTTGGACTATAATATAGTTATAATATATTTTTATTTTATTTGAATCTAAACATCTCTGTGTTTAATTCTTTTATAAAAAATATGTTAATATTTGGATTATATTTTATTTATTATTAGTCATCATTTGGACTATAATATAGTTATAATATGTTTTTATTTTATTTGAATCTCAACATCTCTGTGTTTAATTCTTTTATAAAAAATCTATAATTAATCTTCTTTGGGTTATATTTTATTTATTATTAGTCGTTGTTTGGAGTATAACTTTAATTTTATTTGAATCTAAAAACACCTCTGTGTTAAATTCTTTTATACTAAATGTATTAATCTTCTTTGGATTATATTTTTTTTATTATTTGTCATTGGAGTATAATTTTAAATTTATTTGAATCTAAATTCTAAACATCTCTGTACTTTATTTATTATTAGTCATCATTTGGACTATAATATAGTTATAATATATTTTTATTTTATTTGAATCTAAACATCTCTATGTTTAATTAATTTATATACAATGTATTAATCTTCTTTAGATTATATTTTATTTATTGTTATTCATTATTAGTCCTATAATATAGTTATAATACGTTTTTATTTTATTTGAATCTCAACATCTCTGTGTTTAATTCTTTTAAAAAAAATGTGTAATTAATCTTCTTTGGGTTATATTTTATTTATTATTAGTCGTTGTTTGGAGTATAACTTTAATTTTATTTGAATCTAAAAACACCTCTGTGTTTAATTCTTTTATACAAAATGTGTTAATCTTTCGATTATATTTAATTAATTATTATTCAACGTTTGGACTATAATTTTTATTTTATTTGAATCTAAACGTCTCTGTCTATAATTCTTTTATACACAATGTATTAATCTTCTTTGGATTATATTTTTTTTATTATTTGTCATTGGACTATAATTTTAAATTTATTCGAATCCTAACAACTCAGTGTTTAAATCTTTTATATTAAATGTGTTAAAGATTTCTGGATTTTATTTTATTCATTATTAATCATTGTTTGGACTATAATTTTAATTTTCTTTGAATCTTAACAACTATGTTTTTAATTCTTTTATAAAAATTGTATTAATCTTTTTTTGGATTATATTTTATTTATTATTATTCAACGTCTGGACTATAATTTTAAATTTATTTGAATCCTAATAACTATGTGTTTAATTCTTTTATAAAAAATGTATTAATCTTTTTTGGATTATATTTTATTTATTATTAGTCATTGGATTATAATTTCAAATTTATTTGAATCCTATCAACTCTGTGTTTAATTATTTTATATAAAACGTGTTAAACATTTCTGGATTATATTTTATTTATTATTATTCCACGTTTAGACTATAATTTTAAATTTATTTGAATCTTAACAACTCTGTGTTTAATTCTTCGTTTAAAATATTCTTTTTAAAAATAATCTGATCAGGGTTATTTTAGTGAAATGTATATGTTCATTTAAATCTTTTATGAATAACAGTCACATTTTTTTGGACGCCACTTTGTGATGAATTAAATCCTTACATTTTAATATTATGTTAATTTGTATGCTATAGTTTGATATTTTGATTGATAATAATCGAAAGGTTTTTGAATGTCGGTTTTCTTTATCCTACAATTTATTCTTAATTAAAGCATATATTTTTTATGATTGAATAGGAACGTGAGTATAGATATATAAAATTCAGCTAATTTATGTTAAAACTGAGTCTGTGTTTCTTTATTAATTTGTCATTAATGATAATTTTGTTGTTGAAGTTGTATGAATATTATATATTATATATGTTAATATAATTTCTTGCCTGTTCATAAGTGAATAAATTGGTTAAATATTTTTATTTTTATTTAAATCTTATAAAAATTATAGTTATAATTGTTAAGTATAACGATGTTGATTACAAATTATGTTTTTTGATTACCTAAATAGTTTTTTCGTTAATAAAAGTATAGTTGATTAAATCATTTTTTGTAGATGATTTAAATGGTGATTATTTATATTTTATTTATACTTCTTAGTTTTTTGATTTGATCTCCAGTAAATTTGGTTTTTTTTATAGTGTATAATGGCATTATTTATTTTGTAAATTATTGAAAATTAAATTTTTTTGTTTTGTAACCCGACATACTAGGTTGGTATGATCAGATGAGCCCTTCTTTGTATGAGAATTTCATAATATCCATAAATGAAATTTAAAATAGGGATTTGCATTTAAAAAGATAGAAGAAATAGATGACTTAAAAGAATTTTAAGTGATATAGGAATTTATGATTGATTTGTCTAGTTTGAAGTCCAACAAACAGAATTGAAAGATATTTACAGGTTAATGAGCAATAAAGTGTACCCTGTTATTTGAGACACATGATATATTGTATAAATTTAAAAAAAAAATTAAAAAGCTAGTAAAAATTTCATTTTTCTTTCATTTAATATAATTTTATTTTGATCCATAAAAATATTACCTAAGTGCTTGAATTTCGATAAACTATCAAAAGATGCACTAAAAACATTTAGAATTTTATCACATAAGTTTTTAAATATGCTGTGTACTATTACTAACCTAGAAATAAGCATACAATAAAGCTTACAAAAAAGAAAAAATATATAAAATGCATAAAAAGTCTTTGCTCTAGAAAACATAAAATGTATTAAAATAAAAATTTGTAATAGTAATTTGTCCAGATAAAAGAAAAACAACTTTTGAAGGTGATTAAAAAAATTTAACTTATATTACTAGTTTTTTAAAATTAATCCAAATCTCTAATACTGGAAAGAAGAAATAAGATCTGGTGATAGTTCATTTTTCTGAGATCATTATTAAATTATTATTTTAGTTGAGTGTTGGAATCTATACTAGTGTTAATTGTACCTATACTTTTTCGACTAGTCTAATGGAATTTTTAAATTTAAGATTTTAGAAATAAAAAAAAAATTTTTGTTGTTCACGAATGTATTTATTACCTAAGGTATTCAATATTTTAAGTGACATACGTGTTGTTGTTATTATTAGCTATACAAATAAAAAAACATTCTTGAAATTGATGAAAAAAAGAAGAACAAGTACTAATTATCTAATATAATAGATATGGTTTCTATATTATGTTAAAAAGAAAATTTTGGACCTAAAGGTCAACACATCGACTGTCGTTGCTAGCTCCCGGATGGGCAACCACCTGGGTTCTTAGTGACGAATCCTCGTCATATTTACATGTGTATAAAACCAAACAGTAAAATCAGGTTATGCAGTTGATATTTTGAAAACAAAAAAATTGCCTCTGGCCTGGTATGTGCACTGCACACTAGTCGTATACTGTATTTTGGGGTATGGTGTGGCGCGGTGGTTTGCCGTGGTCAAACATCGCCTGGCGTCACTAGCTCCTGGATGGGTGACCACCTTGGTTCTTAGTGACGAATCCTTACCCCACAAACTCACGTGTTTCTAAACAAACACACGCAATATGGATATATAATTGCCTAAGGATTTGTTTAAAAATAAAAGATATATTATGTAATAATTAAAATAATAAGAAACCAATTGTACATTGTTTAAGTCTATATGAGATATTATACTTCATACTATAAATTCTTAATAATAATAATTAACAATAAGTATGTAATTTGAGATATTTTAGATGATTAAATTTTCTTCTGGACACTTGATCTTTGTCACGAAAAATGTACTGACACTGTGATGTAAAGATTACCAATCACACAGCAAAATGTTATGTTGAAATAAAAAATAATAATATTTTATTGTAGAAAAGATTGTGTAAACATTTTTTTAGATCGTTTCATTTAAAAAATATTCAAAATCGTAATAATTCAATTTCCGGTGTCTAGAGTCGTTACTCGTTTTTATTAGGTACCATATAAAAATAAAAATAAAAATAAAATTACCATTATGGTATCACCCGACGTGTTTGGGCCCAGAAAAGCATGATAACTATAATTTTAGTGTGTTGGAAGGGGAAATAATTTAGATATTACACCATTATTGTAATAATATTACAAAAGTTGTTTTGCTTTAATGAGGGTGTCGCACTCTCATTCTCTTCAACAGGACTTTTGTAAGTCGGAGACAATACAAACCATAAATCTTTAATAATTATTAGTTATTACTTGTACAATTTACATCCAATCATACTTGCGAATTTAGATGACAATTTTTGATTAGGATAGAATGTACTATGGATGTGTTAACAACACTTCCTCTCACGTATACTCATTTATGCAATCATCGCGGCCAGAGACCCGTGGTCATATAAATATGTGCTTAAAGTTATGTACACCAAAAAAAATGGGCATGGCTCTATCCATAATATATTATCTAAGAAGCAGTAGCAACAAAGTCCTAAAAATCTAGTAGGGAGAAAAATATTTCAAGAGGCTCAACATCTTAATAATAAGAGTTATTTCTAAGAGGTTAACAATCAAGAGAACTTGATAAGTAAACACTTATATCGGAAATCAACTAAGGATCTTTTTATTCAAAGTGTCCTAGTTAACCATCCGTTTGTCACGCGTTACCCAAAAAGCATTTATTTTTATACGATCATTTAGATTGATACTTCTTAAACCCAGTGTCGTAGTCAGCCTTCCCGAGGGGTATTGGGTGTATAGTACTGTATACACTTCGCCTCCCAAATCCTAACCCTGGCTACGGCACTGCCTTCCCCGCGGACATGCAGATGGTTAATTAAGTCATTAGGAGGTTTGTTTAGGTTAGGTACCTATGGGCAATGGTAAGTTGAGCTCAAGTGATGATAGATGACTATCATCACTGGTCGTGACCTTTGCATAGATCTTTTCTTACTAACTAACAAGGTATTCAAAATTGTCAACATAACAAAGAAAAATATTTAAAAATTAACGAGGAAAATATTAATACTACATTTATACTAAACTGTAATACATACTTTTTTTTAGATTTTATAATGAATAATTAATACTTAAAATATTATATATATCTGCTTAATAATGTCATAATTTGGATCACGGTTTTAAAGACATACGAGAATTAGTGTTATACCAGTATTTCATATGAACTAATGACGATCACAAAAAATAATGAGTCCTCTGATCATAATTTGTTCAATAAACTATATAAAATCTAGTATTTTTAAGTTCACAATTTTCAAACTTTTTTAATTATGTGCATTGTGCAACTAAAAAACATAATTTTATCATGATTTAATTATCCGTCATATTTTATTTTATTAATTATTCTTGAGAATACAAAGTGTAGTCTTCATTGTGTATTCTAAGACCATAATTTTTTCCAAATTTCTTTTTTGTTTCTTAAAAATCATTTGCCTGCGGGCGCCAATACCCCCTCTCCATTTTTATTTTTAAAATATTACTCTAGTTTATTTTTTTTTGGACACAATATTTAAACTTTATTAGCGACTTGCCACTAAAAAACATAATTTTATCATGATTTAATTATCCATCATATTTTATTTTATTAATTTTTCTTGAGAATTCATAGTGCAGTCTTCATTGTGTATTCTAAGACAATAATTTTATCCAAATTTCTTTATTGATCCTTAAACATCATTTGTCTGCGGGAGCCAATACCCCCTTTCCATTTTTATTTTCAAAATATTACTCTAGTTTATTTTTGTGGACACAATTTTTAAACTTTATTAGCCACTTGCCACTAAAAAAACACAATTTTATCATGATTTAATTATCCGTCATATTTTATTTTATTAATTATTCATGAGAATTCATAGTGCAGTCTTCATTGTGTATGTTAAGACCATCATTTTTTCCAAATTTTTTTTTTGTTTCTTAAAAATCATTTGCCTGCGGGCGTCAATACCCCCTTTCCATTTTTATTTTCAAAATATAGATCTAGTTTATTTTTGTGGACACAATTTTTAAACTTTATTAGCCACTTGCCACTAAAAAACATAATTTCATCATGATTGGATTATACTTCTTTTATTTTTCTTTAGAAATCATAGTGCATTCTTCATTGTGTATGTTAAGACCATAATTTTTTTTTGATCCTTTAAAATCATTTGCCTGCGGGCGCCAATACCCACTTTCCATTTTTATTTTAAAAATATAGGTCTAGTTTATTTTTGTGGACACAATTTTTAAACTTTTTTAGCCACCTGCCACTAATAAAACATAATTTTATCATGATTTAATTATCTGTCATATTTTATTTTATTAATTATTCTTGAGAATTCATAGTGCAGTCTTCATTGTGTATTCTAAGACAATAATTTTTTCCAAATTTTTTTTTTGTTTCTTAAAAATCATTTGCCTGCGGGCGCCAATACCCCCTTTCAATTTTTATTTTCAAAATATAGCTCATGCTTATTTTTGGGGTCACAATTTTCAAACTTTTTAACCACTTGCAACTAAAAACCATAATTTTATCATGAGTTAAATATTGTTCTTTTATTTTTCTTGAGAATACATAGTGTAGTCTTCATTGAGATTGCAAGACTATAATTTTTTCCAAATTTTTTTTTGTTTTTCTTAAAAATCATTTGCCTGCGGGCTCCAATACCCCCTTTCCATTTTTATTTTCAAAATATTACTCTAGTCTATTTTTGTGGACACATCATTTAAAATTTGTAACCACTTGCCACTAAAAAACATAATTATTTCATGATCTAATTATCCGTTATATTTTATTTCATCAATTTTTCTTGAAAATACATATTAAAGATTTCATTCTGTATTCTAAGACTATAATTTTTTCCAAATTTCTTTTTTGTTCCTAAAAAATCATTAGCATGCGGGTTCCAATACCCACTTTCCATTTTTATTTTTAAAATATAGGTCTAGTTAATTTTTGTGGACACAATTCTCAAAATTTTTAACCACTTGCAACTAAAAACCATAATTTTATTATTAGTTAGTTGTCCTTCATTTATTTTTCTTGAGAATTCATAGTGTAGTCGTCATTGTGATTTCCAAGACCATCATTTTTTCCAATTTTTTTTTTGTTTCTTAAAAATCATTTGCCTGCGGGCGCCAATACCCCCTTTCTATTTTTATTTTCGAAATATAGCTCATGTTTATTTTTGAGGTCACAATTTTAATACTTTTTTAACCATGTGTAACTAAAATATAATTATATCATGATCTAATTAACCGTTATATTTTATTTCATTAATTTTTCTTGAAAATACATATTAAAGATTTTATCCTGTATTCTAAGACTATAATTTTTTCCAAATTTCTTTTTTGAGCCTTTAAAATCATTTGCCTGCGGGCACCAATACACCCTTTCCATTTTTATTTTCAAAATATTACTCTAGATTATTTTTGTGGACAAAATTCTCAAACTTTTTAACCATTTGCAACTAAAAACCATAATTTTATCATGATTTAATTATCCTTCTTTTATTTTTCTTTAGAAATCATAGTGCAGTCTTCATTGTGTATGTTAAGACCATAATTTTTTTTTGATCCTTTAAAATCATTTGCCTGCGGGCGCCAATTCCCACTTTCCATTTTTATTTTCAAAATATAGTTCTATTTTTTTTTTTTGGTGGACACAATTTTCAAACCTATTAACCCCTCATAACTAAAAAATATAATTTTATTAAGAATTAGTTGCCTTTCATTTAATTTTCTTGTGAATACATATTTCAGTCTTCATTCTTTGTTCTAAGTACATATTTCTCCCGAATTTATTTTTTGATCCTCAAAAACCATTTGCCTGCGGGCGCTAATACCCCCTTTCCATTTTTATTTTCAAAATATAGCTCTAATTTATTTTGGTGGACACAATTTTCAAACCTATTAACGACTCACAATTAAAAAATATAATTTTATTATGAGTTAGTTGTCCTTTATTTTTCTTAAGAATACATAGTGCAGTCTTCATTGTGTATTTTCAGACCATAATTTTAAGACCCTAATTTTATCCAAATTTCTTTTTTTTATTCTTAAAAACTATTTGCCTGCGGGCGCCAAAACCCCCTTTCAATTTTTATTTTCAAAATATAGCTCTACTTTATTTTTGTGGACACAATTTTTAAACTTTATTAGCACACTTGCCACTAAAAACATAATTATATCATGATTTCATTATCCTGCATATTTTATTTCATTCATTTCGCTTGAGAATACATATTTCAGTCTTCATTCTGTATTCTAAGTACATAATTCTCCCGAATTTATTTTTTGATCCTCAAAAACCATTTGCCTGGGGGCGTCAATATCCCCTTTCCATTTTTAGCCACTTTTTTAGCCACTTGCCACTAAAAAAACATAATTTTATCATGATTTAATTATCCTTCTTTTATTTTTCTTTAGAAATCATAGTGCAGTCTTCATTGTGTATGTTAAGACCATAATTTTTTTTTAATCATTTAAAATCATTTGCCTGCGGGCGCCAATACCCACTTTCCATTTTTATTTTAAAAATATAGGTCTAGTTTATTTTTGTGGACACAATTTTTAAACTTTTTTAGCCACCTGCCACTAATAAAACATAATTTTATCATGATTTAATTATCTGTCATATTTTATTTTATTAATTATTCTTGAGAATTCATAGTGCAGTCTTCATTGTGTATTCTAAGACAATAATTTTTTCCAAATTTTTTTTTTGTTTCTTAAAAATCATTTGCCTGCGGGCGCCAATACCCCCTTTCAATTTTTATTTTCAAAATATAGCTCATGCTTATTTTTGGGGTCACAATTTTCAAACTTTTTAACCACTTGCAACTAAAAACCATAATTTTATCATGAGTTAAATATTGTTCTTTTATTTTTCTTGAGAATACATAGTGTAGTCTTCATTGAGATTCCAAGACTATAATTTTTTCCAAATTTTTTTTTGTTTTTCTTAAAAATCATTTGCCTGCGGGCGCCAATACCCCCTTTCCATTTTTATTTTCAAAATATTACTCTAGTCTATTTTTGTGGACACATCATTTAAAATTTGTAACCACTTGCCACTAAAAAACATAATTATTTCATGATCTAATTATCCGTTATATTTTATTTCATCAATTTTTCTTGAAAATACATATTAAAGATTTCATTCTGTATTCTAAGACTATAATTTTTTCCAAATTTCTTTTTTGTTCCTAAAAAATCATTAGCATGCGGGTTCCAATACCCACTTTCCATTTTTATTTTTAAAATATAGGTCTAGTTAATTTTTGTGGACACAATTCTCAAAATTTTTAACCACTTGCAACTAAAAACCATAATTTTATTATTAGTTAGTTGTCCTTCATTTATTTTTCTTGAGAATTCATAGTGTAGTCGTCATTGTGATTTCCAAGACCATCATTTTTTCCAATTTTTTTTTTTGTTTCTTAAAAATCATTTGCCTGCGGGCGCCAATACCCCCTTTCTATTTTTATTTTCGAAATATAGCTCATGTTTATTTTTGAGGTCACAATTTTAATACTTTTTTAACCATGTGTAACTAAAATATAATTATATCATGATCTAATTAACCGTTATATTTTATTTCATTAATTTTTCTTGAAAATACATATTAAAGATTTTATCCTGTATTCTAAGACTATAATTTTTTCCAAATTTCTTTTTTGAGCCTTTAAAATCATTTGCCTGCGGGCACCAATACACCCTTTCCATTTTTATTTTCAAAATATTACTCTAGATTATTTTTGTGGACAAAATTCTCAAACTTTTTAACCATTTGCAACTAAAAACCATAATTTTATCATGATTTAATTATCCTTCTTTTATTTTTCTTTAGAAATCATAGTGCAGTCTTCATTGTGTATGTTAAGACCATAATTTTTTTTTGATCCTTTAAAATCATTTGCCTGCGGGCGCCAATTCCCACTTTCCATTTTTATTTTCAAAATATAGTTCTATTTTTTTTTTTTGGTGGACACAATTTTCAAACCTATTAACCCCTCATAACTAAAAAATATAATTTTATTAAGAATTAGTTGCCTTTCATTTAATTTTCTTGTGAATACATATTTCAGTCTTCATTCTTTGTTCTAAGTACATATTTCTCCCGAATTTATTTTTTGATCCTCAAAAACCATTTGCCTGCGGGCGCTAATACCCCCTTTCCATTTTTATTTTCAAAATATAGCTCTAATTTATTTTGGTGGACACAATTTTCAAACCTATTAACGACTCACAATTAAAAAATATAATTTTATTATGAGTTAGTTGTCCTTTATTTTTCTTAAGAATACATAGTGCAGTCTTCATTGTGTATTTTCAGACCATAATTTTAAGACCCTAATTTTATCCAAATTTCTTTTTTTTATTCTTAAAAACTATTTGCCTGCGGGCGCCAAAACCCCCTTTCAATTTTTATTTTCAAAATATAGCTCTACTTTATTTTTGTGGACACAATTTTTAAACTTTATTAGCACACTTGCCACTAAAAACATAATTATATCATGATTTCATTATCCTGCATATTTTATTTCATTCATTTCGCTTGAGAATACATATTTCAGTCTTCATTCTGTATTCTAAGTACATAATTCTCCCGAATTTATTTTTTGATCCTCAAAAACCATTTGCCTGGGGGCGTCAATATCCCCTTTCCATTTTTAGCCACTTTTTTAGCCACTTGCCACTAAAAAAACATAATTTTATCATGATTTAATTATCCTTCTTTTATTTTTCTTTAGAAATCATAGTGCAGTCTTCATTGTGTATGTTAAGACCATAATTTTTTTTTAATCATTTAAAATCATTTGCCTGCGGGCGCCAATACCCACTTTCCATTTTTATTTTAAAAATATAGGTCTAGTTTATTTTTGTGGACACAATTTTTAAACTTTTTTAGCCACCTGCCACTAATAAAACATAATTTTATCATGATTTAATTATCTGTCATATTTTATTTTATTAATTATTCTTGAGAATTCATAGTGCAGTCTTCATTGTGTATTCTAAGACAATAATTTTTTCCAAATTTTTTTTTTGTTTCTTAAAAATCATTTGCCTGCGGGCGCCAATACCCCCTTTCAATTTTTATTTTCAAAATATAGCTCATGCTTATTTTTGGGGTCACAATTTTCAAACTTTTTAACCACTTGCAACTAAAAACCATAATTTTATCATGAGTTAAATATTGTTCTTTTATTTTTCTTGAGAATACATAGTGTAGTCTTCATTGAGATTCCAAGACTATAATTTTTTCCAAATTTTTTTTTGTTTTTCTTAAAAATCATTTGCCTGCGGGCGCCAATACCCCCTTTCCATTTTTATTTTCAAAATATTACTCTAGTCTATTTTTGTGGACACATCATTTAAAATTTGTAACCACTTGCCACTAAAAAACATAATTATTTCATGATCTAATTATCCGTTATATTTTATTTCATCAATTTTTCTTGAAAATACATATTAAAGATTTCATTCTGTATTCTAAGACTATAATTTTTTCCAAATTTCTTTTTTGTTCCTAAAAAATCATTAGCATGCGGGTTCCAATACCCACTTTCCATTTTTATTTTTAAAATATAGGTCTAGTTAATTTTTGTGGACACAATTCTCAAAATTTTTAACCACTTGCAACTAAAAACCATAATTTTATTATTAGTTAGTTGTCCTTCATTTATTTTTCTTGAGAATTCATAGTGTAGTCGTCATTGTGATTTCCAAGACCATCATTTTTTCCAATTTTTTTTTTTGTTTCTTAAAAATCATTTGCCTGCGGGCGCCAATACCCCCTTTCTATTTTTATTTTCGAAATATAGCTCATGTTTATTTTTGAGGTCACAATTTTAATACTTTTTTAACCATGTGTAACTAAAATATAATTATATCATGATCTAATTAACCGTTATATTTTATTTCATTAATTTTTCTTGAAAATACATATTAAAGATTTTATCCTGTATTCTAAGACTATAATTTTTTCCAAATTTCTTTTTTGAGCCTTTAAAATCATTTGCCTGCGGGCACCAATACACCCTTTCCATTTTTATTTTCAAAATATTACTCTAGATTATTTTTGTGGACAAAATTCTCAAACTTTTTAACCATTTGCAACTAAAAACCATAATTTTATCATGATTTAATTATCCTTCTTTTATTTTTCTTTAGAAATCATAGTGCAGTCTTCATTGTGTATGTTAAGACCATAATTTTTTTTTGATCCTTTAAAATCATTTGCCTGCGGGCGCCAATTCCCACTTTCCATTTTTATTTTCAAAATATAGTTCTATTTTTTTTTTTTGGTGGACACAATTTTCAAACCTATTAACCCCTCATAACTAAAAAATATAATTTTATTAAGAATTAGTTGCCTTTCATTTAATTTTCTTGTGAATACATATTTCAGTCTTCATTCTTTGTTCTAAGTACATATTTCTCCCGAATTTATTTTTTGATCCTCAAAAACCATTTGCCTGCGGGCGCTAATACCCCCTTTCCATTTTTATTTTCAAAATATAGCTCTAATTTATTTTGGTGGACACAATTTTCAAACCTATTAACGACTCACAATTAAAAAATATAATTTTATTATGAGTTAGTTGTCCTTTATTTTTCTTAAGAATACATAGTGCAGTCTTCATTGTGTATTTTCAGACCATAATTTTAAGACCCTAATTTTATCCAAATTTCTTTTTTTTATTCTTAAAAACTATTTGCCTGCGGGCGCCAAAACCCCCTTTCAATTTTTATTTTCAAAATATAGCTCTACTTTATTTTTGTGGACACAATTTTTAAACTTTATTAGCACACTTGCCACTAAAAACATAATTATATCATGATTTCATTATCCTGCAAATTTTATTTCATTCATTTCGCTTGAGAATACATATTTCAGTCTTCATTCTGTATTCTAAGTACATAATTCTCCCGAATTTATTTTTTGATCCTCAAAAACCATTTGCCTGGGGGCGTCAATATCCCCTTTCCATTTTTAGCCACTTTTTTAGCCACTTGCCACTAAAAAAACATAATTTTATCATGATTTAATTATCCTTCTTTTATTTTTCTTTAGAAATCATAGTGCAGTCTTCATTGTGTATGTTAAGACCATAATTTTTTTTTAATCATTTAAAATCATTTGCCTGCGGGCGCCAATACCCACTCTCCATTTTTATTTTAAAAATATAGGTCTAGTTTATATTTGTGGACACAATTTTTAAACTTTTTTAGCCACCTGCCACTAATAAAACATAATTTTATCATGATTTAATTATCTGTCATATTTTATTTTATTAATTATTCTTGAGAATTCATAGTGCAGTCTTCATTGTGTATTCTAAGACAATAATTTTTTCCAAATTTTTTTTTAGTTTCTTAAAAATCATTTGCCTGCGGGCGCCAATACCCCCTTTCAATTTTTATTTTCAAAATATAGCTCATGCTTATTTTTGGGGTCACAATTTTCAAACTTTTTAACCACTTGCAACTAAAAACCATAATTTTATCATGAGTTAAATATTGTTCTTTTATTTTTCTTGAGAATACATAGTGTAGTCTTCATTGAGATTCCAAGACTATAATTTTTTCCAAATTTTTTTTTGTTTTTCTTAAAAATCATTTGCCTGCGGGCGCCAATACCCCCTTTCCATTTTTATTTTCAAAATATTACTCTAGTCTATTTTTGTGGACACATCATTTAAAATTTATAACCACTTGCCACTAAAAAACATAATTATTTCATGATCTAATTATCCGTTATATTTTATTTCATCAATTTTTCTTGAAAATACATATTAAAGATTTCATTCTGTATTCTAAGACTATAATTTTTTCCAAATTTCTTTTTTGTTCCTAAAAAATCATTAGCATGCGGGTTCCAATACCCACTTTCCATTTTTATTTTTAAAATATAGGTCTAGGTAATTTTTGTGGACACAATTCTCAAAATTTTTAACCACTTGCAACTAAAAACCGTAATTTTATCATTAGTTAGTTGTCCTTCATTTATTTTTCTTGAGAATTCATAGTGTAGTCGTCATTGTGATTTCCAAGACCATCATTTTTTCCATTTTTTTTTTTTGTTTCTTAAAAATCATTTGCCTGCGGGCGCCAATACCCCCTTTCTATTTTTATTTTCGAAATATAGCTCATGTTTATTTTTGAGGTCACAATTTTAATACTTTTTTAACCATGTGTAACTAAAATATAATTATATCATGATCTAATTAACCGTTATATTTTATTTCATTAATTTTTCTTGAAAATACATATTAAAGATTTTATCCTGTATTCTAAGACTATAATTTTTTCCAAATTTCTTTTTTGAGCCTTTAAAATCATTTGCCTGCGGGCACCAATACACCCTTTCCATTTTTATTTTCAAAATATTACTCTAGATTATTTTTGTGGACACAATTCTCAAACTTTTTAACCATTTGCAACTAAAAAGCATAATTTTATCATGATTTAATTATCCTTCTTTTATTTTTCTTTAGAAATCATAGTGCAGTCTTCATTGTGTATGTTAAGACCATAATTTTTTTTTGATCCTTTAAAATCATTTGCCTGCGGGCGCCAATACCCACTTTCCATTTTTATTTTCAAAATATAGTTCTATTTTATTTTTGTGGACACAATTTTTAAACTTTATTAGCACACTTGCCACTAAAAACATAATTATATCATGATTTCATTATCCTGCATATTTTATTTCATTCACTTCGCTTGAGAATACATATTTCAGTCTTCATTCTGTATTCTAAGTACATAATTCTCCCGAATTTATTTTTTGATCCTCAAAAACCATTTGCCTGGGGCCGTCAATATCCCCTTTCCATTTTTAGCCACTTTTTTAGCCACTTGCCACTAAAAAAACATAATTTTATCATGATTTAATTATCCTTCTTTTATTTTTCTTTAGAAATCATAGTGCAGTCTTCATTGTGTATGTTAAGACCATAATTTTTTCCAATTTTTTTTTTTGTTTCTTAAAAATCATTTGCCTGCGGGCGCCAATACCCACTTTCCATTTTTATTTTCAAAATATAGTTCTATTTTTTTTTTTTGGTGGACACAATTTTCAAACCTATTTACCCCTCATAACTAAAAAATATAATTTTATTAAGAATTAGTTGCCTTTCATTTAATTTTCTTGAGAATACATATTTCAGTCTTCATTCTTTATTCTAAGTACATATTTCTCCCGAATTCATTTTTTGATCCTCAAAAACCATTTGCCTGCGGGCGCTAATACCCCCTTTCCATTTTTATTTTCAAAATATAGCTCTAATTTATTTTGGTGGACACAATTTTCAAACCTATTAACGACTCACAATTAAAAAATATAATTTTATTATGAGTTAGTTGTCCTTTATTTTTCTTAAGAATACATAGTGCAGTCTTCATTGTGTATTTTAAGACCCTAATTTTATCCAAATTTCTTTTTTTTATTCTTAAAAACCATTTGCCTGCGGGCGCCAAAACCCCCTTTCAATTTTTATTTTCAAAATATAGCTCTACTTTATTTTTGTGGACACAATTTTTAAACTTTATTAGCACACTTGCCACTAAAAACATAATTATATCATGATTTCATTATCCTGCATATTTTATTTCATTCATTTCGCTTGAGAATACATATTTCAGTCTTCATTCTGTATTCTAAGTACATAATTCTCCCGAATTTATTTTTTGATCCTCAAAAACCATTTGCCTGGGGGCGTCAATATCCCCTTTCCATTTTTAGCCACTTTTTTAGCCACTTGCCACTAAAAAAACATAATTTTATCATGATTTAATTATCCTTCTTTTATTTTTCTTTAGATATCATAGTGCAGTCTTCATTGTGTATGTTAAGACCATAATTTTTTTTTAATCATTTAAAATCATTTGCCTGCGGGCGCCAATACCCACTTTCCATTTTTATTTTAAAAATATAGGTCTAGTTTATTTTTGTGGACACAATTTTTAAACTTTTTTAGCCACCTGCCACTAATAAAACATAATTTTATCATGATTTAATTATCTGTCATATTTTATTTTATTAATTATTCTTGAGAATTCATAGTGCAGTCTTCATTGTGTATTCTAAGACAATAATTTTTTCCAAATTTTTTTTTTGTTTCTTAAAAATCATTTGCCTGCGGGCGCCAATACCCCCTTTCAATTTTTATTTTCAAAATATAGGTCTAGTTTATTTTTGTGGACACACTTTTTAAACTTTTTTAGCCACCTGCCACTAATAAAACATAATTTTATCATGATTTAATTATCTGTCATATTTTATTTTATTAATTATTCTTGAGAATTCATAGTGCAGTCTTCATTGTGTATTCTAAGTCAATAATTTTTTCCAAATTTTTTTTTTGTTTCTTAAAAATCATTTGCCTGCGGGCGCCAATACCCCCTTTCAATTTTTATTTTCAAAATATAGCTCATGCTTATTTTTGGGGTCACAATTTTCAAACTTTTTAACCACTTGCAACTAAAAACCATAATTTTATCATGAGTTAAATATTGTTCTTTTATTTTTCTTGAGAATACATAGTGTAGTCTTCATTGAGATTCCAAGACTATAATTTTTTCCAAATTTTTTTTTGTTTTTCTTAAAAATCATTTGCCTGTGGGCGCCAATACCCCCTTTCCATTTTTATTTTCAAAATATTACTCTAGTCTATTTTTGTGGACACATCATTTAAAATTTATAACCACTTGCCACTAAAAAACATAATTATTTCATGATCTAATTATCCGTTATATTTTATTTCATCAATTTTTCTTGAAAATACATATTAAAGATTTCATTCTGTATTCTAAGACTATAATTTTTTCCAAATTTCTTTTTTGTTCCTAAAAAATCATTAGCATGCGGGTTCCAATACCCACTTTCCATTTTTATTTTTAAAATATAGGTCTAGTTAATTTTTGTGGACACAATTCTCAAAATTTTTAACCACTTGCAACTAAAAACCATAATTTTATCATTAGTTAGTTGTCCTTCATTTATTTTTCTTGAGAATTCATAGTGTAGTCGTCATTGTGATTTCCAAGACCATCATTTTTTCCAATTTTTTTTTTTGTTTCTTAAAAATCATTTGCCTGCGGGCGCCAATACCCCCTTTCTATTTTTATTTTCGAAATATAGCTCATGTTTATTTTTGAGGTCACAATTTTAATACTTTTTTAACCATGTGTAACTAAAATATAATTATATCATGATCTAATTAACCGTTATATTTTATTTCATTAATTTTTCTTGAAAATACATATTAAAGATTTTATCCTGTATTCTAAGACTATAATTTTTTCCAAATTTCTTTTTTGAGCCTTTAAAATCATTTGCCTGCGGGCACCAATACACCCTTTCCATTTTTATTTTCAAAATATTACTCTAGATTATTTTTGTGGACACAATTCTCAAACTTTTTAACCATTTGCAACTAAAAACCATAATTTTATCATGATTTAATTATCCTTCTTTTATTTTTCTTTAGAAATCATAGTGCAGTCTTCATTGTGTATGTTAAGACCATAATTTTTTTTTGATCCTTTAAAATCATTTGCCTGCGGGCGCCAATACCCACTTTCCATTTTTATTTTCAAAATATAGTTCTATTTTTTTTTTTTGGTGGACACAATTTTCAAACCTATTTACCCCTCATAACTAAAAAATATAATTTTATTAAGAATTAGTTGCCTTTCATTTAATTTTCTTGAGAATACATATTTCAGTCTTCATTCTTTATTCTAAGTACATATTTCTCCCGAATTCATTTTTTGATCCTCAAAAACCATTTGCCTGCGGGCGCTAATACCCCCTTTCCATTTTTATTTTCAAAATATAGCTCTAATTTATTTTGGTGGACACAATTTTCAAACCTATTAACGACTCACAATTAAAAAATATAATTTTATTATGAGTTAGTTGTCCTTTATTTTTCTTAAGAATACATAGTGCAGTCTTCATTGTGTATTTTCAGACCATAATTTTAAGACCCTAATTTTATCGAAATTTCTTTTTTTTATTCTTAAAAACTATTTGCCTGCGGGCGCCAAAACCCCCTTTCAATTTTTATTTTCAAAATATAGCTCTACTTTATTTTTGTGGACACAATTTTTAAACTTTATTAGCACACTTGCCACTAAAAACATAATTATATCATGATTTCATTATCCTGCATATTTTATTTCATTCATTTCGCTTGAGAATACATATTTCAGTCTTCATTCTGTATTCTAAGTACATAATTCTCCCGAATTTATTTTTTGATCCTCAAAAACCATTTGCCTGGGGGCGTCAATATCCCCTTTCCATTTTTAGCCACTTTTTTAGCCACTTGCCACTAAAAAAACATAATTTTATCATGATTTAATTATCCTTCTTTTATTTTTCTTTAGATATCATAGTGCAGTCTTCATTGTGTATGTTAAGACCATAATTTTTTTTTAATCATTTAAAATCATTTGCCTGCGGGCGCCAATACCCACTTTCCATTTTTATTTTAAAAATATAGGTCTAGTTTATTTTTGTGGACACAATTTTTAAACTTTTTTAGCCACCTGCCACTAATAAAACATAATTTTATCATGATTTAATTATCTGTCATATTTTATTTTATTAATTATTCTTGAGAATTCATAGTGCAGTCTTCATTGTGTATTCTAAGACAATAATTTTTTCCAAATTTTTTTTTTGTTTCTTAAAAATCATTTGCCTGCGGGCGCCAATACCCCCTTTCAATTTTTATTTTCAAAATATAGCTCATGCTTATTTTTGGGGTCACAATTTTCAATCTTTTTAACCACTTGCAACTAAAAACCATAATTTTATCATGAGTTAAATATTGTTCTTTTATTTTTCTTGAGAATACATAGTGTAGTCTTCATTGAGATTCCAAGACTATAATTTTTTCCAAATTTTTTTTTGTTTTTCTTAAAAATCATTTGCCTGCGGGCGCCAATACCCCCTTTCCATTTTTATTTTCAAAATATTACTCTAGTCTATTTTTGTGGACACATCATTTAAAATTTGTAACCACTTGCCACTAAAAAACATAATTATTTCATGATCTAATTATCCGTTATATTTTATTTCATCAATTTTTCTTGAAAATACATATTAAAGATTTCATTCTGTATTCTAAGACTATAATTTTTTCCAAATTTCTTTTTTGTTCCTAAAAAATCATTAGCATGCGGGTTCCAATACCCACTTTCCATTTTTATTTTTAAAATATAGGTCTAGTTAATTTTTGTGGACACAATTCTCAAAATTTTTAACCACTTGCAACTAAAAACCATAATTTTATTATTAGTTAGTTGTCCTTCATTTATTTTTCTTGAGAATTCATAGTGTAGTCGTCATTGTGATTTCCAAGACCATCATTTTTTCCAATTTTTTTTTTGTTTCTTAAAAATCATTTGCCTGCGGGCGCCAATACCCCCTTTCTATTTTTATTTTCGAAATATAGCTCATGTTTATTTTTGAGGTCACAATTTTAATACTTTTTTAACCATGTGTAACTAAAATATAATTATATCATGATCTAATTAACCGTTATATTTTATTTCATTAATTTTTCTTGAAAATACATATTAAAGATTTTATCCTGTATTCTAAGACTATAATTTTTTCCAAATTTCTTTTTTGAGCCTTTAAAATCATTTGCCTGCGGGCACCAATACACCCTTTCCATTTTTATTTTCAAAATATTACTCTAGATTATTTTTGTGGACAAAATTCTCAAACTTTTTAACCATTTGCAACTAAAAACCATAATTTTATCATGATTTAATTATCCTTCTTTTATTTTTCTTTAGAAATCATAGTGCAGTCTTCATTGTGTATGTTAAGACCATAATTTTTTTTTGATCCTTTAAAATCATTTGCCTGCGGGCGCCAATTCCCACTTTCCATTTTTATTTTCAAAATATAGTTCTATTTTTTATTTTTGGTGGACACAATTTTCAAACCTATTAACCCCTCATAACTAAAAAATATAATTTTATTAAGAATTAGTTGCCTTTCATTTAATTTTCTTGTGAATACATATTTCAGTCTTCATTCTTTGTTCTAAGTACATATTTCTCCCGAATTTATTTTTTGATCCTCAAAAACCATTTGCCTGCGGGCGCTAATACCCCCTTTCCATTTTTATTTTCAAAATATAGCTCTAATTTATTTTGGTGGACACAATTTTCAAACCTATTAACGACTCACAATTAAAAAATATAATTTTATTATGAGTTAGTTGTCCTTTATTTTTCTTAAGAATACATAGTGCAGTCTTCATTGTGTATTTTCAGACCATAATTTTAAGACCCTAATTTTATCCAAATTTCTTTTTTTTATTCTTAAAAACTATTTGCCTGCGGGCGCCAAAACCCCCTTTCAATTTTTATTTTCAAAATATATCTCTACTTTATTTTTGTGGACACAATTTTTAAACTTTATTAGCACACTTGCCACTAAAAACATAATTATATCATGATTTCATTATCCTGCAAATTTTATTTCATTCATTTCGCTTGAGAATACATATTTCAGTCTTCATTCTGTATTCTAAGTACATAATTCTCCCGAATTTATTTTTTGATCCTCAAAAACCATTTGCCTGGGGGCGTCAATATCCCCTTTCCATTTTTAGCCACTTTTTTAGCCACTTGCCACTAAAAAAACATAATTTTATCATGATTTAATTATCCTTCTTTTATTTTTCTTTAGAAATCATAGTGCAGTCTTCATTGTGTATGTTAAGACCATAATTTTTTTTTAATCATTTAAAATCATTTGCCTGCGGGCGCCAATACCCACTCTCCATTTTTATTTTAAAAATATAGGTCTAGTTTATATTTGTGGACACAATTTTTAAACTTTTTTAGCCACCTGCCACTAATAAAACATAATTTTATCATGATTTAATTATCTGTCATATTTTATTTTATTAATTATTCTTGAGAATTCATAGTGCAGTCTTCATTGTGTATTCTAAGACAATAATTTTTTCCAAATTTTTTTTTTGTTTCTTAAAAATCATTTGCCTGCGGGCGCCAATACCCCCTTTCAATTTTTATTTTCAAAATATAGCTCATGCTTATTTTTGGGGTCACAATTTTCAAACTTTTTAACCACTTGCAACTAAAAACCATAATTTTATCATGAGTTAAATATTGTTCTTTTATTTTTCTTGAGAATACATAGTGTAGTCTTCATTGAGATTCCAAGACTATAATTTTTTCCAAATTTTTTTTTGTTTTTCTTAAAAATCATTTGCCTGCGGGCGCCAATACCCCCTTTCCATTTTTATTTTCAAAATATTACTCTAGTCTATTTTTGTGGACACATCATTTAAAATTTATAACCACTTGCCACTAAAAAACATAATTATTTCATGATCTAATTATCCGTTATATTTTATTTCATCAATTTTTCTTGAAAATACATATTAAAGATTTCATTCTGTATTCTAAGACTATAATTTTTTCCAAATTTCTTTTTTGTTCCTAAAAAATCATTAGCATGCGGGTTCCAATACCCACTTTCCATTTTTATTTTTAAAATATAGGTCTAGGTAATTTTTGTGGACACAATTCTCAAAATTTTTAACCACTTGCAACTAAAAACCGTAATTTTATCATTAGTTAGTTGTCCTTCATTTATTTTTCTTGAGAATTCATAGTGTAGTCGTCATTGTGATTTCCAAGACCATCATTTTTTCCAATTTTTTTTTTTGTTTCTTAAAAATCATTTGCCTGCGGGCGCCAATACCCCCTTTCTATTTTTATTTTCGAAATATAGCTCATGTTTATTTTTGAGGTCACAATTTTAATACTTTTTTAACCATGTGTAACTAAAATATAATTATATCATGATCTAATTAACCGTTATATTTTATTTCATTAATTTTTCTTGAAAATACATATTAAAGATTTTATCCTGTATTCTAAGACTATAATTTTTTCCAAATTTCTTTTTTGAGCCTTTAAAATCATTTGCCT
Organism: Diuraphis noxia; assembly: GCF_037042655.1. Lineage (NCBI taxonomy): Eukaryota > Metazoa > Arthropoda > Insecta > Hemiptera > Aphididae > Diuraphis > Diuraphis noxia. Next base: position 32,759,665 of record NW_028301715.1, on the reverse strand, counting down.
GCGGGCACCAATACACCCTTTCCATTTTTATTTTCAAAATATTACTCTAGATTATTTTTGTGGACAAAATTCTCAAACTTTTTAACCATTTGCAACTAAAAACCATAATTTTATCATGATTTAATTATCCTTCTTTTATTTTTCTTTAGAAATCATAGTGCAGTCTTCATTGTGTATGTTAAGACCATAATTTTTTTTTGATCCTTTAAAATCATTTGCCTGCGGGCGCCAATTCCCACTTTCCATTTTTATTTTCAAAATATAGTTCTATTTTTTTTTTTTGGTGGACACAATTTTCAAACCTATTAACCCCTCATAACTAAAAAATATAATTTTATTAAGAATTAGTTGCCTTTCATTTAATTTTCTTGTGAATACATATTTCAGTCTTCATTCTTTGTTCTAAGTACATATTTCTCCCGAATTTATTTTTTGATCCTCAAAAACCATTTGCCTGCGGGCGCTAATACCCCCTTTCCATTTTTATTTTCAAAATATAGCTCTAATTTATTTTGGTGGACACAATTTTCAAACCTATTAACGACTCACAATTAAAAAATATAATTTTATTATGAGTTAGTTGTCCTTTATTTTTCTTAAGAATACATAGTGCAGTCTTCATTGTGTATTTTCAGACCATAATTTTAAGACCCTAATTTTATCCAAATTTCTTTTTTTTATTCTTAAAAACTATTTGCCTGCGGGCGCCAAAACCCCCTTTCAATTTTTATTTTCAAAATATAGCTCTACTTTATTTTTGTGGACACAATTTTTAAACTTTATTAGCACACTTGCCACTAAAAACATAATTATATCATGATTTCATTATCCTGCAAATTTTATTTCATTCATTTCGCTTGAGAATACATATTTCAGTCTTCATTCTGTATTCTAAGTACATAATTCTCCCGAATTTATTTTTTGATCCTCAAAAACCATTTGCCTGGGGGCGTCAATATCCCCTTTCCATTTTTAGCCACTTTTTTAGCCACTTGCCACTAAAAAAACATAATTTTATCATGATTTAATTATCCTTCTTTTATTTTTCTTTAGAAATCATAGTGCAGTCTTCATTGTGTATGTTAAGACCATAATTTTTTTTTAATCATTTAAAATCATTTGCCTGCGGGCGCCAATACCCACTTTCCATTTTTATTTTCAAAATATAGTTCTATTTTATTTTTGTGGACACAATTTTTAAACTTTATTAGCACACTTGCCACTAAAAACATAATTATATCATGATTTCATTATCCTGCATATTTTATTTCATTCACTTCGCTTGAGAATACATATTTCAGTCTTCATTCTGTATTCTAAGTACATAATTCTCCCGAATTTATTTTTTGATCCTCAAAAACCATTTGCCTGGGGCCGTCAATATCCCCTTTCCATTTTTAGCCACTTTTTTAGCCACTTGCCACTAAAAAAACATAATTTTATCATGATTTAATTATCCTTCTTTTATTTTTCTTTAGAAATCATAGTGCAGTCTTCATTGTGTATGTTAAGACCATAATTTTTTCCAATTTTTTTTTTTGTTTCTTAAAAATCATTTGCCTGCGGGCGCCAATACCCACTTTCCATTTTTATTTTCAAAATATAGTTCTATTTTTTTTTTTTGGTGGACACAATTTTCAAACCTATTTACCCCTCATAACTAAAAAATATAATTTTATTAAGAATTAGTTGCCTTTCATTTAATTTTCTTGAGAATACATATTTCAGTCTTCATTCTTTATTCTAAGTACATATTTCTCCCGAATTCATTTTTTGATCCTCAAAAACCATTTGCCTGCGGGCGCTAATACCCCCTTTCCATTTTTATTTTCAAAATATAGCTCTAATTTATTTTGGTGGACACAATTTTCAAACCTATTAACGACTCACAATTAAAAAATATAATTTTATTATGAGTTAGTTGTCCTTTATTTTTCTTAAGAATACATAGTGCAGTCTTCATTGTGTATTTTAAGACCCTAATTTTATCCAAATTTCTTTTTTTTATTCTTAAAAACCATTTGCCTGCGGGCGCCAAAACCCCCTTTCAATTTTTATTTTCAAAATATAGCTCTACTTTATTTTTGTGGACACAATTTTTAAACTTTATTAGCACACTTGCCACTAAAAACATAATTATATCATGATTTCATTATCCTGCATATTTTATTTCATTCATTTCGCTTGAGAATACATATTTCAGTCTTCATTCTGTATTCTAAGTACATAATTCTCCCGAATTTATTTTTTGATCCTCAAAAACCATTTGCCTGGGGGCGTCAATATCCCCTTTCCATTTTTAGCCACTTTTTTAGCCACTTGCCACTAAAAAAACATAATTTTATCATGATTTAATTATCCTTCTTTTATTTTTCTTTAGATATCATAGTGCAGTCTTCATTGTGTATGTTAAGACCATAATTTTTTTTTAATCATTTAAAATCATTTGCCTGCGGGCGCCAATACCCACTTTCCATTTTTATTTTAAAAATATAGGTCTAGTTTATTTTTGTGGACACAATTTTTAAACTTTTTTAGCCACCTGCCACTAATAAAACATAATTTTATCATGATTTAATTATCTGTCATATTTTATTTTATTAATTATTCTTGAGAATTCATAGTGCAGTCTTCATTGTGTATTCTAAGACAATAATTTTTTCCAAATTTTTTTTTTGTTTCTTAAAAATCATTTGCCTGCGGGCGCCAATACCCCCTTTCAATTTTTATTTTCAAAATATAGGTCTAGTTTATTTTTGTGGACACACTTTTTAAACTTTTTTAGCCACCTGCCACTAATAAAACATAATTTTATCATGATTTAATTATCTGTCATATTTTATTTTATTAATTATTCTTGAGAATTCATAGTGCAGTCTTCATTGTGTATTCTAAGTCAATAATTTTTTCCAAATTTTTTTTTTGTTTCTTAAAAATCATTTGCCTGCGGGCGCCAATACCCCCTTTCAATTTTTATTTTCAAAATATAGCTCATGCTTATTTTTGGGGTCACAATTTTCAAACTTTTTAACCACTTGCAACTAAAAACCATAATTTTATCATGAGTTAAATATTGTTCTTTTATTTTTCTTGAGAATACATAGTGTAGTCTTCATTGAGATTCCAAGACTATAATTTTTTCCAAATTTTTTTTTGTTTTTCTTAAAAATCATTTGCCTGTGGGCGCCAATACCCCCTTTCCATTTTTATTTTCAAAATATTACTCTAGTCTATTTTTGTGGACACATCATTTAAAATTTATAACCACTTGCCACTAAAAAACATAATTATTTCATGATCTAATTATCCGTTATATTTTATTTCATCAATTTTTCTTGAAAATACATATTAAAGATTTCATTCTGTATTCTAAGACTATAATTTTTTCCAAATTTCTTTTTTGTTCCTAAAAAATCATTAGCATGCGGGTTCCAATACCCACTTTCCATTTTTATTTTTAAAATATAGGTCTAGTTAATTTTTGTGGACACAATTCTCAAAATTTTTAACCACTTGCAACTAAAAACCATAATTTTATCATTAGTTAGTTGTCCTTCATTTATTTTTCTTGAGAATTCATAGTGTAGTCGTCATTGTGATTTCCAAGACCATCATTTTTTCCAATTTTTTTTTTTGTTTCTTAAAAATCATTTGCCTGCGGGCGCCAATACCCCCTTTCTATTTTTATTTTCGAAATATAGCTCATGTTTATTTTTGAGGTCACAATTTTAATACTTTTTTAACCATGTGTAACTAAAATATAATTATATCATGATCTAATTAACCGTTATATTTTATTTCATTAATTTTTCTTGAAAATACATATAAAGATTTTATCCTGTATTCTAAGACTATAATTTTTTCCAAATTTCTTTTTTGAGCCTTTAAAATCATTTGCCTGCGGGCACCAATACACCCTTTCCATTTTTATTTTCAAAATATTACTCTAGATTATTTTTGTGGACACAATTCTCAAACTTTTTAACCATTTGCAACTAAAAACCATAATTTTATCATGATTTAATTATCCTTCTTTTATTTTTCTTTAGAAATCATAGTGCAGTCTTCATTGTGTATGTTAAGACCATAATTTTTTTTTGATCCTTTAAAATCATTTGCCTGCGGGCGCCAATTCCCACTTTCCATTTTTATTTTCAAAATATAGTTCTATTTTTTTTTTTTGGTGGACACAATTTTCAAACCTATTAACCCCTCATAACTAAAAAATATAATTTTATTAAGAATTAGTTGCCTTTCATTTAATTTTCTTGTGAATACATATTTCAGTCTTCATTCTTTGTTCTAAGTACATATTTCTCCCGAATTTATTTTTTGATCCTCAAAAACCATTTGCCTGCGGGCGCTAATACCCCCTTTCCATTTTTATTTTCAAAATATAGCTCTAATTTATTTTGGTGGACACAATTTTCAAACCTATTAACGACTCACAATTAAAAAATATAATTTTATTATGAGTTAGTTGTCCTTTATTTTTCTTAAGAATACATAGTGCAGTCTTCATTGTGTATTTTCAGACCATAATTTTAAGACCCTAATTTTATCCAAATTTCTTTTTTTTATTCTTAAAAACTATTTGCCTGCGGGCGCCAAAACCCCCTTTCAATTTTTATTTTCAAAATATAGCTCTACTTTATTTTTGTGGACACAATTTTTAAACTTTATTAGCACACTTGCCACTAAAAACATAATTATATCATGATTTCATTATCCTGCAAATTTTATTTCATTCATTTCGCTTGAGAATACATATTTCAGTCTTCATTCTGTATTCTAAGTACATAATTCTCCCGAATTTATTTTTTGATCCTCAAAAACCATTTGCCTGGGGGCGTCAATATCCCCTTTCCATTTTTAGCCACTTTTTTAGCCACTTGCCACTAAAAAAACATAATTTTATCATGATTTAATTATCCTTCTTTTATTTTTCTTTAGAAATCATAGTGCAGTCTTCATTGTGTATGTTAAGACCATAATTTTTTTTTAATCATTTAAAATCATTTGCCTGCGGGCGCCAATACCCACTTTCCATTTTTATTTTCAAAATATAGTTCTATTTTATTTTTGTGGACACAATTTTTAAACTTTATTAGCACACTTGCCACTAAAAACATAATTATATCATGATTTCATTATCCTGCATATTTTATTTCATTCACTTCGCTTGAGAATACATATTTCAGTCTTCATTCTGTATTCTAAGTACATAATTCTCCCGAATTTATTTTTTGATCCTCAAAAACCATTTGCCTGGGGCCGTCAATATCCCCTTTCCATTTTTAGCCACTTTTTTAGCCACTTGCCACTAAAAAAACATAATTTTATCATGATTTAATTATCCTTCTTTTATTTTTCTTTAGAAATCATAGTGCAGTCTTCATTGTGTATGTTAAGACCATAATTTTTTCCAATTTTTTTTTTTGTTTCTTAAAAATCATTTGCCTGCGGGCGCCAATACCCACTTTCCATTTTTATTTTCAAAATATAGTTCTATTTTTTTTTTTTGGTGGACACAATTTTCAAACCTATTTACCCCTCATAACTAAAAAATATAATTTTATTAAGAATTAGTTGCCTTTCATTTAATTTTCTTGAGAATACATATTTCAGTCTTCATTCTTTATTCTAAGTACATATTTCTCCCGAATTCATTTTTTGATCCTCAAAAACCATTTGCCTGCGGGCGCTAATACCCCCTTTCCATTTTTATTTTCAAAATATAGCTCTAATTTATTTTGGTGGACACAATTTTCAAACCTATTAACGACTCACAATTAAAAAATATAATTTTATTATGAGTTAGTTGTCCTTTATTTTTCTTAAGAATACATAGTGCAGTCTTCATTGTGTATTTTAAGACCCTAATTTTATCCAAATTTCTTTTTTTTATTCTTAAAAACCATTTGCCTGCGGGCGCCAAAACCCCCTTTCAATTTTTATTTTCAAAATATAGCTCTACTTTATTTTTGTGGACACAATTTTTAAACTTTATTAGCACACTTGCCACTAAAAACATAATTATATCATGATTTCATTATCCTGCATATTTTATTTCATTCATTTCGCTTGAGAATACATATTTCAGTCTTCATTCTGTATTCTAAGTACATAATTCTCCCGAATTTATTTTTTGATCCTCAAAAACCATTTGCCTGGGGGCGTCAATATCCCCTTTCCATTTTTAGCCACTTTTTTAGCCACTTGCCACTAAAAAAACATAATTTTATCATGATTTAATTATCCTTCTTTTATTTTTCTTTAGATATCATAGTGCAGTCTTCATTGTGTATGTTAAGACCATAATTTTTTTTTAATCATTTAAAATCATTTGCCTGCGGGCGCCAATACCCACTTTCCATTTTTATTTTAAAAATATAGGTCTAGTTTATTTTTGTGGACACAATTTTTAAACTTTTTTAGCCACCTGCCACTAATAAAACATAATTTTATCATGATTTAATTATCTGTCATATTTTATTTTATTAATTATTCTTGAGAATTCATAGTGCAGTCTTCATTGTGTATTCTAAGACAATAATTTTTTCCAAATTTTTTTTTTGTTTCTTAAAAATCATTTGCCTGCGGGCGCCAATACCCCCTTTCAATTTTTATTTTCAAAATATAGGTCTAGTTTATTTTTGTGGACACACTTTTTAAACTTTTTTAGCCACCTGCCACTAATAAAACATAATTTTATCATGATTTAATTATCTGTCATATTTTATTTTATTAATTATTCTTGAGAATTCATAGTGCAGTCTTCATTGTGTATTCTAAGTCAATAATTTTTTCCAAATTTTTTTTTTGTTTCTTAAAAATCATTTGCCTGCGGGCGCCAATACCCCCTTTCAATTTTTATTTTCAAAATATAGCTCATGCTTATTTTTGGGGTCACAATTTTCAAACTTTTTAACCACTTGCAACTAAAAACCATAATTTTATCATGAGTTAAATATTGTTCTTTTATTTTTCTTGAGAATACATAGTGTAGTCTTCATTGAGATTCCAAGACTATAATTTTTTCCAAATTTTTTTTTGTTTTTCTTAAAAATCATTTGCCTGTGGGCGCCAATACCCCCTTTCCATTTTTATTTTCAAAATATTACTCTAGTCTATTTTTGTGGACACATCATTTAAAATTTATAACCACTTGCCACTAAAAAACATAATTATTTCATGATCTAATTATCCGTTATATTTTATTTCATCAATTTTTCTTGAAAATACATATTAAAGATTTCATTCTGTATTCTAAGACTATAATTTTTTCCAAATTTCTTTTTTGTTCCTAAAAAATCATTAGCATGCGGGTTCCAATACCCACTTTCCATTTTTATTTTTAAAATATAGGTCTAGTTAATTTTTGTGGACACAATTCTCAAAATTTTTAACCACTTGCAACTAAAAACCATAATTTTATCATTAGTTAGTTGTCCTTCATTTATTTTTCTTGAGAATTCATAGTGTAGTCGTCATTGTGATTTCCAAGACCATCATTTTTTCCAATTTTTTTTTTTGTTTCTTAAAAATCATTTGCCTGCGGGCGCCAATACCCCCTTTCTATTTTTATTTTCGAAATATAGCTCATGTTTATTTTTGAGGTCACAATTTTAATACTTTTTTAACCATGTGTAACTAAAATATAATTATATCATGATCTAATTAACCGTTATATTTTATTTCATTAATTTTTCTTGAAAATACATATAAAGATTTTATCCTGTATTCTAAGACTATAATTTTTTCCAAATTTCTTTTTTGAGCCTTTAAAATCATTTGCCTGCGGGCACCAATACACCCTTTCCATTTTTATTTTCAAAATATTACTCTAGATTATTTTTGTGGACACAATTCTCAAACTTTTTAACCATTTGCAACTAAAAACCATAATTTTATCATGATTTAATTATCCTTCTTTTATTTTTCTTTAGAAATCATAGTGCAGTCTTCATTGTGTATGTTAAGACCATAATTTTTTTTTGATCCTTTAAAATCATTTGCCTGCGGGCGCCAATACCCACTTTCCATTTTTATTTTCAAAATATAGTTCTATTTTTTTTTTTTGGTGGACACAATTTTCAAACCTATTTACCCCTCATAACTAAAAAATATAATTTTATTAAGAATTAGTTGCCTTTCATTTAATTTTCTTGAGAATACATATTTCAGTCTTCATTCTTTATTCTAAGTACATATTTCTCCCGAATTCATTTTTTGATCCTCAAAAACCATTTGCCTGCGGGCGCTAATACCCCCTTTCCATTTTTATTTTCAAAATATAGCTCTAATTTATTTTGGTGGACACAATTTTCAAACCTATTAACGACTCACAATTAAAAAATATAATTTTATTATGAGTTAGTTGTCCTTTATTTTTCTTAAGAATACATAGTGCAGTCTTCATTGTGTATTTTAAGACCCTAATTTTATCCAAATTTCTTTTTTTTATTCTTAAAAACCATTTGCCTGCGGGCGCCAAAACCCCCTTTCAATTTTTATTTTCAAAATATAGCTCTACTTTATTTTTGTGGACACAATTTTTAAACTTTATTAGCACACTTGCCACTAAAAACATAATTATATCATGATTTCATTATCCTGCATATTTTATTTCATTCATTTCGCTTGAGAATACATATTTCAGTCTTCATTCTGTATTCTAAGTACATAATTCTCCCGAATTTATTTTTTGATCCTCAAAAACCATTTGCCTGGGGGCGTCAATATCCCCTTTCCATTTTTAGCCACTTTTTTAGCCACTTGCCACTAAAAAAACATAATTTTATCATGATTTAATTATCCTTCTTTTATTTTTCTTTAGATATCATAGTGCAGTCTTCATTGTGTATGTTAAGACCTTCATTTTTTCCAATTTTTTTTTTTTGTTTCTTAAAAATCATTTGCCTCCGGGCGCCAATACCCCCTTTCCATTTTTATTTTCAAAATATAGATCTAGTTTATTTTTGTGGACACAATTTTTAAACTTTATTAGCCACTTGCCACTAAAAAACATAATTTCATCATGATTGGATTATCCTTCATTTATTTTTCTTGAGAAAACATTGTGCAGTCTTCATTGTGTATGTTAAGACCTTCATTTTTTCCAATTTTTTTTTTTTGTTTCTTAAAAATCATTTGCCTGCGGGCGCCAATACCTCCTTTCAATTTTTATTTTCAAAATATAGCTCATGCTTATTTTTGGGGTCACAATTTTCAAAATTTTTAACCACTTGCAACTAAAAACATGAGTTAGTTATTGTTCTTTTATTTTTCTTGAGAATACATACTGTAGTCTTCATTTTGATTCCAAGACTATAATTTTTTCCAAATTTTTTTTTTGTTTCTTAATTATCATTTGCCTGCGGGCGCCAATACCCCCTTTCCATTTTTATTTTCAAAATATTACTCTAGTTTATTTTTGTGGACACAATATTTAAACTTTATTAGCCACTTGCCACTAAAAAAACACAATTTTATCATGATTTAATTATCCGTCATATTTTATTTTATTAATTATTCTTGAGAATTCATAGTGCAGTCTTCATTGTGTATTCTAAGACAATAATTTTTTCCAAATTTCTTTTTCGTTCCTTAAAAATCATTTGCCTGTGGGCGCAAATACCCACTTTCCATTTTTATTTTTAAAATGTAGGTCTAGTTTATTTTTGTGGACACAATTCTCAAACTTTTTAACCACTTGCAACTAAAAACCATAATTTTATGATGAGTTAGTTATTGTTCTTTTAATTTTTTTGAGAATACATAGTGTAGTCTTCATTGTGATTTCCAAGACAATAATTTTTTCCAAATTTCTTTTTTGTTCCATAAAAATCATTTGCCTGCGGGCCCCAATACCCACTTTCCATTTTTATTTTTAAAATATAGGTCTAGTTTATTTTTGTGGACACAATTCTCAAACTTTTTAACCACTTGCAACGAAAAACCATAATTTTATCATGATTTAATTATCCGTCATATTTTATTTTATTAATTATTCTTGAGAATTCATAGTGCAGTCTTCATTGTGTATTCTAAGACAATAATTTTTTCCAAATTTCTTTTTTGTTCCATAAAAATCATTTGCCTGCGGGTGCCAATACCCACTTTCCATTTTTATTTTCAAAATATAGGTCTAGTTTATTTTTGTGGACACAATTCTCAAACTTTTTAACCACTTGCAACTAAAAACCATAATTTTATCATGATTTAATTATCCGTCATATTTTATTTTATTAATTATTCTTGAGAATTCATAGTGCAGTCTTCATTGTGTATTCTAAGACAATAATTTTTTCCAAATTTCTTTTTTGTTCCATAAAAATCATTTGCCTGCGGGCGCCAATACCCACTTTCCATTTTTATTTTTAAAATATAGGTCTAGTTTATTTTTGTGGACACAATTCTCAAACTTTTTAACCACTTGCAACGAAAAACCATAATTTTATCATGATTTAATTATCCGTCATATTTTATTTTATTAATTATTCTTGAGAATTCATAGTGCAGTCTTCATTGTGTATTCTAAGACAATAATTTTTTCCAAATTTCTTTTTTGTTCCATAAAAATCATTTGCCTGCGGGCGCCAATACCCACATTCCATTTTTATTTTTAAAATATAGGTTTAGTTTATTTTTGTGGACACCATTCTCAAACTTTTTAAATACTTGCAACTAAAAACCATAATTTATGATGAGTTAGTTATTGTTCTTTTATTTTTCTTGAGAATACATAGTGTAGTCTTCATTGTGATTTCCAAGACTATAATTTTTTCCAAATTTTTTTTTTGTTTCTTAAAAATCATTTGCCTGCGGGCGGCAATACCCCCTTTCCATTTTTATTTTCAAAATATTACTCTAGTTTATTTTTGTGGACACAATTTTTAAACTTTTTTAGCCATCTCCACTAAAAAAACATAATTTTATCATGATTTAATTATCCTTCTTTTTTTTTTCTTTAGAAATCATAGTGCAGTCTTCATTGTGTATGTTAAGACCATAATTTTTTTTTGATCCTTTAAAATCATTTGCCTCCGGCACCAATACCCACTTTCCATTTTTATTTTAAAAATTTAGGTCTAGTTGTTTTTGTGGACACAATTTTTAAACTTTTTTAGCCACTTGCCACTTATAAAACATAATTTTATCATGATTTAATTATCCGTCATATTTTATTTTATTAATTATTCTTGAGAATTCATAGTGCAGTCTTCATTGTGTATTCTAAAACAATAATTTTTTCCAAATTTCTTTTTTGTTCATAAAAAATCATTTGCCTTCGGGTGCCAATACCCACTTTCCATTTTTATTTTTAAAATATAGGTTTAGTTTATTTTTGTGGACACAAATCTCAAAATTTTTAACCACTTGCAACTAAAAACCATAATTTTATCATGAGTTAGTTGTCCTTCATTTATTTTTCTTGAGAATTCATAGTGCAGTCTTCATTGTGTATTCTAAGACAATAATTTTATCCAAATTTCTTTATTGATCCTTAAAAATCATTTGCCTGCGGGCGCCAATACCCCCTTTCCATTTTTATTTTTAAAATATTACTCTAGTTTATATTTGTGGACACAATATTTAAAATTTATTAGCCACTTGCCACTAAAAAAAAATTAATTTTATCATGATTTAATTATCCATCCTATTTTATTTTATTAATTATTCTTGAGAATACATATTAAAGATTTCATTCTGTATTCTAAGACTATAATTTTTTCCAAATTTCTTTTTTGTTCCTAAAAAATCATTAGCATGCGGGTGCCAATACCTACTTTCCATTTTTATTTTTAAAATATAGGTCTAGTTAATTTTTGTGGACACAATTCTCAAAATTTTTAACCACTTGCAACTAAAAACCATAATTTTATCATTAGTTAGTTGTCCTTCATTTATTTTTCTTGAGAATTAATAGTGTAGTCGTCATTGTGATTTCCAAGACCATCATTTTTTCCAAATTTCTTTTTTGATCCTTAAAAATCATTTGCTTGCAGGCGCCAATACCCCCTTTCCATTTTTATTTTCAAAATATTACTCTAGTCTATTTTTGTGGACACATCATTTAAACTTTATAACCACTTGCCACTAAAAAACATAATTTTTTCATGATCTAATTAACCGTTATATTTTATTTCATTAATTTTTCTTGAAAATACATATTAAAGATTTCATTCTGTATTCTAAGACTATAATTTTTTCCAAATTTCTTTTTTGTTCCTAAAAAATCATTAGCATGCGGGTGCCAATACCTACTTTCCATTTTTATTTTTAAAATATAGGTCTAGTTAATTTTTGTGGACACAATTCTCAAAATTTTTAACCACTTGCAACTAAAAACCATAATTTTATCATTAGTTAGTTGTCCTTCATTTATTTTTCTTGAGAATTCATAGTGTAGTCGTCATTGTGATTTCCAAGACCATCATTTTTTGCAATTTTTTTTTTTGTTACTTAAAAATCATTTGCCTGCGGGCGCCAATACCCCCTTTCTATTTTTATTTTCGAAATATAGCTCATGTTTATTTTTGAGGTCACAATTTTAAAACTTTTTTAACCATGTGTAACTAAAATATAATTTTATCATGATTTAATTATCCATCATATTTTATTTTTATAATTTTTCTTGAGAATACATAGTGGAGTCTTCATTGAGATTCCAAGACTATAATTTTTTCCAAATTTTTTTTTGTTTTTCTTAAAAATCATTTGCCTGTTGGCGCCAATACCCCCTTTCCATTTTTATTTTCAAAATATAGATCTGGTTTATTTTTGTGGAAACAATTTTTAAACTTTATTAGCCACTTGCCACTAAAAAACATAATTTCATCATGATTGGATTATCCTTCATTTATTTTTCTTGAGAAAACATTGTGCAGTCTTCATTGTGTATGTTAAGACCATAATTTTTTTTTGATCCTTTAAAATCATTTGCCTCCGGCACCAATACCCACTTTCCATTTTTATTTTAAAAATATAGGTCTAGTTGTTTTTGTGGACACAATTTTTAAACTTTTTTAGCCACTTGCCACTTATAAAACATAATTTTATCATGATTTAATTATCCGTCATATTTTATTTTATTAATTATTCTTGAGAATTCATAGTGCAGTCTTCATTGTGTATTCTAAAACAATAATTTTTTCCAAATTTCTTTTTTGTTCATAAAAAATCATTTGCCTTCGGGTGCCAATACCCACTTTCCATTTTTATTTTTAAAATATAGGTTTAGTTTATTTTTGTGGACACAAATCTCAAAATTTTTAACCACTTGCAACTAAAAACCATAATTTTATCATGAGTTAGTTATTGTTCTTTTATTTTTCTTGAGAATACATAGTGTAGACTTCATTGAGATTCCAAGACTATAATTTTTTCCAAATTTTTTTTTGTTTCTTAAAAATCATTTGCCTGCGGGCGCCTATACACCCTTTCCATTTTTATTTTCAAAATATTACTCTAGTCTATTTTTGTGGACACATCATTTAAACTTTATAACCACTTGCCACTAAAAAACATAATTATTTCATGATCTAATTAACCGTTATATTTTATTTCATTAATTTTTCTTGAAAATACATATTAAAGATTTCATTCTGTATTCTAAGACTATAATTTTTTCCAAATTTCTTTTTTGTTCCTAAAAAATCATTAGCATGCGGGTGCCAATACCTACTTTCCATTTTTATTTTTAAAATATAGGTCTAGTTAATTTTTGTGGACACAATTCTCAAAATTTTTAACCACTTGCAACTAAAAACCATAATTTTATCATTAGTTAGTTGTCCTTCATTTATTTTTCTTGAGAATTCATAGTGTAGTCGTCATTGTGATTTCCAAGACCATCATTTTTTGCAATTTTTTTTTTTGTTTCTTAAAAATCATTTGCCTGCGGGCGCCAATACCCCCTTTCTATTTTTATTTTCGAAATATAGCTCATGTTTATTTTTGAGGTCACAATTTTAAAACTTTTTTAACCATGTGTAACTAAAATATAATTTTATCATGATTTAATTATCCATAATATTTTATTTTTATAATTTTTCTTGAGAATACATAGTGGAGTCTTCATTGTGATTTCCAAGACTATAATTTTTTCCAAATTTTTTTTTGTTTCTTAAAAATCATTTGCCTGCGTGCGCCAATACCCCCTTTCCATTTTTATTTTCAAACAATTACTCTAGTCTATTTTTGTGGACACAACATTTAAACTTTATAACCACTTGCCACTAAAAAACATAATTATATCATGATTTAATTAACCGTTATATTTTATTTCGTTAATTTTTCTTGAAAATACATATTAAAGATTTCATCCTGTATTCTAAGACTATAATTTTTTCCAAATTTCTTTTTTGAGCCTTTAAAATCATTTGCCTGCGGGCACCAATACACCCTTTCCATTTTTATTTTCAAAATATTACTCTAGATTATTTTTGTGGACACAATTCTCAAACTTTTTAACCATTTGCAACTAAAAACCATAATTTTATCATGATTTAATTATCCTTCTTTTATTTTTCTTTAGAAATCATAGTGCAGTCTTCATTGTGTATGTTAAGACCATAATTTTTTTTGATCCTTTAAAATCATTTGCCTCCGGGCACCAATACCCCCTTTCCATTTTTATTTTCAAAATATAGTTCTATTTTTTCTTTTTGGTGGACACAATTTTCAAATCTATTAACCACTCATAACTAAAAAATATAATTTTATTAAGAATTAGTTGCCTTTCATTTAATTTTCTTGAGAGTACATATTTCAGTCTTCATTCTTTATTCTAAGTACATATTTCTCCCGAATTTATTTTTTGATCCTCAAAAACCATTTGCCTGCGGGCGCTAATACCCCCTTTCACACAATTTTCAAAACCTATTAACCACTCGCTACTAAATATTATAATTTTATTATGAGTTAGTTTTCCTTTATTTATTTTTCTTGAGAATTCATAGTCCATTCTTCATTGTGTCTTTTTAGACCATAATTTTAAGACCCTAATTTTATCCAAATTAACTCTAAGTTGTTATAAGTTACTTTTCTCGTGTCGACGACGACATCAGACTGCCAACATAATTAATCTCAACGCCCACGCCGTTCTATTGTGAGTTACTAGAAAATGTTATAAGTTACTTTTCTTGTGAAAACGACGACGTCGGACCGCCAACATAATTAAACATTTCTCACATATCAAATAATTACGAGTTACTCGAACTTGTTATACGTTATATATTTATATAATAATATTTATAAGTATATATATATACTTGTTATATTATATTCCTGATAACCATGACGACGTTAGACCGATGAAATAATGAAACTCGTCGTGCACATCATATTATTACGAGTAACTCGAATAGTTAAAAGTTACTTTTCTTGTGACGAGGACGACGTCGGACAGCCGACATAATTAATCTCAACGTGTTTGCTGTTCTAATGTGAGTTACTTGAAATTGTTTTATGTTACTTTTCTTGTGACGACGCCGACGTCGGACCGCTAAAATTATATAAACTCGTCGGGCACATTAGATTATAACGAATAACTCTAAGTTGTTATAAGTTACTTTTCTTGTGACGACGACGACATCAGACCGCTAACATAATTAATCTCTATTCGCATGCCGTTCTATTGTGAGTTACTAGAAAATGTTATAAGTTACTTTTCTTGTGACAACGACGACGTCGGACCGCCAACATAATTAAACATTTCTCGCATATCAAATAATTTCGAGTTACTCGAATTTGTTATAAGTTATATATATATAATAATATGTATAAGTATATATATATACTTGTTATATTATATTCCTGATAACCATGACGACGTTAGACCGATGAAATAATGAAACTCGTCGTGCACATCATATTATTACGAGTAACTCGAATAATTAAAAGTTACTTTTCTTGTGACGACGACGACGACGTTGGACCGCCAACATAATTAAACATTTCTCGCATATCAAATAATTACGAGTTACTCGAACTTGCTATACGTTACTATTCTTGTGACGATGACGACGTCGGACCGCCGACATAATTAATCTCAACGCGCACATTAATTAATTACGAGTTACTGGAATTTTTTATATGTTACTTTTCTTGTGACGACGCCGACATATTTAAACTCAACGCGCACATTAAATCATTACGCGAGTTACTCGAACTTGTCATACGTTATTTTTCCTGATTATAATGATGACGTCAAACCGATGAAATAATGAAATTCGGCGTGCCCATCATATTATTACGAGTAACTCGAAAATGTTATAAGATACTTTTCTTATGACGACGCCGACATCTGACCACAATTATATTTAAACTCAACGCGCACATTAAATCATTACGAGTTACTCGAAATTTTTATATGTTACTTTTCTTGTGACGACGACGAGACCGATGTCAGACCGATGACTACACTATTATACACCATCTTAACCGATAATCAAATAAATTAAATTAAAAAAATATTGCATATTGATAAACATAATTTTAGTTTAATGCTATACATTATTTCATTAAAGTAATCACATTTCATTATTTCAATGAACAAATTGTATACACGGGCATCGTTGATATAAGAGTTGTATTATGATTTATATCTGTGGATTTCTCTTATTGATTTAGTACAATATAATCCATGGCAATTGTCAATGTCGTCGCGGAAGACGCAGTTGATGAAATATTCTAACATTTCAATCGGATAGCAAAGTAGACATGAACGGAAAACATCCTGATTACCGTTTAATCTTTTTTTTTTCATAAATCACATTATTTTTAGACTTCAATTCAACAGTATCTGATGCGTTTCCATTTAAGCGTCGGAGTGCATACACGTCGCGGACTCTAACAAAGCCCAAAATAATTTATATTTAAGGTAAGTTTGTTTTACCAAGGCAATGGACATGCGTATATAACAATATATTATTTATGTATATTATAAATTATATCTTTATAACTTCTGGATAGTGACACGGATTGTAGTTGACTCTTCCATCCTTGAATACCGACACCCACGGCTGTCTCCACTTACCCCTTTCAGTTTCCCTCAAGTTAATTAATATATTAACCATAACATGTATGTATTAAGACACATTCTTTATATATATATATTTCGACGAAAACACTTCGTTGAATACAATTACCTAATATATAATTCATTTTTTAATAAGTAGCATATTTGTTTACACATTTATTTTTTTCTATATTTCGATGAATACAATATAAATTAATACAATTAGGTACATCAAACAAATTAATAATAATATT
Organism: Diuraphis noxia; assembly: GCF_037042655.1. Classification (NCBI taxonomy): domain Eukaryota; kingdom Metazoa; phylum Arthropoda; class Insecta; order Hemiptera; family Aphididae; genus Diuraphis; species Diuraphis noxia. The sequence goes on along the minus strand of NW_028301715.1, from coordinate 32,742,385 downwards.
ATATATTTTTTATTAGATACAGGTTTTAAAAATTTTTATATAAGTATATACTCGTATATGAATTTAATAGATACTTATGAAGGTAATACATTATTATTAGACAAATTTAAACTGTAAACACACATTTTTTTTTCACGTTTACATTCTGGTGATACAATATATTTTTATTAATTTCAATATAGGTACATATATATATTTTTTTTACTATAGTGTAAATTACATTCAGCTATCTTACCTTAAAATTTTATATTTGCCTAATTTCAAAATTATATTATATTATCTTCGTGTAGCACTCTACCTCTGACTCTCAACATTTGCCTTGGCTCTCTCTCTCCTCTATAATACAATTTTATTTTAGTAATAATTAAAAACCAAATACCTGATCTGCTTCCTTGGTAGTTGTAAACAATTGACTCCTGTATTTGACACGTATCAATTATTATCATGCCTAATATTAGAATAATTGTAACTTTTGTGAACCTTTTAACAAGTTATTTAAATAACAGAATAAATTAAAACAAAACGATTAATAATTATATGTATAGTATAAAAATGGTAGATTATTAAATATTATTTCATGTCACTGATTAAATTACATCTTTAATATAAGTGTTAAGCATTCTTCGTTGACTGTCGTAGTAATGCTCCGGTGTGTATATCATTCACTTATATGTATATATATAATTATATATATACTTACTATAATATTATGTGCCTATAAATGAAATAATGTCGAATAAGTGTTTTCGTTGTTTACTCATTGACCTATTTATTTAACTAAAATGCAAAACTATTAAAAATACCTACACTATTGTATTAAAATATAACGTCAAGCAATTTTTTATTTTATCTATTTAAATTTTTTTTTTTTTTCTGCAACTGACGAGACTTCGTTAATATTGCTTAACAATAACAATAAATTAAGTGGTTGTGAAATAATTTATTATACGATGGTCTCTCGACTGTAATATTATTTACTACTTGGTAAATAATTTGGTGTTAGATCCCCAAATTATCATTACATGTTAATATTTTTAATTGTAATTCAATTTATTAATAATAATCAAAAAAATTATCCCAATTTTTTTTATTTTTTATTCAAATATTTTAAATACTTAATCTAATATAGTTTTATGTCACATATACACGTACGTTCAATTGATTACAATTTTTTTTTTTTATATACTTAAGTCTTAACTATAATAGTACACACTTTCTATTTGTGATCGATCTCTATATTTTTTTATTTGTTGAACATGTTTTTTTTCAGATTGTTTTTTGCCATTTTTATCAATTTCAATTAAATATGTGACTGGATTTATTTTTCTTAAAATTATGTAGGGACCCCCATATCTATCCGAAAATTTATTATTTCTTACATTAATCTTTACTAAAACTTTTTCTCCTACAAAAAAATCTCGATCTCTTTTCGCTCTGTCTGCATATATTTTTTGTTTATCAAACGCTTTCTTTAATATACCAGGTAATTTTTCACGGATTGAGTTTAATTTTTGTATTTCTAATCCTAACCGCGGTGAATCTGGTTCACTATAATTTTTTTCGTAAAACTGTTTCTGACTTTTATCTAACTCTAATCATTGCTTATTTTCAGTAAAGGTAAGATCTACACTACCATCGTTAAAATAATCGTTATCTTCAGTATCAAGAAATCCACCTCTAAAAATTTTTATAGCCGATTTTGCGAGTTCTTTTAATTGAACAAGTGTTGATGATTCTTCACAATGTATGTTACAAAATTTAAAAAACCCACTACTTCCGATTTATCTAACAAAAGTATCCACGATACTGTTTTCTGGGATATTATGAATTCAAATTTTCTTTCTATTGGTGTTAGCGTATTAAATTCATCTTTACTTAAACATCTGACTTCGTATAATGTGCACAGAGTACATTTTTGAACTAACTTAACCGATAAAGGTAATCTTCCAAATTTCGAATTTGCAAAAAAATCTCCCAAATTCTTATCATCAACCTGTCGTAATATGATTATTAAATCCGCTGCATTTATTTCTAAATGAAATTGTTCGTTTAAAAATAATATATTTGATTTTGTTACCTTAGCAATCTGATTATTAATATTTCGTTTAATATAAAATTTGACATCCATTAAGAATTATTGGGCCAATAACTTCACATAAGATTTACATGACACCCAAAAATAATATCACAACACAAGGGGTGTACCTTAGAATCGAAATTTTTTCCGTAGAGAAAAATAAATTTTATTCCCCCCCAAGAAAAAAATCGGGACTCCAGGGACGGGCGCCTCCACCAACTGTAACGTCCTGTTTATATTAACGAGGTCTCCGGGACTTGACCTCGGTGTGTGCTATTATCGTTAGGAATCAAGTTTACCTTATGTGAAGCAAGGAACTCAACGTATTTATATATGTGTAACTGTTATTATTATGTTTATTAAATTGAATAATTTATTATTATTTTAATAATATAGGTAATACTTGTTTGAAATACAATGTAAAATAAAAGTTTACTCATTATAATTATCATGGCCTTATGTTTAATAATATTATGCTACCTATGGCTGTAGGTAATATTAGGCTATAGGCTAATCTCATAATGTAATGTATGTTTGATAATTTTATTTTTATTCAAGACTATAATTTCTTGATAATATTTGCTTGCCCATAAGTTGTTTAAATTGTTGTAAAAACAATTTATCAGGGAATTATTTTTTAACTTTAATTAATTTAATATCTCTCTATAAAACCATTTGACCGATAGTATTTTTATTAAAGTTGTTACAAAAATCTTTACTATGACACCTTGTTCTAGTTAAAATGTCATCAAATTCTGATTTTAGACCTTTTTTATGATGTTTCTGAGCTTTTATTTTCCTTCCAGTCCTTGTCTTTAATACTATTATCAAAATTTCAAAATCTTCATTATCTAAATATGTAAACAGAATACAAACTGTGTTATAACATAAAGTTCATATAAACACGAGATTAAGATAAAATCATTATTTACTATTAGAGTCGATTATTTTATCACACTAAGTTTCCATTGACGCCTACTAGCTCAATGAAATTTTGTGAACTTTCATTTGATTTGTTTGAATGTGTTATGTGTGGTTTTCAATAGTAAATCGTCTGAAAAAATATTATAATAATATAGCTTGTAAAAAAATGCAACTGTGTAGCTGCTAAGTACCTACTTACTGTCCTCATATTCATGTACTTATCACTGAAGGTGTAGTATTTAACCATCCAATATTACTTTATTTGTAATATTAAATTCTGCATTTTTAATTGCTGTTAATATTTTCATAAAACAATAACACAATTAAATGAAAATTTATGGTTGATAAGGTTTTGTACGTTAGAAATTATCAAAAAATGATTAATAGAATGAATTACATTCGGTATTTATTAAGGTATACAATATTATACAAAATGTATACAATAAGCCAACAACTGACATAGATTAATATATTATTACCTATTTATACATTATATTTATAATTCATATTGCTGAAAAGTTAAACCATTTAAAATTAAATTCAATTTTTACAGATTTATAGGTAAACAATTTTATAATTATTTTATATGGTGTTTCTTTTTTTTATTGAGCATATTCACATCGACAACAAAGGCCATTAGTTACAATTATTTACAATAATGATATAATATAATATGTAGGTACTGATACAATGGTAAGTTATTTAATTAATATAAAACATTTTCTTTATGTATATAAGATTGAACAATTTTGTTTTTCTTAAAAAAATAATTATGTCTAGGTTTTTTTCATGAATAGGTTATTTTATATTTTACGTAGGTACCTAATTCAATAATTTATTACAATTGCATTTATTATTCATTTTCTAAAAAAAACACAATATAATATCAAAAATTCATAAATAATAAATTGGAATAATATTTTTAAATTATCGAAGTAAAATAAATAAACATTAATACAAGTAATTATAATTAATCTTTACGTTATTAAAATAAAAACGAACCGGTAGGTATCCGAGTTCAAGTAGTTAACTTGTTGTGGTTAGTGAACTAGTGAAGAAATAATAAGATCTTGAATGAAATATTTAAAACATAAATTAATACATTATAGTCAAAGTACCAACTAGATTCACTTCTGATCGAACGAGGTACTGAAGTCAAATATCAAAACACTTTTACTGCCCCAAAACGTGATGACAGACACCAGACACAAAAAAAAAAAAAAAAAAACACACATCATGGTTAAATCAATACATTCATCGCTCCGCTCAGAATCTAAAAACACACACATCATTGTAAAATCAATACATTCATCAATTCGTTCAGAATCTAAAATGAATAGGTCAGAAAATATTGTTGAATATTTTATTGAAATTTCAGAGATGGTATTCGTCAGTGAAGATTTGCCAACTAAATATCATATTCGTTGTGAAGCCTGTGTGAAATGTATTAACAATGTTTCGAAGATGAAGTTTTATAGTAGACTCAGATATTGGGTAAGTGATTTTCTATTTTTCAGTAGGTTTATTTTTATATTATTAATTTATTAATTGATCAGGGGATAGATTACTAGCAATTTTTAAATTATTCGTTTCTAACCACTGGTATAACACTATTCAAGTTATCAATAAAATCGTGATAAAAATTAGGAAATTGATCAGGTATAATAATTAAAATTTTTTTTTTAATAGTTTCCTCAATGATATTTAAATATTTTTCCAATTATCAGGTACGATGACCTGTAGGTACTATAGGGACTGGGAGTGTGAGAGTGGGGGCATAGAAGGATAAAGAGATAGGGGGGGGGGAGAGAGAGAGAGAGATAGTGTGAGGTAAGGTTAGATTAGGTTAGGTAGGGCAGGGTAGGTACTATAGTGACTTGTAAAGAGGGTGAGAGAAAGATAGTGTGAGAGGGAGTGAGAGAGGTAGATAGGGTGAAGGATAAGGAGATAAAGTGAATGAGAGGGTGCAAGTGTGAGAAAAACGGGTAGAGGGGGAATGTAAGACGAGTGAGTGTGAGAGAGATAGGTGAGGGGGATGGTGTGAAAGTGATAGGGTATGAGAGAAGTAGTGTCAAAGGGAGATGATAAGGTTAGGTGGGGGAACAGAACAAAAGTGAGAGAGAATTGTGAGAGGTTATGAGAGTCAGTGAGTTAGGTGAAGGGGAGGGTGTGATTGGGATAGGAAGAAAGAGGGGTAGTGGCAGAGAGAGAGGATAAGGTTAGGTGGGGGGAAGGGGAATAGTTAGGTAGAATAGTTATGTTAACAATTCTGAATATGTAGGAAAGGATCTTAAATTGCAAAGGTCACTCGACCCTTTGAGTGATACTACCAGGTTAGGTAAGGTTTACAACCTTCGACTATGGGATAGAATAAAAAGAGAAGGTTGGTTAGGCCGATTAAGAGGATGTCAGTGGAATTTTTTTTCTCCGACTCATGCGCAATATATCAAATTTTTTGTTCACAATAATCTTAATAATTTCTAAAAATTAGAGAAAAATTAATTGTTAGATTTTTATCTAGGGCATATCATAGGCTTATTATACTTTAATTATTAAGTGAGTTATGAGTATTTTAAAGTATTCATAGCTCGCTTAAAATATAGCCTATAAGATGCTCTTAATAATAAGTATCTTAAAATTTTAAAAGAGGCCATTTTACTCTAATTTTAGAAATTATTATTATCACAGTGAACGTAATATTTGGTATGTTGTGCGTGGGTCAGAGAGAAAAAAAAGGAATGCACTGACATCCTCTTAAGTGTTATCAAGTCAAAAAAGCTCTTGATTGTTGATTGTTTGCATTATTAAAAGTCTTGAAAAAAGTATGACTTTGTCATTACATATTTTGTTAAAATATCACATCAATCAAACGAATATTATCTTTAAAATAACAAATTTTATTTTTATATACAAATTTATAATTTCAATAAACATATTATAGTTAATAGTATTATTATGAAAAGTATTGTAATGCTCAATAAAAAAAAGTGTTTAAGTTGTTGTTTGATAAGTAAAAACATTTAAATATTATAAATTCTCATTCTCAAAATATTCATCTAAGGACATCAATTTCAAAATAAAATATTTGTGTACTTTTGTTTAATATTACTTTACACGATTGTTCTATGATAGTGATTAAAAAAATAAACTTGAAAGTAGGCGCATGATTGGAAGTAAAAGTTATAATTAATAACTGTAGAGCTAGGACTTTTATGCAGTTACTAAAAATTCATTAAATGTACGCAGATAAATATGCCTTTAAAAAAATTACATTCTTTTATTACACTATAAAAATTACTTAATTAAATATTTTATGCATTTATCATATATTTATATATATATAGTGTGTGTCCCACAAAACAGGGTAGGTACACTTTATCAATCATTACCCTTTAATTATACGCTGTAATCAATCATAAATTCCTATATGACTTGAGATTCTATTAACTCATATATTTTAGTGGTATCCATACAACTTGGTTTTGTTGTTTTTGTGATTGGCGTAAACTTCTACTTTTTGTTTCCCATGAGTATTTTTTATTTTTTTTTTGAATATATTGTTATGTTGTTTATTCATGAGACAGAGGAAATTAGAATTTTGTTTTTGTAGTCCAATGTAGTGGTTTAGTATGATCAGATGAGTCCTTCCTTGTATAAGGATTTCATGATTATGATCTGGAATCTGAATGGATAATCCAATTAATTTCTTGGCTTACAGCTTACATTTATTTATTTTTATAAATTAAAAATTTTTATTTTTATTTTATTGTTTTTGAACATTGATTTGCAATTATATTATTAGTATTATTTTAAGGTACCTATTGTCTTGTAGAAATCTGTAAATGATGACATTTTAATTGGTTATTATGTTAAATTTTTATTTTTGTTGTATGGTTAACTTGTAATAATATGATTTTATTATTCTAACATGAATGATGTTTTCAGTTATTTTATTATCAAATATTAATTTTACTTTATAATTTAATTCTGATATTTATTTATTATTTTTAAATTATTTTAACCACATTTAGAGGTAGGGTGACTGATTCTCCACTTTAACCCATGTGTATAACTCAATATAAGTAGTTCATACTCAAATATGTACTATGTAACTATTACAAAACTATTTAACTATTACCAAATACTATGACTACCAAATGGCAAATTCTATTACAATTTACAATATAACATTTATGATATAAATTAATAAAAGAATATTATACTATTTATAGTTTATCCTTTATCCTTTATAATAATTCGTTGTAATTCTTAAAATTCTTTATCTTATTAATAATTATGTAATAACATGGAACAATAATAAAGAAAAATAAGTGACCAAATCACCATAGATATTTTAATATCTATGCGAATCACTAAATCAGTCTAGTTAACATCAAAATATAAACGATTTTATACGTTCGTTCCAGTCCTTCCAGATTCCAGACCATAAAACATTATAATCAGTCAATTTGACCGAGTCAAAGGGTACCGAGATCCAAAAGATCTAAAAATCACATGAACGAATGACCGAATCATTTAGATATTAGATTCGGTCGCAATTCGGTCATTAGACTGATTCGGTCATTTTGATTCGTTTGTTCGCGACCGACCCACCTCTACCACTAAGCGCCTAGGGTTCCGTCGCCGGCTTCGCACGCGGTTCACGCGGTGTACCAGGTAAAACCCGGCGATCTCACCCATTTATAGTTTGAGAATAGGTTGAGGTCGTTTCGGCCCCAATGTCCTCTAATCATTCGCTTTACCGTATGAGACATCCTCCGTGTTACGAGCGGGTTGTTACCGCGCCGTACAGCGTGGAGTCCCACCGGCGTCCGTAAGCCCGCGAACGGGCGGGAAACATACATCGGCGCCAGCTATCCTGAGGGAAATTTCGGATGGAACCAGCTACTAGATGGTTCGATTAGTCTTTCGACCCTATACCCAGCTCAGACGATCGATTTGCACGTCAGAATCGCTGTGGACCTCCATTAGGGTTTCCCCTGACTTCATCCTGGCCATGCATAGTTCACCGTCTTTCGGGTACCAACGTGTGCGCTAAGGGTGCGCCCCCAGACTGCGGACCAGCGCGACTTTGATCGCCGGTGGGTTCGGTCGCTAGGCCATCGTCCGCACCGTAAACGGTTCACTTTCATTGGGCCAAATGTCTCACCATACTAATCGCGCCTGCCTGCCCCGCTCTGCATTCTCCTTCCGCCCGAGAATCGCCTCCACCATTCTGCCAAACGCCAACCTCTGTTCCTCCGCCATCAAGCCTGAATGCATCATCTGGGAGGAGCTCCTGCTCCGGCCCCAGGATGATATCTGGCACATCATTGGGTTGTAGTGGCCGGCCGACGCATTGCTCCATCTCCCGTCTGTCTTCTGCTCAGAATGGACAGTTAAATAACGTGTGCTCCACAGTGTCCTCCGGCTCTTCACAGTGCATGCAGTTTGGGTCAGCTGCCCTCCTCCTCTTCCACAGATAGTGCTGGTAGCATCCGTGCCCTATGTCATGGCTTCAAGTCTTGACTGATACACCCACCTTCTGATGTCTGGAATCATCCTCCTCGTCCACGCTGCCTTTGTCGTGTGGTCCCAAATCACCTGGCATTCGCGCAGTGTTGTCTCACGCTCCTGCCTCCTTATGACCGCCACCGTCGTGGTTTTTCAACGGCCCCAGTGGTCCCGGATCTCTTCCTCTTGACCGACTTTACTTCTTTCGAAGTCGAGGCTTCCAATTCCGACACGAGATCGACAATTGCCGGACCCTCTTTCGTCTTCTTCTTTTTACTTTTCTTCGACTTCATTTTCGGCTTATTTACTTCTTTTCTAGCGCCACTAGATCCGCTGGTGGCCTAGGAGCAGCGATGCCTAATCCGAGACGGGGCGATAGACCCTTATCACCCTCAGGACGGCTGCCCTCCGGGGCCGGATCAGATTTTCCGTAGTTCTTGCGGTTTTAGACACTTGGGTGGCCCACACCGGAGCCGCGTACAACAATTGGCTCTCGACCACCGAGGAGAGGAGCCTCCGCTTCCACTGACCCGGGCCCTTTACGTTTGGCGTTATCCTCGCCAGGGACACTGTCGAGCGGGAGGTCCTCTCAGCTATGGTCTTGATGTGGGGCGCGAAGGTCAGCCTATGGTCAAACATGACGCCGAGGTACCTCAGTTTCTTGGCTAGTTCGATGTGGTGCCCGCCAACCACGAGGCGAGGAGGGACGAACGCTCGAAATTTGGTAAGAAGCACCGCCTCGCTCTTGTGGTGCGCGAGCTCAAGGCCCCTGCTGTACATCCACGCATCGATCGCCTCCATTGACGACGTCCTCGAGTAGTTGGCCCGTCCTATCCACTCCGACCACGGTCACCTGGATTAAAGCTTACTATTCCATGACTTTTGCCTAAATAATTTTTTTGTTTAATTTATGCCCTGTTTTACTATTTGTGGAATTTCATTCCTTATTTCGTTTAGTTCCTTTAATAATTTTTATATGTTGTAAGGCATGCTTTTTCTGGAAATTCTGGTGTGCATTGTTGATAATATAGTATGTTATTGATTATGACAAATTGTCGTGATTTCCTTAATATGATTTTATTTAAATTTTCTTGGGGTTCATTAATCATTTTTGTTGTAAATGCAAAATTTATCTTTGAAATTTGATGGATTTATGTCGTACATTAGTACCTAATTAAGTGATTTGTCGATTCCAATGTTATTGTATTATAGCCCGTCTGATACTCTGTTTTCTTTTCCTTTCTTATGTGATATATCAAAGGTGAAATCTTATAGTTCGATATTATTTTTGAAAAAGAAACATTTGTTTGTTATTATTGAAAAATTCATTTTGCCCATGATTATGAACACTTATGTTAAGTAAACTTTGTTGTTTGTTTCAGTTATTTGATCATTGTTGTTGTTTCTGGACATTTATTTTTTATCATTATTTTTTTTCTTTTGTATTTAAATCAGAATTATTTGTTAAGTGGGCTATGAATTATATTCCCGATAATCTGCTATGGATTATGTTTTATTTATTATTAGTCATCATTTGGACTATAATATAGTTATAATATTTTTTTATTTTATTTGAAAATCAACATCTCTGTGTTTAATTCTTTTATAAAAAATGTATAATTAATCTTCTTTGGATTATATTTTATTCATTATTAGTCGTCGTTTGGGCTATTTATTTTAATTTAATTTTAATCTAAATTCTTAACATCTCTGTTATTTATTTATTATTAGTCATCATTTGGACTATAATATATAGTTATAATACATTTTTATTTTATTTGAATCTAAACATCTCTATGTTTAATTAATTTATATACAATGTATTAATCTTCTTTAGATTATATTTTATTTATTGTTATTCATTATTAGTCCTATAATATAGTTATAATATTTTTTTATTTTATTTGAATCTCAACATCTCTGTGTTTAATTCTTTTAAAAAAAATGTATAATTAATCTTCATTGGGTTATATTTTATTTATTATTAGTCGTTGTTTGGAGTATAACTTTAATTTTATTTGAATCTAAACATCTCTGTGTTTAATTCTTTTATACTAAATGTGTTAATCTTTGGATTATATTGTATTTATTATTAGTCATCGTTTGGGCTATTTATTTTAATTTAATTTTAATCTAAATTCTAAACATCTCTGTACTTTATTTATTATTAGTCATCATTTGGACTATAATATAGTTATAATATATTTTTATTTTATTTGAATCTAAACATCTATATGTTTAATTAATTTATATACAATGTATTAATCTTCTTTAGATTATATTTTATTTATTGTTATTCATCATTAGTCCTATAATATAGTTATAATATGTTTTTATTTTATTTGAATCTCAACATCTCTGTGTTTAATTCTTTTATAAAAAATGTATAATTAATCTTATTTGGGTTATATTTTATTTATTATTAGTCGTTGTTTGGAGTATAACTTTAATTTTATTTGAATCTAAACATCTCTATGTTTAATTAATTTATATACAATGTATTAATCTTCTTTAGATTATATTTTATTTATTGTTATTCATCATTAGTCCTATAATATAGTTATAATATGTTTTTATTTTATTTGAATCTCAACATCTCTGTGTTTAATTATTTTATAAAAAATGTATAATTAATCTTCTTTGGGTTATATTTTATTTATTATTAGTCGTTGTTTGGAGTATAACTTTAATTTTATTTGAATCTAAAAACACCTCTGTGTTTAATTCATTTATACTAAATGTATTAATCTTCTTTGGATTATATTTTTTTTATTATTTTTCATTGGACTATAATTTTAAAATTATTTGAATCTAAATTCTAAACAACTCTGTACTTTATTTATTATTAGTCATCATTTGGACTATAATATAGTTATAATATATTTTTATTTTATTTGAATCTAAACATCTCTATGTTTAATTAATTTATATACAATGTATTAATCTTCTTTAGATTATATTTTATTTATTGTTATTCATCATTAGTCCTATAATATAGTTATAATATGTTTTTATTTTATTTGAATCTCAACATCTCTGTGTTTAATTCTTTTATAAAAAATGTATAATTAATCTTCTTTGGGTTATATTTTATTTATTATTAGTCGTTGTTTGGAGTATAACATTAATTTTATTTGAATCTAAAAACACCTCTGTGTTTAATTCTTTTATACAAAATGTGTTAATCTTTGGATTATATTTTATTTATTATTTTTCAACGTTTTGACTATAATTTTTATTTTATTTGAATCTAAACGTCTCTGTCTATAATTCTTTTATACACAATGTACACAATGTATTAATCTTCTTTGGATTATATTTTTTTTATTATTTGTCATTGGACTATAATTTTAAATTTATTCGAATCCTAACAGCTCAGTGTTTAAATCTTTTATATTAAATGTGTTAAAGATTTCTGGATTTTATTTTATTCATTATTAATCATCGTTTGGACTATAATTTTAATTTTCTTTGAATCTTAACAACTATGTTTTTAATTCTTTTATAAAAAATGTATTAATCTTTTTTTGGATTATATTTTATTTATTATTATTCAACGTCTGGACTATAATTTTAAATTTATTTGAATCCTAATAACTATGTGTTTAATTCTTTTATAAAAAATGTATTAATCTTTTTTGGATTATATTTTATTTATTATTAGTCATTGGATTATAATTTCAAATTTATTTGAATCCTATCAACTCTGTGTTTAATTATTTAATATAAAACGTGTTAAACATTTCTGGATTATATTTTATTTATTATTATTCCACGTTTAGACTATAATTTTAAATTTATTTGAATCTTAACAACTCTGTGTTAATTCTTTCGTTTAAAATATTCTTTTTAAAAATAATCTTATCAGGGTTATTCTAGTGAAATGTATATGTTCATTTAAATCTTTTATGAATAACAGTCACATTTTTTTGGACGCCACTTTGTGATGAATTAAATCCTTACATTTTAATAATTTGTTAATTTGTATGCTATAGTTTGATATTTTGATTGATAATAATCGAAAGGTTTTTGAATGTCGGTTTTCTTTATCCTACATTTTATTATTAATTAAAGCATATATTTTTTATGGTTGAATAGGAACGTGAGTATAGATATATAAAATTCAGTTAATTTATGTTAAACCTGAGCCTGTGTTTCTTTATTAATTTGTCATTAATGATAATTTTGTTGTTGAAGTTGTATGAATATTATATATTATATATGTTAATATAATTTCTTGCCTGTTCATAAGTGAATTAATTGGGTAAATATTTTTATTTTTATTTAAATCTTATAAAAATTATAGTTATAATTGTTAAGTATAACAATGTTGATTACAAATTATGTTTTTTGATTACCTAAATAGTTTTTTTGTTAATAAAAGTATAGTTGATTAAATCATTTTTTGTAGATGATTTAAATGGTGATTATTTATACTTCTTAGTTTTTTGATTTGATCTCCAGTAAATTTGGTTTTTTTTTATAGTGTATAATGTCATTATTTATTTTGTAAATTATTGAACAATATTTTTTTTTGTTTTGTAACCCGACATACTAGGTTGGTATGATCAGATGAGCCCTTCTTTGTATGAGAATTTCATGATATCCATAAATGATATTTAAAATAGGGATTTGCATTTAAAAAGATAGAAGAAATAGATGAGTTAAAAGAATTTTAAGTGATATAGGAATTTATGATTGATTTGTCTAGTTTGAAGTCCAACAAACAGAATTGAAAGATATTTACAGGTTATTGAGCAATAAAGTGTACCCTGTTATTTGAGACACATGATATATTGTATAAATTAAAAAAAAAAAATTAAAAAGCTAGTAAAAATTTCATTTTTCTTTCATTTAATATAATTTTATTTTGATCCATAAAAATATTACCTAAGTGCTTGAATTTCGATAAACTATCAAAAGATGCACTAAAAACATTTAGAATTTTATCACATAAGTTTTTAAATATGCTGTGTACTATTACTAATCTAGAAATAAGCATACAATAAAGCTTACAAAAAAGAAAAATTATATAAAATGCATAAAAAGTCTTTGCTCTAGAAAACATAAAATGTATTAAAATAAAAATTTGTAATAGTAATTTGTCCAGATAAAAGAAAAACAACTTTTGAAGGTGATTAAAAAAATTTCATTATGAAATTGAAAGCAACTTATATTACTAGTTTTTTAAAATTAATCCAAATCTCTAATACTGGAAAGAAGAAATAAGATCTGGTGATAGTTCATTTTTCTGAGATCATTATTAAATTATTATTTTAGTTGAGTGTTGGAATCTATACTAGTGTTAATCGTACCTATACTTTTTCGACTAGTCTAATGGAATTTTTAAATTTAAGATTTTAGAAATAAAAAAAAAATTTTTGTTGTTCACGAATGTATTTATTACCTAAGGTATTCAATATTTTAAGTGACATACGTGTTGTTGTTATTATTAGCTATAAAAATAAAAAAACATTCTTGAAATTGATGAAAAATAGAAGAACAAGTACTAATTATCTAATATAATAGATATGGTTTCTATATTATGTTAAAAAGGAAATTTTGGACCTAAAGGTCAACACATCGACTGTCGTTGCTAGCTCCCGGATGGGCAACCACCTGGGTTCTTAGTGACGAATCCTCGTCATATTTACATGTGTATAAAACCAAACAGTAAAATCAGGTTATGCAGTTGATATTTTGAAAACAAAAAAATTGCCTCTGGCCTGGTATGTGCACTGCACACTAGTCGTATACTGTATTTTGGGGTATGGTGTGGCGCGGTGGTTTGCCGTGGTCAAACATCGCCTGGCGTCACTAGCTCCTGGATGGGTGACCACCTGGGTTCTTAGTGACGAATCCTTACCCCACAAACTCACGTGTTTCTAAACAAACACACGCAATATGGATATATAATTGACGAAGGATTTGTTTAAAAAAAAGACGTATATTATGTAATAATAAAAATAATAAGAAACCAATTGTACATTGTTTGAGTCTATATGAGATATTATACTTCATACTATAAATTCTTAATAATAATAATTAACAATAAGTATGTAATTTGAGATATTTTAGATGATTAAATTTTCTTCTGGACACTTGATCTTTGTCACGAAAAATGTACTGACACTGTGATGTAAAGATTACCAATCACACAGCAAAATGTTATGTTGAAATAAAAAATAATAATATTTTATTGTAGAAAAGATTGTGTAAACATTTTTTTAGATCGTTTCATTTAAAAAATATTCAAAATCGTAATAATTCAATTTCCGGTGTCTAGAGTCGTTACTCGTTTTTATTAGGTACTATATAAAAATAAAAATAAAAATAAAATTACCATTATGGTATCACCCGACGTGTTTGGGCCCAGAAAAGCATGATAACTATAATTTTAGTGTGTTGGAAGGGGAAATAATTTAGATATTACACCATTATTGTAATAATATTACAAAAGTTGTTTTGCTTTAATGAGGGTGTCGCACTCTCATTCTCTTCAACAGGACTTTTGTAAGTTGGAGACAATACAAACACATAAATCTTTGATAATTATTAGTTATTACTTGTACAATTTACATCCAATCATACTTGCGAGTTTAGATGACAATTTTTGATTAGGATAGAATGTTTTATGGATGTGTTAACAACACTTCCTCTCACGTATACTCATTTATGCAATCATCGCGGCCAGACACCCGTGGTCATATAAATATGTGCTTAAAGTTATGTACACCAAAAAAAATGGGCATGGCTCTATCCATAATATATTATCTAAGAAGCAGTAGCAACAAAGTCCTAAAAATCTAGTAGGGAGAAAAATATTTCAAGAGGCTCAACATCTTAATAATAAGAGTTATTTCTAAGAGGTTAACAATCAAGAGAACTTGATAAGTAAACACTTATATCGGAAATCAACTAAGGATCTTTTTATTCAAAGTGTCCTAGTTAACCATCCGTTTGTCACGCGTTACCCAAAAAGCATTTATTTTTATACGATCATTTAGATTGATACTTCTTAAACCCAGTGTCGTAGTCAGCCTTCCCGAGGGGTATTGGGTGTATAGTACTGTATACACTTCGCCTCCCAAATCCTAACCCTGGCTACGGCACTGCCTTCCCCGCGGACATGCAGATGGTTAATTAAGTCATTAGGAGGTTTGTTTAGGTTAGGTACCTATGGGCAATGGTAAGTTGAGCTCAAGTGATGATAGATGACTATCATCACTGGTCGTGACCTTTGCATAGATCTTTTCTTACTAACTAACAAGGTATTCAAAATTGTCAACATAACAAAGAAAAATATTTAAAAATTAACGAGGAAAATATTAATACTACATTTATACTAAACTGTAATACATACTTTTTTTTTAGATTTTATAATGAATAATTAATACTTAAAATATTATATATATCTGCTTAATAATGTCATAATTTGGATCACGGTTTTAAAGACATACGAGAATTAGTGTTATACCAGTATTTCATATGCACTAATGACGATCACAAAAAATAATGAGTCCTCTGATCATAAATTTTTCAATAAACTATATAAAATCTAGTATTTTTAAGTTCACAATATTCAAACTTTTTTAACCATGTGCATTGTGCAACTAATAAACATAATTTTATCATGATTTAATTATCCGTCATATTTTATTTTATTAATTATTCTTGAGAATACAAAGTGTAGTCTTCATTGTGTTTTCTAAGACCATAATTTTTTCCAAATTTCTTTTTTGTTTCTTAAAAATCATTTGCCTGCGGGCGCCAATACCCCCTTTCCATTTTATTTTCAAAATATTACTCTAGTTTATTTTTGTGGACACAATTTTTAAACTTTATTAGCCACTTGCCACAAAAAAACATAATTATATCATGATCAAATTAACCGTTATATTTTATTTCATTAATTTTTCTTGAGAATACATATTAAAGGTTTCATTGTGTACTCTAAGACTATAATTTTTTCCAAATTTCTTTTTTGTTTCTTAAAAATCATTTGCCTGCGGGCGCCAATACCCCCTTTCCATTTTAATTTTCAAAATATAGATCTAGTTTATTTTTTTGGACACAATTTTTAAACTTTATTAGCCACTTGCCACTAAAAAACATAATTTCATCATGATTGGATTATCCTTCATTTATTTTTCTTTAGAAATCATAGTGCAGTCTTCATTGTGTATAATAAGACCATAATTTTTTTTTTGATCCTTTAAAATCATTTGCCTGCGGGCACCAATACCCCCTTTCCATTTTTATTTTTAAAATATTACTCTAGTTTATTTTTGTGGACACAATATTTAAACTTTTTAACCACTTGCAACTAAAAACCATAATTTTTTCATGAGTTAGTTATCGTTCGTTTATTTTTCTTGAGAATACATAGTGTTGTCTTCATTGTGATTCCAAGACTATAAATTTTTCGAAATTTTTTTTTTGTTTCTAAAAAATCATTTGCCTGTGGGCGCCAATACCCCCTTTCCATTTTTATTTTCAAAATATAGCTCTAGTTAATTTTAGTGGACACAATTTTTAAACTTTATTAGCCACTAGCCACTAAAAAACATAATTATATCATGATCAAATTAACCGTTATATTTTATTTCATTAATTTTTCTTGAGAATACATATTAAAGGTTTCATTGTGTATTCTAAGACTATAATTTTTTCCAAATTTCTTTTTTATTCCTTAAAAATCATTTGCCTGCGGGCGCCAATACCCACATTCTATTTTTATTTTTAAAATATAGGTCTAGTTTGTTTTTGTGGACACAATTCTCAAACTTTTTAACCACTTGCAACTAAAAACCATAATTTTATCATGAGTTAAATATTGTTCTTTTATTTTTCTTGAAAATACATAGTGTAGTATTCATTGAGATTCCAAGACTATATTTTTTTCCAAATTTCTTTTTTGTTCCTTAAAAATCATTTGCCTGCGGGCGCCAATACCTCCTTTCCATTTTTATTTTTAAAATATTACTCTAGTTTATTTTTGTGGACACAATATTTAAACTTTTTAACCACTTGCAACTAAAAAACATAATTTTATCATGATTAGATTATCCTTCGTTTATTTTTCTTGAGAAAACATAGTGCAGTCTTCGTTTGTTCCTTAAAAATCATTTGCCTGCGGGCGCCAATACCCACTTTCCATTTTTAGTTTTAAAATATAGCTCATGTTTATTTTTGAGGTCACAATTTTCAAACATTTTTAACCATGTGTAACTAAAATATAATTTTATCATGATTGAATTATCCTTCATTTATTTTTCTTGAGAAAACATTGTGCAGCCTTCATTGTGTATGTTAAGACCATCATTTTTTCCAAATTTTTTTTTTGTTTCTTAAAAATCATTTGCCTGCGGGTGCCAATACCCCCTTTCCATTTTTATTTTCAAAATATTAGGTACTCTAGTTTATTTTTGTGGACACAATTTTTAAACTTTTTTAGCCATTTGCCACTAAAAAAACATAATTTTATCATGATTTAATTATCCTTCTTTTCTTATTCTTTAGAAATCATAGTGCAGTCTTCATTGTGTATAATAAGACCATAATTTTTTTTTTGATCCTTTAAAATCATTTGCCTGCGGGCACCAATACCCCCTTTCCATTTTTATTTTTAAAATATTACTCTAGTTTATTTTTGTGGACACAATATTTAAACTTTTTAACCACTTGCAACTAAAAACCATAATTTTTTCATGAGTTAGTTATCGTTCTTTTATTTTTCTTGAGAATACATAGTGTTGTCTTCATTGTGATTCCAAGACTAAAAATTTTTCCAAATTTTTTTTTCGTTTCTAAAAAATCATTTGCCTGCGGGCGCCAATACCCCCTTTCCATTTTATTTTCAAAATATTACTCTAGTTTATTTTTGTGGACACAATTTTCAAACTTTATTAGCCACTTGCCACTAAAAAAACATAATTTTATCATGATTTATTTATCCGTCATATTTTATTTTATTAATTTTTCTTTGGAATTCATAGTGCAGTCTTCATTGTGTATTCTAAGACGATAATTTTATCCAAAATTCTTTATTGATCCTTAAAAATCATTTGCCTGCGGGCGCCAATACCCCCTCTTCATTTTTATTTTTAAAATAATACTCTAGTTTATTTTTGTGGACACAATTTTTAAACTTTATTAGCCACTTGCCACAAAAAAACATAATTATATCATGATCAAATTAACCGTTATATTTTATTTCATTAATTTTTCTTGAGAATACATATTAATGGTTTCATTGTGTATTCTAAGACTATAATTTTTTCCAAATTTCTTTTTTATTCCTTAAAAATCATTTGCCTGCGGGCGCCAATACCCCCTTACCATTATTTTTATGTTCAAAATATAGGTCTAGTTTATTTTTGTGGACACAATTCTCAAACTTTATTATCCATAACCTAACCTTATTACCCACTTACCACTAAAAAACATAATTTTATCATGATTTAATTATCCGTCATATTTTATTTTATTAATATTTCTTGAGAATACATAGTGTAGTCTTCATTGTGATTTCCAAGACCATAATTTTTTCCAAATTTTTTTTTTGTTTCTTAAAAATCATTTGCCTGCGGGCGCCAGTACCCCCTTTCCATTTTTATTTTCAAAATATTTCTCTAGTTTATTTTTGTGGACACAATTTTTAAACTTTATTAGCCACTTACCACTAAAAAACATAATTTTTTCATGATTTAATTATCCGTCATATTTTATTTTATTAATTTTTCATGAGAATACATAGTGCAGACTTCATTGTGTATGTTAAGACCATCATTTTTTCCAAATTTTTTTTTCGTTTCTTAAAAATCATTTGCCTGCGGGTGCCAATACCCCCTTTCCATTTTTATTTTCAAAATATTAGGTACTCTAGTTTATTTTTGTGGACACAATTTTTAAAGTTTTTTAGCCATTTGCCACTAAAAAAACATAATTTTATCATGATTTAATTATCCTTCTTTTATTTTTCTTTAGAAATCATAGTGCAGTCTTCATTGTGTATAATAAGACCATAATTTTTTTTTTGATCCTTTAAAATCATTTGCCTGCGGGCACCAATACCCCCTTTCCATTTTTATTTTTAAAATATTACTCTAGCTTATTGTTGTGGACACAATTTTTAAACTTTTTTAGCCACTTGCCACTAAAAAAACATAATTTTATCATGATTTATTTATCCGTCATATTTTATTTTATTAATTTTTCTTTGGAATTCATAGTGCAGTCTTCATTGTGTATTCTAAGACGATAATTTTATCCAAAATTCTTTATTGATCCTTAAAAATCATTTGCCTACGGGCGCCAATACCCCCTTTCCATTTTTATTTTCAAAATATTAGGTACTCTAGTTTATTTTTGTGGACACAATTTTTAAACTTTTTTAGCCATTTGCCACTAAAAAAACATAATTTTATCATGATTTAATTATCCTTCTTTTCTTATTCTTTAGAAATCATAGTGCAGTCTTCATTGTGTATAATAAGACCATAATTTTTTTTTTGATCCTTTAAAATCATTTGCCTGCGGGCACCAATACCCCCTTTCCATTTTTATTTTTAAAATATTACTCTAGTTTATTTTTGTGGACACAATATTTAAACTTTTTAACCACTTGCAACTAAAAACCATAATTTTTTCATGAGTTAGTTATCGTTCTTTTATTTTTCTTGAGAATACATAGTGTTGTCTTCATTGTGATTCCAAGACTAAAAATTTTTCCAAATTTTTTTTTCGTTTCTAAAAAATCATTTGCCTGCGGGCGCCAATACCCCCTTTCCATTTTATTTTCAAAATATTACTCTAGTTTATTTTTGTGGACACAATTTTCAAACTTTATTAGCCACTTGCCACTAAAAAAACATAATTTTATCATGATTTATTTATCCGTCATATTTTATTTTATTAATTTTTCTTTGGAATTCATAGTGCAGTCTTCATTGTGTATTCTAAGACGATAATTTTATCCAAAATTCTTTATTGATCCTTAAAAATCATTTGCCTGCGGGCGCCAATACCCCCTCTTCATTTTTATTTTTAAAATAATACTCTAGTTTATTTTTGTGGACACAATTTTTAAACTTTATTAGCCACTTGCCACAAAAAAACATAATTATATCATGATCAAATTAACCGTTATATTTTATTTCATTAATTTTTCTTGAGAATACATATTAATGGTTTCATTGTGTATTCTAAGACTATAATTTTTTCCAAATTTCTTTTTTATTCCTTAAAAATCATTTGCCTGCGGGCGCCAATACCCCCTTACCATTATTTTTATGTTCAAAATATAGGTCTAGTTTATTTTTGTGGACACAATTCTCAAACTTTATTATCCATAACCTAACCTTATTACCCACTTACCACTAAAAAACATAATTTTATCATGATTTAATTATCCGTCATATTTTATTTTATTAATTTTTCTTGAGAATACATAGTGTAGTCTTCATTGTGATTTCCAAGACCATAATTTTTTCCAAATTTTTTTTTTTGTTTCTTAAAAATCATTTGCCTGCGGTCGCCAGTACCCCCTTTCCATTTTTATTTTCAAAATATTTCTCTAGTTTATTTTTGTGGACACAATTTTTAAACTTTATTAGCCACTTACCACTAAAAAACATAATTTTTTCATGATTTAATTATCCGTCATATTTTATTTTATTAATTTTTCATGAGAATACATAGTGCAGACTTCATTGTGTATGTTAAGACCATCATTTTTTCCAAATTTTTTTTTCGTTTCTTAAAAATCATTTGCCTGCGGGTGCCAATACCCCCTTTCCATTTTTATTTTCAAAATATTAGGTACTCTAGTTTATTTTTGTGGACACAATTTTTAAAGTTTTTTAGCCATTTGCCACTAAAAAAACATAATTTTATCATGATTTAATTATCCTTCTTTTATTTTTCTTTAGAAATCATAGTGCAGTCTTCATTGTGTATAATAAGACCATAATTTTTTTTTTGATCCTTTAAAATCATTTGCCTGCGGGCACCAATACCCCCTTTCCATTTTTATTTTTAAAATATTACTCTAGCTTATTGTTGTGGACACAATTTTTAAACTTTTTTAGCCACTTGCCACTAAAAAAACATAATTTTATCATGATTTATTTATCCGTCATATTTTATTTTATTAATTTTTCTTTGGAATTCATAGTGCAGTCTTCATTGTGTATTCTAAGACGATAATTTTATCCAAAATTCTTTATTGATCCTTAAAAATCATTTGCCTACGGGCGCCAATACCCCCTTTCCATTTTTATTTTCAAAATATTAGGTACTCTAGTTTATTTTTGTGGACACAATTTTTAAACTTCTTTAGCCATTTGCACTAAAAAAACATAATTTTATCATGATTTAATTATCCTTCTTTTATTTTTCTTTAGAAATCATAGTGCAGTCTTCATTGTGTATAATAAGACCATAATTTTTTTTTTGATCCTTTAAAATCATTTGCCTGCGGGTGCCAATACCCCCTTTCCATTTTTATTTTCAAAATATTACTCAAGTTTATTTTTGTGGACACAATTTTTAAACTTTATTAGCCACTTGCCACTAAAAAACATAATTATATCATGATCAAATTTACCGTTATATTTTATTTCATTAATTTTTCTTGAGAATACATATTAAAGATTTCATTGTGTAATCTAAGACTATAATTTTTTCCAAATTTCTTTTTTGAGCCTTTAAAATCATTTGCCTGCGGGCGCAAATACCCCCTTACCATTATTTTTATGTTCAAAATATAGGTCTAGTTTATTTTTGTGGACACAATTCTCAAACTTTATTATCCATAACCTAACCTTATTAGCCACTTACCACTAAAAAACATAATTTTATCATGATTTAATTATCCGTCATATTTTATTTTATTAATTTTTCTTGAGAATACATAGTGTAGTCTTCATTGTGATTTCCAAGACCATAATTTTTTCCAAATTTTTTTTTTGTTCCTTAAAAATCATTTGCCTGCGGGCGCCAATACCCACATTCCATTTTTATTTTTAAAATATAGGTCTAGTTTATTTTTGAGGTCACAATTTTCAAACATTTTTAACCATGTGTAACTAAAATATAATTTTATCATGATTGAATTATCCTTCATTTATTTTTCTTGAGAAAACATTGTGCAGCCTTCATTGTGTATGTTAAGACCATCATTTTTTCCAAATTTTTTTTTTGTTTCTTAAAAATCATTTGCCTGCGGGCGCCAATACCCCCTTTCCATTTTTATTTTCAAAATATTAGGTACTCTAGTTTATTTTTGTGGACACAATTTTTAAACTTTTTTAGCCATTCGCCACTAAAAAAACATAATTTTATCATGATTTAATTATCCTTCTTTTATTTTTCTTTAGAAATCATAGTGCAGTCTTCATTGTGTATAATAAGACCATAATTTTTTTTTTGATCCTTTAAAATCATTTGACTGCGGGCACCAATACCCCCTTTCCATTTTTATTTTTAAAATATTACTCTAGTTTATTTTTGTGGACACAATATTTAAACTTTTTAACCACTTGCAACTAAAAACCATAATTTTTTCATGAGTTAGTTATCGTTCTTTTATTTTTCTTGAGAATACATAGTGTTGTCTTCATTGTGATTCCAAGACTATAAATTTTTCCAAATTTTTTTTTTGTTTCTAAAAAATCATTTGCCTGCGGGTGCCAATACCCCCTTTCCATTTTTATTTTCAAAATATAGCTATAGTTTATTTTAGTGGACACAATATTTAAACTTTATTAGCCACTCGCCACTTAAAAACATAATATTATCACGAGTTAGTTAACGTTCTTTTATTTTTCTTGAGAATACATATTGCAGTCTTCATTGTGTATGTTAAGACCATCATTTACTTTTGATCCTTTAAAATCATTTGCCTGCGGGCGCCAATACCCACTTTCCATTTTTATTTTTAAAATATTACTGTTATTTATTTTGTGGACACAATTTTTAAACTTTATTAGCCACTAGCCACTAAAAAACTTAATTTTATCATGATTTAATTATCCGTCATATTTTATTTTATTAATTTTTCTTGATAATACATAGTGTAGCCTTCATTGTGATTTCCAAGACCATCATTTTTTCCAAATTTGTTTTTTGTTTCTTAAAAATCATTCGCCTGGTTGCGCCAATACCCCCTTTCCATTTTTATTTTCTAAATATTACTCTAGTTTATTTTTGTGGACACAATTTTTAAAGTTTATTAGCCACTTGCCACTAAAAAACATAATTATATAATCATCTAATTATCCGTCATATTTTATTTCATTAATTTTTCTTGAGAATACATATTTATGATTTCATTGTGTATTCTAAGACAATAATTTTTTCCAAATTCCTTTTTTGAGCCTTTAAAATTATTTGCCTGCGGGCGCCAATACCCCCTTTCCATTTTTATTTTCAAAATATTACTCTAGTCTATTTTTGTGGACGCAACATTCAAACATTATAACCACTTGCCACTAAAAAACATAATTATATCATGATCTAATTAACCGTTATATTTTATTTCATTAATTTTTCTTGAGAATACATATTAAAGATTTCATTGTGTATTCTAAGACTATAATTTTTTCCAAATTTCTTTTTTGTTCCTTAAAAATCATTTGCCTGCGGGCGCCAATACCCACTTTCCATTTTTATTTTTAAAATATTACTCTAGTTTATTTTTGTAGACACAATTTTTAAACTTTTTTTGCCACTTGCCTCTAAAAAAACATAATTTTATCATGATTTATTTATCTGTCATATTTTATTTTATTAATTTTTCTTGAGTATTCATAGTGCAGTCTTCATTGTGTATTCTAAGACAATAATTTTATCCAAATTCCTTTAGTGATCCTTAAAAATCAGTTGCCTGAGGGCGCCAATACCCCCTTTCCCTTTTTATTTTCAAAATATTACTCTAGTTTATTTTTGTGGACACAA
The DNA here is from genome assembly GCF_037042655.1 of Diuraphis noxia. Classification (NCBI taxonomy): domain Eukaryota; kingdom Metazoa; phylum Arthropoda; class Insecta; order Hemiptera; family Aphididae; genus Diuraphis; species Diuraphis noxia. Next base: position 32,717,910 of record NW_028301715.1, on the reverse strand, counting down.
TTTTTAAACTTTTTTAGCCACTTGCCACAAAAAAAACATAATTTTATCATGATTTAATTATCCTTCTTTTATTTTTCATTAGAAATCATAGTGCAGTCGTCATTGTGTATGTTAAGACCATAATTTTTTTTTTGATCCTTTAAAATCATTTGCCTGCGGGTGCCAATACCCTCTTTCCATTTTTATTTTCAAAATATAGCTATAGTTTATTTTAGTGGACACAATATTTAAACTTTATTAGCCACTTGCCACTAAAAAACATAATATTATCATGATTTAGTTATCGTTCTTTTATTTTTCTTGAAAATACATATTGCAGTTTTCATTGTGTATTCAAAGACTATAATTTTTTCCAAATTTCTTTTTTGTTCCTTCAAAATCATTTGCCTGCGGGCGCCATTACCCCCTTTCCATTTTTATTTTCGAAATATAGCTCTAGTCTATTTTTTTGGACACAATTTTTAAACTTTATAAGCCACTATCCACTAAAAAACATAACTTTATCATGAGTTAGTTGCCCTTCATTTATTTTTTTTGAAAATACTTATTAAAGGTTGCATTGTGTATTCAAAGACTATAATTTTTTCCAAATTTCTTTTTTGTTCCTTCAAAATCATTTGCCTGCGGGTGCCATTACCCCCTTTCCATTTTTATTTTTGAAATATAGCTCTTGTTTATTTTTGTGGACACAATATTTAAAATTTATTAGCTACTTGCCACTAAAAACCATAATTATATCATGATCAAATTAACCGTTATATTTTATTTCATTAATTTTTCTTGAGAATACATATTGCAGTTTTCATTGTGTATTCAAAGACTATAATTTTTTCCAAATTTCTTTTTTGTTCCTTCAAAATCATTTGCCTGCGGGCGCCATTACCCCCTTTCCATTTTTATTTTCGAAATATAGCTCTAGTCTATTTTTTTGGACACAATTTTTAAACTTTATAAGCCACTTGCCACTAAAAAACATAACTTTATCATGAGTTAGTTGCCCTTCATTTATTTTTCTTGAAAATTCTTATTAAGGGTTGCATTGTGTATTCAAAGACTATAATTTTTTCCAAAATTCTTTTTTGATCCTTAAAAATCATTTGCCTGCGGGCGCCAATACCCCCTTTCCACTTTTATTTTCAAAATATTACTTTAGTTTATTTTTGTGTGACACATTTTTTAAACTTTTTTAGCCACTTACCACTAAAAAAACATAATTTTGTCATGATTTAATTATCCGTCATATTTTATTTCATTAATTTTTCATGAGAATACATATTTAAGATTTCATTGTGTATTCTAAGACAATAATTTTTTCTAAATTTCTTTTTTGAGCCTTTAAAATTATTTGCCTGCGGGCGCCAATACCCACTTTATATTTTTATTTTTAAAATATAGGGTTAGTTTTTTTTGTGGACATAATATTTAAACTTTATTAGCCACTTGCCACTAAAAAACATAATTTTATGATGATTTTTGTTTTCCTTCACATTTTATTTCATTAATTGTTCTTTAGAATACATAGTGCCGTTTTCATTGTGTATTCAAAAACTATAATTTTTTCCAAATTTTTTTTTTGTTTCTTAAAAATCATTTGCCTGCGGGCGCCAATACCCCCTTTCCATTTTTATTTTCAAAATATTACTCTAGTCTATTTTTGTGGACACGACATTAAAACTTTATAACCACCTGCCACTAAAAAACATAATTATATCATGATCTAATTATCCGTCATATTTTATTTCATTAAATTTTCTTGAGAACACATATCTAAGATTTCATTCTGTATTCTAAGACAATAATTTTTTCCAAATTTCGTTTTTGTTCCTTAAAAATCATTTGCCTGCGGGCGCCAATACCTACTTTCCATTTTTATTTTCAAAATATTAATCTAGTTTATTTTTGTGGACATAATTTTTAAACTTTATTAGCCACTTGCCACTAAAAAACATAATATTATCATGATTTAGTTTTCGTTCTTTTATTTTTCTTGAGAATACATATTGCAGTTTTCATTGTGTATTCAAAGACTATAATTTTTTCCAAATTTCTTTTTTGTTCCTTCAAAATCATTTGCCTGCGGGCGCAATTACCCCTTTTCCATTTTTATTTTCGAAATATAGCTCTAGTCTATTTTTTTGGACACAATTTTTAAACTTTATTAGCCACTTGCCACTAAAAAACATAATTTTATCATGATTTTTGTTTTCCTTCACATTTTATTTCATTAATTCTTCTTTAGAATACATAGTGCCGTATTCATTGTGTATTCAAAAACTATAATTTTTTCCAAATTTCTTTTTTGTTCCTTCAAAATCATTTGCCTGCGGGCGCCATTACCCCCTTTCCATTTTTATTTTTGAAATATAGCTCTTGTTTATTTTTTTGGACACAATTTTTAAACTTTTTTAGCCACTTGCCACTAAAAAAACATAATTTTATCATGATTTAATTATCCTTCTTTTATTTTTCTTTAGAAAGCATAGTGCAGTCTTCATTGTGTATGTTAAGACCATAATTTTTTTTTTGATCCTTTAAAATCATTTGCCTGCGGGCGCCAATACCCCCTTTCCATTTTTATTTTCAAAGTATTACTCTAGTCTATTTTTGTGGACACAATTTTTAAACTTTATAACCACTTGCCACTAAAAAACATAATTATATCATGATCTAATTATCCGTCATATTTTATTTCATTACATTTTCTTGAGAATACATATCTAAGATTTCATTCTGTATTCTAAGACAATAATTTTTTCCAAATTTCGTTTTTGTTCCTTAAAAATCATTTGCCTGCGGGCGCCAATACCCACTTCCCATTTTTATTTTTAAAATATAGGTCTAGTTTATTTTTGTGGACACATTTCTCAAAATTTTTAACCACTTGCAACTAAAAACCATAATTTTATCATGAGTTAGTTGTCCTTCATTTATTTTTTCTTGAGAATACATAGTGTAGTCTTCATTGTGATTTCCAAGACTATAATTTCTTCCAAATTTTTTTTTTGTTTCTTGAAAATCATTTTCCTGCGGAAGCCAATACCCTCTTTTCATTTTTATTTTCAAAACATTACTCTTGTTTATTTTTGTGGACACAGTATTTAAACTTTATTAGCCACTTGCCACTAAAAAACATAATATTATCATGATTTAGTTATCGTTCTTTTATTTTTCTTGAGAATACATATTGCAGTTTTCATTGTGTATTCAAAGACTATAATTTTTTCCAAATTTCGTTTTTGTTTCTTCAAAATCATTTGCCTGCGGGCGCCATTACCCCCTTTCCATTTTTATTTTCGAAATATTAGGTACTCTAGTTTATTTTTGTGGACACAATTTTTAAACTTTTATAGCCATTTGCACTAAAAAAACATAATTTTATCATGATTTAATTATCCTTCTTTTATTTTTCTTTAGAAATCATAGTGCAGTCTTCATTGTGTATAATAAGACCATAATTTTTTTTTTGATCCTTTAAAATCATTTGCCTGCGGGCACCAATACCCCCTTTCCATTTTTATTTTTAAAATATTACTCTAGTTTATTTTTGTGGACACAATATTTAAACTTTTTAACCACTTGCAACTAAAAACCATAATTTTTTCATGAGTTAGTTATCGTTCGTTTATTTTTCTTGAGAATACATAGTGTTGTCTTCATTGTGATTCCAAGACTATAAATTTTTCGAAATTTTTTTTTTGTTTCTAAAAAATCATTTGCCTGTGGGCGCCAATACCCCCTTTCCATTTTTATTTTCAAAATATAGCTCTAGTTAATTTTAGTGGACACAATTTTTAAACTTTATTAGCCACTAGCCACTAAAAAACATAATTATATCATGATCAAATTAACCGTTATATTTTATTTCATTAATTTTTCTTGAGAATACATATTAAAGGTTTCATTGTGTATTCTAAGACTATAATTTTTTCCAAATTTCTTTTTTATTCCTTAAAAATCATTTGCCTGCGGGCGCCAATACCCACATTCTATTTTTATTTTTAAAATATAGGTCTAGTTTGTTTTTGTGGACACAATTCTCAAACTTTTTAACCACTTGCAACTAAAAACCATAATTTTATCATGAGTTAAATATTGTTCTTTTATTTTTCTTGAGAATACATAGTGTAGTATTCATTGAGATTCCAAGACTATATTTTTTTCCAAATTTCTTTTTTGTTCCTTAAAAATCATTTGCCTGCGGGCGCCAATACCTCCTTTCCATTTTTATTTTTAAAATATTACTCTAGTTTATTTTTGTGGACACAATATTTAAACTTTTTAACCACTTGCAACTAAAAAACATAATTTTATCATGATTAGATTATCCTTCGTTTATTTTTCTTGAGAAAACATAGTGCAGTCTTCGTTTGTTCCTTAAAAATCATTTGCCTGCGGGCGCCAATACCCACTTTCCATTTTTAGTTTTAAAATATAGCTCATGTTTATTTTTGAGGTCACAATTTTCAAACATTTTTAACCATGTGTAACTAAAATATAATTTTATCATGATTGAATTATCCTTCATTTATTTTTCTTGAGAAAACATTGTGCAGCCTTCATTGTGTATGTTAAGACCATCATTTTTTCCAAATTTTTTTTTTGTTTCTTAAAAATCATTTGCCTGCGGGTGCCAATACCCCCTTTCCATTTTTATTTTCAAAATATTAGGTACTCTAGTTTATTTTTGTGGACACAATTTTTAAACTTTTTTAGCCATTTGCCACTAAAAAAACATAATTTTATCATGATTTAATTATCCTTCTTTTCTTATTCTTTAGAAATCATAGTGCAGTCTTCATTGTGTATAATAAGACCATAATTTTTTTTTTGATCCTTTAAAATCATTTGCCTGCGGGCACCAATACCCCCTTTCCATTTTTATTTTTAAAATATTACTCTAGTTTATTTTTGTGGACACAATATTTAAACTTTTTAACCACTTGCAACTAAAAACCATAATTTTTTCATGAGTTAGTTATCGTTCTTTTATTTTTCTTGAGAATACATAGTGTTGTCTTCATTGTGATTCCAAGACTAAAAATTTTTCCAAATTTTTTTTTCGTTTCTAAAAAATCATTTGCCTGCGGGCGCCAATACCCCCTTTCCATTTTATTTTCAAAATATTACTCTAGTTTATTTTTGTGGACACAATTTTCAAACTTTATTAGCCACTTGCCACTAAAAAAACATAATTTTATCATGATTTATTTATCCGTCATATTTTATTTTATTAATTTTTCTTTGGAATTCATAGTGCAGTCTTCATTGTGTATTCTAAGACGATAATTTTATCCAAAATTCTTTATTGATCCTTAAAAATCATTTGCCTGCGGGCGCCAATACCCCCTCTTCATTTTTATTTTTAAAATAATACTCTAGTTTATTTTTGTGGACACAATTTTTAAACTTTATTAGCCACTTGCCACAAAAAAACATAATTATATCATGATCAAATTAACCGTTATATTTTATTTCATTAATTTTTCTTGAGAATACATATTAATGGTTTCATTGTGTATTCTAAGACTATAATTTTTTCCAAATTTCTTTTTTATTCCTTAAAAATCATTTGCCTGCGGGCGCCAATACCCCCTTACCATTATTTTTATGTTCAAAATATAGGTCTAGTTTATTTTTGTGGACACAATTCTCAAACTTTATTATCCATAACCTAACCTTATTACCCACTTACCACTAAAAAACATAATTTTATCATGATTTAATTATCCGTCATATTTTATTTTATTAATTTTTCTTGAGAATACATAGTGTAGTCTTCATTGTGATTTCCAAGACCATAATTTTTTCCAAATTTTTTTTTTGTTTCTTAAAAATCATTTGCCTGCGGGCGCCAGTACCCCCTTTCCATTTTTATTTTCAAAATATTTCTCTAGTTTATTTTTGTGGACACAATTTTTAAACTTTATTAGCCACTTACCACTAAAAAACATAATTTTTTCATGATTTAATTATCCGTCATATTTTATTTTATTAATTTTTCATGAGAATACATAGTGCAGACTTCATTGTGTATGTTAAGACCATCATTTTTTCCAAATTTTTTTTTCGTTTCTTAAAAATCATTTGCCTGCGGGTGCCAATACCCCCTTTCCATTTTTATTTTCAAAATATTAGGTACTCTAGTTTATTTTTGTGGACACAATTTTTAAAGTTTTTTAGCCATTTGCCACTAAAAAAACATAATTTTATCATGATTTAATTATCCTTCTTTTATTTTTCTTTAGAAATCATAGTGCAGTCTTCATTGTGTATAATAAGACCATAATTTTTTTTTTGATCCTTTAAAATCATTTGCCTGCGGGCACCAATACCCCCTTTCCATTTTTATTTTTAAAATATTACTCTAGCTTATTGTTGTGGACACAATTTTTAAACTTTTTTAGCCACTTGCCACTAAAAAAACATAATTTTATCATGATTTATTTATCCGTCATATTTTATTTTATTAATTTTTCTTTGGAATTCATAGTGCAGTCTTCATTGTGTATTCTAAGACGATAATTTTATCCAAAATTCTTTATTGATCCTTAAAAATCATTTGCCTACGGGCGCCAATACCCCCTTTCCATTTTTATTTTCAAAATATTAGGTACTCTAGTTTATTTTTGTGGACACAATTTTTAAACTTTTTTAGCCATTTGCCACTAAAAAAACATAATTTTATCATGATTTAATTATCCTTCTTTTCTTATTCTTTAGAAATCATAGTGCAGTCTTCATTGTGTATAATAAGACCATAATTTTTTTTTTGATCCTTTAAAATCATTTGCCTGCGGGCACCAATACCCCCTTTCCATTTTTATTTTTAAAATATTACTCTAGTTTATTTTTGTGGACACAATATTTAAACTTTTTAACCACTTGCAACTAAAAACCATAATTTTTTCATGAGTTAGTTATCGTTCTTTTATTTTTCTTGAGAATACATAGTGTTGTCTTCATTGTGATTCCAAGACTAAAAATTTTTCCAAATTTTTTTTTCGTTTCTAAAAAATCATTTGCCTGCGGGCGCCAATACCCCCTTTCCATTTTATTTTCAAAATATTACTCTAGTTTATTTTTGTGGACACAATTTTCAAACTTTATTAGCCACTTGCCACTAAAAAAACATAATTTTATCATGATTTATTTATCCGTCATATTTTATTTTATTAATTTTTCTTTGGAATTCATAGTGCAGTCTTCATTGTGTATTCTAAGACGATAATTTTATCCAAAATTCTTTATTGATCCTTAAAAATCATTTGCCTGCGGGCGCCAATACCCCCTCTTCATTTTTATTTTTAAAATAATACTCTAGTTTATTTTTGTGGACACAATTTTTAAACTTTATTAGCCACTTGCCACAAAAAAACATAATTATATCATGATCAAATTAACCGTTATATTTTATTTCATTAATTTTTCTTGAGAATACATATTAATGGTTTCATTGTGTATTCTAAGACTATAATTTTTTCCAAATTTCTTTTTTATTCCTTAAAAATCATTTGCCTGCGGGCGCCAATACCCCCTTACCATTATTTTTATGTTCAAAATATAGGTCTAGTTTATTTTTGTGGACACAATTCTCAAACTTTATTATCCATAACCTAACCTTATTACCCACTTACCACTAAAAAACATAATTTTATCATGATTTAATTATCCGTCATATTTTATTTTATTAATTTTTCTTGAGAATACATAGTGTAGTCTTCATTGTGATTTCCAAGACCATAATTTTTTCCAAATTTTTTTTTTTGTTTCTTAAAAATCATTTGCCTGCGGTCGCCAGTACCCCCTTTCCATTTTTATTTTCAAAATATTTCTCTAGTTTATTTTTGTGGACACAATTTTTAAACTTTATTAGCCACTTACCACTAAAAAACATAATTTTTTCATGATTTAATTATCCGTCATATTTTATTTTATTAATTTTTCATGAGAATACATAGTGCAGACTTCATTGTGTATGTTAAGACCATCATTTTTTCCAAATTTTTTTTTCGTTTCTTAAAAATCATTTGCCTGCGGGTGCCAATACCCCCTTTCCATTTTTATTTTCAAAATATTAGGTACTCTAGTTTATTTTTGTGGACACAATTTTTAAAGTTTTTTAGCCATTTGCCACTAAAAAAACATAATTTTATCATGATTTAATTATCCTTCTTTTATTTTTCTTTAGAAATCATAGTGCAGTCTTCATTGTGTATAATAAGACCATAATTTTTTTTTTGATCCTTTAAAATCATTTGCCTGCGGGCACCAATACCCCCTTTCCATTTTTATTTTTAAAATATTACTCTAGCTTATTGTTGTGGACACAATTTTTAAACTTTTTTAGCCACTTGCCACTAAAAAAACATAATTTTATCATGATTTATTTATCCGTCATATTTTATTTTATTAATTTTTCTTTGGAATTCATAGTGCAGTCTTCATTGTGTATTCTAAGACGATAATTTTATCCAAAATTCTTTATTGATCCTTAAAAATCATTTGCCTACGGGCGCCAATACCCCCTTTCCATTTTTATTTTCAAAATATTAGGTACTCTAGTTTATTTTTGTGGACACAATTTTTAAACTTCTTTAGCCATTTGCACTAAAAAAACATAATTTTATCATGATTTAATTATCCTTCTTTTATTTTTCTTTAGAAATCATAGTGCAGTCTTCATTGTGTATAATAAGACCATAATTTTTTTTTTGATCCTTTAAAATCATTTGCCTGCGGGTGCCAATACCCCCTTTCCATTTTTATTTTCAAAATATTACTCAAGTTTATTTTTGTGGACACAATTTTTAAACTTTATTAGCCACTTGCCACTAAAAAACATAATTATATCATGATCAAATTTACCGTTATATTTTATTTCATTAATTTTTCTTGAGAATACATATTAAAGATTTCATTGTGTAATCTAAGACTATAATTTTTTCCAAATTTCTTTTTTGAGCCTTTAAAATCATTTGCCTGCGGGCGCAAATACCCCCTTACCATTATTTTTATGTTCAAAATATAGGTCTAGTTTATTTTTGTGGACACAATTCTCAAACTTTATTATCCATAACCTAACCTTATTAGCCACTTACCACTAAAAAACATAATTTTATCATGATTTAATTATCCGTCATATTTTATTTTATTAATTTTTCTTGAGAATACATAGTGTAGTCTTCATTGTGATTTCCAAGACCATAATTTTTTCCAAATTTTTTTTTTGTTCCTTAAAAATCATTTGCCTGCGGGCGCCAATACCCACATTCCATTTTTATTTTTAAAATATAGGTCTAGTTTATTTTTGAGGTCACAATTTTCAAACATTTTTAACCATGTGTAACTAAAATATAATTTTATCATGATTGAATTATCCTTCATTTATTTTTCTTGAGAAAACATTGTGCAGCCTTCATTGTGTATGTTAAGACCATCATTTTTTCCAAATTTTTTTTTTGTTTCTTAAAAATCATTTGCCTGCGGGCGCCAATACCCCCTTTCCATTTTTATTTTCAAAATATTAGGTACTCTAGTTTATTTTTGTGGACACAATTTTTAAACTTTTTTAGCCATTCGCCACTAAAAAAACATAATTTTATCATGATTTAATTATCCTTCTTTTATTTTTCTTTAGAAATCATAGTGCAGTCTTCATTGTGTATAATAAGACCATAATTTTTTTTTTGATCCTTTAAAATCATTTGACTGCGGGCACCAATACCCCCTTTCCATTTTTATTTTTAAAATATTACTCTAGTTTATTTTTGTGGACACAATATTTAAACTTTTTAACCACTTGCAACTAAAAACCATAATTTTTTCATGAGTTAGTTATCGTTCTTTTATTTTTCTTGAGAATACATAGTGTTGTCTTCATTGTGATTCCAAGACTATAAATTTTTCCAAATTTTTTTTTTGTTTCTAAAAAATCATTTGCCTGCGGGTGCCAATACCCCCTTTCCATTTTTATTTTCAAAATATAGCTATAGTTTATTTTAGTGGACACAATATTTAAACTTTATTAGCCACTCGCCACTTAAAAACATAATATTATCACGAGTTAGTTAACGTTCTTTTATTTTTCTTGAGAATACATATTGCAGTCTTCATTGTGTATGTTAAGACCATCATTTACTTTTGATCCTTTAAAATCATTTGCCTGCGGGCGCCAATACCCACTTTCCATTTTTATTTTTAAAATATTACTGTTATTTATTTTGTGGACACAATTTTTAAACTTTATTAGCCACTAGCCACTAAAAAACTTAATTTTATCATGATTTAATTATCCGTCATATTTTATTTTATTAATTTTTCTTGATAATACATAGTGTAGCCTTCATTGTGATTTCCAAGACCATCATTTTTTCCAAATTTGTTTTTTGTTTCTTAAAAATCATTCGCCTGGTTGCGCCAATACCCCCTTTCCATTTTTATTTTCTAAATATTACTCTAGTTTATTTTTGTGGACACAATTTTTAAAGTTTATTAGCCACTTGCCACTAAAAAACATAATTATATAATCATCTAATTATCCGTCATATTTTATTTCATTAATTTTTCTTGAGAATACATATTTATGATTTCATTGTGTATTCTAAGACAATAATTTTTTCCAAATTCCTTTTTTGAGCCTTTAAAATTATTTGCCTGCGGGCGCCAATACCCCCTTTCCATTTTTATTTTCAAAATATTACTCTAGTCTATTTTTGTGGACGCAACATTCAAACATTATAACCACTTGCCACTAAAAAACATAATTATATCATGATCTAATTAACCGTTATATTTTATTTCATTAATTTTTCTTGAGAATACATATTAAAGATTTCATTGTGTATTCTAAGACTATAATTTTTTCCAAATTTCTTTTTTGTTCCTTAAAAATCATTTGCCTGCGGGCGCCAATACCCACTTTCCATTTTTATTTTTAAAATATTACTCTAGTTTATTTTTGTAGACACAATTTTTAAACTTTTTTTGCCACTTGCCTCTAAAAAAACATAATTTTATCATGATTTATTTATCTGTCATATTTTATTTTATTAATTTTTCTTGAGTATTCATAGTGCAGTCTTCATTGTGTATTCTAAGACAATAATTTTATCCAAATTCCTTTAGTGATCCTTAAAAATCAGTTGCCTGAGGGCGCCAATACCCCCTTTCCCTTTTTATTTTCAAAATATTACTCTAGTTTATTTTTGTGGACACAATTTTTAAACTTTTTTAGCCACTTGCCACAAAAAAAACATAATTTTATCATGATTTAATTATCCTTCTTTTATTTTTCATTAGAAATCATAGTGCAGTCGTCATTGTGTATGTTAAGACCATAATTTTTTTTTTGATCCTTTAAAATCATTTGCCTGCGGGTGCCAATACCCTCTTTCCATTTTTATTTTCAAAATATAGCTATAGTTTATTTTAGTGGACACAATATTTAAACTTTATTAGCCACTTGCCACTAAAAAACATAATATTATCATGATTTAGTTATCGTTCTTTTATTTTTCTTGAAAATACATATTGCAGTTTTCATTGTGTATTCAAAGACTATAATTTTTTCCAAATTTCTTTTTTGTTCCTTCAAAATCATTTGCCTGCGGGCGCCATTACCCCCTTTCCATTTTTATTTTCGAAATATAGCTCTAGTCTATTTTTTTGGACACAATTTTTAAACTTTATAAGCCACTATCCACTAAAAAACATAACTTTATCATGAGTTAGTTGCCCTTCATTTATTTTTTTTGAAAATACTTATTAAAGGTTGCATTGTGTATTCAAAGACTATAATTTTTTCCAAATTTCTTTTTTGTTCCTTCAAAATCATTTGCCTGCGGGTGCCATTACCCCCTTTCCATTTTTATTTTTGAAATATAGCTCTTGTTTATTTTTGTGGACACAATATTTAAAATTTATTAGCTACTTGCCACTAAAAACCATAATTATATCATGATCAAATTAACCGTTATATTTTATTTCATTAATTTTTCTTGAGAATACATATTGCAGTTTTCATTGTGTATTCAAAGACTATAATTTTTTCCAAATTTCTTTTTTGTTCCTTCAAAATCATTTGCCTGCGGGCGCCATTACCCCCTTTCCATTTTTATTTTCGAAATATAGCTCTAGTCTATTTTTTTGGACACAATTTTTAAACTTTATAAGCCACTTGCCACTAAAAAACATAACTTTATCATGAGTTAGTTGCCCTTCATTTATTTTTCTTGAAAATTCTTATTAAGGGTTGCATTGTGTATTCAAAGACTATAATTTTTTCCAAAATTCTTTTTTGATCCTTAAAAATCATTTGCCTGCGGGCGCCAATACCCCCTTTCCACTTTTATTTTCAAAATATTACTTTAGTTTATTTTTGTGTGACACATTTTTTAAACTTTTTTAGCCACTTACCACTAAAAAAACATAATTTTGTCATGATTTAATTATCCGTCATATTTTATTTCATTAATTTTTCATGAGAATACATATTTAAGATTTCATTGTGTATTCTAAGACAATAATTTTTTCTAAATTTCTTTTTTGAGCCTTTAAAATTATTTGCCTGCGGGCGCCAATACCCACTTTATATTTTTATTTTTAAAATATAGGGTTAGTTTTTTTTGTGGACATAATATTTAAACTTTATTAGCCACTTGCCACTAAAAAACATAATTTTATGATGATTTTTGTTTTCCTTCACATTTTATTTCATTAATTGTTCTTTAGAATACATAGTGCCGTTTTCATTGTGTATTCAAAAACTATAATTTTTTCCAAATTTTTTTTTTGTTTCTTAAAAATCATTTGCCTGCGGGCGCCAATACCCCCTTTCCATTTTTATTTTCAAAATATTACTCTAGTCTATTTTTGTGGACACGACATTAAAACTTTATAACCACCTGCCACTAAAAAACATAATTATATCATGATCTAATTATCCGTCATATTTTATTTCATTAAATTTTCTTGAGAACACATATCTAAGATTTCATTCTGTATTCTAAGACAATAATTTTTTCCAAATTTCGTTTTTGTTCCTTAAAAATCATTTGCCTGCGGGCGCCAATACCTACTTTCCATTTTTATTTTCAAAATATTAATCTAGTTTATTTTTGTGGACATAATTTTTAAACTTTATTAGCCACTTGCCACTAAAAAACATAATATTATCATGATTTAGTTTTCGTTCTTTTATTTTTCTTGAGAATACATATTGCAGTTTTCATTGTGTATTCAAAGACTATAATTTTTTCCAAATTTCTTTTTTGTTCCTTCAAAATCATTTGCCTGCGGGCGCAATTACCCCTTTTCCATTTTTATTTTCGAAATATAGCTCTAGTCTATTTTTTTGGACACAATTTTTAAACTTTATTAGCCACTTGCCACTAAAAAACATAATTTTATCATGATTTTTGTTTTCCTTCACATTTTATTTCATTAATTCTTCTTTAGAATACATAGTGCCGTTTTCATTGTGTATTCAAAAACTATAATTTTTTCCAAATTTCTTTTTTGTTCCTTCAAAATCATTTGCCTGCGGGCGCCATTACCCCCTTTCCATTTTTATTTTTGAAATATAGCTCTTGTTTATTTTTTTGGACACAATTTTTAAACTTTTTTAGCCACTTGCCACTAAAAAAACATAATTTTATCATGATTTAATTATCCTTCTTTTATTTTTCTTTAGAAAGCATAGTGCAGTCTTCATTGTGTATGTTAAGACCATAATTTTTTTTTTGATCCTTTAAAATCATTTGCCTGCGGGCGCCAATACCCCCTTTCCATTTTTATTTTCAAAGTATTACTCTAGTCTATTTTTGTGGACACAATTTTTAAACTTTATAACCACTTGCCACTAAAAAACATAATTATATCATGATCTAATTATCCGTCATATTTTATTTCATTACATTTTCTTGAGAATACATATCTAAGATTTCATTCTGTATTCTAAGACAATAATTTTTTCCAAATTTCGTTTTTGTTCCTTAAAAATCATTTGCCTGCGGGCGCCAATACCCACTTCCCATTTTTATTTTTAAAATATAGGTCTAGTTTATTTTTGTGGACACATTTCTCAAAATTTTTAACCACTTGCAACTAAAAACCATAATTTTATCATGAGTTAGTTGTCCTTCATTTATTTTTTCTTGAGAATACATAGTGTAGTCTTCATTGTGATTTCCAAGACTATAATTTCTTCCAAATTTTTTTTTTGTTTCTTGAAAATCATTTTCCTGCGGAAGCCAATACCCTCTTTTCATTTTTATTTTCAAAACATTACTCTTGTTTATTTTTGTGGACACAGTATTTAAACTTTATTAGCCACTTGCCACTAAAAAACATAATATTATCATGATTTAGTTATCGTTCTTTTATTTTTCTTGAGAATACATATTGCAGTTTTCATTGTGTATTCAAAGACTATAATTTTTTCCAAATTTCGTTTTTGTTTCTTCAAAATCATTTGCCTGCGGGCGCCATTACCCCCTTTCCATTTTTATTTTCGAAATATAGCTCTAGTCTATTTTTTTGGACACAATTTTTAAACTTTATTAGCCACTTGCCACTAAAAAACATAATTTTATCATGATTTTTGTTTTCCTTCACATTTTATTTCATTAATTGTTCTTTAGAATACATAGTGCAGTTTTCATTGTGTATTCAAAAACTATAATTTTTTCCAATTTTATTTTTCAATTAAGACGCATTTTGCATAAGGCATGGTTAATCAATATTTCCAAAAACATTGCGTTTAGTTATTAATTCATTCATAATACCTTATATTATCATAGATATACATATATATACCAGGTTTGAGGATAAATCGTTATCATTACGCGATTTCATAAAAACTTAAAACTCAAACGCTCAAAACATTTTTTCTGTAATGACGCTTCAGATTTTCTCTATAGCTATTTGAAACAAAGCTTATGGAAAACTTAGTAGTGTATCATGCCACAATAAATTCATGCATATGAATTTACAATTTTTAAAAGAGCTGAAGACAGTTCTTTCAAAATGTTGTAGGGTACTAGGTAAATAGCTAGGTAGGTACCTACATAACTAAATGTTTTTAAAAAGATTAAAGATTAAAAAAATAGTTATTGACTTTGACACGATTTAATATATTATACAAGGGAATATACTATATTGGTATCTAGGTACCTACTGAATTTGTAATGATTTAAAAGTATTTATCGTTATCTTTATTAGTTATTAGTAATTACCTAATGTTTTGTTAATAGCCAATTGGTCCCTAACGATATTTATTTTTTTGGCTTGTGCTCTCCATCGCTACTTGGAAGGAACTTTCCCTTCCGGTAATCCTACCCCCAAGATATGAGTGTTGAATACTTTAATTAGTATTTTAGAAGTAGAAAATCTATATTCTATATATTACAGAAATAGAATTCGTAGAGCATATTGGCATAATCTTTATAATGACTAATTTATAGAAATTTTAATATTCATATTGATAATACATTACACATTTACACTAATCAGTAGGTAATGAGGTTTATCTATAGATACTAGTATATAGCTATATAAACTATTGGATATTTGATTATGAATAGGTACATAACTAAAACTAAATAATTTAAAATAAACTAATTAATAATTTGTTGTTGTATGGAAAAGTATAGACTAAAACATCCATTATTAGGTCCAGGGATATAATATAAGACTGAGTGAGCACCTTCCGACTTTCAAACTTCAATCCTTTTCCTCACTTCTAAAATGTTTTTAATTATTATACCTACCTTTTTTACGATTGTATATAATTTTATATCATCTGAAAATATGTAAGTATATTAATATATTTATCAAAATAAGTAGGTACCTAGGTAATGTAATGTAATTATTATTTAAATCTATGTATATTGTACACGTGTGAAAATGAGATCTTTGATAACTAATAAAGATGTTAGGAACCACTCCGCATTTGATAGTCATGCGGTTTTTTTTTTAAATAGATATAGTACCTTAGAGAGCCTATATAGAGTAGGTACCTATAAACCAAAATAAATAACCGGTGAGGCCTGATGGGTATATTATCATACCGACTATATCTTTATGTAGCCAATACCATAATGTAGAAAACATAGAATTATAATTTATATTTTAAGTCTGTGGTAGAAAAAGGATGTTTTAATACAAAAAAGTGCTACTACCTACTGCTCTGACGAGTATAGTGGTGGCAAATCATATAATAAATTTATATCACATCAGTAAATCATCCAAGGGTCATTAAAAATTAACCAATGGACTGAACAAAGCATAAAGAAAAATTTGATAAATGAAATAACTTTTGTGCTAATTAATATTTTTTTTTCTATAATTTGTTGATGCTGCGCCTGCACTTATCATAGAACTTTTGTTAAATTTATAATTCTGAAAATATGTTATTAAACTATACCTATACGTGTAAAAAATTTAAAAATATTGATCAGAACATAAGTTATTTCGTTTGTCAGATCTTCTGTTGCATTGTATGACGTATTGACATATGTTGTTAAGACTATACAATCAGAACTTGTGGCAGTTACGCTCTTATAATATTATAGTGAACCGATTTTTTTATCATGGGCCCACGTGAATTATAAATACATGACAATTCAATTCACATAGTGTATTAAACCACGTGTGGTTATTTTAATAGTAATATTTCAGAAGTATAATTCATATACCATCAAATATATTACTATTTATATGTTTATACTTTATTACTTTACCTATATTACACCTAATTTTTTTTTTTTTTTAAAGCACCAGTGAACTCAATTAGAAATCACTTCGTTCGGAATCTAAAACAGTGACCAAATATTATTAGGTATATACCTATACAAAAGAATACATTATAATATCAATTTCTATGATATTATATATTGTTAATAATAGTTAAATAATAAGATGGATTTGTATTATAATAGTTTATAATATTATATTTTCTGATATAATGCAATGCATGTTACATTATTCCTAATTAAATACCTACATGGTAAGTTGTGTAACCGTTGATATTAAAATTAAAATTGTGAACAATATATTAACATCATTACCAGGTACCGAGTACTAGTATACCTATAGTAGTAATTTAATACCTTTTTATAGATTTTGGTATTAATCATTCATAATGTATATGTAAGTAAGTAGTTATATAGTACCTATATAGTAGGTATGTTAAATATTCAAAATTACATTTATGTTACTTATACAATATGTAAAACTCAAATCACAATTAGTAACACCCTGCCTACATTTGTACCTTTATTGTAGCATTATGTAATAAGTTTACTCTGACCTTCAAAATATGTGATTTAAAGTTTTTTATAAATTTATAAACAGGTTAACAGAAGTACTTATTTATTATATTTTGTGGTATTTATGTCCATGGTTTTATGTCATTCTTTGAGTAGGTGCCCACACTTATTTTTATATTAATTGCATATAGTTTACTGTTATAACTTTGAATCATGTTTGGTGAAACATTTAGGGGTTGGTGAGTACACTGGATGTCAAATTTGAAAGCAAATAAAAATTAAAATCCTCCCAAGTGATTAAAATCTATTTATCAGTGATTGTCACTAGTTAAGTATTGTTTTGGTATTGATAGCATACTAAACAATTATTTAAAACATTAATATATCAGCAACATGGACAATGTCCAGGACATATAATTTATACTATTTAGGTATATATACATTATACATATATGATTTTCACTTTGCATTTAGGCATAAAAGTTACAGACAAGAAATACTAATAGTATAGCTTTGCATTAATTATATATATTTAACCTTTTTTATTCTTTATTATTATTGAAAATAATAATTTTGGGTGGCATATTTTATTCAATTGGCAGTTACATTTAAAATTCTCCATTTGCATATATATAAATGCTCAAGTTAATAAAAAACATAAATTAAATTGCTGTTTCTTACTTTCTTGTGTTAATTTTTTCAAGAAAAAAACAATTTTTAAAAAAAAATTAACTATCAATACAAATTATTTATACAATGTTTATATGAGTATAAAAGCTCTTTTAAGCAAACTTGTGATAAAGATAGAGAGTATTCGATAATCGAACAAATAAATAATCATTTTGGTGCAATTTACAAACTCCCCTGGAGCATTGATAGTCTTAATACTCTTAAGCTTTTAGAGCTGTCTAGTTTTAGCAACAATTATATACCTACAAAATAAACCTTTTTTTGCTTTGTAATTTGTATTTGTATCATAACTTATAAGTATTCCTTAATTTGTTCTTGATAGTTGATAAAAAAATGTCAGTTTTCTGTGTGGTCATTATAATTGTTAGTACTTCCATCAAGTATTATTAATAACGCCAGTGCAGCGTTTTTATTTTCAAAAAGGTTGTTGAAGTGTTGAACATAATATATTTATATATAATTATATTATACCCGTTAGGGCCGGAAGCATATAATGATAATATGCGCACTCCGGACACCTTTGTTGCTCACCACTAACACATAGGTCTTAAATATGCGAGCACCCAGTGTAGTGGTGTAATAGCTCGAACAGCAGTGGTCGGGATTGCCGGGCAAATAACTACTGTCGAGCTACGTAATGCGTGTTGTGTATTTACGTGTATTATTTGTGTGTTATGTGTGTATATATGTGGGGTGTGTGTACAATGAATTAAAATTAAAGAAATGGTATCACGATTGCTGGTAGATAATAGTTGCTGTATAATACGCAAATTAATAATGGTACAAATATATAATAAAAATCACAGCAACACAATAAGTATAATTTACGGTAAAATTAATAGATAATAAAATAAAAGTATAACTCACGGTAGCTATTAGAGCTACGTGAAAATATAAAAATGTTAGCCCATCTGGCTCAACAGAATAATATTAAGATTTAAATTAGCCCTTCTGGCTCAACAGAGTAGTATAAATATTTAAATTAGCTCTTCTGGCTCAACAGAATAATATTAATACAAAACAATCCGTTCAAATTAATCTGCGGTCCTTGTGTTCAAACTAATATAATACTTTGCAAATTTGCAGTGACTATTATAAATACAGAAATAATATGAGGTCCTTATGACCAAGAATAATATTATAATAAATACTATGCGCTCTTCTGGCACGACAGAATATAATAATAATCGTAACAAAAATATAATAAATATAATATAATAACTCCCAGTAGTTTGTGGAGCGCAGACTGGCCAGCTGGTCCTGAGCTATAGGTGTTATAATACAAAAAAAACACATACGACAAAAGAATACAATTCTTTAAAGTGTTACAAAAAATAGGTAGCTGCTAAAAGAGTATAATATAAAACTGACGATTGCGCTTATTACGTCAGGAATAACTATAATAACTAATAATACTGTAATGTTACACTGAGAATTTAATATAATAATTTAATTTGTTACAATTTAATAAAGCCCTTCTGGCGCTAATAATTATATAATAAAAAACAATATTTGCACTAACTTATTTTACAATTATTGGAAATAATAAATATATTTTTTATTTGCACACACCGTGCTAACGAGACGACGTTTTATACGAGACGGACAAAGAAGACAGTGTCACGGCGGCCATGTTAATTAAAAATTCGCATAGCCGTTGCTGCGCCATACTATAACGAGTCTTAATTATCTATGTTATATAATTCACAAGGCACATTTAAATAGGTACATACAAAAATAAATATTATGGCAACAGGTGATAGTGTGTGTGTGTGCGACCAGCTATTCTCCGTGCCCGATATATTAGTTTACGTTTATTTATAATTATGTTGGGGCGGCAACAATATCTGCAGTAAAATATTATTATATACCTACTAATAAATATATTAATATATTATGTATAATTTGTTCTAGGGTATAATGTATGTAAAATAATATATAATATTGTCTATCGCAGTATCACTATATTGTAATGAATTTAAAAAAATTGATTATTATAACGCTCGTCGGTATAAATTCGGCTTTAATAGGTTTGGCCGGTTTGGGCTGAAATACTGTCGGCTAAAATACGGTTCTGCTAGTAATTATTATTGTTAAAATGTCCTGTTACATATGATTGTTTGCTTAACCCGGTTTATAGATTTAATTATAATATGTTTTGTATATTATGCATGTTTAATATTTGAATATTTGTGCATTATACAACATACGTTACTTTTCTCGTGACGACAACGAAGTTGGACTGCCGACATAATTAATCTCAACAAGCACGCCGTAATATTACGAGTAACTCTAAATATTGTTATACGTTACTTTTCGAATAAACCATGACTACGTCGGACCGACGGCACGCGGCATAATTAAACTCAGCGCGCACATCAACTTATTACGAGTAACTCGAAATTTTTAAACGTTCTCATGACGACGAAGACGTCGGACCGTCAACATAATTAATCTCATCGCGCACATCAATTTATTACGGGTAACTCGGAATTGATATAGGTTACTTTTCTTGTGACGACGACATCGGACGGCCGACATAATTATTCTCAACGCGCACGCCATTCTATTGCGAGTTACTAGAACTTGTTATACATTACTTTTATCGTGACGACGACGACGTCGGACCAAAGTCATAATTAAACTCAGCGCGCACATCAACTTATTACGAGTAACTCGAAATTGTAAAACGTTTCTTTTCTCGTGGACGACAATGAAGTTGAACCGCTGACATAATTAATATTAACGCGCACGCTGTTCTATTAAGAGTTACTCGAGTTTGTTATAGGTACGTTACTTTTCTCGTGACGACGACGACGTCAGACCGCCGACATAATTAATCTCAACAAGCACGCCGTACTATTACGAGTAACTCTAACTTGTTATACATTATTTTGCTCGTGCCATCAAAGATATCGGACCGCCGACACAATGAATTTTAAAGCACACGCTGTTCTATTACGAGTCACTCAAAATTGATATAAGTTACTTTTCTCGTGACGACGACGACGTCGGTCCAACCTTCGACCATATAAGCTAATAGACACGGCATACGGTTAGGTTGACGCATCATGTAGCGTGTGACGTCACGTTTGGGCAATAACACCGGCCGGCGCCCAGACTATAGATAGTATTCTAAATTCTAGCTATCCCAATAAAATATGATTGATTAATGGCTTAACTTACAAATTTTAATTCTTAATTTCTTATTTCCTTATACTATAACACTAATTACTATTTATCTATCTATCTGTGTATCTCGGGTTTTCTCCTATTTTACGAGTTATTTATTAATTAAAATATAATTATTAAATTAAATTTACCAAAATGATATATTTAGAACTAGTATATATTGTATTGTTACCTCATTGTAAACTCTCAGATTAATATACACTTGAAATCATAAAATAGCAAGGCTGGGCAAGTTAACTATTTTTTTTAATTCGTTAAGATAAGTTAATAAAGAAAATAGTAAGTTAAGTTTAAAGTTAAAAGTTACCTCTATTTTTTTTAACTTGCAACAGTTACAAGTTACTTAGAAAATAAAAGTAACTTAACTTAGTTAAAAATAAGTTACTTTTTTTTTACTATAAAACTAATATTTATACTGCCTACCTTTTTTTAAGCTAACAATAATAACATAATAATTCAATAAATGTCTTAAACATTTTAAATAAATGTATGTAATAAATTTATTTACTGTAGTTCTTATATTTGTATATTATACTTTAATCAGTGATGAAATCCAATAAAATAATAAAATAATTGTTATGTATTTGTTAACGTAAATGATCCACAACTATACTAAATATTATCTATTAGAATATAATTACTTGGTTACACAATATATAAATATATTATATAAAATATTATTCAATTAATAGTAAGAATACAATATTTAATCAAACCATTATTGTATTTTACTATTTTAGTAGACAGTAGTTACCTTATACCTATTCCTAGTGAGTTGTATTTGCCATTTGGTATATCATATGAATATCAAAAGTAAAATAATGCAACCATAAACTAAGATTTTCAACATTCATCCTTTAACTATCATTATAATAAAACCATTATTATCAAACATTTCAAAACACAATACTTTCAAGTTTCAAAGAAAGCAGTTTAAAACTATGAAAGCTAGAATGTGAAAAATAATTTTCGACGACAAGGGACAGACTCGGGACATACAATACGACAGTAAAAAAAAGCGGGTAAGTCGTGGATGTCGCTTTGCTGTACTGTAGGTTACTGTAATGGATGGGATTAAATTTGAATGCAATGATAGGTATCATTGTATACGAAAAACGATTCTGAAAGGAGATGATTTGTCAGTCTAGGATATATTATATTTAAATATTGTCATATATTCTATTTTGAAACAAATATTTTATTTTTCAATTAAGACGCATTTTGCATATGGCATGGTTAATCAATTAGTGTAGTTATCATAATTAATAATACTTTATATTATCATAGATATACATGTACCTGGTTTGAGGATAAATCGTTATCATTACGCGATTTCATAAAAATTTAAAACTCAAACGCTCAAAACATTTTTCCTATAATGACACTTCAAATTTTCTCTATAGCTATTTGAAGAAAAACTTATGGAAAACTTGGTGTTAAATTTTATAACCTTAGATATAAATACAAACAATATTATGAATTTTGATCTACAAAATAATTTGCAAATATTCATGGTTTTGACGAATTTTTGTCAATATTTGAAATTCAAATGCTAATAAAAATTTAATTTGAATTTCCGGTGGACATTTTTTTTGTGATAAGGGTTGACAAATTTGTAAGGAATCTTGTATTAAATTTTCAAATCTTAGGTATAAAAGGAAAAATAACGATAAAAAATCGAAATTTAAAATTCAAACGCACTTATAATTTTTCCTATAATGATGCTTCGAATTATTTAATTTTTTTTAGCTACAATAAGCACAACTCATAAGGAACCTTGTATTAAATTTTCAAGTTTTTTTGGTCGTCCAAAATTATTTTACCGACACTTCAAAAAAAAAAATCACTTCGTTCAGAATCTAAAAATGTGTTCCAAACGGCAAACGCTGTGAGCCTGTCAACGAGTGAACACCAAATAATCAAATTAATAATAACTCGAAATTGTTTTGCCCAAACGTGATGTCAAATCATTAAACATGATGGCTACATAATTGTGCCTATACAAGCATAAGATAAGGCGCGTTTACTAGCTTATATGGTCGAAGGGTCCAACGACATTATTATTCTCAACGTGCACATCGTTCTATTGCGAGTTACTCGAATTTGTTATACGTTACTTTTCTCGTGACTTCAATGAAGTTGGACCGCCGACATAATTAATCTCAACACGCACGCGGTCCTATTGCAAGTTATTCTAAATTGTTATACGTTACTTTTCTCGTGACGTCAACGAAGTTGGACCGCCGACATTATTAATCTCAACATGCACGAACGGCTTTCGATTGCGAGTTACTCGAGTTTGTTATACGTTACTTTTCTCGTGACGACGAAGACCGCCGACATAACTAATCTCAGCGCGCACTTATGATAACCATAAAGACGTCGGACCGATGACATAATTGAACTCAGCGCACGCATAAACTTATTACAAGTAACTCAAAATTGTTATACGTTACTTTTCACGTGACGACGAAGACGTTGGACGACCGGCATAATTAATCTCAACTCGCACGCCGTACTATTACGAGTAACTCTAACTTGTTATACGTTACTTTTCTCGTGATGACAACAAAGTTGGACCGCCGTCATAATTAATCTCAGCGCGCACATCGTACAATATTACGAGTTACTGCAGGAACTTGTAATACGTTACTTTTCACGTGACGATGACGACGTTGGATCGCCGACGTAATAAATTTTATAGCGCAAGATGTTCTATTGCGAGTTTTTTTTTTTATATAAGAAATTTTGCAATCTGTTTTTAACTAGAACAATAAGCAAATGTACATAGCGTATTTCTATATGAATTTTTTGAGGTAAGAAGCTACCCATTGGTGACACTACCTATTTTGTGTTCTTAAATTTTTAAGTTAAGCTAATTTTAATTTTGAGACAAAAGGTTAAGGTTTCGCTTAAGCCGTCTGGGTGGATTACCTGGAATGGACAAGGTAGATAGTTTTTTAATAAGAATAGGATTAGGATGAAGAGGTAGTTTGGTGTGAAATCTTTTGTAGTAGCATTTTGCTTCGCCAAGTACTGTTGTTATTCTTAGATCGTTATGGAGCGTAACATTGCAGGATATAAATGTAGGGGTATTTGTGATTTTTCTTAGGGCAATGTTTTGAAAAGCTTGAATTTTTTGTATATTTGATTTTTTTGCACTACCCCAGAGCAGGAGCCCGTAGGTCCAGATGGGTTTTAGAAGAGCTTTATATATTATTAATTTGACATTTTCTAGAAGCTATCAGAGGATCTGCATTGATGAAAATTATTGCTTTATCGTCTACATATTATGCAATTAGCGTTTAAGGTGTAGTAGGTTGATCTGATGCATAAATGTTATATAGTATCGGGGAAAGTATGCCTCCTTGAGAAATACCTATTACCAGATTACACGCGAAAAGTTACGAACAACAAATTCGTGTTGCTTGAATGGGGTGGGTTGATTGGCGCCCGCAGGCAAACGCATTACAAGAAAAAAAAAATTAAACCTTATTTTGGTGTAACTATAAAATAAGAATACAAATTGTTCTATGTTGGAAAGAAATATTTTGAAAAGTTTAATATAAGAATCTGGAGTCTAGTCTAATCTCAAGGAGAATAAATAACTAAACATAAGTACCTATAGTAAAAACATCATGATTTAATGATTACTTATAGAGCAAATGATTACAAAAGTTTAAATTTCTGTTCAATAAAATAAATTAGAGTTTAATTATGAAAAAAAAATGGGAATGGAGGTGTGGCGCCCGCAGGCAAGTCTTTTTCAAGAAGCTAAAATAAAAATTTTAAACGTTATAATTTATAATATTAGAATACACACTGGAGTCTGCAGTATGTAATCTCAAAGAGAATAAACTAATAAACACCTAAACATATCTATAGTAATGAAATCATGATTTAATGATTACTTTTGGGGCAAATGGTTATAAAAGTTTAAATTTGTGTAGAAAAAAAAAATTAGAGTTTAATTATGAAAAAAAAATTAGGAATTGGAGTGTGGCGCCCGCAGGCAAGTGTTTTTGAAGTAGCAAAAAAAAATTTGGAAAAGTTTTAATATAAGAATACACACTGTAGTCTGCAGTATGTAATCTCAAGGTAAATATATATGAATAAAAATATTTATATAGTAATATGATCATGATTTAATGATTACTTTTATAGAGCAAATGTTTTTTAAAGTTTAAATATGTGTATTGTGTACACATAAATAAACTATAGTTCAATTATAAAATCTAAAGATTATAAAGAAATAAATAAAAATATTTATAATACCTAATAACATCATGATTTAATTATTACTTATAGAGCAAATGGTTATAAAGTATAAATTTGTGTAGAAAAAAATAAATTAGAGTTTAATTATGAAAAAAAAACATTGGGAATGGGAGTGTGGCGTCCGCAGGCAAGTGTTTTTCAAGTAGCAAAAAAAAATTTGGATAAGTTCTAATATAAGAATACACACTAGAGACTGCAGTATGTAATCTCAAGAAGAATAAATAACTTAACATATTTATAGTAATAAGATCATGATTTAATGATTACTTATAGGGCAAATAGTTATAAAGGTTAAATTCGTGTACACAAAAATAAATTAGTTTAATTATGAAAAAAAAATTAGGAATTGGAGTGTGGCGCCCGCAGGCAAGTGTTTTTCAAGTAGCAAATAATAAAAATTGGAAAATTTATGATATAAGAATCCACACTGGAGTCTGTAGTATGTAATATCTCAAAGTAAATACATCAATAAAAATATTAATAGTAATAAAATCATGATTTAATGATTACTTATAGAGCAAATGTTTTTTAAAGTTTAAATATGTGTATTGTGTACACATAAATAAACTAGTTGAATTATAAAATATGAAAAAAAAATTGGGAATGGGAGTGTGGCGCCTGTAGGCAAGTGTTTTTCAAGTAGCAAAAAAAAAAATTAGAAAATGTATGATATAAGAATACACACTGGAGTCAGCAGTATGTAATCTATCTCAAGGTAAATATATCAATAAAAATATTTATAGTAATAAAATCTTGATTTAATGATTACTTATAGGGCAAATAGTTGATAAAGTTTAAATTTGTATACACAAAAATAAACTTGAGTTGAATTATCAAAATATGTAAAAATACATTTTGTAACCAAACCAATGACTTCCGTCCACAATCTCTAAACTCCCAAAACCAATAAATTGATGTACAATTATTTGTTCATTGAGAACTTTTTGACAGTACTTGGTTAGACTCTGTTATATATTAAATTTAATCGTTATTCACTGACAATCTTAAAATTGAGATAAATTTTATTATTAAATCAACTCCTTTTTATTTAATTAAAAGTTTATTCTGGGAGGCAACGTGAATCAATGCTATAAAATCTCTTTGAAATTGCAAACAATTCTTAAAAATGAGGAAATGAGGCTCTTTATTATGGACTACAGTCATTTTTTTGTTACATTTCAAATTCTATTGTATACATTAATATTATAAAATAAATTATGATCAGGGGACGCTTATTTTATTGTAATAGGCAGTATAGTTAGTCTGTATGAAATACAGGTATAACACTAATATGTCTTAAAACCATGTTAAAAATTACAGCAATTTTAATCTGGTATTAATAGTATTAAGTGAGAAGTTAGCATTATATATTTGGTACAGTAAAGTTAAAGCTAAAAATAATAATAATAATAATAATAAAAATAAACTATATGTGTTATATTTATTAAAGATATTAACTATTGTATTAATTTTTTCCTCATTAATTTTTAAATATTTTCTTTGATTGTTATGTTTACAATTTCGAATACCTTGAAAGTTAGTAGGAAAATTTCTATGCAAAGGTCACGAACATGATAGTCATCTATCATCAACTGAGATCAACTTACCATTCTCTATAGGTACCTAACCTCAACAACTTCCTTATGACTTAATTAACCATCTGCATGTCCGCGGGGAAGGCAGTGCCCTAGCCAGGGTTAGGATTTGGGGAGGTGAAGTTTATAGGTACAGTACTATACACCCAATATCCCTCGGGAAGGCTGATTAAGACACTGGTTTTAATAAGTAACAATCTGGATGATTGTAGAAAAACTAACTGTATTTTTGTAACGCGTGACAAACGGATGGTTAACTAGGACACTTTGAATAAAAAGATCCTTAGTTGGTTTCCGATATAAGTGTTTACTTATCAAGTTGTTCTATTGATTGTTAACCTCTTAGAAATACCTTGAACTATTAAAATATGGGCCTCTTGAAATATTTTTCAGTCTACTAGATTTTAGTAGTTCGGTACCATGAGTGCATATAAACCGCGTATAGGTACATGAGAGGAACTGTAATGAATATAGGTGCAATGTGCATCCATAGTACATATCATCAAGTTCTAATTAACACATACAATTTAAACTCGGTAGTATGATTGGACGTAAATTTTAGAAATAACAACTAATAAGTATTAAAGATTGATCTGTATCTGTAATCTGTATGCATTGTTTCCGAATTACAAACATGATTTTTTTATTTTTTGCACTTTTATGAATTACTGAATACTTTGGAAGTTAAGACACTTCCTCATTAAAGCAAAAAAACTTTTAAATATATAAGTACATAAATGGGTTATCACCTAAATTCTGTGCTCGTCCAACACAAAAATTAAAGTTATTATTCTTTTTTGATCCCAGAAACGTTATGTGGCATGATGATAATTACATTTTATTTTTATATGACACCTAAAAAACGATCCTCAGCACCAGAAGTTGAATTATTACTATTTTCAATATTTTTTAAATGAAATAATCCAAAAAATGTTTACACAATATTTTCTACAATAAAATATTATAATTTATTATTTCGACATAACTTTTTGCTGTGTGATAGGTAATTTTTCAAGTCGCAATGTTTTTTTTTTGTTATGTGATAAACTTAAAGTGTCCAGATGAAAATTTAACCATCTAATATATCTCAAATTACATACTTATTGTTAATTATTATTAGGCATAGAAAAGTTGAACTATGAACTATAATATCTTATATAGAATTCCACAATGTACAATTGGGTTTATATTGTTTTTAATATTACATAATACACGCTTTTGATTAACAAAACTATTGGCAACTATGGCCATATCACGTGTGTTTGTTTAGAAACGCGTGAGCAAGTTGGGGCAAGGATTCGTCACTAAGAACCTAGGTGGTCACCCATCCAGGAGCTATTAACGCCAGGCGATGTTTAACCACGGCAAACAACCGCGCCACACCAGGCCCCAAAATACACTTTTGTGTATATTTGCTATTTCATTCTAAATAGAATTGTTATTTTTAGTATTCTTACATTCGACTATTGTGTGCATATTACACCAGGCTAGAGGCATTTTTTTTTTGCAATGCGTCAACTGCATAACCTGGTTTCACTGTTAGGTTTGAAAAAATTGATGTAAATAGGACGAGGATTCGTCACTAAGAATCCAGGTGGTCGCCCATCCGAGAACTAGTGACGCCGGTTGATGCGTTAACCTCAGAACAAGTAAGTCACTGCGGTTAACCACCGTTCAAATTTAATTTTTAACCATAGCATATTGTATTATATGAGATAATTAGTACTTGTATATATCTAATTTTCATAAAGTTCAAGTACGTTTTTTGTTTTTTTATTTAGATAAAAATAATTAATAACAATATGTATGTCACTTAAAATATTGAATAGGTTAGGTTATCAATTAAAATTTTTTTTAAATTTAAAAATGCCTGTATTTCTAAAAAAAATCACCTATCACCTGCAGATCATATTTTTTTCTTTTGTATGGAGATTTGGATTAATTTTTAAAAACTAGTGATAGAAATTGCTTTCAACTTCGTAAAGTAATTCTTATAATTCTTAACTCGATTAAAAAAATTATTTTGTTTTATCTGGACAAATTACTATTAAACGACTTTTTATTTTATGCCATTTTATGTCTATTATAGAACAAGGACTTATTATGCATTGTGCTTATTTTTTTTTTTTGGAAGCTTCATACTTAAAAAAATTTGATTTGCAAATCATACATTTTAGTTCACTGGTTAATTTACTTCGGTACCCTAAACATTATAATAAACTGATGTATTAATTGCTCTAGAAATACAATTATTTTATTGTAATCTATTAATACATTTATTATAAAATTAAGAGTACCATAGTAAATAAACAAGTGAATCAAATTGTATAATCCACTATAAAATTCCATTTAAAAGTATAGTTGTCATTTTTGAAAAAAATGTTGATTTTGATGTTAGTAAACTGCTTGCTGAGAAATTTTAAAATTGTCCCACAAAAATTTGCCATTTAAAATTGAAAAAAATGTCTGTGTTATAATTTGTTAAATTTTTACTGACTGTTTGATTTTTTTTTTATCATATTTGTACACATAATTTGATAAATTTCTAACAATCTGAATCAATTGTTATTTTCATAAAATTATATAATAAAGGATCGAATGATATTTTTCAAAAATAGAATTAAATAAGGAAAACATAAAACAATTACTCTTCTCTTTAGGTGTGCCCATCTATACTACGATTTCATATTTAGCATTTCGTTAATTAAATTTAACGATGCCGTCACTATGATTTTATCTCGGGTTTCATATTTAACATCTCGTAGAATTAAACTTGACGATGCCGAATTTCCGAGAAGTCTAGGAGTTTGGCCTTCGACAAGTTCGACACAGCTATTGAGGTCTTACACAACATAACTGGTTGGCGAAATCGTACGCCCCAGGGACACTTACGTACGTCGTACATCTACGTGTATATGCGGTTTTATGTGTTTTAGCGGGACGTCCATAGCAGAACATCCATTGTTCGGTATATCAGATTTTGGTTCATTCGCCATATAATTACTGCGTGAGCGCTGTGTTTAATCATTTCGAAACCCATTCGAAAGTTATGTATTTGAGCCAACGACGAGACGCACAAAAAAATAGTTTCGATTGTCAGCGGTCTGACGTAATCATTGTAACTCGAAAAGTAACGTATAATATATTTGCGTTACACCCAATAATATGGCGTGCGCAAAGCTATTAATTATGTCAGCAATGCTTCTTGGCTTATTCGTCGTCATCGTCACGCGACGAGTTACTCGAATTTGTTATACCTACGTTACTTTTCTCGTGACATAATAGACGTCGGTCCGCTGATATAATTAAACTCAGCGCACACACCGTACTATTACGAGTAACTCTAACTTGTTTTATGTTTTTTCTCGAGAAAACCATGATGACATCGGACAGATGACATAGTTATAATCAGCGCGCACATCAACTTAATACGAGTAACTCGAAATTGATATGATACTTTTCACTTGACGACGATGACGTTGAACCGCCGACATAATGGATCTCAAAGCGCACACCGTACTACTATTATGAGTAACTCTAACTTCTTATACGTTACTTTTCGAGTAAACCATGATGACATCGGACTGCCGACATCATAAATCTCTGCGCGCACGCCGTTCTATTGCGAGTTACTCGAGTTTGTTATACGTTCCATATACTCCGATCACCTCCATACACAAATAAAAGAACAAATTAATTATAAGCACTTTTATTAAACACTTTGACGTCCAGTGGCGATCTAGTCACACGATCGCCACCTGGCTCTGACACTGGTGGTCAGTGGTAATCGAGTCACACGACTCTCGCTAACTGACCCCTTTTCTGTCTTCACATATTCCTTAAATATAAATTTTACAATCGAAACAGTATCGGTAATATCGATATTAAGTTTGACCTAGTTAGATTATACTTACTGACTATGCTTAAAGTTATATTAATTTATTTACTTGTAATATTTTCGGCTACGATACGTGCTCCCCGTTTTTCTGTCACTTTTTTTTTGTTTTTCTCGATTTGTTTGAAAACTGTTGGAAAATGTTTATATTACACCAAGGATATTCACTTTTACATCGGAAACCACCCCCAAAGTTTGAAATTGAAGCATTAGTTCAACTAGATATGCTGTACACAGACACACAAAATAAAAACATACATCATTGTAAAATCAATAAATTCATCATTCCGTTCAGAATCTAAAAAGATTCACTACCATACTATATTTGGCAAGATTTCAGTAGTGAAACTGACTATTGCAACAGACATGTCTGACATGAAATTTTTATACTTATAAAAACCCATACAATAACTCATTTAGTCCACAATACGTATTCCAGATTTTTTTATCACTTAAATTAAAATTTTTTTATTACTATAATAAAATTAATATACAAATAAATTCGACATCTAAAATAACTGAAAGAAACAAAAAAAAGCCAAAATAAATTGGTTTATTTGGAATAAGAATGGCGTGAATTTAACTTATATTTATAAACATTAAATTTCTATCTCGTACCTATATTTAAAAAGAAGTATTTGCTTTAAAACCCTAGCCCTACTTATTATAATTGTCATGACCTTATGATTAATGTTGCATATTCAGCATTTATATTATATGATATTACACCTATACTGTTTATACTAACAATAATCATAAGTATCATATTACGATCGGTGGGGACTGTCCATCGGTTATTAGCGAGTAGAAATATATTGTACGTCATTACGATTTATACTGTCAACAATAAATGTCTATATAATACGTTTATGTTATTATTTATATTTATAATACTTAACAAATTGGCGACGAAGAAAATAATAATTTAATCGTAATCACTAGTGCATTAGAAGTTTCAAGTATTGTATTCATACTAATACAAAATGGCAACTCCTAAGACAGAATCCATAACGAACTTCAATCAAGTTATTGGGTCACTTGGAAACTTTGAAACAGGTATGGATATCACAATTTTTGAGTCAAAATTGACAAATTTTTTTTTGGCAAATGCCATCGAAAATAATATTCAAAAAAGAGCCATTCTATTATCATCAGTCAGTGAGGAAATTCACAAAGTACTTTTTAGTTTATGTGTTCCTAGCACGCCAAACGATGTTGAGTATGAAACTCTAATGAAAAGTTTGAACAAATATTTCAAACCAATAAAATCGTACTTCGCGGCTAGGTATACATTTTATCAAGCTAAACAAAGACAAGATGAATCGGTGTGCCAATGGGGTGCACGTGTCAAAAATCTTGCTTCAAAATGTGGGTTTTCGTCGGAACTAACAACAGTCATTAGAGACATATTTGTTGTCGGAATGGGTTCAGGACCAATCCAAGATCGTCTGTTAGAAGAGGATGCCTCAAAAATTGGAGTTACATATTCAAATCTAATGGAAATCGCGACAGCCAAAGAAGCTGCAATAAATGACAAGAGTGGCTGGAAAAAAGAAGAATACGCAGACTTGAAGTACCAACAAAAAAATAATGGACATACTGCCAAGAAGGGGTTCAACACATACAAGGAGTCAAAAATCAAATGCGGGATTTGTGGCCGTTCCAATCATTTTCAAAAAGACTGCAGATACAAGGACTTCGATTGCAACAATTGTGGTGAAAAAGGTCATTTGTCCACCGTATGTAAAAAGGGTACGAAAGAAAAGAAAAATATAAAAACACAAAATAAATTTTTGTATGATAATAATGATGATGACGAAACAGTTAATTATGATCTTTCGAATACTTTTTTTTCCATAATTGATCAAAATTTTCAAAATAAAGCGGTAAAACCGTTTACAGTTAATTTAATTGTACAAAACAATAATGTAAGCTTCGAAATTGATACCGGTTCACAACATAGCGTAATTTCAAAAAGATTATATCATCAACTGTTTAGTCATATCAAATTAAAAAAAAATGACATTTCGCTATCTGATTACGTCGGCAACGACATTAAACCGATAGGAAAAATATTTGTCGATTCGGTGTACCAAAATAAAAAATTTACAATGTGCCTTTATGTTATCGACAATGGTGGTCCTCCATTAATAGGTCGAAATGATATAAAAAACATAAAATGTTTTACCTTGTTTAGTATTGAAAATGACGTAAGTGTCGATAGTATTATAAAAAAATATAACAATGTTTTTAAAGATGAAATAGGCACTTTTAACAAATACGAAATTTCATTAAATATCAAAGCGGGGGCAGTACCTAAATTTTACAAACATAGGTCTATTCCATTAGCATTAAAGGGAAAAGTTGAAACCGAAATTGAGCGTTTAATCAAAAGCAATATTTTAGTTTCCGTCGACCACAGCGAATGGGCAACTCCAATAGTACCAATATTAAAACCAGACGGCACGGTTAGAATTTGCGGTGATTTTAAAATAACAATAAATCCGGTATTAGAAGGGACTGAATACCCTCTTCCAAAAATAGAACATTTATATGCAAATATTAGTGGTTCAAAATATTTTTCGAAAATAGATTTAAAAGACGCATACCAACAAATGGTTATTAAAGAATCTGATCGCAAATATACCACTATTAACACACATAAAGGTTTATTTAGCTATACACGCAACCCTTTTGGAATAAAGTCGTCAGCAGGGGAGTTTCAAAAAGCTATGGAAACTTCAACAGCAGGTCTTGAGGGCATAGGTATATTCCAAGACGACATTATTGTTGCAGGTTCCACTATCACAGAGCACAATGCTCGTTTAGACAAATTACTAAATGTATTGTCAAATGCAGGTTTAAGAGTAAAGTTGAATAAATGCAAATTTATGCAAAAGTCAATTGAATATTTGGGTCACAGGTTAGATGAAAATGGTTTACACACACTAACAAAACACACAGATGTTATAAACGATGCCATTGTCCCAGAAAATAAAACATTGCTAAAATCATTTTTAGGTTTAGTTACGTATTATATAAAATTTATTCCAAACGCTGCAAATATTTTAAAACCATTGTACACTCTTTTACGTAACGGCAGTGAATGGAATTGGACACCAAAATGTGACCAAGCATTCAATAAAGTCAAACAAATTTTAATTTCGAAACCCGTATTGGCACATTATGATCATAATATTCCGATTAAACTCGTTGTAGACTCATCATCTTATGCACTAGGCGCAGTTCTTTCCCATGTGTACCTAGATCGTACTGAAAAACCTATAGCATATGCATCAAGAGTTCTATCTGAGTCAGAATGTAAATTTCCACAAATTGAAAAAGAAGCTTTAGCAATTATTTACGGGGTTACGAAATTTTATGACTATTTATATGGTAGGCATTTTCTATTAGAAACCGACCATAAACCGTTAATATATATTTTCGGTGATAAGAAAGGTATCCCAATTTACGCGGCTAATAGATTACAACGATGGGCCTATGTTTTATCATCATTCGATTTCGACATAAAATATGTAAAATCCGAAGATAATACAGCCGATTTTTTATCACGAATAAAAAGTTCAAAATTAAAAATTGAAAATCATAATGAAGAATGTATTAGTCTTAATTTTATTCACGAACAATCACCTTTCACATTAGACTGGTCTAAAATAAAAATTGAAACAAGTAGAGACACAATTCTCGCCAAAGTATTAAACGCAGTCAAAACAGGAGAATGGAATAGTGATTTTTCTAAAAATTTAGAACTTAATTCATATAATTTACGAAAAACTCAAATTGCAGTGGAACAGGGATGTCTATTATGGGGTTACCGTGTTATTATACCAGCTAAATTTCGAAATAATATACTCAAGGAACTTCATTCGTGTCATATGGGTTCTTCCAGTATGAAAAGTTTAGCGAGATCATACTTTTGGTGGCCAGGAATGGACAAAGAAATCGAAAATATCACACAAAGTTGCGACAATTGTATTAATGTCAGGCAAAATCCACCAAAATCTGTAACATCACCTTGGAAATGGCCAGAAAAACCGTGGACTAGAGTGCATTGCGATTTTCTTGGTCCATTTCAAAATAAATATTTTTTTTGTCATTGTTGACGCAACCACAAAATGGTTAGAAGTATTTCAAATAAATTCTATGACAGCAGAAATTGTTATTCAAAAATTTTCAGAAACGATAGCACGATTTGGAATTCCAAAAACAATTACATCAGATGGTGCAAAATGTTTCACTGGTTTTGAATTTCAAGCATATTGCAAAAATCTAGGTATAAGGCATATGACAGGCGCTCCATTTCACCCAGAATCAAACGGCTGTGCGGAATCAGCAGTCAAAACAATAAAAAATTTTTTTTTTAAATGCTCGACTGCACAATCCCAATTAAATAAATTTCTTTTGATGTATCGTAATACACCTCATTCAACAACACGAGAAATGCCAGCTAAACTAATGTTAGGTCGATCAACACGTTTACAATTTGACGCGTTAATGCCGAATACAAGTGAAGTGGTTATTGAACGACAAATATCACAAATAAACAATGGTGGTAATAGGATAGTATCATTCAATACAGGTGATAATGTTTTAGCTAGAGATTATAGGAATAATAACAATAAATGGCAAAAGGGTAAAATTATCAAATCCATTAGTTGTAATACACACGATGTAGAGCTCGATGACGGAACTATTTGGAAGAGACACAATGATCAATTACTCATTGATAAATCGCTGACACCAGCGAATAATTCAATTTCACTTACACCCACTAGACAAATAAATGAAAATACTGAAAATATCGAAACCGTAGGTGCAAAACAAAATCCTGATACTATAATAATAAATAAAACACCCAGACCAATTAGATCTAGAAAACCACCTCAGCGATATTCTCCAAGTGATTATAATTAATGTAATTAAACTTACTAACACACTAACATAGCGATTAAGCAATACACA
This sequence comes from Diuraphis noxia, assembly GCF_037042655.1. Classification (NCBI taxonomy): domain Eukaryota; kingdom Metazoa; phylum Arthropoda; class Insecta; order Hemiptera; family Aphididae; genus Diuraphis; species Diuraphis noxia. Next base: position 32,682,010 of record NW_028301715.1, on the reverse strand, counting down.
AAATACTACTTATATATATATATTTTTTTTTTTTTTTTTTTTTAAGGAAAAAGATGTTGCATATTCAGCATTTATATTATATGATATTACACCTATACTGTTTATACTAACAATAATCATAAGTATCATATTACGATCGGTGGGGACTGTCCATCGGTTATTAGCGAGTAGAAATATATTGTACGTCATTACGATTTATACTGTCAACAATAAATGTCTATATAATACGTTTATGTTATTATTTATATTTATAATACTTAACAATTAACAATATTATTATGCTACAAAGATGTGTTTAATGAGATTGTGGTGGCACATGATTGGCATATTGGTGGCTTTTGACGTAGATAATTAATTAATTATAATAAATAATAAATTTGTAATTAATTATTAGTTTCGTATTCGTAGAAAACTTTTGACTTGGAATTTTACAAACTAGCTGTCGCCCGACATGGGTGGTACGGAAAATTAATGTGTACACTATATAACTTAATTTTAACTTTAAAAATCAGTACCTAACCACATTTATTTAAATCAACATTTATATTAAATAGTTCATAAAGAAATATATTTTAGTAAAAATACGCATGTATTTCTTATTAATCTTATTTATTAATCTAATTAGCTTCCATATTTTAATTACAATTTAAATTCAATATTTACATCATTTTCTTCTATGATTATAATATTCTTAAAAAAGGATCCATAACGAATCATAAGATGCGGAAATAAAATGTATACATCGTATAACTTTAAAAGCATTAATCATACTTATTTTAATAGACATTATTATTTAATAGTTCATAAAACAATATATTTTAGTAAAAATACGCATGTACTTCTAACATTCAAACACTATCTTGATCGATAATCAAATAAATAAATTTAAAAAAAAAAATAATTAAAATAATACCAAGGTACTTTATTTTGTTATACAAAATATTAATTTAAAGTTATGCATTATTTCGGTATAGTTATCTCATTTCATTATTGCCCGATGTCCTGCAATGACCAGATTGTATACAAGGGCATCGTTGATATAAAAGTAGTATTATAATATATACCTAGGTATCTATGGATTTCTCTTATTGATTTAGTACAATATAGGTAATCCATGGCGATTGTCAAAGTCGTTGCGGAGGACGCAGTCTATTAAAGATTCTAACATTTCAATTAGATAGCAAAGTAGACATGAACGGAAAACATCCTGCTTTCCGTTTAATCTTTTTTTTTTCATAAATCACATTAATTTTAGACTACAATTCAGCAGTATCTGATGCATTTCCATTTCAGCGTCGGAGTGCATACACGTCGCGGACTCTAACAAAGCCCAAAATAATTGATATTTAAGGTAAGTTTGTTTTAATACCAATTTTTTCGCGGCTTAATATTATAAAATAATTGAGGTACACGTTCGTACACTTTTACAATGGTGATGTTTGCAAAGAGTTCTTCACCTATGAATTTGAAACTAAAAACTACAATAGGTACTTTAAACATACTTTATATTGTGACTTTTTCAAATATAATAAAATATTCCCTTGAACCCAAAAAGTCAGACTTATTATGGTCTTTTACACTTTTTTAAGTAAATGCAAGACTGTCATATTTTGATATGTTATTGCGTACAGAAATTGATTTTCAGACATATCAAAATATGGCAGTATTGAATTTAAGCTATGTTTATTTTTGTGTCATATATCCAATTATGGCAGTATTGAACTTTAAATTATTAATGAATAATAAAATATTATTAACTGTTAGTTTTTTTGAAATTTGATTAAAATTGTTGTGTTATAATTTATAATTGTACAGGTAATATATATAAGGATGAAAATTAATCATTTAATAGTTGTAGGTATGTAATCAATATCCTTAAAAATAATTTTCTATAAAACACCAAATAAAAAATAAAATACTACTTGTCTTTAAGCCAATAAGCTTTATTTTTATGTATCAAAGTAACAAATAATATGACAAATTAAAAAAATATATATATTCTAAACTGATAATGACTATAAAATTATCAAATGCTTTTGAACAACAAGAGTACACAAGACTATACGATAACATTATGTACGAATTTGAATAATTTATTATTATTTTAATAATATAGGTAATACTTGTTTGAAATACAATGTAAAAAAAAGTTACTCATTATAATTATCATGGCCTTATGTTTAATAATATTATGGTACCTATGGCTTTGAACATAAATAAATAATAAGTCTAATTTTATTATATAAATTAATCACAATCTTCATAGTTTATTATTATTATTATTATTTTATTAGTATTTGTTATAAGTATTATCAATTTCAGATATCTTTAAGTTTTTATAAAAATGATAAGTATCTGAAATAAGTTTTGCTTCGCGCGATAAAATTAAATCTTTTTTATTTATAAGATTCCAGGCTTTTCAATAAAAAATGCAAATTTCATATGTAATGTATGTTTGATAATTTTATTTTTGAATTTCTATTTTTCTTTAAAACTATAATTTCTTGATAATTTGCTTGCCCATAAGTTGTTTAAATTGTTGTAAAAACAATTTATCTGGGAATTCTTTTTTAACTTTAATTAATTTAATAATCTCTCTATAAAACCATTTGACCGATAGTATTTTTATTAATGATGTTACAAAAATCTTTACTATGACACCTTGTTCTAGTTAAAATGTTATTAAATTCTGATTTTAGACCTTTCTTATGATGTTCCTGAGCTTTTATTTTCCTTCCAGTCCTTGTCCTTAATACTATCATCAAAATCTTCATTATCTAAATCTGTAAACAGAATACAAACTGTGTTATAACATAAAGTTCATATAAACACGAGATCAAGATAAAATTATTATTTACTATTAGAGTCAGTTATTTTATCACACTAAGTTTCCATTAGCACCTATACTAGCTCAATGAAATTTTGTGAACTTTAATTTGATTTGTTTGAATGTGTCATGCGTGGTTTTCAATGGTAAATCGTCTAAAAAAATATTATAATAATATAGCTTGTAAAAAATTACAACTGTGTAGCTGCTAAGTAGGTATTAATTAAATACCTAATTAATAGAATTAATAGATTAATAGAATTAATTACATTCGGTATTTATTAGGGTATATAATATTATATACAATATATACAATAAGCCAACAACTGAACATTAAATAAAATTTTTACAGATTTATAGGTAAACAATTTTATAATTATTTTATATATTTCTTTTTTTTATTGAGCATATTCACATCGACAACAAAGGCCATTAGTTACACTTATTTACAATAATGATAAAATATAATTTGTAGGTACTGATACAATGGTAAGTTATTTAATTAGTATAAAACATTTTTTTTTTTTTTACGTAGGCACTTAATTCAATAATTTATTAAAATTACATTTATTATTTTTTTCCTAAAAAAAAACACAATATAACAAAAATTTATAAATAATAAATTGGAATAATATTTTTAAATTATCGAAGTAAAATAAATAAACATTAATATAAGTAATTATAATTAATCTTTACGTTATTAAAATAAAAACGATCCGGTAGGTAACCGATTTCTAGTAGTTGTGGTTAGTGAACTAGTGAAGAAATAATAAGATCTTGAATAAAATATTCAAAAAAAAAATAAATTAACACATTATAACTAGATAAGGAAGATAAAAATTAAAAAATAATCGGATTATTTTAGATATATAATACCTGTTATGCATAAAAGAAGCATGATCGTAATCAATAATTAAACAAAAATAGGCTAAGAAAAATAATATATTATAATATTATAATTTAAATTTAAAATTCAAATATTTTTTGGTTATTGTTATATCACTTATTTTTGTGATAAAGATTGACAAATTTGTAAGGAATCTTGTATATAATTTTCAAATCTTAGATTTAAAAAGAAAATTTTTATGAATTTCTAACTTAAAACAACTTTCGAATTTTTGTGATTTTTACGTATTTTGTCAAAATTCAAAACCTGAATGCTTATAAAAAAAATTTTGACTATGAATTTATTTTATTTTTCAACTGCTATCGTAACAATATGTTAATAGCCTTGTATTAAATTTTCAAGATTTTCTAACCAAAAAATAAATTTTTATCGATATTAATTTAAAAAAAACTAATAATGATCGAAAATTGCACATACCTATGAATAGTTCAACTTAAGTCAAACATTTTTGAAAATTTTATGGTGGTTAGAATATACTTATATAAACATTCGGTGAAAATTTCATGTATCAATGGTCATTTGTTTTAAAGTTACATCAAAACTCAAAATCGATTTTGTCGAAAACCGATTGTGCGTAAAATTTCCCGTTTTCCCTTAATTTTTAGTTTGTTTATCCCGATTATTTACAAAAATATTAAGAATATTTCGACCACCAAAGTATCAACTAGATTCACTTTCTGATCGAATAACGTACTGAAGTCAAAAATCGAAGCACTTTTACTGCCCCAAAACGTGATGACAGACACAAACGAATTTTTGTCAATATTTGAACTTCAAATGCTAATAAAAACAAATTGTGCCTAGGTATTCTTATGATTTTTTAATCACTATAAGAATAACCTATGAGAAAATTTTTATTAAAATTTCAAGTATTTTGATCGGGCCAAATAAAATTTATCAACACTTAAAAAAAATGTTCAGTAAAATTAAAAATTTCAGTGTAAAGAAAATGCCAATCTAAATAACTGGTAAAATTTTCAAGTATCTACGACTTATTTTTTTTGAATGATCACAAATATTTAAAATCGTTTGAGGATGAATCGTTATCGTTACGCTATTTCGTAAAAATTCAAACACACTTAAAATATTTCCTATAATGATGCTTCGAGTTTTCTCTATAGCTACTTGAGGAAAACTTATGGAATACTTGGTGTTGTATTTTTAATCCTATTAGTTATAAACACAAATGATTTTTCAACTTTAAAATTACTTGCAAATTTTCGCATTTTCAACAGATTTCGTAAAAATTTGAACTATAAAAGCTTATAAAAAAAATTGTGCCTATGTATTCTTATAATTTTTTAATCACTATAAGATTAACTTATGAGAAACTTTGTATTCAATTTTCAAGTCTTATTTTCAGAAAAATCTAAAATTTCAGTAGTCTATAAATAACTCTAAAATTAAACTGTATATAGATTACACTAACATATACATTTGGTGAAAATTTCAAGTATTTACAGTGATTAGTTTTTGAATTACAACCATATAAAAAAAATCAATTTGGTCGAAAACTGGTTTTGCGTAAAAATTCCGTTTTTCTGTCATTTTTTTTTTGTTGTTTTTCTCGATTTTTTTGAAAACTGTTGGATATTTACTTTTACATCGGAAACCACCCCCAACGTTTGAAGTTGAAGCATTATTTCGACTAGTCATGCTGTACAGACAAAAAAAAAAAAAAAAAAACACACATCATTGTAAAATCATTACATTCATCACTTCGTTCAGAATCTAAAACGAATAGGTCAGAAAATATTGTTGAATATTTTATTGAAATTTCAGAGATGGTATTCGTCAGTGAAGATTTGCCAACTAAATATCATATTCGTTGTGAAGCTTGTGTGAAATGTATTAACAATGTTTCAAAGATGAAGTTTTATAGTAGATTCAGATATTGGGTAAGTAATTTTCTATTTTTCAGTAGGTTTATTTTTTTTTATTTTATTAATTTATTAATTGATCAGGGGATAGATTACTTGCAATTTTTAAATTATTCGTTTCTAACCACTGGTATAACACTATTCAAGTTATCAATAAAATCGTGATAAAAATAAGGAAATTGATCAGGTATAATAATTAAAATTTTTTTTTTTAATAGTTTCCTCAATGATATTTAAATATTTTTCCAATTATCAGGTACGATGACCTGTAGGTACTATAGGGACTGGGAGTGTGAGAGTGGGGGCATAGAAGGATAAAGAGATAGGGGGGGGGGAGAGAGAGAGAGAGAGAGAGAGAGAGAGAGAGAGATAGTGTGAGGTAAGGTTAGATTAGGTTAGGTAGGACAGGGTAGGTACTATAGTGACTTGTAAAGAGAGGGCGAGAGAAGGATAGTGTGAGAGGGAGTCAGAGGTAGATAGGATGAAGGATAAGGAGATAAAGTGAATGAGAGGGTGCAAGTGTGAGAAAAACGGGTAGAGAGGAATGTAAGACGAATGAGTGTGAGAGAGATTGGTGAGGGGGATGATGTGAAAGTGATAGGGTGAGAGAGAGGTAGTGTCAAAGGGAGATGATAAGGTTAGGTGGGGGAACAGAACAAAAAGCGAGAAAGAATTGTGAGAGACATTGAGATAGGTGAAGGGGAGGGCGTGATAGGGATAGGAAGAAAGAGGGGTAATGGCAGAGAGAGAGGATTAGGTTAGGGGGGGAAGGGGGATAGTTAGGTAGAATAGTTATGTTAACAATTCTGAATATGTAGGAAAGGATCTTAAATTGCAAAGGTCACTCGACCCTTTGAGTGATACTACCAGGTTAGGTAAGGTTTACAACCTTCGACTTATGGGATAGAATAAAAAGAGAAGGTTGGTTAGGCCGATTAAGAGGATGCCAGTGGAATTTTTTTTCTCCGACTCATGTGCAATATATCAAATTTTTTGTTCACAATAATCTTAATAATTTCTAAAATTAGAGAAAAATGAATGGTTAGATTTTTATCTAGGGCATATCATAGGCTTATTGTACTTTAATTATTAAGTGAGTTATGAGTATTTTAAAGTATTCATAACTCGCTTCAAATATAGCCTATAAGATGCTCTAGGTATTAATCATAAGTATCTTAAAATTTTAAAAGAGGCCATTTCACTCTAATTTTAGAAATTATTATGATTATAGTGAACATAATATTTGCTATGTTGTGCGTGGGTCAGAGAGAGAATAAAGAAATGCACTGACATCCTCTTAAGTGTTATCAAGTCAAAAAAGCTCTTGATTGTTGATTGTTTACATTATTATAAGACTTGTAAAAAGTATGACTTATACATATTTTGTTAAAATCAATCAAATTAATATCATCTTTAAAAAAACAAATTTCATTTTTATACATGAATTTGCTATTTCGTTAAACATATTATAGTTAATAGTCTAATTATGAAAAGTTATAAGGCGCATGATTGGAAGTAAAAGTTATAATTAATAAAAAACTGTAGAGCTAGGACTTTTATGTACTTATTATAATTATTCATTAAATATACTCAGTTTAATATGCCTTAAAAAAAAAAATACATTCTTTTATTATACTATAAAAAACACTTAATTAAATATTTTATGCATTAATCATATGTTTATATATATATATATTGTGTGTCCCACAAAACAGGGTAGGTACACTTTATCACTCATTACCCTTTAATTATACCCTGTAATCAATCATAAATTCCTATATGACTTAAAATTCTTTTAACTCAAATATTTTAGTGGTATCCATACAACTTGGTTTTGTTGTTTTTGTGATTGGAGTAGACTTCCACTTTTTGTTTCCCATGAGTATTTTTTTTTTTTTGAACATTTTTTTATTTAATTTGTGTCCTTTTTTTACTATTTTTGGAATTTCATTCCTTATTTCGTTTAGTTCCTTTAATAATTATTATATGATGTTAGGCTTGCTTAATTTGTATTTTCATAATATGATTATATTATATTATTATATATGATTATATTATAATATGATTTTATTCTTCTAACATGAATGATGTTTTCAGTTAGTTTATTACCAAAGATTAATTTTACTTTATAATTTAATTCTGATATTTATTTATTATTTTTAAATTATTTTAAATTGGCCTCTGTATTTTTGTGCTAATTTAGGCGTTTTGCCTATTTGTGAAAATGGAAATTTTATTAATTCTTGGTCACCTGGATTAAAGCTTACTATTCCGTGACTTTTGTCTAAATAATTTTTTTGATTAATTTGTGTCCTTTTTTTACTATTTTTGGAATTTCATTCCTTATTTCGTTTAGTTCCTTTAATAATTATTATATGATGTTAGGCTTGCTTAATTTGTATTTTCATAATATGATTATATTATATTATTATATATGATTATATTATAATATGATTTTATTCTTCTAACATGAATGATGTTTTCAGTTAGTTTATTACCAAAGATTAATTTTACTTTATAATTTAATTCTGATATTTATTTATTATTTTTAAATTATTTTAAATTGGCCTCTGTATTTTTGTGCTAATTTAGGCGTTTTGCCTATTTGTGAAAATGGAAATTTTATTAATTCTTGGTCACCTGGATTAAAGCTTACTATTCCGTGACTTTTGTCTAAATAATTTTTTTGATTAATTTGTGTCCTTTTTTTACTATTTTTGGAATTTCATTCCTTATTTCGTTTAGTTCCTTTAATAATTATTATATGATGTTAGGCTTGCTTAATTTGTATTTTTATAATATGATTATATTATATTATTATATATGATTATATTATAATATGATTTTATTCTTCTAACATGAATGATGTTTTCAGTTAGTTTATTACCAAAGATTAATTTTACTTTATAATTTAATTCTGATATTTATTTATTATTTTTAAATTATTTTAAATTGGCCTCTGTATTTTTGTGCTAATTTAGGCGTTTTGCCTATTTGTGAAAATGGAAATTTTATTAATTCTTGGTCACCTGGATTAAAGCTTACTATTCCGTGACTTTTGTCTAAATAATTTTTTTGATTAATTTGTGCCCTTTTTTACTATTTGTGGAATTTCATTCCTTATTTCGTTTAGTTCCTTTAATAATTTTTATATGTTATAAGGCATGCTTTTGTTGGTATTAGTATAATATCTATTGGAAAATAAGGTTCAAAATCATGCATTAGGAAAAAAAAATGCTATAATTGGTATAATATGGTGTGCATTGTTGATGATATAATATGTTATTTATTATGACATATTGTCGTGATTTCCTTAATATGTTTTTATTTATATTTTCTTTGAGTTCATTAATAGCTTTTGTTGTAAATGCAAAATTGATCTTTGGAATTTGATGGATTTATGTCGTACATTCGTACCTAATTAAGTGATTTGTCAATTCCAATGTTTTTATCGTTTATATTTATGTTATTGTTTTATAGCCCGCCTGATACTCTGTTTTCTTTACCATTTTAGTGTGATATATCAAAGGTGAAATCTTATAGTTCCATATTATTTTTGAAAAAGAAACATTTGTTTGATATTATTGAAAAATTCATTTTGCTCATGATTATGAACAATTATGTTCAGTAAACTTTGTTGTTTGTTTCAGTTATTTGATCATTGTTGTTATCTCAGGACCTTTATTTTTTTATCATTATTTTTTTTCTTTTGTATTTAAATCAGAATTATTTGTTAAAAGTGGGCTATGAATTATATTCCCGATAATCTGTTATGGATTATGTTTTTTTTATTATAAGTCATCGTTTGGACTATAACTTTAATTTTATTTAAATCTAAACATCTCTGTGTTTAATTATTTTATAAAAAATTTACTAAACAACTTTGGATTATATTTCATTTATTATTAGTCATCGTTTGGACTATAATATAGTTATAATATATTTTTATTTTATTTGAATCTAAACATCTCTGTGTTTAATTCTTTTATAAAAAATATGTTAATATTTGGATTATATTTTATTTATTATTAGTCATCATTTGGACTATAATATAGTTATAATATATTTTTATTTTATTTGAATTTAAACATCTCTGTGTTTAATTCTTTTATAAAAAAAATGTGTTAATCTACTTTGGAATCTTTGGATTATATTTTATTTATTATAAGTCATCGTTTGGACTATATATTTTAATTTTATTTAAATCTAAACATCTCTATGTATAATTCTTATATAAAAAATGTTTTAATCTTCTTTGGTATATATTTTATTTATTTTATTTGTCATAGTATGAACTATATATTTTAATTTTATTTGAATCTTAACAACTATGACGTGTGTAATTCATTTATAAGAAATGTGTTAAAAATTTCTGGATTATATTTTATTTATTAGTAGTCATCTTTAGACTATAACTTTAATTTTATTTGAATCTAAACATCTCTATATTTAATTCTTTTATTAAAATTCTATTAATCTTCTTTGGATTATATTTTATTTATTATTAGTCATCATTTGAACTATAATATAGTTATAATATATTTTTATTTTAATTGAATCTAAACATCTCTGTGTTTAATTCTTTTATAAAAAATAGGTTAATATTTGGATTATATTTAATTTATTATTATTCATCATTTGGACTATAATATAGTTATAATATATTTTTATTTTATTTGAATTTAAACATCTCTGTGTTTAATTCTTTTATAAAAAAATGTGTTAATCTACTTTGGAATCTTTGGATTATATTTTATTTATTATAAGTCATCGTTTGGACTATATATTTTAATTTTATTTAAATCTTAACATCTCTATGTTTAATTCTTATATAAAAAATGTTTTAATCTTCTTTGGATTATATTTTATTTATTATATTTGTCATAGTATGGACTATATATTTTAATTTTCTTTGAATCTTAACAACAGTGGTATTTAATTATTTTATAAAAAATGTGTTAATCTTCTTTGGATTATATTTTATTTATAATTATTCAACGCTTTGACTATAATTTTAATTTTATTTGTTATTATAATAATATATTTATTTGATCTTTATTTAATTTGATTCTAAACATTTCTGTGTTTAATTATTTTTAAAAAAATTAATTTATCTTCTTTGGATTATATTTTATTCATTATTAGTCGTCGTTTGGACTATTTATTTTAATTTAATTTTAATCTAAATTCTAAACATCTCTGTTATTTATTTATTATTAGTCATCATTTGGACTATAATATAGTTATAATATTTTTTTATTTTATTTGAATCTCAACATCTCTGTGTTTAATTCTTTTAAAAAAAATGTATAATTAATCTTCATTGGGTTATATTTTATTTATTATTAGTCGTTGTTTGGAGTATAGCTTTAATTTTATTTGAATCTAAACATCTCTGTGTTTAATTCTTTTATACTAAATGTGTTAATCTTTGGATTATATTGTATTTATTATTAGTCATCGTTTGGGCTATTTATTTTAATTTAATTTTAATCTAAATTCTAAACATCTCTGATTTTTATTTATTATTAGTCATCATTTGGACTATAATATAGTTATAATATATTTTTATTTTATTTGAATCTAAACATCTCTATCTTAATTAATTTATATACAATGTATTAATCTTCTTTAGATTATATTTTATTTATTGTTATTCATTATTAGTCCTATAATATAGTTATAATACGTTTTTATTTTATTTGAATCTCAACATCTCTGTGTTTAATTCTTTTAAAAAAAATGTGTAATTAATCTTCATTGGGTTATATTTTATTTATTATTAGTCGTTGTTTGGAGTATAACTTTAATTTTATTTGAATCTAAACATCTCTGTGTTTAATTCTTTTATACTAAATGTGTTAATCTTTGGATTATATTGTATTTATTATTAGTCATCGTTTGGGCTATTTATTTTAATTTAATTTTAATCTAAATTCTAAACATCTCTGTTCTTTATTTATTATTAGTCATCATTTGGACTATAATATAGTTATTTTATATTTTTATATTATTTGAATCTAAACATCTCTATGTTTAATTAATTTATATACAATGTATTAATCTTCTTTAGATTATATTTTATTTATTGTTATTCATTATTAGTCCTATAATATAGTTATAATATTTTTTTATTTTATTTGAATCTCAACATCTCTGTGTTTAATTCTTTTATAAAAAATATGTTAATATTTGGATTATATTTTATTTATTATTAGTCATCATTTGGACTATAATATAGTTATAATATATTTTTATTTTATTTGAATCTAAACATCTCTGTTTTTAATTCTTTTATAAAAAATATGTTAATATTTGGATTATATTTTATTTATTAATAGTCATCATTTGGACTATAATATAGTTATAATATGTTTTTATTTTATTTGAATCTCAACATCTCTGTCTATAATTCTTTTATACACAATGTATTAATCTTCTTTGGATTATATTTTTTTTATTATTTGTCATTGGACTATAATTTTAAATTTATTCGAATCCTAACAACTCAGTGTTTAAATCTTTTATATTAAATGTGTTAAAGATTTCTGGATTTTATTTTATTCATTATTAATCATCGTTTGGACTATAATTTTAATTTTCTTTGAATCTTAACAACTATGTTTTTAATTCTTTTATAAAAAATGTATTAATCTTTTTTTGGATTATATTTTATTTATTATTATTCAACGTCTGGACTATAATTTTAAATTTATTTGAATCCTAATAACTATGTGTTTAATTCTTTTATAAAAAATGTATTAATCTTTTTTGGATTATATTTTATTTATTATTAGTCATTGGATTATAATTTCAAATTTATTTGAATCCTATCAACTCTGTGTTTAATTATTTAATATAAAACGTGTTAAACATTTCTGGATTATATTTTATTTATTATTATTCCACGTTTAGACTATAATTTTAAATTTATTTGAATCTTAACAACTCTGTGTTTAATTCTTTCGTTTAAAATATTCTTTTTAAAAATAATCTTATCAGGGTTATTCTAGTGAAATGTATATGTTCATTTAAATCTTTTATGAATAACAGTCACATTTTTTTGGACGCCACTTTGTGATGAATTAAATCCTTACATTTTAATAATTTGTTAATTTGTATGCTATAGTTTGATATTTTGATTGATAATAATCGAAAGGTTTTTGAATGTCGGTTTTCTTTATCCTACATTTTATTATTAATTAAAGCATATATTTTTTATGGTTGAATAGGAACGTGAGTATAGATATATAAAATTCAGTTAATGTATGTTAAACCTGAGTCTGTGTTTCTTTATTAATTTGTCATTAATGATAATTTTGTTGTTGAAGTTGTATGAATATTATATATTATATATGTTAATATAATTTCTTGCCTGTTCATAAGTGAATTAATTGGTTAAATATTTTTATTTTTATTTAAATCTTATAAAAATTATAGTTATAATTGTTAAGTATAACGATGTTGATTACAAATTATGTTTTTTGATTACCTAAATAGTTTTTTTGTTAATAAAAGTATAGTTGATTAAATCATTTTTTAAATGGTGATTATTTATACTTCTTAGTTTTTTGATTTGATCTCCAGTAAATTTGGTTTTTTTTATAGTGTATAATGGCATTATTTATTTTGTAAATTATTGAAAATTAAATTTTTTTGTTTTGTAACCCGACATACTAGGTTGGTATGATCAGATGAGCCCTTCTTTGTATGAGAATTTCATGATATCCATAAATGATATTTAAAATAGGGATTTGCATTTAAAAAGATAGAAGAAATAGATGACTTAAAAGAATTTTAAGTGATATAGGAATTTATGATTGATTTGTCTAGTTTGAAGTCCAACAAACAGAATTGAAAGATATTTACAGGTTAATGAGCAATAAAGTGTACCCTGTTATTTGAGACACATGATATATTGTATAAATTAAAAAAAAAAATTAAAAAGCTAGTAAAAATTTCATTTTTCTTTCATTTAATATAATTTTATTTTGATCCATAAAAATATTACCTAAGTGCTTGAATTTCGATAAACTATCAAAGGATGCACTAAAAACATTTAGAATTTTATCACATAAGTTTTTAAATATGCTGTGTACTATCACTAACCTAGAAATAAGCATACAATAAAGCTTACAAAAAAGAAAAAATATATAAAATGCATAAAAAGTCTTTGCTCTAGAAAACATAAAATGTATTAAAATAAAAATTTGTAATAGTAATTTGTCCAGATAAAAGAAAAACAACTTTTGAAGGTAATTAAAAAAATTTCATTATGAAATTGAAAGCAACTTATATTACTAGTTTTTTAAAATTAATCCAAATCTCTAAAACTGGAAAGAAGAAATAAGATCTGGTGATAGTTCATTTTTCTGAGATCATTATTAAATTATTATTTTAGTTGAGTGTTGGAATCTATACTTGTGTTAATTGTACCTATACTTTTTCGACAAGTCTAATGGAATTTTTGAATTTAAGATTTTAGAAATAAAAAAAAAATTTTTGTGGTTCACGAATGTATTTATTACCTAGGTATTCAATATTTTAAGTGACATACGTGTTGTTGTTATTATTAGCTATAAAAATAAAAAAACATTCTTGAAATTGATGAAAAATAGAAGAACAAGTACTAATTATCTAATATAATAGATATGGTTTCTATATTATGTTAAAAAGGAAATTTTGGACCTAAAGGTCAACACATCGACTGTCGTTGCTAGCTCCCGGATGGGCAACCACCTGGGTTCTTAGTGACGAATGCTCGTCATATTTACATGTGTATAAAACCAAACAGTAAAATCAGGTTATGCAGTTGATATTTTGAAAACAAAAAAATTGCCTCTGGCCTGGTATGTGCACTGCACACTAGTCGTATACTGTATTTTGGGGTATGGTGTGGCGCGGTGGTTTGCCATGGTCAAACATCGCCTGGCGTCACTAGCTCCTGGATGGGTGACCACCTGGGTTCTTAGTGACGAATCCTTACCCCACAAACTCACGTGTTTCTAAACAAACACACGCAATATGGATATATAATTGCCGAAGGATTTGTTTAAAAAAAAGACGTATATTATGTAATAATAAAAATAATAAGAAACCAATCGTACATTGTTTTAGTCTATATGAGATATTATACTTCATTCTATAACTTTTTAATAATAATAATTAACAATAAGTATGTAATTTGAGATATTTTAGATGATTAAATTTTCTTCTGGACACTTGATCTTTGTCACGAAAAATGTACTGACACTGTGATGTAAAGATTACCAATCACACAGCAATATGTTATGTTGAAATAATAAATAATAATAATTTATTGCAGAACAGATTGTGTAAACTTTTTTTAGATCGTTTCATTTAAAAAATATTCAAAATCATAATTATTCAATTTCTGGTGTTTAAGGCCGTTTTTATTAGGTACCATATAAAAATAAAAATAAAATTACCATTATGGTATCACCCGACGTTTTTGGGCCCAGAAAAGCATGATAACTATAATTTTAGTGTGTTGGAAGGGGAAATAATTTAGATATTACACCATTAATTTATCTAATCATATTACAAAAGTTGTTTTTGGAGACAATATTATACACACTATAAATCTTTAATAATTATTAGTTATTACTTGTACAATTTACATCCAATCATACTTGCGAGTTAAGATGACAATTTTTGTTAGGACTTAAAAGAATGTACTATGGATGTGTTAACAACAGTTCCCCTCACGTAGGTATACTCATTTATGCACTCATCGCGGCCAGACGCTCGTCGTCATATAAATATGTGCTTAAAGTTATGTAGGTACACCAAAAAAATTGGTATGGCTCTATCCATAATATATTATCTAAGAAGCAGTTGCACCGAAGTCCTAAAAATCTAGTAGGGAGAAAAATATTTCAAGAGGCTCAACATCTTAATAATAAGAGCTATTTCTAAGAGGTTAACAATCAATAGAACAACTTGATAAGTAAACACTTAAAATCAGAAATCAACTAAGGATCTTTTTATTCAAAGTGTCCTAGTTAACCATCCGTTTGTCACGCGTTAACCAAATAGCATTTATTTTTATACGATCATTTAGATTGATACTTATTAAACCCAGTGTCGTAGTCAGCCTTCCGAGGGGTATTGGGTGTATAGTACTGTATACACTTCGCCTCCCAAATCCTAACCCTGGCTACGGCACTGCCTTCCCCGCGGACATGCAGATGGTTAATTAAGTCATTAGGAGGTTTGTTTAGGTTAGGTACCTATAGACAATGGTAAGTTGAGCTCAAAAGTGATGATAGATGACTATCATCACTGGTCGTGACCTTTGCATAGATCTTTTCTTACTAACTAACAAGGTATTCGAAATTGTCAACATATCAATGAAAAATATTTAAAAATTAACGAGGAAAATATTAATACTAAAATATATCATTATACTTATATATTAGTGAATTATACATACTTTTTTTAAACTTTTATAATGAATACTTAATACAATATTATATATACCTGATTAATATTGTCATAATTTGGATCACGGTTTTAAAGCCATACAAGTATTAGTGTTATACCAGTAATTCATATGAACTAATGTCAATCACAATAAATAATGTGTCCTCTGATCATAATAATATATGTTCAATAAACTAGGTATAAAAAATTTAGTTTATTTTTGTGTTCACAATAATTTTCAAACTTTTTTAACCATGTGCCACTAAAAAACATAATTATATCATGAACTAATTAACCGTTATATTTTATTTCATTAATTTTTCTTGAAAATACATATTAAAGATTTCATTCTGTATTCTAAGAATATAATTTTTTCCAAATTTCTTTTTTGTTCCTAAAAAATCATTTGCCTGCGGGTGCCAATACCCACTTTCCATTTTTATTTTAAAAATATAGGTCTAGATTATTTTTGTGGACACAATTTTTAAACTTTTTTAGCCACTTGCCACTAATAAAACATAATTTTATCATGATTTAATTATCCGTCATATTTTATTTTATTAATTATTCTTGAGAACTCATAGTGCAGTCTTCATTGTGATTTCCAAGACCATCATTTTTTCCAAATTTCTTTTTTGTTCCTAAAAAATCATTTGCCTGCGGGTGCCAATACCCCCTTCCATTTTTATTTTCAAAATATTACTCTAGATTAATTTTGTGGACACAATATATAAATTTTATTAGCCACTTGCAACTAAAAAACATAATATTATCACGAGTTAGTTATCGTTCTTTTATTTTTCTTTAGAAAACATAGTGCAGTCTTCATTGTGTATGTTAAGACCATAATTTTTTTTTTATCCTTTAAAATCATTTGCCTGCGGGCGCAAATACCCCCTTTCTATTTTTATTTTCAAAATATAACTCTAGTCTATTTTTGTGGACACAACATTCAAACTTTATAACCACTTGCCACTAAAAAACATAATTATATCATGATCTAATTAACCGTCATATTTTATTTTATTAATTTTTCTTGAGGATACATATTAAAGATTTCATTGTGTATTCTAAGACAATAATTTTATCCAAATTTATTTTTTGTTCCTTAAAAATCATTTGCCTGCGGGCGCCAAAACCCACATTCCATTTTTATTTTTAAAATATAGGTCTAGTTTATTTTTGTGGACACAATTCTTAAACTTTTTAACCATGAGTAACTAAAATATAATTTTATCATGGTTTAATTATCCTTCTTTTATTTTTCTTGAGAAAACATTGTGCAGCCTTCATTGTGTATGTTAAGACCATCATTTTTTCCAAATTTTTTTTTTGTTTCTAAAAATTCATTTGCCTGCGGGCGCCAATACCCCCTTTCCATTCTTATTTTCAAAATATTATTCTAGATTATTTTTGTGGACACAATTCTCAAACTTTTTAACCATTTGCAACTAAAAACCATAATTTTATCATGAGTTAGTTATTGTTCTTTTATTTCTGTTGAGAATACATAGTGTAGTCTTCATTGTGATTTCCAAGACTATAATTTTTTCCAATTTTTTTTTTTGTTTCTTAAAAATCATTTGCCTGCGGGCGCCAATACCCCCTTTCAATTTTTATTTTCAAAATATAGGTCTAGTTTATTTTTGTGGACACAATTCTCAAACTTTTTAACCACTTGCAACTAAAAACCATAATTTTATCATGATTTAATTATCCGTCATATTTTATTTTATTAATTATTCTTGAGCATACATAGTGCAGTCTTCTTTGTGTATTCTAAGACAATAATTTTATCCAAATTTCTTTATTGATCCTTAAAAATCATTTGCCTGTGGGCGCCAATACCCACTTTCCATTTTTATTTTTAAAATATAGGGTTAATTTTTTTTTTGTGGACACAATTCTCAAACTTTTTAACCACTTGCAACTAAAAACATGAGTTAGTTATTGTTCTTTTATTTTTCTTGAGAATACATACTGTTGTCTTCATTGTGATTCCAAGACTATAATTTTTTCCAAATTTTTTTTTTGTTTCTTAAAAATCATTTGCCTGCGGGCACCAATACCCCCTTTCCATTTTTATTTTCAAAATATTACTGTAGTTTATTTTTATGGACACAATTTTTAAACTTTATTAGCCACTTGCCACTAAAAAAACACAATTTTATCATGATTTAATTATCCGTCATATTTTATTTTATTAATTATTCTTGAGCATACATAGTGCAGTCTTCTTTGTGTATTCTAAGACCATCATTTTATCCAAATTTTTTTTTTGTTTCTTAAAAATCATTTGCCTGCGGGCGCCAATACCCGCTTTCAATTTTTATTTTCAAAATATTACTCTTGTTTATTTTTGTGGACACAATTTTTAAACTTTTTTAGCCACTTGCCACTAAAAAAACCTAATTTTATCATGATTTAATTATCCTTCTTTTATTTTTCTTTAGAAATCATAGTGCAGTCTTCATTGTGTATGTTAAGACCATAATTTTTTTTTGATCCTTTAAAATCATTTGCCTGCGGGCGCCAATACCCACTTTCCATTTTTATTTTCAAAATATAGTTCTATTTTTTTTTTTTTGGTGGACACAATTTTCAAACCTATTAACCACTCATAACTAAAAAATATAATTTTATTAAGAATTAGTTGCCATTCATTTAATTTTCTTGAGAATACATATTTCAGTCTTCATTCTTTATTGTAAGTACATATTTCTCCCGAATTTATTTTTTGATCTTTAAAAACCATTTGCCTGCGGGCGCTAATACCCCCTTTCCATTTTTATTTTCAAAATATAGCTCTAATTTATTTTGGTGGACACAATTTTCAAACCTATTAACCACTCACAATTAAAAAATATAATTTTATTATGAGTTGGTTGTCCTTTATTTTTCTTAAGAATACATAGTGCAGTCTTCATTGTGTATTTTCAGACCATAATTTTAAGACCCTAATTTTATCCAAATTTCTTTTTTTGTTTCTTAAAAATCATTTGCCTGCGGGCGCCAATACCCCCTTTCCATTTTTATTTTCAAAATATTACTGTAGTTTATTTTTATGGACACAATTTTTAAACTTTATTAGCCACTTGCCACTAAAAAAACACAATTTTATCATGATTTAATTATCCGTCATATTTTATTTTATTAATTATTCTTGAGCATACATAGTGCAGTATTCTTTGTGTATTCTAAGACCATCATTTTATCCAAATTTTTTTTTTGTTTCTTAAAAATCATTTGCCTGAGGGCGCCAATACCCGCTTTCAATTTTTATTTTCAAAATATTACTCTTGTTTAATTTTGTGGACACAATTTTTAAACTTTTTTAGCCACTTGCCACTAAAAAAACCTAATTTTATCATGATTTAATTATCCTTCTTTTATTTTTCTTTAGAAATCATAGTACAGTCTTCATTGTGTATGTTAAGACCATAATTTTTTTTTGATCCTTTAAAATCATTTGCCTGCGGGCGCCAATACCCACTTTCCATTTTTATTTTCAAAATATAGTTCTATTTTATTATTTGGTGGACACAATTTTCAAACCTAATAACCACTCATAACTAAAAAATATAATTTTATTAAGAATTAGTTGCCTTTCATTTAATTTTCTAGAGAATACATATTTCAGTCTTCATTCTTTATTCTAAGTACATATTTCTCCCGAATTTATTTTTTGATCTTTAAAAACCATTTGCCTGCGGGCGCTAATACCCCCTTTCCATTTTTATTTTCAAAATATAGCTCTAATTTATTTTGGTGGACACAATTTTCAAACCTATTAACCACTCACAATTAAAAAATATAATTTTATTATGAGTTGGTTGTCCTTTATTTTTCTTAAGAATACATAGTGCAGTCTTCATTGTGTATTTTCAGACCATAATTTTAAGACCCTAATTTTATCCAAATTTCTTTTTTTATTCTTAAAAAACCATTTGCCTGCGGGCGCCAAATCCCCCTTTCAATTTTTATTTTCAAAATTTAGCTCTACTTTATTTTTGTGGACATAATTTTT
The DNA here is from genome assembly GCF_037042655.1 of Diuraphis noxia. NCBI lineage: Eukaryota > Metazoa > Arthropoda > Insecta > Hemiptera > Aphididae > Diuraphis > Diuraphis noxia. The sequence continues at coordinate 32,661,923 of NW_028301715.1, read as the reverse complement.
AAACTTTATTAGCCACTTGCCACTAAAAAACATAATTTCATCATGATTGGATTATCCTTCATTTATTTTTCTTGAGAAAACATTGTGCAGCCTTCATTGTGTATGTTAAGACCATCATTTTTTCCAAATTTTTTTTTTGTTTCTTAAAAATCATTTGCCTGCGGGCGCCAATACCCCCTTTCCATATTTATTTTCAAAATATAGGTCTAGTTTATTTTTGTGGACACAATTCTCAAACTTTTTAACCACTTGCAACTAAAAACATGAGTTAGTTATTGTTCTTTTATTTTTCTTGAGAATACATACTGTTGTCTTCATTGTGATTCCAAGACTATAATTTTTTCCAAAGTTTTTTTTTGTTTCTAAAAATTAATTTGCCTGCGGGCGCCAATACACCCTTTCCATTCTTATTTTCAAAATATTATTCTAGATTATTTTTGTGGACACAATTCTCAAACTTTTTAACCATTTGCAACTAAAAACCATAATTTTATCATGAGTTAGTTATTGTTCTTTTATTTCTGTTGAGAATACATAGTGTAGTCTTCATTGTGATTTCCAAGACTATAATTTTTTCCAATTTTTTTTTTTGTTTCTTAAAAATCATTTGCCTGCGGGTGCCAATACCCCCTTTCAATTTTTATTTTCAAAATATAGGTCTAGTTTATTTTTGTGGACACAATTCTCAAACTTTTTAACCACTTGCAACTAAAAACATGAGTTAGTTATTGTTCTTTTATTTTTCTTGAAAATACATATTAAAGATTTCATTCTGTATTCTAAGACTATAATTTTTTCCAAATTTCTTTTTTGAGCCTTTAAAATCAGTTGCCTGCCGGCACCAATACACCCTTTCCATTTTTATTTTCAAAATATTACTCTAGATTATTTTTGTGGACACAATTCTTAAACTTTTTAACCATTTGCAACTAAAAACCATAATTTTATCATGATTTAATTATCCGTCATATTTTATTTTATTAATAATTCTTGAGCATACATAGTGCAGTCTTCTTTGTGTATTCTAAGACAATAATTTTATCCAAATTTCTTTATTGATCCTTAAAAATCATTTGCCTGCGGTGGCCAATACCCACTTTCCATTTTTATTTTTAAAATATAGGGTTAATTTTTTTTTTGTGGACACAATTCTCAAACTTTTTAACAACTTGCAACTAAAAACATGAGTTAGTTATTGTTCTTTTATTTTTCTTGAGAATACATACTGTTGTCTTCATTGTGATTCCAAGACTATAATTTTTTCCAAATTTTTTTTTTGTTTCTTAAAAATCATTTGCCTGCGGGCGCCAATACCCGCTTTCAATTTTTATTTTCAAAATAATACTCTTGTTTATTTTTGTGGACACAATTTTTAAACTTTTTTAGCCACTTGCAACTAAAAATCATAATTTGTTCATGAGCTAGTTATTGTTCTTTTATTTTTCTTGAGAATACATAGTGTAGTCTTCATTGTGATTTCCAAGACTATAATTTTTTCCAATTTTTTTTTTGTTTCTTAAAAATCATTTGCCTGCGGGCGCCAATACCCGCTTTCAATTTTTATTTTCAAAATATTACTCTTGTTTATTTTTGTGGACACAATTTTTAAACTTTTTTAGCCACTTGCAACTAAAAATCATAATTTTTTCATGAGCTAGTTATTGTTCTTTTATTTTTCTTGAGATTACATAGTGTAGTCTTCATTGTGATTTCCAAGACTATAATTTTTTCCAATTTTTTTTTTTGTTTCTTAAAAATCATTTGCCTGCGGGCGCCAATACCCCCTTTCAATTTTTATTTTCAAAATATAGGTCTAGTTTATTTTTGTGGACACAATTCTCAAACTTTTTAACCACTTGCAACTAAAAACCATAATTTTATCATGATTTAATTATCCGTCATATTTTATTTTATTAATTATTCTTGAGCATACATAGTGCAGTCTTCTTTGTGTATTCTAAGACAATAATTTTATCCAAATTTCTTTATTGATCCTTAAAAATCATTTGCCTGCGGGCGCCAATACCCACTTTCCATTTTTATTTTTAAAATATAGGGTTAATTTTTTTTTTGTGGACACAATTCTCAAACTTTTTAACCACTTGCAACTAAAAACATGAGTTAGTTATTGTTCTTTTATTTTTCTTGAGAATACATACTGTTGTCTTCATTGTGATTCCAAGACTATAATTTTTTCCAATTTTTTTTTTTGTTTCTTAAAAATCATTTGCCTGCGGGCGCCAATACCCCCTTTCCATTTTTATTTTCAAAATATTACTGTAGTTTATTTTTATGGACACAATTTTTAAACTTTATTAGCCACTCTCCACTAAAAAAACACAATTTTATCATGATTTAATTATCCGTCATATTTTATTTTATTAATTATTCTTGAGCATACATAGTGCAGTCTTCTTTGTGTATTCTAAGACCATCATTTTATCCAAATTTTTTTTTTGTTTCTTAAAAATCATTTGCCTGCGGGCGCCAATACCCGCTTTCAATTTTTATTTTCAAAATATTACTCTTGTTTATTTTTGTGGACACAATTTTTAAACTTTTTTAGCCACTTGCAACTAAAAATCATAATTTTTTCATGAGCTAGTTATTGTTCTTTTATTTTTCTTGAGATTACATAGTGTAGTCTTCATTGTGATTTCCAAGACTATAATTTTTTCCAATTTTTTTTTTTGTTTCTTAAAAATCATTTGCCTGCGGGCGCCAATACCCCCTTTCAATTTTTATTTTCAAAATATAGGTCTAGTTTATTTTTGTGGACACAATTCTCAAACTTTTTAACCACTTGCAACTAAAAACCATAATTTTATCATGATTTAATTATCCGTCATATTTTATTTTATTAATTATTCTTGAGCATACATAGTGCAGTCTTCTTTGTGTATTCTAAGACAATAATTTTATCCTAATTTCTTTATTGATCCTTAAAAATCATTTGCCTGCGGGCGCCAATACCCACTTTCCATTTTTATTTTTAAAATATAGGGTTAATTTTTTTTTTGTGGACACAATTCTCAAACTTTTTAACCACTTGCAACTAAAAACATGAGTTAGTTATTGTTCTTTTATTTTTCTTGAGAATACATACTGTTGTCTTCATTGTGATTCCAAGACTATAATTTTTTCCAATTTTTTTTTTTGTTTCTTAAAAATCATTTGCCTGCGGGCGCCAATACCCCCTTTCCATTTTTATTTTCAAAATATTACTGTAGTTTATTTTTATGGACACAATTTTCAAACTTTATTAGCCACTTGCCACTAAAAAAACACAATTTTATCATGATTTAATTATCCGTCATATTTTATTTTATTAATTATTCTTGAGCATACATAGTGCAGTCTTCTTTGTGTATTCTAAGACCATCATTTTATCCAAATTTTTTTTTTGTTTCTTAAAAATCATTTGCCTGCGGGCGCCAATACCGGCTTTCAATTTTTATTTTCAAAATATTACTCTTGTTTATTTTTGTGGACACAATTTTTAATCTTTTTTAGCCACTTGCAACTAAAAATCATAATTTTATCATGAGTTAGTTATTGTTCTTTTATTTTTCTTGAGAATACATAGTGTAGTCTTCATTGTGATTTCCAAGACTATAATTTTTTCCAATTTTTTTTTTGTTTCTTAAAAATCATTTGCCTGCGGGCGCCAATACCCGCTTTCAATTTTTATTTTCAAAATATTACTCTTGTTTATTTTTGTGGACACAATTTTTAAACTTTTTTAGCCACTTGCCACTAAAAAAACCTTATTTTATCATGATTTAATTATCCTTCTTTTATTTTTCTTTAGAAATCATAGTGCAGTCTTCATTGTGTATTTTCAGACCATAATTTTAAGACCCTAATTTTATCCAAATTTCTTTTTTTGTTTCTTAAAAATCATTTGCCTGCGGGCGCCAATACCCCCTTTCCATTTTTATTTTCAAAATATTACTGTAGTTTATTTTTATGGACACAATTTTTAAACTTTATTAGCCACTTGCCACTAAAAAAACACAATTTTATCATGATTTAATTATCCGTCATATTTTATTTTATTAATTATTCTTGAGCATACATAGTGCAGTCTTCTTTGTGTATTCTAAGACCATCATTTTATCCAAATTTTTTTTTTGTTTCTTAAAAATCATTTGCCTGAGGGCGCCAATACCCGCTTTCAATTTTTATTTTCAAAATATTACTCTTGTTTATTTTTGTGGACACAATTTTTAAACTTTTTTAGCCACTTGCCACTAAAAAAACCTAATTTTATCATGATTTAATTATTTTTCTTTTATTTTTCTTTAGAAATCATAGTACAGTCTTCATTGTGTATGTTAAGACCATAATTTTTTTTTGATCCTTTAAAATCATTTGCCTGCGGGCGCCAATACCCACTTTCCATTTTTATTTTCAAAATATAGTTCTATTTTATTATTTGGTGGACACAATTTTCAAACCTAATAACCACTCATAACTAAAAAATATAATTTTATTAAGAATTAGTTGCCTTTCATTTAATTTTCTAGAGAATACATATTTCAGTCTTCATTCTTTATTCTAAGTACATATTTCTCCCGAATTTATTTTTTGATCTTTAAAAACCATTTGCCTGCGGGCGCTAATACCCCCTTTCCATTTTTATTTTCAAAATATAGCTCTAATTTATTTTGGTGGACACAATTTTCAAACCTATTAACCACTCACAATTAAAAAATATAATTTTATTATGAGTTGGTTGTCCTTTATTTTTCTTAAGAATACATAGTGCAGTCTTCATTGTGTATTTTCAGACCATAATTTTAAGACCCTAATTTTATCCAAATTTCTTTTTTTATTCTTAAAAAACCATTTGCCTGCGGGCGCCAAATCCCCCTTTCAATTTTTATTTTCAAAATTTAGCTCTACTTTATTTTTGTGGACATAATTTTTAAACTTTATTAGCCACTTGCCACTAAAAAACATAATTTCATCATGATTGGATTATCCTTCATTTATTTTTCTTGAGAAAACATTGTGCAGCCTTCATTGTGTATGTTGAGACCATCATTTTTTCCAAATTTTTTTTTTGTTTCTTAAAAATCATTTGCCTGCGGGCGCCAATACCCCCTTTCCATATTTATTTTCAAAATATAGGTCTAGTTTATTTTTGTGGACACAATTCTCAAACTTTTTAACCACTTGCAACTAAAAACATGAGTTAGTTATTGTTCTTTTATTTTTCTTGAGAATACATACTGTTGTCTTCATTGTGATTCCAAGACTATAATTTTTTCCAAAGTTTTTTTTTGTTTCTAAAAATTAATTTGCCTGCGGGCGCCAATACACCCTTTCCATTCTTATTTTCAAAATATTATTCTAGATTATTTTTGTGGACACAATTCTCAAACTTTTTAACCATTTGCAACTAAAAACCATAATTTTATCATGAGTTAGTTATTGTTCTTTTATTTCTGTTGAGAATACATAGTGTAGTCTTCATTGTGATTTCCAAGACTATAATTTTTTCCAATTTTTTTTTTTGTTTCTTAAAAATCATTTGCCTGCGGGTGCCAATACCCCCTTTCAATTTTTATTTTCAAAATATAGGTCTAGTTTATTTTTGTGGACACAATTCTCAAACTTTTTAACCACTTGCAACTAAAAACATGAGTTAGTTATTGTTCTTTTATTTTTCTTGAAAATACATATTAAAGATTTCATTCTGTATTCTAAGACTATAATTTTTTCCAAATTTCTTTTTTGAGCCTTTAAAATCAGTTGCCTGCCGGCACCAATACACCCTTTCCATTTTTATTTTCAAAATATTACTCTAGATTATTTTTGTGGACACAATTCTTAAACTTTTTAACCATTTGCAACTAAAAACCATAATTTTATCATGATTTAATTATCCGTCATATTTTATTTTATTAATAATTCTTGAGCATACATAGTGCAGTCTTCTTTGTGTATTCTAAGACAATAATTTTATCCAAATTTCTTTATTGATCCTTAAAAATCATTTGCCTGCGGTGGCCAATACCCACTTTCCATTTTTATTTTTAAAATATAGGGTTAATTTTTTTTTTGTGGACACAATTCTCAAACTTTTTAACAACTTGCAACTAAAAACATGAGTTAGTTATTGTTCTTTTATTTTTCTTGAGAATACATACTGTTGTCTTCATTGTGATTCCAAGACTATAATTTTTTCCAAATTTTTTTTTTGTTTCTTAAAAATCATTTGCCTGCGGGCGCCAATACCCGCTTTCAATTTTTATTTTCAAAATAATACTCTTGTTTATTTTTGTGGACACAATTTTTAAACTTTTTTAGCCACTTGCAACTAAAAATCATAATTTGTTCATGAGCTAGTTATTGTTCTTTTATTTTTCTTGAGAATACATAGTGTAGTCTTCATTGTGATTTCCAAGACTATAATTTTTTCCAATTTTTTTTTTGTTTCTTAAAAATCATTTGCCTGCGGGCGCCAATACCCGCTTTCAATTTTTATTTTCAAAATATTACTCTTGTTTATTTTTGTGGACACAATTTTTAAACTTTTTTAGCCACTTGCAACTAAAAATCATAATTTTTTCATGAGCTAGTTATTGTTCTTTTATTTTTCTTGAGATTACATAGTGTAGTCTTCATTGTGATTTCCAAGACTATAATTTTTTCCAATTTTTTTTTTTGTTTCTTAAAAATCATTTGCCTGCGGGCGCCAATACCCCCTTTCAATTTTTATTTTCAAAATATAGGTCTAGTTTATTTTTGTGGACACAATTCTCAAACTTTTTAACCACTTGCAACTAAAAACCATAATTTTATCATGATTTAATTATCCGTCATATTTTATTTTATTAATTATTCTTGAGCATACATAGTGCAGTCTTCTTTGTGTATTCTAAGACAATAATTTTATCCAAATTTCTTTATTGATCCTTAAAAATCATTTGCCTGCGGGCGCCAATACCCACTTTCCATTTTTATTTTTAAAATATAGGGTTAATTTTTTTTTTGTGGACACAATTCTCAAACTTTTTAACCACTTGCAACTAAAAACATGAGTTAGTTATTGTTCTTTTATTTTTCTTGAGAATACATACTGTTGTCTTCATTGTGATTCCAAGACTATAATTTTTTCCAATTTTTTTTTTTGTTTCTTAAAAATCATTTGCCTGCGGGCGCCAATACCCCCTTTCCATTTTTATTTTCAAAATATTACTGTAGTTTATTTTTATGGACACAATTTTTAAACTTTATTAGCCACTTGCCACTAAAAAAACACAATTTTATCATGATTTAATTATCCGTCATATTTTATTTTATTAATTATTCTTGAGCATACATAGTGCAGTCTTCTTTGTGTATTCTAAGACCATCATTTTATCCAAATTTTTTTTTTGTTTCTTAAAAATCATTTGCCTGCGGGCGCCAATACCCGCTTTCAATTTTTATTTTCAAAATATTACTCTTGTTTATTTTTGTGGACACAATTTTTAAACTTTTTTAGCCACTTGCAACTAAAAATCATAATTTTTTCATGAGCTAGTTATTGTTCTTTTATTTTTCTTGAGATTACATAGTGTAGTCTTCATTGTGATTTCCAAGACTATAATTTTTTCCAATTTTTTTTTTTGTTTCTTAAAAATCATTTGCCTGCGGGCGCCAATACCCCCTTTCAATTTTTATTTTCAAAATATAGGTCTAGTTTATTTTTGTGGACACAATTCTCAAACTTTTTAACCACTTGCAACTAAAAACCATAATTTTATCATGATTTAATTATCCGTCATATTTTATTTTATTAATTATTCTTGAGCATACATAGTGCAGTCTTCTTTGTGTATTCTAAGACAATAATTTTATCCAAATTTCTTTATTGATCCTTAAAAATCATTTGCCTGCGGGCGCCAATACCCACTTTCCATTTTTATTTTTAAAATATAGGGTTAATTTTTTTTTTGTGGACACAATTCTCAAACTTTTTAACCACTTGCAACTAAAAACATGAGTTAGTTATTGTTCTTTTATTTTTCTTGAGAATACATACTGTTGTCTTCATTGTGATTCCAAGACTATAATTTTTTCCAATTTTTTTTTTTGTTTCTTAAAAATCATTTGCCTGCGGGCGCCAATACCCCCTTTCCATTTTTATTTTCAAAATATTACTGTAGTTTATTTTTATGGACACAATTTTTAAACTTTATTAGACACTTGCCACTAAAAAAACACAATTTTATCATGATTTAATTATCCGTCATATTTTATTTTATTAATTATTCTTGAGCATACATAGTGCAGTCTTCTTTGTGTATTCTAAGACCATCATTTTATCCAAATTTTTTTTTTGTTTCTTAAAAATCATTTGCCTGCGGGCGCCAATACCCGCTTTCAATTTTTATTTTCAAAATATTACTCTTGTTTATTTTTGTGGACACAATTTTTAAACTTTTTTAGCCACTTGCAACTAAAAATCATAATTTTTTCATGAGCTAGTTATTGTTCTTTTATTTTTCTAGAGATTACATAGTGTAGTCTTCATTGTGATTTCCAAGACTATAATTTTTTCCAATTTTTTTTTTTGTTTCTTAAAAATCATTTGCCTGCGGGCGCCAATACCCCCTTTCAATTTTTATTTTCAAAATATAGGTCTAGTTTATTTTTGTGGACACAATTCTCAAACTTTTTAACCACTTGCAACTAAAAACCATAATTTTATCATGATTTAATTATCCGTCATATTTTATTTTATTAATTATTCTTGAGCATACATAGTGCAGTCTTCTTTGTGTATTCTAAGACAATAATTTTATCCAAATTTCTTTATTGATCCTTAAAAATCATTTGCCTGCGGGCGCCAATACCCACTTTCCATTTTTATTTTTAAAATATAGGGTTAATTTTTTTTTTGTGGACACAATTCTCAAACTTTTTAACCACTTGCAACTAAAAACATGAGTTAGTTATTGTTCTTTTATTTTTCTTGAGAATACATACTGTTGTCTTCATTGTGATTCCAAGACTATAATTTTTTCCAATTTTTTTTTTTGTTTCTTAAAAATCATTTGCCTGCGGGCGCCAATACCCCCTTTCCATTTTTATTTTCAAAATATTACTGTAGTTTATTTTTATGGACACAATTTTCAAACTTTATTAGCCACTTGCCACTAAAAAAACACAATTTTATCATGATTTAATTATCCGTCATATTTTATTTTATTAATTATTCTTGAGCATACATAGTGCAGTCTTCTTTGTGTATTCTAAGACCATCATTTTATCCAAATTTTTTTTTTGTTTCTTAAAAATCATTTGCCTGCGGGCGCCAATACCCGCTTTCAATTTTTATTTTCAAAATATTACTCTTGTTTATTTTTGTGGACACAATTTTTAATCTTTTTTAGCCACTTGCAACTAAAAATCATAATTTTATCATGAGTTAGTTATTGTTCTTTTATTTTTCTTGAGAATACATAGTGTAGTCTTCATTGTGATTTCCAAGACTATAATTTTTTCCAATTTTTTTTTTGTTTCTTAAAAATCATTTGCCTGCGGGCGCCAATACCCGCTTTCAATTTTTATTTTCAAAATATTACTCTTGTTTATTTTTGTGGACACAATTTTTAAACTTTTTTAGCCACTTGCCACTAAAAAAACCTAATTTTATCATGATTTAATTATCCTTCTTTTATTTTTCTTTAGAAATCATAGTGCAGTCTTCATTGTGTATGTTAAGACCATAATTTTTTTTTGATCCTTTAAAATCATTTGCCTGCGGGCGCCAATACCCACTTTCCATTTTTATTTTCAAAATATAGTTCTATTTTTTTTTTTTTGGTGGACACAATTTTCAAACCTATTAACCACTCATAACTAAAAAATATAATTTTATTAAGAATTAGTTGCCATTCATTTAATTTTCTTGAGAATACATATTTCAGTCTTCATTCTTTATTCTAAGTACATATTTCTCCAGAATTTATTTTTTGATCTTTAAAAACCATTTGCCTGCGGGCGCTAATACCCCCTTTCCATTTTTATTTTCAAAATATAGCTCTAATTTATTTTGGTGGACACAATTTTCAAACCTATTAACCACTCACAATTAAAAAATATAATTTTATTATGAGTTGGTTGTCCTTTATTTTTCTTAAGAATACATAGTGCAGTCTTCATTGTGTATTTTCAGACCATAATTTTAAGACCCTAATTTTATCCAAATTTCTTTTTTTGTTTCTTAAAAATCATTTGCCTGCGGGCGCCAATACCCCCTTTCAATTTTTATTTTCAAAATATAGGTCTAGTTTATTTTTGTGGACACAATTCTCAAACTTTTTAACCACTTGCAACTAAAAACATGAGTTAGTTATTGTTCTTTTATTTCTGTTGAGAATACATAGTGTAGTCTTCATTGTGATTTCCAAGACTATAATTTTTTCCAATTTTTTTTTTTGTTTCTTAAAAATTATTTGCCTGCGGCCGCCAATACCCCCTTTCAATTTTTATTTTCAAAATATAGGTCTAGTTTATTTTTGTGGACACAATTCTCAAACTTTTTAACCACTTGCAACTAAAAACATGAGTTAGTTATTGTTCTTTTATTTTTCTTGAGAATACATACTGTTGTCTTCATTGTGATTCCAAGACTATAATTTTTTCCAAATTTTTTTTTTGTTTCTAAAAATTCATTTGCCTGCGGGCGCCAATACCCCCTTTCCATTTTTATTTTCAAAATATAGCTCATGTTTATTTTTGAGGTCACAATTTTTAAATATTTTTGACCATGTGCAACTAAAATATAATTTTATCATGAGTAAGTTAATGTTCTTTTATTTTTCTTGAAAATACATATTAAAGATTTCATTCTGTATTCTAAGACTATAATTTTTTCCAAATTTCTTTTTTGAGCCTTTAAAATCAGTTGCCTGCGGGCACCAATACACCCTTTCCATTTTTATTTTCAAAATATTACTCTAGATTATTTTTGTGGACACAATTCTCAAACTTTTTAACCATTTGCAACTAAAAACCATAATTTTATCATGAGTTAGTTATTGTTCTTTTATTTCTGTTGAGAATACATAGTGTAGTCTTCATTGTGATTTCCAAGACTATAATTTTTTCCAATTTTTTTTTTTGTTTCTTAAAAATTATTTGCCTGCGGCCGCCAATACCCCCTTTCAATTTTTATTTTCAAAATATAGGTCTAGTTTATTTTTGTGGACACAATTCTCAAACTTTTTAACCACTTGCAACTAAAAACCATAATTTTATCATGATTTAATTATCCGTCATATTTTATTTTATTTATTATTCTTGAGCATACATAGTGCAGTCTTCTTTGTGTATTCTAAGACAATAATTTTATCCAAATTTCTTTATTGATCCTTAAAAATCATTTGCCTGCGGGCGCCAATACCCACTTTCCATTTTTATTTTTAAAATATAGGGTTAATTTTTTTTTTGTGGACACAATTCTCAAACTTTTTAACAACTTGCAACTAAAAACATGAGTTAGTTATTGTTCTTTTATTTTTCTTGAGAATACATACTGTTGTCTTCATTGTGATTCCAAGACTATAATTTTTTCCAAATTTTTTTTTTGTTTCTTAAAAAACATTTGCCTGCGGGCGCCAATACCCGCTTTCAATTTTTATTTTCAAAATATTACTCTTGTTTATTTTTGTGGACACAATTTTTAAACTTCTTTAGCCACTTGCAACTAAAAATCATAATTTTATCATGAGCTAGTTATTGTTCTTTTATTTTTCTTGAGAATACATAGTGTAGTCTTCATTGTGATTTCCAAGACTATAATTTTTTCCAATTTTTTTTTTGTTTCTTAAAAATCATTTGCCGGCGGGCGCCAATACCCGCTTTCAATTTTTATTTTCAAAATATTACTCTTGTTTATTTTTGTGGACACAATTTTTAAACTTTTTTAGCCACTTGCCACTAAAAAAACCTAATTTTATCATGATTTAATTATCCTTCTTTTATTTTTCTTTAGAAATCATAGTGCAGTTTTCATTGTGTATGTTAAGACCATAATTTTTTTTTGATCCTTTAAAATCATTTTCCTGCGGGCGCCAATACCCACTTTCCATTTTTATTTTCAAAATATAGTTCTATTTTTTTTTTTTGGTGGACACAATTTTCAAACCTATTAACCACTCATAACTAAATAATATAATTTTATTAAGAATTAGTTGCCTTTCATTTAATTTTCTTGAGAATACATATTTCAGTCTTCATTCTTTATTCTAAGTACATATTTCTCCCGAATTTATTTTTTGATCTTTAAAAACCATTTGCCTGCGGGCGCTAATACCCCCTTTCCATTTTTATTTTCAAAATATAGCTCTAATTTATTTTGGTGGACACAATTTTCAAACCTATTAACCACTCACAATTAAAAAATATAATTTTATTATGAGTTGGTTGTCCTTTATTTTTCTTAAGAATACATAGTGCAGTCTTCATTGTGTATTTTCAGACCATAATTTTAAGACCCTAATTTTATCCAAATTTATTTTTTTATTCTTAAAAACCATTTGCCTGCGGGCGCCAAATCCCCCTTTCAATTTTTATTTTCAAAATTTAGCTCTACTTTATTTTTGTGGACATAATTTTTAAACTTTATTAGCCACTTGCCACTAAAAAACATAATTTCATCATGATTGGATTATCCTTCATTTATTTTTCTTGAGAAAACCTTGTGCAGCCTTCATTGTGTATGTTAAGACCATCATTTTTTCCAAATTTTTTTTTTGTTTCTTAAAAATCATTTGCCTGCGGGCGCCAATACCCCCTTTCCATATTTATTTTCAAAATATAGGTCTAGTTTATTTTTGTGGACACAATTCTCAAACTTTTTAACCACTTGCAACTAAAAACATGAGTTAGTTATTGTTCTTTTATTTTTCTTGAGAATACATACTGTTGTCTTCATTGTGATTCCAAGACTATAATTTTTTCCAAATTTTTTTTTTGTTTCTAAAAATTCATTTGCCTGCGGGCGCCAATACACCCTTTCCATTCTTATTTTCAAAATATTATTCTAGATTATTTTTGTGGACACAATTCTCAAACTTTTTAACCATTTGCAAGTAAAAACCATAATTTTATCATGAGTTAGTTATTGTTCTTTTATTTCTGTTGAGAATACATAGTGTAGTCTTCATTGTGATTTCCAAGACTATAATTTTTTCCAATTTTTTTTTTTGTTTCTTAAAAATCATTTGCCTGCGGGTGCCAATACCCCCTTTCAATTTTTATTTTCAAAATATAGGTCTAGTTTATTTTTGTGGACACAATTCTCAAACTTTTTAACCACTTGCAACTAAAAACCATAATTTTATCATGATTTAATTATCCGTCATATTTTATTTTATTAATTATTCTTGAGCATACATAGTGCAGTCTTCTTTGTGTATTCTAAGACCATCATTTTATCCAAATTTTTTTTTTGTTTCTTAAAAATCATTTGCCTGCGGGCGCCAATACCCGCTTTCAATTTTTATTTTCAAAATATTACTCTTGTTTATTTTTGTGGACACAATTTTTAAACTTTTTTAGCCACTTGCAACTAAAAATCATAATTTTATCATGAGTTAGTTATTGTTCTTTTATTTTTCTTGAGAATACATAGTGTAGTCTTCATTGTGATTTCCAAGACTATAATTTTTTCCAATTTTTTTTTTGTTTCTTAAAAATCATTTGCCTGCGGGCGCCAATACCCGCTTTCAATTTTTATTTTCAAAATATTACTCTTGTTTATTTTTGTGGACACAATTTTTAAACTTTATTAGCCACTTGCCACTAAAAAAACACAATTTTATCATGATTTAATTATCCGTCATATTTTATTTTATTAATTATTCTTGAGCATACATAGTGCAGTCTTCTTTGTGTATTCTAAGACCATCATTTTATCCAAATTTTTTTTTTGTTTCTTAAAAATCATTTGCCTGCGGGCGCCTATACCCGCTTTCAATTTTTATTTTCAAAATATTACTCTTGTTTATTTTTGTGGACACAATTTTTAAACTTTTTTAGCCACTTGCCACTAAAAAAACCTAATTTTATCATGATTTAATTATCCTTCTTTTATTTTTCTTTAAAAATCATAGTACAGTCTTCATTGTGTATGTTAAGACCATAATTTTTTTTTGATCCTTTAAAATCATTTGCCTGCGGGCGCCAATACCCACTTTCCATTTTTATTTTCAAAATATAGTTCTATTTTTTTTTTTTGGTGGACACAATTTTCAAACCTAATAACCACTCATAACTAAAAAATATAATTTTATTAAGAATTAGTTGCCTTTCATTTAATTTTCTAGAGAATACATATTTCAGTCTTCATTCTTTATTCTAAGTACATATTTCTCCCGAATTTATTTTTTGATCTTTAAAAACCATTTGCCTGCGGGCGCTAATACCCCCTTTCCATTTTTATTTTCAAAATATAGCTTTAATTTATTTTGGTGGACACAATTTTCAAACCTATTAACCACTCACAATTAAAAAATATAATTTTATTATGAGTTGGTTGTCCTTTATTTTTCTTAAGAATACTTAGTGCAGTCTTCATTGTGTATTTTCAGACCATAATTTTAAGACCATAATTTTATCCAAATTTCTTTTTTTGTTTCTTAAAATTCATTTGCCTGCGGGCGCCAATACCCCCTTTCAATTTTTATTTTCAAAATATAGGTCTAGTTTATTTTTGTGGACACAATTCTCAAACTTTTTAAACACTTGCAACTAAAAACATGAGTAAGTTAATGTTCTTTTATTTTTCTTGAAAATACATATTAAAGATTTCATTCTGTATTCTAAGACTATAATTTTTTCCAAATTTCTTTTTTGAGCCTTTAAAATCAGTTGCCTGCGGGCACCAATACACCCTTTCCATTTTTATTTTCAAAATATTACTCTAGATTATTTTTGTGGACACAATTCTCAAACTTTTTAACCATTTGCAACTAAAAACCATAATTTTATCATGAGTTAGTTATTGTTCTTTTATTTCTGTTGAGAATACATAGTGTAGTCTTCATTGTGATTTCCAAGACTATAATTTTTTCCAATTTTTTTTTTTGTTTCTTAAAAATCATTTGCCTGCGGGCGCCAATACCCCTTTCAATTTTTATTTTCAAAATATAGGTCTAGTTTATTTTTGTGGACACAATTCTCAAACTTTTTAACCACTTGCAACTAAAAACCATAATTTTATCATGATTTAATTATCCGTCATATTTTATTTTATTAATTATTCTTGAGCATACATAGTGCAGTCTTCTTTGTGTATTCTAAGACAATAATTTTATCCAAATTTCTTTATTGATCCTTAAAAATCATTTGCCTGCGGTGGCCAATACCCGCTTTCCATTTTTATTTTTAAAATATAGGGTTAATTTTTTTTTTGTGGACACAATTCTCAAACTTTTTAACAACTTGCAACTCAAAACATGAGTTAGTTATTGTTCTTTTATTTTTCTTGAGAATACATACTGTTGTCTTCATTGTGGTTCCAAGACTATAATTTTTTCCAAATTTTTTTTTTGTTTCTTAAAAATCATTTGCCTGCGGGCGCCAATACCCGCTTTCAATTTTTATTTTCAAAATATTACTCTTGTTTATTTTTGTGGACACAATTTTTAAACTTTTTTAGCCACTTGCAACTAAAAATCATAATTTTTTCATGAGCTAGTTATTGTTCTTTTATTTTTCTTGAGAATACATAGTGTAGTCTTCATTGTGATTTCCAAGACTATAATTTTTTCCAATTTTTTTTTTGTTTCTTAAAAATCATTTGCCTGCGGGCGCCAATACCCGCTTTCAATTTTTATTTTCAAAATATTACTCTTGTTTATTTTTGTGGACACAATTTTTAAACTTTTTTAGCCACTTGCCACAAAAAAAACATAATTTTATCATGATTTAATTATCCTTCTTTTATTTTTCTTTAGAAATCATAGTGCAGTCTTCATTGTGTATGTTAAGACCATAATTTTTTTTTGATCCTTTAAAATCATTTTCCTGCGGGCGCCAATACCCACTTTCCATTTTTATTTTCAAAATATAGTTCTATTTTTTTTATTTGGTGGACACAATTTTCAAACCTATTAACCACTCATAACTAAAAAATATAATTTTATTAAGAATTAGTTGCCTTTCATTTAATTTTCTTGAGAATACATATTTCAGTCTTCATTCTTTATTCTAAGTACATATTTCTCCCGAATTTATTTTTTGATCTTTAAAAACCATTTGCCTGCGGGCGCTAATACCCCCTTTCCATTTTTATTTTCAAAATATAGCTCTAATTTATTTTGGTGGACACAATTTTCAAACCTATTAACCACTCACAATTAAAAAATATAATTTTATTATGAGTTGGTTGTCCTTTATTTTTCTTAAGAATACATAGTGCAGTCTTCATTGTGTATTTTCAGACCATAATTTTAAGACCCTAATTTTATCCAAATTTCTTTTTTTATTCTTAAAAAACCATTTGCATGCGGGCGCCAAATCCCCCTTACAATTTTTATTTTCAAAATTTAGCTCTACTTTATTTTTGTGGACATAATTTTTAAACTTTATTAGCACACTTGCCACTAAAAAACATAATTATATCACGATTTAATTATCCTTCATATTTTATTCCATTCATTTCGCTTGAGAAAACATAGTTCCGTCTTCATTCTGTATTCTAAGTACATATTTCTCCCGAATTTCTTTTTTAATCCTTAAA
This sequence comes from Diuraphis noxia, assembly GCF_037042655.1. Taxonomy (NCBI): domain Eukaryota; kingdom Metazoa; phylum Arthropoda; class Insecta; order Hemiptera; family Aphididae; genus Diuraphis; species Diuraphis noxia. The sequence goes on along the minus strand of NW_028301715.1, from coordinate 32,645,173 downwards.
AACCATTTGCCTGCGCATGCCACAACCCCCTTTCAATTTTTATTTTAAAAATATAGCTCTAGTTCATATTTTGTGGACACAATTTTCAAAACCTATTAACCACTCGCTACTAAATAATATAATTTTATTATGAGTTAGTTTTCCTTTATTTATTTTTCTTGAGAATTCATAGTGCAGTCATCCTTGTGATTTCCAAGACTATAATTTTTTCCAATTTTTTTTTTTGTTTCTTAAAAATCATTTGCCTGCGGGCGCCAATACCCCCTTTCAATTTTTATTTTCAAAATATAGGTCTAGTTTATTTTTGTGGACACAATTCTCAAACTTTTTAACCACTTGCAACTAAAAACCATAATTTTATCATGATTTAATTATCCGTCATATTTTATTTTATTAATTATTCTTGAGCATACATAGTGCAGTCTTCTTTGTGTATTCTAAGACAATAATTTTATCCAAATTTCTTTATTGATCCTTAAAAATCATTTGCCTGCGGGCGCCAATACCCACTTTCCATTTTTATTTTTAAAATATAGGGTTAATTTTTTTTTTGTGGACACAATTCTCAAACTTTTTAACCACTTGCAACTAAAAACATGAGTTAGTTATTGTTCTTTTATTTTTCTTGAGAATACATACTGTTGTCTTCATTGTGATTCCAAGACTATAATTTTTTCCAATTTTTTTTTTTGTTTCTTAAAAATCATTTGCCTGCGGGCGCCAATACCCCCTTTCCATTTTTATTTTCAAAATATTACTGTAGTTTATTTTTATGGACACAATTTTCAAACTTTATTAGCCACTTGCCACTAAAAAAACACAATTTTATCATGATTTAATTATCCGTCATATTTTATTTTATTAATTATTCTTGAGCATACATAGTGCAGTCTTCTTTGTGTATTCTAAGACCATCATTTTATCCAAATTTTTTTTTTGTTTCTTAAAAATCATTTGCCTGCGGGCGCCAATACCCGCTTTCAATTTTTATTTTCAAAATATTACTCTTGTTTATTTTTGTGGACACAATTTTTAATCTTTTTTAGCCACTTGCAACTAAAAATCATAATTTTATCATGAGTTAGTTATTGTTCTTTTATTTTTCTTGAGAATACATAGTGTAGTCTTCATTGTGATTTCCAAGACTATAATTTTTTCCAATTTTTTTTTTGTTTCTTAAAAATCATTTGCCTGCGGGCGCCAATACCCGCTTTCAATTTTTATTTTCAAAATATTACTCTTGTTTATTTTTGTGGACACAATTTTTAAACTTTTTTAGCCACTTGCAACTAAAAATCATAATTTTTTCATGAGCTAGTTATTGTTCTTTTATTTTTCTTGAGATTACATAGTGTAGTCTTCATTGTGATTTCCAAGACTATAATTTTTTCCAATTTTTTTTTTTGTTTCTTAAAAATCATTTGCCTGCGGGCGCCAATACCCCCTTTCAATTTTTATTTTCAAAATATAGGTCTAGTTTATTTTTGTGGACACAATTCTCAAACTTTTTAACCACTTGCAACTAAAAACCATAATTTTATCATGATTTAATTATCCGTCATATTTTATTTTATTAATTATTCTTGAGCATACATAGTGCAGTCTTCTTTGTGTATTCTAAGACAATAATTTTATCCAAATTTCTTTATTGATCCTTAAAAATCATTTGCCTGCGGGCGCCAATACCCACTTTCCATTTTTATTTTTAAAATATAGGGTTAATTTTTTTTTTGTGGACACAATTCTCAAACTTTTTAACCACTTGCAACTAAAAACATGAGTTAGTTATTGTTCTTTTATTTTTCTTGAGAATACATACTGTTGTCTTCATTGTGATTCCAAGACTATAATTTTTTCCAATTTTTTTTTTTGTTTCTTAAAAATCATTTGCCTGCGGGCGCCAATACCCCCTTTCCATTTTTATTTTCAAAATATTACTGTAGTTTATTTTTATGGACACAATTTTTAAACTTTATTAGCCACTTGCCACTAAAAAAACACAATTTTATCATGATTTAATTATCCGTCATATTTTATTTTATTAATTATTCTTGAGCATACATAGTGCAGTCTTCTTTGTGTATTCTAAGACCATCATTTTATCCAAATTTTTTTTTTGTTTCTTAAAAATCATTTGCCTGCGGGCGCCAATACCCGCTTTCAATTTTTATTTTCAAAATATTACTCTTGTTTATTTTTGTGGACACAATTTTTAAACTTTTTTAGCCACTTGCAACTAAAAATCATAATTTTTTCATGAGCTAGTTATTGTTCTTTTATTTTTCTTGAGATTACATAGTGTAGTCTTCATTGTGATTTCCAAGACTATAATTTTTTCCAATTTTTTTTTTTGTTTCTTAAAAATCATTTGCCTGCGGGCGCCAATACCCCCTTTCAATTTTTATTTTCAAAATATAGGTCTAGTTTATTTTTGTGGACACAATTCTCAAACTTTTTAACCACTTGCAACTAAAAACCATAATTTTATCATGATTTAATTATCCGTCATATTTTATTTTATTAATTATTCTTGAGCATACATAGTGCAGTCTTCTTTGTGTATTCTAAGACAATAATTTTATCCAAATTTCTTTATTGATCCTTAAAAATCATTTGCCTGCGGGCGCCAATACCCACTTTCCATTTTTATTTTTAAAATATAGGGTTAATTTTTTTTTTGTGGACACAATTCTCAAACTTTTTAACCACTTGCAACTAAAAACATGAGTTAGTTATTGTTCTTTTATTTTTCTTGAGAATACATACTGTTGTCTTCATTGTGATTCCAAGACTATAATTTTTTCCAATTTTTTTTTTTGTTTCTTAAAAATCATTTGCCTGCGGGCGCCAATACCCCCTTTCCATTTTTATTTTCAAAATATTACTGTAGTTTATTTTTATGGACACAATTTTCAAACTTTATTAGCCACTTGCCACTAAAAAAACCTAATTTTATCATGATTTAATTATCCTTCTTTTATTTTTCTTTAGAAATCATAGTGCAGTTTTCATTGTGTATGTTAAGACCATAATTTTTTTTTGATCCTTTAAAATCATTTTCCTGCGGGCGCCAATACCCACTTTCCATTTTTATTTTCAAAATATAGTTCTATTTTTTTTTTTTGGTGGACACAATTTTCAAACCTATTAACCACTCATAACTAAATAATATAATTTTATTAAGAATTAGTTGCCTTTCATTTAATTTTCTTGAGAATACATATTTCAGTCTTCATTCTTTATTCTAAGTACATATTTCTCCCGAATTTATTTTTTGATCTTTAAAAACCATTTGCCTGCGGGCGCTAATACCCCCTTTCCATTTTTATTTTCAAAATATAGCTCTAATTTATTTTGGTGGACACAATTTTCAAACCTATTAACCACTCACAATTAAAAAATATAATTTTATTATGAGTTGGTTGTCCTTTATTTTTCTTAAGAATACATAGTGCAGTCTTCATTGTGTATTTTCAGACCATAATTTTAAGACCCTAATTTTATCCAAATTTATTTTTTTATTCTTAAAAACCATTTGCCTGCGGGCGCCAAATCCCCCTTTCAATTTTTATTTTCAAAATTTAGCTCTACTTTATTTTTGTGGACATAATTTTTAAACTTTATTAGCCACTTGCCACTAAAAAACATAATTTCATCATGATTGGATTATCCTTCATTTATTTTTCTTGAGAAAACCTTGTGCAGCCTTCATTGTGTATGTTAAGACCATCATTTTTTCCAAATTTTTTTTTTGTTTCTTAAAAATCATTTGCCTGCGGGCGCCAATACCCCCTTTCCATATTTATTTTCAAAATATAGGTCTAGTTTATTTTTGTGGACACAATTCTCAAACTTTTTAACCACTTGCAACTAAAAACATGAGTTAGTTATTGTTCTTTTATTTTTCTTGAGAATACATACTGTTGTCTTCATTGTGATTCCAAGACTATAATTTTTTCCAAATTTTTTTTTTGTTTCTAAAAATTCATTTGCCTGCGGGCGCCAATACACCCTTTCCATTCTTATTTTCAAAATATTATTCTAGATTATTTTTGTGGACACAATTCTCAAACTTTTTAACCATTTGCAAGTAAAAACCATAATTTTATCATGAGTTAGTTATTGTTCTTTTATTTCTGTTGAGAATACATAGTGTAGTCTTCATTGTGATTTCCAAGACTATAATTTTTTCCAATTTTTTTTTTTGTTTCTTAAAAATCATTTGCCTGCGGGTGCCAATACCCCCTTTCAATTTTTATTTTCAAAATATAGGTCTAGTTTATTTTTGTGGACACAATTCTCAAACTTTTTAACCACTTGCAACTAAAAACCATAATTTTATCATGATTTAATTATCCGTCATATTTTATTTTATTAATTATTCTTGAGCATACATAGTGCAGTCTTCTTTGTGTATTCTAAGACCATCATTTTATCCAAATTTTTTTTTTGTTTCTTAAAAATCATTTGCCTGCGGGCGCCAATACCCGCTTTCAATTTTTATTTTCAAAATATTACTCTTGTTTATTTTTGTGGACACAATTTTTAAACTTTTTTAGCCACTTGCAACTAAAAATCATAATTTTATCATGAGTTAGTTATTGTTCTTTTATTTTTCTTGAGAATACATAGTGTAGTCTTCATTGTGATTTCCAAGACTATAATTTTTTCCAATTTTTTTTTTGTTTCTTAAAAATCATTTGCCTGCGGGCGCCAATACCCGCTTTCAATTTTTATTTTCAAAATATTACTCTTGTTTATTTTTGTGGACACAATTTTTAAACTTTATTAGCCACTTGCCACTAAAAAAACACAATTTTATCATGATTTAATTATCCGTCATATTTTATTTTATTAATTATTCTTGAGCATACATAGTGCAGTCTTCTTTGTGTATTCTAAGACCATCATTTTATCCAAATTTTTTTTTTGTTTCTTAAAAATCATTTGCCTGCGGGCGCCTATACCCGCTTTCAATTTTTATTTTCAAAATATTACTCTTGTTTATTTTTGTGGACACAATTTTTAAACTTTTTTAGCCACTTGCCACTAAAAAAACCTAATTTTATCATGATTTAATTATCCTTCTTTTATTTTTCTTTAAAAATCATAGTACAGTCTTCATTGTGTATGTTAAGACCATAATTTTTTTTTGATCCTTTAAAATCATTTGCCTGCGGGCGCCAATACCCACTTTCCATTTTTATTTTCAAAATATAGTTCTATTTTTTTTTTTTGGTGGACACAATTTTCAAACCTAATAACCACTCATAACTAAAAAATATAATTTTATTAAGAATTAGTTGCCTTTCATTTAATTTTCTAGAGAATACATATTTCAGTCTTCATTCTTTATTCTAAGTACATATTTCTCCCGAATTTATTTTTTGATCTTTAAAAACCATTTGCCTGCGGGCGCTAATACCCCCTTTCCATTTTTATTTTCAAAATATAGCTTTAATTTATTTTGGTGGACACAATTTTCAAACCTATTAACCACTCACAATTAAAAAATATAATTTTATTATGAGTTGGTTGTCCTTTATTTTTCTTAAGAATACTTAGTGCAGTCTTCATTGTGTATTTTCAGACCATAATTTTAAGACCATAATTTTATCCAAATTTCTTTTTTTGTTTCTTAAAATTCATTTGCCTGCGGGCGCCAATACCCCCTTTCAATTTTTATTTTCAAAATATAGGTCTAGTTTATTTTTGTGGACACAATTCTCAAACTTTTTAAACACTTGCAACTAAAAACATGAGTAAGTTAATGTTCTTTTATTTTTCTTGAAAATACATATTAAAGATTTCATTCTGTATTCTAAGACTATAATTTTTTCCAAATTTCTTTTTTGAGCCTTTAAAATCAGTTGCCTGCGGGCACCAATACACCCTTTCCATTTTTATTTTCAAAATATTACTCTAGATTATTTTTGTGGACACAATTCTCAAACTTTTTAACCATTTGCAACTAAAAACCATAATTTTATCATGAGTTAGTTATTGTTCTTTTATTTCTGTTGAGAATACATAGTGTAGTCTTCATTGTGATTTCCAAGACTATAATTTTTTCCAATTTTTTTTTTTGTTTCTTAAAAATCATTTGCCTGCGGGCGCCAATACCCCTTTCAATTTTTATTTTCAAAATATAGGTCTAGTTTATTTTTGTGGACACAATTCTCAAACTTTTTAACCACTTGCAACTAAAAACCATAATTTTATCATGATTTAATTATCCGTCATATTTTATTTTATTAATTATTCTTGAGCATACATAGTGCAGTCTTCTTTGTGTATTCTAAGACAATAATTTTATCCAAATTTCTTTATTGATCCTTAAAAATCATTTGCCTGCGGTGGCCAATACCCGCTTTCCATTTTTATTTTTAAAATATAGGGTTAATTTTTTTTTTGTGGACACAATTCTCAAACTTTTTAACAACTTGCAACTCAAAACATGAGTTAGTTATTGTTCTTTTATTTTTCTTGAGAATACATACTGTTGTCTTCATTGTGGTTCCAAGACTATAATTTTTTCCAAATTTTTTTTTTGTTTCTTAAAAATCATTTGCCTGCGGGCGCCAATACCCGCTTTCAATTTTTATTTTCAAAATATTACTCTTGTTTATTTTTGTGGACACAATTTTTAAACTTTTTTAGCCACTTGCAACTAAAAATCATAATTTTTTCATGAGCTAGTTATTGTTCTTTTATTTTTCTTGAGAATACATAGTGTAGTCTTCATTGTGATTTCCAAGACTATAATTTTTTCCAATTTTTTTTTTGTTTCTTAAAAATCATTTGCCTGCGGGCGCCAATACCCGCTTTCAATTTTTATTTTCAAAATATTACTCTTGTTTATTTTTGTGGACACAATTTTTAAACTTTTTTAGCCACTTGCCACAAAAAAAACATAATTTTATCATGATTTAATTATCCTTCTTTTATTTTTCTTTAGAAATCATAGTGCAGTCTTCATTGTGTATGTTAAGACCATAATTTTTTTTTGATCCTTTAAAATCATTTTCCTGCGGGCGCCAATACCCACTTTCCATTTTTATTTTCAAAATATAGTTCTATTTTTTTTATTTGGTGGACACAATTTTCAAACCTATTAACCACTCATAACTAAAAAATATAATTTTATTAAGAATTAGTTGCCTTTCATTTAATTTTCTTGAGAATACATATTTCAGTCTTCATTCTTTATTCTAAGTACATATTTCTCCCGAATTTATTTTTTGATCTTTAAAAACCATTTGCCTGCGGGCGCTAATACCCCCTTTCCATTTTTATTTTCAAAATATAGCTCTAATTTATTTTGGTGGACACAATTTTCAAACCTATTAACCACTCACAATTAAAAAATATAATTTTATTATGAGTTGGTTGTCCTTTATTTTTCTTAAGAATACATAGTGCAGTCTTCATTGTGTATTTTCAGACCATAATTTTAAGACCCTAATTTTATCCAAATTTCTTTTTTTATTCTTAAAAAACCATTTGCATGCGGGCGCCAAATCCCCCTTACAATTTTTATTTTCAAAATTTAGCTCTACTTTATTTTTGTGGACATAATTTTTAAACTTTATTAGCACACTTGCCACTAAAAAACATAATTATATCACGATTTAATTATCCTTCATATTTTATTCCATTCATTTCGCTTGAGAAAACATAGTTCCGTCTTCATTCTGTATTCTAAGTACATATTTCTCCCGAATTTCTTTTTTAATCCTTAAAAACCATTTGCCTGCGCATGCCACAACCCCCTTTCAATTTTTATTTTAAAAATATAGCTCTAGTTCATATTTTGTGGACACAATTTTCAAAACCTATTAACCACTCGCTACTAAATAATATAATTTTATTATGAGTTAGTTTTCCTTTATTTATTTTTCTTGAGAATTCATAGTGCAGTCATCCTTGTGATTTCCAAGACTATAATTTTTTCCAATTTTTTTTTTTGTTTCTTAAAAATCATTTGCCTGCGGGCGCCAATACCCCCTTTCAATTTTTATTTTCAAAATATAGGTCTAGTTTATTTTTGTGGACACAATTCTCAAACTTTTTAACCACTTGCAACTAAAAACCATAATTTTATCATGATTTAATTATCCGTCATATTTTATTTTATTAATTATTCTTGAGCATACATAGTGCAGTCTTCTTTGTGTATTCTAAGACAATAATTTTATCCAAATTTCTTTATTGATCCTTAAAAATCATTTGCCTGCGGGCGCCAATACCCACTTTCCATTTTTATTTTTAAAATATAGGGTTAATTTTTTTTTTGTGGACACAATTCTCAAACTTTTTAACCACTTGCAACTAAAAACATGAGTTAGTTATTGTTCTTTTATTTTTCTTGAGAATACATACTGTTGTCTTCATTGTGATTCCAAGACTATAATTTTTTCCAATTTTTTTTTTTGTTTCTTAAAAATCATTTGCCTGCGGGCGCCAATACCCCCTTTCCATTTTTATTTTCAAAATATTACTGTAGTTTATTTTTATGGACACAATTTTCAAACTTTATTAGCCACTTGCCACTAAAAAAACACAATTTTATCATGATTTAATTATCCGTCATATTTTATTTTATTAATTATTCTTGAGCATACATAGTGCAGTCTTCTTTGTGTATTCTAAGACCATCATTTTATCCAAATTTTTTTTTTGTTTCTTAAAAATCATTTGCCTGCGGGCGCCAATACCCGCTTTCAATTTTTATTTTCAAAATATTACTCTTGTTTATTTTTGTGGACACAATTTTTAATCTTTTTTAGCCACTTGCAACTAAAAATCATAATTTTATCATGAGTTAGTTATTGTTCTTTTATTTTTCTTGAGAATACATAGTGTAGTCTTCATTGTGATTTCCAAGACTATAATTTTTTCCAATTTTTTTTTTGTTTCTTAAAAATCATTTGCCTGCGGGCGCCAATACCCGCTTTCAATTTTTATTTTCAAAATATTACTCTTGTTTATTTTTGTGGACACAATTTTTAAACTTTTTTAGCCACTTGCAACTAAAAATCATAATTTTTTCATGAGCTAGTTATTGTTCTTTTATTTTTCTTGAGATTACATAGTGTAGTCTTCATTGTGATTTCCAAGACTATAATTTTTTCCAATTTTTTTTTTTGTTTCTTAAAAATCATTTGCCTGCGGGCGCCAATACCCCCTTTCAATTTTTATTTTCAAAATATAGGTCTAGTTTATTTTTGTGGACACAATTCTCAAACTTTTTAACCACTTGCAACTAAAAACCATAATTTTATCATGATTTAATTATCCGTCATATTTTATTTTATTAATTATTCTTGAGCATACATAGTGCAGTCTTCTTTGTGTATTCTAAGACAATAATTTTATCCAAATTTCTTTATTGATCCTTAAAAATCATTTGCCTGCGGGCGCCAATACCCACTTTCCATTTTTATTTTTAAAATATAGGGTTAATTTTTTTTTTGTGGACACAATTCTCAAACTTTTTAACCACTTGCAACTAAAAACATGAGTTAGTTATTGTTCTTTTATTTTTCTTGAGAATACATACTGTTGTCTTCATTGTGATTCCAAGACTATAATTTTTTCCAATTTTTTTTTTTGTTTCTTAAAAATCATTTGCCTGCGGGCGCCAATACCCCCTTTCCATTTTTATTTTCAAAATATTACTGTAGTTTATTTTTATGGACACAATTTTTAAACTTTATTAGCCACTTGCCACTAAAAAAACACAATTTTATCATGATTTAATTATCCGTCATATTTTATTTTATTAATTATTCTTGAGCATACATAGTGCAGTCTTCTTTGTGTATTCTAAGACCATCATTTTATCCAAATTTTTTTTTTGTTTCTTAAAAATCATTTGCCTGCGGGCGCCAATACCCGCTTTCAATTTTTATTTTCAAAATATTACTCTTGTTTATTTTTGTGGACACAATTTTTAAACTTTTTTAGCCACTTGCAACTAAAAATCATAATTTTTTCATGAGCTAGTTATTGTTCTTTTATTTTTCTTGAGATTACATAGTGTAGTCTTCATTGTGATTTCCAAGACTATAATTTTTTCCAATTTTTTTTTTTGTTTCTTAAAAATCATTTGCCTGCGGGCGCCAATACCCCCTTTCAATTTTTATTTTCAAAATATAGGTCTAGTTTATTTTTGTGGACACAATTCTCAAACTTTTTAACCACTTGCAACTAAAAACCATAATTTTATCATGATTTAATTATCCGTCATATTTTATTTTATTAATTATTCTTGAGCATACATAGTGCAGTCTTCTTTGTGTATTCTAAGACAATAATTTTATCCAAATTTCTTTATTGATCCTTAAAAATCATTTGCCTGCGGGCGCCAATACCCACTTTCCATTTTTATTTTTAAAATATAGGGTTAATTTTTTTTTTGTGGACACAATTCTCAAACTTTTTAACCACTTGCAACTAAAAACATGAGTTAGTTATTGTTCTTTTATTTTTCTTGAGAATACATACTGTTGTCTTCATTGTGATTCCAAGACTATAATTTTTTCCAATTTTTTTTTTTGTTTCTTAAAAATCATTTGCCTGCGGGCGCCAATACCCCCTTTCCATTTTTATTTTCAAAATATTACTGTAGTTTATTTTTATGGACACAATTTTCAAACTTTATTAGCCACTTGCCACTAAAAAAACACAATTTTATCATGATTTAATTATCCGTCATATTTTATTTTATTAATTATTCTTGAGCATACATAGTGCAGTCTTCTTTGTGTATTCTAAGACCATCATTTTATCCAAATTTTTTTTTTGTTTCTTAAAAATCATTTGCCTGCGGGCGCCAATACCGGCTTTCAATTTTTATTTTCAAAATATTACTCTTGTTTATTTTTGTGGACACAATTTTTAATCTTTTTTAGCCACTTGCAACTAAAAATCATAATTTTATCATGAGTTAGTTATTGTTCTTTTATTTTTCTTGAGAATACATAGTGTAGTCTTCATTGTGATTTCCAAGACTATAATTTTTTCCAATTTTTTTTTTGTTTCTTAAAAATCATTTGCCTGCGGGTGCCAATACCCGCTTTCAATTTTTATTTTCAAAATATTACTCTTGTTTATTTTTGTGGACACAATTTTTAAACTTTTTTAGCCACTTGCCACTAAAAAAACCTAATTTTATCATGATTTAATTATCCTTCTTTTATTTTTCTTTAGAAATCATAGTGCAGTCTTCATTGTGTATTTTCAGACCATAATTTTAAGACCCTAATTTTATCCAAATTTCTTTTTTTGTTTCTTAAAAATCATTTGCCTGCGGGCGCCAATACCCCCTTTCCATTTTTATTTTCAAAATATTACTGTAGTTTATTTTTATGGACACAATTTTTAAACTTTATTAGCCACTTGCCACTAAAAAAACACAATTTTATCATGATTTAATTATCCGTCATATTTTATTTTATTAATTATTCTTGAGGATACATAGTGCAGTCTTCTTTGTGTATTCTAAGACCATCATTTTATCCAAATTTTTTTTTTGTTTCTTAAAAATCATTTGCCTGAGGGCGCCAATACCCGCTTTCAATTTTTATTTTCAAAATATTACTCTTGTTTATTTTTGTGGACACAATTTTTAAACTTTTTTAGCCACTTGCCACTAAAAAAACCTAATTTTATCATGATTTAATTATCCTTCTTTTATTTTTCTTTAGAAATCATAGTACAGTCTTCATTGTGTATGTTAAGACCATAATTTTTTTTTGATCCTTTAAAATCATTTGCCTGCGGGCGCCAATACCCACTTTCCATTTTTATTTTCAAAATATAGTTCTATTTTATTATTTGGTGGACACAATTTTCAAACCTAATAACCACTCATAACTAAAAAATATAATTTTATTAAGAATTAGTTGCCTTTCATTTAATTTTCTAGAGAATACATATTTCAGTCTTCATTCTTTATTCTAAGTACATATTTCTCCCGAATTTATTTTTTGATCTTTAAAAACCATTTGCCTGCGGGCGCTAATACCCCCTTTCCATTTTTATTTTCAAAATATAGCTCTAATTTATTTTGGTGGACACAATTTTCAAACCTATTAACCACTCACAATTAAAAAATATAATTTTATTATGAGTTGGTTGTCCTTTATTTTTCTTAAGAATACATAGTGCAGTCTTCATTGTGTATTTTCAGACCATAATTTTAAGACCCTAATTTTATCCAAATTTCTTTTTTTATTCTTAAAAAACCATTTGCCTGCGGGCGCCAAATCCCCCTTTCAATTTTTATTTTCAAAATTTAGCTCTACTTTATTTTTGTGGACATAATTTTTAAACTTTATTAGCCACTTGCCACTAAAAAACATAATTTCATCATGATTGGATTATCCTTCATTTATTTTTCTTGAGAAAACATTGTGCAGCCTTCATTGTGTATGTTAAGACCATCATTTTTTCCAAATTTTTTTTTTGTTTCTTAAAAATCATTTGCCTGCGGGCGCCAATACCCCCTTTCCATATTTATTTTCAAAATATAGGTCTAGTTTATTTTTGTGGACACAATTCTCAAACTTTTTAACCACTTGCAACTAAAAACATGAGTTAGTTATTGTTCTTTTATTTTTCTTGAGAATACATACTGTTGTCTTCATTGTGATTCCAAGACTATAATTTTTTCCAAAGTTTTTTTTTGTTTCTAAAAATTAATTTGCCTGCGGGTGCCAATACACCCTTTCCATTCTTATTTTCAAAATATTATTCTAGATTATTTTTGTGGACACAATTCTCAAACTTTTTAACCATTTGCAACTAAAAACCATAATTTTATCATGAGTTAGTTATTGTTCTTTTATTTCTGTTGAGAATACATAGTGTAGTCTTCATTGTGATTTCCAAGACTATAATTTTTTCCAATTTTTTTTTTTGTTTCTTAAAAATCATTTGCCTGCGGGTGCCAATACCCCCTTTCAATTTTTATTTTCAAAATATAGGTCTAGTTTATTTTTGTGGACACAATTCTCAAACTTTTTAACCACTTGCAACTAAAAACATGAGTTAGTTATTGTTCTTTTATTTTTCTTGAAAATACATATTAAAGATTTCATTCTGTATTCTAAGACTATAATTTTTTCCAAATTTCTTTTTTGAGCCTTTAAAATCAGTTGCCTGCCGGCACCAATACACCCTTTCCATTTTTATTTTCAAAATATTACTCTAGATTATTTTTGTGGACACAATTCTTAAACTTTTTAACCATTTGCAACTAAAAACCATAATTTTATCATGATTTAATTATCCGTCATATTTTATTTTATTAATAATTCTTGAGCATACATAGTGCAGTCTTCTTTGTGTATTCTAAGACAATAATTTTATCCAAATTTCTTTATTGATCCTTAAAAATCATTTGCCTGCGGTGGCCAATACCCACTTTCCATTTTTATTTTTAAAATATAGGGTTAATTTTTTTTTTGTGGACACAATTCTCAAACTTTTTAACAACTTGCAACTAAAAACATGAGTTAGTTATTGTTCTTTTATTTTTCTTGAGAATACATACTGTTGTCTTCATTGTGATTCCAAGACTATAATTTTTTCCAAATTTTTTTTTTGTTTCTTAAAAATCATTTGCCTGCGGGCGCCAATACCCGCTTTCAATTTTTATTTTCAAAATAATACTCTTGTTTATTTTTGTGGACACAATTTTTAAACTTTTTTAGCCACTTGCAACTAAAAATCATAATTTGTTCATGAGCTAGTTATTGTTCTTTTATTTTTCTTGAGAATACATAGTGTAGTCTTCATTGTGATTTCCAAGACTATAATTTTTTCCAATTTTTTTTTTGTTTCTTAAAAATCATTTGCCTGCGGGCGCCAATACCCGCTTTAAATTTTTATTTTCAAAATATTACTCTTGTTTATTTTTGTGGACACAATTTTTAAACTTTTTTAGCCACTTGCAACTAAAAATCATAATTTTTTCATGAGCTAGTTATTGTTCTTTTATTTTTCTTGAGATTACATAGTGTAGTCTTCATTGTGATTTCCAAGACTATAATTTTTTCCAATTTTTTTTTTTGTTTCTTAAAAATCATTTGCCTGCGGGCGCCAATACCCCCTTTCAATTTTTATTTTCAAAATATAGGTCTAGTTTATTTTTGTGGACACAATTCTCAAACTTTTTAACCACTTGCAACTAAAAACCATAATTTTATCATGATTTAATTATCCGTCATATTTTATTTTATTAATTATTCTTGAGCATACATAGTGCAGTCTTCTTTGTGTATTCTAAGACAATAATTTTATCCAAATTTCTTTATTGATCCTTAAAAATCATTTGCCTGCGGGCGCCAATACCCACTTTCCATTTTTATTTTTAAAATATAGGGTTAATTTTTTTTTTGTGGACACAATTCTCAAACTTTTTAACCACTTGCAACTAAAAACATGAGTTAGTTATTGTTCTTTTATTTTTCTTGAGAATACATACTGTTGTCTTCATTGTGATTCCAAGACTATAATTTTTTCCAATTTTTTTTTTTGTTTCTTAAAAATCATTTGCCTGCGGGCGCCAATACCCCCTTTCCATTTTTATTTTCAAAATATTACTGTAGTTTATTTTTATGGACACAATTTTTAAACTTTATTAGCCACTTGCCACTAAAAAAACACAATTTTATCATGATTTAATTATCCGTCATATTTTATTTTATTAATTATTCTTGAGCATACATAGTGCAGTCTTCTTTGTGTATTCTAAGACCATCATTTTATCCAAATTTTTTTTTTGTTTCTTAAAAATCATTTGCCTGCGGGCGCCAATACCCGCTTTCAATTTTTATTTTCAAAATATTACTCTTGTTTATTTTTGTGGACACAATTTTTAAACTTTTTTAGCCACTTGCAACTAAAAATCATAATTTTTTCATGAGCTAGTTATTGTTCTTTTATTTTTCTTGAGATTACATAGTGTAGTCTTCATTGTGATTTCCAAGACTATAATTTTTTCCAATTTTTTTTTTTGTTTCTTAAAAATCATTTGCCTGCGGCCGCCAATACCCCCTTTCAATTTTTATTTTCAAAATATAGGTCTAGTTTATTTTTGTGGACACAATTCTCAAACTTTTTAACCACTTGCAACTAAAAACCATAATTTTATCATGATTTAATTATCCGTCATATTTTATTTTATTAATTATTCTTGAGCATACATAGTGCAGTCTTCTTTGTGTATTCTAAGACAATAATTTTATCCAAATTTCTTTATTGATCCTTAAAAATCATTTGCCTGCGGGCGCCAATACCCACTTTCCATTTTTATTTTTAAAATATAGGGTTAATTTTTTTTTTGTGGACACAATTCTCAAACTTTTTAACCACTTGCAACTAAAAACATGAGTTAGTTATTGTTCTTTTATTTTTCTTGAGAATACATACTGTTGTCTTCATTGTGATTCCAAGACTATAATTTTTTCCAATTTTTTTTTTTGTTTCTTAAAAATCATTTGCCTGCGGGCGCCAATACCCCCTTTCCATTTTTATTTTCAAAATATTACTGTAGTTTATTTTTATGGACACAATTTTTAAACTTTATTAGCCACTTGCCACTAAAAAAACACAATTTTATCATGATTTAATTATCCGTCATATTTTATTTTATTAATTATTCTTGAGCATACATAGTGCAGTCTTCTTTGTGTATTCTAAGACCATCATTTTATCCAAATTTTTTTTTTGTTTCTTAAAAATCATTTGCCTGCGGGCGCCAATACCCGCTTTCAATTTTTATTTTCAAAATATTACTCTTGTTTATTTTTGTGGACACAATTTTTAAACTTTTTTAGCCACTTGCAACTAAAAATCATAATTTTTTCATGAGCTAGTTATTGTTCTTTTATTTTTCTTGAGATTACATAGTGTAGTCTTCATTGTGATTTCCAAGACTATAATTTTTTCCAATTTTTTTTTTTGTTTCTTAAAAATCATTTGCCTGCGGGCGCCAATACCCCCTTTCAATTTTTATTTTCAAAATATAGGTCTAGTTTATTTTTGTGGACACAATTCTCAAACTTTTTAACCACTTGCAACTAAAAACCATAATTTTATCATGATTTAATTATCCGTCATATTTTATTTTATTAATTATTCTTGAGCATACATAGTGCAGTCTTCTTTGTGTATTCTAAGACAATAATTTTATCCAAATTTCTTTATTGATCCTTAAAAATCATTTGCCTGCGGGCGCCAATACCCACTTTCCATTTTTATTTTTAAAATATAGGGTTAATTTTTTTTTTGTGGACACAATTCTCAAACTTTTTAACCACTTGCAACTAAAAACATGAGTTAGTTATTGTTCTTTTATTTTTCTTGAGAATACATACTGTTGTCTTCATTGTGATTCCAAGACTATAATTTTTTCCAATTTTTTTTTTTGTTTCTTAAAAATCATTTGCCTGCGGGCGCCAATACCCCCTTTCCATTTTTATTTTCAAAATATTACTGTAGTTTATTTTTATGGACACAATTTTCAAACTTTATTAGCCACTTGCCACTAAAAAAACACAATTTTATCATGATTTAATTATCCGTCATATTTTATTTTATTAATTATTCTTGAGCATACATAGTGCAGTCTTCTTTGTGTATTCTAAGACCATCATATTATCCAAATTTTTTTTTTGTTTCTTAAAAATCATTTGCCTGCGGGCGCCAATACCCGCTTTCAATTTTTATTTTCAAAATATTACTCTTGTTTATTTTTGTGGACACAATTTTTAATCTTTTTTAGCCACTTGCAACTAAAAATCATAATTTTATCATGAGTTAGTTATTGTTCTTTTATTTTTCTTGAGAATACATAGTGTAGTCTTCATTGTGATTTCCAAGACTATAATTTTTTCCAATTTTTTTTTTGTTTCTTAAAAATCATTTGCCTGCGGGCGCCAATACCCGCTTTCAATTTTTATTTTCAAAATATTACTCTTGTTTATTTTTGTGGACACAATTTTTAAACTTTTTTAGCCACTTGCCACTAAAAAAACCTAATTTTATCATGATTTAATTATCCTTCTTTTATTTTTCTTTAGAAATCATAGTGCAGTCTTCATTGTGTATGTTAAGACCATAATTTTTTTTTGATCCTTTAAAATCATTTGCCTGCGGGCGCCAATACCCACTTTCCATTTTTATTTTCAAAATATAGTTCTATTTTTTTTTTTTTGGTGGACACAATTTTCAAACCTATTAACCACTCATAACTAAAAAATATAATTTTATTAAGAATTAGTTGCCATTCATTTAATTTTCTTGAGAATACATATTTCAGTCTTCATTCTTTATTCTAAGTACATATTTCTCCAGAATTTATTTTTTGATCTTTAAAAACCATTTGCCTGCGGGCGCTAATACCCCCTTTCCATTTTTATTTTCAAAATATAGCTCTAATTTATTTTGGTGGACACAATTTTCAAACCTATTAACCACTCACAATTAAAAAATATAATTTTATTATGAGTTGGTTGTCCTTTATTATTCTTAAGAATACATAGTGCAGTCTTCATTGTGTATTTTCAGACCATAATTTTAAGACCCTAATTTTATCCAAATTTCTTTTTTTGTTTCTTAAAAATCATTTGCCTGCGGGCGCCAATACCCCCTTTCAATTTTTATTTTCAAAATATAGGTCTAGTTTATTTTTGTGGACACAATTCTCAAACTTTTTAACCACTTGCAACTAAAAACATGAGTTAGTTATTGTTCTTTTATTTTTCTTGAGAATACATACTGTTGTCTTCATTGTGATTCCAAGACTATAATTTTTTCCAAATTTTTTTTTTGTTTCTAAAAATTCATTTGCCTGCGGGCGCCAATACCCCCTTTCCATTTTTATTTTCAAAATATAGCTCATGTTTATTTTTGAGGTCACAATTTTTAAATATTTTTGACCATGTGCAACTAAAATATAATTTTATCATGAGTAAGTTAATGTTCTTTTATTTTTCTTGAAAATACATATTAAAGATTTCATTCTGTATTCTAAGACTATAATTTTTTCCAAATTTCTTTTTTGAGCCTTTAAAATCAGTTGCCTGCGGGCGCCAATACACCCTTTCCATTCTTATTTTCAAAATATTATTCTAGATTATTTTTGTGGACACAATTCTCAAACTTTTTAACCATTTGCAACTAAAAACCATAATTTTATCATGAGTTAGTTATTGTTCTTTTATTTCTGTTGAGAATACATAGTGTAGTCTTCATTGTGATTTCCAAGACTATAATTTTTTCCAATTTTTTTTTTTGTTTCTTAAAAATCATTTGCCTGCGGGTGCCAATACCCCCTTTCAATTTTTATTTTCAAAATATAGGTCTAGTTTATTTTTGTGGACACAATTCTCAAACTTTTTAACCACTTGCAACTAAAAACATGAGTTAGTTATTGTTCTTTTATTTTTCTTGAAAATACATATTAAAGATTTCATTCTGTATTCTAAGACTATAATTTTTTCCAAATTTCTTTTTTGAGCCTTTAAAATCAGTTGCCTGCCGGCACCAATACACCCTTTCCATTTTTATTTTCAAAATATTACTCTAGATTATTTTTGTGGACACAATTCTTAAACTTTTTAACCATTTGCAACTAAAAACCATAATTTTATCATGATTTAATTATCCGTCATATTTTATTTTATTAATAATTCTTGAGCATACATAGTGCAGTCTTCTTTGTGTATTCTAAGACAATAATTTTATCCAAATTTCTTTATTGATCCTTAAAAATCATTTGCCTGCGGTGGCCAATACCCACTTTCCATTTTTATTTTTAAAATATAGGGTTAATTTTTTTTTTGTGGACACAATTCTCAAACTTTTTAACAACTTGCAACTAAAAACATGAGTTAGTTATTGTTCTTTTATTTTTCTTGAGAATACATACTGTTGTCTTCATTGTGATTCCAAGACTATAATTTTTTCCAAATTTTTTTTTTGTTTCTTAAAAATCATTTGCCTGCGGGCGCCAATACCCGCTTTCAATTTTTATTTTCAAAATAATACTCTTGTTTATTTTTGTGGACACAATTTTTAAACTTTTTTAGCCACTTGCAACTAAAAATCATAATTTGTTCATGAGCTAGTTATTGTTCTTTTATTTTTCTTGAGAATACATAGTGTAGTCTTCATTGTGATTTCCAAGACTATAATTTTTTCCAATTTTTTTTTTGTTTCTTAAAAATCATTTGCCTGCGGGCGCCAATACCCGCTTTCAATTTTTATTTTCAAAATATTACTCTTGTTTATTTTTGTGGACACAATTTTTAAACTTTTTTAGCCACTTGCAACTAAAAATCATAATTTTTTCATGAGCTAGTTATTGTTCTTTTATTTTTCTTGAGATTACATAGTGTAGTCTTCATTGTGATTTCCAAGACTATAATTTTTTCCAATTTTTTTTTTTGTTTCTTAAAAATCATTTGCCTGCGGGCGCCAATACCCCCTTTCAATTTTTATTTTCAAAATATAGGTCTAGTTTATTTTTGTGGACACAATTCTCAAACTTTTTAACCACTTGCAACTAAAAACCATAATTTTATCATGATTTAATTATCCGTCATATTTTATTTTATTAATTATTCTTGAGCATACATAGTGCAGTCTTCTTTGTGTATTCTAAGACAATAATTTTATCCAAATTTCTTTATTGATCCTTAAAAATCATTTGCCTGCGGGCGCCAATACCCACTTTCCATTTTTATTTTTAAAATATAGGGTTAATTTTTTTTTTGTGGACACAATTCTCAAACTTTTTAACCACTTGCAACTAAAAACATGAGTTAGTTATTGTTCTTTTATTTTTCTTGAGAATACATACTGTTGTCTTCATTGTGATTCCAAGACTATAATTTTTTCCAATTTTTTTTTTTGTTTCTTAAAAATCATTTGCCTGCGGGCGCCAATACCCCCTTTCCATTTTTATTTTCAAAATATTACTGTAGTTTATTTTTATGGACACAATTTTTAAACTTTATTAGCCACTTGCCACTAAAAAAACACAATTTTATCATGATTTAATTATCCGTCATATTTTATTTTATTAATTATTCTTGAGCATACATAGTGCAGTCTTCTTTGTGTATTCTAAGACCATCATTTTATCCAAATTTTTTTTTTGTTTCTTAAAAATCATTTGCCTGCGGGCGCCAATACCCGCTTTCAATTTTTATTTTCAAAATATTACTCTTGTTTATTTTTGTGGACACAATTTTTAAACTTTTTTAGCCACTTGCAACTAAAAATCATAATTTTTTCATGAGCTAGTTATTGTTCTTTTATTTTTCTTGAGATTACATAGTGTAGTCTTCATTGTGATTTCCAAGACTATAATTTTTTCCAATTTTTTTTTTTGTTTCTTAAAAATCATTTGCCTGCGGGCGCCAATACCCCCTTTCAATTTTTATTTTCAAAATATAGGTCTAGTTTATTTTTGTGGACACAATTCTCAAACTTTTTAACCACTTGCAACTAAAAACCATAATTTTATCATGATTTAATTATCCGTCATATTTTATTTTATTAATTATTCTTGAGCATACATAGTGCAGTCTTCTTTGTGTATTCTAAGACAATAATTTTATCCAAATTTCTTTATTGATCCTTAAAAATCATTTGCCTGCGGGCGCCAATACCCACTTTCCATTTTTATTTTTAAAATATAGGGTTAATTTTTTTTTTGTGGACACAATTCTCAAACTTTTTAACCACTTGCAACTAAAAACATGAGTTAGTTATTGTTCTTTTATTTTTCTTGAGAATACATACTGTTGTCTTCATTGTGATTCCAAGACTATAATTTTTTCCAATTTTTTTTTTTGTTTCTTAAAAATCATTTGCCTGCGGGCGCCAATACCCCCTTTCCATTTTTATTTTCAAAATATTACTGTAGTTTATTTTTATGGACACAATTTTCAAACTTTATTAGCCACTTGCCACTAAAAAAACACAATTTTATCATGATTTAATTATCCGTCATATTTTATTTTATTAATTATTCTTGAGCATACATAGTGCAGTCTTCTTTGTGTATTCTAAGACCATCATTTTATCCAAATTTTTTTTTTGTTTCTTAAAAATCATTTGCCTGCGGGCGCCAATACCCGCTTTCAATTTTTATTTTCAAAATATTACTCTTGTTTATTTTTGTGGACACAATTTTTAATCTTTTTTAGCCACTTGCAACTAAAAATCATAATTTTATCATGAGTTAGTTATTGTTCTTTTATTTTTCTTGAGAATACATAATGTAGTCTTCATTGTGATTTCCAAGACTATAATTTTTTCCAATTTTTTTTTTGTTTCTTAAAAATCATTTGCCTGCGGGCGCCAATACCCGCTTTCAATTTTTATTTTCAAAATATTACTCTTGTTTATTTTTGTGGACACAATTTTTAAACTTTTTTAGCCACTTGCCACTAAAAAAACCTAATTTTATCATGATTTAATTATCCTTCTTTTATTTTTCTTTAGAAATCATAGTGCAGTCTTCATTGTGTATGTTAAGACCATAATTTTTTTTTGATCCTTTAAAATCATTTGCCTGCGGGCGCCAATACCCACTTTCCATTTTTATTTTCAAAATATAGTTCTATTTTTTTTTTTTTGGTGGACACAATTTTCAAACCTATTAACCACTCATAACTAAAAAATATAATTTTATTAAGAATTAGTTGCCATTCATTTAATTTTCTTGAGAATACATATTTCAGTCTTCATTCTTTATTCTAAGTACATATTTCTCCAGAATTTATTTTTTGATCTTTAAAAACCATTTGCCTGCGGGCGCTAATACCCCCTTTCCATTTTTATTTTCAAAATATAGCTCTAATTTATTTTGGTGGACACAATTTTCAAACCTATTAACCACTCACAATTAAAAAATATAATTTTATTATGAGTTGGTTGTCCTTTATTTTTCTTAAGAATACATAGTGCAGTCTTCATTGTGTATTTTCAGACCATAATTTTAAGACCCTAATTTTATCCAAATTTCTTTTTTTGTTTCTTAAAAATCATTTGCCTGCGGGCGCCAATACCCCCTTTCAATTTTTATTTTCAAAATATAGGTCTAGTTTATTTTTGTGGACACAATTCTCAAACTTTTTAACCACTTGCAACTAAAAACATGAGTTAGTTATTGTTCTTTTATTTTTCTTGAGAATACATACTGTTGTCTTCATTGTGATTCCAAGACTATAATTTTTTCCAAATTTTTTTTTTGTTTCTAAAAATTCATTTGCCTGCGGGCGCCAATACCCCCTTTCCATTTTTATTTTCAAAATATAGCTCATGTTTATTTTTGAGGTCACAATTTTTAAATATTTTTGACCATGTGCAACTAAAATATAATTTTATCATGAGTAAGTTAATGTTCTTTTATTTTTCTTGAAAATACATATTAAAGATTTCATTCTGTATTCTAAGACTATAATTTTTTCCAAATTTCTTTTTTGAGCCTTTAAAATCAGTTGCCTGCGGGCACCAATACACCCTTTCCATTTTTATTTTCAAAATATTACTCTAGATTATTTTTGTGGACACAATTCTCAAACTTTTTAACCATTTGCAACTAAAAACCATAATTTTATCATGAGTTAGTTATTGTTCTTTTATTTCTGTTGAGAATACATAGTGTAGTCTTCATTGTGATTTCCAAGACTATAATTTTTTCCAATTTTTTTTTTTGTTTCTTAAAAATTATTTGCCTGCGGCCGCCAATACCCCCTTTCAATTTTTATTTTCAAAATATAGGTCTAGTTTATTTTTGTGGACACAATTCTCAAACTTTTTAACCACTTGCAACTAAAAACATGAGTTAGTTATTGTTCTTTTATTTTTCTTGAGAATACATACTGTTGTCTTCATTGTGATTCCAAGACTATAATTTTTTCCAAATTTTTTTTTTGTTTCTAAAAATTCATTTGCCTGCGGGCGCCAATACCCCCTTTCCATTTTTATTTTCAAAATATAGCTCATGTTTATTTTTGAGGTCACAATTTTTAAATATTTTTGACCATGTGCAACTAAAATATAATTTTATCATGAGTAAGTTAATGTTCTTTTATTTTTCTTGAAAATACATATTAAAGATTTCATTCTGTATTCTAAGACTATAATTTTTTCCAAATTTCTTTTTTGAGCCTTTAAAATCAGTTGCCTGCGGGCACCAATACACCCTTTCCATTTTTATTTTCAAAATATTACTCTAGATTATTTTTGTGGACACAATTCTCAAACTTTTTAACCATTTGCAACTAAAAACCATAATTTTATCATGAGTTAGTTATTGTTCTTTTATTTCTGTTGAGAATACATAGTGTAGTCTTCATTGTGATTTCCAAGACTATAATTTTTTCCAATTTTTTTTTTTGTTTCTTAAAAATTATTTGCCTGCGGCCGCCAATACCCCCTTTCAATTTTTATTTTCAAAATATAGGTCTAGTTTATTTTTGTGGACACAATTCTCAAACTTTTTAACCACTTGCAACTAAAAACCATAATTTTATCATGATTTAATTATCCGTCATATTTTATTTTATTAATTATTCTTGAGCATACATAGTGCAGTCTTCTTTGTGTATTCTAAGACAATAATTTTATCCAAATTTCTTTATTGATCCTTAAAAATCATTTGCCTGCGGGCGCCAATACCCACTTTCCATTTTTATTTTTAAAATATAGGGTTAATTTTTTTTTTGTGGACACAATTCTCAAACTTTTTAACAACTTGCAACTAAAAACATGAGTTAGTTATTGTTCTTTTATTTTTCTTGAGAATACATACTGTTGTCTTCATTGTGATTCCAAGACTATAATTTTTTCCAAATTTTTTTTTTGTTTCTTAAAAAACATTTGCCTGCGGGCGCCAATACCCGCTTTCAATTTTTATTTTCAAAATATTACTCTTGTTTATTTTTGTGGACACAATTTTTAAACTTCTTTAGCCACTTGCAACTAAAAATCATAATTTTATCATGAGCTAGTTATTGTTCTTTTATTTTTCTTGAGAATACATAGTGTAGTCTTCATTGTGATTTCCAAGACTATAATTTTTTCCAATTTTTTTTTTGTTTCTTAAAAATCATTTGCCGGCGGGCGCCAATACCCGCTTTCAATTTTTATTTTCAAAATATTACTCTTGTTTATTTTTGTGGACACAATTTTTAAACTTTTTTAGCCACTTGCCACTAAAAAAACCTAATTTTATCATGATTTAATTATCCTTCTTTTATTTTTCTTTAGAAATCATAGTGCAGTTTTCATTGTGTATGTTAAGACCATAATTTTTTTTTGATCCTTTAAAATCATTTTCCTGCGGGCGCCAATACCCACTTTCCATTTTTATTTTCAAAATATAGTTCTATTTTTTTTTTTTGGTGGACACAATTTTCAAACCTATTAACCACTCATAACTAAATAATATAATTTTATTAAGAATTAGTTGCCTTTCATTTAATTTTCTTGAGAATACATATTTCAGTCTTCATTCTTTATTCTAAGTACATATTTCTCCCGAATTTATTTTTTGATCTTTAAAAACCATTTGCCTGCGGGCGCTAATACCCCCTTTCCATTTTTATTTTCAAAATATAGCTCTAATTTATTTTGGTGGACACAATTTTCAAACCTATTAACCACTCACAATTAAAAAATATAATTTTATTATGAGTTGGTTGTCCTTTATTTTTCTTAAGAATACATAGTGCAGTCTTCATTGTGTATTTTCAGACCATAATTTTAAGACCCTAATTTTATCCAAATTTCTTTTTTTATTCTTAAAAACCATTTGCCTGCGGGCGCCAAATCCCCCTTTCAATTTTTATTTTCAAAATTTAGCTCTACTTTATTTTTGTGGACATAATTTTTAAACTTTATTAGCCACTTGCCACTAAAAAACATAATTTCATCATGATTGGATTATCCTTCATTTATTTTTCTTGAGAAAACCTTGTGCAGCCTTCATTGTGTATGTTAAGACCATCATTTTTTCCAAATTTTTTTTTTGTTTCTTAAAAATCATTTGCCTGCGGGCGCCAATACCCCCTTTCCATATTTATTTTCAAAATATAGGTCTAGTTTATTTTTGTGGACACAATTCTCAAACTTTTTAACCACTTGCAACTAAAAACATGAGTTAGTTATTGTTCTTTTATTTTTCTTGAGAATACATACTGTTGTCTTCATTGTGATTCCAAGACTATAATTTTTTCCAAATTTTTTTTTTGTTTCTAAAAATTCATTTGCCTGCGGGCGCCAATACACCCTTTCCATTCTTATTTTCAAAATATTATTCTAGATTATTTTTGTGGACACAATTCTCAAACTTTTTAACCATTTGCAAGTAAAAACCATAATTTTATCATGAGTTAGTTATTGTTCTTTTATTTCTGTTGAGAATACATAGTGTAGTCTTCATTGTGATTTCCAAGACTATAATTTTTTCCAATTTTTTTTTTTGTTTCTTAAAAATCATTTGCCTGCGGGTGCCAATACCCCCTTTCAATTTTTATTTTCAAAATATAGGTCTAGTTTATTTTTGTGGACACAATTCTCAAACTTTTTAACCACTTGCAACTAAAAACCATAATTTTATCATGATTTAATTATCCGTCATATTTTATTTTATTAATTATTCTTGAGCATACATAGTGCAGTCTTCTTTGTGTATTCTAAGACCATCATTTTATCCAAATTTTTTTTTTGTTTCTTAAAAATCATTTGCCTGCGGGCGCCAATACCCGCTTTCAATTTTTATTTTCAAAATATTACTCTTGTTTATTTTTGTGGACACAATTTTTAAACTTTTTTAGCCACTTGCAACTAAAAATCATAATTTTATCATGAGTTAGTTATTGTTCTTTTATTTTTCTTGAGAATACATAGTGTAGTCTTCATTGTGATTTCCAAGACTATAATTTTTTCCAATTTTTTTTTTGTTTCTTAAAAATCATTTGCCTGCGGGCGCCAATACCCGCTTTCAATTTTTATTTTCAAAATATTACTCTTGTTTATTTTTGTGGACACAATTTTTAAACTTTATTAGCCACTTGCCACTAAAAAAACACAATTTTATCATGATTTAATTATCCGTCATATTTTATTTTATTAATTATTCTTGAGCATACATAGTGCAGTCTTCTTTGTGTATTCTAAGACCATCATTTTATCCAAATTTTTTTTTTGTTTCTTAAAAATCATTTGCCTGCGGGCGCCTATACCCGCTTTCAATTTTTATTTTCAAAATATTACTCTTGTTTATTTTTGTGGACACAATTTTTAAACTTTTTTAGCCACTTGCCACTAAAAAAACCTAATTTTATCATGATTTAATTATCCTTCTTTTATTTTTCTTTAAAAATCATAGTACAGTCTTCATTGTGTATGTTAAGACCATAATTTTTTTTTGATCCTTTAAAATCATTTGCCTGCGGGCGCCAATACCCACTTTCCATTTTTATTTTCAAAATATAGTTCTATTTTTTTTTTTTGGTGGACACAATTTTCAAACCTAATAACCACTCATAACTAAAAAATATAATTTTATTAAGAATTAGTTGCCTTTCATTTAATTTTCTAGAGAATACATATTTCAGTCTTCATTCTTTATTCTAAGTACATATTTCTCCCGAATTTATTTTTTGATCTTTAAAAACCATTTGCCTGCGGGCGCTAATACCCCCTTTCCATTTTTATTTTCAAAATATAGCTTTAATTTATTTTGGTGGACACAATTTTCAAACCTATTAACCACTCACAATTAAAAAATATAATTTTATTATGAGTTGGTTGTCCTTTATTTTTCTTAAGAATACTTAGTGCAGTCTTCATTGTGTATTTTCAGACCATAATTTTAAGACCATAATTTTATCCAAATTTCTTTTTTTGTTTCTTAAAATTCATTTGCCTGCGGGCGCCAATACCCCCTTTCAATTTTTATTTTCAAAATATAGGTCTAGTTTATTTTTGTGGACACAATTCTCAAACTTTTTAAACACTTGCAACTAAAAACATGAGTAAGTTAATGTTCTTTTATTTTTCTTGAAAATACATATTAAAGATTTCATTCTGTATTCTAAGACTATAATTTTTTCCAAATTTCTTTTTTGAGCCTTTAAAATCAGTTGCCTGCGGGCACCAATACACCCTTTCCATTTTTATTTTCAAAATATTACTCTAGATTATTTTTGTGGACACAATTCTCAAACTTTTTAACCATTTGCAACTAAAAACCATAATTTTATCATGAGTTAGTTATTGTTCTTTTATTTCTGTTGAGAATACATAGTGTAGTCTTCATTGTGATTTCCAAGACTATAATTTTTTCCAATTTTTTTTTTTGTTTCTTAAAAATCATTTGCCTGCGGGCGCCAATACCCCCTTTCAATTTTTATTTTCAAAATATAGGTCTAGTTTATTTTTGTGGACACAATTCTCAAACTTTTTAACCACTTGCAACTAAAAACCATAATTTTATCATGATTTAATTATCCGTCATATTTTATTTTATTAATTATTCTTGAGCATACATAGTGCAGTCTTCTTTGTGTATTCTAAGACAATAATTTTATCCAAATTTCTTTATTGATCCTTAAAAATCATTTGCCTGCGGTGGCCAATACCCGCTTTCCATTTTTATTTTTAAAATATAGGGTTAATTTTTTTTTTGTGGACACAATTCTCAAACTTTTTAACAACTTGCAACTCAAAACATGAGTTAGTTATTGTTCTTTTATTTTTCTTGAGAATACATACTGTTGTCTTCATTGTGATTCCAAGACTATAATTTTTTCCAAATTTTTTTTTTGTTTCTTAAAAATCATTTGCCTGCGGGCGCCAATACCCGCTTTCAATTTTTATTTTCAAAATATTACTCTTGTTTATTTTTGTGGACACAATTTTTAAACTTTTTTAGCCACTTGCAACTAAAAATCATAATTTTTTCATGAGCTAGTTATTGTTCTTTTATTTTTCTTGAGAATACATAGTGTAGTCTTCATTGTGATTTCCAAGACTATAATTTTTTCCAATTTTTTTTTTGTTTCTTAAAAATCATTTGCCTGCGGGCGCCAATACCCGCTTTCAATTTTTATTTTCAAAATATTACTCTTGTTTATTTTTGTGGACACAATTTTTAAACTTTTTTAGCCACTTGCCACAAAAAAAACATAATTTTATCATGATTTAATTATCCTTCTTTTATTTTTCTTTAGAAATCATAGTGCAGTCTTCATTGTGTATGTTAAGACCATAATTTTTTTTTGATCCTTTAAAATCATTTTCCTGCGGGCGCCAATACCCACTTTCCATTTTTATTTTCAAAATATAGTTCTATTTTTTTTTTTTGGTGGACACAATTTTCAAACCTATTAACCACTCATAACTAAAAAATATAATTTTATTAAGAATTAGTTGCCTTTCATTTAATTTTCTTGAGAATACATATTTCAGTCTTCATTCTTTATTCTAAGTACATATTTCTCCCGAATTTATTTTTTGATCTTTAAAAACCATTTGCCTGCGGGCGCTAATACCCCCTTTCCATTTTTATTTTCAAAATATAGCTCTAATTTATTTTGGTGGACACAATTTTCAAACCTATTAACCACTCACAATTAAAAAATATAATTTTATTATGAGTTGGTTGTCCTTTATTTTTCTTAAGAATACATAGTGCAGTCTTCATTGTGTATTTTCAGACCATAATTTTAAGACCCTAATTTTATCCAAATTTCTTTTTTTATTCTTAAAAAACCATTTGCATGCGGGCGCCAAATCCCCCTTACAATTTTTATTTTCAAAATTTAGCTCTACTTTATTTTTGTGGACATAATTTTTAAACTTTATTAGCACACTTGCCACTAAAAAACATAATTATATCACGATTTAATTATCCTTCATATTTTATTCCATTCATTTCGCTTGAGAAAACATAGTTCCGTCTTCATTCTGTATTCTAAGTACATATTTCTCCCGAATTTCTTTTTTAATCCTTAAAAACCATTTGCCTGCGCATGCCACAACCCCCTTTCAATTTTTATTTTAAAAATATAGCTCTAGTTCATATTTTGTGGACACAATTTTCAAAACCTATTAACCACTCGCTACTAAATAATATAATTTTATTATGAGTTAGTTTTCCTTTATTTATTTTTCTTGAGAATTCATAGTGCAGTCATCCTTGTGATTTCCAAGACTATAATTTTTTCCAATTTTTTTTTTTGTTTCTTAAAAATCATTTGCCTGCGGGCGCCAATACCCCCTTTCAATTTTTATTTTCAAAATATAGGTCTAGTTTATTTTTGTGGACACAATTCTCAAACTTTTTAACCACTTGCAACTAAAAACCATAATTTTATCATGATTTAATTATCCGTCATATTTTATTTTATTAATTATTCTTGAGCATACATAGTGCAGTCTTCTTTGTGTATTCTAAGACAATAATTTTATCCAAATTTCTTTATTGATCCTTAAAAATCATTTGCCTGCGGGCGCCAATACCCACTTTCCATTTTTATTTTTAAAATATAGGGTTAATTTTTTTTTTGTGGACACAATTCTCAAACTTTTTAACCACTTGCAACTAAAAACATGAGTTAGTTATTGTTCTTTTATTTTTCTTGAGAATACATACTGTTGTCTTCATTGTGATTCCAAGACTATAATTTTTTCCAATTTTTTTTTTTGTTTCTTAAAAATCATTTGCCTGCGGGCGCCAATACCCCCTTTCCATTTTTATTTTCAAAATATTACTGTAGTTTATTTTTATGGACACAATTTTCAAACTTTATTAGCCACTTGCCACTAAAAAAACACAATTTTATCATGATTTAA
Source organism: Diuraphis noxia (assembly GCF_037042655.1). Classification (NCBI taxonomy): domain Eukaryota; kingdom Metazoa; phylum Arthropoda; class Insecta; order Hemiptera; family Aphididae; genus Diuraphis; species Diuraphis noxia. Next base: position 32,615,281 of record NW_028301715.1, on the reverse strand, counting down.
TTATCCGTCATATTTTATTTTATTAATTATTCTTGAGCATACATAGTGCAGTCTTCTTTGTGTATTCTAAGACCATCATTTTATCCAAATTTTTTTTTTGTTTCTTAAAAATCATTTGCCTGCGGGCGCCAATACCCGCTTTCAATTTTTATTTTCAAAATATTACTCTTGTTTATTTTTGTGGACACAATTTTTAATCTTTTTTAGCCACTTGCAACTAAAAATCATAATTTTATCATGAGTTAGTTATTGTTCTTTTATTTTTCTTGAGAATACATAGTGTAGTCTTCATTGTGATTTCCAAGACTATAATTTTTTCCAATTTTTTTTTTGTTTCTTAAAAATCATTTGCCTGCGGGCGCCAATACCCGCTTTCAATTTTTATTTTCAAAATATTACTCTTGTTTATTTTTGTGGACACAATTTTTAAACTTTTTTAGCCACTTGCCACTAAAAAAACCTAATTTTATCATGATTTAATTATCCTTCTTTTATTTTTCTTTAGAAATCATAGTGCAGTCTTCATTGTGTATGTTAAGACCATAATTTTTTTTTGATCCTTTAAAATCATTTGCCTGCGGGCGCCAATACCCACTTTCCATTTTTATTTTCAAAATATAGTTCTATTTTTTTTTTTTTGGTGGACACAATTTTCAAACCTATTAACCACTCATAACTAAAAAATATAATTTTATTAAGAATTAGTTGCCATTCATTTAATTTTCTTGAGAATACATATTTCAGTCTTCATTCTTTATTCTAAGTACATATTTCTCCAGAATTTATTTTTTGATCTTTAAAAACCATTTGCCTGCGGGCGCTAATACCCCCTTTCCATTTTTATTTTCAAAATATAGCTCTAATTTATTTTGGTGGACACAATTTTCAAACCTATTAACCACTCACAATTAAAAAATATAATTTTATTATGAGTTGGTTGTCCTTTATTTTTCTTAAGAATACATAGTGCAGTCTTCATTGTGTATTTTCAGACCATAATTTTAAGACCCTAATTTTATCCAAATTTCTTTTTTTGTTTCTTAAAAATCATTTGCCTGCGGGCGCCAATACCCCCTTTCAATTTTTATTTTCAAAATATAGGTCTAGTTTATTTTTGTGGACACAATTCTCAAACTTTTTAACCACTTGCAACTAAAAACACGAGTTAGTTATTGTTCTTTTATTTTTCTTGAGAATACATACTGTTGTCTTCATTGTGATTCCAAGACTATAATTTTTTCCAAATTTTTTTTTTGTTTCTAAAAATTCATTTGCCTGCGGGCGCCAATACCCCCTTTCCATTTTTATTTTCAAAATATAGCTCATGTTTATTTTTGAGGTCACAATTTTTAAATATTTTTGACCATGTGCAACTAAAATATAATTTTATCATGAGTAAGTTAATGTTCTTTTATTTTTCTTGAAAATACATATTAAAGATTTCATTCTGTATTCTAAGACTATAATTTTTTCCAAATTTCTTTTTTGAGCCTTTAAAATCAGTTGCCTGCGGGCGCCAATACACCCTTTCCATTCTTATTTTCAAAATATTATTCTAGATTATTTTTGTGGACACAATTCTCAAACTTTTTAACCATTTGCAACTAAAAACCATAATTTTATCATGAGTTAGTTATTGTTCTTTTATTTCTGTTGAGAATACATAGTGTAGTCTTCATTGTGATTTCCAAGACTATAATTTTTTCCAATTTTTTTTTTTGTTTCTTAAAAATCATTTGCCTGCGGGTGCCAATACCCCCTTTCAATTTTTATTTTCAAAATATAGGTCTAGTTTATTTTTGTGGACACAATTCTCAAACTTTTTAACCACTTGCAACTAAAAACCATAATTTTATCATGATTTAATTATCCGTCATATTTTATTTTATTAATTATTCTTGAGCATACATAGTGCAGTCTTCTTTGTGTATTCTAAGACAATAATTTTATCCAAATTTCTTTATTGATCCTTAAAAATCATTTGCCTGCGGGCGCCAATACCCACTTTCCATTTTTATTTTTAAAATATAGGGTTAATTTTTTTTTTGTGGACACAATTCTCAAACTTTTTAACAACTTGCAACTAAAAACATGAGTTAGTTATTGTTCTTTTATTTTTCTTGAGAATACATACTGTTGTCTTCATTGTGATTCCAAGACTATAATTTTTTCCAAATTTTTTTTTTGTTTCTTAAAAAACATTTGCCTGCGGGCGCCAATACCCGCTTTCAATTTTTATTTTCAAAATATTACTCTTGTTTATTTTTGTGGACACAATTTTTAAACTTCTTTAGCCACTTGCAACTAAAAATCATAATTTTATCATGAGCTAGTTATTGTTCTTTTATTTTTCTTGAGAATACATAGTGTAGTCTTCATTGTGATTTCCAAGACTATAATTTTTTCCAATTTTTTTTTTGTTTCTTAAAAATCATTTGCCGGCGGGCGCCAATACCCGCTTTCAATTTTTATTTTCAAAATATTACTCTTGTTTATTTTTGTGGACACAATTTTTAAACTTTTTTAGCCACTTGCCACTAAAAAAACCTAATTTTATCATGATTTAATTATCCTTCTTTTATTTTTCTTTAGAAATCATAGTGCAGTTTTCATTGTGTATGTTAAGACCATAATTTTTTTTTGATCCTTTAAAATCATTTTCCTGCGGGCGCCAATACCCACTTTCCATTTTTATTTTCAAAATATAGTTCTATTTTTTTTTTTTGGTGGACACAATTTTCAAACCTATTAACCACTCACAATTAAAAAATATAATTTTATTATGAGTTGGTTGTCCTTTATTTTTCTTAAGAATACATAGTGCAGTCTTCATTGTGTATTTTCAGACCATAATTTTAAGACCCTAATTTTATCCAAATTTCTTTTTTTATTCTTAAAAACCATTTGCCTGCGGGCGCCAAATCCCCCTTTCAATTTTTATTTTCAAAATTTAGCTCTACTTTATTTTTGTGGACATAATTTTTAAACTTTATTAGCCACTTGCCACTAAAAAACATAATTTCATCATGATTGGATTATCCTTCATTTATTTTTCTTGAGAAAACCTTGTGCAGCCTTCATTGTGTATGTTAAGACCATCATTTTTTCCAAATTTTTTTTTTGTTTCTTAAAAATCATTTGCCTGCGGGCGCCAATACCCCCTTTCCATATTTATTTTCAAAATATAGGTCTAGTTTATTTTTGTGGACACAATTCTCAAACTTTTTAACCACTTGCAACTAAAAACATGAGTTAGTTATTGTTCTTTTATTTTTCTTGAGAATACATACTGTTGTCTTCATTGTGATTCCAAGACTATAATTTTTTCCAAATTTTTTTTTTGTTTCTAAAAATTCATTTGCCTGCGGGCGCCAATACACCCTTTCCATTCTTATTTTCAAAATATTATTCTAGATTATTTTTGTGGACACAATTCTCAAACTTTTTAACCATTTGCAACTAAAAACCATAATTTTATCATGAGTTAGTTATTGTTCTTTTATTTCTGTTGAGAATACATAGTGTAGTCTTCATTGTGATTTCCAAGACTATAATTTTTTCCAATTTTTTTTTTTGTTTCTTAAAAATCATTTGCCTGCGGGTGCCAATACCCCCTTTCAATTTTTATTTTCAAAATATAGGTCTAGTTTATTTTTGTGGACACAATTCTCAAACTTTTTAACCACTTGCAACTAAAAACCATAATTTTATCATGATTTAATTATCCGTCATATTTTATTTTATTAATTATTCTTGAGCATACATAGTGCAGTCTTCTTTGTGTATTCTAAGACCATCATTTTATCCAAATTTTTTTTTTGTTTCTTAAAAATCATTTGCCTGCGGGCGCCAATACCCGCTTTCAATTTTTATTTTCAAAATATTACTCTTGTTTATTTTTGTGGACACAATTTTTAAACTTTTTTAGCCACTTGCAACTAAAAATCATAATTTTATCATGAGTTAGTTATTGTTCTTTTATTTTTCTTGAGAATACATAGTGTAGTCTTCATTGTGATTTCCAAGACTATAATTTTTTCCAATTTTTTTTTTGTTTCTTAAAAATCATTTGCCTGCGGGCGCCAATACCCGCTTTCAATTTTTATTTTCAAAATATTACTCTTGTTTATTTTTGTGGACACAATTTTTAAACTTTTTTAGCCACTTGCCACTAAAAAAACCTAATTTTATCATGATTTAATTATCCTTCTTTTATTTTTCTTTAAAAATCATAGTACAGTCTTCATTGTGTATGTTAAGACCATAATTTTTTTTTGATCCTTTAAAATCATTTGCCTGCGGGCGCCAATACCCACTTTCCATTTTTATTTTCAAAATATAGTTCTATTTTTTTTTTTTTGGTGGACACAATTTTCAAACCTAATAACCACTCATAACTAAAAAATATAATTTTATTAAGAATTAGTTGCCTTTCATTTAATTTTCTAGAGAATACATATTTCAGTCTTCATTCTTTATTCTAAGTACATATTTCTCCCGAATTTATTTTTTGATCTTTAAAAACCATTTGCCTGCGGGCGCTAATACCCCCTTTCCATTTTTATTTTCAAAATATAGCTTTAATTTATTTTGGTGGACACAATTTTCAAACCTATTAACCACTCACAATTAAAAAATATAATTTTATTATGAGTTGGTTGTCCTTTATTTTTCTTAAGAATACTTAGTGCAGTCTTCATTGTGTATTTTCAGACCATAATTTTAAGACCATAATTTTATCCAAATTTCTTTTTTTGTTTCTTAAAATTCATTTGCCTGCGGGCGCCAATACCCCCTTTCAATTTTTATTTTCAAAATATAGGTCTAGTTTATTTTTGTGGACACAATTCTCAAACTTTTTAAACACTTGCAACTAAAAACATGAGTAAGTTAATGTTCTTTTATTTTTCTTGAAAATACATATTAAAGATTTCATTCTGTATTCTAAGACTATAATTTTTTCCAAATTTCTTTTTTGAGCCTTTAAAATCAGTTGCCTGCGGGCACCAATACACCCTTTCCATTTTTATTTTCAAAATATTACTCTAGATTATTTTTGTGGACACAATTCTCAAACTTTTTAACCATTTGCAACTAAAAACCATAATTTTATCATGAGTTAGTTATTGTTCTTTTATTTCTGTTGAGAATACATAGTGTAGTCTTCATTGTGATTTCCAAGACTATAATTTTTTCCAATTTTTTTTTTTGTTTCTTAAAAATCATTTGCCTGCGGGCGCCAATACCCCCTTTCAATTTTTATTTTCAAAATATAGGTCTAGTTTATTTTTGTGGACACAATTCTCAAACTTTTTAACCACTTGCAACTAAAAACCATAATTTTATCATGATTTAATTATCCGTCATATTTTATTTTATTAATTATTCTTGAGCATACATAGTGCAGTCTTCTTTGTGTATTCTAAGACAATAATTTTATCCAAATTTCTTTATTGATCCTTAAAAATCATTTGCCTGCGGTGGCCAATACCCGCTTTCCATTTTTATTTTTAAAATATAGGGTTAATTTTTTTTTTGTGGACACAATTCTCAAACTTTTTAACAACTTGCAACTCAAAACATGAGTTAGTTATTGTTCTTTTATTTTTCTTGAGAATACATACTGTTGTCTTCATTGTGATTCCAAGACTATAATTTTTTCCAAATTTTTTTTTTGTTTCTTAAAAATCATTTGCCTGCGGGCGCCAATACCCGCTTTCAATTTTTATTTTCAAAATATTACTCTTGTTTATTTTTGTGGACACAATTTTTAAACTTTTTTAGCCACTTGCAACTAAAAATCATAATTTTTTCATGAGCTAGTTATTGTTCTTTTATTTTTCTTGAGAATACATAGTGTAGTCTTCATTGTGATTTCCAAGACTATAATTTTTTCCAATTTTTTTTTTGTTTCTTAAAAATCATTTGCCTGCGGGCGCCAATACCCGCTTTCAATTTTTATTTTCAAAATATTACTCTTGTTTATTTTTGTGGACACAATTTTTAAACTTTTTTAGCCACTTGCCACAAAAAAAACATAATTTTATCATGATTTAATTATCCTTCTTTTATTTTTCTTTAGAAATCATAGTGCAGTCTTCATTGTGTATGTTAAGACCATAATTTTTTTTTGATCCTTTAAAATCATTTTCCTGCGGGCGCCAATACCCACTTTCCATTTTTATTTTCAAAATATAGTTCTATTTTTTTTTTTTGGTGGACACAATTTTCAAACCTATTAACCACTCATAACTAAAAAATATAATTTTATTAAGAATTAGTTGCCTTTCATTTAATTTTCTTGAGAATACATATTTCAGTCTTCATTCTTTATTCTAAGTACATATTTCTCCCGAATTTATTTTTTGATCTTTAAAAACCATTTGCCTGCGGGCGCTAATACCCCCTTTCCATTTTTATTTTCAAAATATAGCTCTAATTTATTTTGGTGGACACAATTTTCAAACCTATTAACCACTCACAATTAAAAAATATAATTTTATTATGAGTTGGTTGTCCTTTATTTTTCTTAAGAATACATAGTGCAGTCTTCATTGTGTATTTTCAGACCATAATTTTAAGACCCTAATTTTATCCAAATTTCTTTTTTTATTCTTAAAAAACCATTTGCATGCGGGCGCCAAATCCCCCTTACAATTTTTATTTTCAAAATTTAGCTCTACTTTATTTTTGTGGACATAATTTTTAAACTTTATTAGCACACTTGCCACTAAAAAACATAATTATATCACGATTTAATTATCCTTCATATTTTATTCCATTCATTTCGCTTGAGAAAACATAGTTCCGTCTTCATTCTGTATTCTAAGTACATATTTCTCCCGAATTTCTTTTTTAATCCTTAAAAACCATTTGCCTGCGCATGCCACAACCCCCTTTCAATTTTTATTTTAAAAATATAGCTCTAGTTCATATTTTGTGGACACAATTTTCAAAACCTATTAACCACTCGCTACTAAATAATATAATTTTATTATGAGTTAGTTTTCCTTTATTTATTTTTCTTGAGAATTCATAGTGCAGTCATCCTTGTGATTTCCAAGACTATAATTTTTTCCAATTTTTTTTTTTGTTTCTTAAAAATCATTTGCCTGCGGGCGCCAATACCCCCTTTCAATTTTTATTTTCAAAATATAGGTCTAGTTTATTTTTGTGGACACAATTCTCAAACTTTTTAACCACTTGCAACTAAAAACCATAATTTTATCATGATTTAATTATCCGTCATATTTTATTTTATTAATTATTCTTGAGCATACACAGTGCAGTCTTCTTTGTGTATTCTAAGACAATAATTTTATCCAAATTTCTTTATTGATCCTTAAAAATCATTTGCCTGCGGGCGCCAATACCCACTTTCCATTTTTATTTTTAAAATATAGGGTTAATTTTTTTTTTTGTGGACACAATTCTCAAACTTTTTAACCACTTGCAACTAAAAACATGAGTTAGTTATTGTTCTTTTATTTTTCTTGAGAATACATACTGTTGTCTTCATTGTGATTCCAAGACTATAATTTTTTCCAAATTTTTTTTTTGTTTCTTAAAAATCATTTGCCTGCGGGCGCCAATACCCGCTTTCAATTTTTATTTTCAAAATATAACTGTAGTTTATTTTTATGGACACAATTTTTAAACTTTATTAGCCACTTGCCACTAAAAAAACACAATTTTATCATGATTTAATTATCCGTCATATTTTATTTTATTAATTATTCTTGAGCATACATAGTGCAGTCTTCTTTGTGTATTCTAAGACCATCATTTTATCCAAATTTTTTTTTTGTTTCTTAAAAATCATTTGCCTGCGGGCGCCAATACCCGCTTTCAATTTTTATTTTCAAAATATTACTCTTGTTTATTTTTGTGGACACAATTTTTAAACTTTTTTAGCCACTTGCAACTAAAAATCATAATTTTATCATGAGTTAGTTATTGTTCTTTTATTTTTCTTGAGAATACATAGTGTAGTCTTCATTGTGATTTCCAAGACTATAATTTTTTCCAATTTTTTTTTTGTTTCTTAAAAATCATTTGCCTGCGGGCGCCAATACCCACTTTCCATTTTTATTTTCAAAATATAGTTATATTTTTTTTTTTTGGTGGACACAATTTTCAAACCTATTAAGCACTCATAACTAAAAAATATAATTTTATTAAGAATTAGTTGCCTTTCATTTAATTTTCTTGAGAATACATATTTCAGTCTTCATTCTTTATTCTAAGTACATATTTCTCCCGAATTTATTTTTTGATCTTTAAAAACCATTTGCCTGCGGGCGCTAATACCCCCTTTCCATTTTTATTTTCAAAATATAGCTCTAATTTATTTTGGTGGACACAATTTTCAAACCTATTAACCACTCACAGTTAAAAAATATAATTTTATTATGAGTTGGTTGTCCTTTATTTTTCTTAAGAATACATAGTGCAGTCTTCATTGTGTATTTTCAGACCATAATTTTAAGACCCTAATTTTATCCAAATTTCTTTTTTTATTCTTAAAAAACCATTTGCCTGCGGGCGCCAAATCCCCCTTTCAATTTTTATTTTCAAAATTTAGCTCTACTTTATTTTTGTGGACATAATTTTTAAACTTTATTAGCACACTTGCCACTAAAAAACATAATTATATCACGATTTAATTATCCTTCATATTTTATTTCATTCATTTCGCTTGAGAAAACATATTTCCGTCTTCATTCTGTATTCTAAGTACATATTTCTCCCGAATTTCTTTTTTAATCCTTAAAAACCATTTGCCTGCGCAAGCCACAACCCCCTTTCAATTTTTATTTTAAAAATATAGCTCTAGTTCATATTTTGTGGACACAATTTTCAAAACCCATTAACCACTCGCTACTAAATAATATAATTTTATTATGAGTTAGTTTTCCTTTATTTATTTTTCTTGAGAATTGCTATGTACTGACGTCCCGCTGAGGCATCTAAACACGCATATACACGTAGATATGTTTAAGTGACCCTGGGGCGTATGATTTCGCCAACCAATTATATTGTGTAGGACCTCAATAGTTATATCGAAGGCCAAACTTCTAGCCTTTCCAAAATATTACCATAATTGGAATTAAATATACGAAATATTAAATATGAAATCGTAGTCTTGGCAGGCGTATCTAGAGATATGATTAATGTCGTCGGGTTATGGAGATTACGTATCGCGAATAACCAGGATGTGGACCGACCGGTCGCATGGGCGTGGGAAGCTGCGATATTAAAATAATACACGCGTACGCTTTTGCACGACTCGGCCATGGACACATACGTATCTTATCGATAGGAGAGGAAATGCAGAGAGTAGGACTATCTGGACTATATAGGAGAGCCCCGATTAGACCCAATTCAGACGTGAGCCACCAGAGTCAGAACAAGCACCTTCACGCCAGACACCAGTCCAATTTAATTATTCGGACTTAGAATATTTTACAACCAAATCATTTTGTGCAGTAAAAGTGTTTTATTTACATAGTAATCAAATAAATATCTAATAAATTAATCACAAATTAAGTTGTTATACTTATTACACCCAATCCATCTACCTCAACACCAGTCGTTTGTCCTCCTGTATGCTGGGACGCTACAGAATTCATAGTGCAGTCTTCATTGTGTCTTTTCAGACCATAATTTTAAGACCCTAATTTTATCCAAATTAACTCTAAGTTGTTATAAGTTACTTTTCTCGTGTCGACGACGACATCAGACTGCCAACATAATTAATCTCAACGCCCACGCCGTTCTATTGTGAGTTACTAGAAAATGTTATAAGTTACTTTTCTTGTGACAACGACGACGTCGGACCGCCAACATAATTAAACATTTCTCGCATATCAAATAATTTCGAGTTACTCGAATTTGTTATAAGTTATATATATATAATAATATGTATAAGTATATATATATACTTGTTATATTATATTCCTGATAACCATGACGACGTTAGACCGATGAAATAATGAAACTCGTCGTGCACATCATATTATTACGAGTAACTCGAATAGTTAAAAGTTACTTTTCTTGTGACGACGACGACGACGTCGGACCGCCAACATAATTAAACATTACTCGCATATCAAATAATTTCGAGTTACTCGAATTTGTTATAAGTTATATATATATAATAATATGTATAAGTATATATATATACTTGTTATATTATATTCCTGATAACCATGATGACGTCAAACCGATGAAATAATGAAATTCGGCGTGCCCATCATATTATTACGAGTAACTCGAAAATGTTATAAGATACTTTTCTTGTTACGACGCTGACACCTGACCACAAACATATTTAATCTCAACGCGCACATTAAATCATTACGAGTTACTCGAAATTGTTATATGTTACTTTTCTTGTGACAACGACGACGTCGGACCGCCAACATAATTAAACATTTCTCGCATATCAAATAATTACGAGTTACTCGAACTTGTTATACGTTACTATTCCTGATAACCATGACGACGTCAGACCGATGAAATAATGAAATTCGGCGTGCACATCATATTATTACGAGTAACTCGAATTGTTATAGGTTACTTTTCTTGTGACGACGTCGACATCAGACTTCCAACATAATTAAACACTTTGCGCATATCAAATAATTACGAGTTACTAGAACTTGTCATACGTTAATTTTCCTGATTATCATGATGACTTCAAACCGATGAAATAATAATTTCGGCGTGCACATCATATTATTACGAGTAACTCGAAATGTTATAGGTTACTTTTCTTGTGACGACGATGACGTCGGACCACCGACCTAATTAATCTCAACGTTTTCGCCGTTCTATTGTGAGTTATTGAAATTGTTTTATGTCACTTTTCTTGTGACGCTGCTGACATCGGTCCACCGACATAATTAATCTCAACGCGCACGCCGTTCTATTGTGAGTCACTCGAAAATGTCATAAGATACTTTTCTTATGACGACGCCGACATCTGACCACAATTATATTTAAACTCAACGCGCACATTAAATCATTACGAGTTACTCGAAATTTTTATATGTTACTTTTCTTGTGACGACGACGAGACCGATGTCAGACCGATGACTACACTATTATACACCATCTTAACCGATAATCAAATAAATTAAATTAAAAAAATATTGCATATTGATAAACATAATTTTAGTTTAATGCTATACATTATTTCATTAAAGTAATCACATTTCATTATTTCAATGAACAAATTGTATACACGGGCATCGTTGATATAAGAGTTGTATTATGATTTATATCTGTGGATTTCTCTTATTGATTTAGTACAATATAATCCATGGCGATTGTCAATGTCATCGCGGAAGACGCAGTTGATGAAATATTCTAACATTTCAATCGGATAGCAAAGTAGACATGAACGGAAAACATCCTGATTACCGTTTAATCTTTTTTTTTTCATAAATCACATTATTTTTAGACTTCAATTCAACAGTATCTGATGCGTTTCCATTTCAGCGTCGGAGTGCATACACGTCGCGGACTCTAACAAAGCCCAAAATAATTGATATTTAAGGTAAGTTTGTTTTACCAAGGCAAAGGACATGCGTATATAACAATATATTATTTATGTATATTATAAATTATATCTTTATAACTTCTGGATAGTGACACGGATTGTAGTTGACTCTTCCATCCTTGAATACCGACACCCACGGCTGTCTCCACTTACCCCTTTCAGTTTCCCTCAAGTTAATTATATTAAACATAACATGTATGTATTAAGACACATTCTTTATATATATATATTTCGACGAAAACAATTCGTTGAATACAATTACCTAATATATAATTCATTTTTTAATAAGTAGCATATTTGTTTACACATTTATTTTTTTCTATATTTCGATGAATACAATATAAATTAATACAATTAGGTACATCAAACAAATTAATAATAATATTATATATTTTTTATTAGATACAGGTTTTAAAAATTTTTATATAAGTATATACTCGTATATGAATTTAATAGATACTTATGAAGGTAATACATTATTATTAGACAAATTTAAACTGTAAACACACATTTTTTTTTCACGTTTACATTCTGGTGATACAATATATTTTTATTAATTTCAATATAGGTACATATATATATATTTTTTACTATAGTGTAAATTACATTCAGCTATCTTACCTTAAAATTTTATATTTGCCTAATTTCAAAATTATATTATATTATCTTCGTGTAACACTCTACCTCTGACTCTCAACATTTGCCTTGGCTCTCTCTCTCCTCTATAATACAATTTTATTTTAGTAATAATTAATACCTGATCTGCTTCCTTGGTAGTTGTAAACAATTGACTCCTGTATTTGACACGTATCAATTATTATCATGCCTAATATTAGAATAATTGTAACTTTTGTGAACCTTTTAACAAGTTATTTAAATAACAGAATAAATTAAAACAAAACGATTAATAATTATATGTATAGTATAAAAATGGTAGATTATTAAATATTATTTCATGTCACTGATTAAATTACATCTTTAATATAAGTGTTAAGCATTCTTCGTTGACTGTCGTAGTAATGCTCCGGTGTGTATATCATTCACTTATATGTATATATATAATTATATATATACTTACTATAATATTATGTGCCTATAAATGAAATAATGTCGAATAAGTGTTTTCGTTGTTTACTCATTGACCTATTTATTTAACTAAAATGCAAAACTATTAAAAATACCTACACTATTGTATTAAAATATAACGTCAAGCAATTTTTTATTTTATCTATTTAATTTTTTTATTTTTTTACAACCGACGAGACTTCGTTAATATTGCTTAACAATAACAAGAAATTAAGTGGTTGTGAAATAATTTATTATACGATGGTCTCTCGACTGTAATATTATTTACTACTTGGTAAATGATTTGGTGTTAGATTCCCAAATTATCATTACATGTTAATATTTTTAATTGTAATTCAATTTATTAATAATAATCAAAAAAATTATCCTAATTTTTTTGATTTTTTATTCAAATATTTTAAATACTTAATCTAATATAGTTATATGTCACATATACACGTACGTTCAATTGATTACAATTTTTTTTTTTTTATATACTTAAGTCTTAACTATAATAGTACACACTTTCTATTTGTGATCGATCTCTATATTTTTTTATTTGTTGAACATGTTTTTTTTCAGATTGTTTTTTGCCATTTTTATCAATTTCAATTAAATATGTGACTGGATTTATTTTTCTTAAAATTGTGTAGGGACCCCCATATCTATCCGAAAATTTATTATTTCTTACATTAATCTTTACTAAAACTTTTTCTCCTACAAAAAAATCTCGATCTCTTTTCCCTCTGTCTGCATATATTTTTTGTTTATCAAACGCTTTCTTTAATATACCAGGTAATTTTTCACGGATTGAGTTTAATTTTTCTATTTCTAATCCTAACCGCGGTGAATCTGGTTCACTATAATTTTTTTCGTAAAACTGTTTCTGACTTTTATCTAACTCTAATGATTGCTTATTTTCAGTAAAGGTAAGATCTACACTACCATCGTTAAAATAATCGTTATCTTCAGTATCAAGAAATCCACCTCTAAAAATTTTTATAGCCGATTTTGCGAGTTCTTTTAATTGAACAAGTGTTGATGATTCTTCACAATGTATGTTACAAAATTTAAAAAACCCACTACTTCCGATTTATCTAACAAAAGTATCCACGATACTGTTTTCTGGGATATTATGAATTCAAATTTTCTTTCTATTGGTGTTAGCGTATTAAATTCATCTTTACTTAAACATCTGACTTCGTATAATGTGCACAGAGTACATTTTTGAACTAACTTAGCCGATAAAGGTAATCTTCCGAATTTCGAATTTGCAAAAAAATCTCCCAAATTCTTATCATCAATCTGTCGTAATATGATTATTAAATCCGCTGCATTTATTTCTAAATGAAATTGTACGTTTAAAAATAATATATTTGATTTTGTTACCTTAGCAATCTGATTATTAATATTTCGTTTAATATAAAATTTGACATCCATTAAGAATTATTGGGCCAATAACTTCACATAAGATTTACATGACACCCAAAAATAATATCACAACACAAGGGGTGTACCTTAAAATCGAAATTTTTTCCGTAGAGAAAAATAAATTTTATTCCCCCCCCAAGAAAAAAATCGGGACATCAGGGACGGGCGCCTCCACCAACTGTAACGTCCTGTTTATATTAACGAGGTCTCCGGGACTTGACCTCGGTGTGTGCTATTATCGTTAGGAATCAAATTTACCTTATGTGAAGCAAGGAACTCAACGTATTTATATATGTGTAACTGTTATTATTATGTTTATTAAATTGAATAATTTATTATTATTTTAATAATATAGGTAATACTTGTTTGAAATACAATGTAAAATAAAAGTTTACTCATTATAATTATCATGGCCTTATGTTTAATAATATTATGCTACCTATGGCTGTAGGTAATATTAGGCTATAGGCTAATTTCATAATGTAATGTATGTTTGATAATTTTATTTTTATTCAAAACTATAATTTCTTGATAATATTTGCTTGCCCATAAGTTGTTTAAATTGTTGTAAAAACAATTTATCAGGGAATTATTTTTTAACTTTAATTAATTTAATATCTCTCTATAAAACCATTTGACCGATAGTATTTTTATTAAAGTTGTTACAAAAATCTTTACTATGACACCTTGTTCTAGTTAAAATGTCATCAAATTCTGATTTTAGACCTTTTTTATGATGTTTCTGAGCTTTTATTTTCCTTCCAGTCCTTGTCTTTAATACTATTATCAAAATTTCAAAATCTTCATTATCTAAATATGTAAACAGAATACAAACTGTGTTATAACATAAAGTTCATATAAACACGAGATCAAGATAAAATTATTATTTACTATTAGAGTCGATTATTTTATCACACTAAGTTTCCATTGACGCCTTAAGCTCAATGAAATGTTGTGAACTTTCATTTGATTTGTTTGAATGTGTTATGTGTGGTTTTCATGGTAAATCGTCTGAAAAAATATTATAATAATATAGCTTGTAAAAAAATGCAACTGTGTAGCTGCTAAGTACCTACTTACTGTCCTCATATTCATGTACTTATCACTGAAGGTGTAGTATTTAACCATCCAATATTACTTTATTTGTAATATTAAATTCTGCATTTTTAATAGCTGTTAATATTTTCATAGAACAATAACACAATTAAATTAAAATTTATGGTTGATAAGGTTTTGTACGTTAGAAATTATCAAAAAATGATTAATAGAATGAATTACATTCGGTATTTATTAAGGTATACAATATTATACAAAATATATACAATAAGCCAACAACTGACATAGATTAATATATTATTACCTATTTATACATTATATTTATAATTCATATTGCTGAAAAGTTAAACCATTTAAAATTAAATTCAATTTTTACAGATTTATAGGTAAACAATTTTATAATTATTTTATATGGTGTTTCTTTTTTTTATTGAGCATATTCACATCGACAACAAAGGCCATTAGTTACACTTATTTAAAATAATGATATAATATAATATGTAGGTACTGATACAATGGTAAGTTATTTAATTAATATAAAACATTTTTTTTATGTATATAAGATTGAACAATTTTGTTTTTCTTAAAAAAATAATTATGTCTAGGTTTTTTTCATGAATAGGTTATTTTATATTTTACGTAGGTACCTAATTCAATAATTTATTACAATTGCATTTATTATTCATTTTCTAAAAAAAACACAATATAATATCAAAAATTCATAAATAATAAATTGGAATAATATTTTTAAATTATCGAAGTAAAATAAATAAACATTAATACAAGTAATTATAATTAATCTTTACGTTATTAAAATAAAAACGAACCGGTAGGTATCCGAGTTCAAGTAGTTGACTTGTTGTGGTTAGTGAACTAGTGAAGAAATAATAAGATCTTGAATGAAATATTTAAAACATAAATTAATACATTATAGTCAAAGTACCAACTAGATTCACTTCTGATCGAACGAGGTACTGAAGTCAAATATCAAAACACTTTTACTGCCCCAAAACGTGATGACAGACACCAGACACAAAAAAAAAAAAAAAAAAACACACATCATGGTTAAATCAATACATTCATCGCTCCGCTCAGAATCTAAAAACACACACATCATTGTAAAATCAATACATTCATCAATTCGTTCAGAATCTAAAATGAATAGGTCAGAAAATATTGTTGAATATTTTATTGAAATTTCAGAGATGGTATTCGTCAGTGAAGATTTGCCAACTAAATATCATATTCGTTGTGAAGCCTGTGTGAAATGTATTAACAATGTTTCGAAGATGAAGTTTTATAGTAGACTCAGATATTGGGTAAGTGATTTTCTATTTTTCAGTAGGTTTATTTTTATATTATTAATTTATTAATTGATCAGGGGATAGATTACTAGCAATTTTTAAATTATTCGTTTCTAACCACTGGTATAACACTATTCAAGTTATCAATAAAATCGTGATAAAAATTAGGAAATTGATCAGGTATAATAATTAAAATTTTTTTTTTAATAGTTTCCTCAATGATATTTAAATATTTTTCCAATTATCAGGTACGATGACCTGTAGGTACTATAGGGACTGGGAGTGTGAGAGTGGGGGCATAGAAGGATAAAGAGATAGGGGGGGGGGGGGAGAGAGAGAGAGAGATAGTGTGAGGTAAGGTTAGATTAGGTTAGGTAGGGCAGGGTAGGTACTATAGTGACTTGTAAAGAGGGTGAGAGAAAGATAGTGTGAGAGGGAGTGAGAGAGGTAGATAGGGTGAAGGATAAGGAGATAAAGTGAATGAGAGGGTGCAAGTGTGAGAAAAACGGGTAGAGGGGGAATGTAAGACGAGTGAGTGTGAGAGAGATAGGTGAGGGGGATGGTGTGAAAGTGATAGGGTATGAGAGAAGTAGTGTCAAAGGGAGATGATAAGGTTAGGTGGGGGAACAGAACAAAAGTGAGAGAGAATTGTGAGAGGTTATGAGAGTCAGTGAGTTAGGTGAAGGGGAGGGTGTGATTGGGATAGGAAGAAAGAGGGGTAGTGGCAGAGAGAGAGGATAAGGTTAGGTGGGGGGAAGGGGAATAGTTAGGTAGAATAGTTATGTTAACAATTCTGAATATGTAGGAAAGGATCTTAAATTGCAAAGGTCACTCGACCCTTTGAGTGATACTACCAGGTTAGGTAAGGTTTACAACCTTCGACTATGGGATAGAATAAAAAGAGAAGGTTGGTTAGGCCGATTAAGAGGATGTCAGTGGAATTTTTTTTCTCCGACTCATGCGCAATATATCAAATTTTTTGTTCACAATAATCTTAATAATTTCTAAAAATTAGAGAAAAATTAATTGTTAGATTTTTATCTAGGGCATATCATAGGCTTATTATACTTTAATTATTAAGTGAGTTATGAGTATTTTAAAGTATTCATAGCTCGCTTAAAATATAGCCTATAAGATGCTCTTAATAATAAATATCTTAAAATTTTAAAAGAGGCCATTTTACTCTAATTTTAGAAATTATTATTATCACAGTGAACGTAATATTTGGTATGTTGTGCGTGGGTCAGAGAGAAAAAAAAGGAATGCACTGACATCCTCTTAAGTGTTATCAAGTCAAAAAAGCTCTTGATTGTTGATTGTTTGCATTATTAAAAGTCTTGAAAAAAGTATGACTTTGTCATTACATATTTTGTTAAAATATCACATCAATCAAACGAATATTATCTTTAAAATAACAAATTTTATTTTTATATACAAATTTATAATTTCAATAAACATATTATAGTTAATAGTATTATTATGAAAAGTATTGTAATGCTCAATAAAAAAAAGTGTTTAAGTTGTTGTTTGATAAGTAAAAACATTTAAATATTATAAATTCTCATTCTCAAAATATTCATCTAAGGACATCAATTTCAAAATAAAATATTTGTGTACTTTTGTTTAATATTACTTTACACGATTGTTCTATGATAGTGATTAAAAAAATAAACTTGAAAGTAGGCGCATGATTGGAAGTAAAAGTTATAATTAATAACTGTAGAGCTAGGACTTTTATGCAGTTACTAAAAATTCATTAAATGTACGCAGATAAATATGCCTTTAAAAAAATTACATTCTTTTATTACACTATAAAAATTACTTAATTAAATATTTTATGCATTTATCATATATTTATATATATATAGTGTGTGTCCCACAAAACAGGGTAGGTACACTTTATCAATCATTACCCTTTAATTATACGCTGTAATCAATCATAAATTCCTATATGACTTGAGATTCTATTAACTCATATATTTTAGTGGTATCCATACAACTTGGTTTTGTTGTTTTTGTGATTGGCGTAAACTTCTACTTTTTGTTTCCCATGAGTATTTTTTATTTTTTTTTTGAATATATTGTTATGTTGTTTATTCATGAGACAGAGGAAATTAGAATTTTGTTTTTGTAGTCCAATGTAGTGGTTTAGTATGATCAGATGAGTCCTTCCTTGTATAAGGATTTCATGATTATGATCTGGAATCTGAATGGATAATCCAATTAATTTCTTGGCTTACAGCTTACATTTATTTATTTTTATAAATTAAAAATTTTTATTTTTATTTTATTGTTTTTGAACATTGATTTGCAATTATATTATTAGTATTATTTTAAGGTACCTATTGTCTTGTAGAAATCTGTAAATGATGACATTTTAATTGGTTATTATGTTAAATTTTTATTTTTGTTGTATGGTTAACTTGTAATAATATGATTTTATTATTCTAACATGAATGATGTTTTCAGTTATTTTATTATCAAATATTAATTTTACTTTATAATTTAATTCTGATATTTATTTATTATTTTTAAATTATTTTAACCACATTTAGAGGTAGGGTGACTGATTCTCCACTTTAACCCATGTGTATAACTCAATATAAGTAGTTCATACTCAAATATGTACTATGTAACTATTACAAAACTATTTAACTATTACCAAATACTATGACTACCAAATGGCAAATTCTATTACAATTTACAATATAACATTTATGATATAAATTAATAAAAGAATATTATACTATTTATAGTTTATCCTTTATCCTTTATAATAATTCGTTGTAATTCTTAAAATTCTTTATCTTATTAATAATTATGTAATAACATGGAACAATAATAAAGAAAAATAAGTGACCAAATCACCATAGATATTTTAATATCTATGCGAATCACTAAATCAGTCTAGTTAACATCAAAATATAAACGATTTTATACGTTCGTTCCAGTCCTTCCAGATTCCAGACCATAAAACATTATAATCAGTCAATTTGACCGAGTCAAAGGGTACCGAGATCCAAAAGATCTAAAAATCACATGAACGAATGACCGAATCATTTAGATATTAGATTCGGTCGCAATTCGGTCATTAGACTGATTCGGTCATTTTGATTCGTTTGTTCGCGACCGACCCACCTCTACCACTAAGCGCCTAGGGTTCCGTCGCCGGCTTCGCACGCGGTTCACGCGGTGTACCAGGTAAAACCCGGCGATCTCACCCATTTATAGTTTGAGAATAGGTTGAGGTCGTTTCGGCCCCAATGTCCTCTAATCATTCGCTTTACCGTATGAGACATCCTCCGTGTTACGAGCGGGTTGTTACCGCGCCGTACAGCGTGGAGTCCCACCGGCGTCCGTAAGCCCGCGAACGGGCGGGAAACATACATCGGCGCCAGCTATCCTGAGGGAAATTTCGGATGGAACCAGCTACTAGATGGTTCGATTAGTCTTTCGACCCTATACCCAGCTCAGACGATCGATTTGCACGTCAGAATCGCTGTGGACCTCCATTAGGGTTTCCCCTGACTTCATCCTGGCCATGCATAGTTCACCGTCTTTCGGGTACCAACGTGTGCGCTAAGGGTGCGCCCCCAGACTGCGGACCAGCGCGACTTTGATCGCCGGTGGGTTCGGTCGCTAGGCCATCGTCCGCACCGTAAACGGTTCACTTTCATTGGGCCAAATGTCTCACCATACTAATCGCGCCTGCCTGCCCCGCTCTGCATTCTCCTTCCGCCCGAGAATCGCCTCCACCATTCTGCCAAACGCCAACCTCTGTTCCTCCGCCATCAAGCCTGAATGCATCATCTGGGAGGAGCTCCTGCTCCGGCCCCAGGATGATATCTGGCACATCATTGGGTTGTAGTGGCCGGCCGACGCATTGCTCCATCTCCCGTCTGTCTTCTGCTCAGAATGGACAGTTAAATAACGTGTGCTCCACAGTGTCCTCCGGCTCTTCACAGTGCATGCAGTTTGGGTCAGCTGCCCTCCTCCTCTTCCACAGATAGTGCTGGTAGCATCCGTGCCCTATGTCATGGCTTCAAGTCTTGACTGATACACCCACCTTCTGATGTCTGGAATCATCCTCCTCGTCCACGCTGCCTTTGTCGTGTGGTCCCAAATCACCTGGCATTCGCGCAGTGTTGTCTCACGCTCCTGCCTCCTTATGACCGCCACCGTCGTGGTTTTTCAACGGCCCCAGTGGTCCCGGATCTCTTCCTCTTGACCGACTTTACTTCTTTCGAAGTCGAGGCTTCCAATTCCGACACGAGATCGACAATTGCCGGACCCTCTTTCGTCTTCTTCTTTTTACTTTTCTTCGACTTCATTTTCGGCTTATTTACTTCTTTTCTAGCGCCACTAGATCCGCTGGTGGCCTAGGAGCAGCGATGCCTAATCCGAGACGGGGCGATAGACCCTTATCACCCTCAGGACGGCTGCCCTCCGGGGCCGGATCAGATTTTCCGTAGTTCTTGCGGTTTTAGACACTTGGGTGGCCCACACCGGAGCCGCGTACAACAATTGGCTCTCGACCACCGAGGAGAGGAGCCTCCGCTTCCACTGACCCGGGCCCTTTACGTTTGGCGTTATCCTCGCCAGGGACACTGTCGAGCGGGAGGTCCTCTCAGCTATGGTCTTGATGTGGGGCGCGAAGGTCAGCCTATGGTCAAACATGACGACGAGGTACCTCAGTTTCTTGGCTAGTTCGATGTGGTGCCCGCCAACCACGAGGCGAGGAGGGACGAACGCTCGAAATTTGGTAAGAAGCACCGCCTCGCTCTTGTGGTGCGCGAGCTCAAGGCCCCTGCTGTACATCCACGCATCGATCGCCTCCATTGACGACGTCCTCGAATAGTTGGCCCGTCCTATCCACTCCGACCACGGTCACCTGGATTAAAGCTTACTATTCCATGACTTTTGCCTAAATAATTTTTTTGTTTAATTTATGCCCTGTTTTACTATTTGTGGAATTTCATTCCTTATTTCATTTAGTTCCTTTAATAATTTTTATATGTTGTAAGGCATGCTTTTTCTGGAAATTCTGGTGTGCATTGTTGATAATATAGTATGTTATTGATTATGACAAATTGTCGTGATTTCCTTAATATGATTTTATTTAAATTTTCTTGGGGTTCATTAATCATTTTTGTTGTAAATGCAAAATTTATCTTTGAAATTTGATGGATTTATGTCGTACATTAGTACCTAATTAAGTGATTTGTCGATTCCAATGTTATTGTATTATAGCCCGTCTGATACTCTGTTTTCTTTTCCTTTCTTATGTGATATATCAAAGGTGAAATCTTATAGTTCGATATTATTTTTGAAAAAGAAACATTTGTTTGTTATTATTGAAAAATTCATTTTGCCCATGATTATGAACACTTATGTTAAGTAAACTTTGTTGTTTGTTTCAGTTATTTGTTTCAGTTATTTGATCATTGTTGTTGTTTCTGGACATTTATTTTTTATCATTATTTTTTTTCTTTTGTATTTAAATCAGAATTATTTGTTAAGTGGGCTATGAATTATATTCCCGATAATCTGCTATGGATTATGTTTTATTTATTATTAGTCATCATTTGGACTATAATATAGTTATAATATTTTTTTATTTTATTTGAAAATCAACATCTCTGTGTTTAATTCTTTTATAAAAAATGTATAATTAATCTTCTTTGGATTATATTTTATTCATTATTAGTCGTCGTTTGGGCTATTTATTTTAATTTAATTTTAATCTAAATTCTTAACATCTCTGTTATTTATTTATTATTAGTCATCATTTGGACTATAATATATAGTTATAATACATTTTTATTTTATTTGAATCTAAACATCTCTATGTTTAATTAATTTATATACAATGTATTAATCTTCTTTAGATTATATTTTATTTATTGTTATTCATTATTAGTCCTATAATATAGTTATAATATTTTTTTATTTTATTTGAATCTCAACATCTCTGTGTTTAATTCTTTTAAAAAAAATGTATAATTAATCTTCATTGGGTTATATTTTATTTATTATTAGTCGTTGTTTGGAGTATAACTTTAATTTTATTTGAATCTAGACATCTCTGTGTTTAATTCTTTTATACTAAATGTGTTAATCTTTGGATTATATTGTATTTATTATTAGTCATCGTTTGGGCTATTTATTTTAATTTAATTTTAATCTAAATTCTAAACATCTCTGTACTTTATTTATTATTAGTCATCATTTGGACTATAATATAGTTATAATATATTTTTATTTTATTTGAATCTAAACATCTATATGTTTAATTAATTTATATACAATGTATTAATCTTCTTTAGATTATATTTTATTTATTGTTATTCATCATTAGTCCTATAATATAGTTATAATATGTTTTTATTTTATTTGAATCTCAACATCTCTGTGTTTAATTCTTTTATAAAAAATGTATAATTAATCTTATTTGGGTTATATTTTATTTATTATTAGTCGTTGTTTGGAGTATAACTTTAATTTTATTTGAATCTAAACATCTCTGTGTTTAATTCTTTTATACTAAATGTGTTAATCTTTGGATTATATTGTATTTATTATTAGTCATCGTTTGGGCTATTTATTTTAATTTAATTTTAATCTAAATTCTAAACATCTCTGTTCTTTATTTATTATTAGTCATCATTTGGACTATAATATGGTTATAATATATTTTTTATTTTATTTGAATCTAAACATTTCTATGTTTAATTGATTTATATACAATGTATTAATCTTCTTTAGATTATATTTTATTTATTGTTATTCATCATTAGTCCTATAATATAGTTATAATATGTTTTTATTTTATTTGAATCTCAACATCTCTGTGTTTAATTCTTTTATAAAAAATGTATAATTAATCTTCTTTGGGTTATATTTTATTTATTATTAGTCGTTGTTTGGAGTATAACTTTAATTTTATTTGAATCTAAAAACACCTCTGTGTTTAATTCTTTTATACAAAATGTGTTAATCTTTGGATTATATTATATTTATTATTATTCAACGTTTTGACTATAATTTTTATTTTATTTGAATCTAAACGTCTCTGTCTATAATTCTTTTATACACAATGTATTAATCTTCTTTGGATTATATTTTTTTTATTATTTGTCATTGGACTATAATTTTCAATTTATTCGAATCCTAACAACTCAGTGTTTAAATCTTTTATATTAAATGTGTTAAAGATTTCTGGATTTTATTTTATTCATTATTAATCATCGTTTGGACTATAAATTTAATTTTCTTTGAATCTTAACAACTATGTTTTTAATTCTTTTATAAAAAATGTATTACTCTTTTTTTGGATTATATTTTATTTATTATTATTTAACGTCTGGACTATAATTTTAAATTTATTTGAATCCTAATAACTATGTGTTTAATTCTTTTATAAAAAATGTATTAATCTTTTTTGGATTATATTTTATTTATTATTAGTCATTGGATTATAATTTCAAATTTATTTGAATCCTATCAACTCTGTGTTTAATTATTTAATATAAAACGTGTTAAACATTTCTGGATTATATTTTATTTATTATTATTCCACGTTTAGACTATAATTTTAAATTTATTTGAATCTTAACAACTCTGTGTTTAATTCTTTCGTTTAAAATATTCTTTTTAAAAATAATCTTATCAGGGTTATTCTAGTGAAATGTATATGTTCATTTAAATCTTTTATGAATAACAGTCACATTTTTTTGGACGCCACTTTGTGATGAATTAAATCCTTACATTTTAATAATTTGTTAATTTGTATGCTATAGTTTGATATTTTGATTGATAATAATCGAAAGGTTTTTGAATGTCGGTTTTCTTTATCCTACATTTTATTATTAATTAAAGCATATATTTTTTATGGTTGAATAGGAACGTGAGTATAGATATATAAAATTCAGTTAATGTATGTTAAACCTGAGTCTGTGTTTCTTTATTAATTTGTCATTAATGATAATTTTGTTGTTGAAGTTGTATGAATATTATATATTATATATGTTAATATAATTTCTTGCCTGTTCATAAGTGAATTAATTGGTTAAATATTTTTATTTTTATTTAAATCTTATAAAAATTAAAGTTATAATTGTTAAGTATAACGATGTTAACAAATTATGTTTTTTGATTACCTAAATAGTTTTTTTGTTAATAAAAGTATAGTTGATTAAATCATTTTTTGTAGATGATTTAAATGGTGATTATTTATACTTCTTAGTTTTTTGATTTGATCTCCAGTAAATTTGGTTTTTTTTATAGTGTATAATGGCATTATTTATTTTGTAAATTATTGAAAATTAAATTTTTTTGTTTTGTAACCCGACATACTAGGTTGGTATGATCAGATGAGCCCTTCTTTGTATGAGAATTTCATAATATCCATAAATGAAATTTAAAATAGGGATTTGCATTTAAAAAGATAGAAGAAATAGATGACTTAAAAGAATTTTAAGTGATATAGGAATTTATGATTGATTTGTCTAGTTTGAAGTCCAACAAACAGAATTGAAAGATATTTACAGGTTAATGAGCAATAAAGTGTACCCTGTTATTTGAGACACATGATATATTGTATAAATTTAAAAAAAAAATTAAAAAGCTAGTAAAAATTTCATTTTTCTTTCATTTAATATAATTTTATTTTGATCCATAAAAATATTACCTAAGTGCTTGAATTTCGATAAACTATCAAAAGATGCACTAAAAACATTTAGAATTTTATCACATAAGTTTTTAAATATGCTGTGTACTATTACTAACCTAGAAATAAGCATACAATAAAGCTTACAAAAAAGAAAAAATATATAAAATGCATAAAAAGTCTTTGCTCTAGAAAACATAAAATGTATTAAAATAAAAATTTGTAATAGTAATTTGTCCAGATAAAAGAAAAACAACTTTTGAAGGTGATTAAAAAAATTTAACTTATATTACTAGTTTTTTAAAATTAATCCAAATCTCTAATACTGGAAAGAAGAAATAAGATCTGGTGATAGTTCATTTTTCTGAGATCATTATTAAATTATTATTTTAGTTGAGTGTTGGAATCTATACTAGTGTTAATCGTACCTATATTTTTTTTATCTAGTCTAATGGAATTTTTGAATTTTTGAATTTAAGATTTTAGAAATAAAAAGAAAATTTTTGTTGTTCACGAATGTATTTATTACCTAGGTATTCAATATTTTAAGTGACATACGTGTTGTTGTTATTATTAGCTATAAAAATAAAAAAACATTCTTGAAATTGATGAAAAATAGAAGAACAAGTACTAATTATCTAATATAATAGATATGGTTTCTATATTATGTTAAAAAGGAAATTTTGGACCTAAAGGTCAACACATCGACTGTCGTTGCTAGCTCCCGGATGGGCAACCACCTGGGTTCTTAGTGACGAATGCTCGTCATATTTACATGTGTATAAAACCAAACAGTAAAATCAGGTTATGCAGTTGATATTTTGAAAACAAAAAAATTGCCTCTGGCCTGGTATGTGCACTGCACACTAGTCGTATACTGTATTTTGGGGTATGGTGTGGCGCGGTGGTTTGCCGTGGTCAAACATCGCCTGGCGTCACTAGCTCCTGGATGGGTGACCACCTGGGTTCTTAGTGACGAATCCTTACCCCACAAACTCACGTGTTTCTAAACAAACACACGCAATATGGATATATAATTGCCGAAGGATTTGTTTAAAAAAAAGACGTATATTATGTAATAATAAAAATAATAAGAAACCAATCGTACATTGTTTTAGTCTATATGAGATATTATACTTCATACTATAACTTTTTAATAATAATAATTAACAATAAGTATGTAATTTGAGATATTTTAGATGATTAAATTTTCTTCTGGACACTTGATCTTTGTCACGAAAAATGTACTGACACTGTGATGTAAAGATTACCAATCACACAGCAATATGTTATGTTGAAATAATAAATAATAATAATTTATTGCAGAACAGATTGTGTAAACTTTTTTTAGATCGTTTCATTTAAAAAATATTCAAAATCATAATTATTCAATTTCTGGTGTTTAAGGCCGTTTTTATTAGGTACCATATAAAAATAAAAATAAAATTACCATTATGGTATCACCCGACGTTTTTGGGCCCAGAAAAGCATGATAACTATAATTTTAGTGTGTTGGAAGGGGAAATAATTTAGATATTACACCATTAATTTATCTAATCATATTACAAAAGTTGTTTTTGGAGACAATATTATACACACTATAAATCTTTAATAATTATTAGTTATTACTTGTACAATTTACATCCAATCATACTTGCGAGTTAAGATGACAATTTTTGTTAGGACTTAAAAGAATGTACTATGGATGTGTTAACAACAGTTCCCCTCACGTAGGTATACTCATTTATGCACTCATCGCGGCCAGACGCTCGTCGTCATATAAATATGTGCTTAAAGTTATGTAGGTACACCAAAAAAATTGGTATGGCTCTATCCATAATATATTATCTAAGAAGCAGTTGCACCGAAGTCCTAAAAATCTAGTAGGGAGAAAAATATTTCAAGAGGCTCAACATCTTAATAATAAGAGCTATTTCTAAGAGGTTAACAATCAATAGAACAACTTGATAAGTAAACACTTAAAATCGGAAATCAACTAAGGATCTTTTTATTCAAAGTGTCCTAGTTAACCATCCGTTTGTCACGCGTTAACCAAATAGCATTTATTTTTATACGATCATTTAGATTGATACTTATTAAACCCAGTGTCGTAGTCAGCCTTCCGAGGGGTATTGGGTGTATAGTACTGTATACACTTCGCCTCCCAAATCCTAACCCTGGCTACGGCACTGCCTTCCCCGCGGACATGCAGATGGTTAATTAAGTCATTAGGAGGTTTGTTTAGGTTAGGTACCTATAGACAATGGTAAGTTGAGCTCAAAAGTGATGATAGATGACTATCATCACTGGTCGTGACCTTTGCATAGATCTTTTCTTACTAACTAACAAGGTATTCGAAATTGTCAACATATCAATGAAAAATATTTAAAAATTAACGAGGAAAATATTAATACTAAAATATAACATTATACTTATATATTAGTGAATTATACATACTTTTTTTTAACTTTTATAATGAATACTTAATACAATATTATATATACCTGATTAATATTGTCATAATTTGGATCACGGTTTTAAAGCCATACAAGTATTAGTGTTATACCAGTAATTCATATGAACTAATGTCAATCACAATAAATAATGTGTCCTCTGATCATAATAATATATGTTCAATAAACTAGGTATAAAAAATTTAGTTTATTTTTGTGTTCACAATAATTTTCAAACTTTTTTAACCATGTGCCACTAAAAAACATAATTATATCATGAACTAATTAACCGTTATATTTTATTTCATTAATTTTTCTTGAAAATACATATTAAAGATTTCATTCTGTATTCTAAGACTATAATTTTTTCCAAATTTCTTTTTTGTTCCTAAAAAATCATTTGCCTGCGGGTGCCAATACCCACTTTCCATTTTTATTTTAAAAATATAGGTCTAGATTATTTTTGTGGACACAATTTTTAAACTTTTTTAGCCACTTGCCACTAATAAAACATAATTTTATCATGATTTAATTATCCGTCATATTTTATTTTATTAATTATTCTTGAGAACTCATAGTGCAGTCTTCATTGTGATTTCCAAGACCATCATTTTTTCCAAATTTCTTTTTTGTTCCTAAAAAATCATTTGCCTGCGGGTGCCAATACCCCCTTCCATTTTTATTTTCAAAATATTACTCTAGATTAATTTTGTGGACACAATATATAAATTTTATTAGCCACTTGCCACTAAAAAACATAATATTATCACGAGTTAGTTATCGTTCTTTTATTTTTCTTTAGAAAACATAGTGCAGTCTTCATTGTGTATGTTAAGACCATAATTTTTTTTTTATCCTTTAAAATCATTTGCCTGCAGGCGCCAATACCCCCTTTCAATTTTTATTTTCAAAATATAACTCTAGTCTATTTTTGTGGACACAACATTCAAACTTTATAACCACTTGCCACTAAAAAACATAATTATATCATGATCTAATTAACCGTCATATTTTATTTTATTAATTTTTCTTGAGGATACATATTAAAGATTTCATTGTGTATTCTAAGACAATAATTTTATCCAAATTTATTTTTTGTTCCTTAAAAATCATTTGCCTGCGGGCGCCAAAACCCACATTCCATTTTTATTTTTAAAATATAGGTCTAGTTTATTTTTGTGGACACAATTCTTAAACTTTTTAACCATGAGTAACTAAAATATAATTTTATCATGGTTTAATTATCCTTCTTTTATTTTTCTTGAGAAAACATTGTGCAGCCTTCATTGTGTATGTTAAGACCATCATTTTTTCCAAATTTTTTTTTTGTTTCTAAAAATTCATTTGCCTGCGGGCGCCAATACACCCTTTCCATTTTTATTTTCAAAATATTACTCTAGATTATTTTTGTGGACACAATTCTCAAACTTTTTAACCATTTGCAACTAAAAACCATAATTTTATCATGAGTTAGTTATTGATCTTTTATTTCTGTTGAGAATACATAGTGTAGTCTTCATTGTGATTTCCAAGACTATAATTTTTTCCAATTTTTTTTTTTGTTTCTTAAAAATCATTTGCCTGCGGGCGCCAATACCCCCTTTCAATTTTTATTTTCAAAATATAGGTCTAGTTTATTTTTGTGGACACAATTCTCAAACTTTTTAACCACTTGCAACTAAAAACCATAATTTTATCATGATTTAATTATCCGTCATATTTTATTTTATTAATTATTCTTGAGCATACATAGTGCAGTCTTCTTTGTGTATTCTAAGACAATAATTTTATCCAAATTTCTTTATTGATCCTTAAAAATCATTTGCCTGCGGGCGCCAATACCCACTTTCCATTTTTATTTTTAAAATATAGGGTTAATTTTTTTTTTGTGGACACAATTCTCAAACTTTTTAACCACTTGCAACTAAAAACATGAGTTAGTTATTGTTCTTTTATTTTTCTTGAGAATACATACTGTTGTCTTCATTGTGATTCCAAGACTATAATTTTTTCCAATTTTTTTTTTTGTTTCTTAAAAATCATTTGCCTGCGGGCGCCAATACCCACTTTCCATTTTTATTTTCAAAATATAGTTCTATTTTTTTTTTTTTGGTGGACACAATTTTCAAACCTATTAACCACTCATAACTAAAAAATATAATTTTATTAAGAATTAGTTGCCATTCATTTAATTTTCTTGAGAATACATATTTCAGTCTTCATTCTTTATTCTAAGTACATATTTCTCCCGAATTTATTTTTTGATCTTTAAAAACCATTTGCCTGCGGGCGCTAATACCCCCTTTCCATTTTTATTTTCAAAATATAGCTCTAATTTATTTTGGTGGACACAATTTTCAAACCTATTAACCACTCACAATTAAAAAATATAATTTTATTATGAGTTGGTTGTCCTTTATTTTTCTTAAGAATACATAGTGCAGTCTTCATTGTGTATTTTCAGACCATAATTTTAAGACCCTAATTTTATCCAAATTTCTTTTTTTGTTTCTTAAAAATCATTTGCCTGCGGGCGCCAATACCCCCTTTCAATTTTTATTTTCAAAATATAGGTCTAGTTTATTTTTGTGGACACAATTCTCAAACTTTTTAACCACTTGCAACTAAAAACATGAGTTAGTTATTGTTCTTTTATTTTTCTTGAGAATACATACTGTTGTCTTCATTGTGATTCCAAGACTATAATTTTTTCCAAATTTTTTTTTTGTTTCTAAAAATTCATTTGCCTGCGGGCGCCAATACCCCCTTTCCATTTTTATTTTCAAAATATAGCTCATGTTTATTTTTGAGGTCACAATTTTTAAATATTTTTGACCATGTGCAACTAAAATATAATTTTATCATGAGTAAGTTAATGTTCTTTTATTTTTCTTGAAAATACATATTAAAGATTTCATTCTGTATTCTAAGACTATAATTTTTTCCAAATTTCTTTTTTGAGCCTTTAAAATCAGTTGCCTGCGGGCACCAATACACCCTTTCCATTTTTATTTTCAAAATATTACTCTAGATTATTTTTGTGGACACAATTCTCAACCTTTTTAACCATTTGCAACTAAAAACCATAATTTTATCATGAGTTAGTTATTGTTCTTTTATTTCTGTTGAGAATACATAGTGTAGTCTTCATTGTGATTTCCAAGACTATAATTTTTTCCAATTTTTTTTTTTGTTTCTTAAAAATTATTTGCCTGCGGCCGCCAATACCCCCTTTCAATTTTTATTTTCAAAATATAGGTCTAGTTTATTTTTGTGGACACAATTCTCAAACTTTTTAACCACTTGCAACTAAAAACATGAGTTAGTTATTGTTCTTTTATTTTTCTTGAGAATACATACTGTTGTCTTCATTGTGATTCCAAGACTATAATTTTTTCCAAATTTTTTTTTGTTTCTAAAAATTCATTTGCCTGCGGGCGCCAATACCCCCTTTCCATTTTTATTTTCAAAATATAGCTCATGTTTATTTTTGAGGTCACAATTTTTAAATATTTTTGACCATGTGCAACTAAAATATAATTTTATCATGAGTAAGTTAATGTTCTTTTATTTTTCTTGAAAATACATATTAAAGATTTCATTCTGTATTCTAAGACTATAATTTTTCCAAATTTCTTTTTTGAGCCTTTAAAATCAGTTGCCTGCGGGCACCAATACACCCTTTCCATTTTTATTTTCAAAATATTACTCTAGATTATTTTTGTGGACACAATTCTCAAACTTTTTAACCATTTGCAACTAAAAACCATAATTTTATCATGAGTTAGTTATTGTTCTTTTATTTCTGTTGAGAATACATAGTGTAGTCTTCATTGTGATTTCCAAGACTATAATTTTTTCCAATTTTTTTTTTTGTTTCTTAAAAATCATTTGCCTGCGGGCGCCAATACCCCCTTTCAATTTTTATTTTCAAAATATAGGTCTAGTTTATTTTTGTGGACACAATTCTCAAACTTTTTAACCACTTGCAACTAAAAACCATAATTTTATCATGATTTAATTATCCGTCATATTTTATTTTATTAATTATTCTTGAGCATACATAGTGCAGTCTTCTTTGTGTATTCTAAGACAATAATTTTATCCAAATTTCTTTATTGATCCTTAAAAATCATTTGCCTGCGGGCGCCAATACCCACTTTCCATTTTTATTTTTAAAATATAGGGTTAATTTTTTTTTTGTGGACACAATTCTCAAACTTTTTAACCACTTGCAACTAAAAACATGAGTTAGTTATTGTTCTTTTATTTTTCTTGAGAATACATACTGTTGTCTTCATTGTGATTCCAAGACTATAATTTTTTCCAATTTTTTTTTTTGTTTCTTAAAAATCATTTGCCTGCGGGCGCCAATACCCCCTTTCCATTTTTATTTTCAAAATATTACTGTAGTTTATTTTTATGGACACAATTTTTAAACTTTATTAGCCACTTGCCACTAAAAAAACACAATTTTATCATGATTTAATTATCCGTCATATTTTATTTTATTAATTATTCTTGAGCATACATAGTGCAGTCTTCTTTGTTTATTCTAAGACCATCATTTTATCCAAATTTTTTTTTTGTTTCTTAAAAATCATTTGCCTGTGGGCGCCAATACCCGCTTTCAATTTTTATTTTCAAAATATTACTCTTGTTTATTTTTGTGGACACAATTTTTAAACTTTTTTAGCCACTTGCAACTAAAAATCATAATTTTATCATGAGTTAGTTATTGTTCTTTTATTTTTCTTGAGAATACATAGTGTAGTCTTCATTGTGATTTCCAAGACTATAATTTTTTCCAATTTTTTTTTTGTTTCTTAAAAATCATTTGCCTGCGGGCGCCAATACCCGCTTTCAATTTTTATTTTCAAAATATTACTCTTGTTTATTTTTGTGGACACAATTTTTAAACTTTTTTAGCCACTTGCAACTAAAAATCATAATTTTATCATGAGCTAGTTATTGTTCTTTTATTTTTCTTGAGAATACATAGTGTAGTCTTCATTGTGATTTCCAAGACTATAATTTTTTCCAATTTTTTTTTTGTTTCTTAAAAATCATTTGCCGGCGGGCGCCAATACCCGCTTTCAATTTTTATTTTCAAAATATTACTCTTGTTTATTTTTGTGGACACAATTTTTAAACTTTTTTAGCCACTTGCCACTAAAAAAACCTAAATTTATCATGATTTAATTATCCTTCTTTTATTTTTCTTTAGAAATCATAGTGCAGTCTT
This sequence comes from Diuraphis noxia, assembly GCF_037042655.1. Lineage (NCBI taxonomy): Eukaryota > Metazoa > Arthropoda > Insecta > Hemiptera > Aphididae > Diuraphis > Diuraphis noxia. Next base: position 32,582,493 of record NW_028301715.1, on the reverse strand, counting down.
CATTGTGTATGTTAAGACCATAATTTTTTTTTGATCCTTTAAAATCATTTGCCTGCGGGCGCCAATACCCACTTTCCATTTTTATTTTCAAAATATAGTTCTATTTTTTTTTTTTTGGTGGACACAATTTTCAAACCTATTAACCACTCATAACTAAAAAATATAATTTTATTAAGAATTAGTTGCCATTCATTTAATTTTCTTGAGAATACATATTTCAGTCTTCATTCTTTATTCTAAGTACATATTTCTCCCGAATTTATTTTTTGATCTTTAAAAACCATTTGCCTGCGGGCGCTAATACCCCCTTTCCATTTTTATTTTCAAAATATAGCTCTAATTTATTTTGGTGGACACAATTTTCAAACCTATTAACCACTCACAATTAAAAAATATAATTTTATTATGAGTTGGTTGTCCTTTATTTTTCTTAAGAATACATAGTGCAGTCTTCATTGTGTATTTTCAGACCATAATTTTAAGACCCTAATTTTATCCAAATTTCTTTTTTTGTTTCTTAAAAATCATTTGCCTGCGGGCGCCAATACCCCCTTTCAATTTTTATTTTCAAAATATAGGTCTAGTTTATTTTTGTGGACACAATTCTCAAACTTTTTAACCACTTGCAACTAAAAACATGAGTTAGTTATTGTTCTTTTATTTTTCTTGAGAATACATACTGTTGTCTTCATTGTGATTCCAAGACTATAATTTTTTCCAAATTTTTTTTTTGTTTCTAAAAATTCATTTGCCTGCGGGCGCCAATACCCCCTTTCCATTTTTATTTTCAAAATATAGCTCATGTTTATTTTTGAGGTCACAATTTTTAAATATTTTTGACCATGTGCAACTAAAATATAATTTTATCATGAGTAAGTTAATGTTCTTTTATTTTTCTTGAAAATACATATTAAAGATTTCATTCTGTATTCTAAGACTATAATTTTTTCCAAATTTCTTTTTTGAGCCTTTAAAATCAGTTGCCTGCGGGCACCAATACACCCTTTCCATTTTTATTTTCAAAATATTACTCTAGATTATTTTTGTGGACACAATTCTCAACCTTTTTAACCATTTGCAACTAAAAACCATAATTTTATCATGAGTTAGTTATTATTCTTTTATTTCTGTTGAGAATACATAGTGTAGTCTTCATTGTGATTTCCAAGACTATAATTTTTTCCAATTTTTTTTTTTGTTTCTTAAAAATTATTTGCCTGCGGCCGCCAATACCCCCTTTCAATTTTTATTTTCAAAATATAGGTCTAGTTTATTTTTGTGGACACAATTCTCAAACTTTTTAACCACTTGCAACTAAAAACATGAGTTAGTTATTGTTCTTTTATTTTTCTTGAGAATACATACTGTTGTCTTCATTGTGATTCCAAGACTATAATTTTTTCCAAATTTTTTTTTGTTTCTAAAAATTCATTTGCCTGCGGGCGCCAATACCCCCTTTCCATTTTTATTTTCAAAATATAGCTCATGTTTATTTTTGAGGTCACAATTTTTAAATATTTTTGACCATGTGCAACTAAAATATAATTTTATCATGAGTAAGTTAATGTTCTTTTATTTTTCTTGAAAATACATATTAAAGATTTCATTCTGTATTCTAAGACTATAATTTTTCCAAATTTCTTTTTTGAGCCTTTAAAATCAGTTGCCTGCGGGCACCAATACCCCCTTTCAATTTTTATTTTCAAAATATAGGTCTAGTTTATTTTTGTGGACACAATTCTCAAACTTTTTAACCACTTGCAACTAAAAACCATAATTTTATCATGATTTAATTATCCGTCATATTTTATTTTATTAATTATTCTTGAGCATACATAGTGCAGTCTTCTTTGTGTATTCTAAGACAATAATTTTATCCAAATTTCTTTATTGATCCTTAAAAATCATTTGCCTGCGGGTGCCAATACCCACTTTCCATTTTTATTTTTAAAATATAGGGTTAATTTTTTTTTTGTGGACACAATTCTCAAACTTTTTAACAACTTGCAACTAAAAACATGAATTAGTTATTGTTCTTTTATTTTTCTTGAGAATACATACTGTTGTCTTCATTGTGATTCCAAGACTATAATTTTTTCCAAATTTTTTTTTTGTTTCTTAAAAAACATTTGCCTGCGGGCGCCAATACCCGCTTTCAATTTTTATTTTCAAAATATTACTCTTGTTTATTTTTGTGGACACAATTTTTAAACTTTTTTAGCCACTTGCAACTAAAAATCATAATTTTATCATGAGCTAGTTATTGTTCTTTTATTTTTCTTGAGAATACATAGTGTAGTCTTCATTGTGATTTCCAAGACTATAATTTTTTCCAATTTTTTTTTGTTTCTTAAAAATCATTTGCCGGCGGGCGCCAATACCCGCTTTCAATTTTTATTTTCAAAATATTACTCTTGTTTATTTTTGTGGACACAATTTTTAAACTTTTTTAGCCACTTGCCACTAAAAAAACCTAATTTTATCATGATTTAATTATCCTTCTTTAATTTTTCTTTAGAAATCATAGTACAGTCTTCATTGTGTATGTTAAGACCATAATTTTTTTTTGATCCTTTAAAATCATTTGCCTGCGGGCGCCAATACCCACTTTCCATTTTTATTTTCAAAATATAGTTCTATTTTTTTTTTTTGGTGGACACAATTTTCAAACCTAATAACCACTCATAACTAAAAAATATAATTTTATTAAGAATTAGTTGCCTTTCATTTAATTTTCTAGAGAATACATATTTCAGTCTTCATTCTTTATTCTAAGTACATATTTCTCCCGAATTTATTTTTTGATCTTTAAAAACCATTTGCCTGCGGGCGCTAATACCCCCTTTCCATTTTTATTTTCAAAATATAGCTCTAATTTATTTTGGTGGACACAATTTTCAAACCTATTAATCACTCACAATTAAAAAATATAATTTTGTTATGAGTTGGTTGTCCTTTATTTTTCTTAAGAATACATAGTGCAGTCTTCATTGTGTATTTTCAGACCATAATTTTAAGACCCTAATTTTATCCAAATTTCTTTTTTTGTTTCTTAAAAATCATTTGCCTGCGGGCGCCAATACCCCCTTTCAATTTTTATTTTCAAAATATAGGTCTAGTTTATTTTTGTGGACACAATTCTCAAACTTTTTAACCACTTGCAACTAAAAACATGAGTTAGTTATTGTTCTTTTATTTTTCTTGAGAATACATACTGTTGTCTTCATTGTGATTCCAAGACTATAATTTTTTCCAAATTTTTTTTTGTTTCTAAAAATTCATTTGCCTGCGGGCGCCAATACCCCCTTTCCATTTTTATTTTCAAAATATAGCTCATGTTTATTTTTGAGGTCACAATTTTTAAATATTTTTGACCATGTGCAACTAAAATATAATTTTATCATGAGTAAGTTAATGTTCTTTTATTTTTCTTGAAAATACATATTAAAGATTTCATTCTGTATTCTAAGACTATAATTTTTCCAAATTTCTTTTTTGAGCCTTTAAAATCAGTTGCCTGCGGGCACCAATACACCCTTTCCATTTTTATTTTCAAAATATTACTCTAGATTATTTTTGTGGACACAATTCTCAACCTTTTTAACCATTTGCAATTAAAAACCATAATTTTATCATGAGTTAGTTATTGTTCTTTTATTTCTGTTGAGAATACATAGTGTAGTCTTCATTGTGATTTCCAAGACTATAATTTTTTCCAATTTTTTTTTTTGTTTCTTAAAAATTATTTGCCTGCGGCCGCCAATACCCCCTTTCAATTTTTATTTTCAAAATATAGGTCTAGTTTATTTTTGTGGACACAATTCTCAAACTTTTTAACCACTTGCAACTAAAAACATGAGTTAGTTATTGTTCTTTTATTTTTCTTGAGAATACATACTGTTGTCTTCATTGTGATTCCAAGACTATAATTTTTTCCAAATTTTTTTTTGTTTCTAAAAATTCATTTGCCTGCGGGCGCCAATACCCCCTTTCCATTTTTATTTTCAAAATATAGCTCATGTTTATTTTTGAGGTCACAATTTTTAAATATTTTTGACCATGTGCAACTAAAATATAATTTTATCATGAGTAAGTTAATGTTCTTTTATTTTTCTTGAAAATACATATTAAAGATTTCATTCTGTATTCTAAGACTATAATTTTTCCAAATTTCTTTTTTGAGCCTTTAAAATCAGTTGCCTGCGGGCACCAATACCCCCTTTCAATTTTTATTTTCAAAATATAGGTCTAGTTTATTTTTGTGGACACAATTCTCAAACTTTTTAACCACTTGCAACTAAAAACCATAATTTTATCATGATTTAATTATCCGTCATATTTTATTTTATTAATTATTCTTGAGCATACATAGTGCAGTCTTCTTTGTGTATTCTAAGACAATAATTTTATCCAAATTTCTTTATTGATCCTTAAAAATCATTTGCCTGCGGGTGCCAATACCCACTTTCCATTTTTATTTTTAAAATATAGGGTTAATTTTTTTTTTTGTGGACACAATTCTCAAACTTTTTAACAACTTGCAACTAAAAACATGAATTAGTTATTGTTCTTTTATTTTTCTTGAGAATACATACTGTTGTCTTCATTGTGATTCCAAGACTATAATTTTTTCCAAATTTTTTTTTTGTTTCTTAAAAAACATTTGCCTGCGGGCGCCAATACCCGCTTTCAATTTTTATTTTCAAAATATTACTCTTGTTTATTTTTGTGGACACAATTTTTAAACTTTTTTAGCCACTTGCAACTAAAAATCATAATTTTATCATGAGCTAGTTATTGTTCTTTTATTTTTCTTGAGAATACATAGTGTAGTCTTCATTGTGATTTCCAAGACTATAATTTTTTCCAATTTTTTTTTTGTTTCTTAAAAATCATTTGCCGGCGGGCGCCAATACCCGCTTTCAATTTTTATTTTCAAAATATTATTTTTGTGGACACAATTTTTAAACTTTTTTAGCCACTTGCCACTAAAAAAACCTAATTTTATCATGATTTAATTATCCTTCTTTAATTTTTCTTTAGAAATCATAGTACAGTCTTCATTGTGTATGTTAAGACCATAATTTTTTTTTGATCCTTTAAAATCATTTGCCTGCGGGCGCCAATACCCACTTTCCATTTTTATTTTCAAAATATAGTTCTATTTTTTTTTTTTGGTGGACACAATTTTCAAACCTAATAACCACTCATAACTAAAAAATATAATTTTATTAAGAATTAGTTGCCTTTCATTTAATTTTCTAGAGAATACATATTTCAGTCTTCATTCTTTATTCTAAGTACATATTTCTCCCGAATTTATTTTTTGATCTTTAAAAACCATTTGCCTGCGGGCGCTAATACCCCCTTTCCATTTTTATTTTCAAAATATAGCTCTAATTTATTTTGGTGGACACAATTTTCAAACCTATTAATCACTCACAATTAAAAAATATAATTTTGTTATGAGTTGGTTGTCCTTTATTTTTCTTAAGAATACATAGTGCAGTCTTCATTGTGTATTTTCAGACCATAATTTTAAGACCCTAATTTTATCCAAATTTCTTTTTTTATTCTTAAAAAACCATTTGCCTGCGGGCGCCAAATCCCCCTTTCAATTTTTATTTTCAAAATTTAGCTCTACTTTATTTTTGTGGACATAATTTTTAAACTTTATTAGCCACTTGCCACTAAAAAACATAATTTCATCATGATTGGATTATCCTTCATTTATTTTTCTTGAGAAAACATTGTGCAGCCTTCATTGTGTATGTTAAGACCATCATTTTTTCCAAATTTTTTTTTTGTTTCTTAAAAATCATTTGCCTGCGGGCGCCAATACCCCCTTTCCATATTTATTTTCAAAATATAGGTCTAGTTTATTTTTGTGGACACAATTCTCAAACTTTTTAACCACTTGCAACTAAAAACATGAGTTAGTTATTGTTCTTTTATTTTTCTTGAGAATACATACTGTTGTCTTCATTGTGATTCCAAGACTATAATTTTTTCCAAATTTTTTTTTTGTTTCTAAAAATTCATTTGCCTGCGGGCGCCAATACACCCTTTCCATTCTTATTTTCAAAATATTATTCTAGATTATTTTTGTGGACACAATTCTCAAACTTTTTAACCATTTGCAACTAAAAACCATAATTTTATCATGAGTTAGTTATTGTTCTTTTATTTCTGTTGAGAATACATAGTGTAGTCTTCATTGTGATTTCCAAGACTATAATTTTTTCCAATTTTTTTTTTTGTTTCTTAAAAATCATTTGCCTGCGGGCGCCAATACCCCCTTTCAATTTTTATTTTCAAAATATAGGTCTAGTTTATTTTTGTGGACACAATTCTCAAACTTTTTAACCACTTGCAACTAAAAACCATAATTTTATCATGATTTAATTATCCGTCATATTTTATTTTATTAATTATTCTTGAGCATACATAGTGCAGTCTTCTTTGTGTATTCTAAGACAATAATTTTATCCAAATTTCTTTATTGATCCTTAAAAATCATTTGCCTGTGGGCGCCAATACCCACTTTCCATTTTTATTTTTAAAATATAGGGTTAATTTTTTTTTTGTGGACACAATTCTCAAACTTTTTAACCACTTGCAACTAAAAACATGAGTTAGTTATTGTTCTTTTATTTTTCTTGAGAATACATACTGTTGTCTTCATTGTGATTCCAAGACTATAATTTTTTCCAAATTTTTTTTTTGTTTCTTAAAAATCATTTGCCTGCGGGCGCCAATACCCCCTTTCCATTTTTATTTTCAAAATATTACTGTAGTTTATTTTTATGGACACAATTTTTAAACTTTATTAGCCACTTGCCACTAAAAAAACACAATTTTATCATGATTTAATTTTCCGTCATATTTTATTTTATTAATTATTCTTGAGCATACATAGTGCAGTCTTCTTTGTGTATTCTAAGACCATCATTTTATCCAAATTTTTTTTTTGTTTCTAAAAAATCATTTGCCTGCGGGCGCCAATTACCCCTTTCCATTTTTATTTTCAAAATATTACTCTAGTTTATTTTTGTGGACACAATTTTTAAACTTTTTTAGCCACTTGCCACAAAAAAAACATAATTTTATCATGATTTAATTATCCTTCTTTTATTTTTCATTAGAAATCATAGTGCAGTCTTCATTGTGTATGTTAAGACCATAATTTTTTTTTGATCCTTTAAAATCATTTGCCTGCGGGTGCCAATACCCCCTTTCCATTTTTAATTTCAAAATATAGCTATAGTTTATTTTAGTGGACACAATATTTAAACTTTATTAGCCACTTGCCACTTAAAAACATAATATTATCACGAGTTAGTTATGGTTCTTTTATTTTACTTGAGAATACATATTGCAGTCTTCATTGTGTATGTTAAGACCATAATTTATTTTTGATCCTTTAAAATCATTTGCCTGCGGGCGCCACTTTCCATTTTTATTTTTAAAATATTACTGTTATTTATTTTTGTGGACACAATTATTAAACTTTATAAGCCACTTGCCACTAAAAAACATAATTTTATCATGATTTTTGTTTTCCTTCACATTTTATTTCATTAATTGTTCTTTAGAATACATAGTGCAGTTTTCATTGTGTATTCAAAAACTATAATTTTTTCCAATTTTTTTTTTTGTTTCTTAAAAATCATTTGCCTGCGGGCGCCAATACCCCCTTTCCATTTTTATTTTCAAAATATAGCTCTAGTTTATTTTTTTGGATACAACATTCAAACTTTATAACCACTTGCCACTAAAAAACATAACTTTATCATGAGTTAGTTGTCCTTCATTTATTTTTCTTGAGAATACTTATTAAAGGTTTCATTGTGTATTCAAAGACTATAATTTTTTCCAAATTTCTTTTTTGTTCCTTCAAAATCATTTGCCTGCGGGCGCCAATACCCACTTTCCATTTTTATTTTCAAAATATAGTTCTATTTTTTTTTTTTGGTGGACACAATTTTCAAACCTAATAACCACTCATAACTAAAAAATATAATTTTATTAAGAATTAGTTGCCTTTCATTTAATTTTCTAGAGAATACATATTTCAGTCTTCATTCTTTATTCTAAGTACATATTTCTCCCGAATTTATTTTTTGATCTTTAAAAACCATTTGCCTGCGGGCGCTAATACCCCCTTTCCATTTTTATTTTCAAAATATAGCTCTAATTTATTTTGGTGGACACAATTTTCAAACCTATTAACCACTCACAATTAAAAAATATAATTTTATTATGAGTTAGTTGTCCTTTATTTTTCTTAAGAATACATAGTGCAGTCTTCATTGTGTATTTTCAGACCATAATTTTAAGACCCTAATTTTATCCAAATTTCTTTTTTTATTCTTAAAAAACCATTTGCCTGCGGGCGCCAAATCCCCCTTTCAATTTTTATTTTCAAAATTTAGCTCTACTTTATTTTTGTGGACATAATTTTTAAACTTTATTAGCCACTTGCCACTAAAAAACATAATTTCATCATGATTGGATTATCCTTCATTTATTTTTCTTGAGAAAACATTGTGCAGCCTTCATTGTGTATGTTAAGACCATCATTTTTTCCAAATTTTTTTTTTGTTTCTTAAAAATCATTTGCCTGCGGGCGCCAATACCCCCTTTCCATATTTATTTTCAAAATATAGGTCTAGTTTATTTTTGTGGACACAATTCTCAAACTTTTTAACCACTTGCAACTAAAAACATGAGTTAGTTATTGTTCTTTTATTTTTCTTGAGAATACATACTGTTGTCTTCATTGTGATTCCAAGACTATAATTTTTTCCAAATTTTTTTTTTGTTTCTAAAAATTCATTTGCCTGCGGGCGCCAATACACCCTTTCCATTCTTATTTTCAAAATATTATTCTAGATTATTTTTGTGGACACAATTCTCAAACTTTTTAACCATTTGCAACTAAAAACCATAATTTTATCATGAGTTAGTTATTGTTCTTTTATTTCTGTTGAGAATACATAGTGTAGTCTTCATTGTGATTTCCAAGACTATAATTTTTTCCAATTTTTTTTTTTGTTTCTTAAAAATCATTTGCCTGCGGGCGCCAATACCCCCTTTCAATTTTTATTTTCAAAATATAGGTCTAGTTTATTTTTGTGGACACAATTCTCAAACTTTTTAACCACTTGCAACTAAAAACCATAATTTTATCATGATTTAATTATCCGTCATATTTTATTTTATTAATTATTCTTGAGCATACATAGTGCAGTCTTCTTTGTGTATTCTAAGACAATAATTTTATCCAAATTTCTTTATTGATCCTTAAAAATCATTTGCATGTGGGCGCCAATACCCACTTTCCATTTTTATTTTTAAAATATAGGGTTAATTTTTTTTTTGTGGACACAATTCTCAAACTTTTTAACCACTTGCAACTAAAGACATGAGTTAGTTATTGTTCTTTTATTTTTCTTGAGAATACATACTGTTGTCTTCATTGTGATTCCAAAACTATAATTTTTTCCAAATTTTTTTTTTGTTTCTTAAAAATCATTTGCCTGCGGGCGCCAATTACCCCTTTCCATTTTCAAAATATTACTCTAGATTATTTTTGTGGATACAACATTTAAACTTTATAACCACTTGCCACTAAAAAACATAATTATATCATGATCTAATTAACCGTTATATTTGATTTCATTAATTTTTCTTGAAAATACATATTAAAGATTTCATTCTGTATTCCAAGACTATAATTTTTTCCAAATTTTTTTTTTGTTTCTAAAAAATCATTTTCCTGTGGGGGCCAATACCCTCTTTCCATTTTTTTTTTCAATATATTAATCTTGTTTATTTTTGTGGACACGATATTTAAACTTTACTAGCCAATTGCCACTAAAAAACATAATATTATCATGAGTTAGTTATCGTTCTTTTATTTTTCTTGAGAATCCATATTGCAGTTTTAATTGTGTATTCAATGACTATAACTATTTCCAAATTTCTTTTTTGTTTCTTCAAAATCATTTGCCTGCGGGTGCCATTACCCCCTTTCCATTTTTATTTTCGAAATATAGCTCTAGTCTATTTTTTTGGATACAACATTCAAACTTTATAACCACTTGCCACTAAAAAACATAACTTTATCATGAGTTAGTTGTCCTTCATTTATTTTTCTTGAGAATACTTATTAAAGGTTTCATTGTGTATTCAAAGACTATAATTTTTTCCAAATTTCTTTTTTGTTCCTTCAAAATCATTTGCCTGCGGGCACCATTACCCCCTTTCCATTTTTATTTTCAAAATATTACTCTTGTTTATTTTTGTGGACACAGTATTTAAACTTTATAACCACTTGCCACTAAAAAACATAACTTTATCATGAGTTAGTTGTCCTTCATTTATTTTTCTTGAGAATACTTATTAAAGGTTTCATTGTGTATTCAAAGACTATAATTTTTTCCAAATTTCTTTTTTGTTCCTTCAAAATCATTTGCCTGCGGGCGCCATTACCCCCTTTCCATTTTTATTTTTGAAATATAGCTCTTGTTCATTTTTGTGGACACAATATTTAAACTTTATTAGCCACTTGCCACTAAAAATCATAACTTTATCATGAGTTAGTTGTCCTTCATTTATTTTTCTTCAGAATACATATTGCAGTTTTCATTGTGTATTCAAAGACTAAAATTTTTTCAAAATTTCTTTTTTGTTTCTTCAAAATCATTTGCCTGCGGGCGCCATTACCCCCTTTCCATTTTTATTTTTGAAATATAGCTCTTGTTCATTTTTGTGGACACAATATTTAAACTTTATTAGCCACTTGCCACTAAAAATCATAACTTTATCATGAGTTAGTTGTCCTTCTTTTATTTTTCATTAGAAATCATAGTGCAGTCTTCATTGTGTATGTTAAGACCATAATTTTTTTTTGATCCTTTAAAATCATTTGCCTGCGGGTGCCAATACCCCCTTTCCATTTTTAATTTCAAAATATAGCTATAGTTTATTTTAGTGGACACAATATTTAAACTTTATTAGCCACTTGCCACTTAAAAACATAATATTATCACGAGTTAGTTATGGTTCTTTTATTTTTCTTGAGAATACATATTGCAGTCTTCATTGTGTATGTTAAGACCATAATTTATTTTTGATCCTTTAAAATCATTTGCCTGCGGGCGCCACTTTCCATTTTTATTTTTAAAATATTACTGTTATTTATTTTTGTGGACACAATTATTAAACTTTATAAGCCACTTGCCACTAAAAAACATAATTTTATCATGATTTTTGTTTTCCTTCACATTTTATTTCATTAATTGTTCTTTAGAATACATAGTGCAGTTTTCATTGTGTATTCAAAAACTATAATTTTTTCCAATTTTTTTTTTTGTTTCTTAAAAATCATTTGCCTGCGGGCGCCAATACCCCCTTTCCATTTTTATTTTCAAAATATAGCTCTAGTTTATTTTTTTGGATACAACATTCAAACTTTATAACCACTTGCCACTAAAAAACATAACTTTATCATGAGTTAGTTGTCCTTCATTTATTTTTCTTGAGAATACTTATTAAAGGTTTCATTGTGTATTCAAAGACTATAATTTTTTCCAAATTTCTTTTTTGTTCCTTCAAAATCATTTGCCTGCGGGCGCCAATATCCCCTTTCCATTTTTATTTTTAAAATATTACTTTAGTTTATTTTTGTGTGACACAATTTTTAAACTTTTTTAGCCACTTGCCACTATAAAAACATAATTTTGTCATGATTTAATTATCCGTCATATTTTATTTCATTAATTTTTCTTGAGAATACATATTTAAGATTTCATTGTGTATTCTAAGACAATAATTTTTTCCAAATTTCTTTTTTGAGCCTTTAAAATTATTTGCCTGCAGGCGCCAATACCCACTTTCCATTTTTATTTTCGAATTATAGCACTAGTTTATTTTTGTGGACACAATTCTCAAACTTTTTAACCACTTGCAACTAAACACCATAATTTTATCATGATTTAGTTATCGTTCTTTTATTTTTCTTCAAAATACATATTGCAGTTTTCATTGTGTATTCAAAGACTATAATTTTTTCCAAATTTCTTTTTTGTTTCTTCAAAATCATTTGCCTGCGGGCGCCATTACCCCCTTTCCATTTTTATTTTTGAAATATAGCTCTTGTTTATTTTTGTGGACACAATATTTAAACTTTATTAGCCACTTGCCACTAAAAATCATAACTTTATCATGAGTTAGTTGTCCTTCATTTATTTTTCTTGAGAATACTTATTAAAGGTTTCATTGTGTATTCAAAGACTATAATTTTTTCCAATTTTTTTTTTGTTTCTTAAAAATCATTTGCCTGCGGGTGCCAATACCCCCTTTCCATTTTTATTTTCAAAATATAGCTCTAGTTTATTTTTTTGGATACAACATTCAAACTTTATAACCACTTGCCACTAAAAAACATAACTTTATCATGAGTTAGTTGTCCTTCATTTATTTTTCTTGAGAACACTTATTAAAGGTTTCATTGTGTATTCAAAGACTATAATTTTTTCCAAATTTCTTTTTTGTTCCTTCAAAATTATTTTCCTGCGGGGGCCAATACCATCTTTCCATTTTTATTTTCAAAATATTACTCTTGTTTATTTTTGTGGACACAGTATTTAAACTTTATTAGCCACTTGCCACTAAAAAACATAATATTATCATGATTTAGTTATCGTTCTTTTATTTTTCTTGAGAATCCATATTGCAGTTTTCATTGTGTATTCAAAGACTATAATTTTTTCCAAATTTCTTTTTTGTTCCTTAAAAATCATTTGCCTGCAGGCGCCAATACCCACTTTCCATTTTTATTTTCGAATTATAGCACTAGTTTATTTTTGTGGACACAATTCTCAAACTGTTTAACCACTTGCAACTAAACACCATAATTTTATCATGATTTAGTTATCGTTCTTTTATTTTTCTTCAAAATACATATTGCAGCCTTCATTGTGTATTCCAAGACTATAATTTTTTCCAAATTTTTTTTTGTTTCTTAAAAATCATTTTCCTGTGGGGGCCAATACCCTCTTTCCATTTTTTTTTTCAATATATTAATCTTGTTTATTTTTGTGGACACGATATTTAAACTTTACTAGCCAATTGCCACTAAAAAACATAATATTATCATGAGTTAGTTATCGTTCTTTTATTTTTCTTGAGAATCCATATTGCAGTTTTCATTGTGTATTCAATGACTATAATTATTTCCAAATTTCTTTTTTGTTTCTTCAAAATCATTTGCCTGCGGGCGCCATTACCCCCTTTCCATTTTTATTTTCGAAATATAGCTCTAGTCTATTTTTTTGGATACAACATTCAAACTTTATAACCACTTGCCACTAAAAAACATAACTTTATCATGAGTTAGTTGTCCTTCATTTATTTTTCTTGAGAATACTTATTAAAGGTTTCATTGTGTATTCAAAGACTATAATTTTTTCCAAATTTCTTTTTTGTTCCTTCAAAATCATTTGCCTGCGGGCGCCATTACCCCCTTTCCATTTTTATTTTCAAAATATTACTCTTGTTTATTTTTGTGGACACAGTATTTAAACTTTATAACCACTTGCCACTAAAAAACATAACTTTATCATGAGTTAGTTGTCCTTCATTTATTTTTCTTGAGAATACTTATTAAAGGTTTCATTGTGTATTCAAAGACTATAATTTTTTCCAAATTTCTTTTTTGTTCCTTCAAAATCATTTGCCTGCGGGCGCCATTACCCCCTTTCCATTTTTATTTTTGAAATATAGCTCTTGTTCATTTTTGTGGACACAATATTTAAACTTTATAACCACTTGCCACTAAAAAACATAACTTTATCATGAGTTAGTTGTCCTTCATTTATTTTTCTTGAGAATACTTATTAAAGGTTTCATTGTGTATTCAAAGACTATAATTTTTTCCAAATTTCTTTTTTGTTTCTTCAAAATCATTTGCCTGCGGGCGCCATTACCCCCTTTCCATTTTTATTTTTAAAATATTACTTTAGTTTATTTTTGTGTGACACAATTTTTAAACTTTTTTAGCCACTTGCCACTAAAAAAACATAATTTTGTCATGATTTAATTATCCGTCATATTTTATTTCATTAATTTTTCTTGAGAATACATATTTAAGATTTCATTGTGTATTCTAAGACAATAATTTTTTCCAAATTTCTTTTTTGAGCCTTTAAAATTATTTGCCTGCAGGCGCCAATACCCTCTTTCCATTTTTTTTTTCAATATATTAATCTTGTTTATTTTTGTGGACACGATATTTAAACTTTACTAGCCATTTGCCACTAAAAAACATAATATTATCATGAGTTAGTTATCGTTCTTTTATTTTTCTTGAGAATACATATTGCAGTTTTCATTGTGTATTCAAAGACTATAATTTTTTCCAAATTTCTTTTTTGTTCCTTCAAAATCATTTGCCTGCGGGCACCATTACCCCCTTTCAATTTTTATTTTCGAAATATAGTTCTAGTCTATTTTTGTGGATACAACATTCAAACTTTATAACCACTTTGCACTAAAAAACATAACTTTATCATGATTTAGTTATCGTTCTTTTATTTTTCTTCAGAATACATATTGCAGCCTTCATTGTGTATTCCAAGACTATAATTTTGTCTTATGTTTGTGGAGCGCAGACTGGCCAGCTGGTCCTGAGCTATAGGTGTTATAATACAAAAAAAACACATACGACAAAAGAATACAATTCTTTAAAGTGTTACAAAAAATAGGTAGCTGCTAAAAGAGTATAATATAAAACTGACGATTGCGCTTATTACGTCAGGAATAACTAATATCTAATAATACTGTAATGTTACACTGAGAATTTAATATAATAATTTAATTTGTTACAATTTAATAAAGCCCTTCTGGCGCTAATAATTATATAATAAAAAACAATATTTGCACTAACTTATTTTACAATTATTGGAAATAATAAATATATTTTTTATTTGCACACACCGTGCTAACGAGACGACGTTTTATACGAGACGGACAAAGAAGACAGTGTCACGGCGGCCATGTTAATTAAAAATTCGCATAGCCGTTGCTGCGCCATACTATAACGAGTCTTAATTATCTATGTTATATAATTCACAAGGCACATTTAAATAGGTACATACAAAAATAAATATTATGGCAACAGGTGATAGTGTGTGTGTGTGCGACCAGCTATTCTCCGTGCCCGATATATTAGTTTACGTTTATTTATAATTATGTTGGGGCGGCAACAATATCTGCAGTAAAATATTATTATATACCTACTAATAAATATATTAATATATTATGTATAATTTGTTCTAGGGTATAATGTATGTAAAATAATATATAATATTGTCTATCGCAGTATCACTATATTGTAATGAATTTAAAAAAATTGATTATTATAACGCTCGTCGGTATAAATTCGGCTTTAATAGGTTTGGCCGGTTTGGGCTGAAATACTGTCGGCTAAAATACGGTTCTGCTAGTAATTATTATTGTTAAAATGTCCTGTTACATATGATTGTTTGCTTAACCCGGTTTATAGATTTAATTATAATATGTTTTGTATATTATGCATGTTTAATATTTGAATATTTGTGCATTATACAACATACGTTACTTTTCTCGTGACGACAACGAAGTTGGACTGCCGACATAATTAATCTCAACAAGCACGCCGTAATATTACGAGTAACTCTAAATATTGTTATACGTTACTTTTCGAATAAACCATGACTACGTCGGACCGACGGCACGCGGCATAATTAAACTCAGCGCGCACATCAACTTATTACGAGTAACTCGAAATTGTAAAACGTTTCTTTTCTCGTGGACGACAATGAAATTGAACCGCTGACATAATTAATCTCAACAAGCACGCCGTACTATTACGAGTAACTCTAACTTGTTATACGTTACTTTTCTCGTGATGACAACAAAGTTGGACCGCCGTCATAATTAATCTCAGCGCGCACATCGTACTATTACGAGTAACTCTAACTTGTTATACATTATTTTGCTCGTGCCATCAAAGATATCGGACCGCCGACACAATGAATTTTAAAGCACACGCTGTTCTATTACGAGTCACTCAAAATTGATATAAGTTACTTTTCTCGTGACGACGACGACGTCGGTCCAACCTTCGACCATATAAGCTAATAGACACGGCATACGGTAAATATCTTGACGCCAGCATCATGTAGCGTGTGACGTCACGTTTGGGCAATAACACCGGCCGGCGCCCGGACTATAGATAGTATTCTAAATTCTAGCTATCCCAATAAAATATGATTGATTAATGGCTTAACTTACAAATTTTAATTCTTAATTTCTTATTTCCTTATAATATAACACTAATTACTATTTATCTATCTATCTGTGTATCTCGGGTTTTCTCCTATTTTACGAGTTATTTATTAATTAAAATATAATTATTAAATTAAATTTACCAAAATGATATATTTAGAACTAGTATATATTGTATTGTTACCTCATTGTAAACTCTCAGATTAATATACACTTGAGATCATAAAATAGTAAGGCTGGGCAAGTTAACTATTTTTTTTTAATTCGTTAAGATAAGTTAATAAAGAAAAAAGTAAGTTAAGTTTAAAGTAACCTCTATTTTTTTTAACTTGCAATAGTTACAAGTTACTTAGAAAATAAAAGTAACTTAACTTAGTTAAAAATAAGTTACTTTTTTTTTACTATAAAACTAATATTTATACTGCCTACCTTTTTTTAAGCTAACAATAATAACATAATAATTCAATAAATGTATGTAATAAATTTATTTACTGTAGTTCTTATATCTGTATATTATACTTTAATCAATGATGAAATCCAATAAAATAATAAAATAATTGTTATGTATTTGTTAACGTAAATGATCCACAACTATACTAAATATTATCTATTAGAATATAATTACTTGGTTACACAATATATAAATATATTATATAAAATATTATTCAATTAATAGTAAGAATACAATATTTAATCAAACCATTATTGTATTTTACCATTTTAGTAGACAGTAGTTACCTTATATCTATTCCTAGTGAGTTGCATTTGCCATTTGGTATATCATATGAATATCAAAAGTAAAATAATGCAACCAAAAACTAAGATTTTCAACATTCATCCTTTAACTATCATTATAATAAAACCATGATTATCAAACATTTCAAAACACAATACTTTCAAGTTTCAAAGAAAGCAGTTTAAAACTATGAAAGTTAGAATGTGAAAAATAATTTTCGACGACAAGGGACAGACTCGGGACATACAATACGACAGTAAAAAAAAGCGGGTAAATCGTGGATGTCGCTTTGCTGTACTGTAGGTTACTGTAATGGATGGGATTAAATTTGAATGCAATGATAGGTATCATTGTATACGAAAAACGATTCTGAACGGAGATGATTTGTCAGTCTAGGATATATTATATTTAAATATTGTCATATATTCTATTTTGAAACAAATATTTTATTTTTCAATTAAGACGCATTTGCATATGGCATGGTTAATCAATTAGTGTAGTTATCATAATTAATAATACTTTATATTATCATAGATATACATGTACCTGGTTTGAGGATAAATCGTTATCATTACGTGATTTCATAAAAATTTAAAACTCAAACGCTCAAAACATTTTTCCTATAATGACTCTTCAAATTTTCTCTATAGGTATTTGAAGCAAAACTTATGGAAAACTTGGTGTTAAATTTTATAACCTTAGATATAAATACAAACAATATTATGAATTTTGATCTACAAAATAATTTGCAAATATTCATGGTTTTGACGAATTTTTGTCAATATTTGAAATTCAAATGCTAATAAAAATTTAATTTGAATTTCCGGTGGACATTTGTTTTGTGATGAAGATTGACAAATTTGTAAGGAATCTTGTATTAAATTTTCAAATCTTAGGTATAAAAGGAACATTTTTTATGAATTTCTAGAATAAAATAATTTACGAATTTTCGTGATTTTCACGTATGTTGTCAAAATTAAAATTTGAATGCATGTAAAAAAAAAATGTGGCTATGTATTTCTTTTATTTTTCAACTGCTATTGCAAAACTATATTATGAGACTTGTATTAAATTCTCAAATCTTAGAATTAAAAAAAAAAACTTTTATGAATTTCTATCTAAGATAATTTGAACATTGCCGTGTTTTTCATGTATTTAATCAAATTTATAACTGTAAATTCTTATAAAAAAAATTTGTGACTATATATTTCTTTTATTTTCAACTGCTATTGTAAAAATATGTTAGGAGCCTTTTATTAAATTTTCAAATCTTAGGTATAAAAGGAAAATACTTGATGAATTTCTAGTTTAAAATTATTTGCGAATTTTCGTGATTTTTATGTATTTTGTAAAAATTCAGACTTTGAATGCTTTTAAAAAAAAATGTATTCATGTATATTTATTTTATTTTTCAACTGCTATTGTAAAAATATGTTAGGAGCCTTGTATTCAATTTTCAAATCTTAGATCTAAAAACAAAAATTTTTATGAATTTCTATCTAAGATAATTTGAACATTTCCGTAATTTTTACGTATTAAGTCAATATTTGAACTTCAAATACTAATAAAATAAAATTGTGACTATGTATTTTTATAAATTTTAATTACTACAAGAATAACTAATGAGGAACTTTGTATTCAATTTTCATGTATTTTGATAGGGCCAAAAAAATTTTATCAACCCTTCAAAAAAATTTTTCTGAAAAATTGAAAATTTCAGTCGTCTATAAATATTTCAAAAAAAGTCAAAATATTTTTAAAATTAAATCATGTAAAGAAAATGTCAATCTAAATAACTGATAAAATTTTCACGTATCTACGACTTATACTTCTTGAATTATAACAAATATTTAAAATCGTTTCAGGATAAATCGTTATCGTTACGCTATTTCGTAAAAATTTAAAATTCAAACGCACTTAAAATTTTTCCTATAATGATGCTTCGAATTATTTAATTTTTTTTAGCTACAATAAGAACAACTCATAAGGAACCTTGTATTAAATTTTCAAGTTTTTTTGGTCGTCCAAAATTTTTTTACCGACACTTCAAAAAAAAAATTCTCAAAAAAATTGAAAATTTCAGTGGTCTATAAATAACTCAAAAAAGTCAAAAATTTTTGAAAATTAAACTGTATATAGATAACACTAACATAAACATTTGGTGAAAATTTCAAGTATTTTAAGTGATTAGTTTTTGAATTACAACCATATAAAAAAATCGATTTGGTCGAAAACTGATTTTGCGTAAAAATTCCCGTTTTTGTGTCATTTTTTTTTTTGTTTTTCTCGATTTTTTTGAAAACTATTGGAAAATGTTTACTTTTGACCTCTATAATGCACCAAGGATCTTCAATTTTACATCGGAAACCACCCCCAAAGTTTGAAATCGAAGCATTATTTCGACTAGTTATGCTGTACACAGACACACACAAAAAAAAACACACAACATCATTGTAAAATCAATACATTCATCACTTCGTTCAGAATCTAAAAATGTGTTCCAAACGGCAAACGCTGTGAGCCTGTCAACGAGTGAACACTAAATAAACAAATTAATAATAACTCGAAATTGTTTTGCCCAAACGTGATGTCATATCATTAAACATGATGGCTACATAATTGTGCCTATACAAGCATAAGATAAGGCGCGTTTACTAGCTTATATGGTCGAAGGGTCCAACGACATTATTATTCTCAACGTGCACACCGTTCTATTGCGAGTTACTCGAATTTGTTATACGTTACTTTTCTCGTGACTTCAATGAAGTTGGACCGCCGACATAATTAATCTCAACACGCACGCGGTCCTATTGCAAGTTACTCTAAATTGTTATACGTTACTTTTCTCGTGACGTCAACGAAGTTGGACCGCCGACATTATTAATCTCAACATGCACGAACGGCGTTCGATTGCGAGTTACTCGAGTTTGTTATACGTTACTTTTCTCGTGACGACGAAGACGCCGGACAGCCGACATAACTAATCTTAGCGCGCACTTATGATAACTATAAAGACGTCGGACCGATGACATAATTGAACTGAGCGCACGCATAAACTTATTACGAGTAACTCAAAATTGTTATACGTTACTTTTCTCGTGACGTCGACTCTTAATATCTGCAATTCTACTAATTATTGGGAGGTCCGTAGCTTCGGAGGGAAAGAAAGTGCGTTGCCAGGGACGTATTTACACTAGGGCTAACCAGGACTGTAGCCCTGGGCGGAAAAATGTTGAGTAATTTAGGGATTAAAAAAAAAAATTATTTGATTTTATTATAATTTTTTTATATACCATAAAATAGATCACTTTTATTTGCTTTATCAAATACAATAAGAAATAATAATTATTTTTGTACTGAATACGTATCCAAATAAATAATGTAAAAGAAGTAATAGCCTGCAGGGACGGCTCTAGACAAAATGTATACATAGGCAAGATCAAAATTTATATATGTATATTTGATTTTTTGCACTACCCCAGAGCTGGAGCCCGTAGGTCCAGATGGGTTTTAGAAGAGCTTTATATATTATTAATTTGACATTTTCTAGAAGCTATCAGAGGATCTGCATTGATGAAAATTATTGCTTTATCGTCTACATATTATGCAATTAGCGTTTAAGGTGTAGTAGGTTGATCTGATGCATAAATGTTATATAGTATCGGGGAAAGTATGCCTCCTTGAGAAACACCTATTACCAGATTACACGCGAAAAGTTACGAACAACAAATTCGTGTTGCTTGAATAGGGTGGGTTGATTGGCGCCCGCAGGCAAACGCATTACAAGATAAAAAAAATTAAACCTTATTTTGGTGTAACTATAAAATAAGAATACAAATTGTTCTATGTTGGAAAGAAATATTTTGAAAAGTTTAATATAAGAATCTGGAGTCTAGTCTAATCTCAAGGAGAATAAATAACTAAACATAAGTACCTATAGTAAAAACATCATGATTTAATGATTACTTATAGAGCAAATGATTACAAAAGAATGGGAGTGTGGCACCCGCAGGCAAGTGTTTTTCAAGTATCAAAAAAAAATTAGAAAATTTATGATATAAGAATACACATTGGAGTCAGCAGTATGTAATCTATCTCAAGGTAAATATATCAATAAAAATTTATAGTAATGAAATCATGATTTAATGATTACTTTTGGGGCAAATGGTTATAAAAGTTTAAATTTGTGTAGAAAAAAAAAATTGGAGTTTAATTATGAAAAAAAAATTAGGAATTGGAGTGTGGCGCCCGCAGGCAAATGTTTTTGAAGTAGCAAAATAAATTTGGAAAAGTTTTAATATAAGAATACACACTGTAGTCTGCAGTATGTAATCTCAAGGTAAATATATATGAATAAAAATATTTATATAGTAATATGATCATGATTTAATGATTACTTTTATAGAGCAAATGTTTTTTAAAGTTTAAATATGTGTATTGTGTACACATAAATAAACTAGTTGAATTATAAAATCTAAAGATTATAAAGAAATAAATAAAAATATTTATAATACCTAATAACATCATGATTTAATTATTACTTATAGAGCAAATGGTTATAAAGTATAAATTTGTGTAGAAAAAAATAAATTAGAGTTTAATTATGAAAAAAAACATTGGGAATGGGAGTGTGGCGTCCGCAGGCAAGTGTTTTTCAAGTAGCAAAAAAAAATTTGGATAAGTTCTAATATAAGAATACACACTAGAGACTGCAGTATGTAATCTCAAGAAGAATAAATAACTTAACATATTTATAGTAATAAGATCATGATTTAATGAGTACTTATAGGGCAAATAGTTATAAAGGTTAAATTCGTGTGCACAAAAATAAATTAGTTTAATTATGAAAAAAAAAAATGGGAATGGGGGTGTGGTTCCCGCAGGTAAGTGTTTTTCAAGTAGCAAATAATAAAAATTGGAAAATTTATGATATAAGAATCCACACTGGAGTCTGCAGTATGTAATCTCAAAGTAAATACATCAATAAAAATATTTATAGTAATAAAATCATGATTTAATGATTACTTATAGAGCAAATGTTTTTTAAAGTTTAAATATGTGTATTGTGTACACATAAATAAACTAGTTGAATTATAAAAAATGAAAAAAAAATTGGGAATGGGAGTGTGGCGCCTGTAGGTAAGTGTTTTTCAAGTAGCAAAAAAAAAAATTAGAAAATTTATGATATAAGAATACACACTGGAGTCAGCAGTATGTAATCTATCTCAAGGTAAATATATCAATAAAAATATTTATAGTAATAAAATCTTGATTTAATGATTACTTATAGGGCAAATAGTTGATAAAGTTTAAATTTGTATACACAAAAATAAACTTGAGTTGAATTATTAAAATATGTAAAAATACATTTTGTAACCAAACCAATGACTTCCATCCACAATCTCTAAACTTCCAAAACCAATAAATTGATGTACAATTATTTGTTCATTGAGAACTTTTTGACAGTACTTGGTTAGACTCTGTTATATATTAAATTTAATCGTTATTCACTGACAATTTTATAATTGAGATAAATTTTATTATTAAATCAACTCCTTTTTATTTAATTAAAAGTTTATTTTGGGAGGCAACGTGAATCAATGCTATAAAATCTCTTTGAAATTGCAAACAATTCTTAAAAATGAGGAAATGAGGCTCTTTATTATGGACTACAGTCATTTTTTTGTTACATTTCAAATTCTATTGTATACATTAATATTATAAAATAAATTATGATCAGGGGACGCTTATTTTATTGTAATAGGCAGTATAGTTAGTCTGTATGAAATACAGGTATAACACTAATATGTCTTAAAACCATGTTAAAAATTACAGCAATTTTAATCTGGTATTAATAGTATTAAGTGAGAAGTTAGCATTATATATTTGGTACAGTAAAGTTAAAGCTAAAAATAATAATAATAATAATAAAAATAAACTATGTGTTATATTGATTAAAGATATTAACTATTGTATTAATTTTTAAATATTTTCTTTGATTGTTATGTTTACAATTTCGAATACAGTTAGTAGGAAAATTTCTATGCAAAGGTCACGAACAGTGATGATAGTCATCTATCATCAACTGAGATCAACTTACCATTCTCTATAGGTACCTAACCTCAACAACTTCCTTATGACTTAATTAACCATCTGCATGTCCGCGGGGAAGGCAGTGCCCTAGCCAGGGTTAGGATTTGGGGAGGTGAAGTGTATAGGTACAGTACTATACACCCAATACCCCTCGGGAAGGCTGATTAAGACACTGGTTTTAATAAGTAACAATCTGGATGATTGTAGAAAAACTAACTGTATTTTTGTAACGCGTGACAAACGGATGGTTAACTAGGACACTTTGAATAAAAAGATCCTTAGTTGGTTTCCGATATAAGTGTTTACTTATCAAGTTGTTCTATTGATTGTTAACCTCTTAGAAATACCTTGAACTATTAAAATATGGGCCTCTTGAAATATTTTTCAGTCTACTAGATTTTAGTAGTTTGGTACCATGAGTGCATAAACCGCGTATAGGTACATGAGAGGAACTGTAATGAATATAGGTGCAATGTGCATCCATAGTACATATCATCAAGTTCTAATTAACAAATACAATTTAAACTCGGTAGTATGATTGGACGTAAATTTTAGAAATAACAACTAATAAGTATTAAAGATTGATCTATATCTGTAATCTGTATGCATTGTTTCCGAATTAAAAACATGATTTTTTTATTTTTTGCACTTTTATGAATTACTGAATACTTTGGAAGTTAAGACACTTCCTCATTAAAGCAAAAGAACTTTTAAATATATAAGTACATAAATGGGTTATCACCTAAATTCTGTGCTCGTCCAACACAAAAATTAAAGTTATTATTCTTTTTTGATCCCAGAAACGTTATGTGGCAAGATGATAATTACATTTTATTTTTATATGACACCTAAAAAACGATCCTCAGCACCAGAAGTTGAATTATTACTATTTTCAATATTTTTTAAATGAAATAATCCAAAAAATGTTTACACAATATTTTCTACAATAAAATATTATAATTTATTATTTCGACATAACTTTTTGCTGTGTGATAGGTAATTTTTCAAGTCGCAATGTTTTTTTTTTGTTATGTGATAAACTTAAAGTGTCCAGATGAAAATTTAACCATCTAATATATCTCAAATTACATACTTATTGTTAATTATTATTAGGCATAGAAAAGTTGAACTATGAACTATAATATCTTATATAGAATTCCACAATGTACAATTGGGTTTATATTGTTTTTAATATTACATAATACACGCTTTTGATTAACAAAACTATTGGCAACTATGGCCATATCACGTGTGTTTGTTTAGAAACGCGTGAGCAAGTTGGGGCAAGGATTCGTCACTAAGAACCTAGGTGGTCACCCATCCAGGAGCTATTAACGCCAGGCGATGTTTAACCCCGGCAAACAACCGCGCCACACCAGGCCCCAAAATACACTTTTGTGTATATTTGCTATTTCATTCTAAATAGAATTGTTATTTTTAGTATTCTTACATTCGACTATTGTGTGCATATTACACCAGGCTAGAGGCATTTTTTTTTGCAATGCGTCAACTGCATAACCTGGTTTCACTGTTAGGTTTGAAAAAATTGATGTAAATAGGACGAGGATTCGTCACTAAGAACCCAGGTGGTCGCCCATCCGAGAACTAGTGACGCCGGTTGATGCGTTAACCTCAGAACAAGTAAGTCACTGCGGTTAACCACCGTTCAAATTTAATTTTTAACCATAGCATATTGTATTATATGAGATAATTAGTACTTGTATATATCTAATTTTCATAAAGTTCAAGTACGTTTTTTGTTTTTTTATTTAGATAAAAATAATTAATAACAATATGTATGTCACTTAAAATATTGAATAGGTTAGGTTATCAATTAAAATTTTTTTTAAATTTAAAAATGCCTGTATTTCTAAAAAAAATCACCTATCACCTGCAGATCATATTTTTTTCTTTTGTATGGAGATTTGGATTAATTTTTAAAAACTAGTGATAGAAATTGCTTTCAACTTCGTAAAGTAATTCTTATAATTCTTAACTCGATTAAAAAAATTATTTTGTTTTATCTGGACAAATTACTATTAAACGACTTTTTATTTTATGCCATTTTATGTCTATTATAGAACAAGGACTTATTATGCATTGTGCTTATTTTTTTTTTTTGGAAGCTTCATACTTAAAAAAATTTGATTTGCAAATCATACATTTTAGTTCACTGGTTAATTTACTTCGGTACCCTAAACATTATAATAAACTGATGTATTAATTGCTCTAGAAATACAATTATTTTATTGTAATCTATTAATACATTTATTATAAAATTAAGAGTACCATAGTAAATAAACAAGTGAATCAAATTGTATAATCCACTATAAAATTCCATTTAAAAGTATAGTTGTCATTTTTGAAAAAAATGTTGATTTTGATGTTAGTAAACTGCTTGCTGAGAAATTTTAAAATTGTCCCACAAAAATTTGCCATTTAAAATTGAAAAAAATGTCTGTGTTATAATTTGTTAAATTTTTACTGACTGTTTGATTTTTTTTTTATCATATTTGTACACATAATTTGATAAATTTCTAACAATCTGAATCAATTGTTATTTTCATAAAATTATATAATAAAGGATCGAATGATATTTTTCAAAAATAGAATTAAATAAGGAAAACATAAAACAATTACTCTTCTCTTTAGGTGTGCCCATCTATACTACGATTTCATATTTAGCATTTCGTTAATTAAATTTAACGATGCCGTCACTATGATTTTATCTCGGGTTTCATATTTAACATCTCGTAGAATTAAACTTGACGATGCCGAATTTCCGAGAAGTCTAGGAGTTTGGCCTTCGACAAGTTCGACACAGCTATTGAGGTCTTACACAACATAACTGGTTGGCGAAATCGTACGCCCCAGGGACACTTACGTACGTCGTACATCTACGTGTATATGCGGTTTTATGTGTTTTAGCGGGACGTCCATAGCAGAACATCCATTGTTCGGTATATCAGATTTTGGTTCATTCGCCATATAATTACTGCGTGAGCGCTGTGTTTAATCATTTCGAAACCCATTCGAAAGTTATGTATTTGAGCCAACGACGAGACGCACAAAAAAATAGTTTCGGTTGTCAGCGGTCTGACGTAATCATTGTAACTCGAAAAGTAACGTATAATATATTTGCGTTACACCCAATAATATGGCGTGCGCAAAGCTATTAATTATGTCAGCAATGCTTCTTGGCTTATTCGTCGTCATCGTCACGCGACGAGTTACTCGAATTTGTTATACCTACGTTACTTTTCTCGTGACATAATAGACGTCGGTCCGCTGATATAATTAAACTCAGCGCACACGCCGTACTATTACGAGTAACTCTAACTTGTTTTATGTTTTTTCTCGAGAAAACCATGATGACATCGGACAGATGACATAGTTATAATCAGCGCGCACATCAACTTAATACGAGTAACTCGAAATTGATATGATACTTTTCACTTGACGACGATGACGTTGAACCGCCGACATAATGGATCTCAAAGCGCACACCGTACTACTATTATGAGTAACTCTAACTTCTTATACGTTACTTTTCGAGTAAACCATGATGACATCGGACTGCCGACATAATAAATCTCTGCGCGCACGCCGTTCTATTGCGAGTTACTCGAGTTTGTTATACGTTCCATATACTCCGATCACCTCCATACACAAATAAAAGAACAAATTAATTATAAGCACTTTTATTAAACACTTTGACGTCCAGTGGCGATCTAGTCACACGATCGCCACCTGGCTCTGACACTGGTGGTCAGTGGTAATCGAGTCACACGACTCTCGCTAACTGACCCCTTTTCTGTCTTCACATATTCCTTAAATATAAATTTTACAATCGAAACAGTATCGGTAATATCGATATTAAGTTTGACCTAGTTAGATTATACTTACTGACTATGCTTAAAGTTATATTAATTTATTTACTTGTAATATTTTCGGCTACGATACGTGCTCCCCGTTTTTCTGTCACTTTTTTTTTGTTTTTCTCGATTTGTTTGAAAACTGTTGGAAAATGTTTATATTACACCAAGGATATTCACTTTTACATCGGAAACCACCCCCAAAGTTTGAAATTGAAGCATTAGTTCAACTAGATATGCTGTACACAGACACACAAAATAAAAACATACATCATTGTAAAATCAATAAATTCATCATTCCGTTCAGAATCTAAAAAGATTCACTACCATACTATATTTGGCAAGATTTCAGTAGTGAAACTGACTATTGCAACAGACATGTCTGACATGAAATTTTTATACTTATAAAAACCCATACAATAACTCATTTAGTCCACAATACGTATTCCAGATTTTTTTATCACTTAAATTAAAATTTTTTTATTACTATAATAAAATTAATATACAAATAAATTCGACATCTAAAATAACTGAAAGAAACAAAAAAAAGCCAAAATAAATTGGTTTATTTGGAATAAGAATGGCGTGAATTTAACTTATATTTATAAACATTAAATTTCTATCTCGTACCTATATTTAAAAAGAAGTATTTGCTTTAAAACCCTAGCCCTACTTATTATAATTGTCATGACCTTATGATTAATGTTGCATATTCAGCATTTATATTATATGATATTACACCTATACTGTTTATACTAACAATAATCATAAGTATCATATTACGATCGGTGGGGACTGTCCATCGGTTATTAGCGAGTAGAAATATATTGTACGTCATTACGATTTATACTGTCAACAATAAATGTCTATATAATACGTTTATGTTATTATTTATATTTATAATACTTAACAAATTGGCGACGAAGAAAATAATAATTTAATCGTAATCACTAGTGCATTAGAAGTTTCAAGTATTGTATTCATACTAATACAAAATGGCAACTCCTAAGACAGAATCCATAACGAACTTCAATCAAGTTATTGGGTCACCTGGAAACTTTGAAACAGGTATGGATATCACAATTTTTGAGTCAAAATTGACAAATTTTTTTTTGGCAAATGCCATCGAAAATAATATTCAAAAAAGAGCCATTCTATTATCATCAGTCAGTGAGGAAATTCACAAAGTACTTTTTAGTTTATGTGTTCCTAGCACGCCAAACGATGTTGAGTATGAAACTCTAATGAAAAGTTTGAACAAATATTTCAAACCAATAAAATCGTACTTCGCGGCTAGGTATACATTTTATCAAGCTAAACAAAGACAAGATGAATCGGTGTGCCAATGGGGTGCACGTGTCAAAAATCTTGCTTCAAAATGTGGGTTTTCGTCGGAACTAACAACAGTCATTAGAGACATATTTGTTGTCGGAATGGGTTCAGGACCAATCCAAGATCGTCTGTTAGAAGAGGATGCCTCAAAAATTGGAGTTACATATTCAAATCTAATGGAAATCGCGACAGCCAAAGAAGCTGCAATAAATGACAAGAGTGGCTGGAAAAAAGAAGAATACGCAGACTTGAAGTACCAACAAAAAAATAATGGACATACTGCCAAGAAGGGGTTCAACACATACAAGGAGTCAAAAATCAAATGCGGGATTTGTGGCCGTTCCAATCATTTTCAAAAAGACTGCAGATACAAGGACTTCGAGTGCAACAATTGTGGTGAAAAAGGTCATTTGTCCACCGTATGTAAAAAGGGTACGAAAGAAAAGAAAAATATAAAAACACAAAATAAATTTTTGTATGATAATAATGATGATGACGAAACAGTTAATTATGATCTTTCGAATACTTTTTTTTCCATAATTGATCAAAATTTTCAAAATAAAGCGGTAAAACCGTTTACAGTTAATTTAATTGTACAAAACAATAATGTAAGCTTCGAAATTGATACCGGTTCACAACATAGCGTAATTTCAAAAAGATTATATCATCAACTGTTTAGTCATATCAAATTAAAAAAAAATGACATTTCGCTATCTGATTACGTCGGCAACGACATTAAACCGATAGGAAAAATATTTGTCGATTCGGTGTACCAAAATAAAAAATTTACAATGTGCCTTTATGTTATCGACAATGGTGGTCCTCCATTAATAGGTCGAAATGATATAAAAAACATAAAATGTTTTACCTTGTTTAGTATTGAAAATGACGTAAGTGTCGATAGTATTATAAAAAAATATAACAATGTTTTTAAAGATGAAATAGGCACTTTAACAAATACGAAATTTCATTAAATATCAAAGCGGGGGCAGTACCTAAATTTTACAAACATAGGTCTATTCCATTAGCATTAAAGGGAAAAGTTGAAACCGAAATTGAGCGTTTAATCAAAAGCAACATTTTAGTTTCCGTCGACCACAGCGAATGGGCAACTCCAATAGTACCAATATTAAAACCAGACGGCACGGTTAGAATTTGCGGTGATTTTAAAATAACAATAAATCCGGTATTAGAAGGGACTGAATACCCTCTTCCAAAAATAGAACATTTATATGCAAATATTAGTGGTTCAAAATATTTTTCGAAAATAGATTTAAAAGACGCATACCAACAAATGGTTATTAAAGAATCTGATCGCAAATATACCACTATTAACACACATAAAGGTTTATTTAGCTATACACGCAACCCTTTTGGAATAAAGTCGTCAGCAGGGGAGTTTCAAAAAGCTATGGAAACTTCAACAGCAGGTCTTGAGGGCATAGGTATATTCCAAGACGACATTATTGTTGCAGGTTCCACTATCACAGAGCACAATGCTCGTTTAGACAAATTACTAAATGTATTGTCAAATGCAGGTTTAAGAGTAAAGTTGAATAAATGCAAATTTATGCAAAAGTCAATTGAATATTTGGGTCACAGGTTAGATGAAAATGGTTTACACACACTAACAAAACACACAGATGTTATAAACGATGCCATTGTCCCAGAAAATAAAACATTGCTAAAATCATTTTTAGGTTTAGTTACGTATTATATAAAATTTATTCCAAACGCTGCAAATATTTTAAAACCATTGTACACTCTTTTACGTAACGGCAGTGAATGGAATTGGACACCAAAATGTGACCAAGCATTCAATAAAGTCAAACAAATTTTAATTTCGAAACCCGTATTGGCACATTATGATCATAATATTCCGATTAAACTCGTTGTAGACTCATCATCTTATGCACTAGGCGCAGTTCTTTCCCATGTGTACCTAGATCGTACTGAAAAACCTATAGCATATGCATCAAGAGTTCTATCTGAGTCAGAATGTAAATTTCCACAAATTGAAAAAGAAGCTTTAGCAATTATTTACGGGGTTACGAAATTTTATGACTATTTATATGGTAGGCATTTTCTATTAGAAACCGACCATAAACCGTTAATATATATTTTCGGTGATAAGAAAGGTATCCCAATTTACGCGGCTAATAGATTACAACGATGGGCCTATGTTTTATCATCATTCGATTTCGACATAAAATATGTAAAATCCGAAGATAATACAGCCGATTTTTTATCACGAATAAAAAGTTCAAAATTAAAAATTGAAAATCATAATGAAGAATGTATTAGTCTTAATTTTATTCACGAACAATCACCTTTCACATTAGACTGGTCTAAAATAAAAATTGAAACAAGTAGAGACACAATTCTCGCCAAAGTATTAAACGCAGTCAAAACAGGAGAATGGAATAGTGATTTTTCTAAAAATTTAGAACTTAATTCATATAATTTACGAAAAACTCAAATTGCAGTGGAACAGGGATGTCTATTATGGGGTTACCGTGTTATTATACCAGCTAAATTTCGAAATAATATACTCAAGGAACTTCATTCGTGTCATATGGGTTCTTCCAGTATGAAAAGTTTAGCGAGATCATACTTTTGGTGGCCAGGAATGGACAAAGAAATCGAAAATATCACACAAAGTTGCGACAATTGTATTAATGTCAGGCAAAATCCACCAAAATCTGTAACATCACCTTGGAAATGGCCAGAAAAACCGTGGACTAGAGTGCATTGCGATTTTCTTGGTCCATTTCAAAATAAATATTTTTTTTGTCATTGTTGACGCAACCACAAAATGGTTAGAAGTATTTCAAATAAATTCTATGACAGCAGAAATTGTTATTCAAAAATTTTCAGAAACGATAGCACGATTTGGAATTCCAAAAACAATTACATCAGATGGTGCAAAATGTTTCACTGGTTTTGAATTTCAAGCATATTGCAAAAATCTAGGTATAAGGCATATGACAGGCGCTCCATTTCACCCAGAATCAAACGGCTGTGCGGAATCAGCAGTCAAAACAATAAAAAATTTTTTTTTTAAATGCTCGACTGCACAATCCCAATTAAATAAATTTCTTTTGATGTATCGTAATACACCTCATTCAACAACACGAGAAATGCCAGCTAAACTAATGTTAGGTCGATCAACACGTTTACAATTTGACGCGTTAATGCCGAATACAAGTGAAGTGGTTATTGAACGACAAATATCACAAATAAACAATGGTGGTAATAGGATAGTATCATTCAATACAGGTGATAATGTTTTAGCTAGAGATTATAGGAATAATAACAATAAATGGCAAAAGGGTAAAATTATCAAATCCATTAGTTGTAATACACACGATGTAGAGCTCGATGACGGAACTATTTGGAAGAGACACAATGATCAATTACTCATTGATAAATCGCTGACACCAGCGAATAATTCAATTTCACTTACACCCACTAGACAAATAAATGAAAATACTGAAAATATCGAAACCGTAGGTGCAAAACAAAATCCTGATACTATAATAATAAATAAAACACCCAGACCAATTAGATCTAGAAAACCACCTCAGCGATATTCTCCAAGTGATTATAATTAATGTAATTAAACTTACTAACACACTAACATAGCGATTAAGCAATACACAAAATACTACTTATATATATATATTTTTTTTTTTTTTTTTTTTTAAGGAAAAAGATGTTGCATATTCAGCATTTATATTATATGATATTACACCTATACTGTTTATACTAACAATAATCATAAGTATCATATTACGATCGGTGGGGACTGTCCATCGGTTATTAGCGAGTAGAAATATATTGTACGTCATTACGATTTATACTGTCAACAATAAATGTCTATATAATACGTTTATGTTATTATTTATATTTATAATACTTAACAATTAACAATATTATTATGCTACAAAGATGTGTTTAATGAGATTGTGGTGGCACATGATTGGCATATTGGTGGCTTTTGACGTAGATAATTAATTAATTATAATAAATAATAAATTTGTAATTAATTATTAGTTTCGTATTCGTAGAAAACTTTTGACTTGGAATTTTACAAACTAGCTGTCGCCCGACATGGGTGGTACGGAAAATTAATGTGTACACTATATAACTTAATTTTAACTTTAAAAATCAGTACCTAACCACATTTATTTAAATCAACATTTATATTAAATAGTTCATAAAGAAATATATTTTAGTAAAAATACGCATGTATTTCTTATTAATCTTATTTATTAATCTAATTAGCTTCCATATTTTAATTACAATTTAAATTCAATATTTACATCATTTTCTTCTATGATTATAATATTCTTAAAAAAGGATCCATAGCGAATCATAAGATGCGGAAATAAAATGTATACATCGTATAACTTTAAAAGCATTAATCATACTTATTTTAATAAACATTATTATTTAATAGTTCATAAAACAATATATTTTAGTAAAAATACGCATGTACTTCTAACATTCAAACACTATCTTGATCGATAATCAAATAAATAAATTTAAAAAAAAAAATAATTAAAATAATACCAAGGTACTTTATTTTGTTATACAAAATATTAATTTAAAGTTATGCATTATTTCGGTATAGTTATCTCATTTCATTATTGCCCGATGTCCTGCAATGACCAGATTGTATACAAGGGCATCGTTGATATAAAAGTAGTATTATAATATATACCTAGGTATCTATGGATTTCTCTTATTGATTTAGTACAATATAGGTAATCCATGGCGATTGTCAAAGTCGTTGCGGAGGACGCAGTCTATTAAAGATTCTAACATTTCAATTAGATAGCAAAGTAGACATGAACGGAAAACATCCTGCTTTCCGTTTAATCTTTTTTTTTTCATAAATCACATTAATTTTAGACTACAATTCAGCAGTATCTGATGCATTTCCATTTCAGCGTCGGAGTGCATACACGTCGCGGACTCTAACAAAGCCCAAAATAATTGATATTTAAGGTAAGTTTGTTTTAATACCAATTTTTTCGCGGCTTAATATTATAAAATAATTGAGGTACACGTTCGTACACTTTTACAATGGTGATGTTTGCAAAGAGTTCTTCACCTATGAATTTGAAACTAAAAACTACAATAGGTACTTTAAACATACTTTATATTGTGACTTTTTCAAATATAATAAAATATTCCCTTGAACCCAAAAAGTCAGACTTATTATGGTCTTTTACACTTTTTTAAGTAAATGCAAGACTGTCATATTTTGATATGTTATTGCGTACAGAAATTGATTTTCAGACATATCAAAATATGGCAGTATTGAATTTAAGCTATGTTTATTTTTGTGTCATATATCCAATTATGGCAGTATTGAACTTTAAATTATTAATGAATAATAAAATATTATTAACTGTTAGTTTTTTTGAAATTTGATTAAAATTGTTGTGTTATAATTTATAATTGTACAGGTAATATATATAAGGATGAAAATTAATCATTTAATAGTTGTAGGTATGTAATCAATATCCTTAAAAATAATTTTCTATAAAACACCAAATAAAAAATAAAATACTACTTGTCTTTAAGCCAATAAGCTTTATTTTTATGTATCAAAGTAACAAATAATATGACAAATTAAAAAAATATATATATTCTAAACTGATAATGACTATAAAATTATCAAATGCTTTTGAACAACAAGAGTACACAAGACTATACGATAACATTATGTACGAATTTGAATAATTTATTATTATTTTAATAATATAGGTAATACTTGTTTGAAATACAATGTAAAAAAAAGTTACTCATTATAATTATCATGGCCTTATGTTTAATAATATTATGGTACCTATGGCTTTGAACATAAATAAATAATAAGTCTAATTTTATTATATAAATTAATCACAATCTTCATAGTTTATTATTATTATTATTATTTTATTAGTATTTGTTATAAGTATTATCAATTTCAGATATCTTTAAGTTTTTATAAAAATGATAAGTATCTGAAATAAGTTTTGCTTCGCGCGATAAAATTAAATCTTTTTTATTTATAAGATTCCAGGCTTTTCAATAAAAAATGCAAATTTCATATGTAATGTATGTTTGATAATTTTATTTTTGAATTTCTATTTTTCTTTAAAACTATAATTTCTTGATAATTTGCTTGCCCATAAGTTGTTTAAATTGTTGTAAAAACAATTTATCTGGGAATTCTTTTTTAACTTTAATTAATTTAATAATCTCTCTATAAAACCATTTGACCGATAGTATTTTTATTAATGATGTTACAAAAATCTTTACTATGACACCTTGTTCTAGTTAAAATGTTATTAAATTCTGATTTTAGACCTTTCTTATGATGTTCCTGAGCTTTTATTTTCCTTCCAGTCCTTGTCCTTAATACTATCATCAAAATCTTCATTATCTAAATCTGTAAACAGAATACAAACTGTGTTATAACATAAAGTTCATATAAACACGAGATCAAGATAAAATTATTATTTACTATTAGAGTCAGTTATTTTATCACACTAAGTTTCCATTAGCACCTATACTAGCTCAATGAAATTTTGTGAACTTTAATTTGATTTGTTTGAATGTGTCATGCGTGGTTTTCAATGGTAAATCGTCTAAAAAAATATTATAATAATATAGCTTGTAAAAAATTACAACTGTGTAGCTGCTAAGTAGGTATTAATTAAATACCTAATTAATAGAATTAATAGATTAATAGAATTAATTACATTCGGTATTTATTAGGGTATATAATATTATATACAATATATACAATAAGCCAACAACTGAACATTAAATAAAATTTTTACAGATTTATAGGTAAACAATTTTATAATTATTTTATATATTTCTTTTTTTTATTGAGCATATTCACATCGACAACAAAGGCCATTAGTTACACTTATTTACAATAATGATAAAATATAATTTGTAGGTACTGATACAATGGTAAGTTATTTAATTAGTATAAAACATTTTTTTTTTTTTACGTAGGCACTTAATTCAATAATTTATTAAAATTACATTTATTATTTTTTTCCTAAAAAAAAACAGAATATAACAAAAATTTATAAATAATAAATTGGAATAATATTTTTAAATTATCGAAGTAAAATAAATAAACATTAATATAAGTAATTATAATTAATCTTTACGTTATTAAAATAAAAACGATCCGGTAGGTAACCGATTTCTAGTAGTTGTGGTTAGTGAACTAGTGAAGAAATAATAAGATCTTGAATAAAATATTCAAAAAAAAAAATAAATTAACACATTATAACTAGATAAGGAAGATAAAAATTAAAAAATAATCGGATTATTTTAGATATATAATACCTGTTATGCATAAAAGAAGCATGATCGTAATCAATAATTAAACAAAAATAGGCTAAGAAAAATAATATATTATAATATTATAATTTAAATTTAAAATTCAAATATTTTTTGGTTATTGTTATATCACTTATTTTTGTGATAAAGATTGACAAATTTGTAAGGAATCTTGTATATAATTTTCAAATCTTAGATTTAAAAAGAAAATTTTTATGAATTTCTAACTTAAAACAACTTTCGAATTTTTGTGATTTTTAAGTATTTTGTCAAAATTCAAAACCTGAATGCTTATAAAAAAAATTTTGACTATGAATTTATTTTATTTTTCAACTGC
This sequence comes from Diuraphis noxia, assembly GCF_037042655.1. Lineage (NCBI taxonomy): Eukaryota > Metazoa > Arthropoda > Insecta > Hemiptera > Aphididae > Diuraphis > Diuraphis noxia. The sequence goes on along the minus strand of NW_028301715.1, from coordinate 32,546,426 downwards.
TATCGTAACAATATGTTAATAGCCTTGTATTAAATTTTCAAGATTTTCTAACCAAAAAATAAATTTTTATCGATATTAATTTAAAAAAAACTAATAATGATCGAAAATTGCACATACCTATGAATAGTTCAACTTAAGTCAAACATTTTTGAAAATTTTATGGTGGTTAGAATATACTTATATAAACATTCGGTGAAAATTTCATGTATCAATGGTCATTTGTTTTAAAGTTACATCAAAACTCAAAATCGATTTTGTCGAAAACCGATTGTGCGTAAAATTTCCCGTTTTCCCTTAATTTTTAGTTTGTTTATCCCGATTATTTACAAAAATATTAAGAATATTTCGACCACCAAAGTATCAACTAGATTCACTTTCTGATCGAATAACGTACTGAAGTCAAAAATCGAAGCACTTTTACTGCCCCAAAACGTGATGACAGACACAAACGAATTTTTGTCAATATTTGAACTTCAAATGCTAATAAAAACAAATTGTGCCTAGGTATTCTTATGATTTTTTAATCACTATAAGAATAACCTATGAGAAAATTTTTATTAAAATTTCAAGTATTTTGATCGGGCCAAATAAAATTTATCAACACTTAAAAAAAATGTTCAGTAAAATTAAAAATTTCAGTGTAAAGAAAATGCCAATCTAAATAACTGGTAAAATTTTCAAGTATCTACGACTTATTTTTTTTGAATGATCACAAATATTTAAAATCGTTTGAGGATGAATCGTTATCGTTACGCTATTTCGTAAAAATTTAAAATTCAAACACACTTAAAATATTTCCTATAATGATGCTTCGAGTTTTCTCTATAGCTACTTGAGGAAAACTTATGGAATACTTGGTGTTGTATTTTTAATCCTATTAGTTATAAACACAAATGATTTTTCAACTTTAAAATTACTTGCAAATTTTCGCATTTTCAACAGATTTCGTAAAAATTTGAACTATAAAAGCTTATAAAAAAAATTGTGCCTATGTATTCTTATAATTTTTTAATCACTATAAGAATAACATATGAGAAACTTTGTATTCAATTTTCAAGTTTTATTTTCAGAAAAATCTAAAATTTCAGTAGTCTATAAATAACTCTAAAATTAAACTGTATATAGATTACACTAACATATAAATTTGGTGAAAATTTTAAGTATTTACAGTGATTAGTTTTTGAATTACAACCATATAAAAAAAATCAATTTGGTCGAAAACTGGTTTTACGTAAAAATTCCGTTTTTCTGTCATTTTTTTTTGTTGTTTTTCTCGATTTTTTTGAAAACTGTTGGATATTTACTTTTACATCGGAAACCACCCCCAACGTTTGAAGTTGAAGCATTATTTCGACTAGTCATGCTGTACAGACAAAAAAAAAAAAAACACACACACATCATTGTAAAATCATTACATTCATCACTTCGTTCAGAATCTAAAACGAATAGGTCAGAAAATATTGTTGAATATTTTATTGAAATTTCAGAGATGGTATTCGTCAGTGAAGATTTGCCAACTAAATATCATATTCGTTGTGAAGCTTGTGTGAAATGTATTAACAATGTTTCAAAGATGAAGTTTTATAGTAGATTCAGATATTGGGTAAGTAATTTTCTATTTTTCAGTAGGTTTATTTTTTTTTATTTTATTAATTTATTAATTGATCAGGGGATAGATTACTTGCAATTTTTAAATTATTCGTTTCTAACCACTGGTATAACACTATTCAAGTTATCAATAAAATCGTGATAAAAATTAGGAAATTGATCAGGTATAATAATTAAAATTTTTTTTTTTAATAGTTTCCTCAATGATATTTAAATATTTTTCCAATTATCAGGTACGATGACCTGTAGGTACTATAGGGACTGGGAGTGTGAGAGTGGGGGCATAGAAGGATAAAGAGATAGGGGGGGGGGGGAGAGAGAGAGAGAGAGAGAGAGAGAGATAGTGTGAGGTAAGGTTAGATTAGGTTAGGTAGGGCAGGGTAGGTACTATAGTGACTTGTAAAGAGAGGGCGAGAGAAGGATAGTGTGAGAGGGAGTGAGAGGTAGATAGGATGAAGGATAAGGAGATAAAGTGAATGAGAGGGTGCAAGTGTGAGAAAAACGGGTAGAGAGGAATGTAAGACGAATGAGTGTGAGAGAGATTGGTGAGGGGGATGATGTGAAAGTGATAGGGTGAGAGAGAGGTAGTGTCAAAGGGAGATGATAAGGTTAGGTGGGGGAACAGAACAAAAAGCGAGAAAGAATTGTGAGAGGTTGTGAGAGACATTGAGATAGGTGAAGGGGAGGGCGTGATAGGGATAGGAAGAAAGAGGGGTAATGGCAGAGAGAGAGGATTAGGTTAGGGGGGGGGAAGGGGGATAGTTAGGTAGAATAGTTATGTTAACAATTCTGAATATGTAGGAAAGGATCTTAAATTGCAAAGGTCACTCGACCCTTTGAGTGATACTACCAGGTTAGGTAAGGTTTACAACCTTCGACTTATGGGATAGAATAAAAAGAGAAGGTTGGTTAGGCCGATTAAGAGGATGCCAGTGGAATTTTTTTTCTCCGACTCATGTGCAATATATCAAATTTTTTGTTCACAATAATCTTAATAATTTCTAAAATTAGAGAAAAATGAATGGTTAGATTTTTATCTAGGGCATATCATAGGCTTATTGTACTTTAATTATTAAGTGAGTTATGAGTATTTTAAAGTATTCATAACTCGCTTCAAATATAGCCTATAAGATGCTCTAGGTATTAATCATAAGTATCTTAAAATTTTAAAAGAGGCCATTTCACTCTAATTTTAGAAATTATTATGATTATAGTGAACATAATATTTGCTATGTTGTGCGTGGGTCAGAGAGAGAATAAAGAAATGCACTGACATCCTCTTAAGTGTTATCAAGTCAAAAAAGCTCTTGATTGTTGATTGTTTACATTATTATAAGACTTGTAAAAAGTATGACTTATACATATTTTGTTAAAATCAATCAAATTAATATCATCTTTAAAAAAACAAATTTCATTTTTATACATGAATTTGCTATTTCGTTAAACATATTATAGTTAATAGTCTAATTATGAAAAGTTATAAGGCGCATGATTGGAAGTAAAAGTTATAATTAATAAAAAACTGTAGAGCTAGGACTTTTATGTACTTATTATAATTATTCATTAAATATACTCAGTTTAATATGCCTTAAAAAAAAAAATACATTCTTTTATTATACTATAAAAAACACTTAATTAAATATTTTATGCATTAATCATATGTTTATATATATATATATTGTGTGTCCCACAAAACAGGGTAGGTACACTTTATCACTCATTACCCTTTAATTATACCCTGTAATCAATCATAAATTCCTATATGACTTAAAATTCTTTTAACTCAAATATTTTAGTGGTATCCATACAACTTGGTTTTGTTGTTTTTGTGATTGGAGTAGACTTCCACTTTTTGTTTCCCATGAGTATTTTTTTTTTTTTGAACATTTTTTTATTTAATTTGTGTCCTTTTTTTACTATTTTTGGAATTTCATTCCTTATTTCGTTTAGTTCCTTTAATAATTATTATATGATGTTAGGCTTGCTTAATTTGTATTTTTATAATATGATTATATTATATTATTATATATGATTATATTATAATATGATTTTATTCTTCTAACATGAATGATGTTTTCAGTTAGTTTATTACCAAAGATTAATTTTACTTTATAATTTAATTCTGATATTTATTTATTATTTTTAAATTATTTTAAATTGGCCTCTGTATTTTTGTGCTAATTTAGGCGTTTTGCCTATTTGTGAAAATGGAAATTTTATTAATTCTTGGTCACCTGGATTAAAGCTTACTATTCCGTGACTTTTGTCTAAATAATTTTTTTGATTAATTTGTGTCCTTTTTTTACTATTTTTGGAATTTCATTCCTTATTTCGTTTAGTTCCTTTAATAATTATTATATGATGTTAGGCTTGCTTAATTTGTATTTTCATAATATGATTATATTATATTATTATATATGATTATATTATAATATGATTTTATTCTTCTAACATGAATGATGTTTTCAGTTAGTTTATTACCAAAGATTAATTTTACTTTATAATTTAATTCTGATATTTATTTATTATTTTTAAATTATTTTAAATTGGCCTCTGTATTTTTGTGCTAATTTAGGCGTTTTGCCTATTTGTGAAAATGGAAATTTTATTAATTCTTGGTCACCTGGATTAAAGCTTACTATTCCGTGACTTTTGTCTAAATAATTTTTTTGATTAATTTGTGTCCTTTTTTTACTATTTTTGGAATTTCATTCCTTATTTCGTTTAGTTCCTTTAATAATTATTATATGATGTTAGGCTTGCTTAATTTGTATTTTTATAATATGATTATATTATATTATTATATATGATTATATTATAATATGATTTTATTCTTCTAACATGAATGATGTTTTCAGTTAGTTTATTACCAAAGATTAATTTTACTTTATAATTTAATTCTGATATTTATTTATTATTTTTAAATTATTTTAAATTGGCCTCTGTATTTTTGTGCTAATTTAGGCGTTTTGCCTATTTGTGAAAATGGAAATTTTATTAATTCTTGGTCACCTGGATTAAAGCTTACTATTCCGTGACTTTTGTCTAAATAATTTTTTTGATTAATTTGTGCCCTTTTTTACTATTTGTGGAATTTCATTCCTTATTTCGTTTAGTTCCTTTAATAATTTTTATATGTTATAAGGCATGCTTTTGTTGGTATTAGTATAATATCTATTGGAAAATAAGGTTCAAAATCATGCATTAGGAAAAAAAAATGCTATAATTGGTATAATATGGTGTGCATTGTTGATGATATAATATGTTATTTATTATGACATATTGTCGTGATTTCCTTAATATGTTTTTATTTATATTTTCTTTGAGTTCATTAATAGCTTTTGTTGTAAATGCAAAATTGATCTTTGGAATTTGATGGATTTATGTCGTACATTCGTACCTAATTAAGTGATTTGTCAATTCCAATGTTTTTATCGTTTATATTTATGTTATTGTTTTATAGCCCGCCTGATACTCTGTTTTCTTTACCATTTTTGTGTGATATATCAAAGGTGAAATCTTATAGTTCCATATTATTTTTGAAAAAGAAACATTTGTTTGATATTATTGAAAAATTCATTTTGCTCATGATTATGAACAATTATGTTCAGTAAACTTTGTTGTTTGTTTCAGTTATTTGATCATTGTTGTTATCTCAGGACCTTTATTTTTTTATCATTATTTTTTTTCTTTTGTATTTAAATCAGAATTATTTGTTAAAAGTGGGCTATGAATTATATTCCCGATAATCTGTTATGGATTATGTTTTTTTTATTATAAGTCATCGTTTGGACTATAACTTTAATTTTATTTAAATCTAAACATCTCTGTGTTTAATTATTTTATAAAAAATTTACTAAACAACTTTGGATTATATTTCATTTATTATTAGTCATCGTTTGGACTATAATATAGTTATAATATATTTTTATTTTATTTGAATCTAAACATCTCTGTGTTTAATTCTTTTATAAAAAATATGTTAATATTTGGATTATATTTTATTTATTATTAGTCATCATTTGGACTATAATATAGTTATAATATATTTTTATTTTATTTGAATTTAAACATCTCTGTGTTTAATTCTTTTATAAAAAAAATGTGTTAATCTACTTTGGAATCTTTGGATTATATTTTATTTATTATAAGTCATCGTTTGGACTATATATTTTAATTTTATTTAAATCTAAACATCTCTATGTGTAATTCTTATATAAAAAATGTTTTAATCTTCTTTGGTATATATTTTATTTATTTTATTTGTCATAGTATGAACTATATATTTTAATTTTATTTGAATCTTAACAACTATGACGTGTGTAATTCATTTATAAGAAATGTGTTAAAAATTTCTGGATTATATTTTATTTATTAGTAGTCATCTTTAGACTATAACTTTAATTTTATTTGAATCTAAACATCTCTATATTTAATTCTTTTATTAAAATTCTATTAATCTTCTTTGGATTATATTTTATTTATTATTAGTCATCATTTGAACTATAATATAGTTATAATATATTTTTATTTTAATTGAATCTAAACATCTCTGTGTTTAATTCTTTTATAAAAAATAGGTTAATATTTGGATTATATTTTATTTATTATTATTCATCATTTGGACTATAATATAGTTATAATATATTTTTATTTTATTTGAATTTAAACATCTCTGTGTTTAATTCTTTTATAAAAAAAATGTGTTAATCTACTTTGGAATCTTTGGATTATATTTTATTTATTATAAGTCATCGTTTGGACTATATATTTTAATTTTATTTAAATCTTAACATCTCTATGTTTAATTCTTATATAAAAAATGTTTTAATCTTCTTTGGATTATATTTTATTTATTATATTTGTCATAGTATGGACTATATATTTTAATTTTCTTTGAATCTTAACAACAGTGGTATTTAATTATTTTATAAAAAATGTGTTAATCTTCTTTGGATTATATTTTATTTATAATTATTCAACGCTTTGACTATAATTTTAATTTTATTTGTTATTATAATAATATATTTATTTGATCTTTATTTAATTTGATTCTAAACATTTCTGTGTTTAATTATTTTAAAAAAAATTAATTTATCTTCTTTGGATTATATTTTATTCATTATTAGTCGTCGTTTGGACTATTTATTTTAATTTAATTTTAATCTAAATTCTAAACATCTCTGTTATTTATTTATTATTAGTCATCATTTGGACTATAACATTAATTTTATTTAATTCTAAACATCTCTGTGTTTAATTCTTTAATATACAATTGTATTAATCTTCTTTAGATTATATTTTATTTATTTTTAGTTATTGGATTATAATTTTAAATTGATTTGAATCCTAACAACTCAGTGTTTAAATCTTTTGTAAAAAATGTGTTAAACATTTCTGGATTTTATTTTATTTATTATTAGTCATCGTTTGGACTAAATTTTAATTTTATTTGAATCTAAACATCTCTGTGTTTAATTCTTTTACAAAAAATGTTTTAATCTTCTTTGGATTATATTTTATTTATTAGTAGTCGTCGTTTGGACTATAATTTTAGTTTTATTTGAATCTTAACAACTATGACGTGTTTAATTAATTTATAAGAAATGTGTTAAACATTTCTGGATTATATTTTATTTATTATTAGTCATCTTTAGACTATAACTTTAATTTTATTTGAATCTAAACATCTCTATATTTAATTCTTTTTTTTAAATTGTATTAATCTTCTTTGGATTATATTTTATTTATTATTAGTCATCATTTGGACTATAATATAGTTATAATATATTTTTTATTTTATTTGAATCTAAACATTTCTATGTTTAATTGATTTATATACAATGTATTAATCTTCTTTAGATTATATTTTATTTATTGTTATTCATTATTAGTCCTATAATATAGTTATAATATTTTTTTATTTTATTTGAATCTCAACATCTCTGTGTTTAATTCTTTTAAAAAAAATGTATAATTAATCTTCATTGGGTTATATTTTATTTATTATTAGTCGTTGTTTGGAGTATAGCTTTAATTTTATTTGAATCTAAACATCTCTGTGTTTAATTCTTTTATACTAAATGTGTTAATCTTTGGATTATATTGTATTTATTATTAGTCATCGTTTGGGCTATTTATTTTAATTTAATTTTAATCTAAATTCTAAACATCTCTGATTTTTATTTATTATTAGTCATCATTTGGACTATAATATAGTTATAATATATTTTTATTTTATTTGAATCTAAACATCTCTATCTTAATTAATTTATATACAATGTATTAATCTTCTTTAGATTATATTTTATTTATTGTTATTCATTATTAGTCCTATAATATAGTTATAATACGTTTTTATTTTATTTGAATCTCAACATCTCTGTGTTTAATTCTTTTAAAAAAAATGTGTAATTAATCTTCATTGGGTTATATTTTATTTATTATTAGTCGTTGTTTGGAGTATAACTTTAATTTTATTTGAATCTAAACATCTCTGTGTTTAATTCTTTTATACTAAATGTGTTAATCTTTGGATTATATTGTATTTATTATTAGTCATCGTTTGGGCTATTTATTTTAATTTAATTTTAATCTAAATTCTAAACATCTCTGTTCTTTATTTATTATTAGTCATCATTTGGACTATAATATAGTTATTTTATATTTTTATATTATTTGAATCTAAACATCTCTATGTTTAATTAATTTATATACAATGTATTAATCTTCTTTAGATTATATTTTATTTATTGTTATTCATTATTAGTCCTATAATATAGTTATAATATTTTTTTATTTTATTTGAATCTCAACATCTCTGTGTTTAATTCTTTTATAAAAAATATGTTAATATTTGGATTATATTTTATTTATTATTAGTCATCATTTGGACTATAATATAGTTATAATATATTTTTATTTTATTTGAATCTAAACATCTCTGTGTTTAATTCTTTTATAAAAAATATGTTAATATTTGGATTACATTTTATTCATTATTAGTCATCATTTGGACTATAATATAGTTATAATATATTATTACTTTATTTGAATCTAAACATCTCTATATTTAATTGTTTTATTAAAATTGTATTAATCTTCTTTGGATTATATTTTATTTATTATTAGTCATCATTTGGACTATAATATAGTTATAATATATTTTTATTTTATTTGAATCTGAACATCTCTGTGTTTAATTCTTTTATAAAAAATATGTTAATATTTGGATTATTTTTTATTTATTATTAGTCATCATTTGGAGTATAACTTTAATTTTATTTGAATCTAAACATCTCTGTGTTTAATTCTTTTATAAAAACTATGTTAATATTTGGATTATATTTTATTTATTATTAGTCATCATTTGGACTATAATATAGTTATAATATATTTTTATTTTATTTGAATCTAAACACCTCTGTGTTTAATTCATTTATAAAAAATGTATTAATCATCTTTGGATTATATTTTATTTATTATAAGCCATTATTTGGACTATATATTTTAATTTTATTTGAATCTAAACATCCCTGTGTTTATTTATTTATTTTTTAATGTGTTAATCTTCTTTGGATTATATTTGATTTATTATTAGTCGTCATTTGGACTATAACTTTAATTTTATTTGAATCTAAACATCTCTGTGTTTAATTATTTTATAAAAATTGTATTAATTTTCTTTGGATTATATTTTATTTATTATTAGTCGTCGTTTGGACTATAAGTTTAGTTTTATCTGAATCTAAACATCTCTGTGTGATTATTTATATTTTATTTATACTTACTTCTTAGTTTTTTGGTTTGGTCTCCAGTAAATTTTGTGTTTTTTATAGTGTACAATGGCATTATTTAATTTGTAAATCATTGAAAATAAAAAATTTTTTTTGTAGTCCGACATACTAGATTGGTATGAACAGATGAGCCATTCCTTGTATGAGAATTTCATGATAACAAAAAATGATATTTAAAATAGTGATGTCCATTTAAAAAGAATGAAGAAATACATGACTTATAAAAATTTTAAGTCATATAGGTTTTTATGATTGATTTGTCTAGTTTAATGCCCAACAAACAGAATTAAAGATATTTACAGGTTAATGAGCAATAAAGTGTACCCGTTATTTGAGAAATATGATATATTGTATATATTAAAAAAATAAAAAAATTAAAGAGCTAGGAAAAATTTCATTTTTCTTTCATATTTATAATAATTATATATTTTGATCCATAAAAATATTTAACTAAGTGTTAGATTTTTGATAAACTATCAAATGATGCACTTAAAATATTTAGAATTTTATCCCATAAGTTTTTAAATATGCTGTGTACTACTTCTAAACTAGAAATAAGCATACAATAAAGCTTACAAAAAAGAAAAAAATATATAAAATGCATAAAAAGTCTTTGCTCTAGAAAACATAAAACGTTTTAAAATAAAAATTTGAAATAGTAATTTGTCCACATAAAAGAAAAACAACTTTTGAAGATGATTAAGAGTTAAAAAAATTTCATTATGAAATTGAAAGCAACTTATATTACTAGTTTTTTAAAATTAATCCAAATCTCTAATACTGGAAAGAAGAAATAAGATCTGGTGATAGTTCATTTTTCTGAGATCATTATTAAATTATTATTTTAGTTGAGTGTTGGAATCTATACTAGTGTTAATCGTACCTATATTTTTTTTATCTAGTCTAATGGAATTTTTGAATTTTTGAATTTAAGATTTTAGAAATAAAAAGAAAATTTTTGTTGTTCACGAATGTATTTATTACCTAAGGTATTCAATATTTTAAGTGACATACGTGTTGTTGTTATTATTAGCTATAAAAATAAAAAAACATTCTTGAACTTGATGAAAAATAGAAGAACAAGTACTAATTATCAGATTATCTCATATAATAGATATGGTTTCTATATTATGTTAAAAAAGTGAAGTTTGGACCTAAAGGTCAACACATCGACTGTTGTTGCTAGCTCCCGGATGGGCAACCACCTGGGTTCTTAGTTACGAATCCTTGTCTTATTTACATGTGTGTATAAAACCAAACAGTAAAATCAGGTTATGCAGTTGATATTTTGAAAACAAAAAAATTGCCTCTGGCCTGGTATATGCACTAGTCGTATACTGTATTTTGGGGTATGGTGTGGCGCGGTAGTTTGCCGTGGTCAAACATCGCCTGGCGTCACTAGCTCCTGGATGGGTGACCACCTGGGTTCTTAGTGACGAATCCTTACCCCACAAACTCACGTGTTTCTAAACAAACACACGCAATATGGATATATAATTGCCGAAGGATTTTTTAAAAAAAAAAAGATATATTATGTAATAATTAAAATAATAAGAAACCAATTGTACATTGTTTAAGTCTATATGAGATATTATACTTCATACTATAAATTTTTAATAATAATAATTAACAATAAGTATGTAATTTGAGATATTTTAGATGATTAAATTTTCTTCTGAACACTTGATCTTTGTCACGAAAAATGTACTGACACTGTGATGTAAAGATTACCAATCACACAGCAAAATGTTATGTTGAAATAAAAAATAATAATATTTTATTGTAGAAAAGATTGTGTAAACATTTTTTTAGCTCGTATCATTTAAAAAATATTCAAAATCGTAATAATTCAATTTCCGGTGTCTAGAGTCGTTACTCCTTTTTATTAGGTACCATATAAAAATAAAAATAAAAATAAAATTACCATTATGGTATCACCCGACGTGTTTGGGCCCAGAAAAGCATGATAACTATAATTTTAGTGTGTTGGAAGGGGAAATAATTTAGATATTACACCATTATTGTAATAATATTACAAAAGTTGTTTTGCTTTAATGAGGGTGTCGCACTCTCATTCTCTTCAACAGGACTTTTGTAAGTCGGAGACAATACAAACCATAAATCTTTAATAATTATTAGTTATTACTTGTACAATTTACATCCAATCATACTTGCGAGTTTAGATGACAATTTTTGATTAGGATAGAATGTACTATACTACTATGGATGTGTTAACAAAACTTCCTCTCACGTATACTCATTTATGCAATCATCGCGGCCAGACACCCGTGGTCATATAAATATGTGCTTAAAGTTATGTACACCAAAAAAAATGGGCATGGCTCTATCCATAATATATTATCTAAGAAGCAGTAGCAACGAAGTCCTAAAAATCTAGTAGGGAGAAATATATTTCAAGAGGCTCAACATCTTAATAATAAGAGTTATTTCTAAGAGGTTAACAATCAAGAGAACTTGATAAGTAAACACTTATATCGGAAATCAACTAAGGATCTTTTTATTCAAAGTGTCCTAGTTAACCATCCGTTTGTCACGCGTTAACCAAATAGCATTTATTTTTATACGATCATTTAGATTGATACTTATTAAACCCAGTGTCGTAGTCAGCCTTCCGAGGGGTATTGGGTGTATAGTACTGTATACACTTCGCCTCCCAAATCCTAACCCTGGCTACGGCACTGCCTTCCCCGCGGACATGCAGATGGTTAATTAAGTCATTAGGAGGTTTGTTTAGGTTAGGTACCTATGGGCAATGGTAAGTTGAGCTCATGTGATGATAGATGACTATCATCACTGGTCGTGACCTTTGCATAGATCTTTTCTTACTAACTAACAAGGTATTCAAAATTGTCAACATAACAAAGAAAAATATTTAAAAATTAACGAGGAAAATATTAATACTACATTTATACTAAACTGTAATACATACTTTTTTTTTAGATTTTATAATGAATAATTAATACTTAAAATATTATATATATCTGCTTAATAATGTCATAATTTGGATCACGGTTTTAAAGACATACGAGAATTAGTGTTATACCAGTATTTCATATGAACTAATGACGATCACAAAAAATAATGAGTCCTCTGATCATAATTTGTTCAATAAACTATATAAAATCTAGTATTTTTAAGTTCACAATTTTCAAACTATTTAAACCATGTGCATTGTGCAACTAAAAAACATAATTTTATCATGATTTAATTATCCGTCATATTTTATTTTATTAATTATTCTTGAGAATACAAAGTGCAGTCTTCATTGTGTATTCTAAGACAATAATTTTATCCAAATTTCTTTTTTGATCCTTAAAAATCATTTGCTTGCAGGCGCCAATACCCCCTTTCCATTTTTATTTTCAAAATATTACTCTACTTTATTTTTGTGGACACAATATTTAAACTTTATTAGCCACTTGCCACTAAAAAACATAATTTTATCATGATTTAATTATCCCTCATATTTTATTTCATTATTTGTTCTTTAGAATACATAGTGCAGTTCTCATTGTGATTTCCAAGACTATAATTTTTTCCAAATTTTTTTTTGTTTCTTAAAAATCATTTGCCTGCGGGCGCCAATGCCCCCTTTCCATTTTTATTTACAAAATATTACTCTAGTTTATTTTTGTGGACACAACATTCAAACTTTATTAGCCACTTGCCACTAAAAAAACACAATTTTATCATGATTTAATTATCCGTCATATTTTGTTTTTTTAATTATTCTTGAGAATACATATCGCAGTCTTCATTGTGTATTCTAAGACAATAATTTTATCCAAATTTCTTTATTGATCCTTAAAAATCATTTACCTGCGGGCGCCAATACCCCCTCACCATTTTTATTTTTAAAATATTAATGTAATTTATTTTTGTGGACACAATTCTCAAACTTTTTAACCATTTACAACTAAAAAACATAATTATAACATGATCTAATTAACCGTTATATTTATTCCATTAATTTTTCTTGAAAATACATATTAAAGATTTCATTGTGTATTCTAAGACAATAATTTTTTCCAAATTTCTTTTTTGTTCCTAAAAAATCATTTGCCTGCGGGTGCAAATACCCCCTTTCCATTTTTATTTTCAAAACATTACTCTAGTTTATTTTTGTGGACACAATTTTCAAACTTTATTAGCCACTTGCCACTAAAAAAACACAATTTTATCATGACTTAATTATCCTTCATATTTTATTTCATTATTTGTTCTTTAGAATACATATTAAAGATTTCATTGTGTATTCTAAAACAATAATTTTTTTCAAATTTCTTTTTTGTTCCTTAAAAATCATTTGCCTGCGGGCGCTAATACCCCCTTTCAATTTTTATTTTCAAAATATAGCTCATGTTTTTTTTTGTGGACACAATTCTCAAACTTTTTAACCACTTGCAACTAAAAACCATAATTTTATCATGAGTTAGTTATTGTTCTTTTATTTTTCTTGAGAATACATATTGCAGTCTTCATTGTGTATTCTAAGACCATTATTTTTTCCAAATTTTTTTTTTGTTTCTTAAAAATCATTTGCCTGCGGGCGCCAATACCCCCTTTCCATTTTTATTTTCAAAATATAGCTCATGTTTATTTTTGGGGTCACAACATTCAAACTTTATTAGCCACTTGCCACTAAAAAACATAATTTCATCATGATTTGATTATCCTTCATTTATTTTTCTTGAGAAAACATTGTGCAGGCTTCATTGTGTATGTTAAGACCATAATTTTTTCCAAATTTTGTTTTGATCCTTAAAAATCTTTTGCCTGCGGGCGCCAATACCCCCTTTCAATTTTTATTTTCAAAATATAGCTCATGTTTATTTTTGGGGTCACAATTTTCAAACTTTTTTAACCATATGCAACTATAAACATAATTATATCATGATCTAATTAACCATTATATTTTATTCCATTAATTTTTCTTGAGAATACATATTAAAGATTTCATTGTGTATTCTAAAACAATAATTTTTTTCAAATTCCTTTTTTGTTCCTTAAAAATCATTTGCCTGCGGGCGCCAATACCCCCTTTCCATTTTTTTTTTCAAAATATAGGTATAGTTTATTTTTGTGGACACAATTCTTAAAGTTTTTAACCATTTACAACTAAAACCCATAATTTTATCATGATTTAATAATCCGTCATATTTTATTTTATTAATTTTTCTTGAGAATACATAGTGTAGTCTTCATTGTGATTTCCAAGACCATAATTTTTTCCAAATTTCTTTTTTGATCCTTAAAAATCATTTGCTTGCAGGCGCCAATACCCCTTTTCCATTTTTATTTTCAGAATATAGGTTTATTTTAATTTTTTGGACACAATTTTTAAACTTTATTATCCATAACCTAACCTTATTAGCCACATACCACTAAAAAACATAATTTTATCATGATTTAATTATCCGTCATATTTTATTTCATTATTTGTTCTTTAGAATACATAGTGCAGTTTTCATTGTGATTTCCAAGACCATCATTTTTTCCAAATTTTTTTTTTGTTTCTTAAAAATCATTTGCCTGCGGGCGCCAATACCCACTTTCCATTTTTATTTTCAAAATATAGATCTAGTTTATTTTTGTGGACACCATTTTTAAACTTCATTAGCCACTTGCCACTAAAAAACATCATTTCATCATGATTTGATTATCCTTCATTTATTTTTCTTGAGAAAACATTGTGCAGGCTTCATTGTGTATGTTAAGACCATAATTTTTTCCAAATTTTGTTTTGCTCCTTAAAAATCATTTGCCTGCGGCGCCAATACCCCCTTTCAATTTTTATTTTTAAAATATAGCTCATATTGTTTTTGGGGTCACAATTTTCAAACTTTTTTAACCATATGCAACTAAAAACATAATTTTATCATGATTTAATTATCCCTCATATTTTATTTCATTATTTGTTCTTTAGAATACATAGTGCAGTTCTCATTGTGATTTCCAAGACTATAATTTTTTCCAAATTTTTGTTTGTTTCTTAAAAATCATTTGCCTGCGGGCGCCAATGCCCCCTTTCCATTTTTATTTACAAAATATTACTCTAGTTTATTTTTGTGGACACAACATTCAAACTTTATTAGCCACTTGCCACTAAAAAAACACATTTTTATCATGATTTAATTATCCGTCATATTTTATTTTATTAATTTTTCATGAGAATACATAGTGCAGACTTTATTGTGTATGTTAAGACCATCATTTTTTCCAAATTTTTTTTTTTTTCTTAAAAATCATTTGCCTGCGGGTGCCAATACCCCCTTTCCATTTTTATTTTCAAAATATAGATCTAGTTTATTTTTGTGGTCACAATTTTTAAACTTTATTAGCCACTTGCCACTAAAAAACATAATTTCATCATGATTTGATTATCCTTCATTTATTTTTCTTGAGAAAACATTGTGCAGGCTTCATTGTGTATGTTAAGACCATAATTTTTTCCAAATTTTGTTTTGATCCTTAAAAATCTTTTGCCTGCGGGCGCCAATACCCCCTTTCAATTTTTATTTTCAAAATATAGCTCATGTTTATTTTTGGGGTCACAATTTTCAAACTTTTTTAACCATATGCAACTATAAACATAATTATATCATGATCTAATTAACCATTATATTTTATTCCATAATTTTTCTTGAGAATACATATTAAAGATTTCATTGTGTATTCTAAAACAATAATTTTTTTCAAATTTCTTTTTTGTTCCTTAAAAATCATTTGCCTGCGGGCGCCAAAACCCCCTTTCCATTTTTTTTTTCAAAATATAGGTATAGTTTATTTTTGTGGACACAATTCTCAAAGTTTTTAACCATTTACAACTAAAACCCATAATTTTATCATGATTTAATTATCCGTCATATTTTATTTTATTGAATTTTCTTGAGAATACATAGTGTAGTTTTCATTGTGATTTCCAAGACCATAATTTTTTCCAAATTTCTTTTTTGATCCTTAAAAATCATTTGCTTGCAGGCGCCAATACCCCTTTTCCATTTTTATTTTCAGAATATAGGTTTATTTTAATTTTTTGGACACAATTTTTAAACTTTATTATCCATAACCTAACCTTATTAGCCACATACCACTAAAAAACATAATTTTATCATGATTTAATTATCCGTCATATTTTATTTCATTATTTGTTCTTTAGAATACATAGTGCAGTTTTCATTGTGATTTCCAAGACCATCATTTTTTCCAAATTTTTTTTTTGTTTCTTAAAAATCATTTGCCTGCGGGCGCCAATACCCACTTTCCATTTTTATTTTCAAAATATAGATCTAGTTTATTTTTGTGGACACCATTTTTAAACTTCATTAGCCACTTGCCACTAAAAAACATCATTTCATCATGATTTGATTATCCTTCATTTATTTTTCTTGAGAAAACATTGTGCAGTCTTCATTGTGTATGTTAAGACCATAATTTTTACCAAATTTTGTTTTGATCCTTAAAAATCATTTGCCTGCGGGCGCCAATACCCCCTTTCAATTTTTATTTTCAAAATATAGCTCATGTTTTTTTTTGTGGACACAATTCTCAAACTTTTTAACCACTTGCAACTAAAAACCATAATTTTATCATGAGTTAGTTATTGTTCTTTTATTTTTCTTGAGAATACATATTGCAGTCTTCATTGTGTATTCTAAGACCATCATTTTTTCCAAATTTTTTTTTTGTTTCTTAAAAATCATTTGCCTGCGGGCGCCAATACCCCCTTTCCATTTTTATTTTCAAAATATAGATCTAGTTTATTTTTGTGGACACAATTTTTAAACTTTATTAGCCACTTGCCACTAAAAAACATAATTTCATCATGATTTGATTATCCTTCATTTATTTTTCTTGAGAAAACATTGTGCAGGCTTCATTGTGTATGTTAAGACCATAATTTTTTCCAAATTTTGTTTTGCTCCTTAAAAATCATTTGCCTGCGGCGCCAATACCCCCTTTCAATTTTTATTTTTAAAATATAGCTCATATCGTTTTGGGGTCACAATTTTCAAACTTTTTTAACCATATGCATCTAAAAACATAATTTTATCATGATTTAATTATCCCTCATATTTTATTTCATTATTTGTTCTTTAGAATACATATTAAAGATTTCATTGTGTATTCTAAAACAATAATTTTTTTCAAATTTCTTTTTTGTTCCTTAAAAATCATTTGCCTGCGGGCGCCAAAACCCCCTTTCCATTTTTTTTTTCAAAATATAGGTATAGTTTATTTTTGTGGACACAATTCTCAAAGTTTTTAACCATTTACAACTAAAACCCATAATTTTATCATGATTTAATTATCCGTCATATTTTATTTTATTGAATTTTCTTGAGAATACATAGTGTAGTCTTCATTGTGATTTCCAAGACCATAATTTTTTCCAAATTTCTTTTTTGATCCTTAAAAATCATTTGCTTGCAGGCGCCAATACCCCTTTTCCATTTTTATTTTCAGAATATAGGTTTATTTTAATTTTTTGGACACAATTTTTAAACTTTATTATCCATAACCTAACCTTATTAGCCACATACCACTAAAAAACATAATTTTATCATGATTTAATTATCCGTCATATTTTATTTCATTATTTGTTCTTTAGAATACATAGTGCAGTTTTCATTGTGATTTCCAAGACCATCATTTTTTCCAAATTTTTTTTTTGTTTCTTAAAAATCATTTGCCTGCGGGCGCCAAAACCCCCTTTTCATTTTTTTTTTCAAAATATAGGTATAGTTTATTTTTGTGGACACAATTCTCAAAGTTTTTAACCATTTACAACTAAAACCCATATTTTTATCATGATTTAATTATCCGTCATATTTTATTTTATTAATTTTTCATGAGAATACATAGTGCAGACTTCATTGTGTATGTTAAGACCATCATTTTTTCCAAATTTTTTTTTGTTTCTTAAAAATCATTTGCCTGCGGGCGCCAATACCCACTTTCCATTTTTATTTTCAAAATATAGATCTAGTTTATTTTTGTGGACACCATTTTTAAACTTCATTAGCCACTTGCCACTAAAAAACATCATTTCATCATGATTTGATTATCCTTCATTTATTTTTCTTGAGAAAACATTGTGCAGTCTTCATTGTGTATGTTAAGACCATAATTTTTACCAAATTTTGTTTTGATCCTTAAAAATCATTTGCCTGCGGGCGCCAATACCCCCTTTCAATTTTTATTTTCAAAATATAGCTCATGTTTTTTTTTGTGGACACAATTCTCAAACTTTTTAACCACTTGCAACTAAAAACCATAATTTTATCATGAGTTAGTTATTGTTCTTTTATTTTTCTTGAGAATACATATTGCAGTCTTCATTGTGTATTCTAAGACCATCATTTTTTCCAAATTTTTTTTTTGTTTCTTAAAAATCATTTGCCTGCGGGCGCCAATACCCCCTTTCCATTTTTATTTTCAAAATATAGATCTAGTTTATTTTTGTGGACACAATTTTTAAACTTTATTAGCCACTTGCCACTAAAAAACATAATTTCATCATGATTTGATTATCCTTCATTTATTTTTCTTGAGAAAACATTGTGCAGGCTTCATTGTGTATGTTAAGACCATAATTTTTTCCAAATTTTGTTTTGCTCCTTAAAAATCATTTGCCTGCGGCGCCAATACCCCCTTTCAATTTTTATTTTTAAAATATAGCTCATATCGTTTTGGGGTCACAATTTTCAAACTTTTTTAACCATATGCATCTAAAAACATAATTTTATCATGATTTAATTATCCCTCATATTTTATTTCATTATTTGTTCTTTAGAATACATATTAAAGATTTCATTGTGTATTCTAAAACAATAATTTTTTTCAAATTTCTTTTTTGTTCCTTAAAAATCATTTGCCTGCGGGCGCCAAAACCCCCTTTCCATTTTTTTTTTCAAAATATAGGTATAGTTTATTTTTGTGGACACAATTCTCAAAGTTTTTAACCATTTACAACTAAAACCCATAATTTTATCATGATTTAATTATCCGTCATATTTTATTTTATTGAATTTTCTTGAGAATACATAGTGTAGTCTTCATTGTGATTTCCAAGACCATAATTTTTTCCAAATTTCTTTTTTGATCCTTAAAAATCATTTGCTTGCAGGCGCCAATACCACTTTTCCATTTTTATTTTCAGAATATAGGTTTATTTTAATTTTTTGGACACAATTTTTAAACTTTATTATCCATAACCTAACCTTATTAGCCACATACCACTAAAAAACATAATTTTATCATGATTTAATTATCCGTCATATTTTATTTCATTATTTGTTCTTTAGAATACATAGTGCAGTTTTCATTGTGATTTCCAAGACCATCATTTTTTCCAAATTTTTTTTTTGTTTCTTAAAAATCATTTGCCTGCGGGCGCCAATACCCACTTTCCATTTTTATTTTCAAAATATAGATCTAGTTTATTTTTGTGGACACCATTTTTAAACTTCATTAGCCACTTGCCACTAAAAAACATCATTTCATCATGATTTGATTATCCTTCATTTATTTTTCTTGAGAAAACATTGTGCAGTCTTCATTGTGTATGTTAAGACCATAATTTTTACCAAATTTTGTTTTGATCCTTAAAAATCATTTGCCTGCGGGCGCCAATACCCCCTTTCAATTTTTATTTTCAAAATATAGCTCATGTTTTTTTTTGTGGACACAATTCTCAAACTTTTTAACCACTTGCAACTAAAAACCATAATTTTATCATGAGTTAGTTATTGTTCTTTTATTTTTCTTGAGAATACATATTGCAGTCTTCATTGTGTATTCTAAGACCATCATTTTTTCCTAATTTGTTTTTTGTTTCTTAAAAATCATTTGCCTGCTGGCGCCAATACCCACTTTCCATTTTTATTTTCAAAATATAGATCTAGTTTATTTTTGTGGACACCATTTTTAAACTTCATTAGCCACTTGCCACTAAAAAACATCATTTCATCATGATTTGATTATCCTTCATTTATTTTTCTTGAGAAAACATTGTGCAGGCTTCATTGTGTATGTTAAGACCATAATTTTTTCCAAATTTTGTTTTGATCCTTAAAAATCTTTTGCCTGCGGGCGCCAATACCCCCTCACCATTTTTATTTTTAAAATATTAATGTAATTTATTTTTGTCGACACAACATTCAAACTTTATTAGCCACTTGCCACTAAAAAAAACACTATTTTATCATGATTTAATTATCCGTCATATTTTGTTTTTTTAATTATTCTTGAGAATACATATCGCAGTCTTCATTGTGTATTCTAAGACAATAATTTTATCCAAATTTCTTTATTGATCCTTAATAATCATTTACCTGCAGGCGCCAATACCCCCTTTCCATTTTTATTTTCAAAATATTACTCTACTTTATTTTTGTGGACACAATATTTAAACTTTATTAGCCACTTGCCACTAAAAAACATAATTTTATCATGATTTAATTATCCTTCATATTTTATTTCATTATTTGTTCTTTAGAATACATAGTGCAGTTTTCATTGTGATTGGAACTATATTGAAAGACTATAACTTTTTCCAAATTTTTTTTTGATTCTTAAAAATCATTTGCCTGCGTGTGCCAATACCCCCTTTCAATTTTTATTTTCAAAATATAGCTCATGTTTATTTTTGGGGCACAATTTTCAAACTTATATAACCATATGCAACTAAAAACATAATTATATCATGATCTTATTAACCGTTATATTTTATTCCATTAATTTTTCTTGAGAATACATATTAAAGATTTCATTGTGTATTCTAAGACAATAATTTTTTCCAAATTTCTTTTTTGTTCCTAAAATATCATTTGCCTGCGGGTGCCAATACCCCCTTTCCATTTATATTTTCAAAATATAAATATAGTTTATTTTTGTGGACACAATTTTTAAACTTTATTAGCCACTTGCCACTAAAAAAACACAATTTTATCATGATTTAATTATCCGTCATATTTTGTTTTTTTAATTATTCTTGAAAATACATATCGCAGTCTTCATTGTGTATTCTAAGACAATAATTTTATCCAAATTTCTTTATTGATCCTTAATAATCATTTACCTGCGGGTGCCAATACCCCCTCACCATTTTTATTTTCAAAATATAGATCTAGTTTATTTTTGTGGACACAATTTTTAAACTTTATTAGCCACTTGCCACTAAAAAACATAATTTCATCATGATTTGATTATCCTTCATTTATTTTTCTTGAGAAAACATTGTGCAGGCTTCATTGTGTATGTTAAGACCATAATTTTTTCCAAATTTTGTTTTGATCCTTAAAAATCTTTTGCCTGCGGGCGCCAATACCCCCTTTCAATTTTTATTTTCAAAATATAGCTCATGTTTATTTTTGGGGTCACAATTTTCAAACTTTTTTAACCATATGCAACTAAAAACATAATTATATCATGATCTAATTAACCATTATATTTTATTCCATTAATTTTTCTTGAAAATACATATTAAAGAATTCATTGTGTATTCTAAAACAATAATTTTTTTCAAATTTCTTTTTTGTTTCTTAAAAATCATTTGCCTGCGTGCGCCAATACCCACTTTCCATTTTTATTTTCAAAATATAGATCTAGTTTATTTTTGTGGACACAATTTTTAAACTTTATTATCCATAACCTAACCTTATTAGCCACATACCACTAAAAAACATAATTTTATCATGATTTAATTATCCGTCATATTTTATTTTATTAATTTTTCTTGAGAATACATATTAAAGATTTCATTGTGTATTCTAAGACAATAATTTTTTCCAAATTTCTTTTTTGTTCCTAAAAAATCATTTGCCTGTGGGTGCCAATACCCCCTTTCCATTTTTATTTTCAAAACATTACTCTAGTTTATTTTTGTGGACATAATTTTTATACTTTATTAGCCACTTGCCACTAAAAAAACACAATTTTATCATGACTTAATTATCCTTCATATTTTATTTCATTATTTGTTCTTTAGAATACATAGTGCAGTTTTCATTGTGATTTCCAAGACTATAACTTTTTCCAAATTTTTTTTTGATTCTTAAAAATCATTTGCCTGCGGGTGCCAATACCCCCTTTCAATTTTTATTTTCAAAATATAGCTCATGTTTATTTTTGGGGCACAATTTTCAAACTTTTATAACCATATGCAACTAAAAACATAATTATATCATGATCTTATTAACCGTTATATTTTATTCCATTAATTTTTCTTGAGAATACATATTAAAGATTTCATTGTGTATTCTAAGACAATAATTTTTTCCAAATTTCTTTTTTGTTCCTAAAAAATCATTTGCCTGCGGGCGCCAATACCCCCTTTCCATTTTTATTTTCAAAATATTACTCTAGTTTATTTTTGTGGACACAATTTTTAAACTTTATTAGCCACCTGCCACTAAAAAAACACAATTTTATCATGATTTAATTATCCTTCATATTTTATTTCATCATTTGTTCTTTAGAATACATAGTGCAGTTTTCATTGTGATTTCCAAGACTATAATTTTTTCCAAATTTTTTTTTTGTTTCTTAAAAATCATTTGCCTGTGGTCGCCAATACCCCCTACATTTTTATATTTAAAATATTAATGTAATTTATTTTTGTGGACACAATTTTTAAACTTTATTAGCCACTTGCCACTAAAAAAACACAATTTTATCATGACTTAATTATCCTTCATATTTTATTTCATTATTTGTTCTTTAGAATACATAGTGCAGTTTTCATTGTGATTCCAAGAATATAATTTTTTCCAAATTTTGTTAAGATCCTTTAAAATCATTTGCCTGCGGGTGCCAATTCCCCCTTTCCATTTTTGTTTTCAAAATATAGCTCATGTTTATTTTTGAGGTCACAATTTTCAAACTTTATTAGCCACTTGCAACTAAAAAATAAAATTTTATCATGATTTCATTATCCTTCTTTTATTTTTCTTTAGAAATCATAGTGTAGTCTTCATTGTGATTCCAAGAATATAATTTTTTCCAAATTTTTTTTTGTTTCTAAAAAATCATTTGCCTGCGGGCGCCAATATCCCCTTTCCATTTTTATTTTCAAAATATTACCTTAGTTTATTTTTGTGGACACAATATTTAAACTTTATTAGCCACTTGCCACTAAAAAATATAATTTTATCATGATTTGATTATCATTCTTTTATTTTTCTTGAGAATACATAGTGTAGTCTTCATTGTGATTCCAAGAATATAATTTTTTCCAAATTTTTTTTTGAGCCTTTAAAATCATTTGCCTGCGGGCGCCAATACCCCCTTTCCATTTTTATTTTCAAAATATAGCTCATGTTTATTTTTGAGGTCATTATTTTCAAACATTTTTAACCATGTGCATCTAAAATTATAATTTTATCATGATTTCATTATCCTTCTTTTATTTTTCTTTAGAAATCATAGTGCAGTCTTCATTGTGTATGTTAAGACCATAATTTTTTTTTGATCCTTTAAATTCATTTGCCTGCGGTAGCCAATCCCTCCTATCCATTTTTATTTTCAAAATATAGCTCATGTTTATTTTGGTGTACACAATTTTTAAACTTTTATAGCCACTTGCCACTAAAAAATATAATTTTAACATGATTTGATTATCCTTCATTTATTTTTCTTGAGAGTCCAGAGTGCAGTCTTCATTGTGTATGTTATGACCATAATTTTTTCCAAATTTTTTTTTGATCCTTTCAAATAATTTGCCTGCGGGCGCCAATACCCCCTTTCCATTTTTATTTTCAAAATACAGCATTAGTTTATTTTTGATGTCACAATTTTTAATCTTTTTTAACCATGTGCAACTAAAAAATGTTATTTTATCATGATTTAATTATCCGTCATATTTTATTTTATTAATTTTTCATGAGAATACATAGTGCAGACTTCATTGTGTATGTTAAGACCATCATTTTTTCCAAATTTTTTTTTGTATTCTTTAAATTCATTTGCCTGCGGGTGCCAATACCCCCTTTCCATTTTTATTTTCAAAATATAGCATTAGTTTATTTTTGTGGTCACAATTTTTAAACTTTTTTAACCATGTGCATCTAAAAAATATAATTTTATCATGATTTGATTATTCTCATTTATTTTTCTTGAGAATCCAGAGTGCAGTCTTCATTGTGTATTCTAAGATTATAATTGTTTCCAAATTTTTTTTTTAATCCTTTAAAAAAATGTTTTTACTCAATTTTTTCTAAAATATAATTGTTATTTAATTTTTTTTTCGACATAAAATTTTGCTGTGTAACAGTTAATCTTTACGTCACATTGTCTGTACTCCTTATGAGATAAAGATAAAGTGCCCAGAAGAAAATTTAATTGTCTAAAAATATTTCATATTACATACCTAATTATTGAAATGTTATACTATGAACTCTAAAATTTTTGTTTTTGACTTAAACCAGATTCAATTGGATTCGTATTATTTTCATTATTATAAAATACATTTTTTTTAATAAAAGCGTCTGCTATGGCTATATTACTTGTGTTACATGAAAACATCTTGGTAAAGGATTCGTCACTAAGAACCCAGAAGGTCACCCATCCAGGAGCTAGTTTCGCCTGGTGATGCTTGACCACGGCAAACCATCACGCCACAACAATCCCAAAATATACTTTTGTGCACCAATCTATTTTATTCTAAATAGAAATATTATTGTTGATATTCTTACATTGCAGGTATACGACTATTTAGTGCATATACCAGGCAAGAGGAAATTTTTTTCAAGGTATCAACTGAATAGCCTTGTTTTACTGCTTGGTTTAATACACATGTAATTATGACAAGGATTCGCCACTAAGAACCCATGTGATCGCCCATCCGGGAGTTAGCGACGTCGGTCGATGCGTTGACTTCATAACAAGTAAATGACTTCAGCAAACCACCATACCAAGCCCCAAAATTACATTTTAAACATATATAAACCATAACATAATCTATTATATGAGATAATTAGTACTTGTACGTCTGTTTTTCATCAAGTTCAAGTACGTACGTATGCCACTTAAAATATTTAACAGATAATAAATACCTCCTTGACAACTATAATATTAAAAAAATTGTCTAAAATCTTACATTTAAAAAGTCAGTTAGAATAGTCGAAATAGTAAACACCTAAAACTAGTATAGTTTCCAATACTCAACTGAAATTATACGTTTAAAAATGGCTGTATTTCTCAAAAAAAAATCACCTAGGTATCACTAGATTTTATTTATTTCAAATATTAGAGTTTTTGATTAATATAAGTTGCTTTCAATTTCGTAACATGATTCTGGGCATAATTCTTAACCACATTTAAAAGTTGTTTTTCTTTTATCTGAATAAATTGCTATTATAAATCTTTATTTACATCTTTTCATGTGTTTATATTTTAATACTTTATCGAAAATCAAGCACTTGGTGTAAATATTTTCATGAATCAAGGTATATAATTATTATATTAAATATATTAAATATGAATGAAGAATGAAATTTGTACAGGCTGTTTAATTTTTTTTAAATTTAATATATATACCTACATATAATAAATACATAAAAAATTGAATTAATTAATTTTTAGTGTAATAAAGGAATATAATCTATTTTAGGGCATAAAAAACTGCATATACCTATTTGATTAATTTTTAATACATAAAATTTGGGAGCACATATAAATGAGAAAAATATTTATATAGAACTTTACTTTTCAGGAAAATAATTATATGGAGTTTACCTATATAGGCTTTTTATTATATTTTAATTTTAAAGCGAATAATGAGTATTTTAAAATTTAAGATTATTTTTATATCTAAAAATACTCATAACTCGGTTTAAAATTAAAATATAATAAAAAGCCTATGAGATGCCCTCGGTAATAATCTTGCCTTTAATTATTATAATAGGTCAATTCACTCTAAATTTTAAATTGAAGGAGATAAACGAGATTTTCTGAGCGTAAAATTTGCTATGCTACGCACTTGTACGACGAAGTAAACACATGCGGGTGTGGCGTCGTCTTAAAATACAATTTTAGATTTTTTTTTCTTATTTCATATTTTTCCGATTTATATTTAGCTCTCCATAAAATTCCTAGCTTTAGCTCTATACAGTTATTACTAATTTTATATTACTGTACTTAGTACTTATTACTTTTACTTCTAATCATACCTACTTCAAGTTTATTATTTTTATCACAGTTAATGTCTAGTTTTTTAAGTACTTAAATAAAATTATTGAAATGCTTTATTTTAAATTTGAAGTCTTCAAATGAATATTTTATGAATGAGAATTTATAATAATATATTTTTTTACTAGGAGTTATTATAATCAATTGAAAACTTTAATAGTAGATATAGTAAATCTATACTTCATAAACATATATAGGATTACATAAATATACCTACCTATAATATTCATTTTATGTACATTTTTTAATGTGATTTTTACTTTGTCACTTTAAGTTACTTTTCGTATTATATAAGGTACCCCTACAGCCCTCCCTACTATTTTAACACACTGCTGTACTCGAATACCTACTTTAAAAAGCATCTTTTACAAGACTATAATAATTTAAACAATTAACAATCAAGAACTTTTTCAACTTAATAACACTTAAGAGGATATCAGTGCATTTCTTTTATCTCTCTCTGACCACGCACAACACAGCGAATTTTATGTTCACTACAATCATAATAATTCTAAGATTAGAGTGAAATGTATGAGTATGATTATTATCGAGAGCATCTCATAAGCTCAATTTTAAAGAGAGTTATGAATATTTTAATATACTCATAACTCTCTTCATAATTAAAATATAGTAAAGAACGTATTATATGCTCTAGATAGTAATCTAACCATTCATTTCACTCTAATTTTAGAAATTATTAAGATTATTAAAATTATTGTGAACAAAAAGTGTGTTATATTGCGCATGAGTCGTAGAGAAAAAATTGCACTGACATCCTCTTAACCGGCCTAACCAATTTTCTCATTTTATTCTATCCCATAAGTCGAAGGTTGTAAACCTTACCCAGGGGCGCCCGCAGGAAATCAGCTCAGTGGGTGCAAATTGAAATGCATGTTATATATTTTACATATATTTATATTATTATATAAACATAACTACAAATTTAATGTAAAAAATGTATAATGATATAAATTATACCTAATAAAATTACAATGCATAGGTACCTAGCTATTATAAATTATTAATAATATTATATGAATTATGAATCAAATAGTAATGTTAAACGTCTGACATTTAGTCCAAAATGATTCATAACATCAGTTTTGAGATTTTCAAAAAATAATTTATCGTCAAATCTATTTTTGTGAACAGGCACGGATCCAGAAAAATTTAACAGGGGGTGCTCAAAAAAAAAATTGTTACACCTTACTATTTAATATTTGATTTATTAGTGCTAACTTTTTTTCCATGATAATTGTTATCGGTGCTTTCCGCCGTCGACACGTGTCGTTACATACGAGTATACTTCGAAAACAATTAACAATAATGGTTATTACTGTCGTATGTGACGGTGATAACAAAAAGCACCGATATTATTATTATTATTATTTTTATTTTGAAAAATAACAAATAATTTAATTTATAACATAAATTTATTTTGTTGGTGGCTAGATGACAGGGGGTGCCCGAGCACCCATAGCCCCCCCCCCCTGAATCCGCGCCTGTTTGTGAATGTGAATTACAGCCAAACTGCTTAACCTCATATTGGACATTGTAGATCTTACCGATGTTTTGATACGACGGAAAGCACTAAAATAGATAATAATTATAATCAATATTAAATAATTAATACAAAATATGATTTATAATAATATGTTAGGTACCTAAAGGTTCTTTCAACTGAACAGGAAGTTGCTGGTAATGTAATGGCTATTTGTAAAGCTGTATTTACAGCAGGATAGTATTTAGATTTTTCTAATAAATCAATTATTTGTGTATTATTGGATTACATGGTTTTTTTAGCCATCATATTTCATACCAAATTATTGCTTCTTCTTCAAAATTATCAAGAAGAGGTTCATATAAGTTATTGATAGATTTAACTACCTGTTGAACTCTTCGATATTCATTTTTATCATTTTTTTTTTGGTGTAAATTAAATAATGAAAATGATTTTAAATTTTCATCAGAGAATCTATCACTAATTGACATTATTATGGAATCTAAGTAGGGAATAAATAAAGATTGTCTAAAAAAGTGATTAATATTATTACTTGGATAATTATATCGTTGTGGTTTGTCTGAATATATTATAATATAATAAAATAATTGTTTTGTTTTTTAAAAAAACTCAGTGGGTGCAATAGCACCCACTGGTCTCTCTCTGCGGGCGCCTCTGACCTTACCTAATCTGGTAGTTTCAGCCAAAGGGTCCAGTGACCTTGCAATTGAAGATCCTGTCCTACGTATTCGGAATTGTTAACATAACTATCCTACCTAACTATTCCCCCTTCCCCCACCTAACCTAATTCTCTACCTCTGTCACTATCTTTATCTCACTCACCCCCTCTCTTCATCCAACCCGTCATACCCTCTCTCTCAACCTATCGCTCTCTCTCTCTTTTCTGCTTAACCTTCTTTTCGCTTTTCTCTCCAAATACCCCTCATCACTCTCTACGCTCAGTAGATCACGTATATCTCCGTTAGTTTAAAATTTAGAGTGAATTGGCCTAGGTATTATACAAATTAAAGGCTTATTATTACTAAAGATTATTATCTAGGGCATCTCATGTGATTTGTATTATATTTTAATTTTAAAGCGAATTGTGAGTATTTTTAGATATACAATTTACAATTTTAAAATCTTTATAACTCGCTTTAAAATTAAAATATATCAAAAAGCCCATGAGATGTCCTAGATAATAATCTTGTCTTTAATTTTTATAATAGGTCAATTCACTCTAAATTTTTAACTAACGGAGATATATATTGTGAACTGCTTAGCGTAAAATTTGTTATGCTACGCACTTGTATGTACGACGCGTCGGTGACAACACATGCGGGTGAGGTGTTCTCTTAAATATTATTATAAAATAAAACAATTTTATGTAGTTTCGTTCTTTGGTAAACACATACCTACTTAGTTGTTTTACTTGTTTACTATGTATAATGTATGATATGCCAATCCTGAACTAATTTTTTAATATGTCATCAATGTTATTTAATCTATATTATTTTTCCAATAAAATACGTTGATGAATTAGAGTTTCCTTTCAAATTAAAAATATAGTTATGTAGGTTAGGTTAGATGGAATCAAGAATCATTGTTCTCGCGATGTGTTTAATTTTGGAACACTCACTTGTGCGTTTTATATATTATTATAGGTGTTTACATAAATTTAATAGGACGTCTGTACGCCCGATACCTTGTCCATTCGGCGGTACTAGTCTGGTCAATGGTAATTGGTATAATTTCAGGTATTATCATGGAAAATAAAAAATGTTGATTCAATGTTCTTATCATTTACAATATGACCCATATGTGTTATGGTTTTTTTTTGTTATGTTTTTTTTTTAAGTCCTGAAGTGCATCTTATCACTTATTGTGTGTATGTTAATTATTACTATATGGTAGTAATTATCGTAATTGTACATACTACACTATACAACAGTATACACTATACATATACAATAAGATTGAAAGTTAAAACTAAATAGTCACCCAAACTTTGTGTTTTTGTACTTACAAACATTTTAATTTTATTATATAATTATCGATATTACCTATTACTATTATAGAAAGTTGTGTATCAATAAACACCGTTTGGTTTCATATTTAAATCGAATTACTATTACAATTTACAGTTATAGTTTTGACTATCGTGCTACTTTTAATTTTCTTCATTCTATGCTCCATTGTTCCTACATCATATTATAATTACTTAATTATATATGCCAAAACCACCGTAAGTATTACAAGTTATAATTTATTACTTCTTATTGTACTATTAGGTATTCAATAAAAAAATTATGATAGTTTTTATTTTTCAAGACCTAATTAATATTAAGGAAATTAACAGAATTATATTTGTTTACTTAAATAAAATATTTTTTACTAAAGATGATTGTAAAAAATGCAGCCATTCAATTACATTATGAAAGAACTTTTTAGTTTTTATATTTTAAGCAAGTTTAAAGTTGGTAAGAAGGTACCTTATTATACAATTGATGAATTATTTTATTTAACCCTAAATATCTCATAATCAAAACATTAAATTGAACTTTATCTTTAATTATTTTTTTCATCTATAAGTACTATTTTAGAATAAATATCAAGACCTGGTGGCTACTATTATGTTTTAATAGTTATTGAGAGTTATCTTTATAATTTATTAATTCATTCAGTTTTGTATCAACAATCATTTGAGAATAAGAAAAATATATTTTTTTGGTTTTGATACTAATAGTATCAATCATCATAGTCTTTAGTAGGTGTTTAAAACTTATTTTAAAAATATACATAATACAAAACATTGTTTATAGGTATTGTAATAACTGATACAATTAATATTTAATAGGTGCCTATTATTAGAAGTAATATTGTTATATTATAGATTTGATTTTCATTGTTTAAATCTTTTTATAGGTATCGAGTAGAACAAATATTTTATACATTCATTTTTAGAGGCAAACATGTCTGAATATGATGATGAGGATATGGAATACTCCGATCAGGATGACTATGAAGATTATTACAATGCCGATCGTGATGTAATGAGTCCACCACACAATCCTGATGCTGAATATTTTCCTGTTCAATGCCTCTCTGTTGACGAAGTTGAAAAATTTTTGAATGAGCTTGTTGAACAATTGTGTACTAGCATACATGTTACACCGTCAATGTCCAAAGTTTTACTTTATGAAAACAAATGGGCTGTTCAAGAAGTATTATGGAAGTATAATGAAGATGCTGATAAGCTTTTTGTTGCATCCAGAATGAAAACATTACACCCAGTATCGGTTAAAACAAAAAGAGATAAATTTGTTTGTCCAGTATGTGTGGGGCCCGTAGCCGAAGAATTAGGGATTACTAGTTTGGCTTGTGGACATTGTTATTGTGATAACTGTTGGCGTTGTCATTTTGAAAATAAAATCAAACAAGGTGTAAGCACAGAACTTTCTTGCATGGCATTAAACTGTGAGTTATTAGTTCCAGAAGAAATAGTTTTATCGACAGTTAATAAACCAATTTTAAGAAAAAAATATCAACAGTTTGCATTCCGTGAGTATATTAAATCCCATCCATTGCTACGCTTTTGTCCGGGAGCTAACTGCAATGCAGTCATAAAATCTAAAGAATCTCTTGCCAAAAAAGCTATATGTACTCAGTGTGAAACTTCATTTTGTTTCAAATGCGGAAATGATTATCATGCGCCTACAGATTGTGCCACTATTAAAAAATGGATTACCAAATGTGCCGATGATAGTGAGACATCAAATTACATTGCAGCTAACACCAAAGATTGTCCTAAATGTAATATTTTTATTGAAAAAAATGGTGGCTGTAATCATATGCAGTGTTTAAGTTGTAAATTTGATTTTTGCTGGATGTGTATGGGAGATTGGAAAGCACATGGCACTGAGTATTATGATTGTTCTAAATATAGAGAAAACCCTCAGAATGGTTCAGAATCTGCAAGAGCTCGTGAAGCATTAAAAAAATATCTCCATTACTATGAACGTTGGGAAAATCATTCTAAAAGTTTGCAATTGGAGAAACAAACGCTTGATAAAATCAAAGAAAGGATAAATAGTAAAGTGATGACAAGTAAAGGTACCTGGATTGATTGGCAGTATCTATTGGATTCTGCTGCTCTACTAGCCAAATGCCGGTACACTCTTCAATATACTTATCCATATGCATATTATATGGATAATGGACCAAAGAAGGAACTTTTTGAATATCAACAAGCCAAACTGGAAGCTGAAATTGAAAATTTATCATGGAAAATAGAAAGAGCAGAAACTACCGATAGAGGTGATCTAGAAAATCAGATGGATATAGCTGAGAAAAGAAGAGCTACTATGCTTCAAGATTTCTTCCACATTTAACTAAATAATTTTACGTTTTATTATTTGATTGTAAAATTATCCTAAATATGTTTTCTTTTATATAAGTAAGTACATTTTCTTTCATTATTTCAAGAAACTTCTGTAACATGTATATTAAGATACTTTTAATTAAACAATAACTTGGAAGTATTTAAATAATGTGTAAAATAAATTAATTTTAAAATGTTGGTAATATAATTTATTTATATTATTATACGCTATTATTGTATAATTATTCACTGATAAGTTTTTCTTTAAACATAGCTATTTTATAATATTATTAACTTATAATACTCTGTATAATACTGAATTATTGTTAATACATTGAGTATTGAAAAATCTAATAGACATACATTAGATGTAAAAAATTATCAAGTTAAAGTAACATATTTTTTCATTCTTATAATAAATCATGAAAAAACTTAATTCAATCTGGCAATATTTTTAGAGCTTTCCAATTATTTGATAAATGAGCCAACTGCCAAATATCTTGACCATTTTTATCTTTAATACTTAAATCTGAACCATATGAAATAAGGGTCTTGATCACATCCGAATTGGAAAACATTAATACTAAACAACAAAATATATTTAGTTAAAATTAAATAATAGCATTGTATTATGATACTTACAAATGTATATATCAAATATATTATAAGATCAGACATACTAAATATAACAACTAATCTAGATGATTGTCTAAGATTTTATTAAAAAAATTTTTTACAAAATTTTAACTTTTAATCAGTAATTTATTCATAGGCATAATTACAATTAAAAAAAAAACTAAGGGCGTTAAGCTATGCATTTTCTCATCTTAGTTTTTATTTTTCTGTATGGAGAAGTTTTTGTTACTTGTTACTTAAACACGAACATTATTTGAGGGTGCTAATTTTGAAATTAGAGTGTCAATACCATTGAAGCCACCCCCCCCCCCAACTATTCGCACCTATGAATTTATCTATTGATAGTTTTATAATCTAAGTACAATTACCTGCTCTCATTAAAGGAGTCCAACCTTTAGAGTCTATGGAATTTACATCACTCCAATTTCCTTCCAGAAGCATTTTAACTGCATCATTATGAGATCCATCGACTGCATAATGAAGTGCTGTTTTTAAATTTCTAAATAAAACATGGTAAATATAATAAAAGATAATTTAACTAGATATGGTGAAAAAAAAATATTGAAATTATTGATCAGTCGAACGCACATATCTTTTAAAGTAGCATCGGCATCATTGCGAGCCAATATTCTTATTATATCACCGTGTCCATGGTAAGCAGCAGTCATCAGCGGTGTAATTCTAGTGAACATGTTTGGTAAATTCACATCTGCTCTGTATTGCAACAGAGTAAGTACCATATCATTATGGCCAGCTGCACAAGCTTTAGACAGACCACTCTCACCTAGCTCGTTGTAGATGTTAATATCATGAGCTCTTGTATCTAAGAACTCCCGAAAGAGTAATGGTAGATTTTGATAGGCACTATGATGAAATGCGGTGATACTGGGACAGTCGTCTAAACAACGTAATGTAATATATTACATAGAATTTATAGCATACATTTAATTTGAGGAGAGACTTAGTACTGGTCTCATATAGTTACACTCCATGAAATGATAAGTTATGAATTGCTTATGTTGTATAATTTTTGGTAAAATTGTAGATAACCTTTCAGTGAATGGGCGAAAAAAATTAGCGTATTTATATTAAAATATTTTAAAATTAAATTATTTCCTACTTTTTGTAGTGCAACTGACTGTGGCTATCCCAAACATTGAATTCTCTGAGCTTGCATTATGTGACTCCACCTGCAGCTTAAATTTGTAATTGTGACCACCAGATAAATTTTTAACACAAAAATAGTTATGAAATCCTCTAAAAAATATTTATTTTATGATAAATAAATTAAACTTATACAAGATAAATCATGCTTTTATAGTTCAATAATAATTTTTACCTGTAAATAACCACATCATTTTGATTGTTTTCATTCATGACTAATTCGAATAGGGGCTTTGGAATATCTGGTGGGCTGTTCCATTCTAAATGAACAGATCGACGATCGACATTTGACAACTTCAAACTTAACTATAAAATATATTGTTATACTTCATACCTTCTAAAATAATTTCTAAATAAAAACTTGAGAATGACTAACTAATAGACTGGTATGGCGGCACTTAAAAAAAAATGTATATCTATATTTAGGCAGGTACTTATAAAATTTGTCAACAATTCAAAAAATAAACGATTTTAATTTAACTCTAAAACTTGTTGACTATTTTCAGCTAAAATAAATTTACTCAAAAATAATGTTAATATCATTATTTTATATTTTAATTGGAACAGTAAACACTACAACATTTACAAAATACCACTTTGGCTCAACTTACTGAATGACCTCGTATCCAACGCAGGTCTCCAGCCAACTGACTCGAAAGTCAGGGTTGCATACATATATATTGAGGGAGGAGGCTTATCTAAAATAATCTATCTCAATACAAATGTTATGTTTTAACAAAATTAACTTTTTAATTTTAATTCTTATTTATGTATAAATCATTGATATTAAATATTTAAATGTAAGTTACAAAGTTTAATCTCAATGGTGAAAATCAGTTACATGGGTACATACCATACCATACCATACCATTACCTATACAGGGTGCAACAGATAGAACTGACTTTTAGAATAACTTTTGTTCTAATTAATATTTTTTTAACATTTTTTTTTTTTGTTTATTATTAAGAGTCCCTTGCCCTACTTGTACAATATAAAAAAAAATTCATTTTTTTAATAGTACAAGTAAAAAAATTTAAATTTGATTAAATTTTTGTTGGAAAAATTCAAAATAGCCAATTTGTAAATTTAACTAAAAGAAATATCTTGATGGTAAAAATATTTATCTAAATCAATTAGTTTATTTTTTAGAATTTTTTAAAATATCAATATTTTTTAGCATAAATTACTTTGGAGCGTTATAACTTCTTTCAAATATTATTTTCAATATTATTTCTGAAATGAGTATATTTCTTAAATTAATTTTTAATTATATAATTTTCACAATTTTTGTTGTACGTTTAATTAGCATATTTTTTTTTTAGTCAGTTCTATCTGATACACCCTGTATACCCATACAGGGCTTATAGTTTAAAATATTCCTGAATTGTAGTCCTTAGCATGTAGTAGTCCTAGCAGTTATAGCTGTGCCGTAACTATTGGGTTTGAAGGTGTACATTACACGTAGGCCTCCAATTGGTGTATTAAAAATAAATATTAACCAGAAATTATTTTAAATGCTTTTTCTAGACACATTATTACAATGTTATTGTAACTTTTTGAGAATACGGGATTCTTAATTTTATTTTATTGTACTAAATTTTTTCTCTGTTCTCCTGTACTTTGTACTTGTTATTTTTTATTGTATATTGTATATACTTGTAATTTTATTGTTGAGCTATATTAATTTTTATATTTTTAGCTAATAAAAATATATACACATTTTTTGGCCATGACTTTTATTTGAAGTAAAATAAAAAAAAGTAAATTTTATCATAGTATTAAAATGTAATATTACTTATTGTAATCATATAACATACCAAAAAATGTATTTATTCATATTTTACAGCTGCATTAAAATTGTAGCTACAATAGAACTAATTTTTTAGTCTATATTTTTTGTATGAATGTGTTATATAAGACATTAATTACACTTTCTGATTTTTCAAAGTGTTATACTAGAAAAGTACATTAAAAAGTCTGTTAAAGTAAAACTGCATGTGCTCTGTAAATCTATAAAAAAAAGTTGCTACCATGTCACACTTCACTGTATAAAAATGTTATAAAATTTAGAACAACTTCTAAAAAAAATGTTAAAAAAATTAAAAGCAAAGATATATTAGACTCCCTTTCATAATGATAAACATATTTTTGGCATTATTTACTTACCTTAAATACCATAGTATTTCTTTGCGAAAATTAATTTGTTATGTAATAGATTTTAATGACTATTTTTATTTATAGTTAAATGAGTCAAGTATTTACACAAATCTATAATATAGAAATAATAATTTATGGACAAGTATTAGAACCCCATGTCTTCTAAGACTTAGGGTACTATTATACTACTTGTTTGTTCCCTTAGCAACCGTGGTAATTGTAATCATTAATCACTTATTCATGTACCTACCTAGAAAACTAA
This sequence comes from Diuraphis noxia, assembly GCF_037042655.1. NCBI lineage: Eukaryota > Metazoa > Arthropoda > Insecta > Hemiptera > Aphididae > Diuraphis > Diuraphis noxia. The sequence goes on along the minus strand of NW_028301715.1, from coordinate 32,509,709 downwards.
AACAGCAAATATTCAGCACAATTAATGTTTATACAAATTTTTAATTTGTATTTAATTAAAAATATGTTACAATGCTTCTTAATATACACGCAACAAAATCAAAATACGCATAACAACCTAAATATATCAGATACCAATTCAAACATTTCCGCGTTTATAGCCAATCAGCAATGACCTTTTTTTTTTACGAATTTTCTATATATTTTTACCAGGTAATAAGTTAAATACATTATAGCTGTTTTATGCCTGGTAAGTTAGTATTATGTATTGGATATGACAATGAAATCCGATAGTTATTTAGTTCACTACCTACCAAATCAGAGTCAAATAAGTTATATTACGATTTTATGGTGTATTATTAATAATTGAGCAAAATTTTTGTCAAATTTTTCTAAGAACAAAAACAGATAATATAATAATAAATTAAAATTAATTTATCATACAAATGAATACAAAACAATTCATATTTAACAATGATCCTAGACATTTTTGCGGTAAGGGTAGGGGTTATCAACTACCAATATATAGGCAAGAACTAAAATTTATATTTATTGACGAGACAGTACATTGCCATTTCGGTGAATCATTTTTATATGTATATATATATATATGTCATAAATCAAACCAATAGGTTCAGAATTAATTATTATTTGTAATGTAATGAAAACATAATATTAATAAAAATAAACATTTATATTCTCAATTAATATTTATAATAATATGTATAATATATAAACAATAAATATAGTTTATTTAATTGGTAACTCTAAAACGAATTAACAAAAATAAATACTCTGTATATTTTTTTTTTTTAATTTGTTAATTACAATATTTTTGATGTTGAACTTTGACTGCAATAAATAATTGAGCCAGTGAAATTTATCGCAGCTGCTAATATGAAAACTGGAAACCAACGGCCGTGAGATGCAGTCACAAGTTCTGCTGTGAGAGGACCAGATAGTATTCCTGGTATGGTAGCCTAAGATATTTTCAAAAAAATTAAGTTAAATAAAACTATTTTAAAATGTAAATATTTATATTAATGATAAGTATTAAATTTGAACTAATAGTTATAATTCTTTTAAGATGATTCAAAATAACAACATTTATAATTTATGTACACAAAATATTAAATCAAAGTTACCAATGTATTGGATACTGAAAATGTAATTCCAGCATGGTTAGGAGCAACTTCAGCATGATTACTTAAATGTCCAGCTGAATTACAAGCACATAGTCCCATTGATATGGAAATGAATCTACCATATAAAATAATTTAATTTTGTAGTAATAAATTGATTATAAAATATAATATAAGTCATCCTTACATTATGGCTGCTGCTAAGCTATTCACTGTACAAAATAGAATTAAAAATATCGCTGGTCCTACTAGACCTATAGTAGTCATTAGTCGTCGAACACTTAAAACTGACCATCTACGATCAATTAATTTATCCGCATAATTTCCTGCAACTATAATTAAAATAATATATTAAAACTTAATTATAATTTATAAGAATAAAAAATTACAAATGGTACTTAAAACTACCTCAAATCCAAGATTTAAAATTGAAAAAATGTACAAATTTAGATTTTAGAATTTAGTTATATACCAATCATAAGCATAAAAAAATAAAATGACTATAGTCATGTAATTTGTCAAATATAGATCTCAATAAAGTTATAGATTAATATAAATGAATATTGAAAATTTTAGAATAATTCATTACAACAATTGAACGTCAACATAAATAATACATTTGTTTAAGCCTTCCTTCCTTATGTTATGGCTTAATGGAATAGATCACAGATTCCCTAATAGTAAAACACAATTACGAGGCGTGTCCCAAAAGTAAAGTCTCCATAATTATAATAATCGAAATATAAGCTTTATTCAAAATATGGTTTACATAGGTATACAATGTATACATACAGTACTTATGAGTTATTTTTACACATAATCGCCATTTACTTGGATGCATTTTTCAAGGCACACTGGAAGTTTTTGTATGCCAGCCTCATGGAAAATTGTCACCAGCTCCTTATTTAGATATTGGGTGACTTCTGTCTTTACTTCTTCATCTGTCTCTAACCGTTTTTCCTCCCAAATGTTTCTTTAAGTTCAAGAACAAATGGTAGTCGGATGGGGCATGATCTGGGCTATAAGGGGGGTGGAAGATCACATCCCAACCAAACTTTTCCAAGAGAGCTTTTGTGTCATGGACAACGTGGGGTTGGGCATTGTCATGCAAGAGACAATCCCCCTTTGTCAGCATGCCTCGTCTTCAATTTTGAATGGCTCTATGAAGTTTTTCAAAATCTCACAATACGAAGCTACATTAATGGTTGTCCCAGTTGGCATAAGCTCAATCAAAAGAACTCCTTTCCTGTCCCAAAAACAGTGGTCATGATTTTTAACGCAGACTACATTACTTTAAACTTTATTTTTTTCGGTGAGCGAGAATATCTGCATCACTTCACCACTTTCTAACATTTTTTAAAGACATGCCACATGCAACCTGTCTCATATGTTTGACAAAGGTTTCGATTAATGGATATTGGTGTTTCACCCGTTGAATGCAAAAAACGATTAAAGGCTCAAAGTTTGCATTGAGCATACACAGTATTAGAGGTGGTGGTGGCCGACATAGAAACGTCCATCTTAAATGTGTGTCAGCCGTCAGACGCAATCTAAACATTGGATCTAGTTGAGACGCCTCTCATTGGAAAAGGTTCGACCGACACTATACAACGGTGTTTCCAAATTTTAAAAAATTAATTTATTTCTGGCTATAGGAGCATTGAAACCTTATTTTTGGGACATTCCACGTATATGTTTGGTAGGTTGAGGAAAGTGTAGAAATATGTATTTATTTTTTATATTGTAAAACATTTAATATTAGATCACCATAAAATATACAGACATATAAAAGAAAAAATATATTTTAAGCATCAATACTTATATGATATGGTGTTTTCAGTTTTACTATATTGTACAATTATTACTTTGGCATAAAAATTAAATGCTTGAAGTTCTCATGTGATCATTGAAATGTTTTATCATTATCCCGGATGATTACGAGTGCATTAGTCACTTCCAGTGATGTGTCAGTATGTCACCACAATGGTGCAACTTTATCTCAAAGATAGCAATAATTGTTGGGACAATATAAAAACGATGACTACTCATTATACATAAATACATTTTTTTTTCTTTGTCAATTTTACCTACTACTTTTATTAATATTGTAATTTTTTATTAGTTTTATTGTTTTGGAAACGTCATAATCTATTTAATATTTTTTTGTAATAGTCTGTTATACACATTTTTTCTACCAATACTTTTCTTTAAAGGATATTCTGTCTGTTGAATTTATACTAAATAAAAAAATATGTAGTGGGTCGACAAAATTTAAAAAAATTTCAAAAACGGGTCAAATCATAAAAAGTAAAGGAACCTCTGGTTTAGATGGTCTAACATAAAAAAATGTTACATACCTACATAATGCATACATAATTATGACATTATGCACACATCATATAAGCAAATTGGGTTACAGAGAAGTTTAAATATAGTTATATCCATTAAAAAATGTCACTCAGAAGTAACAACTGCATGCATATATTTATAGATGAGTTAACACATTTTACAAAACCAATGTTCGGTTGTTAATTATAACCCACAAGTACCCAAAATAAATATTAATTAATTATTAGCATTAAAATATTCAAATTTATAATAAATTCATAGTTGATTCTATGTCACCAAACTTATATACAGGGCGATTTTTTTATCATGAACCACTCATTATTTCAAAAAGTATCAATGTTTTTGAAAATATTTTTTTACAAAGTTTCATGTTGTTAAAAAAACAACGTTTTTATGAAAAAATTATATTTTTTAATATTTTTTATCCTTATAATTTTTTAAGTTTTTTACTTTTTTGAATGGCAACCTAGAGTTTTAATTTCATATCCCAAAGCAGAATATTTTTCTAAGTATTTTGATACGTAAAAGTCGAATTTTGGACGAGTAGTTTATGAGTTATAAGTATTTAAAGTTTAGATTGGCGGAGTGGAGTGGTACGGGGTTACCCCGCAAAATGTTTGTCCACTACTCCGCTTGTCTAAACTTTAAATACTTATAACTCATGAACTACTCGTCCAAAATTCGATTTTTACGTATCAAAATACTTAGAAAAATATTCTGCTTTGGAATATGAAATTAAAACTCTATGTTGCCATTCAAAAAAGTAAAAAACTTAAAAAATTATAAGGATAAAAAATATTAAAAAATATAATTTTTTCATAAAAACGTTGTTTTTTTAACAATATGAAACTTTGTAAAAAAATATTTTAAAAAACATTGATACTTTTTGAAATAATGAGTGGTTCATGATAAAAAAATCACCCTGTATTTTAAATAATTAAAACTTACCAATACCAAAAACTGAATTGAATATATACGGAACAGCTGTTAAACTAATACTATGTGAATTAGCACCAAGGTAACGCAAATACGTGGGTAGCCAATGCATTATTATGTAGTTGGACCAATTCATAGTAAAGTGAGCTATATATATCGCCCATAGGGGCCAATGTATAAAGAATTTCCTCCAATGTATACTAGAATACTATATAACAAATAATAAGTTGTAAATAAACATTTATTAGTTTTTAATATAAATTATTTTTGATAAGGAGATTGGGTACTGATATTTTAGTCTTGACTTATTGGCTTTTACACAAATAATATATTAAACAAATTAAAAGCTACCCATTCAACATCCATCAGAACCATTTATATACAGAACTGATAAATATTATAAAAACAGATTTGAATTTAGTGTTGAGAGTATATAAGATAAATTAATGATTATTTTTTTTAAATCAAATATTTGGAAATTCTAGAAATTCAGGACTGAATTCAAATCCGTTTTCATAATATTTATCACATCTACATATACATAGATTATACTGACAGACACAAAATCTTTACTTTTTAATATGTTTCAAATGTGAAAGACGCCAAAGACGGTCAGCAAATATTAGTACCTATTAACTAATATATTAATATGCAAGGCTGGGCATTAATCAGTAAAAAGTTAGATATAAATTACTTTTAACTAAATTATGAGTTATTTTTTTTTTAAGATGTAACTTTTAATTTAAAGAGTTAAATGTTTTTCTATGTCATAAAGTACTTATGAGTCAATTAATTAATAAATAGGTTAATTTATTTTATTTTTTAAAACTACACATTAAAAATAGGTATATTCTATTTTATCTAAAAAAATAATAATAATAATCAAATATTATTTATAAATAAAATAATTTGTATTAATGGCTATAACATTGCATATTCACTGAATATATCATTAATAGAAAAGTTAGAGGAAACTACATGATTGAGAAAAAAATATAAGTAACTTTTTAATCAGTATCCCATGCACAATTTGTATACTCATTAATCAATAATATTAAATAATTAATAGTTATAAAATATCATTATATTTTTATATAATTATACCTACAATTGAATTGAAAAATATTTTATATTTTAGGTAATTAATTATATAGTAAAAATTACTTTAGTAATTATAATTTATGATATTTGTTAACTTTAGAAAAAAGGTGTAATTTTTAATTTATAGAAAAAAAAGTAACTGATTTTTAAACTAAGTTAAGTTACTGTTATTTTCAAGTTAACAAAATTTAAAAAAGTAAATGTTACTTTTAACTTTAAGCTTAGTTTACATTTCTAGATTAATTTAAGTTAATAAGTTTAAAAAATACCGGCGGTCTAAAAATTATCAATACCTAATTATTATTATACGGACGCCAGCGGCCGCATGGCAGTCAACGTGTTAAATACCATCATTGTAATCCAGTGGTAAAGTACACATGACAAGATAGCCAGTGTGTTTATAAGTATATTATAAGATAGTGTATAACTATATGAGTTTTTAACATACTTGGGGAATAGCAATTAATGGAAGCTCATCATTATTTCCACAATCTTTTTCAGAATATAATGAAATCCAAATAAGTGACCAAACAATACCAATTGAACCAAACAAATAAAAGCTAGTTTGCCACATTAAATGTGGGCATATCTAGAAAAGAAAAGTTATTTTCATTAATATGTATGTATAAGTAACAGTTAATAAGATTCATAATATATATATATATATAGAGTAAAGTATAGAAAATATATACCAAATGTTTATTTCTTACAGCACCCGAGTAATTTATACATTATTTATTCTGAATACAATTTACTAGAAAATAATGATAGTATATAGATAACTGCATGCGTTTTCACACACAACTGTCTGTGAAAACGCATGTAATAAGATCTATACAAATTTGTAAAATATTAATCATAATATATTACAGTGATATCTGTTTTCACATACAAATATTCATTAATTTATCAAACTCAGTTGTCAAACATTATTATTCAATCGATTTTTAATAAATTGTTGTTTAATATTATATTGTGTTTATTTTCATTATATTATTTCATACTTCATTCTTAATAATTAAATACCTACTTAATAAATATTATATTTTTAGTGATAAAATAAGTAATAAATATGATAATTTAAAATTTATAAGATTAAACTTCACTTCTACATTTTATAAAATATAATCTTTAATTTTTAGATTAGGTAATGATTCACAATATACTAAATATATTAGAAACAAACTATTTGTCAAGTATAATTATTATTATTACCTTGTTAATTATTTACTTCAGCATTCAGTGGTTCCCAAACGATGCACAATGGTGCACTAGGGACACTACGAGCACATTCTAAGGACACCACAATCCACGGCTCATAATAAATAATTTAAGATGAAATTTTTTTTTTCAAGTATTCATTATTAATGAGTATTTTTTTTTCCTGTCTTTTATGGTATTTACAGCAGGACACTGTGGTTATATTTGGTCCAAAAAGGGCATCGCGGAAAAAAATGTTGGGAACCGCTGATTTACTTTATTCATATTGCGTCTGAGTGTTATTTCTGAGTAGCTACTTTTCTCAAGCTTTTATATTATGTAAATTCTTTTTTCTATACTCATATGCTTATTGTAACTGTTATTATAGATTGTATGAATTCCAATAAATATTTAAATAAAAAACTTAATTAATAACTTTGTAAATAGTTTACATATTGCCCAGATAAGGTAAACATAGTCAATATAATTAGAGTATTATAATTCAGAGATAATGTGCTTAGATATATAGTTTTATATACATTATCCAAATAATTTGAAATTTAAATACAACTCTTAATATACAAATATTTGAATATTAATAAGAAATCATTTATTAAATAAATTAAATGACATAAATGTTTTTTATCAATAGCCAATAAACTTACCACAGTTGCAACTGTCTGACCAACTGAACCAGCGGCTACTAAGTAACCAAATGCACTTGAACGTTCAGTAATTGCTATATTGTTAGCAAAAATATGAAATATAGTTGGTAATCCTAAATTTGATTAAAAATGAATTCAAACATTTTGTATCATCTCATAAATAAGATTATTTAAAATTGATTTACCCAATCCTTCACCAAATCCAGATATTACTCTGCATAAAATCAATGCAAATGTATTATGAGATACCCATGGTGTTGCGACAGTTGATATAGACCATAAAAAAACAGACAGTAATAAAATTAATTTCCCACCAAATTTCTTAGCTGCACAAGCCCCAAAAACCTGAACAAATAAAAACAAAGATAAATTATATAATATATACTTCCTAAATAAATAATTCATCATTAATTTAATAATGACTATATTATGTATATTTTTAGTTACTTGACTGCTTAAATAGCCGAAAGCAAATGCTGATAATATCCACCCTTGCCAATGCATTGTCCATTTGAAATAATTAGTCATCGGTATTATTGTGATGGGCATAATAACACGATCAGCAGCATTTATAAAATTTGCAATAGAACAAAGCACCACAATATGAGTGTGACTCATTTTAGAAGACATGGCTTAAGTAATTATGTCTAAAAACAATTTAGGTTAATCGAAAGATAGAATGTATTGATATGTTTGAATGATACATTTTTTTTAATAAAACGTAGAATGCATTTCAGCTTTTTAAAAGCCACGTCTTCATATTTTTCAAACATAGTGAAGATTTATTATTTTTAATGACAACATTTAAATTTATAAATCATAGTTTTAAAACTATTGCCACGTAATATTAATATTAAATCGTACATTGAAATAATCGTGAACACTTTCTTGAGACAATGGTTTAAATAGATAAAAAAATTTACTTAACTTAAAGCATAATTATAACAAATAACATTATATTTTAATATAACACGGGCATAAACTTCGGTCTTCGATGATGAAAACTTATACAAAATTGAAAATATAAACAAAAGAAAATTATAAATGATAAGTTTTATCAATATCTACTTATCAATCCAAATATTTATATTCCGGTCACGGTTATCATTATGACAAAATATAATAAATAATCATAAAATGCATCTATTCGCATTTATCCAAGTTGTATTCATTTTATTCTCCTAAATATCATTCTACTATAACTGTGTTTCACTCTTTCACTGTTATATAAAATCCCTATTTTTTTTTAGTGTTAATGGTAGAGTATTAAAATATAAAATTCTAATTGTGGATGATTTATTTAGTATGATACTCACACCGGTTTTTGACTTTTATCTTTTGAATTTGCTATGCTTAAAGCAATTTGTTCGTGAGAATATCTGAGAAACTTGTTGGAATCAGGATAGTGCGTATTTCATAATTTATGCCTGGTTTCAATACTTATCTCTTATAACCTACCGTTTACTTGAACAAAACTATTAAAACACGTTTAAGTAGGAAATCCTCTCACCTGATAAATTATTACTCTTATTCTTGTTGACATGACTACTAATGGTCAGTCTGAGCATGCAGATTTTAGCAGTGACGATGAACAAGAAATAATGAAAAGAAATTGGAGAAAAAATATCTCTACAATTGAAAAGGTAGTTTTTAATATAAATCACTTTGTGTTAAATTATTTGCTAACAAATCTGATTTTATAGATAGCATTTAGGGAAGGAGCTACTTCTACAGAAATCAAATCTGATGTGATGTTCCAAATGGGATTCGATAATGGGTATAAAGATGGTTTCAAAGATGGTTATAAAAGTGGGTCCTACAAGAGTACTTTAATGTAAGTAGAATTTTTAGTTTTCTAATTACAAAATTTAGACAATTTACTAATTCGCTTATAATTATAAAGGCCGTTCTCACAATGTCTGATCAATGTTAATGGACACTTAACCGGCGGAATTCTGCCAGTAAAATCCCACTAACCATCAGTTAACCATTAACATGACACTTAACTGGACATTGTAAAAACTGGCCTAAGTGTCTTAGTATTTATGCTACATAAAACATTATTTGTTTTCATACCTTTTTAAATTTAACATTTTTATTTCAAGGTTATTAAATAAATTTAATTTTTCTGAAGACGGTGAAGAAAAATGAAATATCTAAATTATTGTTAACTATATCAAAATCAAATATTCAATAACTCCATAAGAACAAACTGGATTATGTCGATGATTGATATAATGATAATGAATCATAAGTCAATCAAGATACTGTAGTCATTGTCATTGAAAGAAATTGCTAAATTTAAAATGGTAAAAAATGTATGTATATATGTTTCTTTCTTAATACTCCAATAAAGACATTCAAATGTGAAATTAAGATTTATTTATTTTATAGTCATTTTTATTCATAACAGTTAAAGTACAAAATTAATTAATTAAATATGTTAGTTTTATACATAATATATAAGAATAAACTGAAATGTCTTATTATCTAAATCTTTAAATTATTTATGAAAAAACAATTCCACCTATAACTGATCTTATTTCTTAGAAAATGAAATTATTATCAAAGATAATATTATGATGATATTGAGAATATTTAAATAATCCATAATAATACATGTTATCCAATACTATAAAGTTGAATAAATGAGTAATCCAACAAAATTATTTATATTTAAATAATCATGGGCGAATACTCTCAACAACTACAGTCTAAATTGGTATTTGGTATCCTTAGTTTTAATCAGTCATAAGTAAGTTAAAAAAATATTATTTAATCAATAATTTACTATAAAATCAATAAATATTTAAAATATTTATTTGTTTAGACTTACCATACTAGGTTTGGGATTCATTAGTTAAATTAAAACAACAGTTTTTAAATAAATAATTTAAAATATAATTGATAAAAAATTAATTTTTTATGTTATTATTGAACTTGAAAAAATGTATAAGACCAAATATAGTTTATGTACATATTAACTTTAAGAACATAATTAATCACTATCATCGTTAGGAGGGTTTAATGGCTTGTGGCTCTCTTCGTCTGAACCGTATGGCATATCTTCTTCAGAGTCATTGACCATTGAGAATGCAGGATTATCTTTTGTTACCGAAGACTCTAAAAATAATTAAATAGAATAAAAATGACTAATTAGTTTTTAATATATTAAATATTTATTTACTATTTAATACAAGATTTACCAAATCCTGGTTTTTTTGTTGGGGAATAAACTGCAGCCAAAGTAAATACATAGAAATTACAAATACCATAAAAGGTCATAAATAATGCTGACGTCATGTATTCTGTGTTCAAGTCTGCAGCAAATGAGTCTTCTATCAATCCAAGCCCATATTGCATATGTGTTATGGTTGAACATATTATAAGTGATATGACCATTGAAATAGTTACAAATTTCAGTCTAGCATCTATGAAAATAATACTTTGTTAATTTATCTTTATTGTACTCTAATTTTCAAGTTGTTTTAATACTGACCAAAATATGGCATTGAACGCAAATCACTGTATGCTCTCAAAATCAAGCATACTAGATACACTATGTATATAACTGCAAAAATGCCTACACATGACTTGATATTCTATAACATATAAAACACATTTTTACATTGCCTTAATTTCCAATAGTAAAATTATTTTATAATTCTTACAGTGTATGCGCTAGAATCAATCTCGTAACTGAATGCTGGGTCATCAAATTCATTCATTCGACGATATTTGGCCATTATTACCCCACATAACCAAAATGGACCCACTAGAATTGCTTTTGGGAGATAAAATGCAATCGGTTTTCTTTCATTCTGTAAAAATAGTTCAGCAATTATAATATTTATTGATATATTATTATTCACTAATTTGTCATACTTGACGTAGTCCGTGATAAATGCAAAGCCAAAAGAATAAAATAGCACAGATAAATGTTACTTGGAAGATACCATCTAACATTCCAATTAGTTGGTTACTTGTGAGAAGTGTCAATGGAAAAATTGGATCTAAAAACAAATAAAATTACTATAAATTCTACATATTATTGTATAATATATATACACACATATATATCATAGAAATTGTTTTTAATTCTACATACCATTAAATAATATTAACAGTGGCAATAAGACAACAGTCCATTTTTGTTCATATGACCAATCCACCATTGGAAATTTCCTTAGCGAATTTGCAAAACAACACTAAAAACAAGTTATATATTTTATTAATTCTATAGGAAGTATTCATTAGATTATTATTAAAACTATACTTACAAGTACTCCAAAGGCGCTGAGTAAATAAATCAGTCTGAACCATATTTCCATTTGGGTGTATCCTGGGTTGTATGATTTGTACTGCAAAACAATTTATTATAACTTTATCATATTGTTACCAATTAAAATTCTGTCCAGCCAAGTTTATTAAAAATTTACAAAACTAAACACTACTCACATAAAACATGACTTCTTTTACTTGGTACTTTTGATGAAAAGTCTCAAGATTGTAAAAATCTACTTCAAACGTATAATGAGTATAGTGTATGTAGCCAATATGAGCAATAGGCACTTGACTACATATCTGTTGTTTACAAAGTAAATGTCTCGTCCTGTAAAATATTCAACATTGTGTTTTACTGATAAATGTATAGATATTTTCGTTAATGCTCTCCGTTACCTGTTGTTTTTAAAGACTTTTACAATATCAGTAGTTTTATGCTGCGGGGTGATTCCTTTGATGTCCATGCTGATCTTGAAACTTTTATCATAAGTCTCGTCTGTTAAAATTAAAACAATTTTAAAATAATTTATTAAATAACTAGGTACCATTGAAACTATTGTGGTTAAAAAAAATTTGAGAAAGTTGAATTATTTTTTCAAAATTAGTTATGTACCTTTAATCTGTATTTGAAAATAACTGAAGTAGATAGTAAATAAATGTTGGTATTTGAAATATACGGATGCATTTAAAAAATGAATAAACATTTAATGTTGAAATTACAATGGCTACCTATATTCTACCTTTTTTAACCTATATTCTTAAACTATTGAGTTAATAATATAAAACTGCAGGTTAGAATTTGTTGACCTTAAACTGAGTGAACTTTGGTTGTTATTAACCTTCAGAGTTCAGACAAAATGTAGGAAAAATTATTTCTCAGCAACTTATGCATAGGTACTATGTGAAGGGAATAAATAAAAAGTAATTCTTACTCCTCATATAATACAACTTGCGTATTACATTGAGATGCAATACATCAGCACCCTATTACGCTGTTTGCACAAGTTTTTCCAAATAAAATTTATCAAATTTTAGGACTTTCGTAGTTTTATAATAGGTATGCAATTGGTGCCTAATACTTACCGTCTTTGTTGTCCGTCAGCACGACTGCGATTAACCACAGCCGTTGGTTATACACCGACAGACTAGGAGTTTTCATGACGAACGGCCCCTGTGGCAAAGATCCGTTCGTGTGCTTCAATATTTCAACTCCGCTTATCTTACTCGTCAGTGTGATCGGAGGTCCTGTAACAAATTTTTGTTTTCCCATAAAATTCTCAAACAATTCAAGTATAATTATTTTAGTTGATTCGCGAGGTTCGTTGGCTGTGTAGTAAAACACGTAGTATTGTAGCAGATTTACGTATGGAATTCAAATATGAATAATTTGATATTAAATTTATATTTGAGTATCTATCTTAAGAGTTTTTTTCCATTTTAATGACTTTTCATGAAATTGATTCTCAAAAATTGTTCAAATAAAAAAATCTGCCAAATATAGGTCAAGTTACCCATACCTATAACATTTTTGATTTGATCTTACTCGCGAGAACATTTAATAATATTAATTTATGAAAATGAAACTAAGCATTTTGTGTACAATTTAATTAAATACTATATTATTATTTATGTAAAAAAAAAAATTATTTTCTCAAAACGGAAAATGCACATTTAAATTCAAAATGTATAGAGGTATTAAACCTATACTTATTAAATTATAATGTATTATATTATTTTAACATTAAACGCGTATTTTAATATTTGCTACCTGTTGAGTCCTGAACTCGAACTATTATAATAGGCAGGTATATAAAATTTAATTATACATAAAATATGAGGCGTCTAACCCGTCAATCCGATGAATAATACCAGTCCCATGGCCGTCAACAGGACGATGAAGACCATTACGAATTCCCGTTTGTTCATCGAATACAACCGCATGTGCACCGATCTGAAAACGTAAAAATATATGATAATAATAATAAATATTATGGTTTATATTATTATGTTAATTACATGCATTAGTGTAATATTATATGTGCATAAAATATAAATACATTATATTATAAATATAGGTAATTATTTATAACGTATATCCGTATATGTATCGCGATTTTTAAATTACCGTTCGCATCGGTCGTGGTGGTAGGCCGGAGAGATGTATCGATTGAAATCACTGAACAGGTCGTTGAATTGAGATACTATATTTCTGACCATTGTCGAGCAACTGCCCATCGGCAAGTTGTAGCTAGTCTCTGAGCTTTCCATCGAATTCATTTCTTAACCGCCTAGCCTGTTGTATGTTTATACCAGCTATTATTAAAACAATAATAATAATATATTAAATAATGGCTATGAATTTAATGCACCATGCAAAAATCTTAACGCATTTAAAATCTATTAAAATGCAGTTTAAGGTAAAAAAAATGCTAAAAAATTAAATTCGTTGTTAAACATCATTCATTGATTTTTATAAAAAAAACTACGTTTTAAAATACTCTAAAAACAAAATATACCTTGCTACAAATTCAAAGCCTTAATTAATAATAATAATTAACAATATGTATATATTGTATATTAAAGATCATAGATGATAGATTGAAATTCTGATATAGCTAGATAACCAGCTAGTACATAGTACTTACCAGCTATGTCTTTACTGTGTACATCACTACGGTATAGTTAAGTCATTATAAATGAAACGTTGTTTTGGAATGTGATTTGTGATTGATTATATTACAGAACGAACACATACAAGTTCTAAGCACATAAAATAAATTATAGTTATAATAAAATAGCTATACCCGGTGGTGGTTCCGAGTGGATTTTCGATTTCAACGATACCTAAACGCGCACCATAACTATCGTTAGATAAATTTTACTGATCGACACTGCCATATATCTTGATTCCACGGGTATTTTTACATGTTTGCTCCAATCATAACGTCGGCCATATTACAACATGCGTCCGGATTTCGTGCGTAAATAGGTACACTCTTCCGCAAAAAGTTCTATAGTGTGTGTGTGCCAACAGCTGTTATTGATCCAACCCTCCGTTTACAACCGTTCCCCTGTCCGCTGCACGACATCGTCCCCGACGTCGAGAAAGCTATGCTATTGTAGAATAAAAATGTGCGCACAGAAAAATGTATAAATACCTATATTACATTAAAACGTAGGTATATATAGTTATAAGTATCTGTGTAAAAGTACCTATTCTATGATGTGAATATGTGACCGATCCCGGATAAAACAAAAATATATTTTTTTACGAGCATAATTATAAAATACTATAATACATGTCTAATATACATTATAAATAAATATAATTCTATTTCTTAGATTAGAATAATAATCACAGATATTAGAGAAACTAGCGATCTATATACCCTCTCACCCTACTAAAATTAACTTAAAAAAATAATTCTTTGATATAGGTATGATATGAAAAATCATATCATTTAACGATATTATTTTCTTATTTTAATTTTGTAACTAACTTTGGTAACCATTTGAATTCTGTAAATGTATAGTCTCGTAATCTATATTTTTAAGTTTCACTATAAGCTACAGCACCTATCTACTTAAATTTGCAAAACTTGTGGCCTGTAAGTTGCGAAAAATTAGCATCCACACCTATAAAGTCTTAAATAGTAGATTCTTAAGTAGATTTGGCAAATTCATGTTATACATTATATGATTTTTGTGAGTGTCGGATGTCGAAAATAGGTGTACAGCGCAATTTATAACCGTATAGTTGTGGGCTAATGGGCTACACAGACTAAAAGTAAAAGAGCAAAGGGTATATTATAAGATAAATAGAGCGATTGCAATATAGTTTTTAATAGAAACGTTAAATTGGTTTTTGCTAGCGGATTGATGACTAGTACGTATATGATGTAAATTTCGAACAGTATTTAGTTATACTATATATTACTCAAAAAATATAGTTTAGGCACCGTTGTTCAAATCTATACTACGCAGAATGGCATAGTAAAGTTGTACACTTGTACCTATACACATGTGTATATTATAATATTATTATATATATATTGTAAATTTGTAAAAGTATAATCATGATTATATTTGGGTTATAGGTGAACCCTGCTGTATCAATATAAATGAATTGTACAACGTGGTATTTCACATATAAACATTTCTTCATTAAGTATTCTTGTTTTTATAAGAAACACAATTAAAATGCTTTGAAATGTTATTCGGCAATGATAATTAGCAATGACTATAATTTTATAGGGGAAATAAAAATATTTTAAATTGCATATGATTAGACAATATGATTGTTTCAAAAAAACAAAAGATTAAGAATAAAAAATGTACACTGATTTTATTTCAGAAATAAAGTAAAAGTTTTATTTGACTTATTACGATTTCTTGGTGAAATAATTCATAATATGATAATTTATAAATATATTTTTTATTGTTGTTACGATGTTTCTAAATTTGAAAATCTCATTTTGCAAAGAGTATAAAATAAATATTTATTTGTGGACTGTGTAGTTATAACTTATATAAGTACTTCATAAATTTGTAATAGTCTATACATTAT
This sequence comes from Diuraphis noxia, assembly GCF_037042655.1. NCBI lineage: Eukaryota > Metazoa > Arthropoda > Insecta > Hemiptera > Aphididae > Diuraphis > Diuraphis noxia. Next base: position 32,493,466 of record NW_028301715.1, on the reverse strand, counting down.
CGGCCAACGACTTAAAAGCATTTAAATACCTGTTACCTACTCAAACAGTCAAAAAATTTAAAATATGTTCAAATATTGAATGAAATATAATATATTTACTAATTACCTCGGACCTAGGTACTCAAATATACTGAGTAGGTACTGATGTTACTGGTGTAACAGGTGTCTCTTACCTTTGAATAATATAAATATAAAAATAAAATTTATACGGTACATTATATAAGTGAAGCTATATTGTTTTACTAAAATATAACAGCATTTTACCGACATCAACTGTCACGCCGTTCAAGTGCGTATTTTTTAAATTATTAAATTATTTAAATAAAATGCATTGTTCCATTATACTCTCTATACATGAACTAAGAACAGATTATACGTATTGTTTTAACCACGTAATAACCTCGTTTGTAATTTTGTGATAAAGCACAGATCGGCCATCTTCATATCCAAACTCGGCAAAACTCATCAGATAATTATCACACACAACTGTAGCAGATATGCAATTTTTCTAAAAAAAAAAAATGACAATTCTTTAAAATATTATGAAACATTTAGCATCTAACCGATATTCTATGGCGTTTGCAGTAATTTTTTTGGGGTGATATAGACGAAACATGAACAAAAGAGTTATACACACTATGTGCAATGTGAATAAGTATTATAGGTATTGATCTACATTTTATACATTTAGGATGTATGATGTACGTTTAAATATTTTGCATTGCATTTATTACGAAACAGTTCTACATGGCTAATAGCTATATTTATACATTATTATATACTTATACCTACTATAGGAACAAGTTGATTTCCCCTATTTTTCCCTCTATTTTTTCTTTAGTGACAAAATTTTTTAAAGTACTTAAATGTGTGTATGCAATTTGAGGAATATCCTGTCTGTTGTACAGCGGTGCACTAATCCCCCTTCCAAGTTCTGGTCTAAGTATGTTACTGGTATTGTTGTAACACACACTTTTTTTTTTACACAAGAAACACTTTTTTACTCAAATTATTAAGGAATAAACTATAAATAAATGGCTTTTGAAAATTTTGACGTATATTCAAATCGAAATACGAACCCTGTGTATTCGTATGTTGGAGAACACGCGTATATGCGCCACTTAAGCGAGGATTAAAAATTCTTTATTTGCTGTCAACACCCTAGCTATTTGCTATTTTATGTCTCAAGCAACTTTAAAGATTTTGAGTCAACCAATAGCAAAACATCTCAGTTAAATATAACAAATAGGTAGTAGGTATAATGTATACAGCAATATAAGATGAGCAAATAAAATCGTAAACCTGTCAAAACCGTCAACACTTCTATTTTATCTGTACCTATATTGTAAAATTTATAATACGGGATGAATATAAAACACGCCCAATATATTATACACTTAAACAATCACCTTGTGGTTTAAAAAGGGTTTATTTTGCAAAATTGTTGTTATAATTATTTATTTTAATTTCTATATCTATATGTTACCATTGTTATTTATATTTACTATTTACATAACTAATATCATTATTGGGCTTTTGGTTATTATTTCTACACCACGCCACAAACCTTTAAGTATAAGGTATATATGTAGGTACCTAATACTAGTAATAATACCTTATACTCATACGGCCATACTATATATCGGTTGGACAATAAGTTGCAATAGTTGTTTTTATAATTTCGTAATTACAAAACAAACAAAAAATAGGTATAATTTATAATATATATTATGAATATATAATTACAAACCAGTATTTTTTTATTAATCGAACACATCGTGGAGTTGGAATAATGGCAATACACATACGGACACGGAATCTGGTTCATTAATAAGTACTCGTGAAAAAAATTGCCTCCATACGTCGAATGTCTAGCTAAAAACCAATACGAACACTCGCAGTTTTCGTCCACCGGTTCAACCGCGTTGTATCTTAACTGTTGATAGTCGATGAATGATGTACGGCGAAACTCAGGTATTACCTATACCGGCACAACAACAATAACAATAAAAACAACAAAATCTAATCACCTGGGTACATTCAGTGTTAAATCCTACCACCCTGATATATTTTTACCTTAAGTAGATATATAACATATAAAAACTAATAAAATAAAATAAAATATTTTGATATACCTGCATGCATATACGTTCTGTATAATATATATATATTAAGTATAACCCGTCCCATCGAGAATATTTGTGTACGTCATCACTGCACCCCTTCTGCACCGCCCGGAAAAATACGAATTAAAATTTAAAATAAACGGACATTCCTCATCTGCACATGTTGGGTTAGGCCATAGTTTCGGATAGGAGTATAGGACTGCAGAACATGCGCTGCAGGGACCAGTATAATATTATTAACTACTGACATAATATATATTATATACATATAAATGTACTATAGTAATGACAGGACACGTGTATATATCATTATCATATCGTTTCGCTTCATTCAACTCAGCACAGTCCTGATGCAGCAACGTTGTTATGTCATTTTTATAAAATTGAAAACAATATTATTTTATAACTTATAACATTACAATAGAGGATACTATAGAATAGTAGGTACATTATGTTCCGGTGAAAAACGCTATTGAGAAAATACACGATTATATTATTTTATTAGTGTCGAGAAAAGGTTTAAAAAAAAAAAATTAAATACCTATAGAATTAGCGGAGATATAAATAATTATTAGGTACCTATGTAATATATACATATATAACTATTATAACGTTGAAACGTATTGAGCTATATAAGACAATCAGGGGCGTAATTTCAGGTTTTTTTTCGGATGTGCGAAATTTGAAGCAGGCCATTTTGAAATTTCACCAGGCCATATAAAAATTAGATATACATACATATATGATATATTATCCTGCATTCAATTATTTAGATATAGAACGGTTATTACAATTTGATTTTAATCATATAAATAATTGTGCATTCGTGGCTCGTGCATTATTTTAGACCTTAGCACAGCGCAGGCCAATTATAACATTCTAAATGTAAGGGATGCAACCGCACACCCTGCCACCCCCCAAATGACGCCCCTAAAGACAATACCTAATATCTGAAGTTATAGTATCTGTAAAATAAAATAAAAATATGCATATTAAATACATTCATGTATAAATACACTATATTATGGTCCCTAGTCTCAATGGGTAAAGTTATTTTAATCATACCATATAAATATAAAACTATAAAGGCTTCTATGTGCATGTCTTCCTCTACATACTACATATTTATAACATATATTAAAATCAAAAAACATTAAAAATAAAATTGTTTATAAATACGGCGTATTAATATATATTTTATAGATACTACTCGCTTTGATCAGCACAAATACAACTAGTGGATTTGGATGGAACACTGCTTTTATTGCTAAAGACATTTGATGTTTAGGCGAATCATGCAGATGACTTGTCATGATATATCCTGCAATCACATTGTATGGATTTTGAATTGATACATTCATAAAGCTGAATAGAGTATATAGATAAAAATTATTTTCCACAATATATGATGTAGTGATGTAGATGTTCCTAATTATTATAAATTATAATTATGTATTTATCCATTTAATTAAATGACTGCTATACATATTTAATCATTGATAAATGATTAAATAACTCAGTGTTATAATCATATTAGGCATTTAAAAAGAAAAAGAGGCATAAATATGTATAGAGTATTCAATAAAGTAATAGTTTTAAAAGGTTTTAAGGAAAGTAAAATATATTACTAGTGTCTAGTGATTGGTGTGGAGTGAGTCAAACACCAACTTGCTGCCACAATAACACACGGACTATAATTCCACGGAACCATCAAAATACCCTATAAGTAAAACAAATCGTAATCATCTTATATATTATGTTTTTATTTAATCATACTATATATGGATGTTCTCCATTAAATGACGGGAAATCAAATATCTCTTTATGGTTCATTATAATATATGGTTCCAATTTTATTGCTATATGTTATAATTCTGATTTATATATTTGTTAAATATATTAACTTGAGATATCTAACTCAAAAGCTGTAATAGTTTTAATTCATAAAATGTTGCCTAGCAATAACATTCATGTCTCAACAATTATTATATAATATATATTTTTTCTGTGATTGCTACGTATTGGAGTAGAATTTATAAGAACTATTCATAGAGTACACCTAAAAACTATCGCAACCTATTAGAAACGCCTATGCGCTATGTACATTAAAAATAATTAATTTAGTTTCTCAACTATAGTAATTTCAAATTTTTATTTTAAATTTTGACAATCGACGGAAGCTCGTGATAATGTGTAATTATGCGTGGAATATAGGTATTATACGTTTTTAGGGTTCAGAATTTGAGGCAAAATAAATGATAAAAAACACTGCTTTAAATAAGAAAAAAGCATTTAATATGTAAAGAAGCAATTAAAATTTAATCAGTTTTCAATTGAAATATTATATGAAAAAACTGTCTCCAGTTTTTTATAAATTTAACATATTTATTTCAATTATAATTTTTATTTTGGTGTTGAAAACAATTTAAAATCATATGTATTTTAAAAACTGTCTTCAGAAATCATTACAGTTAGGGCTTAAAATATTATCATACATCGGATATAGTATGTCGACTGAAGTTTATCGGTGTGTATGAATGTATGATGGGTACCCATACCTATATGTCCTATATATTATTTGTTATTAAATTATCCTATTAGTTCTAGATTTTTATAATTTCTCAAAAATATACGAGTACGAACAAAATTATCGAAATATAATAATAATTTAAAACGAAGTATCCATTTCTTCCATTTTTAGTAACATTATGTAGAACTACAATATTCTATTTTGCTCAAAAAACTATTTTTTTATTCGGTATCTACTTACTTCCTGATTTACAAATTACAACTATATCATACAACTTAAGTATTTACTTTTAATTCTCATTTCTCCTGTTCACTGTTTGTATTTTGTATGCTTGCATATCTTTTTGATATTAATTTGTAAATAGGTATGGAATAAAAAAAAATTGTTTTTGCGATTACCGTCTGACAACTATAGAGATTTTAAAAATTGTATTAGTTTTAAAAACAATAATAATTAAATATTCTACAGTAACTTAATAATTATTTGCTTAAAATAAAATAGATAATATAATAATTATTCAATATCCAGATAAATAATAATGAATATATTTATATGTGAGTTAGCCGTTAGATACCTAAGCACATTTCATTAAAAGTATTATTTGACTTCTCTAAATAGAATTTTGCTAAATAAAGAAAACATAGTCACATATATGAGTGGCTTCCAACTATGGTATATTATATAATGTAGTCATGTAGGTACTATATAATATAGTACTATATAATATAGTATTCATATACTTATAGGTATTATTGGTAGTTGATACCTACTCTATAATCAGAAACTCAATGTTTTTAAACGGAACTGTTATTATTAGGTATGCCGTCCAAGACAATAATTGTGCCAAATTTTAATACCTAACAGTTAACTATTACGGGCTATTAGTAATAACTTATTTCCATCTGGATTAATACCTAAATCTCTTATCATATCGAATAAAATAAAAAATATAATTCATCAATAAAAAAAAGGTTATCGGTTAACAGTTATGTGCATTATTGTATGTGTATAATCACTATGCATTAAATATATTTTATTTTTAAATGCATAGTATACAACTATTATGATACAGCTAATATAAATTATATTATTATATAATAAACAAAAAACATTGATATTTATACTATTTATTTTATATTTTAATTTGTCATTATGCATTTATCAACTACGATATATTACCCTATTGGGCCTATCGTGATATTTTTATTATTCGTATTACTCGTAATAAAATGATTATAACTACTTTGACATTTGGGTATATACGAATATGGTTAATTGTATACGTCATGTGTGTGAATGTGTGATAGAAATAATGAGATATAGATATCAATATATCGTATAAATTCATAAATACATGTTACACAGCATCAGTGATTTTATTGACCTTTATATTGTATAAATATTATAAATATACAAATTATGAAAAACCACTTATTATACTTGAGTATTCGATATTTCGATATAAATGAAAACTTTGTTATAGTACCTATAATACAGGGTGATTTCTAAAGCGTGCTCATCCCCATTTTTCTTCTAATAACGAATTAATTAAAATTCTGTTTTTAATTTTTATGCACATCTACTACCATATTTTTAACTGTTCAAATTTTTATAAAATTTTTGGGAGTATTTAGTGACGATATGAACATTATTTTTTTAGCATGCTTGGTAAATAATGGTATGATAAAACTACTTATAGCCACATCAATATATATTTAGATATTGGTGTATGTTATCATCACATCGCGTGCAACAGTAGTTATATATTGCGACTATTTTATAATATTTGTGTACTGTTCCTACCATTTATGCTCAGGTCTAAAACATATAGGTACCTAAACATCTCTAAAAAACACATTATGCCGAGTACTATAAAATATTATTATTACTCTAACATTATATAGAACCTCTACACATAAATTCAGATATACAAGATAAAAATTATATGCTAGCATAATATTATTATAATACAGTATAATATGGATAATAACGTATGAACGTGTGCGTGCGCGTTTCTACGTAAATAATACCACATGGTGCACTCGACGTGCAGTGTAATATATAATTAAATCAGTCGATGTCCTAAAACATTGAAATATTCGTGTGTTTCTATTTTATTCGTGCATAGGTACCTACATAATGTTCTAGTCAAAATATATTCAACATGAAATTGTGTAAAATTATCTGTAAATTAATATTAATTGTACATATAATATTATACAATAATGATTATAGTATTATGCCACTACTTTAATATCAACTGCTAATGTCATTTTTAGTACCTATTTGTCATAGGTATATAATATATATATATACATATACATATTACATATGATATACCATGTTACGTAATTTTTGCGGTTACCTACCGATTGAAAATTAAAACTAGACATAGACTTACATATAAATAGGCTCAAAAAGTGTGATAAGCGAAAATGTTAGAACTTTATTGATAAATAAAAGTTCCATATTTGTATACATCATAGGATAAGTTCCGAAGATATATATATATATAAATTTTATATGGAGTAATGCAGTAGTTTATATTACCATTACAAAGGGTTTCGTCATACTGCAACACACACGAATTTTTCGTTTTTAAAAAATTACATTATTTGACTTCGTATAGAGGTAGGTATAAGGAGATATCGGTGGATTCGTATTGAAACAATAATTGATTTGTAATTTGTATACAACTGTAGCATTAATATGCATATTATATTATTTATAATATAATATTGCATGTAGAAACGATGAAACTACAACACATAATAACTTTTTACATTTAATAATGTACGAGATAGCTGATATGTTATAGGCTATAGCCATATGGGTACTATTACGCGTATAATATAAATATACGAGCACGCACCTGGAGATAGATTATTATACCTAGGTAGTGGGTACCAATATTATTTATACACATTGTTCTGAGCGTTCCACTCGGTTCAACACCTGCCGCGTGGTGGTACCTAGGTAGCGATCGCACGACGGACAGCCGACTAAAATAATAATAATAAACCTAGCAGGCGCTAGTCAGTAGTCACAGTCGCGCGGCAGACCGTCTGTATGGCGTACGCGTGTCCGCAGTCACTAAAATACACCGCCGCCGTCGTAATAATAAAATATCGTTTGAACAAATTATCAATATTCGAGTCGTAAATATGATATACGGTCAACCATAACACTTCGACTTCGTGTTCGATACGAAATTCATCGTTATTATGACTTGACGCGAACGTATAAAAAGTGCCGATTCGCGTAAGATCGTATTTATTTCTGTGTAGTTTCGACGTGCGCGTGCCGTTGCAACCGCGCCTCTATATTATAGTGTTACATTATCATAATATTCAGGTAAACTGTATATAAGTATAATAATTTATTATATACATCGTAATATGCCTTTATTCAACCGGAAAAACGTGCAAAAAATCAAGGACGACCCGGCCGCGGCACAGCACAAGCACAACGAACACGACGATCGAGTGAAACAAAACTTGGTGTTCCACTGCCAACAGGCCCAAGGAAGTCCGACAGGACTGGTGTCGAACTTCTCTAACGTCCGCGAACTGTACCAGAGAGTTGCCGACTGCTATGACTTCCCGTCGGACGAAGTAAGCCCAATACAGCCCTTACAATAACCCTCCCGCCAAGAAATACCCGTTTTAATTTTAATTGTTGGTTGCGGATACTGCATTGTTATTGTTTTGATTTTGTTGTATCATTTGCGAACATTGCGCGTATTCAGCATCTATATATATATATATACATAACTATTTGGCTTTACACGTACGTGTAGGTACATGTAAATTTTTTTTTTAAAATTGGCGTCTATGAGTTTCCGGACCGGAAGACAGCTATATGCGCTATACATCCAGCGCCGCGGTGGAGAGAACAAATACCGTTCCGGTTAAAGGGACACCGAAATCATTGGCCATAACGCCTAATCCCCCAGCCACGCACTAAAACTGTAGGTATATACCACAAACAATATACAGCGAACGCGATTTTCGCCAATTGGAAAACGCTGGGAGATTTGAGAATTTAAAACAGCTTTTCGTCACACTTTTATCACTTTTATGCGTCATCAACAACTCGATTTAATATACTTACACTATTGACTGACTCACGTCTTCACTTATACATTTTCACAGCAGAGCAGCAGACTAGTCTTCATAATTTTGTTTCAAATCAGCTGTTACGGTGTATTATGTGAAAAATGTGTATAAGCATGTCGTCTCTCTAGTCTAATATAATTTATAATCATTCATAAGTATCGTAAAAATAGGTATTCTGCAAACACTAGAAATTATTAATTATGTGATGTGAGAGTAACGCGTATTTTATTATTTTTAATTTTTCCGAAAGACTGCATTTTTATGTTTTATACCTACTTGAATAGTTTTAGAAAATAAACAACACGTTTTACATGAAGTTTGTGTTATATACAATTTCGAAAACTTGTATGCACCTATTGCACCTATTATGATATCGTACGATTCGTACGGCATTGCACTTGCGGAGCTTCGAGTAACGATTTCAATTTAATACATTTTTATACTAGTTATTAAACAATAATCGACATTAAAGAAAATTGAGTTGTCTCATTTTGCACAGACCCCTTCAGTTATGAACTGTAGTTAATCGTTATTATTATTATTATTTTATTTTAACATTTTTAACTATTGTTTAGGTTACATCGAAACTAGGTATTTAATTCGTTTCTAAACAAGTATAATTAATAATAATTTTACTTGTCTAGAAATCGAGCTCTAAAATAATTAACAATGATAGGTTATAGTAATATATTCCAAAAGTTGTGTGACTGCGTACCTTATTTGTAAAAGTCAATATAAATCTTCACTTTTTTTTCTGCAGCTATACCTACCTGTAACTTTTTTTTTGCTTTGCTGTTTGATCTCTTCGCTATTAACATTCTCTCCATGCAATGATGTTACTGTCAAACAAGATAAGGTGTTGTTGAAACTTGAATTCTAGGTCGAGTTTGTAGATATATTCAAAGCGTAGAAAGTTGTAAAAAATTGTATTCTTGTTGAATTTATTTTGATTTATGCAGTATTTATCGCTGTATAAATATAATTGTTTAAAGATTACGTAATATGGTAACACATTAAACAAAGCTTGTGATTGTATTTAGGCAAACATTTTAAGAAGTACAATATTTTATTGACTGTAACTAGAATTAATTTATTATATAGGTATATTAAATAATAATATAGTACTTATCTTAAAATACATTTAATATTTATCGAACTTTAGATTATTTGTTTTAATTTTAGAAACAGAAAGATGTGCATTCCATAATAACAAATGATTAAGTAATGAAACATATTGGTTTTTAAGGATATTAAACAAAACATAAATTATATTTCAATGTACTTAATTTATTACTGAATAAAGAGCATAGATTTATGATTGTATTGTATTGATGTACACAACATACGAATTTTGGCAGTTGTATTAAAACGAGACTGAACAACTGTTATGAATTATTTTGTTTACTTTGAATTACTTAGATAAATCAAACGTCAATATTTTAAGTAACAAATTTATCAGTTATATGTGTTATAATATGATTTTTTCGCTTATTCTTTACAATATTAATTTTATCCCGAGTGTATTTATTACAGATAGGGTTTTAAGTGAATTTTACATAGGTACGACATATGGCACATACAGCATTTATAGTCATTAGTATTATAGATAATGTACACTGTATCACATTATATTATTTATACAGTGCCGCAACTTGGTACATATTGGTGGGTGTGCGACCAACTAAAAGGGCCCATGTACAGAGGCACAACAATATGGTGAGGGGGGGGGGCTTTGCCCCCCCCCCCGAATACGATTCAGACCCCTCACAAAAATATTTCTTATTTATTTAGAAATAAGCCGCTTATAGGTTATTTTAAATTAATAGTTTTGTTAGGTAGGCCCCCCCAGAAATTTAATCCTAGTTGAGACCATCTTCATGCACCAATAAGTCATTACAATATATTGCTTGTTGTTTTTAGCTATATACATTATGTTATGTGGTTAATATAATATTCACTGCTATACTGCTTACAGATAGGTAGAGCTTTGAACACATATAAGTGTAAAGTGAGGACCATAGATAAGTATAGGACTGAGGAGCAGTGATAGCGGCACTTAAAAACATTTATTTTCTTTCTTTTCCCAATTTAAATGTTTATTGCATTTAAATTGGGAATCAGCCGTCACAACATAGCAAAATTAAGAAATTCGAGAATCATTATTTTGTTATAACTTTGGTTAGGACTTTGTTTTATTATCATAATAAATAATAATTTTCATTATTCTAATGTATTCATTAGTTTCTATTTTTTGATAAAATAATAAGATAGTAAGAACCACTTTGTGAAACACCTTAGTAATAAAATATATTAAACACTATCTTCATGAAAACACATAATATATAATTTATAAAATAATAAATAATAAAAAAATAACAATAAAATTGATTTTATTAAATATGGGTAATTTTTAATACTATGTTTACTTTAAAAAGTTTTTTTTCTTGCTTTTTGATTTGCAAAAGTATCAATTATGTAATCAATATTCAATTCATCTGTTCTTGCTTTTTCAATGTTTAAAATACTTATATTTGTGAGCCGTTCCTGAGAAATTGAATTTCTTAAATAATTTTTAATCAACTTAAGTTTTGAAAAAGAGCGTTCTGCCGATGCAACAGTTACAGGTAGAGACAAAAAAATTATGCAGGCAGTAAGTATTTCACTAAAAAGTGATGAAATATCAATTTCTATAATATATAAAGACAATTCTTTTATTGTTTTCATTTCAGTTTTTCCTAGAAAATCTCTTAATTGAAAAAATTAAAGAAAAATATGTTTTGTACAGTCGTTGCCAGATATATTGAGCAGGCGGCGGCGGTACTTTTCGGTGTATCCCAAACTAGTCGCGGTGTGTTTTGACCGCGCGGCGCACCACAATTGCGTACCCCTGGGCCCTGGGTCTTTCGTTATCGCGCCGCCGCCGCCGATGCCTGCTCAATTTATCCGGCAACGACTGTTACCATTATTTTTCTGTACATGTATAAATTGTTCTTGGAAATGTCACTACCTATATAATACACCTAAATAAGACGTCTTGTATGGCGTGTCTTGGCGATGCGGGTTGCGATAACTGTTAAACATACTCATTACTCATAAGTTAATAATATTTTATAATTTTTAAATGACAAATAAATATTTTAAAAGAAAAAAAGTTCCAAATAGTTCGGCCACGGGCCCGGGGCCCATTGTAATGATTTACAGGGGGCCCGGGGGTTCTTTGCACCCCTAGCACCCCCGGTTGTTGCGGCACTGTATTTATATAATCTATAAACATACTGATACCTAGTACGTATAATAAATATGGGCTTAAAATTAAACATCAACATAAATTGGTAATAAATTGTGTTTATAGGTACTGTAACAATGCATTAATAATTCGAGTTTGGACTTAAAAATAATATAAATAACTGATGGAACTATAAAAATATATTAGATTTTATATCTAGATATACGTATAGGTATCAATAATATCTATGCATATACGTACCTAACGAATTATTGCATGATAAATGATTTATGTTACCTAACCTTGATAAGTCTTGCTATAAGGTACGGCCTCAAATGCGTAAATAACCATAGATAAAAATAAAACAATTTTTAAGTGACAAAACATTATTGTATAAAAACAGCATTAAAAATGTTCGTTAGACGTTGACCGATACGACTTAATTATTGCTGGGTTATATAAAATAAATCCACGAAATTACACTCCGCGTAATTAATAAATATTAATTGTTGCCTGTAGGATGGCGCTTACCTAATATTATACAATTGATATTTTGATTAACATATCCTATTTTTTTATGACTTCCAATAAAAGTTATTTTTCTAAATCTATGTATATTGTATATAGATTTAATTTATTATGAGTAATTATGACTTAATACTTTAACACAATATTTTAACAATTATTTTTATAAGCTTTCAATATTTTATCTTTCTAATAATTTAATTATTTTACGTCAATCATTATGAATTAATATAATTAATAATAATAACTAGGATAAAATCTAATAATCTATTTTTTTTTTTTTTAATTGTTTATACGTACAATTTTTGCAAATTTAATAAGTTAGTAACATTTACGAATTTAAAATACATAATAAGCAAATGAACAGTAGTTAATAAAAACAAACAATTATAATGGTCTATAATAAGATTAAGATTTACCGATTGATGGTAATCGGTAAGATTAAATAGTCACGGGACTATACCTACAAGATGTAACAGGTTTATTTGACTAATGATGATGGTATTCATCACGTGGTCGTGTTAAATAATGATAAAATATATGCATTTATTATTGATTACCTACCTTACCTTTCAATGATAACAAAACACTGATTGGTAGGACCTGGATTTAAATGACTTATAAATATCAAAAAAATAACCTTTCAAAATATGCATTTTTGACCTTTAAACTATGAAAAATGCTCTAAAAATATCAAAAAATGTTTTATTAAATAAATTCAAATTATTATTAAAATTGAGTAAAAAATGAAATTATATTTTTATTACACTGTAAAAACAAAAAATTAAATAATTAATTTATACATATAATAAAATCAGCTAATTGGATAAGTTAGAAATCGTTTAAAATGAAGAGAATTTATATAACGTAGTACTATATTACTACGTAGTACTTATATTTCAATGAGGTAAATTTTTTTTTAGTTTAAAATCCGAGCCCTACTGATTAGCAAGAAATAAATTTGAATTTTAACAAACTTTGAAAATTGTTTAAAAATCAGTAATGTAAACAAATTAAAAGTTATAAACGCCAAACCTGTTTTTAAATAATTATTTATAAAATACTTATCTTGAATTATATAAGAAAAACATTTAATACAAAAATTATTTAATTTTAGATGAAAAAAATAAAATAAAATATAAAAATTATAACGCATCAGAGCGCTAGAAGTCATAATAATAATAATAAAAAAAATACTTCAAAACATTGAATAGAAAAAAAGTTAAGGCATTAGTCACATATATACCGGTTACACGCTGTTTATTCTTTCTTTTTTTTTTCATCATCGATCATACTAATACCATTTACTATCTATACTCAATGCTAATACACAATGTTTTATCGAAGGGGCTTGGTATAAGTACCTAAGTAAAGTTTATGATATTTAGTATGTTGTATTCCACTCAAAAATGTCTTTATCCTTATTAAACAGTAAATTATTATTTAAAGTTTAACTAAAACATCACTGACACCGGGTGACACTGTGTCACTGACACACCACATACATATAGGTAATCCTTATACATTAGTCCGATGTATGTATTTTATAAGATGCAAAATGAAAATATAACTTTTAGTTTCATTAATTAAAATCAAAATTGCGAAATAAAGTATTAAAGTATTTAAAAATAAATAATAATGATAATAAGTTAATGTTAATAGTTTCAAAAGTAAGTAGGTAGCTACCTACATTTAATAAACTTAATTACCGAATAAACCGTTACAGGAATGACCTTTATATTTTAAACTAAAAATAAAAAACCATTTGCTACATTATATACTCGTAAATATAAATCCAATTTAAAACGATATTATATACAATATACATATTTTATAATTTTAAGGGTCACGCCATAGTAAAAATAAAAATACAACTTTTATCATAAAATAAATTAAAATTTTAATATTACTATATAATAATACTGCAGTTAAATGACAGTTTATTTATGAAAATCGCTATAATAAAATAAAATAATAAGACACTGATAGCTAGGTATAAAATATAAGTATTAAAATTTGTTTAAATATGTGTACACGATCTACTAATAATAAATTTATTGCGCTTTGATTTACTATGTACACATACATATGATTTATCAAAATTAAAAAAATTAAGATTTGTCATCTCGAGACGCTAAACACGAAAATGCTAACAATACCTAAATAAAACAAAATGTCAATATAAAACGGTTTGAATTCGAGAATTCGACATTAGTAAGTTAAGAAACAAGACTATAAATGCATCTTTCACATGCATAATATTTCATAGGTTTAAAGTTTTGAATAATATTGATTATATTATTTCACTAAGTTGAAGATTTTTCTAAATATGGGTGCAGGTAAATTATTTTGACAGAGCCACATTTAACGAGGGGCAAAGGGTGGCAATTTTTATGGCGTTAGAGCGGGCGTCAATTTTTTGAGGATCAACACAAAATAAAAAAGACGGGTAAGTCGTGGATGTCGCTCTGCTGTAGATTACAAGTGGGTTACTGTAATGGATGGAATTAAATTTGAATCCAATGATATTATATCATTGTATACGAGAAACGATTCTGAGCGAAGACGGTTTATCTGTCTAGAATATATTATAGATTATTAAAAAGTTTCAAATCTAAGATTTAAAAAGAAAAACTTTTATAAATTTCTAATTCAAAATAATTTGCGAATTTTCGTGATTTTCGTGATTTTTACACATGTTGTCAAAATTCAAACTTTCAATGCTTGTAAAAATTGTGCTAATATATTTCTTTTATTTTTCACCTGCTATTGTAAAAATATGTTAGGAGCCTTGTATTAAATTTTCAAGCATTTCTGCCTAACAAATTAATTTTTATCGATATTAATTTTTAAAAAACTAATAATGATCGAAAATTTCAAATATCTATGAATAGTTCAACTTAAATCGAAAATTTTTCAAAATTGCACGGTGGATAGAATATACTTATATAAACATTCGGTGAAAATTTCATGTATTCTATGGTCATTCGTTTTAAAGTTACATCAAAAACCAAAATCGATTTTGTCGAAAAATAAGTGTGCGTAAAATTTCCCGTTTTTCCCATAATTTTTAGTTTGTTTTTCTCGATTATTTAGAAAAATATTAAGAATTTTTCACTTTTGACCCTCAAAAGTACCAACTAGATTCACTTTCTGATCGAACGAGGTACTGAAGTCAAAAATCGAAGCACTTTTACTGCCCAAAAAAAACACACATCATGGTAAAATCAATACATTCATCCCTTCCCTCAGAATCTAAAATATTTAATTATAAATACAATTTTCTTAAGAATGGCATATTTTAATTTGCTCCGGCGTGGCAATATAGCTTAATGCGGCACTGCAGTAGTCTAGGTTCTGTCTTTAAATGAGTCTCGTATCTTGATTTATGACTATTTAAAAATATATTAAATAGGTTCATAAGCGAAAATATAAAATATAATTTAAAGATTAAGTAACAACTTTTTTTATACATTTTTATAAAATTCATGACCCAAATCATCTTGGATCATTGGACATTTTTAGGGAGGTGCTAGGTGCATTAGTAACTTTGAGTTAGCCTATATTCTGCGAAGTTTAAATTTTATTTAGATTATATTTATTTTTTAAATACTTCAAAATTAAAGCCCTTAAGTAACAACTACGTTATTGAAAGTACATGTAAGTACCTAAAATTTTGGTATCTACCTGTATTTAGCTATTATTGTACGAGTAAAGACAAATGACTGCAAAGATAACTAATAACGTTAGTTATTAACGATGTTGTGTATTATATTTTCTATTCTTATCATATTTAATCAAGAAAAAAGAATTTATTGCACAATCTTTATAGTTACCTATAATAATATGCATAAGTTTAGGAGGTGCTCTTTGTTAACAAACATTTTATTTGAGTTAAACATAATAATAAAATTCAGTGAAGAAATAATATTTCAAACAGTAGTCTTTAAAATAAAATGATTAATGTAGTTAAAATCGTCTTGTCTACAATATTATAACTATATGTAAAGCTAAACGTGAAACGTCTATGTCTTATAAACTATTATAATCTAAACAAAAATGTAATTAGGTACAATTATTGAACTGTAAAAGTGATAAAATTATTTTATTTTAAACTTAGGTATTTGCAGGAATATTTTTATATTTATAATCGGTTATAAACTACATTAAAGGCTGTAATATATTGAATATTCAAATTTAATGAGCTTATAAATGAGAAAATATATATTTTTATAAACTTACTTCTATAGCGTAATTATTATGCCCTAAAAAGTGCGTTAATTTAATTTGTAATTAAAATTGCTTTGTATTTTAATTTTTAACTTTCTCTAAGATATTTGCCTATAATTTATTTATATTATTTTATCATGCATAGTTTAATGAATATTAACATGTTTCATCATTATTATTAAATAATAATTATTAGAAAAACTTTTTTTGAATATCAAGTTCAAATGTAAATAAAACACTTCAAATATTTCAAAGCAATCGCAAAAACAAAATGTACTGTTATTTTTTTTAAGCAACCAAATTAGAGTTCATATTACTTGGCCCTTAATTTATAAAATAAGATGTTACTATAGATTACAGAATGTGGGTTGTACGGTTTACACTATCGTATTCTCAGTAGATTTTTGATATTTATTTCTGGTAAATAGTTTAAATTAATTTTTTAAACTATTCCTTACAATATTGTTGGGATTCATGCATCGACATTTTCACATTTTTAGAATATAAAATAAAAATTGTGGTGAACGTGCAAAAAAATCATAATTACGCTATTTGCACCTAAAATTATAAAACACAATATAATTTCTTAAAAAATAATAAATGCAGTACCCAGCTTCTTATAAGAACCAAGGTTAGGTTAGGTTAGGAACCTAATTGAGTGTTATTTCTAACTTCAATTGACAGCTTAGAAAATATATATTATTGTTAATGGTTGACGAATTATAAATTTGAAGCTCGTTAAATGTATTGCAGCGTGGTATGTATGGAATGCTTCTCAAAAGGATTTAATTGATGTAGTAATGTAAACTTAACTTCTCATCAGCCGGGGACACTCCGTACTTATATATTAGACGTATTATACGATGCATGTTTGATGACGTTTGCGATCAATAAAACGCTGCGATCAACCAATATATCGAACTAAATAAACAATATTTTAAAGGATGCTAGATTGGTAGATAGTAGGCTCCGCATGAGAATTGGATACATTATTATTATGCAATCAGCTTAATACATTAATTAATAATGATATTAACTAGAATTAAGTATATAACACATCAGCAAAAATGATTCAAGTACAAAGTACCTAATAAGTAATACGTATTTAAAAAAAACTAATAAACATTAATTTTACTCTTACATTAAGGATAATTTATATATAATATTATACATCGGATCTATTACGATTACTGGCCAATGTCCTATTACCGTGGCTATCGTAACCGGCTCAGACACTAATCTGAGAACATGATAAATTGTAATTTAACATTAAAATATTATTATATCATTAAACCACGCTTGTAATTATATCTATTATAGCTGTTCTTCATTTGGTCATTTCGAAACTTAATGCTTGGGATACTATGAAATTATTATTATTATTTTGAAGTTTAATTAAAAGACGAGTACCTACTATCATTATATATTTTTTTTGATAGTTGTTTCTATTCTAGAAATATATCTACGAAACTATGTAGGTATATAAAATTAGTTAGTTAATTAAATTAGTTAGAAATGATCACAAATGTGTTATACTATCAAGTTTCAAGTTTATAAGAGTTTCAAATAGACGGCGTGATACATTTTAATATTTATATATTTAGTGTCTATTGTGCTCTGTATATAAGTATTAAGTATTATACTCATATATTATAAATATTATAACGGTGTACGAATGTTTTCATTTAAAAAAAATAAGTTTTGTTCAATAAAAAAGATAATCCTTCAAAAAAAAAAGTAATAATAATTTAGTTCAGAGAGTATACATAAGTAAGCAATATATCTGTATTCTATACACATCTATCTATATAGGACATTCGGACATTAGCTAACCATAAATAACGACTGAGATTAAAAATAAATTTGTATAATGATTTCGTGTTTTGAATTCAGCTACACAATGTTGTAGACCATGGTGCACGGTTAGTGATTTTTAGAATCTGGCAGATCATTATCAACATGTGCCGAATACTTTTGTAGGTACTGGTTAGGTTAGGAGTTTAGGACTAGTAATAGTTAATTACAACGTAAATGAATTTTTATCTCGAAAATAATTCGACGTTATACGATATAACAGGACGGATCAGAGGATGCCAATTGTCAATGGAGATCAAAGTGTGTTCTTATTTAGCGCCTCTAAACATTGTAAAATAATATATTGTGACCTAATTATTGTTAGTACATACTATTATAAATAATGATGTAGTTAGTATCTGCACACTATATACAGCAAACAATGATTCTGTGGAAAAAAAACAATTAATAAAATGAAACAATATTAATACTTAAAAATAATATTTAGATGCATTTATAAACATTGTGCCCTTTTAAAGTTTTAACAGTAAACACTGATCATAATTTTGAAAAATATTAGGTTTTTGAAAATATCTCTTATATAATTCGTAAATAAAACTTACTTTTTTACTTTACCAAATGTCAATAAAAATACGTATTAAGAGAACGCCACACCCGCATATGTTTTTTCCGTCTTATATACATACGACATAGACTATAAACGCGTTTACGCAGTCTGAGTAGGACTTCTCAATTTTGGTTTTAGAGTAAAAATATTTATTTGAAAATTGAATTGTGGTAATATTTCCGAGGGCAAGGTGGTTGTTTTTCAAAAAAATATTTAAGTTTTTAAAAGTTAAAGGTCATTTAAAAATGTTGATATTTTCATTATTTCTAAAATATATAATGAACGATATATTGGGAATCAGGAAAAACGTATCGTCTTGCCCTATATGGATTATAAGAGTATATATAAAAACAGATTATATTATACAATAATAACATCATTAACTATGGTTGTACAATAATGTGTTATAGGTACCTATATAATCGTAAAATTCAAATTCAAAAAACAATTGTTACTTTCACATTATTCTATATGACTTCAATCAATTTCGAAAAAACCCAAGCACAAGCCTTGAATTTTTTTGGGAGGGAGGTGGATTGACATACCTACCTATATATTCCTGCCCAGGTAGAAACATTGAATTTATTAAAATATTTTTAATATTAATTAAGAGCATGGTCTGATAATGAACGTGACTTACTAATTATAACAGGTAAAGGTGCTAATGATGAACTTGGTAGAACAAAATAATCACGCAATAACAATTATGAATTATCGCGGACATTAGTTCCAAGCCTATTCATGTTTGTATACAAGATACAATATATATAATGTAATATTCACCACCCGCACATACACACTACACGTATTACATTGTATGCATAATAATACAACTTAGAAGACTCATACATAAATACCTACTTACTGCGGATTAGAACTAATTGTGCACCTTAAAAGTGTCTTGAAAATTAACATATAAAAAAAAAATCACAAGTATATCGAGTACCTACCTATTAATTAATAATTAGGCATAGTAACTACTCGTTACCTGTATTATAAATAAAATTTACTTTAATTCAAGATGATTTTTTTTTTCATGGCGTAATAGCTATAATAATATTATACATACTGCGTGTTACTGTGTGATATAGCCGTACAGTACACGTCATCTTCGACAAAGCAAGGAAATCTCAACGATATAATCAGCTGTGTAGTGTATGCCTGTATGGCATGCTTTCGTAGAATAAAATTGCCATCTGTGATAAAAAAAAAAAAAACACAAGGAACATACATTGCATTACATTCATATACCGGATTAAATTAGATATCGTAAATAAAATTATACAATCCGCTTATATGCTGCCGTCACCAGAGCCTATGCCTACCTACAGCTATTTTACGTGAAGACGTTTTCTTTTCCTTTTCCTTTTTTAACAC
The DNA here is from genome assembly GCF_037042655.1 of Diuraphis noxia. Taxonomy (NCBI): domain Eukaryota; kingdom Metazoa; phylum Arthropoda; class Insecta; order Hemiptera; family Aphididae; genus Diuraphis; species Diuraphis noxia. Next base: position 32,472,912 of record NW_028301715.1, on the reverse strand, counting down.
GCCAGACGTCACCATAATAACACTTGCGTAATATAAGCAATTAATTTGTTAAATAAAAATCACCAACATTATTATTATTCTTTCGCAAATTTATGACGTAAAAACGCGGTTTCTAAGTTTCTTCAAACCTTTAAAAATAATTTAAGCGTTTATTAATTTTCAAATATTCTAAACATTTAAGTTCTTAACGGCTAATGCGCTTGTATATTTTAGTGTATAGATACCAAATTTAGGGCAGAGGAATTGTAGCTTTAAAAAATCATAAAATATGCACTTAAATATACAAAATATGCATTTTAAAATAAATATTTTTGAACAAAAAATAATATATATATAGTTACCTATTATATTAAGTATTGAATTATTTGGGTTAATTTTATGAGTTTTCAGATACTTCTCATAACTTTATTCCAATAACTTAACAATAAATCTAATCGGCAAGTATCGAGATGTGTTTTTAGGAAAAATACGCGTCTAGGTAAAGTCAACAACCATATTAATATTATGATCAAAATTTGAAATAATTTTAAATTCAACGATATTTTGAAGAAAATATTGATAAAATGATAAATTATTTAAAAATAAAATTGGAAGAAATATGCCCTAAAAACTCAAAAAAAAACTCAAAATATGCATTTATATGCAAAATAAAATTTCAAAACTAGCTTTGTGAAATCATGAAACGTATATACTATACTATTTTTGTAACTGTGCAAAAAAAAATATGCAAATGCTTCAAGTCCTCTGCACTATGCCTACCAATAAATCATGGATAAGTATAAACGCTATAAATTATATGCTTATTTATATTACTTATTAACACACTTTTTGACCAAATTTTTTATTATTATTTATTACATACCTATATAAGTAATATCATAATATGAAAAACAAAGCTGTCTATGTAAAATACATTGATGCTGTAGGTATATACCTCTACATAGAGTACAGACACCGGGCTCTAGGACTCTCTCATAGTTAGGTATAATATAAAATACCAAATAATTACTTATCATCAGTTACGCTCTATAAAATATATTTTTTTTTAATTTAAAAAGCTGAAGAGCATGGATACAGGACAATCAATTGATTTCAAGGTTATGGCAAAAATTAATTGAATGCTAATTTAAAAACAAACAGTAACAAATCGTTGAAAATATCTTCGAATTTCTTCATCAGATTTGATAAAAAAGTTCAATAATGAACAATTTCAATTATTGTATCATCAATTATACCTAAATGTATATATTTATATCTATTTATCATAACTAATAAGTCATGGTGACTTCATAAGCCAAACTTATTAGGCAGTTAGACTTAAGATTACCCATGTAATAATCCAATCGTTCACAAAAAGTTTTTAAATTATTAATCTTCTCCAAGAATAATATTATATAAGTTTTTACTTATTTCTTCCTCATTAAAATAGAATATACAAATTAAAATTACCTACATTAAATTTGTTTAGAGCGTTTCGAGGTGAATATTATTTTATATTTCGGGCAATAAGTACGACTATCGTATTTATAGTAATACATAATATACCTGTAGTAAGATTATCGATTAGTATGTTTATTGTTCAGTGTATTTTACTAGTTTTCCTCCTTGAATCAATGTAATTTTTTACTATTAATGAATAAATATGAACGACGTACCTGAGTAAAACAATAATGACATCAAATAGCACAGTACACCTACTAAAGTCTGTATAAGTAACACAATTCACAAGTGTTGGGCAAATATTATATACATATAACATAATATGTGTCATTGTTATATAAGTATTGATTAGAGGTGCAATTTCTTGTAGAAAAATAAATTATAACATAAACCGGATATCGAGATGTACCATAGCATTAAATGATGAAAACACATATCGAGTGCTGCAGGTTATGGAGACGACAAACTGCACTGGGTAGCGAGTATAATAATAAATAATAATATGTTAATTATATTGGTCCGGTCACTAAAATGTATATGACATCGCGTGATTTTTAATTTTTTACCATTTCCTGGTTCCCTGGTGATAGTTTTTTATGTAGTATATTATACATAGTCATGATTTTTTATGAATAGATATTCGTACAGCGACTTTATAATAATTATTAAATTAATATATTTTACAGTTTCAATCTGGTCCATTAGTTTTTCGTATCTTAATCCGACCGCTTATTATTACTATACATTAAATATATATATATAATTGCACATTATAAAAAGTATACCCAATTTATAATAATAAACTGCACAGCGTAATCATTATTTCGGAGGCCGTAATAGAGTTGCGGTCGATCATTATTCATTACGTATAGAACACAGTTAAATTTTCGTGGTGTTTAGACATCGATAATTATTATTATTATGAGATGTAACCAATGGAACAATATACAATTGCTAATACTGTATATTTTCTTTGGAACTGTTCCATCGACGAGTAATTCATCATTATTGCGGTGTAATGAAACACTTTTAATTATCTGTATCCGTCGCAAATGACACGAAACTGAAAGCATAACGCACGTCATATTTTCATAAAGTTATACACCAGCTGACTATCAAAGTATTGAATGGCAAAATAAAACGATTACATAAAATACAAAACTGTAAGATATAAATAGTCAATGTAATCATTGCCAAGCATTATTAAGTATATATTTTATATGTTACAATAAAATGTATTCATACAATAACGCAGTTGATAGATTTAGTAGGTATTTTATATATAATATAACATTCGACAGGTATATTTAAGGACGACAAATAGTTATAAATTCACTTAGATTTTAACATAGATTTGTTTTTGGGATATGTACAACTTTTTTCTAACTGATTTTCTTAACGCTTTTTTGTTTATTGTCATAAAAAGAAAATTAAAAACTAAAAAGCAATTAAATTCTAACAAAAGGCAGTATGTTACTATACATATTGTCCATTGTACTATACTCCAAAAATATAATATTACATATCTATAATTTCCTGCATAGGAAAAATAAATAGTAGCATGCTAATTATTATAATACCTATATATTTATATGAACAAAATATTAAATTTTTTTCAAAACATTTACCTATTATTTAACTATGCATTGTATAAATTGTAGTCGTATCTATAATACAATATGCTTAACTATATTTAAACTTCTGTTATAGATTCTGTTTTGCACTTTGAATACTCACAAAATGGACATGACTAAACTTCTGGGCAGCCAAATCGGTCTGGACGACTTTATTTTCGTACATCGTAAAGGTAATTTAAAAATCGACAATTTTACTGGATAGAATATGAGAGGCGTTACACATTAAATATAATCACACATTGTTATTATTCATAAATCAATAAAACGATAGTTAATTTAATAATATTATGTACGTATTTATCTATACCTATTACCCATATTACATATATATTAGCCTATATTATTATTATGTTTGATATCATAAGGACGGCCAAAAGAAATCGAAATCGCCAAGACAAGCGAGGCACTTGGCCTGACAATCACAGATAATGGATCTGGATACTGTTTCATAAAACGCATTAAAGAGAATAGCATCATTGATAACATTTCGTACATAAGCGTGAGTTTTTTTTAAAATATTTTAAATAATGAAACTGTACCTTTTTTAATCATACATTTCGTGACGTATTCTTTTCATATACTTTTCGATATATGTATTATTACTTATACCACTAAGGCACTAAATGCAGTCTAAGAAGGGTTAATAAATGATTTAATAGTTATGAATATACCAATATAAAATAATTTATTCCCTATTTTACAGGTAGGTGATCATATTGAAAAAATAGACAATGAATCAATGGTTGGCAGAAGACACTACGAAGTTGCCAAAATGCTAAAAGATATTCCAAAAGGATCTGTATTCACGTTACGGCTAATAGAGCCAATCAAAGCAGGATTTTGTATGTACTTTTTGAGAATTACATCTAAAAATAGTTTATCAAAATTAAATTATTTATTTATCACGTATTTGTTTTTTTACTCGGTCAGCGAATATCGAGCCAAGAGGTTCCAAACGTGGGAAAAATCCTTCGTATGGGAATGGTAAAGAGACGTTACGGTTCAAAGCCAACGGGGCCGCTGAAATTCAAAAAGAGGTAATACCTACAATATTTCGCATAATGTATCTATAATTAGACCAAAACTAGATCAATCATAAAAAAATTATGCAATTTTTGTAGACTGATGAGTCACAAAAAGGCATTGATAAAATCAATCAACTGCTGGAAAACTTATTGGGAATTAGTGACTTCGAACTTGGTAAGTTTCAATTGTATATAATATAACATATTTGTATTAAACAAACATATCCTTATTCCCTAACCAACTTATCGTTCTTTGTTCTGTTATCGTCTATAGCTACACAGATTTGGGAGAAAGGAGAAGATAAGCTGAACAGCATGGACTTTGCGGAAGCAATCGACAACTCTGATTTAGACGAATTAGGATTCACGGACGATTTCATCATTGAACTCTGGGGTGTCATAACAGATGCTAGGGCAGGACGCTTGAGAAATTAAGTACCTACACAAAAATAAGCATCAAATCGCCTTCTACTGTGTTTAATTTTATTTTGTATATTTATACTGTCATATAGTCGAATAAAAATGTATTTATAAATGATTTCAACAATTATTGAATATTATATTTATATGTACCTGCTTTTTCTTGAAACTCAAATTCAATGCCCACACTGAAATAATTGTAAAATAATATTTGGTTTAATGTAAACAGTTATACTATAGGTACCATTAAGGCTTGTAAAATTCTTTCATATAAAGTTTGCAGAGTTTTAATTTTGAATCTAATGTCGAGTAAGATACGTACAACCACAGCGTTACATCTATATAAGTACACACTATCACATTACAATTTTTCGTTCACACTAATTCGTATTGTACAAACCATAACGTGACCAAATCAGTCGCGAAGTGAGTGTAGGTATTAACTATAAAGCTGTTATGTTATTAATACGATTTGATTATAATACTTAGTACAATAAATGGCTAGGTAATGCGTTTTAATAAAACTGTTTTTATAAATATTTAATTGTTTATTTCAATAAAATATTATTCAAATCAAAAAACTTCACCATCAATGATACCTTAACTGCATTCTCATTAAAATAAAATTGTATTCAGTCATGAAAGACTATAAGGATAATATTATAATTGCTAAATTAACTTGAATATTATACATAAAAAAATGGGAGATCAAAAATGTCTCAAAAATAAAATAATAACTATTATTACAAAAGTAATAGTGAAAAATACTCGAGCCGTGGTTTGACTACCCCTATAATATATGGTATGTATAATGTACATACATAAATAATTGTATTAGCATGTGTAGATAAAAACACACATGAATTTAAATTTTAAATTTTTCAACTATTTAGTAATTTTATAATTATTTTTTTTAATTTGTTGTTATTTATTGTTGATGACTTTATTAATCATGTATATATGAATATGCGATGGTGATAAACCTAATTATGTGTTTTTAAATACACACTAAGATAGTAAGATGTACTTACTTAATTTATTATTTATTACTTGTAATATTTTATTATTATTTAACATACTCTCACACTCCTGCAGTCAAACGCCTGACACGAGCAAAAAAATAAATAAAAATGAATTACGACAGTGATGTAGTTAAAAAAGTCTATTCACAACTCCGGGTATAGTCATATAATTTAATATTTACGTTATTTAGTATTTTAAAAACACACATAAGATGCCTATAAAATAGATCACACGACAAAATGGCTGAGTAATGCTTGAACTATTCATCCTTAATTTTGCGTGATAATGTTTGTATTTTGAGGACGCCCCCCCCCCTCCCATAAGTTACTTCTTGATACGCCCCTGCGTATTTACACGCTAGTATAAAATTAATTTTTGTGATTAGTGAAAATCGTAATATACGCTGCACTGCTGCGGGTATACTTTTGTTTTATTTTTAACCTGTGTAAAAATTTTAAGAGGAACCTTTGAAAAATGAAGTTTTGACACGTCTTATGTAAAAAAATATATTCAAAAAGTTAGTGTTTTCTGAAATAATGAGTGTTTTACGTTAAAAGGATCACTCTGTATACATCGTTGAAGTTTTTTAGAAAAGTTATTTCGTAGACGAAATCACATAATAATAATAATATAGAACAATATAATTTTGGAACTTTGGTACTAATCGTTCCATATAATATTTCAGGTCAACCTACAATCAAAAACAGTCAAAACAATTTTATTTTTTATAGTTTTATATAGTTAGATAGACAATATTTAAATATATAATTTTAACGCATGTGAATATAAACACAAATATTATATTATATCTTATGTGAAAGGGATTGTGTTATATACGTATATTCTGTATATTCTGACAACTTATAACATCCAATATCACATAGCCTAACAAAATAATTTTCACTAATTCAATTTAGATACGTTATGGTATAATCAACTCAAGTAAAAACAATGGTCGTTAATCATTATTTATCAATAAAGTTAGTTTAAATGTTTAAAATGTATACTTAAATTGGTAGTTCTATAATCTATAATATATATGATATATATATAATGTATTGTGTACATACTTATAGGCTATAGCCTGTAATAGATTAAAATTATTAAATAGTAAAAGAACTTGATAAAAAAATGTTGTTAATCATAATTTTAACAGTATAAAAAATAGTCTGCAACATTTTTACACAATATAATAGGTATTTAACGGACGTAATCACTACTTGTACATGACTTATAATACAATTATTTACATTTTATTTACATATATTATTATTTGGTTACATTCCTTAAACCATTGTTTTTCTTCACCACAATCATGGTAACTAACATAAACACACCGATCCATCCGGACGCGGACAAAAATCCTTTGTAGACAGTCGGGTGCGTTATTGACCAGTCCCTGGCAGATAAAGCTCTGAACGATTCCGTCGATAACGTAATCGGCAAAATCCATCCAACTGATCTCAATATCCAGTGCATGCCTTCGAGTGGCCATATCATCCCACTAAGCATGGCTAGAGGGAAGAAACTTCCCAAGCCCATGAATGTGGCAGACGTATCGGTGTTGCAGAACACCGAGACCATAAATCCTTTATAAAAAAAAAAATAAAAATATTCATGTTGAGTCATCGAGACAAGAACGTGTAGAATGCGGCTACGCAAGCACGTTTCTTAATTCTGCCCCCCAGAAACCGTTTGTTGTCCAGCTATTTTATAGAGAATTATGTTTAATATGTATACCTATATATATATATAGTTTTTACTCACCGTAACACATTCCACTGGTCCCCGTCAGGAATAGCAACGACAGAGACCACACTAGACTCCCCACCATAGGATTATCAAAGAACACAAACAACACCAACATCATCAACGCCGTTTGAACGCTCAAAACGATGTACTGGACCACAATGTGAGACAATATTACTTCCGTCACCGTGACGCCTTGAAAACAAAAAAAGATTTGATAAGTCTTAATAGATGCACAGGGCGGCGTTCGAACTGTTTACAATTTAGATATGATAGTATTTTAAATAACTTATACCGGCAACTAGACTCCTCTCCAACAATCCTCCCATCTTTTCCATGAGTATCGCTCCCACGGTGAACACCATCGGGAGATAGAACTCGAATCTGTGGATCAAAATATTGCCATATTAAAAAGGATATTGCACACGCCGTCATTAATTGTTGTGGATTAGTGTGCTAATTTGATAACATCGCGCAATGTACACATGTTTATTATTGTCTATAATGTCGTATATCGTAAGAACATGTTGGTCAGTGCGCGTTGCTGTTATATCATTAAGAATTTATTTTTTAATATAATGAAAATAAACCAACAGTGATATGATAGCTGGGGCTGTGAAATGTCCAAAACTTGGGTTATTATCTCCGTAAATTGCGTCTTCCAACTAAACAATACAACAAATAAACGTATTTTTATACTAAATAATGTCCAACAATAATTTTTAAATGTTATACCTTGATCGGTATATCGGCCATTGCAACGGGCCAATCGCAATCTCTGAATACACTTTCTAAGAACATCACATACCTTGAAAGCATATCCCTTCGTAATAGATTACTTACGTATTGGTCTGTAACAATGATGTACAAAGATTTTTAACATTACAATAAATAACAGATTGCGTTTATAATAATAGATATAATATTGAGTACATACTGGACATGTCTTGCCATATATTGACATCACTAATATTTAGGGTCCTTTCAGTTAAATTATCGGGCATTTTGATTCGTGCGCCGAGCGATTCTGAATAACCCTCTTCGAAATATAACACTCCCCAAACCTTATTCTTCTTGACAGCAAATTTCGCTTCGTCCAGAGAATCGTACTCGATCTAATTTAGCAATTGTACGTATTGTTATTTGGTTTTAATCGACATTGGAAATAGTTAACTTATAACTGTAATTTTAATACTGACCAATTTGTAACTTTTATCCTTCAAGTTTTGTAAATATCGACAACTTAACGGTACACTGAAATTGCATCCGCTCGACGGATAACTACTGCAACTTGACATACCATTTTTAAGCTCTTCGTTGACTACTCCTAATTTTAATCCTTGGGGATCACGACCAATACAGGTGCAAAATAAATAGCATTGCACAACAGGCAAGATCATTAGGAAACACATGATCCTACATAAAATTAACGCAAGATGATATTAATGTGTTTTAATTATTTTTGAACTGGACACTTTTATATGTATAACAGTAAAATTATATAACTTAATATATAATATGCCTAACTTAGCGGTTTGTATTACTGGGTAAAATATACTACTGTATGGTTTTATGATATGAATGGTTAAATCTTAATAGAAATTTTGTTACTATAAAAATTGTAATAATCGAATTATGATTTTTTTTTTTTTGTAGTCATTGATTCGAGATAATTATAAACTTATTTAAATATTTATTACGTACGGTATATTTCTTTTCATCCAGTAAAAGTTTTTTAATAATTGTGCTAAAATTCTTGATTTTGAACAAATATTATCTGGTTTCAATGGTGCCAATGGTTTTTTATCTGGTACAGGATATGTTTCAATATTCTAAAAAAAATAAATATTAATTATTTACAATTTTTTAAAATATATTTATAATGATTACTGAAATCATAATTTTAAATAAAACTACACATATAACTAATTTTGACATACACAATTTTCATCTTCTTTGTCCATGATACTGCTTCTTGTTTGGCGTTTGCTAAGCTCTAGAAAAGCTTGTTCCAAAGTTGAGCAGTTGTGTTTTAAAAGAAGTTGATTGGGAGATTCTTCAGCTAACAAAGTACCATCTCGCATTAGCCCAATCTGTAAACATACAATAAAATGAAATATTGAGCAAAATATATAATCTATACACATGAACAAAAATATTCTCATGAAAAAAAAAATTATAAAATAAATCATCATAAATGCTTCCCTATATACTGAATAATACCAATAGATATTTTCTCTACTCGTGCCTTTTCATGTTGTTTTAATTTCTCTATACTATCGTAAAATGTATTTATTGGATTGACGGTGCTCTAAATAGTAGCTGAGTAGATTAAGACATTTTAGCGCTCATCATATCAATGTAGGTATACATAATCAAAGATTGTTATTAACTGGCTAGTGGCTACCAAACAATTAATCGTTTTAATAATAATATTAAAATGTTAGCAAACATTCCTCCGCACTCAACTCTCGATTTTTTTTAAAATTATTAATAAACAAATAGGTAGTGCTTTCACTAGATGGCTTCTTCCCTCATGTTTTCGTGTTAAAAAAAAAAATATTATATCTCATATTCTTATTGTGCCCAAGGGTACAGATTGTATATTTCTTGTTAAAAAAAAATAAAAATAAAAATAATAGGTACGAGAATTTTCAATTTCAATCACCCAAAACTACCAACTAGATACAATTTTCTACCAAAAACCTTCTTTGAAGTTGGAGATCAATACATTTCTTCTACAAGAATAAGTGTTTTAGACACAAAAATAAAAGCACATAATTGTAAAACCAATACATTTTCGATCTGCTCAGAATCTAATATCATCAACTGATATTTTTTATAACCACCCCCGCGTTATTTCATAAAGTATTAATATATTTATATATTGTGTTTCATTAACTCGTATATTCTTTTTATATAGTTACATAGCTAATGATTACCTACCGTATGAGCTTGTCTGGCTTCTTCAATATAATGCGTGGTTATTACAACTGTTTTATTTCCATTGGCTGTCATGTCTAGAAGATGTTGCCATATGCTACAGGAATTCAATAAGTAATTAATTATTAATATACAGAATATTAATGAAACACACAAGTAATTTTACTGACATTATATCTACGTAGCTTAAGGTACTTACCTAGCACTCAGCACGGGATCTACTCCTACGGTAGGTTCATCTAATATAAGAAGTTGAGGGTCGTGAAGCAATGCGACCGCAAAAGACACTCTTCTTTCTTGACCGCCACTAAAAAAATGATATTACTGTAGTCTATTAAGTATAATTACTTAAGCTATTAATACGTTTCTATTAAGATACATAATTATATTTCTGTTTTTGATGAGGTTTAAAAAAAATACAACAATATAATAGTAAATCTTGACATTTTAAATTACAATTAATTTGAATAGGTACCTAATGTTATAATAACATCATTGATAGCTATACTATTATGCATAGGCAGTACCTATAATATAATATAAGTTTAAATTTACCTTAGTCGACTAACGATATTATTTTCATGAGGAAGTTCTAAAAATTTTAATAGTTCATACGTTCTGGTTTCTATTTGTTTATGACTCATACCAAATAAACGGCCATAATAGGTCATTATTTCTTTAATACTAAACTCTTGGTACAGAGCGAGTTCCTGAAAAGAAAAATGAAAATATTTAAATAAATGTATCTATAGCTAAAATATTTTAATAACAATTACTTGAGGCATGTATCCAATGTTAGACTTCGTTCTAGCTTTGACTTGTATATCCCCAGCATCGAGCTGACACCGTCCAACCATGCAGCTGAGTAATGTAGTTTTTCCACAACCACTGGGACCGAGAAGGCCATATCTATAAACCAAAATAATCCGATCAATTATACAAGCCATAAGATAAGTTAGGAAGCTTTTACTTTCTCAATTTTAAATATAGGTACAGATAATATTACATATTCTATTTTTTAAATATTTTACTAGATGTTGGTCTATACACAAAAATGCGGCAGTTTTTCTGGTTAACGCGTATGAATATAATAGGTATGATTAAGTCTTGTACCTATATATTATTATTAGGTACCTATTGACTATTATCATTATTGCATACATTCATACAGATTATGTATAACGTTAAGTGTTCTCAATATAATGTGAATAATTAGCTAATGGGTTTTAATATGGCATTAATGTGTAACGATAAAATATTTTAATATTACTATACATAGATATTACTAATTTATTATGTATGTAGTATACAGACTTACACATGTGTGTAACTCCAAAATGATGGTTAAAGTCAAATTATAATCCTATCTTTATCATACTAATAAAATATTTAACTTAATCATATAAAACCCAGAAATCAAATATTATAATATTTTAAGCAGGCACTAATATTTCTATCAATCAATACTACCAGCTATATTAATTAATTGTTACAATTAAATATTATTTTGATCAAGTGCTATTCAAAATGTTAATTGATTTATTACTTGGAGTTAAATGATATTGATTAAGATTTCTTCAAAATTGCATTGCCTTTGTAAATAAACTTTATTTAACTTTTAGTTTTTGCGGTACGCCAATATACAGTATAAAACGTAACTGATAGGTATAGAAAGTTTACATAATTAGTAAAGACATTATGATGTACAGTATATATTTGTATTATGTCATTGCATCAATGACCCTGATGTATAGTTAAATAGTAATTGCCTTTCTCCGACTATGATATAAGTATATATATATATATATATATATATGTACACACAATTTGTCGATTAATATAATATTATATAGGTAATTTTATATTACGATAGGTAACGAGATTTGTTCCCAAATTCATGAACACCATTCTGTTTTACTTACTTATTATTTTACTATGAAAGTAAAAGTCAAAATATTTTTGTTAAATAGCAATAATGTATTTTTTAGATTACATTCAGAATTTAATGTTTATAAAATAAATGTATAGCGTGAAAATTGTAATTATTTGCTTAAATTTCCTCATAACTGAAGAATATACTATACATATATAGGTACAACATCAACTATAATATAGATAGATTGAGTTTTTATTCCTCAAGAAAGTAATTTCTTCACAATTATAAAAATGTTTAGGTATAAGGTCTTTTGGCTACATTATAAATTATTCGAAACAAATCAAAACTAAAATTTTTTTAAGTTTAAGGCGTATGGTCAATATAGTAACATAAAAATATAAATTATAGGTATCTTAAAAATATTGATTGTATTTTGAACATTTACAGTCTATAGTACTCACATAGTTCCTTCGGGTACAGTCATATTCAGGCCTCTAAGAACGACACTGTGAGGACTGTATCTCTTGTATGCACCTCTGACCACAATAGCTGGTGGATTATCACTTCCATACTTGTCACTTAGAGCCATTCCGGGTGATTCCATGTTTAAACAATTTTATACTATCAACTCATCACCTGAAATAAAATTATCGTAATGATATAATTTTTTTGTAAGCCTTCAACTATATTAATTAATATTAATATTATGATACAAATAACAAATATTCGCAATATTACAATATTATTTTTGTATTTTCATACAGAACACTTTTCAGTAAACCCCAGATGTAATAGTTTCATCAATTATTAAATCGTTTATTATTAATTTGAAATGTCCGTCATGTTAAAGATAATTACTAATTTAGTGTTAAGCACTTTATACTTCTGACTTATTGTTTATCAATTATGTAATTGTTTAAGAATTAATCAAACGTGTAGCAAGGAGGAGTAGAAATTTCATATTTATTTTACACTATTATTCCCTGTCGAGATATTAAGTAATCATAATTATAACTAACCGTGTTTTTGTTATTTTATTGATATGCCTATAATATAAATGTTCATTATATACGTAATTCTAATATACATGCCTATACAGCTCTTAATGAGCATTTTTTTAAAAAGATTTTAATGCTTATTTTTATGTACATTGTCACAATATTTTACTCATTGATATAGCATTCTTGAAATTTTATTTGACACTATAAGCCGAATCATTGAGAAATGATGTGAGAATTTCTACAGTTAGTATCTATAGTTACGCAAACTCCACCGGAGGTACGCATTATGCACAGTTAATCACTAAAATTAATTCAATTGAAATTTCTTAAACACATCCAAGGTTGTATATTATCAAAAACAACGCATGTGTAAATTTGTAATACCAAATTATAAAATAAAATTCGATATCGATTAACCATTTTTATGTTTTACATTTATAATAAATACCAGCTATACTTATAGTACCTATATAATATAGAGTATCATACCTGTATATAATACTTTAACGATTTAAATGCAGATATATTATTAACTATCTAAATAGCCAAGCTTAGAAGAAAAGCTCGTAGAAAAAATAAAAAATCTAGAAATTAATCAAAAAAAAAATGTTTTTAAAATGGGCATTAAAACTATACTACGAAATAAAAATAATATTGTGTTATTGCAATAAAATACAACTACATATTTTCAATTGATTTAAAATGTGAAATGTAAAATAGCCAATAGGTACCTACAAAATATGGAGTATGGGCGTATGGTTTAAAAATTTAAAAATAATCAAATTTTAATCATTAAAAAATATACGTTACCTACGAAAATGTATTATTGTTTTGCCTAAATTTATATTCACAAATCACATATTATTATAATTTATGAGGCAAAATCTGCACTAATAATTATTAATCTACATATATAATCAAAAATGTATGTCTATATTTATATAACTTAGTTAATACGCTCAGACTACAGAGTTTATAAAAGACATATTCACTGTTGTAAAAATCAATCAGCTATAATGACAACAAAAATGTTTTGTATTTGTTTTCTCTTATAATGTCCACTAATTAGGTACCGCTATAACAATGCAATTTAAATATTCACCAATATCTATCCAGTAATAATTTATAATATATTCTACTGATTTTAAGCTAATCTTAGATCATAAAATATATAGAAATAAAGAAAAAAACTAATATATTATGCCTAAAGTACCTATGATTTATTCTTACACAAATATAAGTACCTACCTATTTTTCAAATAAATTATAAAATGTTGGTACACACTAATTATAGTATAAGTAATATAGGTATGTACATATAATTTATAACCTATGTCTTCCAAAAACTGCATTATCCTACTGTATTCTATGAATCTATGATACGTTACTATATGTAAACCACACTACCACTGCAGGTCCCCTCCAGAGAACTGGACCCTAAATCTTCAGTTGCATTCAATATTTGCATAGCTTTCCCATCCATACTACGAGTTTGATAATAACGTATTTAAGATATTACCTATTCGGTATTAAAATATTATAATTATTATAATAGTATTATGGTATAAATATATAATTGGTGATGATTTATGATTAATTTGTTTAACAGTAGGTATTTATGAAAAATAAGTATATACTATTATAACAATAAATAACTAAATGTATAAACAATACCAAAAGTCTCCAATATCACTACTTTAGCCTAACGCTTGACAAACGTCTCAGTTGGGCAAAACATATAAAAATTAAATACGCCCCTCTAAAACTATTAGAAAGAAAAGTACCAATATAAAAATTATTACAGCTCCACAGTAACAAATAAATTATGAATAACATATATAACAATCCGATGTACTACCCAGTAAATAATATGTTGGTAGCTTTGATAAAAAAAAATTACTTGGTAGCCATTCAAAACTCAATCTTAATACCAAACTACTAATGTATTAGCAATTTATCATGCCTATACGAACTTACGGAATACAGATATGGGGTGCGGCTAAATTTTCAAATTTAAACAAAATACTTGATTATCTTGCGCATGATAACTAACATTCATATATAAATAAAAAATATTAGCTTATAGCCCAGACTCCGATATTTTTTTATATCCTAAAACAACATTGATTTATATAATAACGTTACTGAACACGTACCTCAACAATATTTGTCATTTCAAAAATCTACGTCACGATTAGAATGGTTCTAGTAAATTAAAAAATTGCTTTTAAATTAATTTATAAATGTTATTGTACCTATAATATATTACGTTTCATTGATTATTATGTTTTACGACTCATCATGAACAAAAACTTCTAATTTTATGATTTTCCCAAATGAAAAAATGTATGCGTTAGATAGGTTGTCGATTTTTACATTAATATTTTTGTAATATTTATGCATGTCACATATTCACAATTCACATGTACAATACGTGTATGACGTCACGAAGCATTGTATACATATTTTTTTAATCGAACTCGAAGTCAGTTTGAATGTAAAAATACTACCTATTATTATTATTAGTATTATTATTTCGTTTTGTATTTCACATAAGTGTTCTCTGTCATATTTTCGTACTGTATTAGAGCTCTTGAAGCACATTCCGAGGACTTAAACGAAAGGACTCTAAATTCGTTGTTTAATGATTTCACCTTCTTCGAGGTTAGGTTAGATTAAGATTAGGTTAAAGATTCATTAACAAATCAGTTTACGAATTAAGTATATTCATTTATTATATTCAATAAAAAAAAATTGAAATTAAAAGATCCTTTGCCGTACAACGAATCATTGATTAATTTTCAATCATATAGTGTTTCCATCTAATATATGCACTCGATATTTAATTGACATTTAGAATGACAAATTTAATAAAATTTGATCTATTTAATAAAACCATTTCTTAAATTACACGAAAATGTTTACAAAACTATGCTGTAGAACTTAGAAGTTTGAAAATTTCATACTATTAACCCACTTTCTTTATAATATATTATGATGGATTTATTTAACTATACTCGTATTTTACCTAAATAAGATTTAATTTTTACAGATTGATCTTAATCAATTTAGTGTTGTGTAAGTATAATAGCTGTATAGGTAGGTACTATAAATTATTTGTTATGTATTATCGTTGTATCTGCCTTTATCATTATGATTCCAACAAAAATTTGTCCGACTATATTATAGCACTTCAGAAAAATATTTATTATTATAATATACGCACAATGCACAAATCGTTTTGAATTTTAAATTATAATAATATTCCGCATACATACCTACATCATATTTTATTTGTTTTGATATTATATCAAATACGTCGATGAATGTCAATGTACTGTTGAACTAAAACTACGAAAAATTGTAGACATAAACATATTGTTATGTAGAATATAGGAATATAAATAAAATAAAATGAGACATAACTAAAAAAAAAACTAGTATTTTATATCTTGTTTTAATATTACGAGTATACACTACGCGATTGTATTTTTATATTATTATTATTATATATCCTGGTATACGGAATGATTTCTGAGTGAAAGTGGTCAGCGCGTAAGAAACCAGTTGGGTGCTCATAACAACCACGTTCGTTACATAATTGTGTACAAAATATCCTGAGAGCAAGTGACCTAATATTAACAAACTCGATCGGGTTATTGAACATAATACTGTAGTTCCGACTTTTGATGAGAATTTCCGGTATCCTAATTATGATTTTAATATGCGAAATCATTTTATATTTTTACTATAGTACCTACATACAATTAAATGTTTAAACGTTGTTACCGCACTATTATGTATAATTTATCATATTCGAGATTTATGCACGTGCATTTAGAAGAATATAATATATCTTTATCAAAGTTAAACGCAGTCCTGTAGAAAAATGTATATACCTAAATGATGTAATAGCTCGAATACTCGATTGATTTGGAAAACTTTCAAAATTTATTTTATTCAATCTACTGATGCGATTCAACAGTTTATTGTGACAGTATTTTTTTCTTACTTATGCTAAATAATATGATATGAATGTAAACGAGGTGTTTTAACTATTATTAATACATATTATGACAGTTATAATAATTGTTCAATGTATAAATAATACATGCTAAAGTTTAGGAAGATTTTACTATTTAGAATACGTGTTTGAGATCCAAGTGTGATTCTAACAAAAGTATATATAATAACGTCTAGTAAATATTGCGAGCATAATGTAAGCTATATAATTTTTATGAAGTAGATATAAATTCCTATAGTGCAATTCAAATACAAGCTATCACTGATTTATTTTGCACAGTTAAAATTATTGTTCTATGTGTAGGTAGTTTTATGTTTTTGAAATAAATAAATTTTACTTTTATTTGTTAATAAATTATAGTAAATTTTTTAGTGAGAATTGAATACTGATTAAATAGATATACAAATAACTAGAAAATTATTATTAAAAACAAAAAACAAACTATTTATATAGTCTCATAGATTTTCCAAATGGCAAGAACAAATCCAATTTACTCAAATTAAAAACAATAAAAAACATAATATTTACTTATCAAGAGTAGACGTCAAATATATCAAAAAACTTTTTATAAACAGTAAAATATTAAAGTATTGTTATTGATATTCATTATTTTAACACGATTAAAACACCCTGCACAATATAATTAGACTATAATTTTGACGTTTTAAAATAAGTTAGTTAAAGTTATTACTTACGTACCATTAAAGAGTGAGACAATTAAGAAAGATCGTTTGGATTACACGTGTGTCTTACAAGACCAGAATACGTATACTGTGGTACATGTGACGGGATAACCAATTGTTGATGGTAGCTCGGAATAATGACGTAACCATTTTACCACATCCTTCTTGAGATAGTTCTGTTATAATAACACAAGGAAGGGAGATAGTAGGAAATATCGCTCGTCTTAACGGCAAAGGTGCAGTTTTTATACTGCAATCAGGACATTGCAGTAGACGATAACATAATATGAATAATAATGATACATGGCTGGTTAGCAAAGCCTGTGGACTAATTATACAGATCAATTATCTTATTTTCGTTAGTGTTGTACATGTCAATAGAATATACCTACCTTCAAATTAATATTTTGAACTAGATCATACAAGTATTAATTATATACTTTTAATGTAAGTAAAAAAAAAATTAATATATAAATACATATTATATGTGATTGCAAACTGTACGAGTATGAGTGATATTTGAGAGGAGGGCTTGAGTGTTCTTATAAATTAACCCTCAGTTTAGAAATATAATAATATTATACATTTCAATTTACTAATATATTACAAGAATAAATAACTGCAAATTTAATATTTTTTCTTATGAGACAAACAATACATAACATATCATAGTCATTATGACTGTGCATGATGTATATTATTAAAAAATTATGACGTTTGCAATCATTCAAGTGGGTTCACTTATAAAATTATCAATTATTTATTAGTAAGTATATATAATACATTTCACATTACTTACCATTTTCATGTCTTCATAAATAATCTTTACCATCACTATCAACACTCGTCAAATGATCATCAGGTCCCGAATTCTAACACAAATCTACAAATTAAAAAAAATATTAAACTTTTTTCGGAGCATATTAAATATAACCATCAAATATATAATAATAGACAATATTCTACAATACCACTCATCGTTTTAATAATCGCTTAGAGTTATGTAATCCGATAAATACCATTGTGATACAACAATTACATTTTTATCATTTATTTATGAATGTGATAAATACATTGATTAATAAATACAATAATAATAATGGAAAAAAACTGAGATAAGCAGATGGGTCATCACAGCAGTATTGCAATTTATGAGTGTCTCTAAACTTAAAAGCGTTCAATAGCCGGTTGTATAGTCACGCATTGCATTCGAAAATCAATATTGTACTATTGTACTATTTGTACCTACTTATTATATTATCCAAAAATGGTCGAAATATTGAAATAAGTTGATAATACTCGTGACATGAGATTTTTCACCGTTGTTTTGTCATATTTTTCAATAGATACTGCTAGGAACTTCGAAAATTAAAGGTTTACATTTTAAAATGTAAAACGTAACGTAAATGATCTCGGTATGTGGCCCATACATGCCGGTGCGAGGGGTGTGCACGAAGTGCGATCGCACAGGGCCTCGCAATTTTTTAATGGTGTTTTGTACGATTGTAACAATTATTTTTTCATCATTTATCCAAGAAGTGGGGAGGGGGGCCTTGTTTTTATAAATTTCACAAGGCCTCCCGAATCAGAGCATCGGCACTGGGCTCATACCTTACTAATATTTACTTAAGGTTAATGTACTATAATCAGCTACATCTGATTGTTTTTCACCAATATCTAGGTGTTTTTAGTAACTATACAGTATACACAATGCACATGAGACACAACACTAAGGGTACTAACTACTTACGGCCTACGACCTACCTACTAAAATACTACACAAGCAACTATATACGTGTGCAACTAAGCAGCATAGGTTTTAGGATAACTTGTCTATAAGACTATGAATCCAAGTCAAAAGATAACAAAACATTATCAACGAAACATAATAGCACGTATAAGTACCTATTAAAATTAATTATGATACATTGATATTTGATATGAGAATCGATTAAATATTTATAATATGGTACACACAGACGCACAGTGCATATTACGGTTATAGATATATTTATAATACCAATATTATGATTTATAAATTTTAACCACGAATATAATATAATTAGAATGCACATACAAGAGATTTACAATTTTTAATATGGTAAATAATATTATAATATTATACTTGAAAGTTTTTTTTTATTATTAAAATTTAAAATTAACAGCACTATAATATACATATATTATATTATATTATATATATTTAATAAAAAAGCCTCAAAACAAAAGAGAAAAAGTTACCTATGATTGGTTCAATCAATATTCTAAAATGTTTGATTTTTACAGCTAAGAATTAAATATGATACGGGCTAAGTATAAAAAACATATTAATAGACAAAAATTGAAAATACTCAACTACAAGGCTTTGTAATTTGCTGACAATTTTAAAAATATGCTCTTAAAATTATCTGGGTCGAATCTTCAATCTATATCTACCCAATTGTGAAAAATTCTTGGAGGCTTGGAATCCTACCCTGTGTCTATACACTGACGTGTGAAACCTTCATTCGCACGCACATACACACACGTATTATAGAGGCAAATAAATATATACTAATCTAAAAAATACGATTATATAGATACCTAGTTAATATATTTACGATGTGCCTAGACAATATACTTAATATAAAATAATTTAACTTATAAGATATATTAGATTTTTTAGACTGAACGCTGAATAACTGTATTAGGTACTTACGATTCTTAAAAAATTGGTAGAGAACCTATATAACCTTGGGAATAGAGATAAATATTTTCATATCAAATAAATATTATGCGTAAAAATATTAGGTCGTTCCAAAACACTCAGCTGTCCTTGAAACAAACAGAACTATTTAAATGCATTGAATTATTGGAGACTGGAGTATATGAATAGATACTTTTAGAAAGTTAATCCTTGAAATTTATGAGACAGGCACCTACCCAAAATAATCGTTGATAAACTTCCTATATTAAAAATATTAAGGAACGAATTGGTGTATCGCGCATGGTCATAATATATAATAAATACATAATACGCAATGTTGAGGTTGCAATTCGTATTGTTGTTTACGATTACAATCGATACGTATTATATGGAATATGGATAAATAAACAACTGAAGACCAATTTACCTATACCTACAATATATACCTAAACCCAAATCCAATATATTTATGAATTCTATATAGCACCATTGCACCAATATAAATACAATTAATTGTATAGCTTACATGCTCGATGTTAAATGTTAGTGAATCCATATTAATCAATGTCTATTCAAAATGTGACTGACCACAGTTAACAAAACAATAAACAGATGACTAGGCAATTAATTGAATTAAATATGTATATGACTTGGTGTTAGTAGTTGGTGTAATAATAGAAAAAAATTCAATTCAAAAATACCTGCGTCCTGCGGTACAATTTTTTTGAAATTAATATTTTACTTAAAGTTTAAATAAAAAAGTCCTTAGCGATTCTTTGAGTAGTGTAATTTATATTGCAAACAAATCTTGACAAAGCCTCCAACTTGAGCAAAGATATATATTGATGATGAACATGAAAATATCTGGATACTCGGGAATAATAGGTACTGAAATAGCCAACAAACAAGCCTCATACTTTTTTAATCAATTAAATATCACACGCATGATGACTCAAAAAAATATATAAACTTTACTATTAAAATCAAATGTCAAAGCATTTGGAACGAAAACAAAAATGTTAGATGAGATCAAAGATGTTACTAATCGATGATGAAACCCATATTTTAATCGTAAAAAAGATATTGTCCTTAAAAGAATACGTATTGATCACATTATATTTACTCACGATTTTTCGATGGCCTTCAGAGAGGAATCTTCTATATCATATGCCAAACCTGTGGAGCCGAACTTTTTGATATTTATTATTATTATATTTTTTGGAAAGTATGTATTTTTTATTTCATATCTAGTAGAATATTATTTTTCTGAAAAGGTGGCTATTTATTATACCTACCTATTTCAATTTATAAAAATCAAATTTTGAAAAAATAACCTAGAAGTAATAAATAGGTAGGTAGTAACTATTAAAAGTTTGATAAATACGGATCATCGGAGTATAGTGAAAAAATCAATTTAAGGGCTAGAGGTACCACTCCAATCATCCACTCATAAAAACTTTACATACCCACTTATAGGTACTTATCAATTATATCAAAAATGTTAACTAATCATTTAAAATTCTAAAGAATTTTGAAATCTGAATGAGAAATAAAAAAAAAACGTATAAGTCACTCTGTTTGCGTCGAGTGTTTCTCGTTATTGAGTGGATCATTGAATGGATGACGTGTTAAATTTAAATTCAATTATAATCATTATTCATAACATATACCTACGAAAAAAATTCTGAGCTGAGATGGTCTGTGAGCAATGAGCTTATATTATATTTCTAAAGATATTTTTTCATATATTTATAAGTACCTATTAAAATAAGTAATTTTGATTTCTATCAGTAATACTCTAATACGGTAGATACTAGATAATAATCTTCATAATAATAATATAATAATTATTTTAATATTAATTTATAATATAATACTACTAGCTATGTATAAACTTAAAAATTAATACCAAACTTAATCTTAATGTTGGTTAGGTTAGTGAATTGGTTTGCGGTATAAAAAGTTTGAAATTATACTGAATATTTTGAAAATGTCTTTGTTTATTGACTAAAATTATTGTTAGTGATAATATACGCTGCAGAGTCGAAAAGTTTCAATTCTAGAGTATAATTTTTGAATCAAAACAATTAGCTTAAGTCGTTGGTTTTTGATTAAATAGTTAATAACTTTGACATATTTTGAATTTTAAATATCTTATTTAAACAATAATTTCCAATCCTCGATTATTAAAAGTAACATTTTCAGAATTTTCTTAAATAAATTACAAAATTTTGAGATATTGTTGAATTTTCTAAACATATAAACTTAAAAGTTAGAACGCTTATAAAAAAAATTGTGACTGTATTTTTGATATTTTATAATTTATTTTAATTTAAAAACACTAATATTAGATGGAAATTTCAAATGTTTGTATTTATTTATTTAATGAGTTAGTCGAGATCGAATAATGTAAAAATGTTCTTTTTGACAAATTTGTTTAGATTTTTTCAGATTATTTTGAATAGTATGTATCTACTTGAGTTATGTTGTTACTTATGATCAAAATCTGAAGCCGCAAGTTCGGAGAACACCCACACAGTCGAATATAAAAATCGTTAGACCCAAAATGTGATGACTTACAAAACCCTCATATAGTGGTTAAAACACAATTACAATACAATCATCATTCTACTGGTCCACTCAGAATCTAAATGTACAGGTTCATTAAAAAAAAAATAAAATCTTAAAATACCATAAAAGAAAAAACATTTTTTTCAAACATACACGGTGTAACAGTTTATTTTTTAAATAGTGATAACAATAAAAGTTATTTAATTTTTCAGGTCATTCTGTTGTACTTTGACACCTTGTAAATACGTCATAATATATCAGTTATAGGTAGGTACATATGTGAATAGAAATCACTTACGACAAATGTTATTATACAAATATTATGCTAATAATAACATAACATACAAATAGTTGCATATTATATTTTACAGTTGTTTCAGCTGTTGTTTACCCCTCACACTACACAGACCTGATATAGCTAATACCTAACCAATATTAGTTATATTACTAATAATATTGACTACGATAATAACGTTATACTATATAGATAAAACCGCATGCGCAGACGGTTTTTATAATAAAACGGTCATATCAAGAAAACTTCCTGTACATTATATTATTATATTATATCGGATGGATAGGTATACACGTCGTCGACCGCTGTTGTAATAATACCTACCTACCTATATTAGTAGGTATACCTATATACTTAATCCACGACTGCCACTGCTTGTGTAACGCGCACGACGAACGTATATAAATATATATACCATCGCTATTATATTATATATATATAGATAGGTGCCGGTACATAATTATATATATATATGTACTTATATAAATATGCACTGCACACACACAAGCACAGCTGCAGATTTCTCCGTCTTCAAAAACACTTTCCTCCGTTTCCGCACACCTTAAGGTCAACACGGGTACGGCCCTCTTTTTATTCGGTAACCGTTGCGATGTGATGATGTTGATGACAACGCGTTACACAATATTGAACATAATACGACGTATACCATCTGATCGCGCATAGTGTTTTAGTGTTTATCTATATAAATGTATATGCTTATTAGGTAGGTACCTATATTTACTCGGCACATTCGAACGTATTCAAATATGATATAAGTATAGGTAGGTATTAAAATTCCGACGATGTTTAGCTGAGAAAATATACGCACAACGGGTCAACAGATTTTATTTCTTTAAAAAAAAAAGCGGAAATCCGAAATAGTATAAAATATTTTGACGTAATGGGTATAGCCGTTGTTTCGATGTAAGTCGAGCGGTCGTATAAATTTGAAAAATAATATAAATAACAATAATACACCATTCCCATGCGTACCTATGTATCTGCTAGGTCTAAACTTATTAGATTTTATTGATTTTAGTAACCATTCTTTTATCATGAATATTATGATAGTTACTAAAACGGTCTAGAAACGACCGTCTAAAGTCGAGTAGTTGTCAGGTAACTTTTTAAAGTAAATTTACTGCTCGCATATGAAAGTGTTCTGTAAAAAAAATTCACAGTTATAAGTGTCTATAAATATATAGGTATTATATGAGTTATCTAATCCATTATGGAGTTCTAACTAATATTCTTTAATTTAATAATTTATCCTGACAAAGTTTCAGACTTTTAGAAGGTATTCACGAATTCTTAGCAGTATGATTATCACACGATAAATACCTAACCATATTAATACGGCCAATGACCGCAGGAAGAGTTTTAAAAGTAGCAAAATATTTCGCGTTAAGTCTTTAATTTAAGAACATTGCCTATATTTCTATAAGTAAATTAGAGAATTGTGATTTAAGCAGTTAAATTGATACTGTTAAATAAGTAATATGTAAGTACTAATAAATCCCATATTTGCTAGTGCCTTAACAACGAAACAGTTATAAACAATTAGTTTATAACTCAGACACTCAAACTTATTTATATACCTACATAGATATATATAATCAAGTTCATATATTATATTATACAATCCCAATGGCCAAGTTGCCGAGGGTTATTTCTTTAATAATAATAAAAAATTTATTATACATTTTAAATTTACTCTCTTGACTTACCTATAATTGAAATGAATAAAATCTGAATTTTTAAAATTTCAAGAGCTCGTGGTAGTCAGTAATAATGAGGTATTTAAGCTTGTAGATAATTGTGCCTAGAATTTTTCTTTAGTAATCTAAATCTCTGAAACTGGAAAACGGATTTTATTGTTAAGAGTGCTGTATTTTGGCTTGGATATAAGAACAGTAAAGAGTTTCAGACCTATCTGAGAATCTGAGATATCAAATTTACCTTACCCTTAATGATTCGTTCACCACAGAAAATTACACACAATCAAAATGCATTACTTTAAAATCCTACAATATTTATAAGACTGATTAGAGTGATGATTTTTACCCATCTCTGCCTATATAGTTCTTATAAATTAAGTACCTGCCTAATTACCTAATTACTACCTTAGACTATTATTAACACTGTCATAGTGTAGGTTCACAGCATCAATTTCAATTACCCAACATATAGTTTCTAATACTGCCATCATGCGCGATATAAATATATAGGTTGACTGTGACGTATTTAAGGGAGTCAGGGGGGTGGGGCTTGAGCCCCGGGTGGTAAATTTTAGTGACGCTAAATTTTGGTATTTTAAAAATTCTGCTGTATATATATTATTTATTTATTTAGTATTGACAGTAATTAGGTTAGGTTAGGTGTTGGGTTATTGTTTTCATACCTATCGAATTAACAACCCTAAATAATCCTCTGCTGGAAATTTCTGGCTTCGTACCTGAAAGAATCATATGAAATCAGTACTTAACAAAAATACTTAAATTATTCACACAGCGAAATTCGTGGAAAACATCGACATTTTATGTGATTATTAACACGAAAAACCAATTGACGCATTCAATTAAAAGTTAAAACCATTGGCGCAACTAGGTCTAAAATTTTGGTGGGGGGGAGGGCTGAAGCCCTACAAATAAATTTAGTCAATGTGAGCCAAAAGTGAAAAATGTAGTCATGTAGAATAGGTAGGTATGTACCAACTTTCAAAATTAACTATTGTAAAAATAAGTTGTAATTTAAAAAATAACTAGGGACCTAAGTTTCTAATCAAATATTTATTATAATAGCAATAGTTTTGGATTTCTTTTATTATTATACTATTATTTTAGATTCTGAACGGAGTGATGAATGTTTTTTTTTTTTCATTAAAGCCGCAACAACTAAGGTTATTGGCATATTGTACGATGTAAACATTAAATTAGGTGCTAGATAACATTATGAATATTAAGTACAATGTAGATTATTTATAAAGGTATAACGTTAAAATATAGAAGTACAGCATTGGAAGTGAGAGAAAGACGAAGAGAAAAAAAAATAAAAAATAAAAAAATAATAGAAAGTACAAAATAGATACAAATACAAATGTCAGATAAGGTTATACAAAAAGGTTACCTATTTTAAGAAACTTTATGATTTTGACAGTATTTTCATGATCGGGTCCAAGTGCTTCATATAGATGCTCAGATTTATTAAGGCTGTTCTGGTGTTTGCGTAGTTTCGACAGTATAGGAGGATATGTTTGACAGTTAAAGCTTCTTCACAAGTTGCACATAGGTCTGGGTCTTCTCGTCTCATGAGATGACGATGTGTAAGCCAGGTATGTCCAATTCTTAGTCTATTGATTCGAGTGATGAATGTATTGATTTTACAATGATGTACCTATGTTTTTTTTTGTCTGTGTATACTGTACAGCATAACTAGTCGTAATAATGCTTCTATTTCAAACTTTGGGGGTGGTTTCCGATGGAAAAGTAAATATCCTTGGTGCATTATAAAGGTCAAAAGTAAACATTGTCCAACAGTTTTAAAAAAAATCGATTTTTTTTATATGGTTGTAATTCAAAAATAATCACTGTAATTACTTAAATTTTTCACCATATGTTTATGTTAGTGTTATCTATATACAGTTTAATTTTCAAAATTTTACTTTTTTTGAGTTATTTATAGACCACTGAAATTTTCGATTTTTATGAGAATTTGTTTTTTGAAGTGTCGGTAAAAAAATTTTGGATGACCAAAAAAAATTGAAAATTGAATACAAGGTTCCTTATGAGTTGTTCTTATTGTAGCTAAAAAAAATTAAAAATCGTTAGTCACAATTTTTTTATAAGCGTTTATAGTTCAAATTTTTACGAAATCTGTCGAAAACGCGAAAATTTGCAAGTAATTTTGAAGTTGAAAAATCATAAAATTTTTTGTGTTTATAACTAAGGATTAAAAATACAACACTAAGTTTTCTATTAGTTTTCCTTCAAGTAGCTATAGAGAAAAATCAAAGCATCATTATAGGAAAAATTTTAAGTGCGTTTAAATTTTAAATTTTTACGAAATAACGTAACGATGATAACCTGCCTGATTTATCCTCAAACCAGGTATATGTATATCTATGATAATATAAGGTATTATTAATTTATAAATTATGATAACTACATGCAATGTTTTTGGAAAAATTGATTAACCATGCCTTATGCAAAATGCGTCCTAATTGAAAAATAAAATATTTGTTTCAAAATAGAATATATGACAATATTTAAGTATAATATATCCTAGACTGACAAATCATCTCCGTTCAGAATCGTTTTTCTTATACAATGATACCTATCATTGCATTCAAATTTAACCTACCCTAGTCCACCCCACCCCCTAATGTACAGCAGAGCGACATCCACTTACCCGCTTTTTTAAGTTACTTATACTACGAACTAATCCAAACCATTCTAAGGCTAACCTAACCTTTCAGACACATCGTTTGGTGATGATGACCAGGACTTGGGAGGAGTAGCAACTACTGGCTAGAAGAGTATGTTTTTTTAAATCCCTTCATAAACTTTCCAAAAGTAAAACGAAAACTCAGATATGTATTAAAAATCTGATATCGAGTCAGTCATTCGTACTTTGAAATTTCAGTTAATTTATTTTCTAATACATTTATGGTGTGGTCTGACAAGTGACAAATGTGGTTTAAAACGGAACGTGACGTGATGGTCTTGTGACCGTCATCATAAACAGGTTTCACTGTATAGCCTATAGCCACCTATAGCCACCTAATAGTTAGTTATATTCCTGATCCTTGGTGCTTCCGCTGCGGTCTGCGAGGAGCCGGAAGACTCAGTGGAGCTGTTTTATTGTCCGTAATGGGCGGCGGGTAGGCGGAAAAGCAGAGTTTAGCGTATGACGGGCTGGTGGAGACGATATTCGGGTAAAAGGAGGTGGCAGTCGAGAGGTGGACGGGTAGGGTAATAGTGTTGTTATTCCGTGGGCCGAAAGCCAGCTTTTCTGGGTGGTTAGAGGCCCCCACTTTTGTATAACTTAACATGTTGGTCAATAAACGATACAGCAACGGGTGTCACAGTGATACAGCAACAGTTCGCACCCGTTCCTCGGTTTTGAACTGGAAAAAAAAGGTAGTTATATATTATACATTTATACGTACACATTCCAGATTTATATGTAGACCATTTTTTATACCAACTCGTATAGGTATACCTACGTATCTAAGTATATAATGAAAATATTTTATTTTAAATGAAAAAAAATCGATGATAAATAATATTAGATACATATTACATATAGAACATAGGTAAGTACACTGTTCACAATGTTCACATTACATATTATCTAAACTCTATAGGTACATACATTATTATTTATTATACATATAATACGCAATTAACGTTACGGCTGCAGTTCTGTGTCGTCCGCCGTCGAGCACGCATGTTCTGCACTACCTACGTCGTCGCGCACGTAATTACTATCAGTTTTATTATTTAATTATATTCACATGTGAGTATGTGACGTGCTTAGCACGATGATACGCAAACCCGTCTGTCATATCCCGCTCCACTACACAAAAGTCAACCAAACGGATTTTGTCGTCCTCCTCTTCGTCAAATCTCGATACAAGTCTAAAGAAAAGCAAGTCTTATGTGACGTCAAATCGGTTCACTCCCCTCTCCGTGGTTGACAATCTCCCCGAGGTTTTTAGCATCCCTCCTGTCACATTCTCACTTTCGGCTCAACATGAACCTAGTACGCCAACATCAAAACACCCCGGTGATGGAAAAGTCGAGGTTAAGCGAGCATGCCAGCACCGCCAATTGTCATAAGTAATGTTACTAAATACTCCTCGTTGAAAGCAGATTTTATATCTCTGGCGGTGGGTACCGATGGCTTTACGGCTACCACCACAAGGGGTCCTCTCTAATCATCAAACCTCGTAATTTTGATTGTTACAGTAAACTTGTCGATTACTGCAACGACTCGGATTTAGAATGCCATAAATGGGCACCCCGTCATATCCACCCTTTCAAAGTGTTTATCCTCAATCTGAACCATACTATTCCTGTTGGCTGTTGAAGATATAGAGAAGGCACTCCGGGATTTGGGCTTCTCAATCGTAAGTGTGCTAAACGTCCGCCACCGAATTAGCAAACAGGCTCTACCACTATTCACCGTAGTCCTAGAAGCAATTGATTTTAACCGGAGCATCTTCTAATTATCTTCCCTCCTTAACACCAAAATAGTTGTTACTATTTACCGTTACCCTCCTCGATGCAAACAATTTCAGCGATACGGACACACTCGCTCTTACTTAGTGCATCACCACGTTGTGTCAAATGCGGGAACAACCATAACACCATGGACTGTGTCAAATCTTCGGAACTGTCTGCGAAATGTGCGTTATGTTCTGGCACACATAACACGAACTATAAAGGTTGTCCTTATAATTAAAAAAATTGTTGAACACCCATCATAAGAATGGCCACCTCAAGACCACGCCACCTGTACCACCATTAGTGCCCTCAAAGGCGGTCTTGTCTTGCCATTCACAGTGGAGCCCCAGTCTACGCACACCCGATACAAAGAAAAATCCAGGGCCAAGACGTACGCTGAAGAAACTTCAAGAAAATCAAACATTTCTAATAATGAATTAATATCAAATATTTTAATTATTAATTTCACTTCTATCCACACTCTTTTTAACTTATTTCTATCTAAGAATACCGTCTCTTCTTAATTATATCTTCCCCGGATCCAAAATTATAATCATTGTTTTTACATTAATACCCTTTTGTATATGGTCGTATTCCGTGCCTTTTCATGTACGTAAATAAATATGTTTGTAGTCGCAACACAATGGCATAGGCACAATTTGGGTTTTAAATTTGGGGAGGGCTATTAAAATGTACATGTACCTATGTACTATGTGCATGCTCCCAGATATATAAAGGTTTTGGAGGGACTACGATTTATTTTGGGGGGATTAGAGGCTTAGCCCTCTCAAATTGCGCTTAAGCTCAGTGACGTAATTTGGAGTTGGTTCAGGAATGGAATAGGTATAAGTTTATACTATCTTCCTAGTGGTGGGCTATGCCCCCCAAACCCCCTCACCGTTCAATTTCATAGATCATAGTATTATATTGATTCGTTACTATTAATTAAATTAAGTAAATAGTATAATAATGGAATTTTTTTCTCAAATGTTATAATTGTTGAGGTATCGTAGTTTTAGATTTGTAAAATAAAAAAAATCTTAACAATGATAATGTCCATGAATTCTTACTTCTGATTGCAAAATCTTAACATATTTTTTAGTCAAGTGCTTACGGGAATTTAATTAAGGTTATTTTAAAAAAAATGTCTCTGGCTATATCCTCATAATATAATACATAATAACGCCACTGTCGCAACATATTACACTTTTAAATAATGTTTACACACAGAATTGTTTTTCTTTTGAAATGATTTATCTCCACTGAATTAGAGAATTCAAACTTAACACATAAGTTATCTAAAAATATTTTTTATCCAAAATAAAATGAGAATATCAAATCAAAGGTAACACAGGGAGAAGTTTCGATAACAATTGAATGAAAACTTGTGAAGTGGGTAACTTGCATAAAAAAATAACATTTATTGAAACATTAATATTAATGTAATACATTTATAGTAATAGATTTCAGACAAGTTATTTGTTTTTTAAACATTAACAATTATGTATTTATGCACAAATGTATGCAATGTTTGTAGAATAAAATGTCTAATTGAAATCATTCTATACATTAAAATATAATAAAATTTGTCTTGTTAAAATAGATGTTTAAAATGGCCACAAGACATAACATTTTGATTAACTATGAAACATTTACAAATCACATATTGGAACAATAATTTTTTTCATTGACATTATTAGTCATTTAACACATATACATACTATACACAGACAAAAAATATATATACATAAACTCTTCATTTACAATATTTCATTTTCATTAAGTGCATATTGATTATTCATTTTAAATGATAGTTTTTCATAATAATGGAAATAAAAATCAATATAAAAAATAAAAATGAATCATTTATGTACAAACCCTACAAAGACAATAATTAAATTCATTGGTTAGACACAACGATTCAGTAATCAATCAAACACTTATAATATATAATTATTATTATATAATACAAATTCTTAAATTGAATACCATGCACTTATGTGTATATGTATAGTAAAAATAATGTATGAAATAATTTTACTAATGCCAAAACACAAAAAAAATAATGTTGAAAAATAAATGTATAATTAATGAAGATAATTATTCAACAAAAACGTTAGCTTTGTTTAATTGAATATCCTTTAAACAGTACACTTAAATCTTTTTTATAAATGATGTTAAGTATCCAGTACCATTGAGATCATAATGTTTACCTGAAAAATATCAAAATAGATTATATCAATGAAGTTACACCTTAAATCAAATTTTCTGAGCAACAACTTTAATTATTTTTTTAAATATTAAATGTTCTACTAAGATTAATTGTTTTCAGTATTAGAATAATGGACTGCAAATATTTAATTTCAATTGCTTTTAGGTCTATTATAAATAAATGATCAAACATTACCTAAAATTAATTTATAAGGATTTATTTATAATAAACCTGTATGAATAAGAGTTTGTATTTATAAACAGAATATTTTAGTATTATTACGAATATAAATGATTGATACGACATAGTCGACATTGATTTAAAACAAATCTTTTAAATAGAATAAAAAAACAATATAAATAATATTGTATCAGTTAATTTATAAAACTTTAAAAATAATACTTGAAGATGAAAAATGTCAGGAACTTCTAATGATATTATACAACTGTTTTTTATTGAGACAACAAATTTTTATTATTTAATATTTTACTATTTATTAACACTTATTATAACTGGTATTTACTTTGGAGTTGTAGGTATAACGGGGATGTTGTCACAGCTGCCATCACTATCGGCCATCATCATACTAAGCCTAAAGTTTGCATCTTGATCACTCATTGAAGTGTTTGAGTCCACCATAACTAAGTCAGCGCTGAATTTAGGTAGTTCTTCTATAAACTTTTTTCTAGATTCTCCTTCTTCTTTATATTCTTTATTTTGGTATTGTATTTCTTTCAAAATTCTGCATTCTTCTTTTATTTCAGATAATTTTTCATTGAAATGTTTTTTAACCTTTTCTATTTCACATTTACCATTTTGCATATAAGCATTCTGATTATTTAACTTCAACTCTAAATCAGCAATACGGGCATTTGATGCTTCTAACAGTGCAGATTTATGGTATAACATGTTTTGAAGCTCTAATAAAGTAATAACAAAAATATTTATTAATTTTTTTTTATTTAAGGAAATTAGGTTTGCACTCAGGTTGCAAATATGGTAGAAACTAAAAAGCTGCAATAATAATAACAGTAAGAAACAATATAATGAAATTTTACTTATAAACAAATGAAATAATATAATATATTGGGAATTACTTCATCAAATAGGTGATTAGTTTGTTTTAAAAATAACTGGTTGAGCAAAGAATAAAAAGTGATATGAATTTATTAATTAAGTAGGGACATTTAAGTTAATACATTCTAAAAGGAAAGAGGAGTCTTCAAAATCGGAAAAGAACTTAATTTAAGGGTAGATTGGGAGCCCAGCAAACCTGAGATCTACCTTTGTTTATAAGTAATACCGTATTACTTAACACATACCATTTATATTATGTTTGTATGATTCTTGACTTAACATAGCATTGCTGGCATCATATCTAAGAGCATTTACATGAGAAACAACATCACGCTGTTGAGATTGCATCTCACCTCTCATGACTAGTTCACGTTGTAAATTTATCACTGTATTTTTTAGCTCTTTACTAATGTTAGCTGTTGCTTGCACAATAGTTAATTCACTTAAAGTGTTGAACAGCTCTGCTTTAGTCTCAGATAATTGCTAAACAGAAAATAATGAAATCAATTTCCTATAGAAAAGCACATTTTAAGTGTACACACTTACTTTTGTAACCTCGGCAGTCTTTACTCTCTCCCCATTATAAAGCTGTTCTAATGCTAGGCATTTATTTTTAGCTTCTTTAGTTTCCTCTTGATATTTTGAACACTAAAATATAATAATTGATTAATTACATATTTAAGTGTTATAACATATAATATAATAAAAATGTTCTAACTTCAGTTTGCCAATGTGATACTCTCTCATTAAGGTCTTTAATTTGTTTTAATGAGTTTTGCCTCAATTTTTCTAACGCAGAAGTTCCATCTTCAATTTCAACCTGTAATTTCAAAACTTGATCTTTCTGTAATAAAAATAATTTTACATTTTAATTCTGATATTTTTATTAAAACATTATTATTTACTCACCAGAGCAGAATTATGTTCATCAACAGCTCGACTACTTCTTGATTTACCTAAAAGTCTACGATTTCGTTCAGCATGAACTTCTCTACGATTACGCTCAAATTGTAATTGTAATGTCAACAAAGCGATTTGGTCTTGCAATAATTTAACATCATCAGTAGATTTTGCTGTATGGCGATGATTAAGAACTATTGCCGATGTGCGCACATATTTTTCAATTAAACATAAAGATTCATCTTCTTGGTTATTAAAACTATTTTGCTGATTTTTAGTAGCTAAAATAAATTAATATGATAGTCAACAATACATTATAACCAATCTTATTAAAACTATTTTAAAACTTACTATTATGTTGATCATTATTATAAGCAGGAAATATGCTATAAAACAAATGTTCATAAGGTAAAATATGTTCTGTTTGAGTAGATACAGTCTGTACTTTAGCTATATCAATATCATTTTTTGATTTTTTTTTCTGTAAAATAAGTTGTTGATTGTAAGCAATAATTTAGATGAATGATATCAGTTTTAATAATAAGCTTACTGGTAGTGAAGTAACATGGCCATTGCTAATATTTGTACTATCCCCATGATGATCCTCTTCGGTTTCTTCTTGTAATGGTGAAGTGCCAGAAGAGATACTGCTCCCATTAGTTTTTTTAATTTCAGGACATGAATTCGCTCTTCGAACACTAAGTAATGAAAATTCCGGTCCCTTTTTAGGGCTGCTATCAGTACTTTGTCCTAAAATGAAAATTCCATTTTATATTATACATGAAAAAAAAATGTATTAAACCTATTAAAAATTTAAGGAAAATATATATTATTATACCAGTAACATTTATAGTTTTCTCTGGAGTACATTGACTATGATAACGTCTTCGTGTTCGAACACTCATTACAAATTCTTTTAATGAAGTAGAATCAGGCATATGTAATCCTCCCTCATAAGTTTGACATGGTGACCCATTACTCTGTTGATCGCATTCAATAATATCTTCATCTCCAGTCTTTTAAATATTAATCATTTGTTAATACATACAA
The DNA here is from genome assembly GCF_037042655.1 of Diuraphis noxia. Taxonomy (NCBI): domain Eukaryota; kingdom Metazoa; phylum Arthropoda; class Insecta; order Hemiptera; family Aphididae; genus Diuraphis; species Diuraphis noxia. The sequence goes on along the minus strand of NW_028301715.1, from coordinate 32,438,073 downwards.
ATATTTAAAATATTAATATAGTATTTAGTAGTGCAGTACTTGTAATATTTCAGGATTATTTGAAAGTTGAATTTGAGCTGCAATAGGTTTTGATTCAGAACGTACATTATTTTCATCTTTGATTGAATCTGTTATCTGAAAAATTTTTCAAAAATATCCTAAATTTAAAAATTAATTTAAAAAAAAATTTTTAATATATTAAATAAAAAAATTGTTATCACATTTTTCTGATAATATATCCTAATTCTACCTGATTACGCTCCATTATCATTTTGTCCACTCTACGAACAAGTGACTGTGATTGGAAATCTTCGGTAGGAAAAATAAACCCTTCTTTTTTCAATGGTGAACTAGGCTGAGAATTTGGTGTTGATGAATTACGTCTAGGTAAATTGTCTATGCCAAATGAATTCAATGCTCTGACTACAGTCGAGTTTATAGATGGCAACCTCGATTGTTGATATAAAACATCCTTTCAACATTTTTTGGAATAAGTCACAATACATATATTTTTCAATATAAATGAAGCGATAGTAAAAGAAAAAATGTTGAAAGATATTCAACTACCATATAGAATATAAGATGTATTATTTTTTTTAAAGATACTTAATTTATAAAATTGATAAAAATAATAATAATACTAAAAATAATGAAAATCAAACAACATACAGAGTTTATATATGGACCAGTAATAATTGTACTCTATCATTTTTCTACATGAGAAACATTTTATAACTAACATTTTTAGTGTCTAAGATTCTGGTAATGTATTAATTTTGTAAATCTAGTAAATATCTTGGGAGAGGGAAGGAAGTTCAAAAGTAAAAACCCCAGTACTATTCTTTTTTAACTTTTAATGTTTTTAGAAAAAAAAATAGTAAGAAATGGAAATTGTTGCAAATTATAAAGTAAATATGCAAAGAGATAATAAATTAATTCAAATTTAACACATAAATTATGAATACAGTGACTTACTCAATGACGAGATACACATAATACATATAGTACAATAGATGTAGGTTACCAATTTACCCGTTTTTTTTTTTTACAAAAGAATAAAATAAAATATTATTTATTTTGTCTCTCTGTATTTCTATTTATACTATTAATTATGCTTTTCTCCATACAATTTTTTGAGTTAAAATAATATAGAAGACGAATAATAAGATCATATCAAAGAATTATTTAAATAATAAAAAACAAATTTGTTCAATGTTAAATATAATTTTAAGAAAATTTTCTAGTTTTTTAGAGCACTTTAGTCTTTTTCCTGTACATGAATTTTTTATTTTTATGATTTTATATATATAATAAAGTAATACAACACTTAATTCAATTTAAGCATTCAAGTATAGCTTATTGTTCAATATTAGATCAAATAATTACATCTAAATAAATACATTTATTCTTTATGAAAAATAAATAAAATAAACCAAGAAATTAAAAATTTAAATTTAATAGTTATTTAGTATTTTAAGCAGTGGAAGTTAAAAAGGTCACAAATTGTACAAAAACAAGTATTAAAAAAAAAAAAAAGTAATAGTAAGTATTTTAATTTCCAACAGTTTATTATGTTTAAAAAGTAGAAAACTAACCAAATTTTAAATATATTTTTATGATTATATCAAAAACAAGTTTTAAAAACTAAAAATCAATCTGAAAAGAAATTTATAGTTTTATGCGCAATATATAACTCACAATAAAATTAATCCTATGGCAAAGCCAATATTCAAATTATAAGTATATATAAATATTAATAATGTTAATTTGCAAAAAATAATAATAAAAAATTCATTTCACAATGACAGTGTAATTTATGCCATAAACTATTATTTTGATTAATGTAATAATTATGAGAATACTATTGGTATATAAATATATTAATTTCAGCTTAAAACACTCAATATGCATAACAATAATTTTAAAAATATTTACCCTGATAGGAGTTGTTTCTGGTGTAGCTTCTACAGCTGCTTCTGGAGGTGAATGTTCATTATGGTTGAATATTAATGGTTTATAGTAATTCTGAAATATAATTACTACAGTTATAAGTTTGTTTTTTTTTTAAATATTAATTAACATTTATTAGTAATTAATTATTATACACCAAAATGTTACCTGTAAATTTGGAGTAGTGGGAACAGATTTAACAGTATCTTTATCAAATTCACCACAATATAACATTGGACTCCATAATTCATTATCCCTGATACTATTAACACCAACAATATCTCCAGTTGCACCAATACTTGATTTTAAAATTTCTAAACATATTTCAGACAAGTTGAAAAATGTGTCTCAAAAATTAAATGATTGATTTACATGTTCATTATATACAAGAATTATTATAATATACACTAGGGGACGCCAACGTGGATATGTCCACAGCCACATGGATAAATACAATGATATCAAGGGCCAAAATGTTTATAAATACATTTTATAGTTTTTATAATACCATCATATTTTATCATTAACAAGTAAAAATTGTTTTTTTTTTTAAATTATACGCGAGCGACAAATTGGCTACCCCTGATATTATACACACTATAATTTGACGAACATCCTAAAATTGCCAGATTTTTCACTTATTGAATAATTGAATTATTATTACTAATGATCCCCATGAACCATGAACCATAATTAAAGTAATTAAATTAATTCATACTCATATTAAAATGAGCTAATATATTTTAGTTTATAAGTAGTAAATTATTTTTTGATTATAATTTGATAATTTCAGTTAGTAATTCCATATTATGTAAATCCCAAATTCTATCTATATCCTTATTTACCAATGATTACAATACTGTACTTCACTATAGTCTAAAATAGTCATAAATAATAACAGCAATTAAAAAATATAATGAATTGTTAAATATCATGTTTGGTAACATAAATTATAGATTACCGAGAGCTGATGAAAAATTTGACCCTGCATTTGTCCAAGTTGAAGTATTTTGATAATTTCTATCCCCATTTTCCAATAAAGTATATCTTGTACATTCCATAACAACATCATGTTGCTCCATTTTTTTCCACCTAGTAAAAAATAAAAATAGGCAATATTTAACAAGTTAATAATTTTTTTAAAATTAATTATGATACTATCTTATAATTATTTAAAGTAATTAAGATACTAGGGTTCTTGAACCTTAATATGCAGCAGACCATATATTATTTTCTACAAACGTGCAGGCTGCATTTGTAGTAAAAACATGTATTTTTCCAAAAATTCAGTTGTATTATCCACAACAGAAGTTTATTTCCAAAATATCTAATATGATTGAAAATTAAATACAACAGCCAACATTTATAATATGTAGGTAGATAATTTAATTTATATTTCACTCAATAGTGATGTCTTAAATGTTAAATTATGACTTATAAATGTTCTAATTTTTTCAAAATAAAAAAGATACATGCTACATTTCTGATGTGATTGCAAGCCGCAAATAATGACAAGCCTAGCTGTAGGTTGAAGAAGACGCTTAACTTATATTATAAATCATAATGTAATGTAAAATATATACTTTACCTATGAGCTGATGTTTCCACATCTTTGCTGCTCACAATTAAACTTGGATGCATACGCATTGTTTCTATCATGGGCTAAATAAAAAATGAATCATAGTTCTATACACAAATACACAATTAACATAATTCATAATATATTTCTTACTTTAATTGTATGAGTGAAAACTAAATCAGGTGTGCTATATTGTTGCTTTAAATATAACACAAATGAACAAGGGTACATACTATATAGTTGAACAAATAATACATATAATGATATCTGAAGATGGAATAAATGAATTTCTGGAACTTTGTTTTTTTGAGAAGTATTCCAGGCTGCCAAACGACTAGTTTAAAATTTTTTTTTATTATTTACAAAAGTAAGTAAATAAAATAATGATACATACCTAAATCCTTCAAAAATATCTGGTAGAAACGAAGAAATAAGTGCAGGAATAACAGTCAAAAGTACATTAAGAGCAAGTAAAGCGCTAGTAATAGTAATTATTTCATTTTCAGACTGAAAAAAAAAAATTATTAACAAATAAAATATATATCTAACGTGTAATTTAAAATGTGTTGCATCTGAGTTTTATTTTAAAACATCTCTGAAAGCTAATTATTGCCCTTTGGTGCGTTCAATTGTTGAATATTCTTCAGTGTTAAGGGTCTCGCCCACAACAAACAGTGATTCCTAGTTAGAACAGTTCCATGCCGTTTCCTTTCTTTTGCAGGTTATGTACTAGATATTGAACATCTTGAACATGATTATTCAAATTTTCTACACTACCTTTGATTAAATATTTCATCACTCCTGATGTAATATTACATTCCTGTACTTTATAATATTATCATTTGCTAGTAACCATTCAATTTTAGGAAACCTTGGCTTATATTATTTTAAATTTAAATAATTAGATCATAATAAGGATTTCAACATTTAGATTTAAAAAAAAATTTATTTTGCGTATATAGATTTCAGAGCATAAATAGTTTAACAGCAAAAATGTTAAGCACTAGCTGACAGAAGAGTGAATGCAAACTTATCATTTAAGACCTACTTCTTACAAAACTTAATTCTCTTTGCAATCCTATTACATGCCACTAACTAAACTTGTAACCACCCAATTTTCCACATGACGTGTCTAGCAAATAACCACCCCTTCTAAGCTCGTATTTTAACCTTGTTATGTAATCCTTGGTTGCCACAATATTTCATTTGTCATTTTCCCTGACTTTTCCATAACTTTCCCATGTTTTTCCATATATATTTTAAGAGTAAATTTTGATTTTTTTTTTTTAAGTTTAATATACCTAACACCGTTTATTTTTTTTTTTTTTTTAAATAATAATTTAAATTGACAATGGATATGCTTTAAAAATTTTAGGGAATACCTAATTTATTGTTTACAAGTTCCATATTTTCCATATTGTTTTTATCAATAAAGTAAAGTATTTTTTTTCGAAATGAATGATTTACATTGAAATATTAGGGAAAATATAAATTACGATTTGAAATATAAATTCCAGAGTTTCATACGAATTCCCTGACTATTCCATGTTTTCCCTGACTTTTCCAGGTTTTCCAGGTTTCCAGAAACCGTGGCAACCATGTAATCATGAACTTTTTAATTTTTTCAAAGTAGAATGTATTCTACACCCAAATTAAAATTGTACATGATATTATTATTATTTTTATCTTTACTATATTATAAAGCTGAAGAGTTAAAAATTTTAACACGCTAATCTCAGGAATTACTAGTACAAGTTTAAAAATTATATTTTTATTGGATTGTCCTTTTATAAAGAAAGGTTTGGTCGTGTCTATGGGAAGGTTTTAATGTATAATATGTTATACTAGTTCATAGGGTCAACTTTAAATAATATTCAATCAGTTAATAATCTATATAAAAATGGATTTCTGTCTATTTGTATGTCCTTAACACATTTCTAAACGGCTGAACCGATTGTGAAAAAATTGGTACAGAGATATATTAGACTTATGGACAGTATATAGGCTAAGTTAAAAAGTGATAAGCCCAACCCTGGAGGTCCTCAGATATTTTGAGATTTATGATGGAAATTGTTGTTTATAGATGGTTGCTATTAGTTTCAATAATAATAATAATAATAATAACAGTTCTAATAATAATTAGTGCCGAAGAAATTATTATCCCTGAATTTATTATTATTTGTTTTCATGGTAAGTACTTCTACAGCATTAAAAGTTGATATTGATATTTTGTGTTTTTTGTTATAATAACGCTATTTCTATGCAGTATAATTCTTATACTGTCTATTATATTTCATATTACACAGTAATCAGAAAGTCATAAAAAAAACCACAACAAAAGATCTTAGGAAAAAAAATTCCATAATTCATATTTAATATAATAAGTCAGTTAATTAAATAAAATAAATAATTTATACCTTTAAAAGTTTTATTAATTCCTTGAGTAAATGATGGTTAGTAATTTTAATCAACCATGTTGGTTGTCTTTTTACTACATGACCCAGTAATGTAAGTGCTTGAAGACGATTTGTACTACGTAAGCCATCAACAAGCCTAAATACATAACACGTCAAAATTATATTTTTTAATTTATAAATAACTGATTAATGAAAATATTTACCTATCAAACAGATACTTGTCATGTGGTTCTCTGACAGCTACTAATACTTCTACAGCTCTTTGTGATCCAGTTGACATAAAATAATCATACATTCCATTTAACAGCCATGGTTCTTTTACTATTTATTAAAATTAATTCTAATCAATAATTTGTACTTAAATTGTTTTAGGCATATTTAAATTGTTTACCAATATTGAATTGTTCATGAAATTTGTGTTTTACAACTTCTACTTCTTTAGGAATGTTGGATTCTAATGATGTGAATAGCTCCATTACCTCCATAGCAATCATTTTTCCAACTAAACATTCTTTGTTACTAATACTTTATCTGAAATACAATAAAAACCTAAAATTACAACTTTGACCAATAATTTATAAAATAATATATAAAAACATACATTATAGTTGGCAACCAACATCAAATACAAAATGTTCAGTTTAAAGTTCCGTTTAAACTTTGATACGACTTGAAATTTGTAAAGAAGAAACAATAAATATATAAATTTCAGAAAAACATATTATTGCTATTCCATTTTATTTAATGTCATCTAATGTGATTTTCCATTAACTCTTTTACCATCAATAAATTATTTGTTCTGAAAAATAATATATTTACGTGTTTATCACTTCACTATCATATTTTTATTCAGAATAATGAATAACATAACTAGTTAGTGTGGCTTATATAAAAATAATAGTAACAATGATAACATGTATAATTAATAATGCTATATCTAATATGGCACTAGTATATATACAACTAGTACCTACCATAAATCGTATTTCTTAAAAACATGTCTCATAATACTATAAAAAAATCTGTCCACTGTACCAAATAATAGTCCATACAGTTGTATGACAGTTATTAAAAAATAACAATGATACTATAATTTATTACATAGTATTTTATTAATTTTCTGATCATTTAATCAGCAGAACAAGACAAAAGAAAAATAAAGTATTTGTGGTCTATCATTACAACTCACCATGTTATTAATTCAAATTGAAAGTAGACGATATGAATATGCATACATACATCAATTCTATAAGAACTAACAGAATAATATGATCGATTCAATGGCGTTTTCCTGTGCACGGTTAGGTTTATGAAGTACAAATACGAGAATAGATAGTGGACTTAGATCGCACTTGTGAAACTAAAAATGGTAAAGATAAAAAATTTCAGGAAAACAATGAAATAAGCTTTCATGATATTCTCCGGTCGCTCGTTCATCGCTGTATACTTTATAGTTAGATGCAATTAATTGTACAGCAATACATACTTGCAAACTAAACGTTACTAAAGTCTACAAGTCTACAAATTAAATACACCTAAATATAATATATGTATATATATATATATATACATATAAGACAAAAATAATATCTATATTCTATAATATGTTAAATTGAATAATTAATAATAATATATTAAACGATGATAACGAACACAATGCATCCAACCGAAGTCGATCAGATGTTTAGTTGTTTCAAGGTCAGCTGACGCTGACTGGGGGTCTATTTCGAGTTCGCTGTAATCATTGGAGAATATATTTAAACGTTGAACAATGATTTTAGCGCACCAACTAAAATATATATTTTTGAATTTTATTTTGCTGTCTAATAATTTTAAACTAATCTCTAATAGTCCAATAATTTTTTTTTCAAACTAATATTTATTAGTTCGATATCTAAAATTATATTGGGTTCACTGTAATAAATTGTATTAGTTTTATCATTAATAAATGATAAAATGCCCTAAGGTAATAAGGTGTTGAGTACCTATGGCATACCGTATATCGGTATATCTATAATAGAATACTTGCTATACATTCAAGATGTTAATAAGATAATACATTTATTACTTATTAGTTTATTACTTCTTTTTGTTATTAGATGCCTAACCTAAACTAACCTTCTTATGGCTTAATTAACCATCTGTTTGCTACGCGGGGAAGCCAGGATTAGGATTTGGGGAGAGTAAAAGTGTATACAGTACTTGTACTAATGTACTATACATCCAATATCCCTCTGGGAAGTCTGACTACGCCACTGGATCTAATAAGTATGAACCTGAATGATCGTACAAAAATAAATATTATTTGGGTAACGCGTGACAAACGGATGGTTGTTATAACTATAGGACACTTTGAATAAAAAGATTCTTAGTTGGTTTCCAATACCTATAAGTGTTTGCTTATCAAGTTGCTTTATTGATTGTTAACCTTAACCCCTTAGAACATCTTTTACGAGAAAAAAACTAAGACTGAATCGGAACTCTTTAGCACAATAGTGCCACCTAATCTTTTAGAACTTAGATCACACATTGTGGATAGAATTACACCAATCTCAAACAATTTTAAACATGTAAGCGACGAATCCCTGACAGAGATGGGTACGCGAAATGAGCCGTCGGAATACGGTGACGGTGACATATTCTGTTCATATATCATATGTAGTATATTAGTTTATAATTTAAGGTTGACACATTAACTGTGATCAAATCTTGGAAGTATGATTGGACGAAAATTTTACTAATTGTAGAAGTAATAATTTTTTTTAAATAAAAAGTAAAAACTGATAACCTAATCTTGTCATAGGAGTGCACAACAAGGGTGCAGCACGTACACGCATCCAAGGCTGCATCTGCTCTTTCTGTGGCACCAATTTTTTTCCCCAAGTGCATAGAATACAGATACGTGTTTGTAATATGATTGTGGATTATACCAGTGGCGCCGAACCTATAACCCAAGAGGGGCGACCGCCTCCCCTTTTTTACGGTGAGTGAGGTCGTAGGGGTCCGTGGGTTGTGGGTACCCCAACAAACTATTTATGAATTATGTTCCTAACTCCTAAACTATTAAAACATATAGTTTTTATTTTGTACACAGGGGTGGTGGTCCGTATAACTTTTTAATTCCCCCCCCCCTTTTAAAATATAGTAGTTCGGCGCCACTGATGGATTATACACACAATAGTCCCTAAAATTATGTGTAGTATGAAAAGTGCAGAGTGTAGTACGAAATTCATATTATATCAATATTATATATACAATTTTAATCTAACAATAATGTTACTACAGGATATCAGAAAGTTTTGTCGAAGAACTTTCTGATATCCATGAAATTTCGGAACAAGTACCCCATCTCTTCTTAAACCACAAAAAATAAAAGGCGGGTAAGTCGTGAATGTCGCTCTGCTGTACAGTAGGTTACAAGTCGGTTATTGTAATGGATGGAATTAAATTTGAATCCAATGATATTATATCATTGTATATAAAAAACGATTCTGAGCGAAGACGGTTATCTGTCTAGGATATATTATAGATTATTAAAAATTTTCAAATCTTAGATTTAAAAAGAAAATTTTTTTATAATTTTTAGTTAAAAATAATTTGCGAATTTTCGTGATTTTTACGTATTTTGTCAAAATTCAAACTTTGAATGCTTATAAAAAAAATTGTGACTATGAATATCTTTTATTTTTCAACTGCTATTGTAACAATATGTTAAGAGCCTTGTGTTAAATTTTCAAGCTTTTCTCCCTAACAAATACATTTTTATCGATATTAATTTAAAAAAAACTAATAATGTTCGAAAATTTCAAATGCCTATGAATAGTTCAAATCAAGTCGAAAATTTTTGAAAATTGCATGGTGAATAGAATATACTTATATAAACATTCGGTGAAAATTTCATGTATCTATAGTCATTTGTTTTAAAGTTACATCAAAAACCAAAATCGATTTTGTCGAAAAATGAGTGTGCGTAAAAATTCCCGTTTTTTCCTTAATTTTTAGTTTGTTTATCCCGATTATTTAGAAAAGTATTAAGAATTTTTCACTTTTGACCCCCCAAAGTACCAACTAGATTCACTTTCTGATCGAACGAAGTACTGAAGTCAAAAATCGTAGCACTTTTAAACAAGTTTAATGAAAAATCACTTGTTGGCTTCAATTACAATTATACTCTAAAATAAGATATTTTACTGAGGGTTACAGTAATAATTGGAACTATTGAATTATATGATGCCAATTACTGCATTCATCATTTTCTAAAATTATCAAGCCACAATGATTCATACTATTACAGGCCAAGTAGTGTAATCAACTAGGTTATATAAAATATTGAATTTAGTTTGGCAAGTATGATATTATTGCTTTATAAATAAACTATTTTAGTTGCTAAAAAAACAATAGGTAGTTAACAGAATCATAAGAAAAACTATATTGTAGTGCCTCGCCACTGCCTCCTGAAAAATTTCATTATTAAGGGTTACAATAATTGGTCCATTAACCGACGATGTGGAAAACTATTAGATTTAGTACAATGTGAAAAGAAGTAGGAAAGACATCTATTGAAAATTCTAAGATAATATAATTTTAAGACAAATATTCAAACCAATTTTTTAATTAAAACTAAAATTTTATTATTACATTACAATAATAATAATTATGTGCTGGCTTTAAAAGTTTAAAACCGTGTTTAAAAATTTTAATGCTAATAAGTGTAATTTATTACTTTCTTAAATTTTTATATTTGTGTTATTTATGGATACGTACCACGAATGCGGAATGGCAAGGGACGATTGACCAATCTTCGTCAATCGTCATAGATAATAGATATTATATGATATTGTCATACGTTTTCAAGTTATTTACTTCATTGAATTATACGATGGACACAATTCCAAAATTGGATATTTTTTGGAGTATTTATCTGTACAACTCGTAACATAGAATTCTGCGTATAAGATTGCTTAACCACATTAATGAAGCGAGTCTATTTTTTTCCTTTGAAATGAATGCGGGTAAAAAAGATTGGATAGGTAATAATAATGTAGGTTCCTATTTATCATAAAATTGATGTTTAAAAACAAAAATGTGTTTCTGACATTTTAAAATTTGTCAAAACTTAGGGTTTTTAAGTTCATGCTTTCGGCAATTACTAAATAGTCACTAAAAACTTCACAAATATTAATTTTTTGTTTTTATTATCGAGGGAGTTGACTTGTAGAGTTGTAGCAGACCTATTACCAAGTATTTTATGTATTTTTAATTTCGAGGTAGGAAGAGTGTAGAACATATTGGAAGGAGAATATGGAATGACATACGACATACGCCATGGTGGTCATACCTATTATGTTTCTGAAAATATTTATATTATCTGTAAATATAAATCTATTCCATAGGTTTTTGCCTTTTTGGTAGGACAATATATTTTTATTTGTGCATACTATTTTAGTATTTTATAATTCAAAAAATTTCTCATTTGCTGCCTGCTGGTAATCAAATTTATTTCCTCCATGATATTTTGAGGAAAATTTTTACCTTAGATCATGATATGATAGTATATGATCTAAGATTTTTACCCTCTCTCAATCCCATCAAGACAAGTTCCACAAAACAACAGAACAAAAAAACCTAAACATTTCTGAATAAAAGGCAACACTGTATTTAATTTGTTTTGATGTTGATTGAATGTTTAACTATTAAATATTAAGATAAGAATTCTGAATTATAAATTTATTATTGTAGCATTTGTACTTTGTAGCTTAGTCGGCGTCAAATAAAAGTTACTGGTTTCGAGTTTGTAGTTTGAGTCGTTTAAGTATATTCATATCTAAATTAGTAGAAGCCTAGAACTCTTGTATCTTTTTTTGTGAATTTCAAATAAACATTTATTGGCACTTAAATTTATTAGAAAAAGTTTAACGAATTAAAAATGGCTGCAGTTGAGTCACTTGTAAAAGTTGAAGAAAAACCTGTTAACAGAGAAAAGGTAAAAGTTAATATTTAAAATAATATTGATTTGTCATAATTATAAATATTTTGTCATTTCAGACTTGCCCATTATTATTAAGGGTATTCTGTGCAATGGGACATCATAATAATTTATCGGAATATTATCGGGGCAATGTGCCTGGGAATGAACTTCAAATATATACATGGTACATATTGCATAGGACTAGAATAATAATTTTTCTACTCTTCAAACTACACAGGGTCAACTACCTTTGTCTTATATATACACAGGACTATCAAGCAGATATCTTAACTTGCACTAAAACAATATTAATTGTTATTCATTTTTAGGATGGACGCTACGCTACGTGAATTAACTGGTCTGATTAAAGAAGTGAATATTGAATCTCGAGTCCGTGGAACAACATTTGATTTTGTTCTAATATCACCAGAATATAATTGCCCAAGATTTAATGCATTTGAAATCGGTCTGACTGTTGCTGGAAATAGATCTCCAGATGATTCGAAAACATTAGGGAACACAAGGTATATGGTATTTATGGTAACTTTGAATTTTTAAAGCACTTAAACGAGGTGGTGAAACTTGTGATCAACTAAACAACCTTTAAATATGTAAGCCAAAATGTTTATAATCATATTTAGTTTGTATTTGAGTAATTTGCTTCATACTTGTAAAAACTTGTCAGTAGGTTATAGTTTGAAAAACTTTACCGAAGATTTATATTATACACAGCACCTAATTCATAAAAGAAACATATACTTACTTAGTTTTAATAAATTAAAAAAATTAATTGAAATAACATAATTTAAGTGTTATTATATAAATTAATCATTTAGTTACAGTTGAGTGCCTGCCTTGTCCTCAACACTATTTAATCAAGGCCTAGAAAATCCTTAGAAATTACAGTCCGTAGGCTGATTATTCTCTTGTATAATAGACAATAGGTCTCAAACAACGAGTGAGATGGTTAGTAAACAATAGATATTGGCTTACGTAGATATAGATAGTTATTTTAGGTAAATTCAAATAAGAAATAGCTCGAATAATATCTTAACTCTTAGCAGTTAGCTAATAAATGGCATTATGTGGCAAAGAATAAATCAAATTCATAGTTCTCTTCAGAAAGACAAAGAATTTACAAGCAGATAATTTATACTTTAAAAAGTGAAAAACTTTAAATATCTGTAAGTAAATTTAAATAGTAAAATTTACATGCACTGAGAGATAAGCTATAGAATAGCAAGTGGGAACTAGTGCAAACAATGAGCTACATAAGAAAAACTCTTGTCAGTAAATATATACAAAATTATGATTGTAATTTATTGATATTTTAACTAAAAATACCTAAATAAAAGCAATAAGTCATCAATAACAAACTATTGATTACTTATAATGATAATTGTTCAAAATTAAAAATGTATTGTTATAATATTTTATTAATGTAATGCATATTTCATGATTTTTAATATATATCCCGGCATGTATTTTAATATAATAAATACATGCCGGGATATTAAAAGGTTAGGGGCAATGTATGTTTAAATTAAACTAAGTTTTTTACAGTTTTCGTATCTAAGTAATCTATTTATTAGGTATAACAAGCGATGTGAGGAGGACGTTAAACACCTAGACCCTCCTACCTATGACATAGCATAGGTTATATTGATATTAAAAGATTGATTATTTTGTTACAGATTTACTATTGGTGATTACTTAGATGTTTGCATTACTCCTCCAGAACGTTTTATGAGAAGACCAGCACCAATGCGTTACCGTAAATAAGTATATTTGTAATATTGTAATTCTCTATTAATAATAAATGTATACATTTTTGGATTTTAATATGAATCTCATTTTTTTAAACTTTTTACTCAATAACTACAATCTACAAATTAATATTCAGAGATGACTAACTTACAAAAACATCAATATATTTTTATTAACAGTTAATTTTTGGTATTTTTTTCAGTTAAAAAAAAAAAACCTTTCAGTCATTGAACAATAATTTGGTGTACTCTATCAACAATAAGAAATCATCTCAGCTCAGATAAAAAGCAAAGTTTAATTGAAGTCAATCATATTTAGAAACCACGGATTGAATTGGTCAGCATAACACAATTGTCATATGAAACAATCTGCTTATTATTTAGCATAATGTAAAAATTGTAAAATGCACTTTAATAAATACCAATATTATGTATTAGTGTATTCTGTGCCTAATTTCTATACTAATATTATATTTGATAGATTAAATCATTTTTAATACCAAAAACTTTTAATTTGTATTTTTTTTTCAAATTAATTAAGTAATATTTATATATTATATAAAAAAATATTGTAATAAATGTGCTGATTGATTTCAAACAAGTAACGCTTTAATACTTTTTATTTGTTTGATTAAATTTACTAATTCTGCTTTTAAAATAAATAGAATCTTTGTCTCAGGTGATCCGGTTTACATGAATGTGGAGTTTAATAATTTTTAATAACAAAAGCCCAATTCATGATGGTCAAATATGTCCTCAATATTATCAAGGTTTCTCGTACTAGAGGTTGAACCTATTTGTCTAGGAATAACTGAAAAATATATTGATTTTCAATAATGTGGAATATTTAGATAGTTTTTAACATGGTGTCAAAAGATCTCTGCAACGTGGAAAATACCAAAATAGATTTTATTTTTACAAGCATTTAGTCCCTCCCCAAAATAAACGCCACTTTTTCTTCATTTAATTATAATATTACTAACCATAGATAAGTATGTTACTAACTTTGTTATAGCAGTAAGTAATGCAGTTATAACAGAGAAGTTCAAACTGCGTGTCACAGCTTCCAGGGACGTTGTGAGAGTTTGCAAAGGCACGTCAGGGATGTAGTGGAGGGTATGCTCGAGTATGCGGCAAGAAACTGATAAAATTGATGAACTAAATGAAATAAATAATTTGATAAAAATTATTCCATGTTCTACTGCGGAACGTGAATGTCGATTTAGCTTAATGAATATTATTTGCACTGACATATGCTCAAGATTAACTATTCACAATATTTCAAACCTGATGCTCATTAACATAAATGGTCCACCATTGAGTATATGGAACCCTGAAGACTATGTTAAAAGTTGGATTTTAAACCAGAACAGTTGATGACAATAGGTCCAGAAAAATAAATAGAAATGAAAAAGACAGCTTGAAACAAAAATTGTGGAGTATACTATGATCTTAATTTATAACTTTATAAGTATTATATTATGTATTAGGTAAATAAATATACTTTATAATAATATCAATTACATTGTTAAAGTTATTATAATTTAAAATCAACTTAATACCTACTTATATATTATTAATTTATATAATTGAAAGGAGGGGTTGATGCAGGCCGTAGCCAGACAAAATTTTCAGGTGGGGCAAAGCAAACCTTAAGGGGGGGTTTATATATAAAACAATGTCTTTCTAATATTTTTAAGCGGGCACTGCCCCCTCCCATTGTGGATACGGGCCTGGCCACCTGGGTTAATTACAAAAGCTGCCACATATGTAGCATACACACAGATAACTTTAGGACTACATGCCTGGAGCCGTGTCAAAATACCAGAAACCAACAATGAACGTAGGTCTTGTATAATTATTATTTTTTATCATTGTGAAAACGATAACAAAACTCATTTATGGTCAGTTTTATTTTTAGTATTAAATTCATTGTTAATGTTAGCCATATTGTATTGCATTATTTCATTTTTTTCATAATAATTTGGGAGCAATCAAAATTTGGTAATACCCAAAGGAGCCACAGAGTTATATCCAATTTTCAAAAACTATACATTCTGCGGAAACAGATCACTAGACAAGAATTTTTTTTCATAAAATTATTAATAATGTATAATAAAAAACAACTATCAGAAATGAACATGTTGCACTTTTTCCGATGATAAATGGAATGTTGAGTCACCAAACAATTGACTGATTGTTGTACCCTCATTGACACAGAATTAGGCACATTTTCATCTAATTAGAGGTAGTTAAAAGCAAAATAATATTAATAATTTATATATTAAAAGTTGTAGATATTAGGTAATAATGATTAAACACAAAGGAACAATATCATCTATATATTATATTATAATCTGTAAATAATAAAGCACTTATTTACATACTACATTATGGTGCCCACTTCTTACTTACAAATACAAAATAATGATTAGCTAACATTACAGGTTTACATGGTTTGTTACAGTAGAATAAAATTTAAAATCTACACAAATGATTAAAAGGTAATTTTTTTATGTTAACGTCTAAATATCTAGATATACACTGGCAATTTATTACAATATCCTTATTTTGATATGTTAAACAACTAGAGAAAATAATTTATAACATTAATATCTCTTTGATTTAAACAATATCAGTTAATATTTATACGAATAATACTAGTCTAAGCATAATCTAAGATACTGTACTGATTTATATAATATTGCAACAATTTGTGCATTTTAATTGGTAATGTAACGTCATAAAACCAAAGTGTTAATCATATAAAATATTAATTCATTTTTGTTTTCTTATTTTAAATAAATTATTTATATTTTCAATAATTTACAATACATCAGTATACAGTTATATGTTAACATGTAGTAATAATTATTGTTTTGAATGATTTTCACAATAATATTAGTTAACATTTTTAATACAAACTATATTAATGTTGTCAATCATAAGAATAAAAAGAACTATTAAGTGTAGTAATATTTATTAGAAATATTATAATGAAAAGTTAAGGACCCATCTTGTTTAACTGCAACACATTTTGCAAATTGTGCAAACGTTGAAAATAAACATTAAATTCTAGTTTCCTAAATCTAATAAATGTATGTAGTCAAAAACTATTCGATTAGGAATAATGTTGCACTATAATAATCTAAACAAATCTTGGAACAATCATCAAAATATAATTATCAAAATAGGACAGCAAAACAATCAGGTTACAATATACCTAAATGTTGGGCTACAAATCTTACTAATAACTCTCAATATAATTATGACCCAAGATAAAGTCTATGATAATCATTAGCTCCAAATGTTGCATTACATTTTGGACATTTTCTTTGTCTTGTCTCATAACGAGTACGTAAACAATCCCAACAAAAAACATGAAAACATTTAGTCAGTACTGCATCTTTTCGCTTAACTTTGCATGATGGACAGGTAAGTGTTTCTTTATACTCCCTAATTTCTTCCACCATAACTTCATCTAATGTACCAGCTTGTTCAATTTTCTTCATACGTTCAGTTTTTCGTCTTAGTTGTACTATTTCTTCCTGTAATATTTTACATTAAAATTAAGTTTTACAATACTTGTAAATAACGTGTCTAAAAGATATATAAATTGCTTATAAGATTAAAAAGAAGTAGAATATAGGATCCTAATTATGAATCATTTTTTAAAATACAATACTCAACTGAGTTATTAAAATTTGTTTGATGTGAGATTGTTACGATTAATTTAGATAAGTCAGATCAGATGTATATAATCAAAATGTTAAACATATAAATCATAAGTCTAGTCTCAATCTTACCTAAGAATAACTTAGCAAATTTTATATTAGGAATAAATAATTTAGCTCTGTTATTTTTATATTATAGTAAATTGATATATGATCAAATTTAAAGGTAAACTTAGTATCACACAAGAATTTAAATTTTGAAGTTTTTGAAAATGATAAAATTCTCATAAATTGGTATAAAATTAAAACATACAATAATCATATATACAACATGATAAGCTCTGGATGATTTCATACCTTTAAGTATAATAAATAATAATACATCAATTCACTTTAATATTAAAAATAACTGAAAGAGTTGAAATATTTTGAATGAAAAATTTATATTCTGTGCATATGTATTGAAGGAAACAAAAAATGTTAATATGATTTTAACCTGTAGCCTTTTGGTTTTGTATGCTTCAGCCTCAAGGGCACTGGTTTTTTCTGCTACTACTTGTTGTGCTTCTCTCATTTGTGCATGATATTTGTCTTTAACATAATTAATAAATATTAAATAAGATATTGTATCATCAATAATATTGATGAAGTGGCGTAATTAGTTATTTGGCGGGGAGGGGAGGTGTTTAGATTTTTAGAAAAATCTTCATACAGTAATCTACTACACCAAATATAAAATATTAGCAATAAAATAAAAGTTTTTTGGTGGGAGCTATTTCACTCTTGAACATCATACAACATAATATGAGTTTGAAATATTAATTTCTTAGTTAGAATAATTAATTACCAAGATGTAATTTCAAATCTGCTGCAGACTGAGCACTTTCAATTGCTTTTCGTTTGTGCATTTCCATAGCTTGTTGTCTAATTGAACATTCTTTTTCAACTGTTGCTAAAGAATTTTGCAATATACGCTCTTTTTCTTCTAGTTTACGAACTACTGTGTTTGTCATCTCTACTTGATTTGTTAAAGTTTTTATCTAGATTATCAATTATAAAAATTTATTATTTTTTAAATATTCATTGATAATAAGTTGAAACTAACCAATTCTTTGAGAGTATCAGTCTCCTCACGAGCTATTTTATGTAATTGATTGGACTTTATACGTTCAGTCATTAATTTAAAATTAGCATCATCTTTTTCACGTAATTGTTGAATTAATCTAGAGTTTTGTTCTTGCATATCTTCAAATGCTTGACCTGTCACTTCCATTTCACTTAGCATCGCTTCTTCTTCCTAAAAAATTAATTTAATTAATATTATGCCTTAGACTAGTATTCAAAACCAAGACATACTTGTTTATGAGTAGCAACTTGTTTTTGTAGTTGAACAATATGTTCTTCCAATTGTTTGATTTTTCGTAAGGCATCCTCATCAGCTAGTTTCTTGCGTTCTTCACGTTTGCCTTCCTAAAATAAGTAAAAATATCAATTAAAATGAAGTAATATTGAAATTAATAAGAAAAAATTTAGAAATGTCTTACTTGTATTTTTTTTAGGGCCTGTTTTGCTTCTTCAAGTTCTGCTCGAAGTTTTTTTTCAGCTGCCATTAATTGTACTTTGTCTCTTTGGTCTTTACTAACTCCTTTATACATGTCTAATAATAATTTCATTTCTTTTTGATCATTCACAGCTTTTCTGTAATATAAACATATTATTAAAAGATATTACTTTTAATAACTACCAATATTACACTACTTATTGATTAAGATTGAAAAATTCATAAAGAGTAGGCAACTCATGTATCGGCTATTTTTTTATGTATAATATTTACTTACTTCAGTTGAGATTTCAAATCTCTAAGAGCTTCACTCTCCCAATTTCTCACAATATCTTTTTGGTTAACAGTTTTTTGATCTGGAGTAGTTGCTGGACCTGTTGATGTCTTATTAGGTGTTTGTTGGCCATCTCTTATCAGTTCTTTTTTAACATTTTTTACATCAATTTTTTCATCAACTTGAACATTTTCATCTATTAACTGGGATATACCCTAAAAAATTTAAATAAATTGTTAATAATATACACAAATTGTTTATTTAAATAATTTACTTCTAAATCTTCTTCTTTTTTCATAATAACTTGAGATAATGAAAATTCTTCTTTAATATTTTCATTAACTACACATTCATCTTCTTTACAAGATTCTAATAATCCTTCTTTTGAATCTAGGACAGGGGTTGTAGTTTGTTGACCTAACTTTAACTTAATATCTTCTAGTTCTTTCTTTAACTGTAGAAATAAAAATAATTAATATATTTTTTAATAAAACACATTTGTAGACTTTATTCTATGTAGTGGTATGGTAAAGTGGTGAATACTCAAGAATAATTATTTCTAGTAATACCCATGCCACTAGAACTTATATTTAATTTGTAAAATAATAATCTATTACTATTGGTCATGTATCATTTTATTCATATTAAATAATTATTTATTATTTTATGACTTTATATTACATTATCACCAAGGACACCCATTAGTGAGTACGAACTACGAAGGGGTGACCTTACACTAGGGACAAGTATGAAATTATAGAAAATTTTTTAATTGTAAATCATTAACTATTTTTACTGATGATATTATATTAAATGGCATAGGTGCATAGTGTATCTATGCTTTATACCTTTTTTTCTGTTTTTTAATAGCATCTATTATGTTGGTTCATAATTTGTTTCTTTTAATGATATTGTCACCACCTAGGTTCTGATTGATGGGCGCCTTTGGTCATCACCATACCACTTATTCCAAATAAACTTTATAACAATTAATTAATTTTTACCTTTGGTACTTCTGCATTGGCATCTTTATACTTACGCTTATATCTATGCAATTCACCCTTAAGCTGGTTATTATGATTTTGTAACGATGATAACAAATGTCTCATTTCTCGATTTATGGGTCCAGTTTGCTCATTGGCAGCCAAATTCTGTTCAAATTCAATACGTAACATTTCATATTCTTTACGCAATTGAGCATTGACATCTTCAGAATTCATTAATTCTGAACGTAATTTCTTTTGAGCTGATAACTCATCACTCTGTCAAAAAAATAAACCGAGTTAACAACAAGAAATAGCATGATTTAAAAATAAAAAAATTAAAAAATTAGAAACGCAAATTTAAAAAAAATAAAGATATATTATTTTAAAATTTTAATTTTAAGTGAACAAAAAGTATTAACTGCATAGTTGTACAGTGTACAATTGTATATTTTATTTTTAAATTCAAATAAGTTAAATCATTTGAGGCAAATACAGCATGAACAGTAATTTTGCAACACCATTTCCTTAATCTAAAATATTATTTATGGAAGCGTTATAGGTAAATATTTATTTTTTTTAGATAATTTAACTTACTTCCATCACTTCCATTTGGCGCAAATGAGTATTTTTACTGTTTTGAAGCAAACCTGTTGATTCAAGTAGTTGATTTCTCATTAACATAAATTCACTATACAACACAGAAAAATGTGATTGTATACATTTATATTCTGTTGTGTCAATGATTACATTTTCAGGAAGTTGTCTTAGCTAAAGTACAAACAAAAATTTGTCATTTAATACTTTAAGATAATATGTAAGTAAGTATTGATAATTTATCATTATCCTCGGTAACCTGGTAACAAAGCAATACATTTTTCTATTTATTGTGACCTTTGAACATGTAACCATCTTAAGAGTACACTATGGCTGCATGTCGAGTCTACATCTTAAAAATGCACAACATAGTAAATTTTGCGTTAACCAGAACCAATTGTGTATTACAAAATTTAAAATTAGAGTGCATTAACACATTATCAAACATTATTTGAGTAAAATGATCATTAGTTAATCGAAAACTAAACTGATATATATATATTTTAAAAAAAACAATGCATAAATATAGTAAATGTTCCAAGTTGAAGTCAAATCGCTCAAATATTTAAGTTAACACACAATTAGTTCTTTTGAACACACTTTTGCTACATTGTACATCTACAATACATTGAGAATAACATATAGGTGTGGCATCCTCTTTAATAAGATTGTTAGAATTTCATAAAAAATTAAAAACTTGTTGGTGACAAATAATACTATATTAACTATTGTTCATGATAACTATTACTAAAACCTTATTTTGTCCTAAGTAATACAAAATCAAGAAATTGAAAGCTCAACAGATACTAGAAGGAATTACAAAACAATGTTTAACGTGAAAATTAAAAATAACTATTAATAATTATTTAAAACCAATATATTCAATTATTAAATTAATCAAATAGGTTTAAATCAGAATAAATTGTAATGAAAATATGTAAATTTTATTATGTAAAAGATTAAGCATTTTGTAGAAGTATGGGACCATGGCCTTGATTAACATAATTATATATATTCAAAAATACATACATCCATTCTTAATCTTTCTACTTCCATTAAAGCCTCTCTATGTTGTTGATGTAATTTTTCAAGTTCTTGGAGGCGGTTATTATTTAACTCTCTCAGTTCTTCATTTTCTCTTTGAAATTCTTCAATCTAAATTGTTATAGAATATTATAATACATGCTAATAGATATAAAAATATTAATACATAAAAATTATATTTTCAAATTATTTAACAAATTCTTTATGACTGTTGGCTATAAATTATAATAGACAAACTGATTTTTTATGGTGCATCTGTCCTATATAACTGACATCAGTTCTGTTAAATCACTTGTATTGTGAAATAGTAAAGCACTATGATAAACGGTAATATTTTTTAATTGTAAATGACCATTTAGTTCATAATATTTTGTCCAATTCTTTTTTAAATAATTGTCTGTGTTGGATATTTATATGAAATATTAATAACATATGAAATAGTCAAGCTCTTAGCAAAATTTAAGGCAACTTGCGACAGGAGTATGTTAAATAATTAATGCCAGATCCAGTAATAAATATTGATACCTAAGTATTTTAAAATATTATAATAAACAATTTTCTACTATTTAAATTAAATATTACTATAAAATAATTAATAAGGCTTAAATATTGGTGTATTATATTATAAAAATTATTTATTTACAAAATTCATTAATTTTAGTAACTAATACAACAATTATTCATTTTTTAGTAGTCTGATCGGTTTTTTATTTAGTTAATTAAATTAACTTTGCAAGTCAGATGTTTTTTCTATAAAGAATAACATAAATTTTAAAATAATGACAATCATACCACATACCTTTTGTAGTGATACACTTGATTGTGCAATTGTGTCTGGTTTTGAAATAACTCTGTCATCAATTTGCAATGCCTCCAATCCTTTTAACTTTTCTCTTGAATCTGCTAAATGTGTTTCCAGTTTATAATTTCGATCAAGAATTTTTTGATATTCGTATTGCAACTCTTCAATCTGATTTCGCATTTCAGCAACTTCTGTTTCTTTGCAGTTTACATTGTCCTGTAAGCCTGCCAACTAAAATAATAACAAAACATATTAAATAACCATTTTATATACATCAAAAGTTAAGTATTATTTTTTTTTTTATAACTAAATTATCTAATTATTAAGTATAATTTGTAGTAAAAGTTATCACCTTCAATGACATTGTATGATACTTTTTATGTAAAGAGGTATTTAATGTTTGCAACTTCTGATTCTCAGCTTGAAGTTCACTATTTGCTTGACGAACTGTTTCATCCAAACTAGGAGCTTCGTCTATTAAAATACATGTTTTTTTGATTTATGATTATTACGTCAAAAAAGAGTAAATTAGACATTTATGCTACATTTTTATAATAAACCTATTATCTTTATAAAATATATGATTATGTTTTTAAATACAACAAAATAACAGTGACATACATTATTGACAATGATATTAGCTAATATTACTAATAGTCATATTTTTGTATTCTGTGAATATATATTTATTTTTGTAATGTTTTATGGTTCAATAAAACAATTTAATTAATACTAACATATAAATATTCAGGTTAAATAATTCTCTTACCTCCTTCAAACTCTCCTTTTAGAGCAAGTGAAATTTTTTCATTTCTTTGCATGAGCCGATCAAAAGCTTGTATAACTTTTGCCACTGCTCGTTTTGATACTTGTACTCGATTAGCTAATTTTTCATCTAATTCTTCCTTATCCCATGTTGATAACTGTACTAAAAATGAAGTAGTAGCTTCACTTTCATCTAAAAATAAATCATTTAGCTATAAATCTATTATCTATTTTGAATAAAAATTATTATATAGTAAAAATAAAATTACTTTTGCTTTCTAATTCATCAGCTGTTTCAGCATCAAATCTTTGTAACAGTACACGAATGTCTTCATTTAATTGATTCCAATAACGATTTACAACATTTAAAACAGAATCATCTTGAGTTTGTCGTTTTTCTAACTGTTCTATTCTATTTCTTAATTCTGCTTCAAGCCTATTTCGTTGTTCTAATCTCTAATATAGAAGAATTTTATAATAAAATAATTTTTAAATCTTTTTAAATTTTATTTTATTGTGTTATTAAATATTTTAGTAACCTGAGCTAGTTTTTTATTTTGGTATTGTAGTACTTTCATATCTAAATCTTCCATAGTAGAAATAGGGCCAAGTCTAACAGGCTCAAACTGAACCTTTTTCATTGGTGGTTCTTCTGAGCCCCCTTCATCATTGTTTCTCTTAGACATTTTTAAATTTCGTACGGTCTTATTTAAAATATAATTTCTGAAAAATAAATAAGTCACATTTTATTTGTATGTATTATTTATGTAACTGATTAACATTAAGTGCCAATTTATCATATTTAAATATGACAGACCACTACTAAATTATTATATTTATTTCAATCATTGTTTTTTGTAGAGTTCAGACTTCTCGACCATTTATACAAACAAATCACATTTATGATTCATATTTGATTACATTTTATTCCATACTGACGTACTGGGATAGTAATATATTATTTTCAATTATACTTCAGTATTGCTTTCACTAGTTCCTAGCATTTAAATGCCTACTGTTAAATTGATTTGTTAAGATACATTAAAAAAAATATATTTATAATAATACCATGTGGCACTTCTCTTGAAAATCAATAATTATACATAAGTACATTTATGTTTAAGGCACCATTATTAAGCTTTCTATTCATTCATTATGTTAAATGTTGTTTATGTGTAGGTAACCTGAAATAATACAATTATTTAACAGTAGACTACTATATAATAACAATTAGTATTTACTATTAACTTTAGCAATGGACATTTAAATATGTATTAGGTACTATTTTTATGTTTTATATTGACAACATTGGTCATAGACTTAGTTATAAACGTTATTGATAATAATATATTGCAAATATCTATTCTTATATAAGTTAATTCAACAATTGAAAATAAAATTATGCAAGTATCTACTATATTTTTAGAAATAAACAATTCATATTTCATCAACAATTTTAATTTTAAAAGGCAAGTCAATAGCATTCATTAAACATTTAATTATTCCTTGTTAAATTTTATACAATAATAGATAATGAATGTACCTAAATAACATCATATGAATAAAATGTTTTTTTTTTCTATCTCAAATTTCAAATTTAAACTATAACGTTTTACTTTCATTCAAAATAAAATCTTTTAATTAAGTTAAATAAACAATTGAATTATGGATTGAATTGAGTCACTATGAACCAACAACATAGGCTTTGTAATATAGTTGCATACATCAATTTTACACAGGAACTAATCTTTTATTTTTAAGAATAAATAGTTAAATGAATATTGAACTCTTTAAACGCTTAATATATTGGTGATTATAAATAGATTAGTTGCTCATTTGTGGTATTTATTTCAATCGTTACAGTATTGGGTTATATAGGAGAGACAACACTAAATGATCTCATTTGTTTTGAAAATTACAAAATGTATAATAATATTAAAGTGATATACATACCGATAGTCCAATACGTCATTTTGAATTAATATTTAGAAATTAAAATTGTAATGTAGAATGATTCCAATTAATAAATTATAAACTTTGTCATCTCGTCTGTAGTTGTTGATGTTTTACAGTTTACGATCGAGATTGTTTGTGTCGTGACTCGTGAGTTGTGTTAAGAAATGAGATAGAATATTATTCAAATGATAATTATTTCCCGATAGTTATTAAATATACCACAAGATGGCGTCATCACAAGGTGCCGTAGTAATATTATGTTATCTCCTTATCAATACAAACACACACAATAAAAGAAATTCATGATACAAGCCCTAAAAAGTAGAGTATTAAATATTTGTATTAGTAATTTGGAAGTTGACGTTATTACATGTTATTACCGAGCAGAGTATAATATTTAAATTATTTGTATAAATGATTAAATATGATGCATGCTTTTTTTCTGGATTATGTAAGTTATTTGACAATTTACCTATGTTGTGGGTATTACTTATACCATTGATTATAATCAGTGCTTATACTGTACAGTACTACAGTAGTATATTTTGAGTAGATATTCTAGTCCACCCTTTTTTCATTTTGTTCTATTGTTATTCAATTAATACAATTTATGCAATTGAATATTTGTTCTTAAAATTGAATTACCGTATGTAGTGTTAGCAATGCATGCAAATGTTTGTAAGAAAAAATTTTAAAATTAATTCACATTTATATTTTTAGAAATCAAAAGGACTCCTAACCTTTGTTGATTTGTTTCATGGAAAAAGATGATAGGACTTGAAAAATGGCAAGATGTACAATTACGTGTCCGTGTTGTCTACGATTCAAGTTCAGTGCTGAAGAAGTGGAACAACGGTATAGAAGTAAAGAGATTGATAAACTTATAGACAAAGATAAACACCTGTTGCGTAGACAAGTAAAGTTACTATTGTTGGGAGCTGGTGAGAGCGGTAAATCAACATTTCTTAAGCAAATGCGTATTATTCACGGTATACATTTTGAACCTGAACTTGTCATTGAATACCAACACATTATCTATCAAAATATTTTAAGAGGTAATAATAATAATATTAATATTATATTATTATATTAGATGATTTTATTTTATTTTTTATTTTAAATAGGTATGAAAGTTTTAGCAGATGCTAGGCAAAAGTTAGGTATACCATGGGAAAACCCTGATAATAATAAAAATGGTGAATTTATTTTGAGTTTTGACAATCGTACCACTCTGGATACACGATTATTCCAGTCATATGCTCCATCAATGTACTGTTTGTGGAAAGATGCTGCTATTAAAAGGGCATTTGAAAGAAGGAGAGAATTTCAACTTAGTGACTCAGTACAATATTTTCTGGATAATATTGAAAATATTGCTAGGAGTGTAAGTTATATTTTTAAAACTTTTTATTTTACATTCAACATTAATTTAATAAATTTATATTTCAAATTTAGGACTATTTACCAACAAATAAAGATATTTTACATGCTAGACGAGCTACAAAAGGCATTTATGAATTTACAATTCCAATTAACAATATTCCATTTCGATTTGTTGATGTTGGTGGACAAAGATCCCAACGACAGAAATGGTTTCAATGTTTTGATTCTGTCACATCTATATTATTTCTAGTATCCTCTTCCGAATTTGACCAAGTTCTTGTAGAAGACAGGTATGTGTTGTTTTGCTTAATAGGACTGGATAGGACTGAATATTGTAGAGATTAAATGTAATTAGCTTTAAAGTGTTTGTAATACTATTAAAATCAATAATATCATTAAAATTGCTTTAAAGTCTCAATACAATAAAGCAAACCTACACTTGAAATGGTTTAGAATATAAAACAAAACATCGTATTTATATATATATTGTTAATTTTTGAGTATGTCTGAACTAGCAAGACTACTTTAGTTTAATATTATATTTAAAAAAAGATTAAATATTCACTATTCTGTGTACAATTAATATAGAGTAAGAAATTCTAATCTATAATGATGAACATGGCCAAAATGGCTCGAGTGAATGAGATTTACAATGTACACTAGTTACCTTACATGATATAAAAATTTGAGGTTTTATTCAGCTAGTTATAAATTAATTTAAGGCATTTTAGCCAAGGATTATACCATTGAAATTCAAAAGAGTATTTTTGGAATTATAAAATATATATTTACCGAGAATAATATTTATTAAAACGGGGTGTTGACTATAATACTAAATATTTATCTATTAACTATTTATAATTTGTAAAAACAAATATAATGAGTGCTTGACCAAGTGTTGCATATATTTTATAATTAATATAATTATGAATTAATTATAGTAATTATTATATCAAGTACATAATGTTTAATAACCCAAAAACTAATTGTTCAAAATTAGGTAAATTATTTAAAATTAAAAAAAAATTGTTTCATCCATTTATAGTTTTTACTGAAGAGCAATCCGAATTCGAAGAAAATAAGTTAAAATACTCCTAAAAAAGTTTAAATAAGCTAAAACAATGATAATAATATTGTCTTTAAGTATACATAAATATCATCTAAAAACAACTATTTTTATAATACCATTATACAAGAACAAAATACAGTGAGCTTGATAGGAAAATCATCAAATACATAAAAAATGTATTAGTAAAACTTAAATGCTGAGCCATTATTTATTTTACTGTTAAATATATACAGATCTTTTCTCACCTATTACTTCTTTAAATATGTATAGTTTCCAGATTTTTCATCTTTAACATCACTTGAAATATATTTTTTCTATATATCTAACCTCCAATGCCTTTTCAAATTAAGATATCTCCTTGTATTATTGTTACTGATATGAGTGTTAAAAACCAGTTTTATTTAAAATATTACCACTTATTTTTAATAATTACTATTTATAATTTTTAACAATCATAATTGGTATTATTTTTTACTTCTTTCTCTTAGATATAGTACAGACATAACACTTTTTAGTCATTTTTACTAAAATCTATAATTGCAACCTAAAGTAGGTATACCATTTTTTTTTTAGAAAAACAAATCGACTAGAAGAATCAAAAGATATATTCGATTCTATTGTAAATAATGTAATATTCCGACGAGTTTCCATAATTCTTTTTATGAACAAAACTGACTTGTTGGCTGACAAATTAGAAAGAAGAGAAACAAATATTAAGCATTATTTTCCAAATTTTGCAGGTAATTTTTATTAATAATTAAGTATACAAAATAATAGTTTTAAATAACTTTCAATGACTGTGTAATTTTAACATAATTTATTTCATAATAAAATATTTATATTTTATTATTTTCAAGCTTGCCTAAATTATTTGTTGTTAAAATATGTGAGTTTCATTCCAAAATACAAATTGTTTCTAATGTTTTATTTATAAACAAGTATAAATTAATAATAATTGTTATTTACATGTTTTAGGAGATCCTCATAGTTTGCCTGATGTACAGACATTTTTATTGGATTTTTTTCGTCAAGCAAAACGCGATCCTAGAAAATCACTGTTTCATCATTTCACAACTGCTGTGGACACAGAAAACATTAAAGTTGTATTTAATGCTGTTAAAGATACAATTTTACATAGAAATTTGGAATCTTTAATGCTTCAGTAACTTTTTTAATTTATGCAGGTATTTGTTAAATATTTATTTAGTTATGTTCATTATAAACAAAACTATGATTTTTTTTTTTTTGTAATGTTATTTTTCGAAATTCATCATAAATCTTTCATTGTATCTCAACTTACAGTTATCTTTCTCTATATAAGGTACATCCTGCTATCTATTCCTACACCTTAAAATCAAATTTAGTAACTATTTACATTTAATATGCTAGATATCCAAAAATAAAAATAAAAATAAATGAATTATGCTATTATCATTGTCATAACTTAATAAGATAAAAATGTTTGGTCTGAATTTCAACTTTAACTATTATTTTTTAATCTCAATTCTTATACGTGTTTATTCTCAAACAAAAAAATTCTCATTTATGAAATATTATCTTTATTATTGTTTATATGATAAACAAATTTGTTTAAATGCATTTATTATCCAACTATGTATAATAGTACTGTTTATTGTTAAGCAAAATTTTTAAATTTATATTTTTGTACAAAATTATTTTCTGATATATATATATATATATATTGATTAATGATTAGATTAAGTAATATTATCTTTATTATTGATTAGTTATTTAGTATTCAAGCATTCATATTTATATTAATTAATAGATTCAGATAATATTTTGTTCTACGCACTATTTTATATAAATACATTTTGATTTTTAAATTAAATGTAATCCACTGAAGTAAACATTATATTTATTAGAAATATCAATTATATTTGTTGAGCTTACAAATATTAGAATCAACATTGAACAAGACTTGTGATTATTTCTACAATTTGTTTTTTTTTTTAAATACTTTTTTTAGTTTTTTAAGATGGATTGATAATGTTTAAGATATTTAAAACAAAATATATAATTATATTGTTATTAAAATAATATTTTTATTTGAATGTAGGTGCAATTATAAATTAAAATAACAATTAATATTATTTCAGATAAATACTGGTAACAAATATAACAATTATGAATCACATTTTAGTATGCCATTTTTACCAATCTAATGCAATATCAGTAGATGGTTTGGCTCATATATATTGGTAATATGTTGCATACATTTTATTGATTATTTATATTAAACTATCTTTTATCGAGTGACTGTATTGGTTGTTGATCAACTGAAGTGTCTTCTGATGCAATCCAATTATTATTATCACCAGTAACAACAACAAACAATTGATTGTCATTTACATGAAGTTGGTTTCTAAAATAATTATAAAGATCTTCGTCCTATAAACAAATATATTAATAGGGTTGTAAATTTGTAATAATTATAAATAAAATATAATAAAGTTATGACATACATTTCCAATTTGTGATGGATTAGGTAATTTTGAATCTAGATTGTAATAAATTCCATTAATATTTTTGATAGATATCCAATGTCTTCGCTTTAATGGCAGCCACAAAAATCCCAAACGACATTCACTGGGTATGTTCATAACAAAACCAAATATTTTATCC
The DNA here is from genome assembly GCF_037042655.1 of Diuraphis noxia. Classification (NCBI taxonomy): domain Eukaryota; kingdom Metazoa; phylum Arthropoda; class Insecta; order Hemiptera; family Aphididae; genus Diuraphis; species Diuraphis noxia. Next base: position 32,407,639 of record NW_028301715.1, on the reverse strand, counting down.
AATTTCAACATTTTTGGGTCCCTGATATATAAAACATTATTTAAAATCCATATTTCGCTACAAATGTGTTTTCTAAATTTCTAATATAAAATTAAAACATAAATAAATTGAATAAACTACCTATCAATTACTTTATATTAGTCAATATAATGTAAACTATAATACATTTTATTTTCATATAAACTACTAGGTAATTATTTATTTAAGCAAAAATATTTGAAATATTTTTTAATAAGACATAAAATGTTACCACGTATATTCAAATAATAAATAAATTCAGCTAATAATTAATGGAATTAGTATTTATGTATTGAATACAAAATATGGAATGCCACCAACTCATTTCTTAGAGTAAAAATTGTTTTATCAAACCTAAATTTAATTATATACTACGGCCCAGGAGAGCGTACTTCTCGCTCACGCATCCAAATGAATTAGCTCCGCGGTGTCGGCAGCGGCCATCGTACAGGAAGATTTTGAGGTGGGAATTCGCTAAAACGGATATGTTAAAGCCGCCGCCCATGAAGTGCTCTCTCCTAGGCCATAGTATAACAGGTATTAGTATAGTAAAAGCAACTAGCAAACCAGTGCTTATAACAATTCAATGTTTGAAGAGTAAAACATACAAATAAACAGTTATTGTACTAGATAAGAATTATTTTTGTATTATCTAATATTATTTTTATTATTTTACATTAATTTTTCATTCAAAAAGTAGAGCTTTACAAATTGTGTTACCTTAAATTATATTCAAAAACACACCTACAATTTAAAAAAATACAAAAACTGGTAAATTTTTAGTTTTTTAGTAAATTAAATAAAACATTTCGTAGTACCTCTACTGGAAGGCCTTTACAGTCTGTCTAATTTGTCATTTTATTTTTATTAACTATTTTATCAATTGTTCTTATTGTTCTATTTTGTAGCAGATAGAAAGAAAAAACTAATGAAACAAAAAAAAAAAAAATTATAAATTATTATAATTTCTGAAACACTAATATTATTCAAGGTGCTTTAAATCATGCTCTTAATATTTGAATTTTTAATTAACACGGAAAATAATGTGCTGATTGAATTACAGAAAAATTAATTTTGAATTTGTATTAATTTATTGTCCTATAGCTTAGTAATAAGTATGTATCTTTGTTCCTTTCATTATTTGTATAAATATTATTTATAAAATAATTTGACAAAAATAGCGAAACAAAAAGTTATAGCACTGTGTAATTGATTATTAAATATCATATAGCAAAAATTATAAATCGTATAAAATTATTATAGGTAATTGTAGTATTTATTTATGATAGGTACTAACTTTCTTTTATCAAACCAAAAGGCACTATAGCCTTTGTTTTGTAATGCAGCAATCAATACATTGACATCATAATTACCAATACCTAAAATTGAACGATGTGGATTTATATAGTTGTTGGGAGACAGTGAAAAACATATAGCATCAAGTTCCATTTGTTTGAATGCCTCTTTTGATTGAAACAAATTGTTGAGAGCGTGTAATGCACATAACTCCTTAGACTTAATAAAATGTAGGGGATTAGTAAAATTGTATTAAAATACACGGTGCCTTCTTCATTACTTGTTTTTCATGATAAATAGTTGTAGATTCCGGTAACATGATTCATTTAGTCTATTTCCTTTGGTTGATGAACTCTTCAAACAATTTTGATTTAATTACTAGGTAAAATAAATTGTGATTATCAAATAAAACGAAAATTCAAATACTCAAAGTCAGTAATAAATGTTAAAACGATTCTATCATTATACGTGTTAAAATGTGTATTTTTGTTACTTGTTTACATAATAAAATAATTAATATAAATTGTGATATTGTGAATAAATAATATTGTTAAGATAATACGTGGTTATCAGTGTAGTATCTACAACCGTGGCAGTAAAATATACACCGAGTATAGATAATATAGAATATCTATGGTAAAAACTAAATAATAGAATATTAGAGTTGGAAATTTTAATTTAAAAATTCACTCGTTGTGATAACTAACATAAGTGTACAAATTATTGTTGGCTAATATTTATACCATAATATTATTCTTTTCGTTTTATTATACAGGGTGATTGATTTATCATAAAACACTCATTATTTCAAAAAGTATTGACTTTTTTCAAAATATTTTTTTACATGGTTTCAGTTGTTATAAAACCAACGTTTTTATTAAAAAATTATATTTTTAAATATTTTTTATCCTTATCATTATTTAAAATTTTTACTTTTTTGAATGACAACATATAGTTTTAATTTCATATTCCGAAGCAGAATATTTTTCTAAGTATTTTGATACATAGAAATCGAATTTGTGGCTAGTAGTTTATGAGTTATAAGTATTTAAAGTTTAGACAAGCATAGTAGTGGTCAAATATTTTGCGGGGTAACCCCGTACCACTCCACTCTGCCAATCTAAACTTTAAATACTTATAACTCATAAACTACTAGCCCCAAATTCGATTTTTATATATCAAAATACTAGATACTAGATATCATGGATATTTTTTGGTCAAAATATAACTGGCATAGGTGTCCGCAGAAATTTTTCTAGGGGGGGGGGGTGGGCAATGTTAGGATTTGGGGCATTGATAAATATTATAATTTTACTAGGTGTTTTAAAATAATAACCTTTTTTATTTTACTCGTATACAATATATTATATTTTATTATATTACAACTTATTTTATACTTTAAATTTATTGTATAGTGTATACCTAGTAATTTATCTTAAAACATTCAATTAAAAAAAAAATTTTGAAAAAGACAGGACATTAGATGACAAACGCTAATGATAAATAATTCAATCAATCTGGATGTGTGAAATTTAGGGATAAGCTGCAGTTTTTAAATTCAAAAAAGTCTTCCGTAATAAATGTTCAGTCGTTTTGATCAATCTGCTTGTGACGGACGACTACACTCGAGTTAGTTTCGCGGTGGTTCACAGGTATAGGTAACGTACAAATTATTTATTATGGACATTTATCTAATAATAATACTAAACAAATATACTATATTTATTTTTTAAACTTTTACCTACAAAATGAGAATACGATACAGAAAAAAAAATTAATTTTGAAAAAAAAATCGCCTTTTAATTCCACCTGGAACGAAACAATTTCATAAACATATTTATAACCGTCTTAAGTTGTATGCCATTTCTTTCTTACTATGTTGGAATACAGTATCCTCTATTTCTGCTATCAGAACATATTTATTAATATGTCCAGCAATTTCCCATCCTGGTCACCCATATGGGTCTAATATTTTTTTCTCTATTTAACTCACGCATTCAAACTAAATCATGTTTATCATTTTTGAGTTATCTTAGAGGATAATATTTTTAAGGGTTCAACGTATCGTCTTATTTGTAGTTTATATATGTATATTAGACTATAAATAAATAATTATAAATACTAAATTTAAATATAATTTATATACTTTTGAGATAATATTTAGTTGTCTTGTGTTTCCCCTAATATTATAAAATTCTGAAGGTAAGTTATCATCTATATTATAATGCTGATATATTTAATTAAATGTTTCACAATTTTAAATTTTATGACATTTTCAAACACTGCCCTAGTATCTCCAGAAGACATTTCAACGCAAATAGTGTACCTATAAGTTTAAAATCAACTATTCTACATAATGAAGCTCAACATAATGAAATGGTGTTTTTTGCTTCAAACTCATGACTCATGATTATTAGAGTGAGAATTTGTATGCATTTGCATTTGTATTCTGGTTGATCGTTTGATATGCTTAGTGAGCACAAAATTTGTTTCATGACATAACGATCTAAAAAATGAAACTTTGTTAGTGCATATTTTTGCATATTTCGTCATTTTTCTATTTTAAGGGTTTATTTTACAATTTTAATTGCATATTTCATCTTTTAGTGCATATTTTGATGTTTTTTTTGTTTTATTGGAAATTTTTTAAATTTATATACTATTTTAAATTATAATATAAAAAAAAAAAATATATTTTTATAGTTTCGATTAATATCAAAATATTGGTAAGTACATTTATTTTAGGAGACATTTTTGATATAAATTGATTCCTTTTTTTATATAATATAGATTAAAGCTACCTGAAAATAGTGAAAGTGGAAAAAATAAAGAAGTGTTTTTAGTATTGTTCAATAATTTTTATTTATAATATATTGTATTAATTAAATGTTTCAAAAATACATTTTTTTATGCAATTTTTTTTTTTTATTTTCCATGCATATTTTAATATTTTAGTGCATATATTTATGCATATTTAAGATTTTTTAGCGCATATTCGATTGATTTTTAATGCATATAAATCCGCGCTCTAAATTGATTATTTATCTAATTCATCATTTGTAAAAAACCTCAACTACCTTATCAGTGGCATCAACTAATCAGTTGTAAAAACTAAAAAATAATGTATATACTCTTATTAAGTCTCACACATAATAGGAACTTAAGAAAAATACGAGAATAATTTGTACTATAAATAGTCAACATGTCGAAGATTTAAAGTAAACACCTGAATATAAAATTGAATTCATCGTTGAATTAATAAACTATTTGTATGACATGTACGTATATTTAATACCAATCATTTATTGCTTATAAAAATATAAATTTATTACGTAAATTTTAAATTAATTTTAACTACATCAATATATATTATGACTTATGAATAGATAATTATTATTTAAAATTTGTACTTTGTTCACACATTTTAAATTTAAATTTGTATTCGTGATAATATTATAAGTTATTCTGATCACCTGCATGTAAGCTTTATTTTAATTATTTAAAAAATCAACTATTCAAACTATTTTTTGTTAACATTTATGTAATTATTCTTAAATTCTAATCTGATATTGATGAATAAAAACGAATGAATTAAAAAATAAATTTCATATACAATGTAAATAAAATATGTATCTCCAAAATATACAACTTTAAAAAACAATTTACATACAAATAGCTTAAGTTAAAAATATTTTACTCATTAGATTACTAAAGTGCCTAATTATTCTTTTGATTTACAATTAGTAACTTTCTTCAAGAGGTATTTCTTTTTGTTTTGGTTGTGGTTTTTTTGATCGTCCAAAACATCCAGTAGTAAAACATGTATCACCTTTTCCAAATTCCTCACCGTCTTCCATGGTTTGTGGCATTACTGAATTAAGTGTCTCTGGAAGTAGAGTAATCAACATTCCAGATACAAGAGTCACTAGAGCAAACGTAATAGCAGGCGCTCTTAAGTCATATACATCCTGTAAATCGTTTCTATTATTATAATATATTATAGGTACAGTTTCAAAGCTATAAAAATTGTTCGCATTTAAATAAATCAATTTTAAACATTAAAATATGCATTTTAACTAACCAGTAAGGTAACTAAAGGAGTAAAACCGCCAGCTAAACGCGCGAACATGCTTCCAAGTCCAATAGCGGTGTTTCGGACCACAGTGGGGAAACGTTCTACAGTATAATTGTATACAATAGCAAAAGCTCCAGCTATGCAAAACTTTCCAAGGAACACAATACCAGTAGATATCGATTGTGATAATGGATCTAAAATTACATAATTATTTTTTTTTATATTGATGGTATACTTACAGAAATTGATGGTTAAAATTAATTTATACCTGAAGGGAAAAATGCGGAAATAAGCAAAGCAGCTCCACCGACAATCATCATTGAACTGCTAAGAAATCGTCTTCCCACACGATCCATTGATAATGTTACAAATATATAACTAGGGATTTCCACAGCTGCCATGACAAAAAGCATAAAATATGGGTTCCCTCGTAGATTTCCGGTTCGGAGTGAAATACCATAGTACCCAAAACTAGCAGCAAACCTAAAATATTGTAATAAAATTTAAATCATTAATAATTCAGAGTTATAATTTTTAAGTTTATGGAATAGGTAGTTCTTTTTCTTAGGTAAGTACCTATAACCAACTATTAAGTATCAATTACCGAGTATATGATATAGCTTTCAATAACTAAACAAAATCTATTACAACTAACTGACACACGTGTTATCTGATTGTGTATACATATAAAATATAATGTAATTAATATTTAAATTAAATTATAGTGCATTACCAATAAAGACAAACATTGATTGTATTATTTCTCAGGTTTGGTGTCTTGAACAAATCTAATATCGAATACGATCGATTTTGATTATTTTCTTTGACGGGTTCATCATTATTTAATGACACCATTTGTTCTTTTTCTAATATAATTGGCATTGTGTTATTATTTGTTTTCAATGCTTTTTGTATAATTTTAATTGCTTCTTCTTTTCTTCCTTGGCCCCACAACCACCTTGGAGACTCGTCAATCAACCTAAAATATATTTAAATAGATACATATTATATATTATTATGAAGGTTCCTATTTAATAAAAATGCACCTATTATTATCCACGGTAAATAAGCCAGTAAAAAAAAATCTAAGAAAATAAATCATAGTTTAAACAACAAAAATTAAAAATTTCAAAGTGATTGGTTGTGGAATATCTTCATTTTATTCGGATTGCTCAAAAAAATACCTTCATTATGAATAGTGAAAACAAAATATATCAATGTACGTTAATCGCCGTTAATTGAACTAATTTTTAGTGGAAGATTTTCTTGTCCATTACCCGAATGAGACAATGAATCGAAAGACCAACAAAATAAAATGAATATGATGTGTCCTGGTAATGCCCGGAAATAAAGACCAATACCATCTGCATTAAACACATCATAAGATGGAGGATACTGAGTGATGATAAGTTATGGCCGCACTCTGAACGAATTTACAGCCATACATATTCGTAGTCTGTTTCTTCCTGTTCGCCAACATATGGCTTAGCAAATGAAATGTTTTCACGTTTCTTCCATCAGTGAAATTTGAAACTAACCTGATGTCGCTACAAAATAATTTTGGCCCATTTTCTTCACGAGATCTTCGGATTTCTGGTACAATTGTGATCCTGCAGTGACTGACTAATTGTCAAATTACCCCATTTTAACCACAGGATAGTGAGCCTAATAAACAATTTTTTTCTGTGTGTTATTATTCGTGCACATTGTTATTATTGGCACCATTTGAGTACAATATAGGTGAATGAGCCAAATAACCGCAAGTCGAATAAGCGGAGGCTACTGTATTACGCGTATGATCAAAGTATATCATATACCTACTATTTAATTTCAAAATTGTATAGGTAATAATTATATTGAGTTTTATTTTTTTCCTTTAAAATATTATTGTATTGAAGGTAAAGAACAAAATTAAAATTTTTCTGAATCCTCTGGTATATGTATATGTCATACTGCGTATAAGTGTAAATTTAATGTATATAGTTCAACTGTATTTAATACAGTTTGAATAAGTGCCTATCTAAGTATAGGTAACTATTAACCTACTACTATTAAAACTAACTTTTTTAATAATAAATAACGTAGGTTATGATATGATATTTTTTCAATCTTCGTAATTTAGACTGGACATTTTTTACCATGAATCATTTATATAATTGTTGTCAGCCCTATTAATAATTATCATATATAAATTAATGAATTTAAGTTAAGTATACTCACCAGAAATGAGGAATTAGTATTAAACTATGTAAGCCGTATATAATTTGTAGTAAAAATGTGTCTCTGATGAAATATCCCCACGCTGCTACGGCCATTATACCTGTCGCAAATGTAGTTTGAAATAGAATCCCACACATTGAACGTTTTGAGGGTCCTACTAACTCCATGGCTATATGAATAAATATAATAAACGTGAGTTAAATAAATTGAATGTGTCAAGTTTATTGACGAATATGTATTTTGGGTAACACATTACACATACTTAGAACAAATCCAGAAATATAAGACCCCGACGAACCAAAAATTCCATATACATATGTAGTAGCTATAAATATCCAATAGTTATTGAGAAATGCTACTCCGACACTAAGAAACAATTGTGCTACAGCTGAAATGCAGAAAATCTTTTTACGGCCAAATCTGTTAAAATATAAGGTAATTAAAATTAAAATGCGTCGTGTATTTTAATCTATATTATTCAAAATCAAATATATAACATCTAAGACTAAAACAAATAAAATCTTTGCAAGATATGGAATTTAAAATTTTTTTAAATAATATAAATTGATTTCATTGATAATAATGTGACGCGTGCTGTGTCTCGTACATCAATACATTATATTATGTATGTTATGTATACATGTATATTATGTATACAAATAATATGTTACAAGCACAAAATAAATTTAAAAAATCGCATATCTATTTAAATGTAAAATACCTACCTATGTATTTATCACCACATAGCACATATGAGTACCTGCCTACCCGAGATATGGTCATATTTTTAAACAATCCTTTATTAAGGATATCAACATACTATGATGACATAGTTTCTATGTTTGTAAGGTTTAAATATAATCAAGACTCGCCGAATATTTATATTTTATTTTTGTTATTATGATCATAATATTTAACTTAACTCTGAGTCTTTAATTAGTGCAATTAGACAATTACCTAGTAAGTAGTGAATAGAAATATTAAATGGGGCACTGAAAATGTTTAGAGAGATATTTAGGTACTACTATCTCCTAAATCATCCTAGAGTTACCCTATACATAATAAATAATAATATTATATTATTTAATCTACAGAGTTATAATAAGTAATGATATTAAATAACATGGTTAACTACTCTATTTCAGTTAAACAATAAGTTGGTATTATTTAATATAATTGGATCAGACCATTTTAATTAACACTACCTATAATATAATATCTACAATAGATAACATTATAGTCTATAGATATAATATTTATTTTATGAATATTTTTTTATAAAACATTTTCTTCGAATGATGTTTTTAAAGACTATTAACATTTACGAGAAAAAATAAAATCCCATGTATTATTTATTATTTTAGTTGTATATATATGATGTCACTATCTGTATCATACAAATCAATACAAAGCTTAATCGAGTGTGAGGATTAGGTTGATTAAACTATGGTACCTACCTACTCATAATGGTTGTATGATTTATGTAGACATGTAGTAATAATAAACTATGATTAAATTACCTATTAAATAAGTAAACTTAACGTAATTAATTGAATTTTAATTTCCTTATTATTAAACATAATATGCAAACATGAATATCTTACATTTTGCTGCAGGTTCATATTCTAAATATTAATGTGTAGGTTCTACTTCTAATTATTCAATATTTTTTTTTACTCAACTAACTCTTTGAGTAAGAAAGTAGTGATTGATACAAATAGGGAAATTTTTCTAGGTGGAAGGGAACTAAAATTATGCTAGATGCACAAATTCTAATGATTAATATTTTAAACTAAAATATGATTAACAAACTAGGGAGCTATGAATAAAACTGGGAGGACTAAGCCCCCTCTAATTATGTTCCTGATAATATCGTATACCTTTATAATAATATATACAGCTACTACGTTTGGGTGTATTCGTGTACAATAAATGCTAAATAATAAATAAATACAAAAAAATTGACATTTCATAATTATTTAATTTTTTTATTATTTATTAGTAATAGCATTGCATACCATTATGTAATACCTATAATGTAATTATGAATGTTTTAGTAAATTTTTTTAAACATTAAAACATATTTATAAAAAAATATTAAATTTTGATTATACCTGCCTACCACCACTACTATAAAAATAATATATAAATTATAAATAAGTTGATATTTGATTGTTGTAAATTATATAGGTAAGTAATAATCAATAAATAAGTGATTATTCTACATAAAATTTAATGCAGCCTAAAAGTGCGCATTTAAACAAGTTACTAAGCTAGGTATTAATATTGTATTTGTATATTTATTTATTGTACACATGTTTCGTTAAATAACAAATACCATCTTTTAGGTTTGATTTACTTTCAACAAAACAGTATTCGTTCAGAAATTTATGTTTAAAATAAATTATTATGATAATTAATTAATCTTAGTCCAAAAATGAATTTTACTCGCAGATAAAAAGGTAATGGTTTATTATGTGGTAGTCTTTAATATTATTATTTTTCTCCTCGACCCAGTAAAAACATAATTAAAAGGTTATCAGACAACTAATACGACCGATTATTTCACTTGTATCAGCTAAAGCCAATATTTTATTCATTGACGTAATTATATTTATTGTAACTGCATACTTATCAGCAAGACTTCCAAGCACAACTGCGCCGGTAAATACTCCAAACATGTAGCTCATCTGTGCTAAAGATCCCATCCATCGATTATCGCAAATCATGTTCCACTAAAAATCAACAAATAAACCTACACATTAAAGTTATACGGTTATGAAGTTACAAAAATTTTACTATATTATAATTTATATAATACACGTTATTATAAAGTTTGCAAAATAAATTAAAATCTGTAGAATTACTTCGTTTTCGGTACTGTATTCTCTATTGAGTTTAAAATATAATAAATTATTTTCTACAATAAAATGAGTTTAAAAAAAAAATACGACATAAATTAATGTTCTTTAATTATACCTGTGTAGCTCTAGTACTCCCATAATATGTATCGTTAAATAACCATTTTTCACAGTTTATAGTTTTATTATAACTATTTATTGCTTGACACGAATCGTTATTGAATTTGGGCGCCACGATCCAATTTGTTATATTTGATTCCGATTCTAATTCCGGTATCAAACAACTACAAATATAAACCCATTTAAATTATATTTCGATCCAATTTAACATAATATGTACCTACAATTATATAATTATATATTTCAACAACAAATGTATCAAAATTAATGTATGTATGTTGTACTTATTACAAAATACAAATAAACAATATATAGTTAAATATTTGTAAATAGTACCTAACAATTATAAAATAATAATATATAAGTAAAAGCTACCTATTTAAATTAATTAATTATTCATTAGATTTATTATTATCTATTGTTCAAAACAAAAAATAAATAAATCTATCGACAAGTTATATGACATTATTGAAATTGAATGGGTAACTGGTTGCATATAGGTAATAACTGATAATAAATAATTAACCGTTTTTATTTATTTACATTTGTGCCTATATAATAATTATAACAGATTATTCAAATATAAGTAAATATTCTGTACAGACTTGTACCTACAGTTAAAATAATTTTTGAAACATTAAGATCATTTTAAGATTTAGATTACCTATATAAAATATACTGGCATTTTTTTTCATTTTTACTACAAGTATTTCAAACACAAATTCCTTAAAATAAATGTATTGATTAATTCTAATTAGCTTTATAATTTCTGAAATAATACTGTATATTTAATGTCTACTGCAGTATTTTCAAACAAAAAAACTAATTTTTGGAATTGAAAAATTGTCATTTTGACAAAAGTATAATATTTTACATGCATATAATACAAGTCTCTACTTTTTAATTTTAGTTTTATGCAATGCGTAGGATTGGTTAGGTTAAGGAGTTAATCTTATCACGTAAGTGTCTAAGAACAAGTATAGTTAAATGGGTAGAGAATAATTTGGCTGTTTATTATAAATGTCTGAGTTTATATTTTAAGATATATTTTAATAATATTATTATACTTAGTCTGAGAAAACGAATGAATATTTATGTATATACGTGTAGTCAGGTACAGCAGCAACAGTGACTAAAACCATCATGTGTAGACCAGCTGTGAATGCAGACATAAGATTTAGTAAAAACTGTCGCAGTTGGTATGATCCGAAGTCGCCTGAAAACATATGTATACATAACTAATTCGTAAAAAAGGTTTGGTATACTACAATGTAAAATTAATGAATAACACATTACAACATACAAGTATAATTTGACATCATAAATTATATAGCACATTATTATTTATGTTTCAGAATATATATAACAGCACAATACGTATCATATATATATATATATATATATATATATATACTTTATACGATATATTATACTGCCTTAGTAATGAGAACTACTAAACTATATATATATATATATATATATACCTCTGATTATATTTTAGGAAGATATGCATTTTTTAATTTCCACAGTCAATCACTTCAGGATTATACCATGATGTCATAACATAATTTATTATTTTCATAAAATATGCAATATTGTTTGTTAAACAAATATTCGAAAATTCATAAAAGGTGAATTATAACCTCAGTTATCAGTGAAAAATAGCTTTAAAATGCTGGGTAGTATGAAATCTAATTTGTTTTTAAATAAAAATTTTAATTTTAAAGATTTTCATCGGAGTCTTTTTGTAGCGTCTCAATGTACTTTTTTTAACAATAATTATTTTAGTTGTATGATACAACTTATATCATTGTAATTTAAAAAAAATATATCTTATTGACTTGATATTTTCACCATATGTCAGAAAAAAAAATTGCTAAATTACTAATGTATTTGAAATTTTTATTCCCAAAATTGAATACAAAGTTTTACGTCATATAACGACCTAACCTATATAGGTATATAGGTTAGATGTGGCCACGTTTATTCATAATGGAGTCATTAGATGTTCTACATATTATATCGTTATTTATAACTTTTCATTAAATTTTACTCATGAACATTATTATACAAATCATAGCAGTTGTCGCTTAATTTTCGGACCTATTACAAGACCTTAAATCGATAACTTTAAATTCCGGAAATTCTGCGGACCATTTATAATACCATATTTTATTTATTTTAAACTACCACAAAAATATTCTAGTGGACCACTGGTTTGCAGGTGACCTCTGTGGTATAGTAATAGTAAAGTGTAAAAATGCTTCGCTGAGAATCGTTTTTTGTACATGATACAGTGTATTATTTCAAACTAGTAGTATTTAGACTGTGTTGATGTAATCGAAATAATACGAAACCCCTTTTTCGGCCTATCGAACATCCTGTTTGGGGGTTTTTTATTTTTGTCATAATTCGTACGTAATATGTAATATCTACGTAATATGTAGGTACCCACCTAAACAACAAAAATGAAATATTTAACACGATTTAAATTTTTAAGTTTTTGATTTAAATTATCTAGCAGCTATGATACAATTATTTAAAGTAACAATTACTATCAATAAAATATCTACAAGTATCCAAAAAAAAAAATAAATAAATAAAAAACTAGAGGAGCTTGAAAGTTGAGATCATATAAAGTAATATAAAGATTAAATACAGTTCTGTGTCTCGTCTATAACTAATACTCTGCTGAGCAAAGTCAGTTTCTCTATAATACGATTGAGATCAAGAAACTGAAAATAATGTTATAAATTAATTTAATATGAACTTAGTATAAAACTAGTTAGATACTTGTTAAACATTAAATCATGAAGTTTTTGATAACAGTATGAAGAGTAAACATTATTTTTACCATTCCAACTCTTTAAGTTACCTACCTATATACTTTATGTTGAAATTTATATTTTTACCTTCATATCTATATTAACATGCTTATAATTTGATTATTATGAAATAAGTTTTTTAATGAGTGAGAAAAATGTAAAAAATAACAAACCAATAAAAATCACAAAAAAATTTTAATTCGTTAGTCTACATGTTTAATTAACAAGTTTTATTTATTTAGTTTATAGGAGTATAAGATTAAAGATTTGAATTACTTTCAGCAGATTGAAATGAAATTACGTATTTTTTAATTATGTTATTCTTAGATTTAGTTCTATTGTAATAATAAAAATAATAATTTTAATACACCTAAGTGCCCAATAAATGTAAAAATGGAGAAGTCGATGTGCTATTCTGCTATAGAATTGGTTTTGAGTATAACTCGCCAATGTAATAGATTTGTTATATTTGAATACAATGATCTAGTAATTCAATGATCAAATAATCTATTTCTGAGGATGAATTATAATTTTTATTTTTATATTAATACGTGGTAACAGCTATAATTTATAAGTATTATTAAATAATAGTTTAATATAAAAAATAATAAGTTGACTATTAGCCTTAATGTTTAAAATTAGTATGATTGATATAGTTTCAATTACAACAAAACAAAAAAATATATCACTTGGGGTGAAATTACTATTAATTTATACCAGTGAATATCAATAATATCCGTTGTGATGAACAGATTCAATTGGTAGACCCTTGATTAATATTTTTAATCACAACAACATAACAAAAATCGTCAAAAGAATACACGTATCATTCATTATTATTCATCGTTTAAACACCATTCAGTTTTGTCAAAATTTGAACCAAAAATTAAAAACGCCTATAAAAGGATATGCCTATCGTATTTTTTAAAATTTAAAAATTTATTTAATAACGATTTGATAAACTTCGTGTAACATTTTCAAGCTTTTTGACTTTAAGAGAAATATTTTTATCAACATGAATCATGAAAAGCCTCAAATTTCAAATAAATAGCTCAATAAGAGATAAAATATTTTAAAAACCATAGTATGTATTAATTTCTAAAAAAATATAATATCTGGTGGATACTTCAAGCATATAATTTTTACCAATTAATTTTGAAAAAAAATTTGTATAATGTATTTAATTTTAACTCACGTTCCGAGTAGCAATTTGGTCTAATTTACTGACTAAGCTTATCTACTATAGTCTTAAAGGTGACATCAGAAAAAAGTAACATCATTATAAAATCACTACATTTGGCATCTAAAATATGAAAATTAATCCAATAAAAAATGTATATGTTTTTAGAATCAGGAAATTAACATCACAAATGAACGGTACAACTGTCTAATATAATAATATTAACTAGGATATAATTTTATTTTAGAATAGATACAGTAAAATATATGGAATAAATAATAACTACTAACTGCGAATCATTAATTTTATACGTAAATGTTTTATACTAAATATGTGATATATAAATAACAGTTTTGTAAAATACAAATATATAAAATATGTATATTTCAACTATAAATATCAAAAAAATATTTTATAATTTACAGACGCGTCATATTATACACACATTGTTAAACATGAAAGAAATAAAAATTGTAGGCATGGAATTGATTTCTTTATATTTGTCATAGTTGTCATTATACTATATAGTTATATATATGGATGGCGGTCAACGAAGCCCTAAAGGGCTTTCTGAATTCTGATCAAAATAAATTAGAACTAACTCAATACTTTCCGTCAATATAATAGTACAATTTATTCTAAAACTGCAACAAATGTATTTTGGGTTAATGGTGGTAAGGGCATTTTTGGCTTCATTCCATTTAAATGGGATGAACAAAACTGTTATGCACAACGATAAGAAAAACATTATTCATATAATGTTAAAATTGTATGATAAAATAAAATAAAATAAAGTATTTGATAATCACGAAATTAATAATTGTCTGAGAATTATAAAATAATTACTCATGTTTGTATATTAAAACACCGTGAATGAATATTCTAGATTTAATTTTTGTTGTGTTTATTATTATTGTCAATTAACTTCTTAACACATTACAGCTGTCTATAATAGTTTGTGTGTGATTTAGAATTTTTTTTTTTAAAAAGATTTCTATTTTATTAAAAACCTTCAAATTGGCTATATTTTAAAAATAAATAACATAATATAAATCATGATAGTAATATAATGATTTCTAAAAAATATTTTACTCCACAACAAAATTTGTAATTTTTAGCTTAGTTATAGTGAAAATGAAATAAGCAACTACGGAAAACTTAACAACATACGTGCTACAGACACAGTTAAATTATTATCTGTATAATTATTTATCAAGTATGATTGTTATGTATTTTGAATTTTATAATATTATACCATATCACATAAATATATATAATAATACATGTAGTGAACTAAATCAAGTAAATTATTTAGCATTTTTGTTAAAAAAAATCATTTATATTTGTTGATAGTATAATAACACGTGTTCATTTGATTTAAAGTTCATTTTCAAATATTTTATATAGATTATAAACATAAATTACAAGTCATTAAAATTGAGGTCTTGATAACCCGATAAACATATAAGATATAAATGTAAGAAATGTACCCATATTATATGAGGTCATCATGTTATATTTTATAAAAAATGCAAAAGACTACAAATTTTAATAACCTTGACCATATTTTTATAACAATTGATGTTGCCTATGTAATATATGTATACTGTATACAGTATACGCATTAAATACATTCGATCGATTTTATTAATTACTTTTACAAAAATTTAGTTTATACTATATTAACTACAATTCATATTATAATAGCGGAAATCATATAGAATCACAAACAAATAATAATAATAACCATATACATATTATATTATAAAGTTATTATTATAATATAGATATACTATGTATAATTCATTTTACAAGTATAAGTAAAATTTTATTGAATGTTACTCAGTAATTTATTTTAAATGTTTCGTATTTGGTACTTATAAACTATTCAAAATATATTGAATAAATACATAGTAAATTAAACTATTATTGTACAATGCAAGTTTTATTTACAGTAAAAGAATATTGTAATTTAAATAAAATATCAATCTTATTTAAAAATTAAAATAATATATTATAAAAGTTATTATGAGCTATCACATCTTGATACACTTATTTTAACGACTAATAAATAAAAAATACATATTTATAGTTTTCTAACACTATAAATTTTAAATTAAAACGTACTTTGAAAAGAAAACATCTGGTATACATTTTAATTTAATTTGCCTTAAATAAATTTTATATAATTCATCAGTATTTAAACGTCGTTTCTTACCTAAATTATCCATATAAAAATCGATATTTGTACTTTTTTCCATTTTTGATGCACTGTTTTATTTTTATTTTAAAATTTAAATTCAACTAAATTAAAAGAAGTAATAAAATAGTAAACAGTTTCGAAATTCATAAATGTATTAATGCACTCATCGTATAATACTACGCAAGGGAATGTATTAAGGGATGTGAATGAGCTGTTTTGAGCGTGGCAGTCGAATAGAAACTAT
The DNA here is from genome assembly GCF_037042655.1 of Diuraphis noxia. Lineage (NCBI taxonomy): Eukaryota > Metazoa > Arthropoda > Insecta > Hemiptera > Aphididae > Diuraphis > Diuraphis noxia. The sequence continues at coordinate 32,390,597 of NW_028301715.1, read as the reverse complement.
AGCACTGAATACTAAGTCAGCACTGCTGCCAAAGTACCATGCAGTATTACTTAAGAGAACACATGGCACGTGAATATATCGCTACATTCAACCAACTGAGACATACAGAGTGATAACAATTTTTAATAAAATATAATATGTAATGACTCTTTTTTCATGTATACAGAGTGCATTGAACGCATAAAATGTACTTACCTGATAAATTATATCCAAGGTAAGCAGATAAATTATCCATTTATAGAACATAATATAAAACTTTTCGGCAGTTATTATGTAATTAAAAAAATTTAGTTTTTCTTGTTTTATTGTTAAATATCGTTTTTAATATATTCAAATTACAATAAACGTTGAAAAATATTTTAGTAAAACTAACAATAAATTTTATATTTCGTATTAATTGAATTATATCCAAGTCCATTGTCATAGCTATTAAATTTATCAACCTTTATGAAAAATAAAAAATTTGAATTTAATTTTAGTATCATCATTAATTAAATTATGTAAGATTATCATTATTTAATAATTTTTTTAAATTACCTGTATCAAGTTATGTTTTTGAAATCATACAGAATGATTCGCCAAACCTGCTTACCCGGGTTTTAATCAAATTCTGATTTTTGGAATTTTTAAGGATACCCCAAAAACATATTTTAAAATACATTCATTAGTAAATACATAATTATAATTTAATATACATCTAAATATTTCAAAATTTTATATATTTTTTTTTAAAAATTGTATATTTTTCAAAAAACTTTATTAGAATTATTTACTCAGCGTTGTTATAATATATTAGTTAATGTAGTATGTGGTTATAAAATCTATTAATATGTTATTAAACTACCTTTTAAAAATATTGATTAAATTATAGGTAAGTACTGGGTTATTAACTGTTAATTTAAATACTCGCTGTTTGATTAATTTTCTTTAAAATATTTCACACACAATAATGCAGTGTTTTTAAGATAACTTTTCACAAGATTTAGTTGCATTATATTCTATAGTTGTGTCTTATGTACCAGACGTATATTGTACTTATGACCTACCCATGTTCTACAACCTTAGACAATACTTATCGGGTTTGATAATTTATGTTCTGTGGGTCATTGCCCACATTGTTCAGTATTAATACTTTATAAAACACGTACAAATAAATTAAGATAACTGTACGTTTTTGTAATAATGAAGAAAATATTTACAATGTTTTATAATTTGTGTAGAAGCAGGAGATTTGATTTTGAGTATGTTATAAATAATAAATAATAAATAAATAATTATAATATACAATGTATCATAATTTTGACTGTTGCATTTTAAATTTGTAAAATTTGTTTATTATTCGAATCTGATTCATACTTAAATTTAGTGATTTTATTTTTTTTTTGAGAAACGGCGTTTCATCGTATTCAAATTCACAACCATCACATGTCCCTTTATAAGCTCTAACGCCCATTTATTAAAACTATTACTTAAGTAACTTTAAAAAACTAAATCTGTTCTTGCGACAAGAATTCAAACAATATAAATTTATTGAATATGATAAAAAAGAATAGAATTCGTTACAACAATTTTACTTTTATGTATACTGCCTACTCATACGATAAACACCAAAACTGCGTTATAGTTTGTTTTTTAAATTTAGGTATAGGTTATTTAATGTATCATAAAATGAAACCAATAATATTAATTTACACTTGTATACAACAATAAACAAATATTTTTGGTATAGGTAATAATAAATAGTAAAATAGGTATTTATAATCATTGAATTTGTATTTAACGTACCTAAAAAATAATATATGGCGGATTATAATTGGATATATATATTTATATTGAAAATATAAACCATATCCAATTGATTTATATTGATAAACTCATAATATCGAGTTTTTAATATTCTAATCTTCAAATTAATTAATTTCTGACTAAATAAAATCAATTTTAATTTTAATAGATTAGTTGTTAAGTATTAATTTTCAAAAATAATTTAATATAAAATAGCTTGATTTTTATTAAATTTAGTAAGTGGAATTCAAGTAGATATTATATAATATATTTACTTATACAATACTTTTATTTTAAACATAGTAATTATATAATAATTGTATTCAGTATTTAAGTAGACGAATTTTAAAATACAGGTTTTAGTGATTGGTGAGACTGATTTATTAAACTAACTGGTAATAAAATAATAATAATTGGTGAAATAATAATAGGTATATGGGTAACCATTTAAGTATAATACAGGTTTTTTTTAAAAATAAAACAGCAAATTGTGATGAATAATTTTTTTGTGGTTTGATTATACTTAAAGACAATATTTATTATTTAAGTGATTTAGTACAACAACATTTTCACACTATTTTTAAATGATCTATTTTCTATTCCATATTTTTTAATTTTTCTTTAAAATAAATATACATTTTCAACATCTACCTATATAGTGTCCTAGTATAATAAGCAAAAGGGATAAATGCTACAAAAAGCTTGTTGGAATGGGTAAATTGAAAGTTCAATTTAATTATCTTTATAGGTAGATAGGTGTCTTTAATCAATGCATTTTTCCTTTGGTCATTAAAGTGCTTACTTAAATAATAGTTTGATATTAGGAATCTAAAAGTAATGACTATATCGTAGATTTGTAGGTTCGTAGATGGACGTTAAAAATAATAATAATATATAAAGAGATTAACTAATGGCCTCTGCTGCCGAGTTATATATAAAGATCAATAAAAATAATAATAATAATATACGATAATACGCATTAAATTACGTGATGATACACGAATTATTAATTTTGATATTATTAGTTAGGTTAACTAAGTACTTATGTACACATTTAAAATTTTTCAAACTGTCAAGTATTTGATATTCTTGACCAACATCACAAATATTAACTCAACGATTACATGTCTACATACGATAAATCATAATATATATGTCTAACAAAAAGTAGTCCGTATCAATAAGGTATACCTATTAGGTACTTAGTAAAAAAAATTGATCATTTATCTCTATTCAATATTGTCAAATATTAAGTCCGTTATTCAATACTTCAATCAAATTTTCCACCTAACAAAAAACTGATAATGGTCTAAAATGAATAGACATTTAGGAACACTCAAATTAACATAACCTAACCTTACAATAAAATTAAGTATTCGTCTTGGTTTTCTCACGTTGGGTCTTTTAGTAAAATATATTTGAATGTACAGTGTACACACGCCACATTCTTTATCATGATATATATATATATGATAATAAGAATACGATTTAAAATGTCATATTTATAACAGTTATTGCAAACACAATTTACAATAAACATTACAAATATTATAGAATAATAAATATTAATCTAGAAAAGAAAATTATTGTGATAAAACTAACAAATGTCACCATGTAATCAAAAATTGATTATTAATTAGTATTTAATTATTAAAACATTATTTACATTACAATTTAAGATTTATACTAAAATAAAAATTAAGATTAATCACTATAAATATCTAAAAAATTACGTTATTTTATAACAACAATAAATAACATTTAAAAAACGACTAGTTGTATATATTTTTTGTTAGATTTTTCAAATATAATAAATTATAATAAATACACTATACAACTGTATAAATGCTAAATATTATTATGTTTTGTTTACAAATGGAAAATTAGAATGTATCGTTTTTTCATGAAGCATACAAATTTAACGTGTTTACCTAAATTACAGCCTTTTTATCACAGATGTTCGTATATTTAATTATTTAATTATTGTAAACATTGCAATTCACTCATCTAAAATACCTATAAATGATATGTGTCAAATAATATTCAAATGACTCATAATTTGTTCTTCTAGAAGAGTTAAATCGTCAAAAATAAATAACTACTTTTGTCTATATAAATGCCTTATTGGTACCTAATTTAAAATAACGTGTTTGAATATTTTCAATCAAAAAAGTATAAGCCAGTTTAAGTTATGAACTATAGAGTGCACGAAAACAGACATATATGCAACATAATTATATGCTTCACGACCATCTGTATTCTGTAAATATCAAGCTCATAAATAAAACAAAGTAATTGATTTCTAATTTTTTGAGCCTATTCCCTGATTTTTATTCTTCTGCTAGTAATTTAGATAGTCTGAAATATGTTTGTAGTTCAGATTTCTCTAGTTTATTAGAACAACTAGCTGTTTTAGATAAATAACATGGTAGAGTCGACTATTTATTTTAGTATTATATAAATAGAAATATATAAAATTGTCAATTCTAATTTTAAGATTTGAGTATCTAGTACAAGGTCAAACTCACTTTCGCACATTATGTACCTTTGTTATCTTAATTCTATGATGAACAAAACTGTATTTCAAAAAACCAGAGAGTCACTCTGCTATATAGTAGGTTTTAAAACTTTCAAATCTTGAGTAGGCCACCGCAAGTAACAAGTAAATTTGAAATTCAGCCTCAATTTTTGAGGATATTCTATGTATTTGTAAGCTTATGTATTAAAATTAATCTAAATATTATGGAAATGTGTTTATGATCTACATAGAAAATAATATTATGCAAAAAATTCATCCATCGATTAATATTTTTCTTAAAAAGAATCAAAGCAACTAAAATTTCTTGTAGAATAATCAAAATTTTTCCTTAAACTATTAATTAAAAAATTTGAACTTCAATAATGATATTTTTAAACTCCTGAAAGAACATCATAAAATCAAGAACCTTGCATTTATTTAAGTCTCATAGCTATTATTGTTAAAAAGTTTATAATTTCATAACTATAAATCTAAAATATGCTATTTGTAAAAGTTTTCGTAAATTTATGAAAAATTGATATTCAAATGCCAATTTAAAAAAAGTCGTGTCAATGTATTTTCAGTATTTTTAAATTGACAAGCTTTTTGTTTGTGAATAGATCATAAGCCCAAAATATTTAAAAAAATTATATCATGTCTAGAAATGTCTTATGTATACATATAAATATATGTTAAACATTTCATCTATCTATGTTGGTTAAATTAAAAGTTAAATCAAAAAAAAAAGTGAAAAATTCGGGTGGGAGCTAAACTAGATTTATTCCAGTTTTTTAATTACTATAAAGTAGCGAAATCGATTTTATTAAAAAAGGGCAATGCATAACAATATATTTCTGTTTTACGATAATTGTTCATCTAGTTTTTCCAGATTATTTTGAAAATTAGGTAAGTACTGTGAATTTTTCACTTAGCGAGACTATTACTTAATCTTATTTTCTACTTTATAATAAACCATCAAAAAATATTAATATTGTTCCAAAAGTTGATGATTGATAAAACATATCGCTCCGCTCAAAAACTAGAACTAAAAATATTTAGACTGAGGTAATAAAAATATTTAAAAACCAATTATTATTTTACTATAAAATATACAAATAAATTAAAACTAAAGACGAATGATAATTTGTTTATAATTGACTATAGGTACTGTGTATTTTTTATTGTCCCTTCTCTACAACCATCACAATCCTATTTACGCTTCAGGTTTGAAATGCTCATTAATTGCTTCAGAATTAAATATAAAAAGTCTAAGTGTAGGTCCTGTAAATAATATTGATTTCTTTAAATGGAATAATATATTAGTGCAGTTTAAATTTAAAATAATAACAACTGTTTTAAATAAAAAAATAATAGATAATGATAATAATAATTTAACAAATATATTTATTCACTTTAATATTATTAAAAATAACTGAATAAAATAGTTTTAAATAGTCAGGTGTTAGTAGTCAAGTTAAGTTAAATCTTTATCTAAGTTACTTATTACTTTTTTCATATTTAAAAGCAACTTTATTTTCTGTACTTATATTGTACATTTAATAATAATAACTAATATTGAGGTTGGTAGCTAAGTAACGAACATTAAACATGTATATTTTTAATCTCCATTTAACTCTTACATTTTTATTAAAAAACCTATATTAATATAATAATACGAATTCTTTTAAAACCATTATGTCAATTAAAATGAATATTAAAGTTGTAGGTTGTATATTATCTACATCTTTTCAAAAAACTAAATACCTACTTGTTGTATGTTTGTTTTTTCATTTATTTATATTCTTATCATTATAGAACAATTGTTAAATTTTAGAATTTGGTGAAATATCGGCAGGATTTGATTAATAAATATAGTATTAAAGGTGTTATGGACATTGAATGGACGAGATGTTTATGGAAAATAAATCAAGTATAAATAAATAAAAAATACTGTTGAATAGGTGGTACTTGTTGATACATTGTGGATATTAAAACAAATATTGTTTATAGATTCTCGGTGGTGTGAAACGTCAAGATACTGAAGCAATATTTATCAATGAAACTTACATAGGTACTTTTATAGAATTTCAAAATTTTTTAAGCATCAAATACAATATTACAATCAGTTTATGGTCTTTGAATATTAAACAACTCAAATCGATTGATATTCAAGATTATTATAAAAATGAGGTACATATAGTAGGTAAATTTACAGGTACAGATTTAAAACAAATTGACGTATTTAGTATTATTAAACATTAACTTTAAACCATAATAAACAATGATACGACATGGCATACTGTAAGTTCTAAACATTATATAACATTAAATCGAAATTTAATTATTTATAAGTATATTATACTTTATATTAATAAAGCAATAAGCATGATTACCCAGCTCTGTACAATCATTTGTAAATAACTAAATAATGTCGAAGGAGAAAAATTGGGTAACCATTGAGTATGTTTGGTGAGACATTTTTTATACCTGGTGATATTGTGTATTATGTTGATATTATAGTTATAATAAATAATAATATATAGTTTTGTATAGAAATTATTAATATTAATTGTATGGCTAAAATATAAAGATAAAACACAAATTTAATCTTAGTTTATTATAATACTCCTAGTAGTCAGTATCGATATATAATTGAAAATGTTTAAAAAATTATTTCTATAGATTATACAACAAGTCAATCTTTCGTTTATAAACTACCAAATATTTTAAATATATATATTTCTGCCTAATTTCCGGCAAGAAAATAAATAAGAGAAAACGTTAATATAATAATTATTTTAAGTCCAACATCTTCATATTATCTAGGTACACAGAAATACATAAATAGATCACACAAAATTAAAAAAAAAAAATGAATAAAATTATTGGTATGTTAATTTAAAATTATCTGAAAATGTGTAAGTAATTAAACTGTGTTTAATCTGGCGGGCCTAAGTAATCAGATATATCTGACATTATAAAGACCCATCATACACATACCTAATTATGTTGTAATAATGACTCAGTATTCTAACTTCTATAATAAATTATAATAATAATATTTTATAATAATTTCAATGATAAAATACTAAGTAAATCTAATGAAATTAATAATGATGCTATAAGTCTATGAGTTATAAAAATAATAATTTTAAATGCATTGCATTATCCGTTATTGATGCTTATAGTATAGGTACTTTCAAGTTTGATGACTTATAGTTCTCAATGTCAAACCATAAGGTATCTGTACGTATTTTATAATAGTACCCGCCCATTCTTAAATTGCAATATTAAACCAATACACAATTGTCAACCACGTATGTATATATTATAATACCTATTGTTTTAGTCGACATTCGTGCGTATGGTTTTTGAAGTCAACAATTGGGAAATTGGACACATTGTTTTCGCCGTTAGTCATTCAATTAATATATTATCTGAAAATAATATCATCTTATGAACTTATCTAAAATATATTAATTTTTAGCTATTTGACAAACTAGTTCCAAAAACTTGTAAGTATTTCAAACAGCTGTGTATTAATAAAACTGAAGGATACTTGAACAGTTTTATCCATAGAATTGATATAAATAACGGTTTTATTCAAGCCGGGCGTAAGTACATAATATTTTATTTCATCAAATGCTCAGCCACTCAGCGTAAGTTGTTTTAATCTTATAAATCTTATTCATAGGAATCTTAAATCAAATGGCATATTTAAAAAAAGAAAATTTTTCTGTAAGTCACGATAGAAGAGGTGTGCTGTCCTTAGCTAGTAGACGAAAATATTTCAATGGTCCAGAATTTATTATTAGTTTTCAACCAAATCCTTGGATGAACGATAAATATGTGGCGTTTGGGTAAATAAAATGAAAAATTAGTAAGGTCAAAATCACTAATAATAAATAACAACAATTTAACGGTATACAGACATGCTGTCGAGGGCGAAAAGACCTTAAAAACAATTGAGAAATTGTCAAAAGCTCAAGAAATCTCTGACCAACAAATTCGTATAACTTCGTGCGATATATTGCCGTACTGTACTCGTTCAGTAGAAACAAAATTAGACAAATTTGTATATACAATTATGGACAAAATTGTACACAAAGCTATATACACATACGCATACGGTAAACCCAAACCACTCCACAAGCCTGTTATAACTGATCTGGAGTACGCAGAATCGATTATTAGGACCTTAACTAGCAAGGTAATGGGTAAAATCGAAAACTTGGCGTCACCTCAAAAATCCACAACATTAATCAATGTGGACTATTCGAAACGCTCAAGACTGCGTCCAAGTTCCATGGCTATTCCGAGTGCGCCATCTAGCTGCAAAGATGAAACAAAAAAAAAATATTCACTGATTAAATTGATGCCATATTCTGCTGGGTTTAATGAAACTGTGAGTCGAATAGTCGGAACTGAAAAAATTTCGACGATCAAATCGAAATGCGTGGGCGCTCGCAGTACAATATCGATCGACAAAAACGCCAAATATGGTATCAGTTTACCAGCAAATCATAAGGATTATTGGAAATATAAAAAAATATATGACGGCATTGTCAATTGAATAATTGTTTTACGAAAATTAATCATCCATGAATCATAAATCATACAAATATACAAGTCAATAAGATGCATCACTTGCTGTCTATTATATTATTATATCTAATATAATAATCGTACATCATATCGTATAATGTTTAGGTATTTTATAGGTAAATTACATCGACATGCATGGCCGCAAGGGGGAATTCGAGAAATCGTGAAAAAATTAAATATAGGAAAATGTCCATAAATACATTATTGTGTATTTTAAATTGTTTCATGATCTATTATTATTTATTTTTATTTACTTATATACGCCATTGTCTAATGAAATAAGAAATTACGGGTAGGCAGAAGAAATTGTTATGATGCATTTGAAAAAGTCTATCTAATATTATAGAAGGCGCAACCAATCTGCAATATCATCCTCTCTTTGGGTCTTATATTTTACAGGATGATCTTTTATTTTAGATTTGTATCCTGTTTCCTGGAGAACTTCTTTCAAGACACTTTCTAACTCAATATTTTTATGTTATATCGGTTCCAATTATTTCATATTAATTCTATTAATATATAACTTTATAATATAACATGTATGTATGTAATTCAGTTGTTTCTTCAAAATTGAGAATGAATAATTTAAAGTGATTGATTTTCAATGTAACGAGAAACTTTTACTATTAATAAAATAATATACACATTTTTTAATAATAAATAATAATGAATAACACCAACATAGGTTAGCCTATTACTTATAGGCTATAACAATAAAAACATTATTTATTATTTTAAACCATTATACAATTTAATACTTCACAAATACAAATAAAATATTTTAACGTAAAGAATATATTTTATATGGTTGTGTGTTTTTGATATACGATTATGACTAGAGCTCTGATTTATAATATGTATTTAAAAAAACCAAAATATGTAAATATCTATGTAAAAACAAATCGCTTTATATGATTATGTGATAAAAAAATTGTAAAAAAAAAAATTAAGACACCTGAATTGAAATTAGTATGCAATTGAACTTTATTCGTCTTGATCTTGAAATCAATAAGATACCATATATATGCACAAATTGTCAAAGTTAATTGATTTACGGTTTGGTCTTAACACATAAATTTCTACCGACTATAAAGGGATATTTGACTTCAACAGAGGTAATGGGTGCAAATTTCATAAGTCCAAAAGAGTGAACTCAGCCTGCAATTAGCCTATTTATTTCGCAATGTATACCTCTAATTTTTATGAAAGTATATTATAATTACTCACTGTCAGTACTCCAAACGCAAACACGTATTAATCGTTATCTATCGTTTATCGAGGTCATAAATATCGAACATAATATATCGACCGTAAATTAAGTTCAATTGGTATTATTTTGTTTACGTACTTTTGGGAACATGGTAAATTGTCTGTATTGAAAAATATAATCGTATATAATTATTAATAAATCGTACCCGAACAAATTGTCAAAATATGTAAGAAAAAGTGGAATTATTGAGAAATATGTTAAAGCATATTATGTAACTAGATGTATCAGTAAGAAATAAAAATATATAGGTAATCATCTTATCCCATCTTACTGAGTAATTAATAACTATAATATAATACTTATTATTTTATAAAAATGATTTTTTGTATGATAGAAAAAATTGATGACTAGGGATGAGAACTTATAGGAGCTAAAATAGACAAAATAGGTATGCATGCAAATATGTAAGGAAAAATTATAATATATGTATCAAAAATTTGAAAATATGCAAAAAATATATTATAATATGCAATTTTTTCTATAAATAAAAAAACATGTTTACAATAAATTAATAAATTAATAAGTAAATTGCATAAATCTTTTGAAAAATGCGACTTTTTTTAATTACTTGGTGTGAATAACTGTTGAGTTTTAAAATTTTGTTTACGGTTCAGCAATCGCTCATGTTTGGATGTCTTTAAATGCTGCGTAACGGTAAATCTTTTGTCAGAGTTAACTTTAACGGAGCAAATTTCACAAAATAAAATTTCACCATCTGTAGAAAAAACTTCTTCACCAAATTCTGTAATGTATTGCTTTATTCCATTTACTTTCGGCATTTTAAATTAGGTTTCTAAACGATCATACGAACGAACACAAGATTATACAACAACGGTTGTCACTAGACTAATTGAATTAAAGTATTGATATAGCTATAAACGATTAGATAAGATACTAATCCTATATTTACTTTTATATACTATTACATGTTATTGATTATTGACTACAAACTTATAAAATTTCATAAAATAATAAATGATAGGTACTAATCCAGCAGTAATCCTATATTTACTTTTATATACTATTAAATGTTATTGGTTATTGACTACAAACTTATAAAATTCCATAAACTAATAAATAATTTTACTAAATATGCATTTTTATGCACGAAAAAACATGAATATGCAACTTTTAAGAAAACTATCAATATATGCAAAATTTAAACACCAAATTTCAATTCATTAGGTTATAGAACAGATTTTTAGCTCACCTAGCTATAAATAGGAGATATAGAAAAAAATAAGCAAATCCTATAACTTCTCATCCCTATTGATAACCATCAAACCATTTTGATTTGATATTCCTCATTATCGAAATAATCTCAAGGTGGTTTTACTGGCGATTTTATTGTATATATTTAAAGTAAATATAGGTCCATTTCAGCCTTTGCATTGTTATAATACTAGAATAAAAAACAATTGTAATATGATTGTGCCACGTATTCTAACTAATTTTGGAACACAGAGTTCAATGATTAAAGGAATTCTGTTACTTCATAATTATAAGATAAATTTAACTAATTCTTATAATTTTAATATGCATAAGAAACATATTAATACTATTTTATCCTGGTCATAAACTCATAAATGTCCACTTTTTAAGATAATTTAAGTACTCTAAATGTTAAACTTTTCTTGTATATACTTTATAATACCTACTTATAACATGAACCCAGCTCATCCGTTTACAAGCATATATTTGCTTATTTGGATGAGCTTGAAAACCTGATTTAATGTTTTGATTATAACTCTTATATTGTTTGTTTTGTGTGCTTAATAAATATTATATAGATCGATTTCCATTTCAGAAATTAATTCTTATAAAAAGTTACACAGTCATTTTGTATTTAAAATATATAAAAATCATTTTTTTTTTAAATTTCTGTTTTTCTTTAGTTATAATTTTTAACTTTTCCCGATTATTTTCAAAAGTAGGTACTGCGGTGAATTTTAAGTGTTGCTACTCTCAAAAGCATACATTAGATTTAATTTTTAATAGAAACCACTCTCAAAGTTTAAGATCGAATCATTTTTTTATACTAATACTATATTATATACTAATGTTATTTATAGTCTATAAATCGTCTATAGTCTCTATACATTAACACACTGCACAAAAGGACGTTGTAGAATCAATATCAACATTCACCCATCCGCTTAAAATTGTTTACTGCAGTTGAAAAAATGTACAACGATAAGCAAATAGGTACATATACTTTATAAATGTCATTCTGAAATTATTCTATTCGTTTATTATGTTGTCCTAATAACATATGATTACATGGGGGGCCCCGTATATGTACGGTGGATACCGTAATTCGTGAAGTTTGAAAGGTTTGAGTGGAAGGTTTTCTAGGAGAACCAGCCATTTTATACTACTCACTTGCTCAACTATGTAAAAAGTTCTTGTTTTTTACATTTGTTCATTTTTTAATGGCCAAGTCTGATAATACCTACCTACTGCAGCCAGTTACATTATATTTTAGATGTTTTCGGTTTTAAACATTTTATCAAGAGCGTTTATACAAATTATTTTTTACCTCAATAATAATAAATTATTAAATACACATATGAGACACAACCCAAAAACATACTAAAATAAACACCAAGTATTAAATAGAAAATAATTAATATTTACCAATGAATATCACTATAACTTATTGTACAAATTATTTTATTTTAACCTTCAAAAATCGTAAGGATGTCAACAAAAAGAAATAAGCGGTTTAACCGAATAAGAACCAACCGGATGGCGTTAACTAATCCATATGTTGACACTTGACAGTTGACAGATTTAAGGGTAGAAGTACCGAATATGTATAGTATATTTTTCAATAACAAACTATCATGCGATACATCTGGGCATCTGGCATGGGTACCTACCATTATACCAAATGCATTTTTAAATCTCCATCATCGACTGACTACTATTTGACTAACACAATATGCATAGCTATACTTACCTACCTACGTATATGGTTAAGTAATATTTGATTTGACTATTATAAGTAGGTATATAATCACAATAAAGTAATAATTTATATACGCATTACGCAAAACCATGTAAATTATACAATATAAATTCTATACCTAGCTAGTCGTGAAAGTCAATAATATTGGCTACATTTCAATTTACTAAACAGGCAGGTAATATATTATTTAAAGTTTGTTATGACATATTAATTAAAACCGAGATTTTTTTTTGGAAATCAACCAAACATATTTCGGTAAACTTACTTTTAATGGTCAAAACTGCTCGTTATGAAAGTTTAAAAACTTATTTGAGTGTATCTGGGAACATATAAATTGAACACATTAATTTCGTACGAATTCTGTACATTATAGTAATAAGTTATAGTTACCCTTATCTGCCGAATGCCACAGCGCACATCTCACGACTAATACAATAATATTATACTGTGTTTATGAAATATATTATGGACAATTATTATTTACAATGATATAATAATTGAGACATCGTAGTCAGGTACTTCAAAATACTATGAATATCGATTGAAAGTACCAATATTAGACTATTACAATATATTTAATCAGTACTATGATGTTATGTAATACTTAGCTATATACTACCTAATATATATTACATCAAAACTTAAAATTGAAATAAATAAAAACCACCATCCCAGAAAGTATAGGGACAAATTGTTCAGAGGACATGCACAAGTACCTATTTAATTTAATAATTTCTTAAAATTTAAAAAATATATTGCGTAATTTTATCATTATTTAATTACCAACTTAACTACTTAAGTTTGTATTAAATTATTTTCCAATTAGCCTGCATCAACTAATATACCCTAAAAATTGAAAAATGCAATTAGTTTATCTAGCGTACGAGGTTTGTCTTCGTATAGGATTCGGACATATTATACATAAATTGTATAATTTTAGTTATATTTTATATTTTTATAAATAGAGCATACCATAATACTATAATTATAGGTAGGTATTAAGTTTTTTTTTTTATGAATTGCAGTTAGATTTGTACCACCAATAACAACATTTTTAAGTGTGAAAAATCGATTCTTATTATTAGATTAACCGTAGATACCTATAATTTATAGTAGGTATTACATAATTTTTATATTATTCTCTCTGTGAGAGTATAAATCCGAAAAGAATTTCAGCAGGGGGAGAGAGGTCAAAATGGATATTGCCGTGTGTCTATATCATGTATTATGTATATGGCTATGACGTCCGTAACGTTTAAGTGTTATAACATTTGTCACGGTAGTTTTATTTTTTTATATTCATATCGATTTATTTACAAATAAGTGAAGGCCCTTTGAAAATCTTCACCTGCAGGGCTGTAGGTCACCGTGACGCTGCACTTATATACTGCAGTATATACACCTGTAATAACGACAACAATTACCTGCTGGTAATGCAAACACTTGAATACCTATGCGACGGAATCCTACGACCACTGACCACTGTAGTAGTATATATACCTGGCCGATTGCTAATGTTTGAATTTTACTCGGTGTTTTGGCGTCATCGAGTATATTTTTTCATGGGTACGTGTAAACGCGAAAACACAAACCCATCTACAAAATGTCTATAATATACGATGTAGAAAATGTTTCTATAGTAAGTAAGCGTAAGCACTAAGCATTATTAGCAGCCTGCTGCTATACGTAGATCTGAGAAAGACATTTTGGGGCGCCCTGGACAACAGCACGAGTTTTTCCGACCCCGCCCACTTTCACGGTGCGATGGACACACGAAATAACAAGTAACTGCGTATAATACACATCATATTGTATTCTATAGGCAACTTGTGCGTGCCGTCGGAACTCGGAGTCGTTGGACGACAACTTACTAAGACGGGATGCCCGGATGCGTGTGTCTCATTGTCCGGTGGACGCACGAAGACGACGCGACGCCGACGGATGCCAATAATAATAATGCGCGATTTTATCGCCACGACCGTAACCACCGCCACTAACCTACGTAACCTTTATAGTGACCGGTACTCGTCTGAATGAATAATTATAAAATTATTTTATTTAAATCATGTACCTGCCTACTATCTACTGTACTTATACTAAAAGATGCTTAGACGTTAGACTAAATGGGATGCGCTGGCTTTACGGTATATTGTCCAAATGCACGGACGAGCTTATTAATTGCAATCGGACGATTGATACGAAAATTAAAATATTGTTGATAAATTGGTTTAAACGGTCTATATTATAATATACTATCCTTAGTATCTTTTATGAATTATAGTCAATTATTATAATACATATTAGTATATTAAATGATTTTATTGTTTGTTCAAAACAAATAGCCGGTCGTAAAAACTGAACCACCGCGGAAAATTTTCACGCTATATAGGTAACTCCTCTTTTGACTAGTTTCTATTATTATTTTAAAATAACTATTAGTTAATAATGTCAACACTATGACAAACCTGTGAGCTGTGGAGAACCGCATACAATTAAACACCTCATTGTGCATTGTTGAAAACACGAGGAAATCAAAAGTAGTCTCGGAATTCCAGACAGCATCTTCAAAACTTTGGGCCCCATTGACGACATCAGCCATAAAATTATTTCATTTCTCAAACATATTGATATGTATAACGCAATATAGTGAATTCTATGCATTCATTATTATTTAACTAATAACCTTAGTTGCTGATGCTTCAACATGAATAAAATAAAAAACATGTACATAAACTGACAAAAACTGATTTGTAATTGATATTTCTGGTTTGTAGGACTTA
Source organism: Diuraphis noxia (assembly GCF_037042655.1). Lineage (NCBI taxonomy): Eukaryota > Metazoa > Arthropoda > Insecta > Hemiptera > Aphididae > Diuraphis > Diuraphis noxia. The sequence continues at coordinate 32,374,668 of NW_028301715.1, read as the reverse complement.
GAATGACTCAAGTCAAAATAAAGTAGGTTCTCCTTAATGAAATTATAAGTATAATGTCGGTATTTTTTTCAATATTTATGAGTTCTCGATATTTTATAGCACATAATTATATTTAACGACGATTAGGAAATAAATTAAAAAGTTGTCCGTAGATGTTGATGAAGATTTGTAAGCTTGAAGTATTGTATAAAACCGGTCGTCAGACTTGGAATAGTGGCGAGTTACTCAGTATATTCGTAAAAGCCTAAAAGTGGTCTACACGCCCTCGCACTACTATTTGGCAATAAAGGTATAGCGAAAGATGCAGCGGTTAATTTTTTATTATTATGGTATCTTAACCCTAAGGCACGCGCGCTTGGACACTTATAATTTGTACCACTAGAGTTTACTACACTTGCGTGCCTTGTACTTTCTATTACCTCCCACGCACAATGGATCATTTATATTTTTACAAGCAACTTCCAATGTCCCACTTTTACTTTTCGCCGTTTAAGTAATGATTTGTTTTTCACCTTCGAGTTATTACCTATAGATAAGATTAGGCAAATATTAAATAAGGACAAGGACAAGGGATCGATAATGAACAAAAATACTAAAAAAATACATATACATTTATATATTTTTTTATCATCTCCTCTTCATCAATATTTAAAACTCTACTTAGGACAGAATATAAAAAAAAGTATTTACAAAATACAAATACAATATATACTTTTATATATTTAAAAATACTATATATAAGTACACTAAATTGGATGATCACAATAAGTAAATAACAACATGATAAAGGTCGACTATAATAAATATTTTTAGTAAACATTCCTATTAAAATTAATCTATAAATGAGATTTAGTTTTGTCTGTAAGACCGGGAAAATCTTTCTTTTTTTTTTTTAACTCAAGGGAACACATTTAAATACAAATTGAAACTAGGGCAAGAAGCAATTCTACTAAAATAAGTCATATAATCCTAATAATAGTTGATACTCAAGTTAATTAAATATCTGAAACAAAAATCAACATTATAGTTTGTTAAGTTTTATATAATAGTAGGTACCGCTATATAATATGATCATGTTATCATAAACAAAAATGGATAAATTATATAAAAATAAAATTATACCAATATGAACGAAATTTTGATTTAAAAAAATTAAATTTTTATTAAATTTTGGAAGTCCAAACTGAATAAAATATTACAAAATATACTGAATAATTAATATTAGTCCTTATTCTTTTTTTTATTTATCAGAAATTTAAAACATGAGTACCATTACACATGGATTTATGGAAAAATAGTTAACCCAGGACGGATGATATTGTTTTGACAATAATAAATGGACTTCAAAATATGAATGTAATAAAATTGTTACTAGGTAGACATTTTGTAAGTACCTATAAAAAAAAAATGGCACAGACATGTTAGTAAAAAAATAAAGAAGCTAAACTATTTTTTTAAGGATTAAATAAATGTGTTAAGTATAGGCCAATTCGTATTGTTTGTTCAATAATAAGTATGTCATGTAAATTCAATGTTAAGAGTTTTTAGTTCTTAATATTTTAGATACATAAATTAGCATACTGACACTATACTTGGCCCCTAAGAAATAAAGCAGTCTTTGAAAAAAAAAAAATAATAGATAATAAGAAACGAAAATGTTATATAATGGAATGTTGTTTAAGCTAAAGGAACACATTAAATTTAAACAGAAAAAAATTACATAAATATTCTATGTACAAAAATAAAAAAATAAAAAAGAATAGTCAACTTATTTAGGGTCTATTTATTAAGTACAATAGTTATCCCTGTGATGATTAATTTTGATCGGATACATCTGATCTTCTGAGTTACGTTCATCAGCTAGTGGTCTAAACCTAACAAATCCATTTTCAGCAACTAACATGGACGGTGAAGGCTGTATGGCTGCTCTCTCTGCATATGCATACATACTTCTAGAGTCATCGTCCATTCGTTTTAATGATCTCCTTTCAGTAGTGTGCGCAAATAACTGATGGTTAGCCAATGGTGGACCACCCATTGAGTATGTGTCATCATATATGTGTTTACCCGTACGTAATGTGTAATTGTGCACAGCTTGATTGGCACTACAGATGGCTGGATAGATGTCATCTGATGGTGGATCACTCCGGGAAACAGTACCACGACATGGGAATAATGTTAAGCCGGATTGATTTTGAGCTTCTTTTTCACTGGTATACCTCAGTGGTTGTATGGATGCCCAAAATATCAAAAAACATGATGATATTTCTATCACACGTACAGAGAACTGATAGCCCCACCATAACCATGGGTTTGGCTGATCTTTACCCAGCATTTCATAAACACCAACCATACCATATAATTGAACTGATGCCATAAGAAGACTCAGCATACTAGTGGCCAATGTCACACGTACAGAATGAGCCAAAGTAGGGCGATGTTCATGGAAGCTAGCTCCAAATATAGTTCCTTGTTTCCTTAAGGAAGCATTAGTCATAGACCTATATAGACATACATAAGTCACCCCAAGTATTACACATAACAAAATGTAGATACATTTGGATACTAATGAAAGTATATGAGCTTCTGAATAAAACAATACAATAATACAAAATGCCATATAGCAACAAATAAATATTGCTAATAATGATGATTTTTGTAAGCTATAAAAAATTGTTTTTACATCAGTGGCTCGCAACAGAAACAAAAATAAAACTGAATATACTGTCAACAAGAGTGGGAATACTATGTTCAAAGCTAACCCAGACACTTGAATAGACAATGTTCCATTTACATTATATGGATCATATAACAAATAAGCACTCCTTACACAACCTATGATTATTAATAAACCATGTATGGTGACAAAGTAACCACACGTTAATAATTTTTTAAATGCTCTTATTCTTGCAATACTAACCATAGAACAAAAAACTAATATCAGGAAAAGTATAGCAATTAAATAAACATGAACATCCCAAAAAACTCCTAGAATATATCTGGCTCTTGGTTCAGGGTGATCCGGCATTGAAACAATCTCAGGATGTGATTCAGGTATATCAACATCACTTTTTGACTCCGTTACTTGTTGCTCCTTAGATATTGATGGTTCATATTCGGTTGTTTCTTCAGATGTTGTTTCATATATTTGAGATGAAGACGTGGTTTCAATTGGTTGTACAGTCCGTAGTGTGGGCTTGGGAACTTCTTGTTTAACAGTTCGAGATGGTTTAAGATCCTGGTCAAAGTTTGGCTTATCATTACCTAATAATCCATCCATTTTCTTACCCGTATCATCAAACAATATTCTAAAAACATTTGGGCTTGACAAGTTTTGTACTTGTTGTACCACAATACTATAAGTATCGTTAAGACCTTTGAATCCATTAACTGCTGTAGTACTAGTTGGTTCTGAATAAGTAGATTCCGGCACTCTTAACTTATTCAAACTAGGTGTGTTAATTGTCTTCTTTTTTGTATCTGCTACTGGAACATCTACAGGTCTGATAGGTATAAATTCTTTTTCGAATTTAGCCTGTACAATTCCTGGCCGCCTAGTTTGCAATGGCTTTTCCGAATTGCTACCCCTAAGTGTCGGTTTATCAGCAAATGGATTGAACCGCTCTGGAGGCAGGGGTGGAGTAAAAGTGTTTCGGTCTGGAGGATTATATGCAGGTATCAAACGATTAGTCGGGCTTGTCACATGTTGCTGTTGTTGTGACGAATTTGTCCGTGAAGCCCGAGAGCCTGATCCTGGCTTTGACGCTAGTGTCTTGTTGAACAGCTCATAGTCAACGCCATCAGTCAGCACCCGTCTATCTAATACACTCATGTCATGGTCGAACATTTGTGCATTACTGTCAGACACCAGGAGCCAAAGCATTGCCGTAAGCAATACCTGTGGCATGACTGGTCGCATTTGCGTGATATCAGATACGGACTCCTTTCATTATTAAAATACTGTCGCTTTAGTTTTTATTTTTCAAAAAACACTAACTCGGCCGTGTACTTAAATGAATCATGTCAACTTACGATTATACCCTGGACATTACAAGACGGCCGGGTTCACAGGTGTCGGCGGCACACAGGATACCGATGGAATCCTTTGTCATTATACGCAGTCGACACGACCACGGTAGCTCCAAAGTGTGTCAACACATTTTCACATCAAAACTCGCGCACTTCACTTCGTACTACTTTCGAACGATCACGACGGACGAAGAAATAAAAATATTTTAAGAACGATACGGAATCCACTGAAATCGCTCTTACGTACAGTGAATATACGCCCGGAAACAATAAACATTCCCTAATAAACCATTACGTCTGGTGCGCCAGCCATTTGCATTTTGTTATAATGAAATTCCCAAAGACTACTTAATAATCATATGGTTCATGGATGTTATAAACAAACGCACTACAATCGATTAAAAATTGTTTCCCGATTACTGGTGAAAATGTTGAAATAAATAAAAAATATATCATCTTATATTTTTACAGTATTTAAAAGCTATAATTATTAAGTATAAACATAAATTATTAATTAATATTAGAAAAATAATTTCTAGGTTACCACCATTAAGTGTGATAAGCAAATGTGGTAGATTTATGGTAGCAGGTATAAATATATTATGATCTAAGGTATAATTGATAATAGAGTATATTATTTATCAACCACGGCATGCATGCTGCGAAATATATTTTGGTATTGGACATTGGTGCAGACGTGCAGTGGCGCAGGCGGCGGCTGCTGTTGTAAACATGTTACCGAGATACTCTACTGTTTGTTGATATCAATTTGAATTTAAAAAGAAAATAATTAGATTGAATAGTGCTAAAGGCTAAACTGCTAATATGATTTTGGTATTTGCTCATGTATATGCGATTTTTTAAATAATATCATATCTTAATTCTGTTTGTTTTAAATAATGATTAGTGGATTAGCAAAAAATAATAATAATCATGAGTAAAAGACCAAGGACGGAACCACCAACTAATGGACAAGAAGATATTTGGGGTGATGATTTTACTTACGATGAAGTTAACTCGATTGTCAACATTGAGTCGTTGGCATCACAATCACATTTTCCTGGTGAGTTACTCAGTACCAAAAATATTTGAATAATCTAAATGTGTAACTAAATATTAATTGAGTTTTTATGTTAATGGTTGAACTTACAAATCACCTTGCAATTTTCCCGAAAATTAACGTTGTTGTTATGGTGATTGAATTTTGCTTAAATGTCCAAAATATGCTTAGCTATTAATTTAATTTATGTTTTTAATGCTAGTATATTTTAAATGACGCGTTCATTGTACAATTTAATACATTTATTGTGAGTATGTCATGGTTCAACCTATATCCCCTTTTATGTTTTAGTTAATTTAAATAACCCTGGTAATCAAAGGGAGAGTCAAATTAGAGAAGGAGAGATCAAAAATTTAAAAAATAAAATTAAGCAGTTAGAAATTCAACTGTGCAACACAAAACAAGAAAAAGATGATAAATTTAAAACCATGAAAAATATTATCGACTGTAAAGATACAGAACTTAAATTCCAAGTTAGCTGTTTATAATCAAAGTGTACTCCAAAAATTAATGCAGATTAAATGTCTTTATTTATTTTTTATAGCAACAAGAAATGACTGCTCTTAAAAATAAAATAAAAGAAATGAATGTCATCAACAAAATTGTCCCTCAGAAAAATGTATCATTTAGCTGTATGAAAACTGGAAGTAACTCAACTTTATTGTAAGAAAAAAAATTAGTTTTCCATATTTAATCCTTACTAATTCTTAATAATTCTAAAAAAATTTAGACATAATGCTTCAGAGCATAATACAAAAAAAAATGTATCAACTCAAACATTTCAAACCAATAACAATGAACATTTACTATTAATAAGGGATAATTTTCCTGAAATAAATAAAAGTTACGAAAAGCTGAAAAAATGTTTGTATCCTGACTTATTTAGCATTCAAAATAACCAAAACGGTAAAAAATATATATGAATGAAATAAGTTTCTTAATTACATATTTATATTTTTTAATTACTAGATGTTAAAAATTTAAGTACAATACAAGATTGCCATCTAATTTTAGCCAAATTGATGGTGTTGGAAACTTTTGATGAAATCCAATCTTACTCATTAATTGAATTGGTAAATTAAAAAAAAAAACATAAAATAAAAATAAAATATTAATTTAAATTTTTCTATAATTTTTCAGTTATTTGAAAACTGTAAACATATTTTAGAATCTACAATTGAAATACTTCAAGAAACAATTGATGAAGAGGATTTTGTTAAAAGAGAAAAACAATTAATTTATAGTTACTTAAATTTAGATGAACAATGTTTTAAAAATAGGTTTTCTATGTAAGATATATATATATATTTACTCTAATCAACATTATTTTTTTATCAATTACATTTTTAGGTTTGATTTACAATTCTCTCATCTATTGGATTGCATATCAGTATTAACAACTATTTCTAATGTTGTCCCAAGAATTGTTATGGATCATACAAATAATTTATTTCAAACAATTGTACACTTTTTACAAATAATTGGATCACAAGTAATAATTATTACATTTGAATAATTTTGGTTTAACTATCTAACTTTTTTATTATTTCATTGTAACAGAGTCGTACCCTGGAATATATTTTGGTAATTATAGCACTGATAAAATTTCTTACAAATATATGTAGTTGTAATTGGGATATTACAAAACAAAAGTGAGTAATATAATATTTGAAATATGATTTTATTTATTTTTCATATTATAAACACTTTAGGCAATTAGAAATTTATGGGATAATTAAAGAAATAGTATTCTGTCGTCCATGCCTTAACATTGTACAAGAACTAATTAATTTATTAAGTAAAATTTCTATATATACAGAGATTACCGACAACCTATGTCAATTATCTGGTAAGTTATCTAATTTTAAAGCTTAAGTATATTAAATAAAATTAATTTAGATCTATATACTCATTTTTTAACATGATTTCCTTTAGACTGCCTTGTTGAACTTAATAATGTTAAATAAATTTTATAATGACTATATAATGATTTATGAATAAGTTAAACTATTTAAATATTTAAATAACACATATTTAGGACTTTTTATATTTCATTAAATACACTTATAAACTATATTATCAGTTGAATGGTGGACAATTTCCCCACAAAACATTTATGAAAAAAAAAAATGTTTAGTGATTTTTATTAGTTATTAATTATATTTTATGTAAATACCTATATAAAATTATTATTTTTATGAAAAAAATTTTTTTTTTAATTAGGGTGGTTATATCCTCATCGAAACATTTTTCGGGAAGAAAATGTCCTACTACACCAAAAACAGTCTGATAGAAATTGTCCAGTTAGTTTATCAGTCACACCGTTTTTGTTAAACTCAAATTTAAATTGATATTTAAAAGTAGTTCTTGAGTTTTGAATATTAAAAAATAATGTATATGGATTATATGCCCATAATTATAATTGACTTAGTATTTTATTAAATTTAACATTTTTATTCAAAATGCTAAATCAAAAGTTACATACAAATTGGAAATTGGATTTAAAAAATGAACAAGTATATTAGTTAATAGGCATCTTCAAAAAAATGTTGTTAATATAAAGCACAATATAATGATAATTTTAATTATTGGCTCCAGTTCACTAGGTATTTGGGTTACCAGAAACCAACTGTTTTTAATGCCAAATATCTTGTTAATATATTTTAAACACAAATTGTTTTCTTTAGTCGCAGAGGTATCAATTTGGGATATTGTTGAAGACTAATAATTAATTATCTTAAAATAAACTATATACCTACCTACCTAATGATTAAATTCATCAAAAAATTTAAATTTTAAATGTCTTGTTATATTATTAAATATCTCCACATTTATGATTAATATGATATTATGTATATATTTTTTTAGCCTCTAATACATTTATTCTATCGGACAGAGTTAGTACATTTACAACAGGTAAAACTTAACAGTTTTTTAAAATTTTGTTTTAAAAGTAATTCTATTATTAATAATTTAGGAACATGTGTTCTCCGTGTCCTTTGTCTTCAGCTAGAACTCCTCAAACACAGCAATCATCTTATTACAAATTATTTATATTTTGTAAATATCCTTCTAAATAGTACACATGTACCCAGATGGATGAACAAAACACCAAATAAAACATGTGATTGCACTGCATCTTTTATAGAATTAACTATACAGTTTTTATATATTGTCTTCAACATTTATGAAAAAGGTTAATTCGGGTAAAATTTGTTTAGAAAGGCTTTCTTAAAAATTAATATTTTTATTAACTATAAATGTTAATCGTTTAGAAAGAGAATCTTACGACATTGATCTATTAAAACTCATAGAAGAAATTGTTGAAAATAGTTACTCAATATTATATCGACTAGGAAAGTTAGATGAAGAGTTTCGTAGTCACATAAGTAAATGTAAGGGTCGTTATGATGTTATTGTACTAAAAATTCAAAAGCTTGAATTCAGAAAATCGAACAGTAAGAACTAGACTTAATTTATTTGTTAAATTGATTATATTAATATTTGTATTCATGCAGAATTTTTAGTAAAAGAATTGAAAAAGTTTGAATTCAAGTCATTAACACATAGCCAATACAGTTCTTCAATACCTTATGAAGTATTTCCAATTGACAAACCCAAGTTTACACAAAAATCACAGTACCAATTCGATGAACCTAACAAACAAATTTCTGAAAATAATGTTTGAAATAACTATCAATGCATAAATTATATCATAGAACTATATGCAGGTGTGTATATTAATTAATATGGAATTGTAATATCTAGATTAAATATAGAATAAAAACATAAATTAAAATTTTTATTCAATAAGTTCCTCCTCATCACTGAAGTATGAATTTTTACGGTATACTTTTTTATGTAACACCTCAACTTTGCTGGACTGGTCAATAATATTCTCTTCCTGAAATAAAAAAATTAAATAACCAAACTATATGATAATTTATATAAATAATTATTAATTATTGATAGTAATGCTTACTTGTATTACTGCACTTAATGTCTCCATTTGAGATATATCACTTTCTTCTTCATCACTATTTCTTTCTTCATAGTTTTTAGTTCTATCATAAAATTCTGTATCCTCTTCTGAGCTATGATAAGATTCTAGATTCTGTAACAGAAGAAATAAATCATTTAAAATTTATAATAATTTGTTATTTTTTAAATGAAAAATTGTTCTTACTTTGCTACATCCTTCATTACCATCTAAGTTTTTCTTTTTTTTCTTTTTAGGTGGTGGCTGTCGTTCACCCAAACAATTTTCTGGACATTTGTAGCTAAGATGACCTTCTTTGCCACATTCGTAGCAAAAACTTTTGTCAGTATACTGACGTTTCCTGATAAATTCTGTACTACGGCCATTGTCTAGTGCAATAGAACTTTTTAACGTCCTTCCAAACATCTAAGACACAAATTAAACTGTTGTTTTTTAAGAGGTATAGATGGCTTAAATATTTTTGTGATAATATGGTATCATTACTTGTATGCCATTTGTAGATTTAACACACATGTTAGCTTCATTTTGATTAAGAAATAATATAAATGCCACTCCTTTACTTTGACGAGTTGTTTTATCTTTAACTATTGTAATTCTAATAAAATAAAATTATATTAATCACAAATTTAAGTGATTTATTAAAAATGGTGCAACATCTTGTTTTAAAATTAATACATATTTATTAATTACTTATGTAATTTGTATATTATTGTTTTTTTAATTTATTAATTTTATGAATAAAATAACTTTATAGTTACTAAATGTATGTTATATATTTACCTATCCCTGTTTTGTGACTATACATTTAATTTACCTTCTCAACAGTTTGCATACTACAAAATAATAAACTTGGATTTAATGTTTTGAAATATTTAAACTTCACAAAGGCCTAAAAATTCCTACACATAATCAATTAGCAAAAGCACATTACTCTAAATTTCACTCCAACTTAAACTCTCACACTAATCCATTAATAAAGCATCTTTCTTCCACCTCACTTCCTGGCAATGTACGCAGAAGACTAAAAAGGCAGTGGCCTAGAGACCTGCTAAAAAAAAAAAAATAAAAAAATAAAAACCCACGACATCTAAAATGTTCTCGATCAGGTGGTGCTGCTGAGTGCCTACCCCTAAATGCTAAATTCTGCTATTTCATATTATATAAATTATCAAATTTGCTCATTGTACATAGTTGTATAGATTGTAAATTACTTAAATATATAAATAAAAAAAAATATTTAAATGAATTCTACTTCAAAATTAAAAACTTAGTTTTTAAATAATCTAAATATTACAGCTCCTAGCTGATAATTATACTTTGTCTTATTTCAAAAAAATTAATTAATTCTACTAATTGACTCTGAAAATAATATTTGGAAAAAATGAAATGACAAAAATGAGCATTGTTAAAAATATGTTTAACGTTGTTTAATTTAACATAATTTAATAAACAGAGTGATTTTTTAAGCAGACTCACCTTATTTTTATTCTTTGGAATTAGGTTAAATTTGGTTTACAAGACCATAATTTCAAATACTTTGGATTTTTTATCAGATATTTAATTTTTTTAGAATTTTGATGTATCTAAATTAAAAATCAAGTTTTTTTTTTGAATTAAATAACTTTGTCTACTAAGGATATACCTATGTGATTTTAGTTTTTTTAGTTAATATAAAGTCTTTGATTGTAAAAATGATTTTGGTTTAATATCTACTACTCTTAATATAACACATATTTTATATTTTTGCTAAGCCATTTTAAGAATGGTTATATTAAATATTTAAATTTTATTTTAATAACTCAAAAACTTTTGATAGTTGATTAGAAACACGTTTTTTAGACATACTTGTAAATTTTAATAATGTGTACTTGAATAAATTTACTATTTAAAAAAAAAAAAAAATGAAAACAGTGGTGAGCATAATTAAAAATCACACTTGCATTAAAACCCAACTTAAAAACTTCCATGCCAAGCTTAAAGACTCGGACGGCGTCCATCATTACCAATTAGGAAGCAAAACCTAAACTAGAAGGCTACAACCTCAACTGCCCCAAGACAAACTCCCAACGGACACTAAAGAGCTCTCATCAAAAGTTGAAGAATAACCAATACTATTAAACTTATAACTGTGAACTGATATCATTATTGCCATTAATATAAATGTAAATATTAAATTGTAATTGTAATAGCACCTAATATGCTGAAACATTTAAAAAAAAATTACATTGTATGTTGTTTGATAAAGTAAATTTGTATTTTTTGATTTATTTTGTTTTTGCTATTTTAATATTCCAGTTTTAAAAATATTTAATATGATAATTAATTTAAGGTATAGAGAAAACAACTTTTATTTAAGAAAAATACAAAGCGGACTGCCTGTTGAACAAGTAGCCTTTAATGACACAGTTTACAAACCAGACATTTCATTATTGGGTTATTTGTAGATAAAATAATATGTAGGTATTTAATCAAGTCATCATAATTATGTTAATATAAATATTATGTTTGTTTGATACGTAAAAATATTTAGGTTGAAGAACATTTTAAGAAGATATCATTTAAAAAAAATTGATTTTATTCCAAGATAAAATCAAAAATTGATTTAATACGAAGTTTTAGAAACAGCAAATCTATATTATAGAAATGTTTTAATTCATGAATTTAAACTGTCTATTATTATTCATGACTCTATAAAATATTATTTAATGCAAGCTCTGCATGATGACATATTGAAATGTCTAAATGTTTAATTATGTGCTTATTAGTTTAAATAAAGTTTTAGACTGTGGGGAATATTCTAATGTGTGTATGAATTTTAACTTAAAAGACATACCTAATAAAAAAAAAAAAAAAAAAACAAATACTTTTAAAACGCTTATAGGTACCTACTTAACTATTTTGCCATATTTTTCAAATACTTTATGTAAATCGTTGTTTGTCAAATTGAATGGAAGATTTGAAACATATACCGTACATTTGCTTGGAGCTAATTTATTCATAATTAATGTGAATTAAAAAAAATAAACTAACTTATCATTTACCTAATAGAACACTAGGGTACATATAAACAAGTATTAGTACAGTTGCAACTAACGTAAATACTAATTAAAAAAAAAGTATTCCACTTAAAGTTTTTAACTGACGATCCATATACAACTAGTTATATAGAAGCAGAGCCGCAGAATTATTATTATTTACTATAATACCTATAACAATATAAAACATAATATACCTAAAGAACTCTACTCTGTGATACAAACGTAGCAATACTAGCAATACTGTGGCGGTCGTAACTCGCAATACACTCAATACTGGCAAGTGGCAACAGTGGCAACCACTACATACACACACAACTACACAAGCTTAGCGTCTAGAGACCATAGATATTATCATTTATCAGCAAAGAACAAACATTATCAGTATCACTATCACTGTAGTTCGCTTATCACGTTATATAAATCTAAACATGTACAACTGGGTAATTGAAAATTTACTATATATGAGGAAGAGTCACTTTCACTCTTTACTTCGAACAATAATTTATCCATCTCTAATTTTTTAATTTTTTTTTCATTATAGATATTCTGAGCTGTAGCATATCGTGAATATACATGTTTAACAAACGTTTCTGGTCGTCCGTGTAAAAATGAAGGTATTTTATTTGATATTTGTTTATAATATGATGAAAGTTTGTACCAGGATGTTCGTTTGAAGATTTACTACAAACATTTTTGAAACAGTGTTACAGTTTTGAATGAAAATAATGAAAATGCCATTACCTCTATTAATCCAAATTCGAGTACCAATGAAAATATTTCAAATATACCAGCCCAATGTCGAGAATTGAAAATAAATGATTTAACTATTTTAACTTACATCATAGACGAAACACGAAAAACAACATCTAAATAAAAAGACTAATTTAACCTAACCTAATTTGTATTATTATAATATTTAACATGACAAAATAAATTTTGTAATAATTTAAAAATAATTATTAATAATAATTTATTTTGTCAAGTAAGATTTAGGTATTAAGATATAGGTGACACTATCATACTATTATGTGATAACAATGATAAAATAAAAATGATAACACTTTGGTGCTGTAATCGACTGTATTTATAACGACCCAGAGTTCAATGGTTACAGCACAGAATATCTGTGTTTAGTGTTTACACTGTTTACAGATTGCAGATTTAATTACCTACGTAAAACTATTTACGTTTAAAATAGTATATTCTATCCACCATGCAATTTTCGACTTAAGTTGAACTATTCATAGGCATTTGAAATTTTCGATCATTATTAGTTTTTTTTAAATTAATATCGATAAAAATGTATTTGTTTGGCAGAAAAGCCTGAAAATTTAATACAAGGCTCTTAACATATTTTTACAATAGCAGTTGCAAAATTAAAGAAATACATAGTCACAATTTTTTTTTACAAGCATTCAAAGTTTGAATTTTGACAACATACGTAAAAATCATGAAATTTCGCAAATTATTTTAAACTAGAAATTCATAAAAAATTTTCTTTTTAAATCTAAGATTTGAAAATTTTTAATAATCTATAATATATTCTAGACAGATAAACCGCCTTCGCTCAGAATCGTTTTTCGTATACAATGATCCCAACCATAGCATATTTTAACATACAAAGTACGGGGCTCTAGTGCCCCTCCCCCCCAGTGATATTTTAATGCTACCTACTGGTGGGTGATCGTGCCACACTGCCACTGACTAATACATTCTCATAACGACCGATAGGTACCAATGTCAATTATTATGTATAAAGAACATAAAACTATTTTAAGCTTTCGACTCTCTTATAGTTTATCCCATACTATATATTAAACAATAATAATATTTTATTGAATGTAGAACATATGTCACATGCTCACAACTATTTTGTCGGAATCGTTTATATTATATACCTATTGATAATATAAATTATACGAATAGATATAGTTGTACTGATGTAGTACGAAAATAGTACACGTAATTTTAACGATGCTATCAATTACTTCGGAAGTCGTCGATCGTCACCGTAAATTGAAGGTTGGCAGGTTGGGTGGGAATAAAGTGCTATATTACAACATTTCTAATTTTCTACATATTTTGAATTTTCGTCCTGTACTCCTGATGAAAGACAGGCGAGGCGACCATATTACACTGTATAGGTAAATTTTATTTAATATTTTTCGGCTAAAATACGGTTTGGCTGATATATTTTCGGCTACTATACGCGCTCCCTACGAAATTATCGTAACAATAATTATTGAGATCATTTAAATAGACTAATAAGGGCATGGGTTTATTGAGATTACGTATCGCGAATAGCGGGATGTGAACCGATTTAAATAATCTGTGCCCGTATGGTGATTTAATCGGAACGATACAAAAATAGAATAAGCCGATAACAAAAATAAATTAATGTAAATTCATTTTCGGCAGTCGGCAGAAACATTGTGTTTGTGTAATTAGAATTCGTCATATAATTAATATTATTATTTAATATACATTTTTGTCTGGTTTTATATTTTATTTTTATAAATAATGCAGGGCAAAATTTATAACGGCCGACAGGCTAGTCCGCTCCTGCCCCCTGGCTACATGTATACCAGAGAAAATAGATAGATTAGTTTAGATTAGGTTAATTATAATAAAATAAAAAAATTGTTGTTCATATTTGATTATATTGGTAATTTTGCTATAAATCAATTTTATTTTATAAGAAATACATTATTAATGATATATTAGGGCGATTTTTTAAACATGTTCACTGCATTTTTATGCTTGAATTATGCATATTATATTATTTTTATTAATATTAAATTATTACATTATTCTACTTGAAATACTAAGAAATAAGGATAATAGTCTATCAAATAATTAAAAACATTGTAAATGGATACGAGATTAATAATTTATTATAATTCGGTAAGTAGATATGTAATATAAAATATTTGTTTATAATTACTTCCTATTACCGTTGAATGTTGATTAAATATACATTGTATGATTGTTTTGACAATTTATGATATATGATAGTACATAGTTACTTACACAGTTGTACACACAACACAATGTGCTTCAACTTTGAGTTAACCAAGTGTCCAAGTTCGATCGTAATATAATTATTTATATTTTATCTAATCACAATATCATTATGTGCGTTTTACACCACGACGGCCAGCGTCATTTCTCCATGGAATGAGTCCAAGAAAGTCTGGTTCATAAAATATTAATATATTAATTTATTTGAAAATAAAAATAAATTATTTAATTACTAGGTAACTTATTAGGTATAGAAAATAAAAACTAAATAATTTATTATACAAAAACCATATATTTAGTAAAATATTATAATATAATATTTTTTTTTACTCTGTTGCAGTACACTGACACCCATAACTGCAGTTGTAAGACCCTACGAGATTAGTTAGTACTTAGTACGAGTATGTCAATTAGAACTTATAATGCCGTTGAAAATTTTAAATTTCTGAAAATATGACAAAATATTAGATACCATGGTATAACTATGTCATCGGTGAATGCGATTGATTTATAGAAACTCTAAGACTTTATAAATATTTATAATTACTTACCTATAATATAATAATAGGTATACCTATAAGCTATAAAAATCCAAATCTGTGGCACTACAGCAGTCAATTTAATATATTATTCCGTTCTGGTAAATGAATAATTATTAATTACTAATTTCATTTACCAACATCCATTTCAGAGCGGCGAAGATGATGGTTTAGAGTTAGTAACCACACAATAACAGAAGTTTCACTAGAAGGAATAGAAGGATCAATATTTTTGTAAGTTTTTTTTAATATTCTTTTGTTAAGAATGGTCTAATTCTAATATATTATTATAAATATTTCGAAACGGACGAGCTTCTTGAATACCGAGGTACGCAATGCATAAAATGCACGAAGCAACTTAGTCAGTGTTCGGTTGCAGTTGTCAAGTTCTTTTTTCTCATTATTTTTACGCCGCCGCCCACTCGTAGAAAAATGTTTGTAATGAGTAGGTACCTATCATAAATAGTAAACCCTTGTGCCACAGAAAATTCGACATTTATTATTTAATATTTATATTTCACTCGTACATTTTATTATAAACAGAAAGTATTCTGATAACGTTCTTCTCCCACCAAAAAAAAAAATAAATAATATTATGCTTAAAGTAGGTAAACAAATTATTTTAGGAATATTCATGAAATATTGTACATTTCTATTTTCTACTATTTATGAACTTGTGGACTAGTTTGTATGGTTCAGTTTGGCACGCGATCACCACTTATTGTTTTAATGTTATTTACTTATTTACTTATAACTATTATTATCGACGACTGACATATCGAAAAAAACAGTAATCACATTTATTTTAATTAACATTTTTATGTAATAGTCCATAAAAAAATATATTTTAGTAAACATTATGCATGTGGTTCTAATATTTAAACACCATCTTTATCGATAATCAAATAATTAAAATAATTCCGAGGTACCTACCTACTTAATAAGTATATTGTTAAACATAATTGTTATTTAAAGTTATACATTATTTCGGTATAGTTATCACATTTCATTATTTCCGTGAACAAATTGTATACACGGACATCTTTGATATAAAAGTTGTACAATAATATAATCTATGGCGATTGTCAAAGTCGTCGCGGAAGACGCAGTCGATTAAAGATTCTAACATTTCAATTAGATAGCAAAGTAGACATGAACGAAAAACATCCTGCTTTCCGTTTAATCTTTTTTTCATAAATCACATTATTTTTAGACTTCAATTCAGCAGTATCTGATGCGTTTCCATTTCAGCGTCGGAGTGCATGCACGTCGCGGACTATAACAAATCCCAAAATAATTGATATTTAAGGTAAGTTTGTTTAAATACCAATTCTTTTGCGGCTTAATATTATAAAAGAATTGAGGTACACGTTCGTACACTTTTACAATGGTGATGTTTGCAAAGAGTTCTCCACCTATACATTTGAAACTAAAAACTACAATAGGTACTTTAAACATACTTTATATTGTGACTTTTTCAAATATAATAAAATACTCCCTTGAACCCAAAACGTCAGACTTATTATGGCCTTTTACAATTTTTTAAGTAAATGCAATACTGTCATATTTTGATATGTGGCTGTATAGCATACAGAAATTGATTTTCAGGCATACCAAAATATGGCAGTATTGAACTTTAAATTATTAATGAATAATAAAATATTATTTACTGTTAGTTTTTTTGAAATTTGATTAAAATTGATGTGTTATAATTGTACAGGTAATATATTATATAAGGATGAAAATGAATCATTTAATAGTTGTAGGTATCTAATCAATATCTTTAAAAATAATTTACTATAAAACACAAAATAAAAAATAAAATACTACTTGTCTTTAGGAGGTCAATAAGCTTATTTTTATGCATCAAAGTAATAAATAATATGACAAATAAAAAATAATAATATTCTAAACTGATAATGAATATAAAATTATCAACTGCTTTTGAACAACAAGAGTACAACATTATAACACAAAACTATAACATTATGTATGAATTTGAATAATTTATTATTATTTTAATAATATAGGTAATACTTGTTTGAAATACAATGTAAAAAAAAAATTTACTCATTATAATGTTAAATAATAATATTATGCTACCTATAGCTTTGAAAATAAATAAATAATAAGTCTAATTTATTATATTAATTAATCACCATCTTCATAGTTTATTATTTTATTAGTATTTGTTATAAGTATTATGAATTTCAGATATTTTTAAGTTTTTATAAAAATGATGATAAGTATCTGGAATAAGTTTTGCTTTGCGCAATAAAATTAAATCTTTTTTATTTGTAAGATTCCAGGCTTTTCAATGAATACAAATTTCATATGTAATGAATGTTTGATAATTTTATTTTTATTTAAAACTATAATTTCTTTATAATTTGCTTGCCCACAAGTTGTTTAAATTGTTGTAAAAACAATTTATCAGGGAATTATTTTTTAACTTTAATTAATTTAATATCTCTCTATAAAACCATTTGACCGATAGTATTTTTATTAATGTTGTTACAAAAATCTTTACTATGACACCTTGTTCTAGATAAAATGTCATCAAATTCTGATTTTAGACCTTTCTTATGATGTTCCTGAGCTTTTATTTTCTTTCCAGTCCTTGTCTTTAATACTAACAGCAAAATCTTTATTATCTAAATCTTTAAACAGAATACAAACTGTGTTGTAACATAAAGTTCATATAAACACAAGATCAAGACAGGGGCGTCATTTCATGTTTTTTTTCAGGTCTTGAGAAGTTTCAAGCAGGCCATTTGAAATTTCACCAGGACATATAAAAATAGATATACATAAGTATATGTATATTATCCTGCATTCAACTATTTCCATACATTATAGACCGGTTATTAAAATTTGATTTTAATCATATAAATAATTGTGCATTCATGGCTTGTGCATTATTTTAGGCTTCAGCAAGGCGCAGGCCAATTGTAACATTCTAAAAGTAAGGGGTGGAACCTCACACCCTGCCACCCCTCAAATGACGACCCTGTATCAAGATAAAATTATTATTTACCATTAGAGTCAGTTATTTTATCACACTAAGTTTCCATTGGCAACTACTAGCTCAATGAAATTTTGTGAACTCATTTGATTTGTTTGAATGTATCATGTGTGGATTTCAATGATAAATCGTCTAAAAAAATATTATAATAATATAGCTTGTAAAAAATTGCAACTGTGTAGCTGCTAAGTACCTACTTACTGTTCTTGTATTCATGTACTTATCAATGAAGGTGTAGTAATTAACCATCCAATATTACTTTATTTGTAATATTAAATTCTGCATTTTTAATAGCTGTTAATATTTTCATAGAACAATAGGTAACACAATTAAATTAAAATGTATGGTTGATAAGGTTTTGTATGAATTACATTCGGTATTTATTAGGGTGTATAATATTATACAAAATATATATAATAAGCCAACAACTGACATAGATTAATATATTATTACCTATTTATACATTATATTTATAATTCATATTGGTTAAAAGTTAAACCATTTAAAATTAAATTAAATTTTTACAGATTTATAGGTAAACGATTTTATAATTATTTTATATATATATATATATATATTTTTTTTTTTTATTGAGCATAATATTCACATCGACAACAAAGTTCATTAGTTACACTTATTTACAATAATGATATAATATAATATGTAGTCACTGATACAATGGTAAGTTATTTAATTAGGATAAAACATTTTTTTTTTATATAAGATTGAACAATTTTGTTTTTCTTAAAAAATTAATTATGTCTAGGTTTTTTTCATGAATAAGTTATTTTATATTTTATACGTAGGTACCTAATTCAATAATTTATTAAAATTGCATTTATTTTTTATTTTATAAGAATAACCTATGAGAAACTTTGTATTAAAATTTCAATTATTTTGATAGGGCCAAAAAAATTTTATCGACACTTAAAAAAAAAAAATTTCAGTAAAATTGAAAATTTCAGTTGTCTATAAATATCTCAAAAAAAGTTAAAATATTTTGAAAATTAAATCATGTAAAGAAAATTCCAATCTAAATAACTTGTGAAATTTTCAAGTATCTACGACTTATACTTTTTGAATGATAACAAATATTTAAAATCGTTTGAGGATAAATCGTTATCGTTACGCTATTTCGTAAAAATTTAAAATTCAAACGCATTTAAATTTTTTCCTATAATGATGCTTCGAGTTTTCTCTATAGCTACTTGAAGGAAAACTTATGGAATACTTATTGTTGTATTTTTAATCCTATTAGTTATAAACACAAAAGATTTTATGATTTTTCAACTTTAAAATTACTTGCAAATTTTTGCGTTTTCGACAGATTTCGTAAAAATTTGAACTATAAAAGCTTATAAAAAAAAAATTGTGCCTATGTATTCTTATAACTTTTTAATCACTTTAATGATAAATTGAAAATTTCAGTTGTCTGTAAATAACTCAAAAAAAGTAAAAAATTATTGAAAATTAAACTGTATATCACTAACATAAACATTTGGTGAAAATTTCAAGTATTTACAGTGATTATTTTTTGAATTACAACCATATAAGAAATCGATTTGGTCGAAAACTGGTTTTACGTAAAAATTCTCGTTTTTCTGTCACTTTTTTTTTGTTTTTCTCGATTTTTTTGAAAACTGTTGGAAAATGTTTACTTTTGACCTCTATAATGCACCAAGGATATTCACTTTTACATCGGAAACCACCCTCAAAGTTAGAAATTGAAGCATTATTTTGAATAGTTATGCTGTACACAGACACAAAAAAAAACACACACACACATCATTGTAAAATCAATATACATTCATCACATCGTTCAGAATCTAAAATGAATAGGTCAGAATATTGTTGAATATTTTATTGAAATTTCAGAGATGGTATTCGTCAGTGAAGATTTGCCAACTAAATATCATATTCGTTGTGAAGCCTGTGTGAAATGTATTAACAATGTTTCGAAGATGAAGTTCTATAGTAGATTCAGATATTGGGTAAGTGATTTTCTATTTTTCAGTAGGTTTATTTTTATTTTATTAATTTATTAATTGATCAGGGGATAGATTACTTGCAATTTTTAAATTATTCATTTCTAACCACTGGTATAACACTATTCAAGTTATCAATAAAATCGTGATAAAAATTAGGAAATTGATCAGGTATAATAATTAAAATTTTTTTTTAAATATTTTCCTCAATGATATTTAAATATTTTTCCAATTATCAGGTACGATGACCTGTAGGTACTATAGGGACTGGGAGTGTGAGAGTGGGGGCATAGAAGGATAAAGAGATAGGGGGGGGGAGAGAGAGAGAGAGAGAGAGAGAGAGAGAGAGAGAGATAGTGAGAAGTAGTGTAGAGAGATGGTAGAGAAGCAGAAGAAAAATCGAGAGAAAAAGGGTAAGAAAGAAAAGGAGGGATAGTAAGAGAGATAGATAGTGTGAGGTAAGGTTAGATTAGGTTAGGTTAGGTAAGGTAGGTACTATAGTGACTTGTAAAGAGAGGGTGAGAGAAGGATAGTGTGAGAGGGAGTGAGAGGTAGATAGGATGAAGGATAAGGAGATAAAGTGAATGAGAGGGTGCAAGTGTGAGAAAAACGGGTAGAGGGGAATGTCAGACGAGTGAGTGTGAAAGAGATAGGTGAGGGGGATGGTGTGAAAGTGATAGGGTGAGAGAGAGGTAGAGTCAAAGGGAGATGATAAGGTTAGGTGGGAGAACAGAACAAAAAGCGAGAGAGAATTGTGAGAGGTTGTGAGAGACATTGAGATAGGTGAAGGGGAGGGCGTGATAGGGATAGGAAGAAAGAGGGGTAATGGCAGAGAGAGAGGATTAGGTTAGGTGGGGGGAAGGGGGATAGTTAGGTAGAATAGTTATGTTAACAATTCTGAATATGTAGGAAAGGATCTTAAATTGCAAAGGTCACTCGACCCTTTGAGTGATACTACCAGGTTAGGTAAGGTTTACAACCTTCGACTATGGGATAGAATAAAAAGAGAAGGTTGGTTAGGCCGATTAAGAGGATGTCAGTGGAATTTTTTTTCTCCGACTCATGCGCAATATATCAAATTTTTTGTTCACAATAATCTTAATAATTTCTAAAATTAGAGAAAAATGAATGGTTAGATTTTTATCTAGGGCATATCATAGGCTTATTATACTTTAATTATTAAGTGAGTTATGAGTATTTTAAAGTATTCATAGCTCGCTTAAAATATAGCCATAAGATGCTCTAGATATTAATAATGAGTATCTTAAAATTTTAAAAGAGGCCATTTCACTCTAATTTTAGAAATTATTATGATTATAGTGAACATAATATTTGCTATGTTGTGCGTGGATCAGAGAGAAAATAAAGAAATGCACTGACATCCTCTTAAGTGTTATCAAGTCAAAAAAGCTCTTGATTGTTTACATTATTATAAGTCTTGTAAAAAGTATGACTTTGTCTTTACATATTTTGTTAAAATCAATCAAATTAATATTATCTTTAAAATAACAAATTTCATTTTTATACATGAATTTGCTATTTCGTTAAATATATTATAGTTATTAGTCTAATTATGAAAAGTTATAAGGCGCATGATTGGAAGTAAAAGTTATAATTAATATAAAACTGTAGAGCTAGGACTTTTATGTACTTATTAATAATTCATTAAATATACCCAGTTTAATATGCCTTAAAAAAAATTACATTCTTTTATTACACTATAAAAATCACTTAATTAAATATTTTATGCATTTATCATATGTTTATATATATATATATCGTGTGTCCCACAAAATAGGGTAGGTACACTTTATCACTCATTACCCTTTAATTATACCCTGTAATCAATCATAAATTCCTATATGACTTAAAATTCTTTTAACTCAAATATTTTAGTGGTATCCATACAACTTGGTATTGTTGTTTTTGTGGTTGGAGTAGACTTCCACTTTTTGTTTCCCATGAGTATTTTTTTCATTTAATTTGTGCCCTTTTTTTACTATTTGTGGAATTTCATTCCTTATTTTGTTTAGTTCCTTTAATAATTTTTATATGTTGTAACACATGCTTTTTATGGTATTAGTATATCATCTATTGGAAAATAAGGTTCAAAATCATGCATTAGAAAAAAAAAATGCTATAATTGGTATAATATGTTGTGCATTGTTGATAATATAATATTTTATTTATTATCACAAAATTTCGTGATTTTCTTAATATATTTTTATTTACATTTTCATAGGGTTCATTAATCGCTTTTGTTGTAAATGCTAAATTGATCTTTGGAATTTGATGGATTTATGTCGTACATTTGTCCCTAATTAAGTGATTTGTCGATTCCAATGTTTTTATCGTTTTAATCGTTTGTATTTATGTTATTGTATTATTCAGATACTCTGTTATCTTTACCATTTTTATGTGATATATCCAATGTGAAATCTTATAGTTCGATATTATTTTTGAAAAACAAACATTTGTTTGATATTATTAAAAAATTCATTTTGCCCATGATTATGAACACTTATGTTAAATAAATTTTATTGTTTGTTTCAGTTATTTGATCATTGTTGTTATCTCTGGACATTAATTTTTTTATCATTATTTTTTTTCTTTTGTATTTGAATCAGAATTATTTGTTAAAAGTTGGCTATGAATTATATTTCTGATAATCTGCTATGGATTATGTTTTATTTATTATCAGTCACCGTTTGGACTATAACTTTAATTGTATTTAAATCTAAACATCTCTGTGTTTAATTATTTTATAAAAAATGTGTTTATCTTCTTTGGATCATATTTTATTTATTATAATTCAACACTTTGACTATAATTTTAATTTTATTTGATATTATATTAATATGTTTATTTGATCTTTATTTATTATTAGTCATCATTTGGACTATAATAAAGTTATAAGATATTTTTATTTTATTTGAATCTAAACATCTCTATATTTAATTCTTTTTTTTAAATTGTATTAATCTTCTTTGGATTATATTTTATTTATTATTAGTCATCATTTGGACTATAATATAGTTATAATATATTTTTATTTTATTTGAATCTAAACATCTCTGTGTTTAATTCTTATATAAAAAATATGTTAATATTTGGATTATATTTTATTTATTATTAGTCATCATTTGGACTATAATATAGTTATAATATATTTTTATTTTATTTGAATTTAAACATCTCTGTGTTTATTTCTTTTTTAAAAAATATGTTAATATTTGGATTATATTTTATTTATTATTAGTCATCATTTGGACTATATTATAGTTATGATATATTTTTATTTTATTTGAATCTAAACATCTCTGTGTTTAATTCTTTAATAAAAAATATGTTAATATTTGGATTATATTTTATTTATTATTAGTCATCATTTGGACTATAATATAGTTATAATATATTTTTATTTTATTTGAATCTAAACATATCTGTGTTTAATTCATTTATAGAAAATATTTTAATTTTCTTTGGATTATATTTTATTTATTATTAGTCGTCGTTTGGACTATAATTTTAATTTTATTTGAATCTTAACAACTCAGTGTTTAAATCTTTTATATAAAATGTGTTAAAGATTTCTGGATTTTATTTTCTTCATTATTAATCATCATTTGGACTATAATTTTAATTTTCTTTGAATCTGAATTACTTTGTATTTAATTCTTTTATAATAAATTTACTAATCTTCTTTGGATTATATTTCATTTATTATTAGTCATCGTTTGGACTATAACATTAATTTTATTTTATTCTAAACATCTCTGTGTTTAATTGTTTAATATACAATGTATTAATCTTCTTTAGATTATATTTTATTTATTTTTAGTTATTGGATTATAATTTTAAATTGATTTGAATCCTAACAACTCAGTGTTTAAATCTTTTGTAAAAAATGTGTTAAACATTTCTGGATTTTATTTTATTTATTATTAGTCATCGTTTGGACTAAAATTTTAATTTTATTTGAATCTAAACATCTCTGTGTTTAATTCTTTTACAAAAAATGTTTTAATCTTCTTTGGATTATATTTTATTTATTAGTAGTCGTCGTTTGGACTATAATTTTAGTTTTATTTGAATCTTAACAACTATGACGTGTTTAATTAATTTATAAGAAATGTGTTAAACATTTCTGGATTATATTTTATTTATTATTAGTCATCTTTAGACTATAACTTTAATTTTATTTGAATCTAAACATCTCTATATTTAATTCTTTTTTTTAAATTGTATTAATCTTCTTTGGATTATATTTTATTTATTATTAGTCATCATTTGGACTATAATATAGTTATAATATATTTTTATTTTATTTGAATCTAAACATCTCTGTGTTTAATTCTTATATAAAAAATATTTTAATTTTCTTTGGATTATATTTTATTTATTATTAGTCGTCGTTTGGACTATATTATAGTTATGATATATTTTTATTTTATTTGAATCTAAACATCTCTGTGTTTAATTCTTTAATAAAAAATATGTTAATATTTGGATTATATTTTATTTATTATTAGTCATCATTTGGACTATATTATACCTAGTTATAATATATTTTTATTTTATTTGAATCTAAACATCTCTGTGTTTAATTAATTTATAAAAAATATTTTATTTTTTTTTTAATTATATTTTATTTATTATTAGTCATCATTTGGACTATAATATAGTTATAATATATTTTTATTTCATTTGAATCTAAACATCTCTGTGTTTAATTCTTTAATAAAAAATATGTTAATATTTGGATTATATTTTATTTATTATTAGTCATCATTTGGACTATATTGTAGTTATAATATATTTTTATTTTATTTGAATCTAAACATCTCTGTGTTTAATTCATTTATAAAAAATATTTTAATTTTCTTTGGATTATATTTTATTTATTATTAGTCGTCGTTTGGACTATAATTTTAATTTTATTTGAATCTTAACAACTCAGTGTTTAAATCTTTTATATAAAATGTGTTAAAGATTTCTGGATTTTATTTTCTTCATTATTAATCATCGTTTGGACTATAATTTTAATTTTCTTTGAATCTTAATTACTTTGTATTTAATTCTTTTATAATAAATTTACTAATCTTCTTTGGATTATATTTCATTTATTATTAGTCATCGTTTGGACTATAACATTAATTTTATTTTATTCTAAACATCTCTGTGTTTAATTGTTTAATATACAATGTATTAATCTTCTTTAGATTATATTTTATTTATTTTTAGTTATTGGATTATAATTTTAAATTGATTTGAATCCTAACAACTCAGTGTTTAAATCTTTTGTAAAAAATGTGTTAAACATTTCTGGATTTTATTTTATTTATTATTAGTCATCGTTTGGACTAAATTTTAATTTTATTTGAATCTAAACATCTCTGTGTTTAATTCTTTTACAAAAAATGTTTTAATCTTCTTTGGATTATATTTTATTTATTAGTAGTCGTCGTTTGGACTATAATTTTAGTTTTATTTGAATCTTAACAACTATGACGTGTTTAATTAATTTATAAGAAATGTGTTAAACATTTCTGGATTATATTTTATTTATTATTAGTCATCTTTAGACTATAACTTTAATTTTATTTGAATCTAAACATCTCTATATTTAATTCTTTTTTTTAAATTGTATTAATCTTCTTTGGATTATATTTTATTTATTATTAGTCATCATTTGGACTATAATATAGTTATAATATATTTTTATTTTATTTGAATCTAAACATCTCTGTGTTTAATTCTTATATAAAAAATATGTTAATATTTGGATTATATTTTATTTATTATTAGTCATCATTTGGACTATATTATACCTAGTTATAATATATTTTTATTTTATTTGAATCTAAACATCTCTGTGTTTAATTAATTTATAAAAAATATTTTATTTTTTTTTGAACTATATTTTATTTATTATTAGTCATCATTTGGACTATAATATAGTTATAATATATTTTTATTTCATTTGAATCTAAACATCTCTATGTTTAATTCTTTAATAAAAAATATGTTAATATTTGGATTATATTTTATTTATTATTAGTCATCATTTGGACTATATTATACCTAGTTATAATATATTTTTATTTTATTTGAATCTAAACATCTCTGTGTTTAATTAATTTATAAAAAATATTTTATTTTTTTTTTAATTATATTTTATTTATTATTAGTCATCATTTGGACTATAATATAGTTATAATATATTTTTATTTCATTTGAATCTAAACATCTCTGTGTTTAATTCTTTAATAAAAAATATGTTAATATTTGGATTATATTTTATTTATTATTAGTCATCATTTGGACTATATTGTAGTTATAATATATTTTTATTTTATTTGAATCTAAACATCTCTGTGTTTAATTCATTTATAAAAAATATTTTAATTTTCTTTGGATTATATTTTATTTATTATTAGTCGTCGTTTGGACTATAATTTTAATTTTATTTGAATCTTAACAACTCAGTGTTTAAATCTTTTATATAAAATGTGTTAAAGATTTCTGGATTTTATTTTCTTCATTATTAATCATCGTTTGGACTATAATTTTAATTTTCTTTGAATCTTAATTACTTTGTATTTAATTCTTTTATAATAAATTTACTAATCTTCTTTGGATTATATTTCATTTATTATTAGTCATCGTTTGGACTATAACATTAATTTTATTTTATTCTAAACATCTCTGTGTTTAATTGTTTAATATACAATGTATTAATCTTCTTTAGATTATATTTTATTTATTTTTAGTTATTGGATTATAATTTTAAATTGATTTGAATCCTAACAACTCAGTGTTTAAATCTTTTGTAAAAAATGTGTTAAACATTTCTGGATTTTATTTTATTTATTATTAGTCATCGTTTGGACTAAATTTTAATTTTATTTGAATCTAAACATCTCTGTGTTTAATTCTTTTACAAAAAATGTTTTAATCTTCTTTGGATTATATTTTATTTATTAGTAGTCGTCGTTTGGACTATAATTTTAGTTTTATTTGAATCTTAACAACTATGACGTGTTTAATTAATTTATAAGAAATGTGTTAAACATTTCTGGATTATATTTTATTTATTATTAGTCATCTTTAGACTATAACTTTAATTTTATTTGAATCTAAACATCTCTATATTTAATTCTTTTTTTTAAATTGTATTAATCTTCTTTGGATTATATTTTATTTATTATTAGTCATCATTTGGACTATAATATAGTTATAATATATTTTTATTTTATTTGAATCTAAACATCTCTGTGTTTAATTCTTATATAAAAAATATGTTAATATTTGGATTATATTTTATTTATTATTAGTCATCATTTGGACTATATTATACCTAGTTATAATATATTTTTATTTTATTTGAATCTAAACATCTCTGTGTTTAATTAATTTATAAAAAATATTTTATTTTTTTTTGAACTATATTTTATTTATTATTAGTCATCATTTGGACTATAATATAGTTATAATATATTTTTATTTCATTTGAATCTAAACATCTCTATGTTTAATTCTTTAATAAAAAATATGTTAATATTTGGATTATATTTTATTTATTATTAGTCATCATTTGGACTATATTATATTTATAATATATTTTTATTTTATTTGAATCTAAACATCTCTGTGTTTAATTCATTTATAAAAAATATTTTAATTTTCTTTGGATTATATTTTATTTATTATTAGTCGTCGTTTGGACTATATTATAGTTATGATATATTTTTATTTTATTTGAATCTAAACATCTCTGTGTTTAATTCTTTAATAAAAAATATGTTAATATTTGGATTATATTTTATTTATTATTAGTCATCATTTGGACTATATTATACCTAGTTATAATATATTTTTATTTTATTTGAATCTAAACATCTCTGTGTTTAATTAATTTATAAAAAATATTTTATTTTTTTTTTAATTATATTTTATTTATTATTAGTCATCATTTGGACTATAATATAGTTATAATATATTTTTATTTCATTTGAATCTAAACATCTCTGTGTTTAATTCTTTAATAAAAAATATGTTAATATTTGGATTATATTTTATTTATTATTAGTCATCATTTGGACTATATTGTAGTTATAATATATTTTTATTTTATTTGAATCTAAACATCTCTGTGTTTAATTCATTTATAAAAAATATTTTAATTTTCTTTGGATTATATTTTATTTATTATTAGTCGTCGTTTGGACTATAATTTTAATTTTATTTGAATCTTAACAACTCAGTGTTTAAATCTTTTATATAAAATGTGTTAAAGATTTCTGGATTTTATTTTCTTCATTATTAATCATCGTTTGGACTATAATTTTAATTTTCTTTGAATCTTAATTACTTTGTATTTAATTCTTTTATAATAAATTTACTAATCTTCTTTGGATTATATTTCATTTATTATTAGTCATCGTTTGGACTATAACATTAATTTTATTTAATTCTAAACATCTCTGTGTTTAATTCTTTAATATACAATTGTATTAATCTTCTTTAGATTATATTTTATTTATTTTTAGTTATTGGATTATAATTTTAAATTGATTTGAATCCTAACAACTCAGTGTTTAAATCTTTTGTAAAAAATGTGTTAAACATTTATGGATTTTATTTTATTGAATATTAGTCATCGTTGGACTACAATTTTAATTTTATTTGAATCTACACATCTCTGTGTTTAATTCTTTTATAAAAAATGTTTAAATTCTTCTTTGGAATATATTTTATTTATTTTATTTGTCATAGTATGGACTATATATTTTAATTTTCTTTGAATCTTAACAACTGTGTGTAGTGTGTTTAATTATTTTATAAAAAATGTATTAATCTTCTTTGGATTATATTTTATTTATTTTAAGTCATTATTTGGACTATATATTTTAATTTTATTTGAATCTAAACATCTCTGTGTTTAATTCATTTATAAAAAATATTTTAATTTTTTTTGGATTATGTTTTATTTATAATTAGTCATCATTTGGACTATAATATAGTTATAATATATTTTTATTTTATTTGAATCTAAACATCTCTGTGTTTAATTCTTTAATAAAAAATATGTGAATATTTGGATTATATTTTATTTATTATTAGTCATCATTTGGACTATAATATAGTTATAATATATTTTTATTTTATTTGAATCTAAACATCTCTGTGTTTAATTCATTTATAGAAAATATTTTAATTTTCTTTGGATTATATTTTAATTTTTATTAGTCGTCGTTTGGACTATAATTTTAATTTTATTTGAATCTTAACAACTCAGTGTTTAAATCTTTTGTAAAAAATGTGTTAAACATTTCTGGATTTTATTTTATTTATTATTAGTCATCATTTGGACTACAATTTTAATTTTATTTGAATCTAAACATCTCTGTGTTTAATTCTTTTACAAAAAATGTTTTAATCTTCTTTGGATTATATTTTATTTATTATTAGTCATCATTTGGACTATAATTTTAAATTTATTTGAATCCTAATAACTATGTGTTTAATTCTTTTATAAAAAATGTATTAATCTTTTTTGGATTATATTTTATTTATTATTAGTCATTGGATTATAATTTCAAATTTATTTGAATCCTATCAACTCTGTGTTTAATTATATTATATAAAACGTGTTAAACATTTCTGGATTATATTTTATTTATAATTATTCAACGTTTAGACTATAATTTTAAATTTATTTGAATCTTAACAACTCTGTGTTTAATTCTTCGTTTAAAATATTATTTTTGAAAATAATCTGATCAGGGTTATTTTAGTGAAATATATATGTTCATTTAAATCTTTTATGAATAACAGTCACATTTTTTTGGACGCCACTTTGTGATGAATTAAATCCTTACATTTTAATAATATGTTAATTTGTATGCTATATTTTGATATTTTGATTGATAATAATCGAAAGGTTTTTGAATGTCGGTTTTCTTTATCCTACATTTTATTATTAATTAAAGCATATATTTTTTATGATTGAATAGGAACGTGAGTATAGATATATAAAATTCAGTTAATTTATGTTAAACCTGAGTCTGTGTTTCTTTATTAATTTGTCATTAATGATAATTTTGTTGTTGAAGTTGTATGAATATTGTATATTATGTATGTTAATATAATTTCTTGCCTGTTCATAAGTGACTAAATTGGTTAAATATTTTTATTTTTATTTAAATCTGATAAAAATTATAGTTATAATTGTTAAGTATAACGATGTTGATTACAAATTATGTTTTTTGATTACCTAAATAGTTTTTTTGTTAATAAAAGTATAGTTGATTAAATCATTTTTTGTAGATGATTTAAATGGTGATTATTTATATTTTATTTATACTTCTTAGTTTTTGATTTGATCTCCAGTAAATTTGGTTTTTTTTATAGTGTATAATGGCATTATTTATTTTGTAAATTATTGAAAATTAAATTTTTTTGTTTTGTAACCCGACATACTAGGTTGGTATGATCAGATGAGCCCTTCTTTGTATGAGAATTTCATGATATCCATAAATGATATTTAAAATAGGGATTTGCATTTAATAAGATAGAAGAAATAGATGACTTAAAAGAATTTTAAGTGATATAGGAATTTATGATTGATTTGTCTAGTTTGAAGTCCAACAAACAGAATTGAAAGATATTTACAGGTTAATGAGCAATAAAGTGTACCCTGTTATTTGAGACACATGATATATTGTATAAATTAAAAAAAAAAATTAAAAAGCTAGTAAAAATTTCATTTTTCTTTCATTTAATATAATTTTATTTTGATCCATAAAAATATTACCTAAGTGCTTGAATTTCAATAAACTATCAAAAGATGCACTAAAAACATTTAGAATTTTATCACATAAGTTTTTAAATATGCTGTGTACTGTTGCTAACCTAGAAATAAGCATACAAAAAAGAAAAAATATATAAAATGCATAAAAAGTCTTTGCTCTAGAAAACATAAAATGTATTAAAATAAAAATTTGTAATAGTAATTTATCCAGATAAAAGAAAAACAACTTTTGAAGGTGATTAAAAAAATTTCATTATGAAATTAAAAGCAACTTATATTACTAGTTTTTTAAAATTAATCCAAATCTCTAATACTGGAAAGAAGAAATAAGATCTGGTGATAGTTCATTTTTCTGAGATCATTATTAAATTATTATTTAGTTGAGTGTTGGAATCTATACTAGTGTTAATCGTACCTATACTTTTTTTTAAGATTTTAGAAATAAAAAAAAAAATGTTTGTTGTTCACGAATGTATTTATTACCTAGGTATTCAATATTTTAAGTGACATACGTGTTGTTGTTATTATTAGCTATAAAAATAAAAAAACATTCTTGAAATTGATGAAAAATAGAAGAACAAGTACTAATTATCTAATATAATAGAAATGGTTTCTATATTATGTTAAAAAAGTAAATTTTGGACCTAAAGGTCAACACATCGACTGTCGTTGCTAGCTCCCGGATGGGTAACCACCTGGGTTCTTAGTGACGAATCCTCGTCATATTTACATGTGTTTAAAACCAAACAGTAAAATCAGGTTATGCAGTTGATATTTTGAAAACAAAAAAATTGCCTCTGGCCTGGTATGTGCAATGCACACTAGTCGTATACTGTATTTTGGGGTATGGTGTGGCGCGGTGGTTTGCCGTGGTCAAACATCGCCTGGCGTCACTAGCTCCTGGATGGGTGACCACCTGGGTTCTTAGTGACGAATCCTTACCCCACAAACTCACGTGTTTCTAAACAAACACACGCAATATGGATATATAATTGCCGAAGGATTTGTTTAAAAAAAAGACGTATATTATGTAATAATAAAAATAATAAGAAACCAATTGTACATTGTTTAAGTCTATATGAGATATTATACTTCATACTATAACTTTTTAATAATAATAATTAACAATAAGTATGTAATTTGAGATATTTTAGATGATTAAATTTTCTTCTGGACAATTGGTCTTTGTCACAAAAAATGTACAGACACAGTGATGTAAAGATTACCAATCACACAGCAAAATGTTATGTTGAAATAATAAATAATAATAATTTATTGCAGAACAGATTGTGTACACTTTTTTTAGATCGTTTCATTTAAAAAATATTCAAAATCATAATTATTCAATTTCTGGTGTCTAGGGTCGTTTTTATTAGGTACCATATAAAAATAAAAATAAAATTACCATTATGGTATCACCCGACGTTTTTGGGCCCAGAAAAGCATGATAACTATAATTTTAGTGTGTTGGAAGGGGAAATAATTTAGATATTACACCAATATTGTAATAATATTACAAAAGTTGTTTTGCTTTAATGAGGATGCCGCACTCTCATTCTCTTCAACAGGACTTTTGTAAGTTGGAGACAATACAAACACATAAATCTTTGATAATTATTAGTTATTACTTGTACAATTTACATCCAATCATACTTGCGAGTTTAGATGACAATTTTAGATTAGGACTTGATAGAATGTACTATCACGTATAGTCAATTATGAACTCATAGCAGCCAGACACTCGTTGTCATAGTCCTAAAAATCTAGTAGGGAGAAAAATATTTCAAGAGGCTCAACATCTTAATAATAAGAGCTATTTCTAAGAGGTTAACAATCAAGAGAACAACTTGATAAGTAAACACTTAAAATCGGAAATCAACTAAGGATCTTTTTATTCAAAGTGTCCTAGTTAACCATCCGTTTGTCACGCGTTAACCAAATAGCATTTATTTTTATACGATCATTTAGATTGATACTTATTAAACCCAGTGTCGTAGACAGCCTTCCCGAGGGGTATTGAGTGTATAGTACTGTATACACTTTTTCCCTCCCAAAATCCTAACCCTGGCTACGGCACTGCCTTCCCCGCGGACATGCAGATGGTTAATTAAGTCATTAGGAGGTTTGTTTAGGTTAGGTACCTATCGACAATGGTAAGTTGAGCTCGAGTGATGATAGATGACTATCATCACTGGTCGTGACCTTTGCATAGATCTTTTCTTACTAACTAACAAGGTATTCGAAATTGTCAACATAACAATGAAAAATATTTAAAAATTAATGAGGAAAATATTAATACTACATTCATATTAAAATATAATATTTTACTTATCTATTTATGAATAATATATAATTTTTTTTTAGCTTTTATAATTAATACTTAATACTTAAAATATTATGTATATCTGATTAATATTGTCATAATTTGGATCACGGTTTTAAAGCCATACGAGTATTAGTGTTATACCAGTATTTCATATGACCTAGTGACAATCACAGTAAATAATGCGTCCTCTGATCATAATTTGTTTTTTCTTGAGAATACATAGAGCTGTATTCATTGTGTATTTTAAGACCATATGTTTTTCCTAATTTCCTTTTTGATCCTTAAAAATCATTTGCCTGCGGGCGCCAATACCCCCTTTCCATTTTTATTTTCAAAATGTAGCTCTAGTTTATTTTTGTGTACACAATTTCTATATTTTATTAGCCAACTACCACTAAAAAAAAAAATTTTATCATGAGTTAATTATCCTTCATTTATTTTTCTTCAGAATACAGAGCTGTATTCATTGTGTATTTTAAGACCATATGTTTTTCCAAATTTCTATTTTGATTCTTAAAAATAATTTGCCTGCGGGCGCCAATACCCCCTTTCCAATTTTTTTTTCAAAATGTAGCTCTAGTTTATTTTTGTGTACACAATTTTTAAACTTTAGCAGCCAATTGCCACTAAAAAACTTAATTAAATCATGATTTAATTATCCTTCTCTTATTTTTCTTCAGAATACAGAGTGAAGTTTTTATTGTGTATTCCAAGACCATAATTTTTTCCAAATTTCTATTTTGATCCTTAAAAATAATTTGCCTGCGGGCGCCAATACCCCCTTTCCATTTTTTTTTTCAAAATATTGCTCTAGTTTATTTTGTGTACAGAATTATTAAACGTTATTACCATTTTGCCACTAAAAAAACAATAATTTTAGCATGATTTAATTATTCTACTTTTATTTTTCTTCAGAATACAGAGCTGTATTCATTGTGTATTTTAAGACCATATGTTTTTTCAAATTTCTATTTTGATTCTTAAAAATAATTTGCCTGCGGGCGCCAATACCCCCTTTCCATTTTTTTTTTCAAAATATATCTCTAGTTTATTTTGTGTACAGAATTATTAAACATTATTACCATTTTGCCACTAAAAAAACAGTAATTTTAGCATGATTTAATTATCCTTCTTTTATTTTTCTTCAGAAAACAGAGCTGTATTCATTGTGTATTTTAAGACCATATTTTTTTCAAATTTCTTTTTGATCCTTAAAAATCATTTGCCTGCGGGCGCCAATACCCCCTTTCCAATTTTTTTTTCAAAATATTGCTCTAGTTTATTTTTGTGTACACAATTTTTAAACTTTAGTAGCCAATTGCCACTAAAAAACTTAATTAAATCATGATTTAATTATCCTTCTCTTATTTTTCTTCAGAATACAGATTGTAGTTTTTATTGTGTATTCCAAGACCATAATTTTTTCCAAATTTCTATTTTGATTCTTAAAAATAATTTGCCTGCGGGCGCCAATACCCCCTTTCCATTTTTTTTTCAAAATGTAGCTCTAGTTTATTTTTGTGTACACAATTTTTAAACTTTAGCAGCCAATTGCCACTAAAAAACTTAATTATATCATGATTTAATTATCCTTCTCTTATTTTTCTTCAGAATACAGAGTGAAGTTTTTATTGTGTATTCCAAGACCATATGTTTTTCCAAATTTCTATTTTGATTCTTAAAAATAATTTGCATGTGGGCGCCAATACCCCCTTTCCATTTTTTTTTTCAAAATATATCTCTAGTTTATTTTGTGTACACAATTTTTAAACTTAAGTAGCCAATTGCCTCTAAAAAACTTAATTAAATCATGATTTAATTATCCTTCTCTTATTTTTCTTCAGAATACGGAGTGTAGTTTTTATTGTGTATTCCAAGACCATAATTTTTTCCAAATTTCTATTTTGATTCTTAAAAATAATTTGCCTGCGGGCGCCAATCCCCCTTTCCATTTTTTTTTTCAAAATATAGCTCTAGTTTATTTTTGTGTACAGAATTATTAAATTTTATTAGCCACTTGCCACTAAAA
The DNA here is from genome assembly GCF_037042655.1 of Diuraphis noxia. NCBI lineage: Eukaryota > Metazoa > Arthropoda > Insecta > Hemiptera > Aphididae > Diuraphis > Diuraphis noxia. The sequence continues at coordinate 32,338,800 of NW_028301715.1, read as the reverse complement.
AACATAATTTTATCATGATTTAATTATCCGTCATATTTTATTTCATTAATTTTTCTTGGGAATACATAGTGTAGTCTTCATTGTGTATTCTAAGATCATAATTTTTTCCAAGTTTCTTTTTTGATCCTTTAAAATTATTTGCCTGCGGGCGCCAATACCCCCTTTCCAATTTTTTTTTTCAAAATGTAGCTCTTGTTAATTTTTGTGGACACAATTTTCAAACTTTATAACCACTTGCAACTAAAAAAAAAAATTTTATCATGAGTTAATTATCCTTCATTTATTTTTCTTCAGAATACAGAGCTGTATTCATTGTGTATTTTAAGACCATAAGTTTTTCCAAATTTCTATTTTGATTCTTAAAAATAATTTGCCTGCGGGCGCCAATACCCCCTTTCCATTTTTTTTTTTCAAAATATAGCTCTAGTTTATTTTTGTGTACACAATTTTTAAATTTTAGCAGCCAATTGCCACTAAAAAACTTAATTAAATCATGATTTAATTATCCTTCTCTTATTTTTCTTCAGAATACAGAGTGAAGTTTTTATTGTGTATTCCAAGACCATAATTTTTTCCAAATTTCTATTTTGATCCTTAAAAATAATTTGCCTGCGGGTGCCAATACCCCCTTTCCATTTTTTTTTTCAAAATATAGCTCTAGTTTATTTTTGTGTACAGAATTATTAAATTTTATTAGCCACTTGCCACTAAAAAACATAATTTTATCATGATTTAATTATCCGTCATATTTTATTTCATTAATTTTTCTTGGGAATACATAGTGTAGTCTTCATTGTGTATTCTAAGATCATAATTTTTTCCAAGTTTCTTTTTTGATCCTTTAAAATTATTTGCCTGCGGGCGCCAATACCCCCTTTCCAATTTTTTTTTTCAAAATGTAGCTCTTGTTAATTTTTGTGGACACAATTTTCAAACTTTATAACCACTTGCAACTAAAAAATATAATTTTATCATGAGTTTGTTGTCCTTCATTTATTTTTTCTGGAGAATACATATAGCCGTATTCATTGTGTATTTAAAGACCATATTTTTTTCAAATTTCTTTTTGATCCTTAAAAATCATTTGCCTGCCGGCGCCAATACCCCCTTTCCAATATTTTTTCAAAATATTTCTCTTGTTTATTTTTGTGTACACAATTTTTAAACTTTAGTAGCCAATTGCCACTAAAAAACTTAATTAAATCATGATTTAATTATCCTTCTCTTATTTTTCTTCAGAATACAGATTGTAGTTTTTATTGTGTATTCCAAGACCATAATTTTTTCCAAATTTCTATTTTGATTCTTAAAAATAATTTGCCTGCGGGTTCCAATCCCCCTTTCCATTTTTTTTCTTCAAAATATAGCTCTAGTTTATTTTTGTGTACAGAATTATTAAACTTTAGTAGCCAATTGCCACTAAAAAACTTAATTAAATCATGATTTAATTATCCTTCTCTTATTTTTCTTCAGAATACAGATTGTAGTTTTTATTGTGTATTCCAAGACCATAATTTTTTCCAAATTTCTATTTTGATTCTTAAAAATAATTTGCCTGCGGGTTCCAATCCCCCTTTCCATTTTTTTTCTTCAAAATATAGCTCTAGTTTATTTTTGTGTACAGAATTATTAAATTTTATTAGCCACTTGCCACTAAAAAACATAATTTTATCATGATTTAATTATTCTACTTTTATTTTTCCTCAGAATACAGAGCTGTAATCATTGTGTATTTTAAGACCATATGTTTTTCCTAATTTCCTTTTTGATCCTTAAAAATCATTTGCCTGCGGGTGCCAATACCCCCTTTCCATTTTTTTTTTCAAAATATAGCTCTAGTTTATTTTGTGTACAGAATTATTAAACGTTATTACCATTTTGCCACTAAAAAAACAATAATTTTAGCATGATTTAATTATTCTACTTTTATTTTTCTTCAGAATACAGAGCTGTATTCATTGTGTATTTTAAGACCATATGTTTTTCCAAATTTCTATTTTGATTCTTAAAAATAATTTGCCTGCGGGCGCAAATACCCCCTTTCCATTTTTATTTTCAAAATATAGCTCTAGTTTATTTTTGTGTACACAAATATTAAACATTATGAGCCACTTGCCACTAAAAAACATAATTTTATCATGATTCAAATATCCTTCTTTTATTTTTCTTGACAATACAGAGTGCAGTTTTCATTGTGTATTCCAAGATCATAATTTTTTTCAAATTTCTTTTTGATCCTTAAAAATCATTTGCCTGCGGGCGCCAATACCCCCTTTCCGTTTTTTTTTTTTTAAATATTGCTCTAGTTTATTGTTGTGTACACACTTATTAAACTTTATTAGCCACTTGCAACTAAAAACATAATTTTATCATGATTCAAATATCCTTCTTTTATTTTTCTTGAGAATACATAGTGCAGTTTTCATTGTGTATTTAAAGACCATTTTTTTTTCAAATTTCTTTTTGATCCTTAAAAATCATTTTCCTGCGGGCGCCAATACCCCCTTTCCAATTTTTTTTTCAAAATATTTCTCTTGTTTATTTTTGTGTACACAATTTTTAAACTTTAGTAGCCAATTGCCACTAAAAAACTTAATTAAATCATGATTTAATTATCCTTCTCTTATTTTTCTTCAGAATACAGAGTGTAGTTTTTATTGTGTATTCCAAGACCATAATTTTTTCCAAATTTCTATTTTGATTCTTAAAAATAATTTGCCTGCGGGCGCCAATACCCCCTTTCCATTTTTTTTTTTCAAAATATAGCTCTAGTTTATTTTTGTGTACACAATTTTTAAACTTTAGCAGTCAATTGCCACTAAAAAACTTAATTAAATCATGATTTAATTATCCTTCTCTTATTTTTCTTCAGAATACAGAGTGAAGTTTTTATTGTGTATTCCAAGACCATAATTTTTTCCAAATTTCTATTTTGATCCTTAAAAATCATTTGCCTGCGGGTGCCAATACCCCCTTTCCATTTTTTTTTTCAAAATATAGCTCTAGTTTATTTTTGTGTACAGAATTATTAAATTTTATTAGCCACTTGCCACTAAAAAACATAATTTTATCATGATTTAATTATTCTACTTTTATTTTTCCTCAGAATACAGAGCTGTATTCATTGTGTATTTTAAGACCATATGTTTTTCCTAATTTCCTTTTTGATCCTTAAAAATCATTTGCCTGCGGGCGCCAATACCCCCTTTCCATTTTTATTTTCAAAATATAGCTCTAGATTATTTTTGTGTACAGAACTATTAAACTTTATGAGCCACTTGCCACTAAAAAACATAATTTTATCATGATTCAAATATCCTTCTTTTATTTTTCTTGAGAATACATAGTGCAGTTTTCATTGTGTATTTAAAGACCATATTTTTTTCAAATTTCTTTTTGATCCTTAAAAATCATTTTCCTGCGGGCGCCAATACCCCCTTTCCAATTTTTTTTTCAAAATATTTCTCTTGTTTATTTTTGTGTACACAATTTTTAAACTGTAGTAGCCAATTGCCACTAAAAAACTTAATTAAATCATGATTTAATTATCCTTCTCTTATTTTTCTTCAGAATACAGAGTGCAGTTTTTATTGTGTATTCCAAGACCATAATTTTTTCCAAATTTCTATTTTGATTCTTAAAAATAATTTGCCTGCGGGCGCCAATACCCCCTTTCCATTTTTTTTTTTTCAAAATATAGCTCTAGTTTATTTTTGTGTACACAATTTTTAAATTTTAGCAGCCAATTGCCACTAAAAAACTTAATTAAATCATGATTTAATTATCCTTCTCTTATTTTTCTTCAGAATACAGAGTGAAGTTTTTATTGTGTATTCCAAGACCATAAATTTTTCCAAATTTCTATTTTGATCCTTAAAAATAATTTGCCTGCGGGTGCCAATACCCCCTTTCCATTTTTTTTTTCAAAATATAGCTCTAGTTTATTTTGTGTACAGAATTATTAAACGTTATTACCATTTTGCCACTAAAAAAACAATGATTTTAGCATGGTTTAATTATTCTACTTTTATTTTTCTTCAGAATACAGAGCTGTATTCATTGTGTATTTTAAGACCATATGTTTTTCCAAATTTCTATTTTGATTCTTAAAAATAATTTGCCTGCGGGCGCAAATACCCCCTTTCCATTTTTATTTTCAAAATATAGCTCTAGTTTATTTTTGTGTACACAAATATTAAACATTATGAGCCACTTGCCACTAAAAAACATAATTTTATCATGATTCAAATATCCTTCTTTTATTTTTCTTGACAATACAGAGTGCAGTTTTCATTGTGTATTCCAAGATCATAATTTTTTCCAAATTTCTATTTTGATTCTTAAAAGTAATTTGCCTGCGGGCGCCAATACCCCCTTTCCATTTTTTTTTTTCAAAATATAGCTCTAGTTTATTTTTGTGTACACAATTTTTAAATTTTAGCAGCCAATTGCCACTAAAAAACTTAATTAAATCATGATTTAATTATCCTTCTCTTATTTTTCTTCAGAATACAAAGTGAAGTTTTTATTGTGTATTCCAAGACCATAATTTTTTCCAAATTTCTATTTTGATCCTTAAAAATAATTTGCCTGCGGGCGCCAATCCCCCTTTCCATTTTTTTTCTTCAAAATATAGCTCTAGTTTATTTTTGTGTACAGAATTATTAAATTTTATTAGCCACTTGCCAATAAAAAACATAATTTTATCATGATTTAATTATTCTACTTTTATTTTTCCTCAGAATACAGAGCTGTATTCATTGTGTATTTTAAGACCATATGTTTTTCCTAATTTCCTTTTTGATCCTTAAAAATCATTTGCCTGCGGGCGCCAATACCCCCTTTCCATTTTTATTTTCAAAATATAGCTCTAGATTATTTTTGTGTACAGAACTATTAAACTTTATGAGCCACTTGCCACTAAAAAACATAATTTTATCATGATTCAAATATCCTTCTTTTATTTTTCTTGAGAATACATAGTGCAGTTTTCATTGTGTATTTAAAGACCATATTTTTTTCAAATTTCTTTTTGATCCTTAAAAATCATTTTCCTGCGGGCGCCAATACCCCCTTTCCAATTTTTTTTTCAAAATATTTCTCCTGTTTATTTTTGTGTACACAATTTTTAAACTGTAGTAGCCAATTGCCACTAAAAAACTTAATTAAATCATGATTTAATTATCCTTCTCTTATTTTTCTTCAGAATACAGAGTGCAGTTTTTATTGTGTATTCCAAGACCATAATTTTTTCCAAATTTCTATTTTGATTCTTAAAAATAATTTGCCTGCGGGCGCCAATACCCCCTTTCCATTTTTTTTTTTCAAAATATAGCTCTAGTTTATTTTTGTGTACACAATTTTTAAATTTTAGCAGCCAATTGCCACTAAAAAACTTAATTAAATCATGATTTAATTATCCTTCTCTTATTTTTCTTCAGAATACAGAGTGAAGTTTTTATTGTGTATTCCAAGACCATAATTTTTTCCAAATTTCTATTTTGATCCTTAAAAATAATTTGCCTGCGGGTGCCAATACCCCCTTTCCATTTTTTTTTTCAAAATATAGCTCTAGTTTATTTTGTGTACAGAATTATTAAACGTTATTACCATTTTGCCACTAAAAAAACAATAATTTTAGCATGATTTAATTATTCTACTTTTATTTTTCTTCAGAATACAGAGCTGTATTCATAGTGTATTTTAAGACCATATGTTTTTCCAAATTTCTATTTTGATTCTTAAAAATAATTTGCCTGCGGGCGCAAATACCCCCTTTCCATTTTTATTTTCAAAATATAGCTCTAGTTTATTTTTGTGTACACAAATATTAAACATTATGAGCCACTTGCCACTAAAAAACATAATTTTATCATGATTCAAATATCCTTCTTTTATTTTTCTTGACAATACAGAGTGCAGTTTTCATTGTGTATTCCAAGATCATAATTTTTTCCAAATTTCTATTTTGATTCTTAAAAGTAATTTGCCTGCGGGCGCCAATACCCCCTTTCCAATTTTTTTTTTCAAAATGTAGCTCTTGTTAATTTTTGTGGACACAATTTTCAAACTTCATAACCACTTGCAACTAAAAAATATAATTTTATCATGAGTTTGTTGTCCTTCATTTATTTTTTCTGGAGAATACATATAGCCGTATTCATTGTGTATTTAAAGACCATATTTTTTTCAAATTTCTTTTTGATCCTTAAAAATCATTTGCCTGCGGGCGCCAATACCCCCTTTCTGTTTTTTTTTTTTTAAATATTGCTCTAGTTTATTGTTGTGTACACACTTATTAAACTTTATTAGCCACTTGCAACTAAAAACATAATTTTATCATGATTCAAATATCCTTCTTTTATTTTTCTTGAGAATACATAGTGCAGTTTTCATTGTGTATTCAAAGACCATAATTTTTTCCAAATTTCTATTTTGATTCTTAAAAATAATTTGCCTGCGGGCGCCAATACCCCCTTTCCATTTTTTTTTTCAAAATGTTGCTTTAGTTGATTTTGGTGTACACAATTTTTGAACTTTATTAGCCAATTGCCACTAAAAAACTTAATTAAATCATGATTTATTTATCCTTCTCTTATTTTTCTTCAGAATACAGATTGTAGTTTTTATTGTGTATTCCAAGACCATAATTTTTTCCAAATTTCTATTTTGATTCTTAAAAATAATTTGCCTGCGGGCGCCAATCCCCCTTTCCATTTTTTTTCTTCAAAATATAGCTCTAGTTTATTTTTGTGTACAGAATTATTAAATTTTATTAGCCACTTGCCACTAAAAAACATAATTTTATCATGATTTAATTATTCTACTTTTATTTTTCCTCAGAATACAGAGCTGTATTCATTGTGTATTTTAAGACCATATGTTTTTCCTAATTTCCTTTTTGATCCTTAAAAATCATTTGCCTGCGGGCGCCAATACCCCCTTTCCATTTTTATTTTCAAAATATAGCTCTAGATTATTTTTGTGTACAGAACTATTAAACTTTATGAGCCACTTGCCACTAAAAAACATAATTTTATCATGATTCAAATATCCTTCTTTTATTTTTCTTGAGAATACATAGTGCAGTTTTCATTGTGTATTTAAAGACCATATTTTTTTCAAATTTCTTTTTGATCCTTAAAAATCATTTTCCTGCGGGTGTCAATACCCCCTTTCCAATTTTTTTTTCAAAATATTTCTCTTGTTTATTTTTGTGTACACAATTTTTAAACTGTAGTAGCCAATTGCCACTAAAAAACTTAATTAAATCATGATTTAATTATCCTTCTCTTATTTTTCTTCAGAATACAGAGTGTAGTTTTTATTGTGTATTCCAAGACCATAATTTTTTCCAAATTTCTATTTTGATTCTTAAAAATAATTTGCCTGCGGGCGCCAATACCCCCTTTCCATTTTTTTTTTTCAAAATATAGCTCTAGTTTATTTTTGTGTACACAATTTTTAAATTTTAGCAGCCAATTGCCACTAAAAAACTTAATTAAATCATGATTTAATTATCCTTCTCTTATTTTTCTTCAGAATACAGAGTGAAGTTTTTATTGTGTATTCCAAGACCATAATTTTTTCCAAATTTCTATTTTGATCCTTAAAAATAATTTGCCTGCGGGCGCAAATACCCCCTTTCCATTTTTATTTTCAAAATATAGCTCTAGTTTATTTTTGTGTACACAAATATTAAACATTATGAGCCACTTGCCACTAAAAAACATAATTTTATCATGATTCAAATATCCTTTTATTTTTCTTGACAATACAGAGTGCAGTTTTCATTGTGTATTCCAAGACCATAATTTTTTCCAAGTTTCTTTTTTGATCCTTTAAAATTATTTGCCTGCGGGCGCCAATACCCCCTTTCCAATTTTTTTTTTCAAAATGTAGCTCAAGTTAATTTTTGTGGACACAATTTTCAAACTTTATAACCACTTGCAACTAAAAAATATAATTTTATCATGAGTTTGTTGTCCTTCATTTATTTTTTCTGGAGAATACATATAGCCGTATTCATTGTGTATTTAAAGACCATATTTTTTTCAAATTTCTTTTTGATCCTTAAAAATCATTTGCCTGCCGGCGCCAATACCCCCTTTCCAATATTTTTTCAAAATATTTCTCTTGTTTATTTTTGTGTACACAATTTTTAAACTTTAGTAGCCAATTGCCACTAAAAAACTTAATTAAATCATGATTTAATTATCCTTCTCTTATTTTTCTTCAGAATACAGATTGTAGTTTTTATTGTGTATTCCAAGACCATAATTTTTTCCAAATTTCTATTTTGATTCTTAAAAATAATTTGCCTGCGGGCGCCAATACCCCCTTTCCATTTTTTTTTTTTCAAAATGTAGCTCTAGTTTATTTTTGTGTACAGAATTCTTAAACTTTATTTGCCACTTGCCACTAAAAAACATAATTTTATCATGATTTAATTATCCGTCATATTTTATTTCATTAATTTTTCTTGGGAATACATAGTGTAGTCTTCATTGTGTATTCTAAGATCATAATTTTTTCCAAATTTCTATTTTGATTCTTAAAAGTAATTTGCCTGCGGGCGCCAATACCCCCTTTCCAATTTTTTTTTTCAAAATGTAGCTCTTGTTAATTTTTGTGGACACAATTTTCAAACTTCATAACCACTTGCAACTAAAAAATATAATTTTATCATGAGTTTGTTGTCCTTCATTTATTTTTTCTGGAGAATACATATAGCCGTATTCATTGTGTATTTAAAGACCATATTTTTTTCAAATTTCTTTTTGATCCTTAAAAATCATTTGCCTGCGGGCGCCAATACCCCCTTTCCGTTTTTTTTTTTTAAATATTGCTCTAGTTTATTGTTGTGTACACACTTATTAAACTTTATTAGCCACTTGCAACTAAAAACATAATTTTATCATGATTCAAATATCCTTCTTTTATTTTTCTTGAGAATACATAGTGCAGTTTTCATTGTGTATTCAAAGACCATAATTTTTTCCAAATTTCTATTTTGATTCTTAAAAATAATTTGCCTGCGGGCGCCAATACCCCCTTTCCATTTTTTTTTTCAAAATGTTGCTTTAGTTGATTTTGGTGTACACAATTTTTGAACTTTATTAGCCAATTGCCACTAAAAAACTTAATTAAATCATGATTTATTTATCCTTCTCTTATTTTTCTTCAGAATACAGATTGTAGTTTTTATTGTGTATTCCAAGACCATAATTTTTTCCAAATTTCTATTTTGATTCTTAAAAATAATTTGCCTGCGGGCGCCAATACCCCCTTTCCATTTTTTTTCTTCAAAATATAGCTCTAGTTTATTTTTGTGTACAGAATTATTAAATTTTATTAGCCACTTGCCACTAAAAAACATAATTTTATCATGATTTAATTATTCTACTTTTATTTTTCCTCAGAATACAGAGCTGTATTCATTGTGTATTTTAAGACCATATGTTTTTCCTAATTTCCTTTTTGATCCTTAAAAATCATTTGCCTGCGGGCGCCAATACCCCCTTTCCATTTTTATTTTCAAAATATAGCTCTAGATTATTTTTGTGTACAGAACTATTAAACTTTATGAGCCACTTGCCACTAAAAAACATAATTTTATCATGATTCAAATATCCTTCTTTTATTTTTCTTGAGAATACATAGTGCAGTTTTCATTGTGTATTTAAAGACCATATTTTTTTCAAATTTCTTTTTGATCCTTAAAAATCATTTTCCTGCGGGTGTCAATACCCCCTTTCCAATTTTTTTTTCAAAATATTTCTCTTGTTTATTTTTGTGTACACAATTTTTAAACTGTAGTAGCCAATTGCCACTAAAAAACTTAATTAAATCATGATTTAATTATCCTTCTCTTATTTTTCTTCAGAATACAGAGTGTAGTTTTTATTGTGTATTCCAAGACCATAATTTTTTCCAAATTTCTATTTTGATTCTTAAAAATAATTTGCCTGCGGGCGCCAATACCCCCTTTCCATTTTTTTTTTTCAAAATATAGCTCTAGTTTATTTTTGTGTACACAATTTTTAAATTTTAGCAGCCAATTGCCACTAAAAAACTTAATTAAATCATGATTTAATTATCCTTCTCTTATTTTTCTTCAGAATACAGAGTGAAGTTTTTATTGTGTATTCCAAGACCATAATTTTTTCCAAATTTCTATTTTGATCCTTAAAAATAATTTGCCTGCGGGCGCAAATACCCCCTTTCCATTTTTATTTTCAAAATATAGCTCTAGTTTATTTTTGTGTACACAAATATTAAACATTATGAGCCACTTGCCACTAAAAAACATAATTTTATCATGATTCAAATATCCTTTTATTTTTCTTGACAATACAGAGTGCAGTTTTCATTGTGTATTCCAAGACCATAATTTTTTCCAAGTTTCTTTTTTGATCCTTTAAAATTATTTGCCTGCGGGCGCCAATACCCCCTTTCCAATTTTTTTTTTCAAAATGTAGCTCAAGTTAATTTTTGTGGACACAATTTTCAAACTTTATAACCACTTGCAACTAAAAAATATAATTTTATCATGAGTTTGTTGTCCTTCATTTATTTTTTCTGGAGAATACATATAGCCGTATTCATTGTGTATTTAAAGACCATATTTTTTTCAAATTTCTTTTTGATCCTTAAAAATCATTTGCCTGCCGGCGCCAATACCCCCTTTCCAATATTTTTTCAAAATATTTCTCTTGTTTATTTTTGTGTACACAATTTTTAAACTTTAGTAGCCAATTGCCACTAAAAAACTTAATTAAATCATGATTTAATTATCCTTCTCTTATTTTTCTTCAGAATACAGATTGTAGTTTTTATTGTGTATTCCAAGACCATAATTTTTTCCAAATTTCTATTTTGATTCTTAAAAATAATTTGCCTGCGGGCGCCAATACCCCCTTTCCATTTTTTTTTTTTCAAAATGTAGCTCTAGTTTATTTTTGTGTACAGAATTCTTAAACTTTATTTGCCACTTGCCACTAAAAAACATAATTTTATCATGATTTAATTATCCGTCATATTTTATTTCATTAATTTTTCTTGGGAATACATAGTGTAGTCTTCATTGTGTATTCTAAGATCATAATTTTTTCCAAATTTCTATTTTGATTCTTAAAAGTAATTTGCCTGCGGGCGCCAATACCCCCTTTCCAATTTTTTTTTTCAAAATGTAGCTCTTGTTAATTTTTGTGGACACAATTTTCAAACTTCATAACCACTTGCAACTAAAAAATATAATTTTATCATGAGTTTGTTGTCCTTCATTTATTTTTTCTGGAGAATACATATAGCCGTATTCATTGTGTATTTAAAGACCATATTTTTTTCAAATTTCTTTTTGATCCTTAAAAATCATTTGCCTGCGGGCGCCAATACCCCCTTTCCGTTTTTTTTTTTTAAATATTGCTCTAGTTTATTGTTGTGTACACACTTATTAAACTTTATTAGCCACTTGCAACTAAAAACATAATTTTATCATGATTCAAATATCCTTCTTTTATTTTTCTTGAGAATACATAGTGCAGTTTTCATTGTGTATTCAAAGACCATAATTTTTTCCAAATTTCTATTTTGATTCTTAAAAATAATTTGCCTGCGGGCGCCAATACCCCCTTTCCATTTTTTTTTTCAAAATGTTGCTTTAGTTGATTTTGGTGTACACAATTTTTGAACTTTATTAGCCAATTGCCACTAAAAAACTTAATTAAATCATGATTTATTTATCCTTCTCTTATTTTTCTTCAGAATACAGATTGTAGTTTTTATTGTGTATTCCAAGACCATAATTTTTTCCAAATTTCTATTTTGATTCTTAAAAATAATTTGCCTGCGGGCGCCAATACCCCCTTTCCATTTTTTTTCTTCAAAATATAGCTCTAGTTTATTTTTGTGTACAGAATTATTAAATTTTATTAGCCACTTGCCACTAAAAAACATAATTTTATCATGATTTAATTATTCTACTTTTATTTTTCCTCAGAATACAGAGCTGTATTCATTGTGTATTTTAAGACCATATGTTTTTCCTAATTTCCTTTTTGATCCTTAAAAATCATTTGCCTGCGGGCGCCAATACCCCCTTTCCATTTTTATTTTCAAAATATAGCTCTAGATTATTTTTGTGTACAGAACTATTAAACTTTATGAGCCACTTGCCACTAAAAAACATAATTTTATCATGATTCAAATATCCTTCTTTTATTTTTCTTGAGAATACATAGTGCAGTTTTCATTGTGTATTTAAAGACCATATTTTTTTCAAATTTCTTTTTGATCCTTAAAAATCATTTTCCTGCGGGTGTCAATACCCCCTTTCCAATTTTTTTTTCAAAATATTTCTCTTGTTTATTTTTGTGTACACAATTTTTAAACTGTAGTAGCCAATTGCCACTAAAAAACTTAATTAAATCATGATTTAATTATCCTTCTCTTATTTTTCTTCAGAATACAGAGTGTAGTTTTTATTGTGTATTCCAAGACCATAATTTTTTCCAAATTTCTATTTTGATTCTTAAAAATAATTTGCCTGCGGGCGCCAATACCCCCTTTCCATTTTTTTTTTTCAAAATATAGCTCTAGTTTATTTTTGTGTACACAATTTTTAAATTTTAGCAGCCAATTGCCACTAAAAAACTTAATTAAATCATGATTTAATTATCCTTCTCTTATTTTTCTTCAGAATACAGAGTGAAGTTTTTATTGTGTATTCCAAGACCATAATTTTTTCCAAATTTCTATTTTGATCCTTAAAAATAATTTGCCTGCGGGCGCAAATACCCCCTTTCCATTTTTATTTTCAAAATATAGCTCTAGTTTATTTTTGTGTACACAAATATTAAACATTATGAGCCACTTGCCACTAAAAAACATAATTTTATCATGATTCAAATATCCTTTTATTTTTCTTGACAATACAGAGTGCAGTTTTCATTGTGTATTCCAAGACCATAATTTTTTCCAAGTTTCTTTTTTGATCCTTTAAAATTATTTGCCTGCGGGCGCCAATACCCCCTTTCCAATTTTTTTTTTCAAAATGTAGCTCAAGTTAATTTTTGTGGACACAATTTTCAAACTTTATAACCACTTGCAACTAAAAAATATAATTTTATCATGAGTTTGTTGTCCTTCATTTATTTTTTCTGGAGAATACATATAGCCGTATTCATTGTGTATTTAAAGACCATATTTTTTTCAAATTTCTTTTTGATCCTTAAAAATCATTTGCCTGCCGGCGCCAATACCCCCTTTCCAATATTTTTTCAAAATATTTCTCTTGTTTATTTTTGTGTACACAATTTTTAAACTTTAGTAGCCAATTGCCACTAAAAAACTTAATTAAATCATGATTTAATTATCCTTCTCTTATTTTTCTTCAGAATACAGATTGTAGTTTTTATTGTGTATTCCAAGACCATAATTTTTTCCAAATTTCTATTTTGATTCTTAAAAATAATTTGCCTGCGGGCGCCAATACCCCCTTTCCATTTTTTTTTTTTCAAAATGTAGCTCTAGTTTATTTTTGTGTACAGAATTCTTAAACTTTATTTGCCACTTGCCACTAAAAAACATAATTTTATCATGATTTAATTATCCGTCATATTTTATTTCATTAATTTTTCTTGGGAATACATAGTGTAGTCTTCATTGTGTATTCTAAGATCATAATTTTTTCCAAATTTCTATTTTGATTCTTAAAAGTAATTTGCCTGCGGGCGCCAATACCCCCTTTCCAATTTTTTTTTTCAAAATGTAGCTCTTGTTAATTTTTGTGGACACAATTTTCAAACTTCATAACCACTTGCAACTAAAAAATATAATTTTATCATGAGTTTGTTGTCCTTCATTTATTTTTTCTGGAGAATACATATAGCCGTATTCATTGTGTATTTAAAGACCATATTTTTTTCAAATTTCTTTTTGATCCTTAAAAATCATTTGCCTGCGGGCGCCAATACCCCCTTTCCGTTTTTTTTTTTTAAATATTGCTCTAGTTTATTGTTGTGTACACACTTATTAAACTTTATTAGCCACTTGCAACTAAAAACATAATTTTATCATGATTCAAATATCCTTCTTTTATTTTTCTTGAGAATACATAGTGCAGTTTTCATTGTGTATTCAAAGACCATAATTTTTTCCAAATTTCTATTTTGATTCTTAAAAATAATTTGCCTGCGGGCGCCAATACCCCCTTTCCATTTTTTTTTTCAAAATGTTGCTTTAGTTGATTTTGGTGTACACAATTTTTGAACTTTATTAGCCAATTGCCACTAAAAAACTTAATTAAATCATGATTTATTTATCCTTCTCTTATTTTTCTTCAGAATACAGATTGTAGTTTTTATTGTGTATTCCAAGACCATAATTTTTTCCAAATTTCTATTTTGATTCTTAAAAATAATTTGCCTGCGGGCGCCAATCCCCCTTTCCATTTTTTTTCTTCAAAATATAGCTCTAGTTTATTTTTGTGTACAGAATTATTAAATTTTATTAGCCACTTGCCACTAAAAAACATAATTTTATCATGATTTAATTATTCTACTTTTATTTTTCCTCAGAATACAGAGCTGTATTCATTGTGTATTTTAAGACCATATGTTTTTCCTAATTTCCTTTTTGATCCTTAAAAATCATTTGCCTGCGGGCGCCAATACCCCCTTTCCATTTTTATTTTCAAAATATAGCTCTAGATTATTTTTGTGTACAGAACTATTAAACTTTATGAGCCACTTGCCACTAAAAAACATAATTTTATCATGATTCAAATATCCTTCTTTTATTTTTCTTGAGAATACATAGTGCAGTTTTCATTGTGTATTTAAAGACCATATTTTTTTCAAATTTCTTTTTGATCCTTAAAAATCATTTTCCTGCGGGTGTCAATACCCCCTTTCCAATTTTTTTTTCAAAATATTTCTCTTGTTTATTTTTGTGTACACAATTTTTAAACTGTAGTAGCCAATTGCCACTAAAAAACTTAATTAAATCATGATTTAATTATCCTTCTCTTATTTTTCTTCAGAATACAGAGTGTAGTTTTTATTGTGTATTCCAAGACCATAATTTTTTCCAAATTTCTATTTTGATTCTTAAAAATAATTTGCCTGCGGGCGCCAATACCCCCTTTCCATTTTTTTTTTTCAAAATATAGCTCTAGTTTATTTTTGTGTACACAATTTTTAAATTTTAGCAGCCAATTGCCACTAAAAAACTTAATTAAATCATGATTTAATTATCCTTCTCTTATTTTTCTTCAGAATACAGAGTGAAGTTTTTATTGTGTATTCCAAGACCATAATTTTTTCCAAATTTCT
Organism: Diuraphis noxia; assembly: GCF_037042655.1. Classification (NCBI taxonomy): domain Eukaryota; kingdom Metazoa; phylum Arthropoda; class Insecta; order Hemiptera; family Aphididae; genus Diuraphis; species Diuraphis noxia. The sequence continues at coordinate 32,323,465 of NW_028301715.1, read as the reverse complement.
ATTTTGATCCTTAAAAATAATTTGCCTGCGGGTGCCAATACCCCCTTTCCATTTTTTTTTTCAAAATATAGCTCTAGTTTATTTTGTGTACAGAATTATTAAACGTTATTACCATTTTGCCACTAAAAAAACAATAATTTTAGCATGATTTAATTATTCTACTTTTATTTTTCTTCAGAATACAGAGCTGTATTCATTGTGTATTTTAAGACCATATGTTTTTCCAAATTTTAGCAGCCAATTGCCACTAAAAAACTTAATTAAATCATGATTTAATTATCCTTCTCTTATTTTTCTTCAGAATACAGAGTGAAGTTTTTATTGTGTATTCCAAGACCATAATTTTTTCCAAATTTCTATTTTGATCCTTAAAAATAATTTGCCTGCGGGCGCAAATACCCCCTTTCCATTTTTATTTTCAAAATATAGCTCTAGTTTATTTTTGTGTACACAAATATTAAACATTATGAGCCACTTGCCACTAAAAAACATAATTTTATCATGATTCAAATATCCTTTTATTTTTCTTGACAATACAGAGTGCAGTTTTCATTGTGTATTCCAAGACCATAATTTTTTCCAAGTTTCTTTTTTGATCCTTTAAAATTATTTGCCTGCGGGCGCCAATACCCCCTTTCCAATTTTTTTTTTCAAAATGTAGCTCAAGTTAATTTTTGTGGACACAATTTTCAAACTTTATAACCACTTGCAACTAAAAAATATAATTTTATCATGAGTTTGTTGTCCTTCATTTATTTTTTCTGGAGAATACATATAGCCGTATTCATTGTGTATTTAAAGACCATATTTTTTTCAAATTTCTTTTTGATCCTTAAAAATCATTTGCCTGCCGGCGCCAATACCCCCTTTCCAATATTTTTTCAAAATATTTCTCTTGTTTATTTTTGTGTACACAATTTTTAAACTTTAGTAGCCAATTGCCACTAAAAAACTTAATTAAATCATGATTTAATTATCCTTCTCTTATTTTTCTTCAGAATACAGATTGTAGTTTTTATTGTGTATTCCAAGACCATAATTTTTTCCAAATTTCTATTTTGATTCTTAAAAATAATTTGCCTGCGGGCGCCAATACCCCCTTTCCATTTTTTTTTTTTCAAAATGTAGCTCTAGTTTATTTTTGTGTACAGAATTCTTAAACTTTATTTGCCACTTGCCACTAAAAAACATAATTTTATCATGATTTAATTATCCGTCATATTTTATTTCATTAATTTTTCTTGGGAATACATAGTGTAGTCTTCATTGTGTATTCTAAGATCATAATTTTTTCCAAATTTCTATTTTGATTCTTAAAAGTAATTTGCCTGCGGGCGCCAATACCCCCTTTCCAATTTTTTTTTTCAAAATGTAGCTCTTGTTAATTTTTGTGGACACAATTTTCAAACTTCATAACCACTTGCAACTAAAAAATATAATTTTATCATGAGTTTGTTGTCCTTCATTTATTTTTTCAGGAGAATACATATAGCCGTATTCATTGTGTATTTAAAGACCATATTTTTTTCAAATTTCTTTTTGATCCTTAAAAATCATTTGCCTGCGGGCGCCAATACCCCCTTTCCGTTTTTTTTTTTTAAATATTGCTCTAGTTTATTGTTGTGTACACACTTATTAAACTTTATTAGCCACTTGCAACTAAAAACATAATTTTATCATGATTCAAATATCCTTCTTTTATTTTTCTTGAGAATACATAGTGCAGTTTTCATTGTGTATTCAAAGACCATAATTTTTTCCAAATTTCTATTTTGATTCTTAAAAATAATTTGCCTGCGGGCGCCAATACCCCCTTTCCATTTTTTTTTTCAAAATGTTGCTTTAGTTGATTTTGGTGTACACAATTTTTGAACTTTATTAGCCAATTGCCACTAAAAAACTTAATTAAATCATGATTTATTTATCCTTCTCTTATTTTTCTTCAGAATACAGATTGTAGTTTTTATTGTGTATTCCAAGACCATAATTTTTTCCAAATTTCTATTTTGATTCTTAAAAATAATTTGCCTGCGGGCGCCAATCCCCCTTTCCATTTTTTTTCTTCAAAATATAGCTCTAGTTTATTTTTGTGTACAGAATTATTAAATTTTATTAGCCACTTGCCACTAAAAAACATAATTTTATCATGATTTAATTATTCTACTTTTATTTTTCCTCAGAATACAGAGCTGTATTCATTGTGTATTTTAAGACCATATGTTTTTCCTAATTTCCTTTTTGATCCTTAAAAATCATTTGCCTGCGGGCGCCAATACCCCCTTTCCATTTTTATTTTCAAAATATAGCTCTAGATTATTTTTGTGTACAGAACTATTAAACTTTATGAGCCACTTGCCACTAAAAAACATAATTTTATCATGATTCAAATATCCTTCTTTTATTTTTCTTGAGAATACATAGTGCAGTTTTCATTGTGTATTTAAAGACCATATTTTTTTCAAATTTCTTTTTGATCCTTAAAAATCATTTTCCTGCGGGTGTCAATACCCCCTTTCCAATTTTTTTTTCAAAATATTTCTCTTGTTTATTTTTGTGTACACAATTTTTAAACTGTAGTAGCCAATTGCCACTAAAAAACTTAATTAAATCATGATTTAATTATCCTTCTCTTATTTTTCTTCAGAATACAGAGTGTAGTTTTTATTGTGTATTCCAAGACCATAATTTTTTCCAAATTTCTATTTTGATTCTTAAAAATAATTTGCCTGCGGGCGCCAATACCCCCTTTCCATTTTTTTTTTTCAAAATATAGCTCTAGTTTATTTTTGTGTACACAATTTTTAAATTTTAGCAGCCAATTGCCACTAAAAAACTTAATTAAATCATGATTTAATTATCCTTCTCTTATTTTTCTTCAGAATACAGAGTGAAGTTTTTATTGTGTATTCCAAGACCATAATTTTTTCCAAATTTCTATTTTGATCCTTAAAAATAATTTGCCTGCGGGTGCCAATACCCCCTTTCCATTTTTTTTTTCAAAATATAGCTCTAGTTTATTTTGTGTACAGAATTATTAAACGTTATTACCATTTTGCCACTAAAAAAACAATAATTTTAGCATGATTTAATTATTCTACTTTTATTTTTCTTCAGAATACAGAGCTGTATTCATTGTGTATTTTAAGACCATATGTTTTTCCAAATTTTAGCAGCCAATTGCCACTAAAAAACTTAATTAAATCATGATTTAATTATCCTTCTCTTATTTTTCTTCAGAATACAGAGTGAAGTTTTTATTGTGTATTCCAAGACCATAATTTTTTCCAAATTTCTATTTTGATCCTTAAAAATAATTTGCCTGCGGGCGCAAATACCCCCTTTCCATTTTTATTTTCAAAATATAGCTCTAGTTTATTTTTGTGTACACAAATATTAAACATTATGAGCCACTTGCCACTAAAAAACATAATTTTATCATGATTCAAATATCCTTTTATTTTTCTTGACAATACAGAGTGCAGTTTTCATTGTGTATTCCAAGACCATAATTTTTTCCAAGTTTCTTTTTTGATCCTTTAAAATTATTTGCCTGCGGGCGCCAATACCCCCTTTCCAATTTTTTTTTTCAAAATGTAGCTCAAGTTAATTTTTGTGGACACAATTTTCAAACTTTATAACCACTTGCAACTAAAAAATATAATTTTATCATGAGTTTGTTGTCCTTCATTTATTTTTTCTGGAGAATACATATAGCCGTATTCATTGTGTATTTAAAGACCATATTTTTTTCAAATTTCTTTTTGATCCTTAAAAATCATTTGCCTGCCGGCGCCAATACCCCCTTTCCAATATTTTTTCAAAATATTTCTCTTGTTTATTTTTGTGTACACAATTTTTAAACTTTAGTAGCCAATTGCCACTAAAAAACTTAATTAAATCATGATTTAATTATCCTTCTCTTATTTTTCTTCAGAATACAGATTGTAGTTTTTATTGTGTATTCCAAGACCATAATTTTTTCCAAATTTCTATTTTGATTCTTAAAAATAATTTGCCTGCGGGCGCCAATACCCCCTTTCCATTTTTTTTTTTTCAAAATGTAGCTCTAGTTTATTTTTGTGTACAGAATTCTTAAACTTTATTTGCCACTTGCCACTAAAAAACATAATTTTATCATGATTTAATTATCCGTCATATTTTATTTCATTAATTTTTCTTGGGAATACATAGTGTAGTCTTCATTGTGTATTCTAAGATCATAATTTTTTCCAAATTTCTATTTTGATTCTTAAAAGTAATTTGCCTGCGGGCGCCAATACCCCCTTTCCAATTTTTTTTTTCAAAATGTAGCTCTTGTTAATTTTTGTGGACACAATTTTCAAACTTCATAACCACTTGCAACTAAAAAATATAATTTTATCATGAGTTTGTTGTCCTTCATTTATTTTTTCTGGAGAATACATATAGCCGTATTCATTGTGTATTTAAAGACCATATTTTTTTCAAATTTCTTTTTGATCCTTAAAAATCATTTGCCTGCGGGCGCCAATACCCCCTTTCCGTTTTTTTTTTTTAAATATTGCTCTAGTTTATTGTTGTGTACACACTTATTAAACTTTATTAGCCACTTGCAACTAAAAACATAATTTTATCATGATTCAAATATCCTTCTTTTATTTTTCTTGAGAATACATAGTGCAGTTTTCATTGTGTATTTAAAGACCATTTTTTTTTCAAATTTCTTTTTGATCCTTAAAAATCATTTTCCTGCGGGCGCCAATACCCCCTTTCCAATTTTTTTTTCAAAATATTTCTCTTGTTTATTTTTGTGTACACAATTTTTAAACTTTAGTAGCCAATTGCCACTAAAAAACTTAATTAAATCATGATTTAATTATCCTTCTCTTATTTTTCTTCAGAATACAGAGTGTAGTTTTTATTGTGTATTCCAAGACCATAATTTTTTCCAAATTTCTATTTTGATTCTTAAAAATAATTTGCCTGCGGGCGCCAATACCCCCTTTCCATTTTTTTTTTTCAAAATATAGCTCTAGTTTATTTTGTGTACAGAATTATTAAACGTTATTACCATTTTGCCACTAAAAAAACAATAATTTGATAATGATTTAATTATCCTTTTTTATTTTTCTTCAGAATACAGAGTGTAGTTTTCATTGTGTATTTTAAGACCATATGTTTTTCCAAATTTCTATTTTGATTCTTAAAAATAATTTGCCTGCGGGCGCAAATACCCCCTTTCCATTTTTATTTTCAAAATATAGCTCTAGTTTATTTTTGTGTACACAAATATTAAACATTATGAGCCACTTGCCACTAAAAAACATAATTTTATCATGATTTAATTATCCGTCATATTTTATTTCATTAATTTTTCTTGGGAATACATAGTGTAGTCTTCATTGTGTATTCTAAGATCATAATTTTTTCCAAATTTCTATTTTGATTCTTAAAAGTAATTTGCCTGCGGGCGCCAATACCCCCTTTCCAATTTTTTTTTTCAAAATGTAGCTCTTGTTAATTTTTGTGGACACAATTTTCAAACTTCATAACCACTTGCAACTAAAAAATATAATTTTATCATGAGTTTGTTGTCCTTCATTTATTTTTTCTGGAGAATACATAAGCCGTATTCATTGTGTATTTAAAGACCATATTTTTTTCAAATTTCTTTTTGATCCTTAAAAATCATTTGCCTGCCGGCGCCAATACCCCCTTTCCATTTTTTTTTTCAAAATATTGCTCTAGTTTATTTTGTGTACAGAATTATTAAACGTTATTACCATTTTGCCACTAAAAAAACAATAATTTTAGCATGATTTAATTATTCTACTTTTATTTTTCTTCAGAATACAGAGCTGTATTCATTGTGTATTTTAAGACCATATGTTTTTCCAAATGTCTATTTTGATTCTTAAAAATAATTTGCCTGCGGGCGCAAATACCCCCTTTCCATTTTTATTTTCAAAATATAGGTCTGGTTTATTTTTGTGTACACAAATATTAAACATTATGAGCCACTTGCCACTAAAAAACATAATTTTATCATGAGTTTGTTGTCCTTCATTTATTTTTTCGGAGAATACATAGAGCCGTATTCATTGTGTATTTAAAGACCATATTTTTTTCCAAATTTCTATTTTGATTCTTAAAAATAATTTGCCTGCGGGCGCCAATACCCCCTTTCCATTTTTTTTTTCAAAATATAGCTTTAGTTGATTTTGGTGTACACAATTTTTGAACTTTATTAGCCAATTGCCACTAAAAAACTTAATTAAATCATGATTCAATTATCCTTCTCTTATTTTTCTTCAGAATACAGATTGTAGTTTTTATTGTGTATTCCAAGACCATAATTTTTTCCAAATTTCTATTTTGATCCTTAAAAATAATTTGCCTGCGGGAGCCAATACCCCCTTTCCATTTTTTTTTTCAAAATATAGCTCTAGTTTATTTTTGTGTACATAATTATTAAATTTTATTAGCCACTTGCCACTAAAAAACATAATTTTATCATGATTTAATTATCCGTCATATTTTATTTCATTAATTTTTCTTGGGAATACATAGTGTAGTCTTCATTGTGTATTCTAAGATCATAATTTTTTCCAAATTTCTATTTTGATCCTTAAAAATAATTTGCCTGCGGGTGCCAATACCCCCTTTCTATTTTTTTTTTCAAAATATAGGTCTAGTTTATTTTGTGTACAGAATTATTAAACGTTATTACCATTTTGCCACTTAAAAAAACAATAATTTTAGCATGATTTAATTATTCTACTTTTATTTTTCTTCAGAATACAGAGCTGTATTCATTGTGTATTTTAAGACCATATGTTTTTCCAAATTTCTATTTTGATTCTTAAAAATAATTTGCCTGCGGGCGCAAATACCCCCTTTCCATTTTTATTTTCAAAATATAGCTCTAGTTTATTTTTGTGTACACAAATATTAAACATTATGAGCCACTTGCCACTAAAAAACATAATTTTATCATGATTCAAATATCCTTTTATTTTTCTTGACAATACAGAGTGCAGTTTTCATTGTGTATTCCAAGACCATAATTTTTTCCAAGTTTCTTTTTTGATTCTTAAAAATAATTTGCCTGCGGGCGCAAATACCCCCTTTCCATTTTTATTTTCAAAATGTAGCTCTTGTTAATTTTTGTGGACACAATTTTCAAACTTTATAACCACTTACAACTAAAAAATATAATTTTATCATGAGTTTGTTGTCCTAAATTTATTTTTTCTGGAGAATACATAGAGCCTTATTCATTGTGTATTTAAAGACCATATTTTTTTCAAATTTCTTTTTTGATCCTTAAAAATCATTTGCCTGCGGGCGCCAATACCCCCTTTCCGTTTTTTTTTTTTAATTATTGCTCTAGTTTATTGTTGTGTACACAATTTTTTAACTTTAGTAGCCAATTGCCACTAAAAAACTTAATTAAATCATGATTTAATTATCCTTCTTTTATTTTTCTTTAGAATACAGAGTGCTGTTTTCATTGTGAATTCCAAGACCATATTTTTTTCCAAATTTCTTTTTTGATCCTTAAAAATCATTTGCCTGCGGGCGCCAATACCTCCTTTCCAATTTTTATTTTCAAAATGTAGCTCTAGTTTATTATTGTGGACACAATTTCTAAACTTTATTAGCCACTTGCCACTAAAAAACATAATTTTATCATGATTTAATTATCCTTTTTTATTTTTCTTCAGAATACAGAGTGTAGTTTTCATTGTGTATTCAAAGACCATAATTTTTTCCAAATTTCTATTTTGATTCTTAAAAATAATTTGCCTGCGGGCGCCAATACCCCCTTTCCATTTTTTTTTTCAAAATGTTGCTTTAGTTGATTTTGGTGTACACAATTTTTGAACTTTATTAGCCACTTGCCACTAAAAAACATAATTTAATCATGATTTTATTATCCTTTTTTATTTTTCTTCAGAATACAGAGCTGTATTCATTGTGTATTATTATGTTATATTTTTATAATTTTATATTCTGAGCGGAGTGATGAATGCATTGTTTTTGTGTCTGTCATCAGTCATCACGTTTTATGGCAGTAAAAATTCTTCGATTTTTGACTTCAGTACCTCAATCAATCAGAAAGTGAATCTTGTTACTTTGGGGGTTCAAAAAAAAATATATTCTTAATATATATATTTAAATATATATAAAAAGCATTCTTAATATTTTTCTAAATAATTGATAAAAACCAACTAAAAATTAAGGGAAAAACTGGAAATTATAAGCACAATCAGTTTTTGACAAAATCAATTTTCTTTTTTGATGTAACTTTAAGACAATTGATCATAGATATATACAATTTTCACCGTATGTATATATAAGTATATTCTATCCACTGTGCAATTTTCAAAAAATTTCTTCTTAATTTGAACTATTCATAGGTATTTTGAATTTTCGATAATTACTATTTTTTTAAAATTAATATTGATAAAAATGAATTTATTGGGTAGAAATGTTTGAAAATTTAACACAAGGCTCTTAACATTTGTTACAATGGCAGCTGAAAAATAAATGAAATTCATAGTTTTTTTTAAAAATAATTTTCATCATCTTTCAATTTTAGATTTGAAAATTTAATACATGATTCCTTACAATTTTTTCAATCTTTATCACAATGAAAATGTCCACTGGAAATTCATATTACATTTTCATAAGCATTTGAAATTTAAATTCTTACAACATTGGATTTTCACTGGATTTCATATTTAGTGATTTTGGTGTTACTTTAAAAAAACGGCCGCAGATACTAGAAATTTTCACTGAATGTTTATATCTCGATTTTCTATATTAGTTACTATTTTTAAAATATGTAGATTTGTTTTGAGCTATTTACTGATATTTTAATTTTTTAACTTTTTCAGTTTCACAAAATGTATTTGTTGGGTAGAAAAGCTTGAAAATTTAATACATTGTAACAATAGCAGTTAAAAAATATTTAAAATACATAGGTATGATTTTTTTTTATAAGCATTAAAAGTTCAAATTTTGACTAAACACGTAAAAATTACGGCAACGTTCAAATTATTTTAGATAGAAATTCATAGATGTTTTTCTTTTTAGATCTAAAATTTGCAAATTAAATACAAGGCTCCTAATATATTTTTAAAATAGCAGTTTAAAAATAAATCAAATTTATAATCACAATTTTTTTATATGCATTAAAAGTTTGAATTTAGACTACAAACGTAAAAATCACGAAAATTCTTAAATTATTTTATGCTAGAAATTCATAAAAAAAATTCCTTTTAAATCTAAGATTTGAAAATTTTTAATAATTTATAATATATCCTAGACCAGAGGTATTCAAACTTTTTTAGCACACGGCTCCTTTGGGTGTTCACAATATTTTTACTGCTCCAAAATTATTATGAACAAATTGAAACTACACACGGATGCAATATGGGAAATATGTTATATGTGTGATATTAATAGTAAATTTAGTATTAGAAATAAAACTTTAAATGTTCGAATCGTAAGGTGTGACGTTTTCATTTCCATAATGATTGCAAATAATATTTATAATAATTATACAAGACCTAGGTATGATGTTGGTTTTCTGTGCTTTGACGCGGCTCCCTTTTCAAACTTTAGCGACGCCCTTGGGAGCCGCGATGACGCACAGTTTGAATACCTCCGTCCTAGACAGATAAACCATCTCCGCTCAGAATCGTTTTTCATATACAATGATATAGTATCATTGGATTCAAATATAATTCCATCAATTATTTTAACCCATTTGTAACCTACTGTACAGTGGAGCGACATCCACGGTTTACCTGCTTTTTTTATTACTTCTTGAAAAACATACGCTTGTGGGCACCGATCCCCCATTCCCATTTTTTTTTCCTAATTCAACACAAGTTTATTTTTGTGCACACGATTTTTAAACATTAATATTCAAGTGGTCTCTTAGTAATCATTAGTTGATAACGTTTGACGATCATTATTATACATTCTTAAGTAGGTAAGCGTAGAAGGCAGAGGGTACTAAGTTCAATTTAATACACTTAAGCAACTTATCGTTCGAACTCAAGCAGAATGAGTACATTACAAGGACAAACTGCAAAAAAAAGCATATCTGTTGTGACAAAAACTTTATATATTATTGTTGTGATACGACTACTCCTACAGTTGTCGGCAACGACTTGCAGTCTGATGGAAAAAAGGTTAATCACTGGTTGGTGTCACTGTAAAATATTGACAATTTACAGCGCCATGCACACAGTTATAATAAGAAAATAATTATAGTTATATATACAATGAATAATAATAATTAATATTTTAAATATTGTCATATATTCTATTTTGAAACAAATATTTTATTTTTCAATTAGGACGCACTTTGCATGGCATGGTTAATCAATTTTTCAAAAAACATTGCATGTAGTTATCATAATACCTTATATTATCATAGATATACATATACCTGGTTTGAGGATAAATCGTTATTATTAAGCGATTTCATAAAAATTTAAAACTCAAACGCTCAAAACATTTTTTCTATAATGACGCTTCAAATTTTCTCTATAGCTATTTGAAACAAAACATATGGAAAACATAGTAGTGTATACAATAAATTCATGCATAATATGAATTTACAATTTTAAAAAGAGCTGAAAACAGTTCTTTCAAAATGTTGTAGGGTACTAGGTAGATAGGTAGGTAGTTACTTACATAGCTAAATGTTTTTAAAAAGATTAAAAATTAAAAAAATAGTTATTGACTTTGACACGATTTAATATATTATACAAGTGAATACTGAATATACTATATTGGTATCTATGTACCTACTGAATTTGTAATTATTTAAATGTATTTATCATTATCCTTATTAGTTATTACTAATTTAATTAAACTTATTAGTTATTACCTAATGTTTTGTTAATAGCCAATGGGTCCCTAAAGATATTAATTTTTTTGGCTTGTGCTCTCCATCGCTACTTGGGGGGAACTTTTCCTTCCGGTAATCCTACCCCCAAGATATGAGTGTTGAATACTTTAATTAGTATTTTAGAAGTAGAAAATCTATATTCTATATATTACAGAAATAGCATTTGTAAAGCATATTAGAATAATCTTTATAATGACTAATTTAAAGACATTTTAATATTCATATTGATAATACATTACACATTTACACTAATCAGTAGGTAATGAGGTTTATCTATAGATACTAGTATAGCTATATAAACTATTGGATATTTGATTATGAATAGGTACATAACTAAAACTAAATAATTTAAAATAAACTAATTAATAATTTGTTGTTGTATGGAAAAGTATAGATAAAAACATCCATTATTAGGTCCAGGAATATAATATAAGACTGAGTGAGCACCTTCCGACTTTCAAACTTCAATCCTTTTCCTCACTTCTAAAATGTTTTTAATTATTATACTTACCTTTTTTTCGATTATTTATAATTTTATATCATCTGAAAATATGTAAGTATATTAATATATTTATCAAAATAAGTAGGTACCTAGGTAATGTAATGTAATGATTATTTAAATCTATGTATATTGTACATGTGTGAAAATGAGATCTTTGATAATTACCAAAGATGTTAGGAATCACTCCGCATTTGATAGTCATGCGGTTTTTTTTAAAAATAGATATAGTACCTTAGAGAGCCTATATAGAGTAGGTACCTATAAACCAAAATAAATAACTGGTGAGGCCTGATGGGTATATTATCATACCGACTATATCTTTATGTAGCCAATACCATAATGTAGAAAACATAGACTTATAATTTATATTTTAAGTCTATGGTAGAAAAGGATGTTTTAGTACAAAAAAGTGCTACTGCCTACTGCTCTGACGAGTATAGTGGTGGCGAATCATATAATAAATTTATATCACATCAGTAAATCATCCAAGGATCATTAAAGATTTACCCAATGGACTGAACAAAGCATAATAGAAACATTTGATAAATGAAATAACTTTTGTGCTAATTAATATTTTTTTTCTATAATTTGTTGATGCTGCGCCTGCACTTATCATAGAACTTTTTTTAAATTTATAATTCTGAAAATATGTTATTAAACTATACCTATACGTGTAAAAAATTTAAAAATATTGATCAGAACATAAGTTATTTCGTTTGTCAGATCTTCTGTTGCATTGTATGACGTATTGACATATGTTGTTAAGACTATACAATCAGAACTTGTGGCGATTACGCTCTTATAGTATAGTGAACCGATTTTTTTATCATGGGCCTACGTGAATTATAAATACATGACAATTCAATTCACATAGTGTATTAAACCACGTGTGGTTATTTTAATAGTAATATTTCAGAAGTATAATTCATATACCATCAAATATATTACTATTTATATGTTTATACTTTGTTACTTTATATTACACCTAATTTTTTTTTTTTAAAAGCACCAGTGAACTCAATTAGAAATCACTTCGTTCGGAATCTAAAACAGTGACCAAATATTATTAGGTATATACCATACCTATACAAAAGAATACATTATAATATCAATTTCTATGATATTATAGATTGTTAAAAACAATAATTAAATAATAAGATGGATTTGTATTATAATAGTTTATAATATTATATTTTCTGATATAATGCAATGCATTTTACATTATCCCTAATTAGATAAGTACCTACATGGTAAGTTGTGTAACTGTTGATATTAAAATTAAAATTGTGAACAATGTATTAACATCATTAATAGCAGGCATCGAACAAATAGGTACCGAGTACTAGTATACCTATAGTAGTAATTTAATACCTTTTTATAGATTTTGGTATTAATCATTCATAATGTAATATGTAAGTAAGTAGTTATATAGGTACCTATATAAAAGGTATGTTAAATATTCAAAATTACATTTATGTTACTTATACAATATGTAAAACTCAAATCACAATTAGTAACACCCTGACTACATTTGTACATTTATTGTAGTATTATCTAATAAGTTTACTCTGACATTCAAAATATGTGATTTAAGGTTTTTTATACATTGATAAACAGAAGTACTTATTTATTATATTTTGTGGTATTTATTTTCATGGTTTTATGTCATTCTTTGAGTAGGTACCCACACTTATTTTTATATAAATTGCATATAGTTTACTATTATAACTTTGAATCATGTTTGGTGAAACATTTAGGGGTTGGTAAGTACACTGGATGTCAAATTTGAGAGCAAAGAAAAATTAAAATCCTCCCAAGTGATTAAAATCTATTTATCAGTGATTGTCACTAGTTAAGTATTTTTTTGGTGTTGATAGCATACTAAACAATTTATTGTTTAAAATAATAATATTTAAAACATTAATATGTCAGCAACATGGACATATAATTTATACTATTTAGGTATATATACATTATACATATATGATTTGCACTTTGCAGTTAGGCATAAAAGTTACAGACAAGAAATACTAACAGTATAGCTTTGCATTAATTATACATATTTTAACCTTTTTATTCTTTATTATTATAGAAAATAATAATTTTGGGTGGCATATTTTATTCAACTGGCAGTTACATTTAAAATTCTCCATTTGCATATATATAAATGCTCAAGTTAACAAAAAACAAAAATTAAATTGCTGTTTCTTATACTTTCATGTGTTAATTTTTTCAAGGAAAAAACAATTTTTTTTTAAAAATTAATTATCAATACAAATTATCTATACAATGTTTATGAGAATAAAAGCTCTTTTAAGCAAACTTGTGATAGAGATAGAGAGTAAAACAATATTGATTATTCTAAAATAAACGAATAAGAAAAACTATAGATAGCAGTGTCGGCCTGGCCAGGGCAGCGAGGCAGCGAATGCTGCCGAGGCCCTCACCTTTTTTTTTTTTATTCTAGCATAGGCACCTCAAATAGTGACTGATGGGGACTTAATAGCCCAGGGTGCTAAGTATTGTTAAAGGCTCTTTAGGTCATTTACATACATGTGCGATTAAATTTTGGTAATTGGGTCTCGCACAAATATATACAATTAATGAGCAAAAAGAGTTTAAAAGATAAAAACTTATTAACATTGAAATATTGAATATTTGAATATTTTCGGTTTATTGGAATACCATTTTGTTTTTAAAATACAAGTATTCTCTAGGTGTTTTGTTGTCATGCAAGTATGCAACATTAAATTCTCTTACCGCATCATAATGGTTTAAAAATACGAGTATTTATTATTTTTTTTTTTTAAATTTAAAATTTCAGGTAATTCTAGTGTTACAAGTGATCCAGTTTTAAATATAACTGAAAATAATTCATCAGATTTTGAAAATGATTTGATATATGCAAATGGTAATAATAGTAAAAATTAAAAGCTATGCAATGTGTATGTTATTTTATTCAATAAATAATCAAAATTGTCTTTTTTAGATAATTCTAGCACAGGTTGTGATATAGTTTTGAGTACAACTAGTAATACAGCAAATATAGAAAGATGCATAACTAATAATACTGGTAAGTGGTGATACATATTATATAAATATATTATGTAACTATTAAATATAACTTAACCTTATTAGTTATTGCTTATATTAAAACAAAATATATACCTATTGAAATATTATGTACACATTTGTTATAATAATAAAATAATAGTTTAATTTTAAATATATATTTTCTATAATATGTTGTGTATGTATGAAGTCAAGTTAGTTTGTATTTAACAATAATACATTAATTAATATGCTACAAAAATATTCATGTATAATGTATATATTTTATATGTATGTAAGATATCACAAAACATGACTTTCACAATTTCAACCCAATCTTAGATAAATTTTGATAAAAAAATTGAGGCCCTAAAAAAAAACCCTGCCTAGGCCTTTCATAGCCCAGGCCGACACTGATAGATAGGTACACTCAAATAAAATATAAGGACAGATATTATTGATTAAAAATTGAAAACAATATGCTCAGTACCTACATATTATTGACAGATATTGATATAGCATATTACTATACTTATATAACTTTTAGTTTAAATAAATGCAAGCGTAGAGGACCATGCACGCTCTGGAACAGGCTGTAGTCAATTTGCACCAAAATTGATCCAAAATATTTACAACATGTGTAATTTGCACCATTTTTTTTAAATGCGTTTGTAATTTGCACCAAAATAAAGATATGTAATTTTCACCATCCTCAGGTAGTAAGAAATGGAATTGTAATTTGCACCAAAATTAAAATCGATTATTTTTTCGATAGTATTTCGATAGTACTAACTTATAAGTATTTATATCCTAATATAAATTTAGCTTAGTTTTTATTTATAAAATAGCTGAGCTTATACACTATTATTGATGTAAGTACTAAGTTTATATAAAATTGTATAATTATGAATGTAAAAAAAGTTGGCCAATTAAAAAAATTATAATATGTTATTAAATCGTATTATTATTATTATTAAAATTATTATTGCCATTCGTATCAATCTAGTCTCGACGTCTACGAAGATACCGAGGAAATATCGAATATTTCAAAATCGAATATTCGATAATCGAACAAATAAATAATCATTTTGGTGCAAATTACAAATTCTATTTTCGACTACCTGAGGGTGGTGCAAATTACATACCCTTATTTTGGTGCAAATTACAAACACTATTTTTGGCTACCTGCAGTGGTGCAAATTACATATCTTTAATTTGGTGCAAATTACAAATTCACCTGGAGCATTGTAAGTCTTAACCCTTAAGCTTTTAGAGCTGTCTAGGTTTTAGCAACAATTATATACCTAAAAAATAAACCTTTTTTTTGCTTTGTAATTTGTATCATAACTTATAAGTATTCCTTAATTTGTTCTTGATAGTTGATAAAAAAATGTCAGTTTTCTGTGTGGTCATTATAATTATTAGTACTTCCATCAAGTATTATTAATAACGCCAGTGCAGCGTTTTTATTTTCAAAAAGGTTGTTGAAGTGTTGAACATAATACTCGTATATTTATATCTAATTATATTATACCTGTTAGGGCCGGGAGCATATAATGATAATATGCGCACTCCGGACACCTTTGTTGCTCACCACTAACACATAGGTCTTAAATATGCGAGGACTAGCTGGGTGTGTAGTGGTGTACCTAATAGCTCGAACAGCAGTGGTCGGGATTGCCGGGCAAATACCTACTGTCTAGCTACGTAATGCATGTTGTTGTGTATTTACGTATATTATTTGTGTGTTATGTGTGTATACAGGGTGATTTTTTAAGCATGCTCGCCCCATTTTTATGCTTAAATTATGCATATATTCAAATTTTGATTTTTGGAATATTTAAGTGTAGGTAGTTAAAGGTGATATTTTTGAGTACTTCGATTTTTCACAACTTTTAAGGAGTATCCTGTAGCGATACCAACTTTGGTTTTTCAAATGACAACCTATATGCTTTAAAGCAAAATGTGATTCAGATAATTTTTCTGAAAATTTTGACATATTGCAATCAAAATTCGAACGAAAACTTCCAGAGTTATTCTACTTGAAATACTAAGGAATAAGGATAAAAGTCTAATACTTAAATGCCTACGTTGTAAATGGATACGATAATTATAATTCGGTATACAATATAAAATGTGCTATTGTACACTATTGTTCGGTATTTTATTATAAGTAGGTATACCTATGCTATACAAATATTAACGTTGCCTATAAGGTATAGGTAACATGGATAAAATAAAAAGGATATTATTTTATTCATATTTTCTTTTCTTTTGAAAATTGTCAGATGCAATATTTGGCCATTTAGTAATAAGTAGTGATTATTAACAAATATTTTATTTTTATATTGTATACCGAATTATAATTATCGTATCCATTTACAACGTAGGCATTTAAGTATTAGACTTTTATCCTTATTCCTTAGTATTTCAAGTAGAATAACTCTGGAAGTTTTCGTTCGAATTTTGATTGCAATATGTCAAAATTTTCAGAAAAATTATCTGAATCACATTTTGCTTTAAAGCATATAGGTTGTCATTTGAAAAACCAAAGTTGGTATCGCTACAGGATACTCCTTAAAAGTTGTGAAAAATCTAAGTACTCAAAAATATCGCCTTTAACTACACTTAAATATTCCAAAAATCAAAATTTGAATATATGCATAATTTAAGCATAAAAATGGGGCGAGCATGCTTAAAAAATCACCCTGTATATATGGGGTATGTGTACAATGAATTAAAATTAAAGAAATGGTAACACGATTGCTGGTAGATAATAATAGTTGCTGTATAATACGCAAATTAATAATGGTACAAATATATAATAAAAATCACAGCAACACAATAAGTATAATTTACGGTAAAATTAATAGATGATAAAATAAAAGTATAACTCACGGTAGCTATTAGAGCCACGTGAAAATATAAAAATGTTAGCCCTTCTGGCTCAACAGAATAATATTAATATTTAAATTAGCCCTTCTGGCTCAACAGAGTAGTATAAATATTTAAATTAGCTCTTCTGGCTCAACAGAATAATATTAATACAAAGCAATCCGTTCAAATTAATCTGCGGTCCTTGTGTTCAAACTAATATAATACTTTGCAAATTTGCAGTGACTATTATAAATACAGAAATAATATGAGGTCCTTATGACCAAGAATAATATTATAATAATACTATGTGCTCTTCTGGCACGACAGAATATAATAATAATCGTAACAAAAATATAATAAATATAATATAATAACTCCCAGTAGTTTGTGGAGCGCAGACTGGCCAGCTAGTCCTGAGCTATAGGTATTATAATACAAAAAAAAACACATAGGTACGACAAAAGAATACAATTCTTTAAAGTGTTACAAAAAATAGGTAGCTGCTAAAAGAGTATAATATAAAACTGACGATTGCGCTTATTACGTCAGTAATAACTAATAATACTGTAATGTTACATTGAGAATTTAATATAATAATTTAATTTGTTACAATTTAATAAAGCCCTTCTGGCGCTAATAATTATAATAAAAAACAATATTTGCACTAACTTATTTTACAATTATTGGAAATAATAAATATATTTTTTATTTGCACACACCGTGCTAACGAGACGACGTTTTATACGAGACGGACAAAGAAGACAGTGTCACGGCGGCCATGTTAATTAAAAATTCGCATAGCCGTTGCTGCGCCATACGATAACGAGTCTTAATTATCTATGTTATATAATTCACAAGGCACATTTAAATAGGTACATACAAAAATAAATATTATGGCAACAGGTGATAGTGTGTGTGTGTGTGTGTGTGCGACCAGCTATTCTCCGTGCCCGATATATTAGTTTACGTTTATTTATAATTATGTTGGGGCGGCAATAATATCTGCAATAAAATATTATTATATACCTACTAATAAATATATTAATATATTATGTATAATTTGTTCTAGGGTATAATGTATGTAAAATACTAAAATAATATATAATATTGTCTATCGCAGTATCACTATATTGTAATGAATTTAAAAAAATTGATTATTATAACGCTCGTCGGTATAAATTCGGCTTTAATAGGTTTGGGCTGAAATACTGTCGGCTAAAATACGGTTCTGCTAGTAATTGTTATTGTTAAAATGTCCTGTTACATATGATTGTTTGCTTAACCTGGTTTATAGATTTAATTATAATATGTTTTGTATATTATGCATTATACAACATACGACATACGTTACTTTTCTCGTGACGACAACGAAGTTGGACCGCCGACATTATTCATCTCAACACGCACGCCGTTCTATTGCGAGTTATTCGAGTTTGTTATACGTTACTTTTCTCGTAACGACGACGACGTCAGACCGCCGACATAATTAATCTCAACAAGCACGCCGTAATATTACGAGTAACTCTAAATATTGTTATACGTTACTTTTCGAGTAAACCATGACTACGTCGGACGCGGCATAATTAAACTCATCGCGCACATCAACTTATTACGGGTAACTCGGAATTGATATAGGTTACTTTTCTTGTGACGACGACATCGGACGGCCGACATAATTATTCTCAATGCGCACGCCATTCTATTGCGAGTTACTAGAACTTGTTATACATTACTTTTATCGTGACGACGACGACGTCGGACCGACGGCATAATTAAACTCAGCGCGCACATCGTACTATTACGAGTAACTCGAAATTGATATAAGTTACTTTTCACGTGACGACGACGACGTCGATCCAACCTTCGACCATATAAGCTAATATAGACACGGCATACGGTAAATATCTTGACGCCAGCATCATGTAGCGTGTGACGTCACGTTTGGGCAATAACACCGGCCGGCGCCCGGACTATAGATAGTATTCTAAATTCTAGCTATCCCAATAAAATATGATTGATTAATGGCTTAACTTACAAATTTTAATTCTTAATTTCTTATTTCCTTATACTATAACACTAATTACTATTTATCTATCTATCTGTGTATCTCGGGTTTTCTCCTATTTTACGAGTTATTTATTAATTAAAATATAATTATTAAATTAAATTTACCAAAATGATATATTTAGAACTAGTATATATTGTATTGTTACCTCATTGTAAACTCTCAGATTAATATACACTTGAAATCATAAAATAGCAAGGCTGGGCAAGTTAACTATTTTTTTTAATTCGTTAAGATGAGTTAATAAAGAAAAAAGTAAGTTAAGTTTAAAGTTAAAGTTACCTCTATTTTTTTTAACTTGCAACAGTTACAAGTTACTTAGAAAATAAAAGTAACTTAACTTAGTTAAAAATAAGTTACTTTTTTTACTATAAAATTAATATTTATACTGCCTACCTTTTTTAAGCTAACAAATAACATAATAATTCAATAAATGTCTTAAATATTTTAAATAAATGTATGTAATAAATTTATTTACTGTAGTACTTATATTTGTATATTATACTTTAATCAATGATGAAATCCAATAAAATAATAAAATAATTGTTATGTATTTGTTAACGTAAATGATCCACAACTATACTAAATATTATCTATTAGAATATAATTACTTGATTACACAATATATAAATATATTATATAAAATATTATTTAATTAATAGTAAGAATACAATATTTAATCAAACCATTATTGTATTTTACCATTTTAGTAGACATGCAGTAGTTACCTTATACCTATTTCTAGTGAGTTGTATTTGCCATTTGGTATATCATATATTCATATGAATATCAAAAGTAAAATAATGCAACCATAAACTAAGCTTTTCAACATTCATCCTTTAACTATCATTATAATAAAACCATGATTATCAAACATTTCAAAACACAATACTTTCAAGTTTCAAAGAAAGCAGTTTAAAACTATGAAAGCTAGAATGTGAAAAATAATTTTCGACGACAAGGGACAGACTCGGGACATACAATACGACAGTAAAAAATGTGTTCCAAACGGCAAACGCTGTGAGCCTGTCAACGAGTGAACACCAAATAAACAAATAAATAATAACTCGAAATTGTTTTGCCCAAACGTGATGTCATATCATTAAACATGATGGCTACATAATTGTTCCTATACAAGTATAAGATAAGGCGCGTCTACTAGCTTATAAGGTCGAAGGGTCCAACGACATTATTATTCTCAACGTGCACACCGTTCTATTGCGAGTTACTCGAATTTGTTATACGTTACTTTTCTCGTGACTTCAATGAAGTTGGACCGCCGACATAATTAATCTCAGCTTCTCAGCGCGCACATCGTATTATTACGAGTTACTGAAACTTGTAATATGTTACTTTTCTCGTGACGACGACGACGACGTCGGACCAAAGTCATAATTAAACTCAGCGCGCACATCAACTTATTACGAGTAACTCGAAATTGATATAAGTTACTTTTCACGTGACGACGACGACGTTGGACGACCGGTATAATTAATCTCAACTCGCACGCCATACTACTATTACGAGTAACTCTAACTTGTTATACGTTACTTTTCTCGTGGTGACAACAAAGTTGGACCGCCGTCATAATTAATCTCAGCGCGCACATCGTACTATTACGAGTTACTGAAACTTGTAATACGTTACTTTTCACGTGACGATGACGACGTTGGATCGCCGACGTAATAAATTTTATAGAGCACGATGTTCTATTGCGAGTTTTTTTTTTTTTTTATAAGAAATTTACAATCTGTTCTTAACTAGAACAACAAGCAAATGTACATAGCGAATTTCTATATGAATTTTTTGAGGTAAGAAGCTACCCATTGGTGACACTACCTATTTTGTGTTCTTACATTTTTAAGTTAAGCTAATTTTAATTTTGAGACAGAAGGTCCCGACACCATCTTCGCTTAAGCCGTCTGGGTGGATTACCTGGAATGGACAAGGTAGATAGTTTTTTAATAAGAGTAGGATTAGGATGAAGAGGTAGTTTGGTGTGAAATCTTTTGTAGTAGCATTTTGCTTCGTCAAGTACTGTTGTTATTCTTAGATCGTTATGGAGCGTAACATTGCAGGATATAAATGTAGGGGCATTTGTGATTTTTCTTAGGGCAATATTTTGAAAAGCTTGAATTTTTTGTATATTTGATTTTTTTGCACTACCCCAGAGCAGGAGCCCGTAGGTCCAGATGGGTTTTAGAAGAGCTTTATATATTATTAATTTGACATTTAGATTAGTGTGTTTAATCGATTGTTTAATTGTAGCCTTTTTGATTTTATGTGTGGAACCCATGTAAGTCGCCGGTCTAAAAGGAGTCCTAGATATTTTACTGTTTGGGAAGGGGGAATTTGGATTCCGTAAAGATTAACGTTTGGGCATGGAACCTGTTTTAGAGTGAATGTCGTCTGAAGCGATTTATCTTGGTTTACTTTGACTCTCCAATTAGTATACCATTTTTCTATAAGATGTAGGCGATTTTCTAGATTTTCTAGAAGCTATCAGAGGATCTGCATTGATGAAAATTATTGCTTTATCGTCTGCATATTATGCAATTATCGTTTAAGGTGTAGTAGGTTGATCTGATGCATAAATGTTATATAGTATCGGGGAAAGTATGCCTCCTTGAGAAACACCTATTACCAGATTACACGCGAAAAGTTACGAACAACAAATTCGTGTTGCTCGAATGGGGTGGGTTGATTGGCGCCCGCAGGCAAACGCATTATAAGAAAAAAAAAATTAAACCTTATTTTGAAAAGTTTAATATAAGAATCTGGAGTCTAGTCTAATCTCAAGGAGAATAAATAACTAAACATATGTACCTATATATCGACGCCAAGATGTAATATAATTTGGTACCTATGTAAAGCGTAGGTACATGAATATCTCGCCGCCGACCAACACACACACACACACACACGCAAACAGTCACCATAAAATTGCAGTTTATTTTCGTAGTGTATATTTTTGTATTAATTGTGTGGTTGTGAATTATTATATAATATGTAGATTATAAGAAAATTATCGCCGCCGCCGCCGCACTGGCTGCGCGAATAGTAGATATAGTTAGCACGGCCGCCCAACCAAGCTAGTCCAGTTCCAGTGTGTAAACGATAAGCACAACAGTTTTTCTTATGCTACGCGCGAAAATCGCCGGAAAATTATTATATTTTTTGTGTCGGCGCGAATCGCCACATTTTTTTAAATATATTTTTATATTGTGTAAGGCGCTAATCGCCACTTTATTATAATTGTGTGGGCGCGAATCGCCACTTGTATTATTATAATTGTGTGGGCGCGAATCGCCACATTTATTAATTATTATTATATTTATTTTCCAGTTTCTGTGTGTGTGTGCAATCATTTATATAGGCTAGGTTAGGTAGCAGCTGGCCAGCCGAGCACCGACAAAATTGTGAGTTTTTTACTTATATTACTATTATTTATATTTAATAATTTATACGAGCTCATATAGCAGCGTTATATTATATTTTTACCTGTTGGGCGAGGAGGGCCATATTATTATACTTTTTATATACCTTTCTGTTGCTGTGATTTTTATATTATATTGTGGATTTTAAATTATTTGTATATTACAGCAACTTAGTTACCAAAAACCGTGTTACCTTTTATTTTAATTTTAAGTATACACACCACAAACGTACACTAGCACTCTTTAGTTTTGATCGGTGATCCCGTCCACTTCTATCGAGTCGCTATACACACATATACACGCATACACACGGTCGGTCGGTGTCTGAGTGCGCCGCGCGAAGTATTTGGTGACCAGGCGTCACGGCCTATTATTGTGTCGTTCCCGGCCCGTACATATTGGTGACCTCGACGTGATTATATTAATTCGATTTTGTAATTAATATTTTAATATTATCTTATAAACTATTTTACCATAGTTGTTATACTCTTAATTATTTTGCTTATAATAATATTAGCCGTCTTTGATATCAGTGTAACGTATTATTAAGACTGCCGGGCAAGGGGAGTGTAGAGTGTATAAAGCTTCAGCCACAATATTATTATTTACTGCTGAGAAAGAAATATATAAGAGAATATATATATTTATTATTTTTAGTACAGGTTTGCAAAATAGGTATCAAAATTAACTAATTAAATTATCGCTAGCATGTCGTCAGACGAGGCACTGTTGGTTCAGCTAAAAGAGCTTAAGAAGAAGCGAGGCATAGTTAAGGCAGCGCTCACTCGCATGAAAACTTTCGTTCAGAGTTTTGATCCGACGGTAGAAGCTATTTCTCTCTTAGAATTTAGGCAGGAGGAGCTTCCTAAGATAAATCAAAAATTGGCGATATCCAAACTCAGATCGAGCTGATCACAGTTGATGACTTGGATAAGGAGGAGGACGAGCGTGGGAGATTTGAAGTTGAGTTTTTTAGGATTAGATCTACAATACAGGAAATAATCAATACAAAAAACGTTTTCAATAGCAGCGCGCACAGCTCCACCCTTAATATGTCAGCTACTCAAGCGCGTGTACAACTGCCCTCCATAAAACTGCCAGAGTTCCATGGTAATATTCAAGATTGGGAATCGTATTATGATTGCTTCAGGTCTATGATGCATGAGGACGACAATATCGCACCAGCTCATAAATTTTATTACCTGAGAGCGTCCGTCTTCGGTGCAGCTCTGGACCTCATCAAGACAGTCCCGATGACTGACGCGAATTATGAGGTAGCGATGATGCGACTGAAACAGAGATGTGACATTAGGAGTCTAACCATACAATCACACGTTAGGTCGTTATTAGAGTCACCATATGTGGAAAAAGCAACAGCAGCACAACTTCAACAGCTGCATTCGCACGTATGTACCCACGTCGCCGCTCTTAAGGTACTAGATCAGCCAGTTGAGAAATGGGACGCATGGCTAATTACGATAGTCTGTATGCGTTTAGACAAGGACACGTTGCATGGATGGCAGCTCCACCAAAGGAACACACAGCTTCCCAGGTATATTGATCTCGAAGAGTTCCTAGCGAGTCGCTGTGTCGCGATGCAAAATTCTTATACATATCTCCCCTAACATAAGGAAGTGGAAGAGAAGGAAGTGGAAGAGAACAATGTAGCGACAAAACAGCCAGGGCTGAAGAAGAACATTGGAGCGACGGTGGGAAAAAGAGCACTGGCTGCAACTACAAAGGCATGTGCAGAAGAAGCATGTGCTTGTTGCCTTGAGCCTCATAGATTGTATCAATGCAATAAATTCAAAGATATGTCCCCTTACAAAAGAATAACGCTCGTGCGTGAAAAAAGCCTTTGTTTTAACTGCCTTTCTCCATATCATAGAGTAGATTCATGCAGATCAAAGTTCGGTTGCCAGAAGTGTAAAAGGAGACATAATACTAAACATATGTACCTATAGTAAAAACATCATGATTTAATGATTACTTATAGAGCAAATGATTACAAAAGTTTAAATTTCTGTTCAATAAAATAAATTAGAGTTTAATTATGAAAAAAAAATGGGAATGGAGGTGTGGCGCCCGCAGGCAAGTCTTTTTCAAGAAGCTAAAATAAAAATTTTAAACGTTATAATTTATAATATTAGAATACACACTGTAGTCTGCAGTATGTAATCTCAAGGTAAATATATATGAATAAAAATATTTATATAGTAATATGATCATGATTTAATGATTACTTTTATAGAGCAAATGTTTTTTAAAGTTTAAATATGTGTATTGTGTACACATAAATAAACTAGTTGAATTATAAAATCTAAAGATTATAAAGAAATAAATAAAAATATTTATAATACCTAATAACATCATGATTTAATTATTACTTATAGAGCAAATGGTTATAAAAGTATAAATTTGTGTAGAAAAAAATAAATTAGAGTTTAATTATGAAAAAAAAAATTGGGAATGGGAGTGTGGCGCCCGCAGGCAAGTGTTTTTCAAGTAGCAAAAAAAAAAATTTGGATAATAATATAAGAATACACACTAGAGACTGCAGTATGTAATCTCAAGAAGAATAAATAACTTAACATATTTATAGTAATAAGATCATGGTTTAATGATTACTTATAGGGCAAATAGTTATAAAGGTTAAATTCGTGTACACAAAAATAAATTAGTTTAATTATGAAAAAAAAAATGGGAATGGGAGTGTGGCACCCGCAGGCAAGTGTTTTTCAAGTATCAAAAAAAAATTAGAAAATTTATGATATAAGAATACACACTAGAGTCAGCAGTATGTAATCTATCTCAAGGTAAATATATCAATAAAAATTTATAGTAATAAAATCTTGATTTAATGATTACTTATAGGGCAAATATGAAATAGTTGATAAAGTTTAAATTTGTATACACAAAAATAAACTTGAGTTGAATTATTAAAATATGTAAAAATACATTTTGTAACCAAACCAATGACTTCCATCCACAATCTCTAAACTCCCAAAACCAAAAAATTGATGTACAATTATTTGTTCATTGAGAACTTTTTGACAGTACTTGGTTAGACTCTGTTATATATTAAATTTAATCGTTATTCACTGACAATCTTATAATTGAGATAAATTTTATTATTAAATCAACTCCTTTTTATTTAATTAAAAGTTTATTTTGGGAGGCAACGTGAATCAATGCTATAAAATCTCTTTGAAATTGCAAACAATTCTTAAAAATGAGGAAATGAGGCTCTTTATTATGGACTACAGTCATTTTTTTGTTACATTTCAAATTCTATTGTATACATTAATATTATAAAATAAATTATGATCAGGGGACGCTTATTTTACTGTAATAGGTAGTATAGTTAGTCTGTATGAAATACAGGTATAACACTAATATGTTATATACGAGGATTCGTCACTAAGAACCCAGGTGGTCGCCCATCCGAGAACTAGTGACGCCGGTTGATGCGTTAACCTCAGAACAAGTAAGTCACTGCGGTTAACCACCGTCCAAATTTAATTTTTAACCATAGCATATTGTATTATATGAGATATTTAGTACTTGTATATGTCTAATTTTCATAAAGTTCAAGTACGTTTTTTGTTTTTTTATTTAGATAAAAATAATTAATAACAATATGTATGCCACTTAAAATATTGAATAGGTTAGGTTATCAATTAAAATTTTTTTTTAATTTAAAAATGCCTGTATTTCTAAAAAAAATCACCTATCACCTGCAGATCATATTTTTTTCTTTTGTATGGAGATTTGGATTAATTTTTAAAAACTAGTGATAGAAATTGCTTTCAACTTCGTAAAGTAATTCTTATAATTCTCAACTCGATTAAAAAAATTATTTTGTTTTATCTGGACAAATTACTATTAAACGACTTTTTATTTTATGCCATTTTATGTCTACTATAGAACAAGGACTTATTATGCATTGTGCTTATTTTTTTTTTTGGAAGCTTCATACTTAAAAAAATTTGATTTGCAAATCATACATTTTAGTTCACTGGTTAATTTACTTCGGTACC
This sequence comes from Diuraphis noxia, assembly GCF_037042655.1. NCBI lineage: Eukaryota > Metazoa > Arthropoda > Insecta > Hemiptera > Aphididae > Diuraphis > Diuraphis noxia. The sequence goes on along the minus strand of NW_028301715.1, from coordinate 32,296,581 downwards.
CTAAACATTATAATAAACTGATGTATTAATTGCTCTAGAAATACAATTATTTTATTGTAATCTATTAATACATTTATTATAAAATTAAGAGTACCATAGTAAATAAACAAGTGAATCAAATTGTATAATCCACTATAAAATTCCATTTAAAAGTATAGTTGTCATTTTTGAAAAAAATGTTGATTTTGATGTTAGTAAACTGCTTGCTGAGAAATTTTAAAATTGTCCCTCAAAAATTTGCCATTTAAAATTGAAAAAAATGTCTGTGTTATAATTTGTTAAATTTTTACTGACTGTTTGATTTTTTTTTATCATATTTGTACACATAATTTGATAAATTTCTAACAATCTGAATCAATTGTTATTTTCATAAAATTATATAATAAAGGATCGAATGATATTTTTCAAAAATAGAATTAAATAAGGAAAACATAAAACAATTACTCTTCTCTTTAGGTGTGCCCATCTATACTACGATTTCATATTTAGCATTTCGTTAATTAAATTTAACGATGCCGTCACTATGATTTTATCTCGGGTTTCATATTTAACATCTCGTAGAATTAAACTTGACGATGCCGAATTTCCGAGAAGTCTAGGAGTTTGGCCTTCGACAAGTTCGACACAGCTATTGAGATCCTACACAACATAACTGGTTGGCGAAATCGTACGCCCCAGGGACACTTATTACGTACATCTACGTGTATATGCGGTTTTATGTGTTTTAGCGGGACGTCAGTACATAGCAGAACATCATTGTTCGGTATATCAGATTTTGGTTCATTCGCCATATAATTACTGCGTGAGCGCTGTGTTTAATCATTTCGAAACCCATTCGAAAGTTATGTATTTGAGCCAACGACGAGACGCACAAAAAAATAGTTTCGATTGTCAGCGGTCTGACGTCGTTAACGTCCCGCGAAAAGTAACGTATTAAAAGTTAGTGTTATTCACAATATTACGGCCTCATCGCAGTGGTAATTTATTTGTCTCGGTTCGAATGATATACGTCTTTTCCCTTTCGACAAGTCGCACGCAAAACACATTTTTTCGATTGCCAGCGGTCCGACGTAATCATCGTAACACGAAAAGTAACGTATAATATATATGCGTTACACACAATAATATGGCGTGCGCAATGCTATTAATTATATCAGCAATGCTTCTTGGCTTCATCGTCATGTCACGCGACGAGTTACTCGAATATTATGTTATACGTTACTTTTCTCGTGACATAGAAGACGTTGAACCGCCGACATAATGCATCTCAAAGCGCACACCGTACTATTACTACTTTACGAGTTATTTGAATTTGTTATACGTTACTTTTCATGATAACCATAAAGACGTCGGACCGATGACATAATTGAACTCAGCGCACACATAAACTTATTACGAGTAACTCGAAATTGTTATACGTTACTTTTCTTGTGACGACAACGAAGTTGGACTGCCGACATTATTAATCTCAACACTCACGCCGTTCTATTGCGAGTTACTCGAGTTTGTTATACGTGTCGTATACGCCGATCACCTCCATACACAAATAAAAGAACAAATTAATTATAAGCATTTTTATTGAACACTTTGACGTCCAGTGGCGATCGAGTCACACGATCGCCACCTGGCTCTGACACTGGTGGTCAGTGGTAATCGAGTCACACGACTCTCGCTAACTGACCCCTTTTCTGTCTTCACATATTCCTTAAATATAAATTTTACAATCGAAACAGTATCGGTAATATCGATATTAAGTTTGACCTAGTTAGATTATACTTACTGACTATGCTTAAAGTTATACTAATTTATTTACTTGTAACATTTTCGGCTACGATACGTGCTCCCCGTTTTTCTGTCACTTTTTTTTTGTTTTTCTCGATTTGTTTGAATACTGTTGGAAAATGTTTATATTGCACCAAGGATATTCACTTTTACATCGGAAACCACCCCCAAAGTTTGAAATTGAAGCATTAGTTCAACTAGATATGCTGTACACAGACACAAAAAAAAAAAAACAAAAAAAAATAAAAACACACATCATTGTAAAATCAATAAATTCATCATTTCGTTCAGAATCTAAAAGGATTCACTACCATACTATATTTGGCAAGATTTCAGTAGTGAAACTGACTATTGCAACAGACATGTCTGACATGAAATTTTTATACATATAAAAACCTATACAATAACATTTAGTCCACAATACGTATTCCGGATTTTCTTATCACTTAAATTAAAATTTTTTTATTACTATAATAAACATAATATACAAATAAATTCGACATCTAAAATAACTGAAAGAAACAAAAAAAAGCCAAAATAAATTGGTTTATTTGGAATAAGAATGGCGTGAATCTAACTTATATATATAAACATTAAATTTCTATCTCGTACCTATATTTAAAAAGAAGTATTTGCTTTAAAACCCTAGCCCTACTTATTATAATTGTCATGACCTTATGATTAACAATATTATTATGCTACGAAGATGTGTTTAATGAGATTGTGGTGGCACATGAATGGCATATTGGTGGCTTTTGCCGTAGATAATTAATTTATGATAATAAATAACAGATTTGTAATTAATTAGGTATTAGTTTCGTATTCGGAGAAAACTTTTGACTTGGAATTTTACAAACTAGCTGTCGATCGACATGGGTGGTACGGAACATTAATGTGTACACTGTATAACTTAATTTTAACTTTAAAAATCAGTACCTAATCAAATGTATTTAAATCAACATTTTTATTTAATAGTTCATAAAGAAATATATTTTAGTAAAAATACGCATGTACTTCTAACATTTAAACACTATCTTGATCGATAATCAAATAAATAAATTTAAAAAAAAAATAATTAAAATAATACCAAGGTACTTTATTTTGTTATACATAATATTAATTTAAAGTTATGCATTATTTCGGTATAGTTATCTCATTTCATTATTGCCCGATGCCCTGCAATGAACAGATTGTATACAAGGGCATCGTTGATATAAAATTAGTATTATAATATAAACCTAGGTATCTATGGATTTCTCTTATTGATTTAGTACAATATATTCCATGGCGATTGTCAAAGTCGTCGCGGAAGACGCAGTCGATTAAATATTCTAACATTTCAATTAGATAGCAAAGTAGAAATGAACGGAAAACATCCTGCTTTCCGTTTAATCTTTTTTTTTTCATAAATCACATTATTTTTAGACTACAATTCAGAAGTATCTGATGCGTTTCCATTTCAGCGTCGGAGTGCATACACGTCGTGGACTCTAACAAAGCCCAAAATAATTGATATTTAAGGTAAGTTTGTTTTAATACCAATTTTTTTGCGGCTCAATATTATAAAAGAATTGAGGTACACGTTCGTACACTTTTACAATGGTGATGTTTGCAAACAGTTCTTCACCTATGCATTGAAACTAAAAACTACAATAGGTACTTTAAACGTTTAAACATACTTTATATTGTGACTTTTTCAAATATAATAAAATATTCCCTTGAACCCAAAAAGTCAGACTTATTATAGTATTTTACAATTTTTTAAGTAAATTCAAGATTGTCATATTTTGATATGTTATTGCGTTCAGAAATTGATTTTCAGACATACCAAAATATGACAGTATTGAATTTAAGCTATGTTTATTTTTGTGTCATATTTCCAATTATGGCAGTATTGAACTTTAAATTATTAATGAATAATAAAATATTATTAACTGTTAGTTTTTTTGAAATTTGATTAAAATTGTTGTGTTATAATTTATAATTGTACAGGTAATATATATAAGGATGAAAATTAATCATTTAATAGTTGTAGGTATGTAATCAATATCCTTAAAAATAATTTTCTATAAAACACCAAATAAAAAATAAAATACTACTTGTCTTTAAGCTTTATTTTTATGTATCAAAGTAACAAATAATATGACAAATTAAAAAAAAATATATATTCTAAACTGAAAATGACTATAAAATTATCAAATGCTTTTGAACAACAAGAGTACACAAGACTATACGATAACATTATGTACGAATTTGAATAATTTATTATTATTTTAATAATATAGGTAATACTTGTTTGAAATACAATGTAAAAAAAAAAGTTACTCATTATAATTATCATGGCCCAATGTTTAATAATATTATGGTACCTATGGCTTTGAAAATAAATAAACAATTAGTCTAATTTTATTATATAAATTAATCACCATCTTCATAGTTTTTTATTATTATTATTATTTTATTAGTATTTGTTATAAGTATTATCAATTTCAGATATTTTTAAGTTTTTATAAAAATGATAAGTATCTGGAATAAGTTTTGCTTTGCGCGATAAAATTAAATCTTTTTTATTTATAAGATTCCAGGCTTTTCAATAAATGCAAATTTCATATGTAATGTATGTTTGATAATTTTATTTTTGAATTTCTATTTTTCTTTAAAACTATAATTTCTTGATAATTTGCTTGCCCATAAGTTGTTTAAATTATTGTAAAAACAATTTATCAGAGAATTCTTTTTTAACTTTAATTAATTTAATATCTCTCTATAAAACCATTTGACCGATAGTATTTTTATTAATGTTGTTACAAAAATATTTAGTATGACACCTTGTTCTAGTTAAAATGTTATTAAATTCTGATTTTAGACCTTTCTTATGATGTTCCTGAGCTTTTATTTTCCTTCCAGTCCTTGTCCTTAATACTATCATCAAAATCTTCATTATCTAAATCTGTAAACAGAATACAAACTGTGTTATAACATAAAGTTCATATAAACACGAGATCAAGATAAAATTATTATTTACTATTAGAGTCAGTTATTTTATCACACTAAGTTTCCATTAGCACCTATACTAGCTCAATGAAATTTCGTGAACTTTAATTTGATTTGTTTGAATGTGTCATGCGTGGTTTTCAATGGTAAATCGTCTAAAAAAATATTATAATAATATAGCTTGTAAAAAATTACAACTGTGTAGCTGCTAAGTAGTTATTAATTAAATACCTAATTAATAGAATTAATAGATTAATAGAATTAATTACATTCGGTATTTATTAGGGTATATAATATTATATACAATATATACAATAAGCCAACAACTGAAAATTAAATAAAATTTTTACAGATTTATAGGTAAACAATTTTATAATTATTTTATATATTTCTTTTAGATTCTGAGCGGAGCGATGAATGTATTGATTTTACCATGATGTGTGTTTTTTTTTTTTTGTGTCTGTCATCAAGTTTTGGGGCAGTAAAAATGCTTCGATTTTTGACTTCAGTACCTCGTTTGATCAGAAAGTGAATCTAGTTGGTACTTTGGGGGGTCAAAAGTATAAAATTATTAATACTTTTCTAAATAATTGAGAAAAACAAACTAAAAATTAAGGGAAAAACGGGAAATTTTACGCACACTCATTTTTCGACAAAATCGATTTTGGTTTTTGATGTAACTTTAAAACAAATGACTATAGATACATGAAATTTTCACCTAATATTTATATAAGTATATTCTATCCACCATGCAATTTTCAAAAAATTTTGACTTAAGTTGAACTATTCATAGGCATTTCAAATTTTCGATCATTATTAGTTTTTTTAAAATTAATATCGATAAAAATTTATTTGTTAGGCAGAAAAACTTGAAAATTTAATACAAGGCTCTTAACATATTGTTACAATAGCAGTTGAAAAATAAAAGAAATTCATAGTCACAATTTTTTTTTATAAGCATTCAAAGTTTGAATTTTGACAAATTACGTAAAAATCACGAAAATTCACAAATTATTTTAAGCTAGAAATTCATAAAAAATGTTCTTTTTAAATCTAAGATTTAAAATTTAATACAAGATTCCTTACAAGTTTTTCAATCTTTATCATAAATAAAAATTTCACCGGAAATTCAAATTAAATTTTTATGAGCATTTGAAATTTAAATTTTTACAACATTGGATTTTCACTTTTAGCGATTTCCTTATTTTGGTGTACCTAACTGTAAAACAAATTACCGCAGATACTTGAAATTTTGACTGAATGTTTATATAGGCGTTTTATATATTTGATAAAATTTTCAAAATATTTAGATTTGTTTTGAGCTGTTTACTGACATTTTAATTTTTCAACTTTTTTAGTTTTTTTTTCTATAAATATCGATAAAAATTTATTTGTTCGGTAGAAAAGCTTGAAAATTTAATACAAGGCTTCTAACACATTGTAACAATAGCAGTTAAAAAATATTAAAAATTCGTAGGCACGATTTTTTTTTATAAGCATTTAAAGTTCAAATTTTGACTAAATACGTAAAAATTACGGCAATGTTCAAATTATCTTAGATAGAAATTCATAAAAGTTTTTCTTTTTAATTCTAAGATTTGAAAATTTAATACAAGGCTCCTAACATATTTTTACAATAGAAGTTGAAAAATAAAAGAAATACATAGTCACAATTTTTTTTATAAGCATTCAAAGTTTGAATTTTTACAACATATTATGTAAAAATCACGAAAATTCGTAAATTATTTTATGCTAGAAATTCATAAAAAATGTTCCTTTTATATCTAAGATTTCAAAATTTAATACAAGGCTCATTATATATTTTTACAATAGAAATTGAAAAATAAAAGAAATGCGTAGTCATAATTTTTTTTTGACAAGCATTCAAAGTTTGAATTTCGACAACATATGTAAAAATCACGAAAATTCGCAAATTATTTCAAACTAGAAATTCATAAAAATTTTTCTTTTTAAATGTAAGATTTGAAAATTTTTTCATAACCTATAATATATCCTAGACAGATAAACCGTCTTCGCTCAGAATCGTTTTTTGTATACAATGATATAATATCATTGGATTCAAATTTAATTCCATCCATTACAGTAACCCACTTGTAACCTACTGTACAGCAGAGCGACATACACGACTTACCCGCTTTTTTTTTTTTTATTGAGCATATTTTTTTTATTTTTTTTATTTTTTTATGGTATCGAGGACCGGAGAAGGAACTATGTTGCCAATACTTCTCCTCCAACCCCCATCGTTTATTGAATAATCAATACAAAACCTTATTAACAGTGGTGGGCCAGTCTCCCACTCACTACTATCACATTATATACATCATATTTTTATATTGTATTATTGAGCATATTCACATTGACAACAAAGGCCATTAGTTACACTTGTTTACAATAATGATATAATATAATATGTAGGTACTGATACAATGGTAAGTTATTTAATTAGGATAAAACATTTTTTTTTTATATAAGATTGAACAATTTTGTTTTTCTTAAAAAATGAATTATGTCTAGGTTTTTTTCATGAATAGGTTATTTTATATTTTACGTAGGTACCTAATTCAATAATTTATTACAATTGCATTTATTATTCATTTTCTAAAAAAAACACAATATAATATCAATAATTCATAAATGATAAATTGGAATAATATTTTTAAATTATCGAAGTAAAATAAATAAACATTAATACAAGTAATTATAATTAATCTTTACGTTATTAAAATAAAAACGAACCGGTAGGTATCCGAGTTCAAGTAGTTAACTTGTTGTGGTTAGTGAACTAGTGAAGAAATAATAAGATCTTAAATAAAATATTTAAAACATAAATTAACAATTAACACATTATAACTAAATTAAACATTAATCGGATTATTTTAGATATATAATACCTGTACTGCATAAAAGAAGCATGATCGTAATCAATAATCAAACAAAAATAGGCTAAGAAAAATAATATATTATATTATAATTTAAATTTAAAATTACAAATATTTTTTGGTTATTTTTATATCACATTTAATTATTTAAATGAAATTATTCATAAACGTGAACCTCCTTGGTAAAATAAGTTTTATTGAAATATTATATATCCTTGGATTTATCCTATTAGTGTAACATAATATAATCTGTGGCAATTGTCTTTTCAGAATCAAAAGTGGCAGTCGATTAAAGATTCTAAAATTATAATTTCAATGAGCACTAGAGCAAACATGAACTAAAAATATTCTGTATTCCGTATAATTTTAATTTCATAATTAATAATATTTTCAGACTTCAATTAAGTATCTGATGCGTTCTTACGTCGGTATCGGAGTGAACCTACACGTCTCGGATTTCACCAAAATCCCGAAAAAGAGTTGATGTTTGAGGTAAGTTTATTTTCATATTCTTTTGAGGCTTGAATCTTATGTTAGGCTTTAAATAAATATTTAACGTCACAAAAATTTATTCCCAAGTTCCAAGTATCGTTGACGCATATTTTATTTCTAAGCGCGAAATCAAGAAATACACGAGATCGAATAATATAAACGCGCTGCGTCGTTTTTCAGGTTGCCAGACGTATAATAATTATAATTTTATAATTATAACCTAGGTATTTGTTTCTAATCGATATTTTTCAATTTTTGTTTAGTTAGTTAATTGTAATATTCGCTTTAACGGATAACTCCAGTCTCCAAAACTCATAGGGAGCAATTTTAATTCGTAAATGGTAATTTGTTTAAAATCCAACGTTAGAAATCAGGAATTTAGAATAAAATATATTTTATTTCGATAAATTATGTATATTATAGATATTTATAGTTATTTATAACCTTTATTCTTTATCTTATATCTAATATCATAGGTACTTAATAAATTATTACATTGCAGGTACACCTATAAAGCCCTATGACCTAAAGGCTAAAAGAATTGATCACTCAGTAGTGAACTAAGCGGTTATGAAAAATGTATTATAACTTAGTTATCTTACATATAATAAATATGTGTTGAAATAGTGTATCTACCTAATACATACACACAGGAGTTATTATTTTCTTCAAACTTGTACAGTTATTATTTTTTATGAAGTTGCGTAAGGTTAGGTAGGTAAATAAGTAATAACCAAACTCTAATTTATTGCAATCGAATTTTTATTCATTTTCCAAAACTCAATCTTTCAAAAATTATTATAGAATAATAATTATAATATTCATGAATTCTTGAAATAAAATAAATAAACAAACTATAATACACAATAATAATTAAAGTTTGTATAAAAAATTATTAAAATAAAAATGAATCGGTACTAGAGTTTTAGTAGCCATACAGTAGGTATAATGTTTTTATAGCCATATAAAATTAATAAGTTCTTGAATAAAAAATTAACAAAACACATATAATAACATTAAACGGATTGTTTAGCTATATATATAACGATTCTGAACGGAAATGATTTGTCAGTCTAGGATATATTATATTTAAATATTGTCATATATTCTATACTTTATATTATCATAGATATACCTACATATACCTGATTTGAGGATAAATCGTTATCGTTACGCTATTTCGTAAAAATTTAAAATTCAAACGCACTTAAAATGTTTACTTTTGACCTCTATAATGCACCAAGGATATTCACTTTTACATCGGAAACCACCCTCAAAGTTAGAAATTGAAGCATTATTTTGAATAGTTATGCTGTACACAGACACAAAAAAAAAACACACACACACATCATTGTAAAATCAATATACATTCATCACATCGTTCAGAATCTAAAATGAATAGGTCAGAATATTGTTGAATATTTTATTGAAATTTCAGAGATGGTATTCGTCAGTGAAGATTTGCCAACAAAATATCATATTCGTTGTGAAGCCTGTGTGAAATGTATTAACAATGTTTCGAAGATGAAGTTCTATAGTAGATTCAGATATTGGGTAAGTGATTTTCTATTTTTCAGTAGGTTTATTTTTATTTTATTAATTTATTAATTGATCAGGGGATAGATTACTTGCAATTTTTAAATTATTCATTTCTAACCACTGGTATAACACTATTCAAGTTATCAATAAAATCGTGATAAAAATTAGGAAATTGATCAGGTATAATAATTAAAATTTTTTTTTTTAATATTTTCCTCAATGATATTTAAATATTTTTCCAATTATCAGGTACGATGACCTGTAGGTACTATAGGGACTGGGAGTGTGAGAGTGGGGGCATAGAAGGATAAAGAGATAGGGGGGGGGGAGAGAGAGAGAGAGAGAGTGAGAGAGAGAGAGAGAGAGAGAGTGTGAGATAGTGTGAGGTAAGGTTAGATTAGGTTAGGTAGGGCAGGGTAGGTACTATAGTGACTTGTAAAGAGAGGGCTAGAGAAGGATAGTGTGAGAGGAAGTGAGCGAGGTAGATAGGATGAAGGAAAAGGAGATAAAGTGAATGAGAGGGTGCAAGTGTGAGAAAAACGGGTAGAGGGGGAATGTAAGATGAATGAGTGTGAGAGAGATTGGTGAGGGGGATGATGTGAAAGTGATAGGGTGAGAGAGAGGTAGTGTCAAAGGGAGATGATAAGGTTAGGTGGGGGAACAGAACAAAAAGCGAGAGAGAATTGTGAGAGGTTGTGAGAGACATTGTGATAGGTGAAGGGGAGGGCGTGATAGGGATAGGAAGAAAGAGGGGTAATGGCAGAGAGAGAGGATTAGGTTAGGTGGGGGGAAGGGGGATAGTTAGGTAGAATAGTTATGTTAACAATTCTGAATATGTAGGAAAGGATCTTAAATTGCAAAGGTCACTCGACCCTTTGAGTGATACTACCAGGTTAGGTAAGGTTTACAACCTTCGACTTATGGGATAGAATAAAAAGAGAAGGTTGGTTAGGCCGATTAAGAGGATGCCAGTGGAATTTTTTTTCTCCGACTCATGTGCAATATATCAAATTTTTTGTTCACAATAATCTTAATAATTTCTAAAATTAGAGAAAAATGAATGGTTAGATTTTTATCTAGGGCATATCATAGGCTTATTATACTTTAATTATTAAGTGAGTTATGAGTATTTTAAAGTATTCATAGCTCGCTTAAAATATAGCCTATAAGATGCTCTTAATAATAAGTATCTTAAAATTTTAAAAGAGGCCATTTCACTCTAATTTTAGAAATTATTATGATTATAGTGAACATAATATTTGCTATGTTGTGCGTGGGTCAGAGAGAAAATAAAGAAATGCACTGACATCCTCTTAAGTGTTATCAAGTCAAAAAAGCTCTTGATTGTTGATTGTTTACATTATTATAAGTCTTGTAAAAAGTATGACTTTGTCATTACATATTTTGTTAAAATCAATCAAATTAATATTATCTTTAAAATAACAAATTTCATTTTTATACATGAATATGCTATTTCGTTAAACATATTATAGTTAATAGTCTAATTATGAAAAGTTATAAGGCGCATGATTGGAAGTAAAAGTTATAATTAATAAAAAACTGTAGAGCTAGGACTATTATGTACTTATTAATAATTCATTAAATATACCCAGTTTAATATGCCTAAAAAAAATTACATTCTTTTATCACTTAATTAAATATTTTATGCATTTATCATATGTTTATATATATATATATATCGTATATCCCACAAAACAGGGTAGGTACACTTTATCACTCATTACCCTTTAATTATACCCTGTAATCAATCATAAATTCCTATATGACTTAAAATTCTTTTAACTCAAATATTTTAGAGGTATCCATACAACTTGGTTTTGTTGTTTTTGTGATTGGAGTAGACTTCCACTTTTTGCTTCCCATGAGTATTTTTTTTTTTGAAATTTTTTTTATTTAATTTGTGCCCTTTTTTACTATTTGTGGAATTTCATTCCTTATTTCAATTAGTTCCTTTAATAATTTTTATATGTTGTAAGGCTTGCTTAATTTGTATTTTTATAATATGATTATATTATATTATTATGTATGATTATATTATAATATGATTTTATTCTTCTAACATGAATGATGTTTTCAGTTTGTTTATTACCAAAGATTAATTTTACTTTATAATTTAATTCTGATATTTATTTATTATTTTTAAATTATTTTAAATTGGCCTCTGTATTTTTGTGCTAATTTAGGCGTTTTGCCTATTTGTGAAAATGGATATTTTATTAATTCTTGGTCACCTGGATTAAAGCTTACTATTCCGTGACTTTTGTCTAAATAATTTTTTTGATTAATTTGTGCCCTTTTTTACTATTTGTGGAATTTCATTCCTTATTTCGTTTAGTTCCTTTAATAATTTTTATATGTTATAAGGCATGCTTTTTCTGGTATTACTATAATATCTATTGGAAAATAAGGTTCAAAATCATGCATTAGGAAAAAAAAAATGCTATATTTGGTATAATATGGTGTGCATTGTTGATGATATAATATGTTATTTATTATGACATATTGTCGTGATTTCCTTAATATGTTTTTATTTATATTTTCTTTGAGTTCATTAATAGCTTTTGTTGTAAATGCTAAATTGATCTTTGGAATTTGATGGATTTATGTCGTACATTCGTACCTAATTAAATGATTTGTCAATTCCAATGTTTTTATAGTTTATATTTATGTTATTGTTTTATAGCCCGCCTGATACTCTGTTTTCTTTACCATTTTTGTGTGATATATCAAAGGTGAAATCTTATAGTTCCCTATTATTTTTGAAAAAGAAACATTTGTTTGATATTATTGAAAAATTCATTTTGCCCATGATTATGAACAATTATGTTAAGTAAACTTTGTTGTTTGTTTCAGTTATTTGATCATTGTTGTTATCTCTGGACCTTTATTTTTTTATCCTTATTTTTTTTCTTTTGTATTTAAATCAGAATCATTTGTTAAAAGTCGGCTATGAATTATATTCCCGATAATCTGCTATGGATTATGTTTTTTTTATTATTAGTCATCGTTTGGACTCTAATTTTAATTTTACTTAAATCTAAACATCTCTGTGTTTAATTATTTTATAAAAAATTTACTAATCATCTTTGGATTATATTTTATTTATTATTAGTCATCATTTGGACTATAATATAGTTATAATATATTTTTATTTTATTTGAATCTAAACATCTCTATGTTTAATTCTTTTATTAAAATTGTATTAATCTTCTTTGGATTATATTTTATTTATTATTAGTCATCATTTGGACTATAATATAGTTATAATATATTTTTATTTTATTTGAATCTAAACATCTCTGTGTTTAATTCTTTTATAAAAAATATGTTAATATTTGGATTATATTTTATTTATTATTAGTCATCATTTGGACTATATTATAGTTATAATATATTTTTATTTTATTTGAATCTAAACATCTCTGTGTTTAATTCTTTAATAAAAAATATGTTAATATTTGGATTATATTTTATTTATTATTAGTCATCATTTGGACTATATTATACCTAGTTATAATATATTTTTATTTTATTTGAATCTAAACATCTCTGTGTTTAATTCATTTATAAAAAATATTTTAATTTTCTTTGGATTATATTTTATTTATTATTAGTCATCGTTTGGACTATAATTTTAATTTTATTTGAATCTTAACAACTATGACGTGTTTAATTAATTTATAAGAAATGTGTTAAACATTTCTGGATTATATTTTATTTATTATTAGTCATCTTTAGACTATAACTTTAATTTTATTTGAATCTAAACATCTCTATATATAATTCTTTTTAAAAAAAATGTGTTAATCTTCTTTGGATTATATTTTATTTATTATTATTCAATGCTTTGAATATAATTTTAATTTTATTTGATATTATATTAATATATTTATTTGATCTTTATTTATTATTCGTCATCATTTGGACTATAATATATTTTTGTTTTATTTGAATCTAAACATCTCTATATTTATATTCTTTTATTAAAATTGTATTAATCTTCTTTGGATTATATTTTATTTATTATTAGTCATCATTTGGACTATAATATAGTTATAATATATTTTTATTTTATTTGAATCTAAACATCTCTGTGTTTAATTAATTTATAAAAAATATTTTATTTTTTTTTGAATTATATTTTATTTATTATTAGTCATCATTTGGACTATAATATAGTTATAATATATTTTTATTTTATTTGAATCTAAACATCTCTGTGTTTAATTCATTTATAAAAAATATTTTATTTTCTTTGGATTATGTTTTATTTATTATTAGGCGTCGTTTGGACTATAATTTTAATTTTATTTGAATCTTAACAACTCAGTGTTTAAATCTTTTATATAAAATGTGTTAAAGATTTCTGGATTTTATTTTCTTCATTATTAATCATCGTTTGGACTATAATTTTAATTTTCTTTGAATCGTAATCACTTTGTATTTAATTCTTTTATAATAAATTTTCTAATCTTCTTTGGATTATATTTCATTTATTATTAGTCATCGTTTGTACTATAACATTAATTTTATTTAATTCTAAACATCTCTGTGTTTAATTCTTTAATATACAATGTATTAATCTTCTTTAGATTATATTTTATTTATTTTTAGTTATTGGATTATAATTTTAAATTGGTTTGAATCCTAACAACTCAGTGTTTAAATCTTTTGTAAAAAATGTGTTAAACATTTCTGGATTTTATTTTATTTAATATTAGTTATCGTTGGACTACAATTTTAATTTTATTTGAATCTAAACATCTCTGTGTTTAATTCTTTTATAAAAAATGTTTAAATTCTTCTTTGGAATATATTTTATTTATTTTATATGTCATAGTATGGACTATATATTTTAATTTTCTTTGAATCTTAACAACTGTGTGTAGTGTGTTTAATTATTTTATAAAAAATGTATTAATCTTCTTTGGATTATATTTTATTTATTATAAGTCATTATTTGGACTATATATTTTTATTTTATTTGAATTTAAACATCTCTGTGTTTAATTCTTTTATAAAAAATATGTTAATATTTGGATTATATTTTATTTATTATTAGTTATCATTTGGACTATGATATAGTTATAATATATTTTTATTTTATTTGAATCTAAACGTCTCTGTGCTTAATTCTTTTATATACAATGTATTAATCTTCTTTAGATTATATTTTATTTATTATTAGTCATTGGATTATAATTTTAAATTGATTTGAATGCTAACAACTCAGTGTTTAAATCTCTTGTAAAAAATGTGTTAAACATTTCTGGATTATATTTTATTTCTTATTATTCCACGTTTAGACTATAATTTTAAATTTATTTGAATCTTAACAACTCTGTGTTTAAAATATTCTTTTTAAAAATAATCTGATCAGGGTTATTTTAGTGAAATGTATATGTTCATTTAAATCTTTTATGAATAACAGTCACATTTTTTTGGACGCCACTTTGTGATGAATTAAATCCTTACATTTTAATAATATGTTAATTTGTAAGCTATAGTTTGATATTTTGATTGATAATAATCGAAAGGTTTTTGAATGTCGGTTTTCTTTATCCTACATTTTATTATTAATTAAAGCATATATTTTTTATGATTGAATAGGAACGTGAGTATAGATATATAAAATTCAGTTAATTTATGTTAAACCTGAGTCTGTGTTTCTTTATTAATTTGTCATTAATGATAATTTTGTTTTTGAAGTTGTATGAATATTGTATATTATATATGTTAATATAATTTCTTGCCTGTTCATAAGTGAATAAATTGGTTAAATATTTTTATTTAAATCTGATAAAAATTATAGTTATAATTGTTAAGTATAACGATGTTGATTACAAATTATGTTTTTTGATTACCTAAATAGTTTTTTTGTTAATAAAAATATAGTTGATTAAATCATTTTTTGTAGATGATTTAAATGGTGATTATTTATATTTTATTTATACTTCTTAGTTTTTTGATTTGATCTCCAGTAAATTTGGTTTTTTTTATAGTGTATAATGGCATTATTTATTTTGTAAATTATTGAAAATTAAATTTTTTTGTTTTGTAACCCGACATACTAGGTTGGTATGATCAGATGAGCCCTTCTTTGTATGAGAATTTCATGATATCCATAAATGATTTTTAAAATAGGGATTTGCATTTAAAAAGATAGAAGAAATAGATGAGTTAAAAGAATTTTAAGTGATATAGGAATTTATGATTGATTTGTCTAGTTTGAAGTCCAACAAACAGAATTGAAAGATATTTACAGGTTAATGAGCAATAAAGTGTACCCTGTTATTTGAGACACATGATATATTGTATAAATTAAAAAAAAAAATTAAAAAGCTAGTAAAAATTTCATTTTTCTTTCATTTAATATAATTTTATTTTGATCCATAAAAATATTACCTAAGTGCTTGAATTTCGATAAACTATCAAAAGATGCACTAAAAACATTTAGAATTTTATCACATAAGTTTTTAAATATGCTGTGTACTATTACTAACCTAGAAATAAGCATACAATAAAGCTTACAAAAAAGAAAAAATATATAAAATGCATAAAAAGTCTTTGCTCTAGAAAACATAAAATGTATTAAAATGAAAATTTGTAATAGTAATTTGTCCAGATAAAAGAAAAACAACTTTTGAAGGTGATTAAAAAAATTTAACTTATATTACTAGTTTTTTAAAATTAATTCAAATCTCTAATACTGGAAAGAAGAAATAAGATCTGGTGATAGTTCATTTTTCTGAGATCATTATTAAATTATTATTTTAGTTGAGTGTTGGAATCTATACTAGTGTTAATCGTACCTATACTTTTTCGACTAGTCTAATGGAATTTTTGAATTTAAGATTTTAGAAAAAAAAAAAAAAATGTTGTTGTTCACGAATGTATTTATTACCTAGGTATTCAATATTTTAAGTGACATACGTGTTGTTGTTATTATTAGCTATAAAAATAAAAAAACATTCTTGAAATTGATGAAAAATAGAAGAACAAGTACTAATTATCTAATATAATAGATATGGTTTCTATATTATGTTAAAAAAGTACATTTTGGACCTAAAGGTCAACACATCGACTGTCGTTGCTAGCTCCTGGATGGGCAACCACCTGGGTTCTTAGTGACGAATCCTCGTCATATTTACATGTGTTTAAAACCAAACAGTAAAATCAGGTTATGCAGTTGATATTTTGAAAAGAAAAAAATTGCCTCTGGCCTGGTATGTGCACACTAGTCGTATACTGTATTTTGGGGTATGGTGTGGCGCGGTGGTTTGCCGTGGTCAAACATCGCCTGGCGTCACTAGCTCCTGGATGGGTGACCACCTGGGTTCTTAGTGACGAATCCTTACCCCACAAACTCACGTGTTTCTAAACAAACACACGCAATATGGATATATAATTGCCGAAGGATTTGTTTAAAAAAAAGACGTATATTATGTAATAATAAAAATAATAAGAAACCAATTGTACATTGTTTAAGTCTATATGAGATATTATACTTCATACTATAACTTTTTAATAATAATAATAATTAACAATAAGTATGTAATTTGAGATATTTTAGATGATTAAATTTTCTTCTGGACAATTGGTCTTTGTCACAAAAAATGTACAGACACAGTGATGTAAAGATTACCAATCACACAGCAAAATGTTATGTTGAAATAATAAATAATAATAATTTATTGCAGAACAGATTGTGTACACTTTTTTTAGATCGTTTCATTTAAAAAATATTCAAAATCATAATTATTCAATTTCTGGTGTCTAGGGTCGTTTTTATTAGGTACCATATAAAAATAAAAATAAAATTACCATTATGGTATCACCCGACGTTTTTGGGCCCAGAAAAGCATGATAACTATAATTTTAGTGTGTTGGAAGGGGAAATAATTTAGATATTACACCAATATTGTAATAATATTACAAAAGTTGTTTTGCTTTAATGAGGATGCCGCACTCTCATTCTCTTCAACAGGACTTTTGTAAGTCGGAGACAATACAAACACATAAATCTTTGATAATTATTAGTTATTACTTGTACAATTTACATCCAATCATACTTGCGAGTTTAGATGACAATTTTAGATTAGGACTTGATAGAATGTACTATCACGTATAGTCAATTATGCACTCATCGCAGCCAGATACTCGTTGTCATAGTCCTAAAAATCTAGTAGGGAGAAAAATATTTCTAGAGGCTCAACATCTTAATAATAAGAGCTATTTCTAAGAGGTTAACAATCAAGAGAACAACTTGATAAGTAAACACTTAAAATCGGAAATCAACTAAGGATCTTTTTATTCAAAGTGTCCTAGTTAACCATCCGTTTGTCACGCGTTAACCAAATAGCATTTCTTTTTATACGATAATTTAGATCGATACTTATTAAACCCAGTGTCGTAGACAGCCTTCCCGAGGGGTATTGAGTGTATAGTACTGTATACACTTTTTCCCTCCCAAAATCCTAACCCTGGCTACGGCACTGCCTTCCCCGCGGACATGCAGATGGTTAATTAAGTCATTAGGAAGGTTTGTTTAGGTTAGGTACCTATCGACAATGGTAAGTTGAGCTCGAGTGATGATAGATGACTATCATCACTGGTCGTGACCTTTGCATAGATCTTTTCTTACTAACTAACAAGGTATTCGAAATTGTCAACATAACAATGAAAAATGTTTAAAAATTAATGAGGAAAATATTAATACTACATTCATATTAAAATATAATATTTTACTTATCTATTTATGAATAATATATATTTTTTTTTTAGCTTTTATAATTAATACTTAAAATATTATGTATATCTGATTAATATTGTCATAATTTGGATCACGGTTTTAAAGCCATACGAGTATTAGTGTTATACCAGTATTTGATATGACCTAGTGACAATCACAGTAAATAATGCGTCCTCTGATCATAATTTGTTTTTTCTTGAGAATACATAGAGCTGTATTCATTGTGTATTTTAAGACCAAAATTTTTTCAAACTTTTTTTTTTGAGCCTTTGAAATCATTTGCCTGTGGGCGCCAATACCCCCTTTCCATTTTTATTTTCAAAATATAGCTCATGTTTATTTTTGGAGTCACAATTTTCAAACTTTTTTAACCATAAAAATTTAATTTTATCATGATTTGATTATCCTTCATTCATTTTTCATTAGAATACATAGTGCAGACATCATTGTGTATTCTAAGACCATAATTTTTTCAAATTTTTTTTTTTGAGCCTTTGAAATCATTTGCCTGCGGGCGCCAATACCCCATTCCAATTTTATTTTCAAATTACAGCATTAGCTTATTTTTGTGGTCAGAATTTTTAAACTTTTGTAACCATGTGCAACTAAAAAATATAATTTTTTCATGATTTCATTAACCTCCATTTATTTGTCATTAGAATACATAGTGCAGACATCATTGTGTATGTTAAGAACATAATTTTTTCCAAATTTCTATTTTGATTCTTAAAAATAATTTTGCCTGCAGGCAACAATTCCCCCTTTCAAATTTTATTTTCAAAATATAGCTCATGTTTATTTTTGGGGTCACAATTTTCAAACTTTTTTAACCATGTGCAACTAAAAAATATGATTTTATCATGATTTAATTATCCTTCATTTATTTTTCTTGAGAAAACATAGTGCAGTTTCATTGTGTATTCTAAGACCATATTTTTTTCCAAATTTCTTTTTTGATTCTTAAAAATCATTTGCCTGCGGGCGCCAATACCCCCTTTCAAATTTTATTTTCAAAATATAGCTCATGTTTATTTTTGGGGTCACAATTTTCAAACTTTTTTAACCATGTGCAACTAAAAAATATGATTTTATCATGATTTAATTATCCTTCATTTATTTTTCTTGAGAAAACATAGTGCAGTTTCATTGTGTATTCTAAGACCAAAATTTTTTCGAATTTTTATTTGAGCCTTTGAAATCATTTGCCTGCGGGCCCCAATACCCCCTTTCAATTTTTTTTTTCAAAATATAGCTCATGATTATTTTTGTGTACACAATTTTTAAACTTTTTTAACCATGTGCACGAAAAATATAATTTTATCATGATTTGTTTATCCTTCAATTATTTTTCTCGAGAGCACAGAGTGCAGTCTTCATTGTGTATGTTAAGACCATAATTTTTTTTTTGATCCTTTAAAATCATTTGCCTGCGGGCGCCAATACCCCCTTTCAATTTTTATTTTCAAAATATAGCTCATGTTTATTTTTGTGTACATAATCTTTAAACTTTTTTAACAATGTGCAACTAAAAATATAATTTTATCATGATTTGATTATCCTTCATTCATTTTTCATTAGATTACATAGTGCAGACATCATTGTGTATTCTAAGACCAAAATATTTTCAAATTTTTTTTGTGAGCCTCTGAAATCATTTGCCTGCGGGCGCCAATACCCCCTTTCCATTTTTATTTTCAAAATATAGCTCATGTTTATTTTTGGGGTCACAATTTTCAAACATTAATAACCATAAAAATATAATTTTATCATGATTTGATTATCCTTCATTCATTTTTCATTAGATTACATAGTGCAGACATCATTGTGTATTCTAAGACCATAATTTTTTCAAATTTTTTTTTTTGATCCTTTGAAATCATTTGCCTGCGGGCGCCAATACCCCCTTTCCATTTTTATTTTCAAAATATAGCTCATGTTTATTTTTGTGTACACAATCTTTAAACTTTTTTAACCATGTGCAACTAAAAATATAATTTTATCATGATTTGATTATCCATCATTCATTTTTCATTAGAATACATAGTGCAGACATCATTGTGTATTCTATGACCATAATTTTTTCAAATTTTTTTTTTTGAGCCTTTGAAATCATTTGCCTGCGGGCGCCAATACCCCCTTTCCATTTTTATTTTCAAAATATAGCTCATGTTTATTTTTGTGGTCACAATTTTCAAACTTTTTTAACCATAAAAATATAATTTTATCATGATTTGATTATCCTTCATTCATTTTTCATTAGAATACATAGTGCAGACATCATTGTGTATTCTAAGACCATAATTTTTTTAAATTTTTTTTTTTGAGCCTTTGAAATCATTTGCCTGCCGGCGCCAATACCCCCTTTCCATTTTTATTTTCAAAATACAGCATTAGTTTATTTTTGATGTCACAATTTTTAATCTATTTTAACCATGTGCAACTAAAAAATATGATTTTATCATGATTTAATTATCCTTCATTTATTTTTCTTGAGAAAACATAGTGCAGTTTCATTGTGTATTCTAAGACCAAAATTTTTTCGAATTTTTATTTGAGCCTTTGAAATCATTTGCCTGCGGGCGCCAATACCCCCTTTCAATTTTTATTTTCAAAATATAGCTCATGATTATTTTTGTGTACACAATTTTTAAACTTTTTTAACCATGTGCACGAAAAATATAATTTTATCATGATTTGTATATCCTTCATTTATTTTTCTCGAGAGTACAGAGTGCAGTCTTCATTGTGTATGTTAAGACCATAATCTTTTTTTTGATCCTTTAAAATCATTTGCCTGCGGGCGCCAATACCCCCTTTCCATTTTTATTTTCACAATACAGCATTAGTTTATTTTTGATGCCACAATTTTTAATCTTTTTTAACCATGTGCAGCTAAAAATATAATTTTATCATGATTTAATTATACTTCATTCATTTTTCTTGAGAATACTTAGTGCAGTTTCATTGTTTATTCTAAGACCAAAATATTTTCAAATTTTTTTTGTGAGCCTCTGAAATCATTTGCCTGCGGGCGCCAATACCCCCTTTCCATTTTTATTTTCAAAATATAGCTCATGTTTATTTTTGGGGTCACAATTTTCAAACATTTTTAACCATAAAAATATAATTTTATCATGATTTGATTATCCTTCATTCATTTTTCATTAGAATACATAGTGCAGACATCATTGTGTATTCTAAGACCATAATTTTTTCAAATTTTTTTTTTTGAGCCTTTGAAATCATTTGCCTGTGGGCGCCAATACCCCCTTTCCATTTTTATTTTCAAAATATAGCTCATGTTTATTTTTGTGTACACAATTTTTAAACTTTTTTAACCATCTGCTACTAAAAATATGATTTTATCATGATTTAATTATCCTTCATTTATTTTTCTTGAGAAAACATAGTGCAGTTTCATTGTGTATTCTAAGACCATATTTTTTTCCAAATTTCTTTTTTGATTCTTAAAAATCATTTGCCCGCGGGCGCCAATACCCCCTTTCAAATTTTATTTTCAAAATATAGCTCATGTTTATTTTTGTGTACAGAATTATTAAACATTATTACCATTTTTCCACTAAAAAAAACAATAATTTTATCATGATTTAATTATCCTTCTTTTATTTTTCTTCAGAATACAGAGCTGTATTCATTGTGTATTTAAAGACCATATTTTTTTCCAAATTTCTTTTTTGATTCTTAAAAATCATTTGCCTGTGGGTGCCAATACCCCCTTTCAAATTTTATTTTCAAAATATAGCTCATGTTTATTTTTGTGTACAGAATTATTAAACATTATTACCATTTTTCCACTAAAAAAAACAAAATTATATCATGATTTAATTATCCTTCATATTTTATTTCATTAATTTTTCTTGAAAATACATAGTGCAGTCTTCATTGTGTACTCCAATATTAAAATTTTTTCCAAATTTTTTTTTTTTGATCCATAAAAGTCATTTGCCTGCGGGCCCCAATACCCCCTTTCCATTTTTATTTATGAAATATAGCTCCAGTGTATTTTTGTGTACACAATTTTTAATCTTTATTAGCCACTTGCCAATAAAAACAAAATTATATCATTATTTAATCATCCAAAATATTTTATTTTATTAATTTTTCTTGAGAATACATAGTAGCACACTATTTTAGTGACACACTCAACTGTGTAAAATGTTTGTCATCAAAAACCAGTGGTCGTAGGACGTAGACTAAAATATATTGAGTTTACAAAAATGAAATATTAAGTTTATGGTATTATACCTAAACGCATTGAATTGAATATCTACACTGCTCAACAACAGTTGTTGTCGTTGTTGATAATAGTGACTATTAATTTTATTACTTTATGATAAAAAATCTTATTCGATAAGAACTTTATTACAGTGTTTGGAAAGAACGTCGTTCATGAACGCATGTTCACACGTTCATGTTCATAGTTAGTGAACGATACGCGAACGTCGCTCATTTTTTTAAAATATAACGTGAACGTGAACGGCCTTGATATTTTTAATGAATTTGAACGATTTTTAAGATGCTCAATTTATTTAACATTTAATAAATATAATATGTTAATATGTTTATAATTTAGACACTTTAGAAAATGTATATGCTCTAAAGTCTAAATTGTTTTAATTTTTTGGTTGAGACCTATATGTTTATGGGTTTTTATAGTAACTGCTGGTTAACTATTTATAAACAAAAATTTATATGAACGCGATCATTTTTTCAAAGAACGTGAACGTGAACGCGTTCGTTTGAAAAAAAACATGAACGTGAACGTGAACGAGTTCCTTTTTTAAGGACTGAACGTGAACGTGAACGAATTAATTTTTTTAGTGAACGTTCCGAACTCTGCTTTATTAGCTATATATATTTTACTATAACATGTAGCTGGCCCACGGCTAGCGTTAGTCATTACTCATTCGTCGAGTCGAATGTGTTTCATGTGTTAAATTTGTGCAGTTTTCATTATTAGTGAGTGTTATTTTTATAGTAATTCATTTATTTTGCATGAGAGTACGAGTGCAGTCTTCATTGTGTATTCTAAGACCAACATTTTTTCAAATTTTTTTTTTTGAGCCTTTGAAATCATTTGCCTGCGGGCGCCAATACCCCATTCCAATTTTATTTTCAAAATACAGCATAAGTTTATTTTTGATGTCACAATCTTTAAACTTTTTTAACCATGTGCAACTAAAAATATAATTTTATCATGATTTGATTATCCTTCATTTATTTTTCTTGAGAGTACGAGTGCAGTCTTCATTGTGTATTCTAAGACCAAAATTTTTTCAAATTTTTTTTTTGAGCCTTTGAAATCATTTGCCTGCGGGCGCCAATACCCCCTTTCCATTTTTATTTTCAAAATACAGCATTAGTTTATTTTTGATGTCACAATTTTTAATCTTTTTTAACCATGTGCAACTAAAAAATATGATTTTATCATGATTTAATTATCCTTCATTTATTTTTCTTGAGAAAACATAGTGCAGTTTCATTGTGTATTCTAAGACCATAATTTTTTCAAATTTTTATTTTGAGCCTTTGAAATCATTTGCCTGCGGGCGCCAATACCCCCTTTCCATTTTTATTTTCAAAATACAGCATTAGTTTATTTTTGATGTCACAATTTTTAATCTTTTTTAACCATGTGCAACTAAAAAATATGATTTTATCATGATTTAATTATCCTTCATTTATTTTTCTTGAGAAAACATAGTGCAGTTTCATTGTGTATTCTAAGACCATAATTTTTTCAAATTTTTATTTTGAGCCTTTGAAATCATTTGCCTGCGGGCGCCAATACCCCCTTTCCATTTTTATTTTCAAAATACAGCATTAGTTTATTTTTGATGTCACAATTTTTAATCTTTTTTAACCATGTGCACGAAAAATATAATTTTATCATGATTTGTTTATCCTTCATTTATTTTTCTCGAGAGTACAGAGTGCAGTCTTCATTGTGTATGTTAAGACCATAATCTTTTTTTTGAGCCTTTGAAATCATTTGCCTGCGGGCGCCAATACCCCATTCCAATTTTATTTTCAAAATACAGCATTAGTTTATTTTTGATGTCACAATCTTTAAACTTTTTTAACCATGTGCAACTAAAAATATAATTTTATCATGATTTGATTATCCTTCATTTATTTTTCTTGAGAAAACATAGTGCAGTTTCATTGTGTATTCTAAGACCATAATTTTTTCAAATTTTTTTTTTGAGCCTTTGAAATCATTTGCCTGCGGGCGCCAATACCCAATTCCAATTTTATTTTCAAAATACAGCATTAGCTTATTTTTGTGGTCAGAATTTTTAAACTTTTTTAACCATGTACAACTAAAAAATATAATTTTATCATGATTTGATTATCCTTCATTCATTTTTCATTAGAATACATAGTGCAGACATCATTGTGTATTCTAAGACCATAATTTTTTCAAATTTTTTTTTTGAGCCTTTGAAATCATTTGCCTGCGGGCGCCAATACCCCCTTTCCATTTTTATTTTCAAAATACAGCATTAGTTTATTTTTGATGTCACAATTTTTAATCTTTTTTAACCATGTGCAACTAAAAAATATGATTTTATCATGATTTAATTATCCTTCATTTATTTTTCTTGAGAAAACATAGTGCAGTTTCATTGTGTATTCTAAGACCATAATTTTTTCAAATTTTTATTTTGAGCCTTTGAAATCATTTGCCTGCGGGCGCCAATACCCCCTTTCCATTTTTATTTTCAAAATACAGCATTAGTTTATTTTTGATGTCACAATTTTTAATCTTTTTTAACCATGTGCAACTAAAAAATATGATTTTATCATGATTTAATTATCCTTCATTTATTTTTCTTGAGAAAACATAGTGCAGTTTCATTGTGTATTCTAAGACCATAATTTTTTCAAATTTTTATTTTGAGCCTTTGAAATCATTTGCCTGCGGGCGCCAATACCCCCTTTCCATTTTTATTTTCAAAATACAGCATTAGTTTATTTTTGATGTCACAATTTTTAAACTTTTTTAACCATGTGCACGAAAAATATAATTTTATCATGATTTGTTTATCCTTCATTTATTTTTCTCGAGAGTACAGAGTGCAGTCTTCATTGTGTATGTTAAGACCATAATCTTTTTTTTGATCCTTTAAAATCATTTGCCTGCGGGCGCCAATACCCCCTTTCCATTTTTATTTTCAAAATACAGCATTAGTTTATTTTTGATGCCACAATTTTTAATCTTTTTTAACCATGTGCAGCTAAAAATATAATTTTATCATGATTTAATTATACTTCATTCATTTTTCTTGAGAATACTTAGTGCAGTTTCATTGTTTATTCTAAGACCAAAATATTTTCAAATTTTTTTTGTGAGCCTCTGAAATCATTTGCCTGCGGGCGCCAATACCCCCTTTCCATTTTTATTTTCAAAATATAGCTCATGTTTATTTTTGGGGTCACAATTTTCAAACATTTATAACCATAAAAATATAATTTTATCATGATTTGATTATCCTTCATTCATTTTTCATTAGATTACATAGTGCAGACATCATTGTGTATTCTAAGACCAAAATTTTTTCAAATTTTTTTTTTTGAGCCTTTGAAATCATTTGCCTGCGGGCGCCAATACCCCATTCCAATTTTATTTTCAAAATACAGCATAAGTTTATTTTTGATGTCACAATCTTTAAACTTTTTTAACCATGTGCAACTAAAAATATAATTTTATCATGATTTGATTATCCTTCATTTATTTTTCTTGAGAGTACGAGTGCAGTCTTCATTGTGTATTCTAAGACCAAAATTTTTTCAAATTTTTTTTTTTGAGCCTTTGAAATCATTTGCCTGCGGGCGCCAATACCCCATTCCAATTTTATTTTCAAAATACAGCATAAGTTTATTTTTGATGTCACAATCTTTAAACTTTTTTAACCATGTGCAACTAAAAATATAATTTTATCATGATTTGATTATCCTTCATTTATTTTTCTTGAGAGTACGAGTGCAGTCTTCATTGTGTATTCTAAGACCAAAATTTTTTCAAATTTTTTTTTTGAGCCTTTGAAATCATTTGCCTGCGGGCGCCAATACCCCCTTTCCATTTTTATTTTCAAAATACAGCATTAGTTTATTTTTGATGTCACAATTTTTAATCTTTTTTAACCATGTGCAACTAAAAAATATGATTTTATCATGATTTAATTATCCTTCATTTATTTTTCTTGAGAAAACATAGTGCAGTTTCATTGTGTATTCTAAGACCATAATTTTTTCAAATTTTTATTTTGAGCCTTTGAAATCATTTGCCTGCGGGCGCCAATACCCCCTTTCCATTTTTATTTTCAAAATACAGCATTAGTTTATTTTTGATGTCACAATTTTTAATCTTTTTTAACCATGTGCAACTAAAAAATATGATTTTATCATGATTTAATTATCCTTCATTTATTTTTCTTGAGAAAACATAGTGCAGTTTCATTGTGTATTCTAAGACCATAATTTTTTCAAATTTTTATTTTGAGCCTTTGAAATCATTTGCCTGCGGGCGCCAATACCCCCTTTCCATTTTTATTTTCAAAATACAGCATTAGTTTATTTTTGATGTCACAATTTTTAATCTTTTTTAACCATGTGCACGAAAAATATAATTTTATCATGATTTGTTTATCCTTCATTTATTTTTCTCGAGAGTACAGAGTGCAGTCTTCATTGTGTATGTTAAGACCATAATCTTTTTTTTGAGCCTTTGAAATCATTTGCCTGCGGGCGCCAATACCCCATTCCAATTTTATTTTCAAAATACAGCATTAGTTTATTTTTGATGTCACAATCTTTAAACTTTTTTAACCATGTGCAACTAAAAATATAATTTTATCATGATTTGATTATCCTTCATTTATTTTTCTTGAGAAAACATAGTGCAGTTTCATTGTGTATTCTAAGACCATAATTTTTTCAAATTTTTTTTTTGAGCCTTTGAAATCATTTGCCTGCGGGCGCCAATACCCAATTCCAATTTTATTTTCAAAATACAGCATTAGCTTATTTTTGTGGTCAGAATTTTTAAACTTTTTTAACCATGTACAACTAAAAAATATAATTTTATCATGATTTGATTATCCTTCATTCATTTTTCATTAGAATACATAGTGCAGACATCATTGTGTATTCTAAGACCATAATTTTTTCAAATTTTTTTTTTGAGCCTTTGAAATCATTTGCCTGCGGGCGCCAATACCCCCTTTCCATTTTTATTTTCAAAATACAGCATTAGTTTATTTTTGATGTCACAATTTTTAATCTTTTTTAACCATGTGCAACTAAAAAATATGATTTTATCATGATTTAATTATCCTTCATTTATTTTTCTTGAGAAAACATAGTGCAGTTTCATTGTGTATTCTAAGACCATAATTTTTTCAAATTTTTATTTTGAGCCTTTGAAATCATTTGCCTGCGGGCGCCAATACCCCCTTTCCATTTTTATTTTCAAAATACAGCATTAGTTTATTTTTGATGTCACAATTTTTAATCTTTTTTAACCATGTGCAACTAAAAAATATGATTTTATCATGATTTAATTATCCTTCATTTATTTTTCTTGAGAAAACATAGTGCAGTTTCATTGTGTATTCTAAGACCATAATTTTTTCAAATTTTTATTTTGAGCCTTTGAAATCATTTGCCTGCGGGCGCCAATACCCCCTTTCCATTTTTATTTTCAAAATACAGCATTAGTTTATTTTTGATGTCACAATTTTTAAACTTTTTTAACCATGTGCACGAAAAATATAATTTTATCATGATTTGTTTATCCTTCATTTATTTTTCTCGAGAGTACAGAGTGCAGTCTTCATTGTGTATGTTAAGACCATAATCTTTTTTTTGATCCTTTAAAATCATTTGCCTGCGGGCGCCAATACCCCCTTTCCATTTTTATTTTCAAAATACAGCATTAGTTTATTTTTGATGCCACAATTTTTAATCTTTTTTAACCATGTGCAGCTAAAAATATAATTTTATCATGATTTAATTATACTTCATTCATTTTTCTTGAGAATACTTAGTGCAGTTTCATTGTTTATTCTAAGACCAAAATATTTTCAAATTTTTTTTGTGAGCCTCTGAAATCATTTGCCTGCGGGCGCCAATACCCCCTTTCCATTTTTATTTTCAAAATATAGCTCATGTTTATTTTTGGGGTCACAATTTTCAAACATTTATAACCATAAAAATATAATTTTATCATGATTTGATTATCCTTCATTCATTTTTCATTAGATTACATAGTGCAGACATCATTGTGTATTCTAAGACCAAAATTTTTTCAAATTTTTTTTTTTGAGCCTTTGAAATCATTTGCCTGCGGGCGCCAATACCCAATTCCAATTTTATTTTCAAAATACAGCATTAGCTTATTTTTGTGGTCAGAATTTTTAAACTTTTTTAACCATGTACAACTAAAAAATATAATTTTATCATGATTTGATTATCCTTCATTCATTTTTCATTAGAATACATAGTACAGACATCATTGTGTATTCTAAGACCATAATTTTTTCAAATTTTTTTTTTGAGCCTTTGAAATCATTTGCCTGCGGGCGCCAATACCCCCTTTCCATTTTTATATTCAAAATACAGCATTAGTTTATTTTTGATGCCACAATTTTTAATCTTTTTTAACCATGTGCAACTAAAAAATATGATTTTATCATGATTTAATTATCCTTCATTTATTTTTCTTGAGAAAACATAGTGCAGTTTCATTGTGTATTCTAAGACCAAAATTTTTTCGAATTTTTATTTGAGCCTTTGAAATCATTTGCCTGCGGGCGCCAATACCCCCTTTCAATTTTTATTTTCAAAATATAGCTCATGTTTATTTTTGTGTACACAATCTTTAAACTTTTTTAACCATGTGCAACTAAAAATATAATTTTATCATGATTTGATTATCCTTCATTTATTTTTCTTGAGAGTACAGAGTGCAGTCTTCATTGTGTATTCTAAGACCATAATTTTTTCAAATTTTTATTTTGAGCCGTTAAAATCATTTGCCTGCGGGTGCCAATACCCCCTTTCAATTTTTATTTTCAAAATATAGCTCATGTTAATTTTTGGGGTCAAAATTTTCAAATTTTTTTAACAATGTGCAACTAAAAATATAATTTTATCATGATTTGATTATCCTTCATTCATTTTTCATTAGAATATATAGTGCAGACATCATTTTGTATTCTAAGACCATAATTTTTTCAAATTTTTTTTTTTGAGCCTTTGAAATCATTTGCCTGCGGGCGCCAATACCCCCTTTCCATTTTTATTTTCAAAATATAGCTCATGTTTATTTTTGTGTACACAATCTTTAAACTTTTTTAACCATGTGCAACTAAAAATATAATTTTATCATGATTTGATTATCCTTCATTTATTTTTCTTGAGAGTACGAGTGCAGTCTTCATTGTGTATTCTAAGACCAAAATTTTTTCAAATTTTTTTTTTTGAGCCTTTGAAATCATTTGCCTGCGGGCGCCAATACCCCATTCCAATTTTATTTTTAAAATACAGCATTAGTTTATTTTTGATGTCACAATCTTTAAACTTTTTTAACCATGTGCAACTAAAAATATAATTTTATCATGATTTGTTTATCCTTCATTTATTTTTCTTGAGAGTACGAGTGCAGTCTTCATTGTGTATTCTAAGACCAAAATTTTTTTTTTTGAGCCTTTGAAATCATTTGCCTGCGGGCGCCAATACCCAATTCCAATTTTATTTTCAAAATACAGCATTAGCTTATTTTTGTGGTCAGAATTTTTAAACTTTTTTAACCATGTACAACTAAAAAATATAATTTTATCATGATTTGATTATCCTTCATTCATTTTTCATTAGAATACATAGTGCAGACATCATTGTGTATTCTAAGACCATAATTTTTTCAAATTTTTTTTTTGAGCCTTTGAAATCATTTGCCTGCGGGCGCCAATACCCCCTTTCCATTTTTATTTTCAAAATACAGCATTAGTTTATTTTTGATGTCACAATTTTTAATCTTTTTTAACCATGTGCAACTAAAAAATATGATTTTATCATGATTTAATTATCCTTCATTTATTTTTCTTGAGAAAACATAGTGCAGTTTCATTGTGTATTCTAAGACCATAATTTTTTCAAATTTTTATTTTGAGCCTTTGAAATCATTTGCCTGCGGGCGCCAATACCCCCTTTCCATTTTTATTTTCAAAATACAGCATTAGTTTATTTTTGATGTCACAATTTTTAATCTTTTTTAACCATGTGCAACTAAAAAATATGATTTTATCATGATTTAATTATCCTTCATTTATTTTTCTTGAGAAAACATAGTGCAGTTTCATTGTGTATTCTAAGACCAAAATTTTTTCGAATTTTTATTTGAGCCTTTGAAATCATTTGCCTGCGGGCGCCAATACCCCCTTTCAATTTTTATTTTCAAAATATAGCTCATGATTATTTTTGTGTACACAATTTTTAAACTTTTTTAACCATGTGCACGAAAAATATAATTTTATCATGATTTGTTTATCCTTCATTTATTTTTCTCGAGAGTACAGAGTGCAGTCTTCATTGTGTATGTTAAGACCATAATCTTTTTTTTGATCCTTTAAAATCATTTGCCTGCGGGCGCCAATACCCCCTTTCCATTTTTATTTTCAAAATACAGCATTAGTTTATTTTTGATGCCACAATTTTTAATCTTTTTTAACCATGTGCAGCTAAAAATATAATTTTATCATGATTTAACTATACTTCATTCATTTTTCTTGAGAATACTTAGTGCAGTTTCATTGTTTATTCTAAGACCAAAATATTTTCAAATTTTTTTTGTGAGCCTCTGAAATCATTTGCCTGCGGGCGCCAATACCCCCTTTCCATTTTTATTTTCAAAATATAGCTCATGTTTATTTTTGGGGTCACAATTTTCAAACATTTATAACCATAAAAATATAATTTTATCATGATTTGATTATCCTTCATTCATTTTTCATTAGATTACATAGTGCAGACATCATTGTGTATTCTAAGACCATAATTTTTTCAAATTTTTTTTTTTGAACCTTTGAAATCATTTGCCTGCAGGCGCCAATACCCCCTTTCCATTTTTATTTTCAAAATATAGCTCATGTTTATTTTTGTGTACACAATTTTTAAACTTTTTTAACCATGTGCAACTAAAAATATAATTTTATCATGATTTGATTATCCTTCATTTATTTTGCATGAGAGTACGAGTGCAGTCTTCATTGTGTATTCTAAGACCAAAATTTTTTCAAATTTTTTTTTTTGAGCCTTTGAAATCATTTGCCTGCGGGCGCCAATACCCCATTCCAATTTTATTTTCAAAATACAGCATTAGTTTATTTTTGATGTCACAATTTTTAATCTTTTTTAACCATGTGCAACTAAAAAATATGATTTTATCATGATTTAATTATCCTTCATTTATTTTTCTTGAGAAAACATAGTGCAGTTTCATTGTGTATTCTAAGACCATAATTTTTTCAAATTTTTATTTTGAGCCTTTGAAATCATTTGCCTGCGGGCGCCAATACCCCCTTTCCATTTTTATTTTCAAAATACAGCATTAGTTTATTTTTGATGTCACAATTTTTAATCTTTTTTAACCATGTGCAACTAAAAAATATGATTTTATCATGATTTAATTATCCTTCATTTATTTTTCTTGAGAAAACATAGTGCAGTTTCATTGTGTATTCTAAGACCATAATTTTTTCAAATTTTTATTTTGAGCCTTTGAAATCATTTGCCTGCGGGCGCCAATACCCCCTTTCCATTTTTATTTTCAAAATACAGCATTAGTTTATTTTTGATGTCACAATTTTTAAACTTTTTTAACCATGTGCACGAAAAATATAATTTTATCATGATTTGTTTATCCTTCATTTATTTTTCTCGAGAGTACAGAGTGCAGTCTTCATTGTGTATGTTAAGACCATAATCTTTTTTTTGATCCTTTAAAATCATTTGCCTGCGGGCGCCAATACCCCCTTTCCATTTTTATTTTCAAAATACAGCATTAGTTTATTTTTGATGCCACAATTTTTAATCTTTTTTAACCATGTGCAGCTAAAAATATAATTTTATCATGATTTAATTATACTTCATTCATTTTTCTTGAGAATACTTAGTGCAGTTTCATTGTTTATTCTAAGACCAAAATATTTTCAAATTTTTTTTGTGAGCCTCTGAAATCATTTGCCTGCGGGCGCCAATACCCCCTTTCCATTTTTATTTTCAAAATATAGCTCATGTTTATTTTTGGGGTCACAATTTTCAAACATTTATAACCATAAAAATATAATTTTATCATGATTTGATTATCCTTCATTCATTTTTCATTAGATTACATAGTGCAGACATCATTGTGTATTCTAAGACCAAAATTTTTTCAAATTTTTTTTTTTGAGCCTTTGAAATCATTTGCCTGCGGGCGCCAATACCCAATTCCAATTTTATTTTCAAAATACAGCATTAGCTTATTTTTGTGGTCAGAATTTTTAAACTTTTTTAACCATGTACAACTAAAAAATATAATTTTATCATGATTTGATTATCCTTCATTCATTTTTCATTAGAATACATAGTACAGACATCATTGTGTATTCTAAGACCATAATTTTTTCAAATTTTTTTTTTGAGCCTTTGAAATCATTTGCCTGCGGGCGCCAATACCCCCTTTCCATTTTTATTTTCAAAATACAGCATTAGTTTATTTTTGATGCCACAATTTTTAATCTTTTTTAACCATGTGCAACTAAAAAATATGATTTTATCATGATTTAATTATCCTTCATTTATTTTTCTTGAGAAAACATAGTGCAGTTTCATTGTGTATTCTAAGACCAAAATTTTTTCGAATTTTTATTTGAGCCTTTGAAATCATTTGCCTGCGGGCGCCAATACCCCCTTTCAATTTTTATTTTCAAAATATAGCTCATGTTTATTTTTGTGTACACAATCTTTAAACTTTTTTAACCATGTGCAACTAAAAATATAATTTTATCATGATTTGATTATCCTTCATTTATTTTTCTTGAGAGTACAGAGTGCAGTCTTCATTGTGTATTCTAAGACCATAATTTTTTCAAATTTTTATTTTGAGCCGTTAAAATCATTTGCCTGCGGGTGCCAATACCCCCTTTCAATTTTTATTTTCAAAATATAGCTCATGTTAATTTTTGGGGTCAAAATTTTCAAATTTTTTTAACAATGTGCAACTAAAAATATAATTTTATCATGATTTGATTATCCTTCATTCATTTTTCATTAGAATATATAGTGCAGACATCATTTTGTATTCTAAGACCATAATTTTTTCAAATTTTTTTTTTTGAGCCTTTGAAATCATTTGCCTGCGGGCGCCAATACCCCCTTTCCATTTTTATTTTCAAAATATAGCTCATGTTTATTTTTGTGTACACAATCTTTAAACTTTTTTAACCATGTGCAACTAAAAATATAATTTTATCATGATTTGATTATCCTTCATTTATTTTTCTTGAGAGTACGAGTGCAGTCTTCATTGTGTATTCTAAGACCAAAATTTTTTTTTTTGAGCCTTTGAAATCATTTGCCTGCGGGCGCCAATACCCAATTCCAATTTTATTTTCAAAATACAGCATTAGCTTATTTTTGTGGTCAGAATTTTTAAACTTTTTTAACCATGTACAACTAAAAAATATAATTTTATCATGATTTGATTATCCTTCATTCATTTTTCATTAGAATACATAGTGCAGACATCATTGTGTATTCTAAGACCATAATTTTTTCAAATTTTTTTTTTGAGCCTTTGAAATCATTTGCCTGCGGGCGCCAATACCCCCTTTCCATTTTTATTTTCAAAATACAGCATTAGTTTATTTTTGATGTCACAATTTTTAATCTTTTTTAACCATGTGCAACTAAAAAATATGATTTTATCATGATTTAATTATCCTTCATTTATTTTTCTTGAGAAAACATAGTGCAGTTTCATTGTGTATTCTAAGACCATAATTTTTTCAAATTTTTATTTTGAGCCTTTGAAATCATTTGCCTGCGGGCGCCAATACCCCCTTTCCATTTTTATTTTCAAAATACAGCATTAGTTTATTTTTGATGTCACAATTTTTAATCTTTTTTAACCATGTGCAACTAAAAAATATGATTTTATCATGATTTAATTATCCTTCATTTATTTTTCTTGAGAAAACATAGTGCAGTTTCATTGTGTATTCTAAGACCAAAATTTTTTTCGAATTTTTATTTGAGCCTTTGAAATCATTTGCCTGCGGGCGCCAATACCCCCTTTCAATTTTTATTTTCAAAATATAGCTCATGATTATTTTTGTGTACACAATTTTTAAACTTTTTTAACCATGTGCACGAAAAATATAATTTTATCATGATTTGTTTATCCTTCATTTATTTTTCTCGAGAGTACAGAGTGCAGTCTTCATTGTGTATGTTAAGACCATAATCTTTTTTTTGATCCTCTAAAATCATTTGCCTGCGGGCGCCAATACCCCCTTTCCATTTTTATTTTCAAAATACAGCATTAGTTTATTTTTGATGCCACAATTTTTAACCTTTTTTAACCATGTGCAGCTAAAAATATAATTTTATCATGATTTAACTATACTTCATTCATTTTTCTTGAGAATACTTAGTGCAGTTTCATTGTTTATTCTAAGACCAAAATATTTTCAAATTTTTTTTGTGAGCCTCTGAAATCATTTGCCTGCGGGCGCCAATACCCCCTTTCCATTTTTATTTTCAAAATATAGCTCATGTTTATTTTTGGGGTCACAATTTTCAAACATTTATAACCATAAAAATATAATTTTATCATGATTTGATTATCCTTCATTCATTTTTCATTAGATTACATAGTGCAGACATCATTTTGTATTCTAAGACCATAATTTTTTCAAATTTTTTTTTTTGAGCCTTTGAAATCATTTGCCTGCGGGCGCCAATACCCCCTTTCCATTTTTATTTTCAAAATATAGCTCATGTTTATTTTTGTGTACACAATCTTTAAACTTTTTTAACCATGTGCAACTAAAAATATAATTTTATCATGATTTGATTATCCTTCATTTATTTTTCTTGAGAGTACGAGTGCAGTCTTCATTGTGTATTCTAAGACCAAAATTTTTTTTTTTGAGCCTTTGAAATCATTTGCCTGCGGGCGCCAATACCCAATTCCAATTTTATTTTCAAAATACAGCATTAGCTTATTTTTGTGGTCAGAATTTTTAAACTTTTTTAACCATGTACAACTAAAAAATATAATTTTATCATGATTTGATTATCCTTCATTCATTTTTCATTAGAATACATAGTGCAGACATCATTGTGTATTCTAAGACCATAATTTTTTCAAATTTTTTTTTTGAGCCTTTGAAATCATTTGCCTGCGGGCGCCAATACCCCCTTTCCATTTTTATTTTCAAAATACAGCATTAGTTTATTTTTGATGTCACAATTTTTAATCTTTTTTAACCATGTGCAACTAAAAAATATGATTTTATCATGATTTAATTATCCTTCATTTATTTTTCTTGAGAAAACATAGTGCAGTTTCATTGTGTATTCTAAGACCATAATTTTTTCAAATTTTTATTTTGAGCCTTTGAAATCATTTGCCTGCGGGCGCCAATACCCCCTTTCCATTTTTATTTTCAAAATACAGCATTAGTTTATTTTTGATGTCACAATTTTTAATCTTTTTTAACCATGTGCAACTAAAAAATATGATTTTATCATGATTTAATTATCCTTCATTTATTTTTCTTGAGAAAACATAGTGCAGTTTCATTGTGTATTCTAAGACCAAAATTTTTTTCGAATTTTTATTTGAGCCTTTGAAATCATTTGCCTGCGGGCGCCAATACCCCCTTTCAATTTTTATTTTCAAAATATAGCTCATGATTATTTTTGTGTACACAATTTTTAAACTTTTTTAACCATGTGCACGAAAAATATAATTTTATCATGATTTGTTTATCCTTCATTTATTTTTCTCGAGAGTACAGAGTGCAGTCTTCATTGTGTATGTTAAGACCATAATCTTTTTTTTGATCCTCTAAAATCATTTGCCTGCGGGCGCCAATACCCCCTTTCCATTTTTATTTTCAAAATACAGCATTAGTTTATTTTTGATGCCACAATTTTTAACCTTTTTTAACCATGTGCAGCTAAAAATATAATTTTATCATGATTTAACTATACTTCATTCATTTTTCTTGAGAATACTTAGTGCAGTTTCATTGTTTATTCTAAGACCAAAATATTTTCAAATTTTTTTTGTGAGCCTCTGAAATCATTTGCCTGCGGGCGCCAATACCCCCTTTCCATTTTTATTTTCAAAATATAGCTCATGTTTATTTTTGGGGTCACAATTTTCAAACATTTATAACCATAAAAATATAATTTTATCATGATTTGATTATCCTTCATTCATTTTT
Organism: Diuraphis noxia; assembly: GCF_037042655.1. Classification (NCBI taxonomy): domain Eukaryota; kingdom Metazoa; phylum Arthropoda; class Insecta; order Hemiptera; family Aphididae; genus Diuraphis; species Diuraphis noxia. Next base: position 32,259,577 of record NW_028301715.1, on the reverse strand, counting down.
CATTAGATTACATAGTGCAGACATCATTGTGTATTCTAAGACCATAATTTTTTCAAATTTTTTTTTTTGAACCTTTGAAATCATTTGCCTGCAGGCGCCAATACCCCCTTTCCATTTTTATTTTCAAAATATAGCTCATGTTTATTTTTGTGTACACAATTTTTAAACTTTTTTAACCATGTGCAACTAAAAATATAATTTTATCATGATTTGATTATCCTTCATTTATTTTTCTTGAGAGTACGAGTGCAGTCTTCATTGTGTATTCTAAGACCAAAATTTTTTTTTTTGAGCCTTTGAAATCATTTGCCTGCGGGCGCCAATACCCCCTTTCCATTTTTATTTTCAAAATATAGCTCATGTTTATTTTTGTGTACACAATTTTTAAACTTTTTTAACCATCTGCTACTAAAAATATAATTTTATCATGATTAAATTATACTTCATTTATTTTTCTTTTGAATACATAGTGTAGTTTCATTGTGTATGTTAGGACCATAATTTTTTTTTGATCCTTTAAAATCATTTGCCTGCGGGCGCCAATACCCCCTTTCCATTTTTATTTTCAAAATACAGCATTAGTTTATTTTTGATGCCACAATTTTTAATCTTTTTTAACCATGTGCAGCTAAAAATATAATTTTATCATGATTTAACTATACTTCATTCATTTTTCTTGAGAATACTTAGTGCAGTTTCATTGTTTATTCTAAGACCAAAATATTTTCAAATTTTTTTTGTGAGCCTCTGAAATCATTTGCCTGCGGGCGCCAATACCCCCTTTCCATTTTTATTTTCAAAATATAGCTCATGTTTATTTTTGGGGTCACAATTTTCAAACATTTATAACCATAAAAATATAATTTTATCATGATTTGATTATCCTTCATTCATTTTTCATTAGATTACATAGTGCAGTTTCATTGTGTATTCTAAGACCAAAATTTTTTCGAATTTTTATTTGAGCCTTTGAAATCATTTGCCTGCGGGCGCCAATACCCCCTTTCAATTTTTATTTTCAAAATATAGCTCATGTTTATTTTTGTGTACACAATCTTTAAACTTTTTTAACCATGTGCAACTAAAAATATAATTTTATCATGATTTGATTATCCTTCATTTATTTTTCTTGAGAGTACAGAGTGCAGTCTTCATTGTGTATTCTAAGACCATAATTTTTTCAAATTTTTATTTTGAGCCGTTAAAATCATTTGCCTGCGGGTGCCAATACCCCCTTTCAATTTTTATTTTCAAAATATAGCTCATGTTAATTTTTGGGGTCAAAATTTTCAAATTTTTTTAACAATGTGCAACTAAAAATATAATTTTATCATGATTTGATTATCCTTCATTCATTTTTCATTAGAATATATAGTGCAGACATCATTTTGTATTCTAAGACCATAATTTTTTCAAATTTTTTTTTTTGAGCCTTTGAAATCATTTGCCTGCGGGCGCCAATACCCCCTTTCCATTTTTATTTTCAAAATATAGCTCATGTTTATTTTTGTGTACACAATCTTTAAACTTTTTTAACCATGTGCAACTAAAAATATAATTTTATCATGATTTGATTATCCTTCATTTATTTTTCTTGAGAGTACGAGTGCAGTCTTCATTGTGTATTCTAAGACCAAAATTTTTTTTTTTGAGCCTTTGAAATCATTTGCCTGCGGGCGCCAATACCCAATTCCAATTTTATTTTCAAAATACAGCATTAGCTTATTTTTGTGGTCAGAATTTTTAAACTTTTTTAACCATGTACAACTAAAAAATATAATTTTATCATGATTTGATTATCCTTCATTCATTTTTCATTAGAATACATAGTGCAGACATCATTGTGTATTCTAAGACCATAATTTTTTCAAATTTTTTTTTTGAGCCTTTGAAATCATTTGCCTGCGGGCGCCAATACCCCCTTTCCATTTTTATTTTCAAAATACAGCATTAGTTTATTTTTGATGTCACAATTTTTAATCTTTTTTAACCATGTGCAACTAAAAAATATGATTTTATCATGATTTAATTATCCTTCATTTATTTTTCTTGAGAAAACATAGTGCAGTTTCATTGTGTATTCTAAGACCATAATTTTTTCAAATTTTTATTTTGAGCCTTTGAAATCATTTGCCTGCGGGCGCCAATACCCCCTTTCCATTTTTATTTTCAAAATACAGCATTAGTTTATTTTTGATGTCACAATTTTTAATCTTTTTTAACCATGTGCAACTAAAAAATATGATTTTATCATGATTTAATTATCCTTCATTTATTTTTCTTGAGAAAACATAGTGCAGTTTCATTGTGTATTCTAAGACCAAAATTTTTTTCGAATTTTTATTTGAGCCTTTGAAATCATTTGCCTGCGGGCGCCAATACCCCCTTTCAATTTTTATTTTCAAAATATAGCTCATGATTATTTTTGTGTACACAATTTTTAAACTTTTTTAACCATGTGCACGAAAAATATAATTTTATCATGATTTGTTTATCCTTCATTTATTTTTCTCGAGAGTACAGAGTGCAGTCTTCATTGTGTATGTTAAGACCATAATCTTTTTTTTGATCCTCTAAAATCATTTGCCTGCGGGCGCCAATACCCCCTTTCCATTTTTATTTTCAAAATACAGCATTAGTTTATTTTTGATGCCACAATTTTTAACCTTTTTTAACCATGTGCAGCTAAAAATATAATTTTATCATGATTTAACTATACTTCATTCATTTTTCTTGAGAATACTTAGTGCAGTTTCATTGTTTATTCTAAGACCAAAATATTTTCAAATTTTTTTTGTGAGCCTCTGAAATCATTTGCCTGCGGGCGCCAATACCCCCTTTCCATTTTTATTTTCAAAATATAGCTCATGTTTATTTTTGGGGTCACAATTTTCAAACATTTATAACCATAAAAATATAATTTTATCATGATTTGATTATCCTTCATTCATTTTTCATTAGATTACATAGTGCAGACATCATTGTGTATTCTAAGACCATAATTTTTTCAAATTTTTTTTTTTGAACCTTTGAAATCATTTGCCTGCAGGCGCCAATACCCCCTTTCCATTTTTATTTTCAAAATATAGCTCATGTTTATTTTTGTGTACACAATTTTTAAACTTTTTTAACCATGTGCAACTAAAAATATAATTTTATCATGATTTGATTATCCTTCATTTATTTTTCTTGAGAGTACGAGTGCAGTCTTCATTGTGTATTCTAAGACCAAAATTTTTTTTTTTGAGCCTTTGAAATCATTTGCCTGCGGGCGCCAATACCCCCTTTCCATTTTTATTTTCAAAATATAGCTCATGTTTATTTTTGTGTACACAATTTTTAAACTTTTTTAACCATCTGCTACTAAAAATATAATTTTATCATGATTAAATTATACTTCATTTATTTTTCTTTTGAATACATAGTGTAGTTTCATTGTGTATGTTAGGACCATAATTTTTTTTTGATCCTTTAAAATCATTTGCCTGCGGGCGCCAATACCCCCTTTCCATTTTTATTTTCAAAATACAGCATTAGTTTATTTTTGATGCCACAATTTTTAATCTTTTTTAACCATGTGCAGCTAAAAATATAATTTTATCATGATTTAACTATACTTCATTCATTTTTCTTGAGAATACTTAGTGCAGTTTCATTGTTTATTCTAAGACCAAAATATTTTCAAATTTTTTTTGTGAGCCTCTGAAATCATTTGCCTGCGGGCGCCAATACCCCCTTTCCATTTTTATTTTCAAAATATAGCTCATGTTTATTTTTGGGGTCACAATTTTCAAACATTTATAACCATAAAAATATAATTTTATCATGATTTGATTATCCTTCATTCATTTTTCATTAGATTACATAGTGCAGACATCATTGTGTATTCTAAGACCATAATTTTTTCAAATTTTTTTTTTTGAACCTTTGAAATCATTTGCCTGCAGGCGCCAATACCCCCTTTCCATTTTTATTTTCAAAATATAGCTCATGTTTATTTTTGTGTACACAATTTTTAAACTTTTTTAACCATGTGCAACTAAAAATATAATTTTATCATGATTTAATTATCCTTCATTTATTTTTCTTGAGAAAACATAGTGCAGTTTCATTGTGTATTCTAAGACCAAAATTTTTTCGAATTTTTATTTGAGCCTTTGAAATCATTTGCCTGCGGGCGCCAATACCCCCTTTCAATTTTTATTTTCAAAATATAGCTCATGTTTATTTTTGTGTACACAATCTTTAAACTTTTTTAACCATGTGCAACTAAAAATATAATTTTATCATGATTTGATTATCCTTCATTTATTTTTCTTGAGAGTACAGAGTGCAGTCTTCATTGTGTATTCTAAGACCATAATTTTTTCAAATTTTTATTTTGAGCCGTTAAAATCATTTGCCTGCGGGTGCCAATACCCCCTTTCAATTTTTATTTTCAAAATATAGCTCATGTTAATTTTTGGGGTCAAAATTTTCAAATTTTTTTAACAATGTGCAACTAAAAATATAATTTTATCATGATTTGATTATCCTTCATTCATTTTTCATTAGAATACATAGTGCAGACATCATTTTGTATTCTAAGACCATAATTTTTTCAAATTTTTTTTTTTGAGCCTTTGAAATCATTTGCCTGCGGGCGCCAATACCCCCTTTCCATTTTTATTTTCAAAATATAGCTCATGTTTATTTTTGTGTACACAATCTTTAAACTTTTTTAACCATGTGCAACTAAAAATATAATTTTATCATGATTTGATTATCCTTCATTTATTTTTCTTGAGAGTACGAGTGCAGTCTTCATTGTGTATTCTAAGACCAAAATTTTTTCAAATTTTTTTTTTTGAGCCTTTGAAATCATTTGCCTGCGGGCGCCAATACCCCATTCCAATTTTATTTTTAAAATACAGCATTAGTTTATTTTTGATGTCACAATCTTTAAACTTTTTTAACCATGTGCAACTAAAAATATAATTTTATCATGATTTGTTTATCCTTCATTTATTTTTCTTGAGAGTACGAGTGCAGTCTTCATTGTGTATTCTAAGACCAAAATTTTTTTTTTTGAGCCTTTGAAATCATTTGCCTGCGGGCGCCAATACCCAATTCCAATTTTATTTTCAAAATACAGCATTAGCTTATTTTTGTGGTCAGAATTTTTAAACTTTTTTAACCATGTACAACTAAAAAATATAATTTTATCATGATTTGATTATCCTTCATTCATTTTTCATTAGAATACATAGTGCAGACATCATTGTGTATTCTAAGACCATAATTTTTTCAAATTTTTTTTTTGAGCCTTTGAAATCATTTGCCTGCGGGCGCCAATACCCCCTTTCCATTTTTATTTTCAAAATACAGCATTAGTTTATTTTTGATGTCACAATTTTTAATCTTTTTTAACCATGTGCAACTAAAAAATATGATTTTATCATGATTTAATTATCCTTCATTTATTTTTCTTGAGAAAACATAGTGCAGTTTCATTGTGTATTCTAAGACCATAATTTTTTCAAATTTTTATTTTGAGCCTTTGAAATCATTTGCCTGCGGGCGCCAATACCCCCTTTCAATTTTTATTTTCAAAATATAGCTCATGATTATTTTTGTGTACACAATTTTTAAACTTTTTTAACCATGTGCACGAAAAATATAATTTTATCATGATTTGTTTATCCTTCATTTATTTTTCTCGAGAGTACAGAGTGCAGTCTTCATTGTGTATGTTAAGACCATAATCTTTTTTTTGATCCTCTAAAATCATTTGCCTGCGGGCGCCAATACCCCCTTTCCATTTTTATTTTCAAAATACAGCATTAGTTTATTTTTGATGCCACAATTTTTAACCTTTTTTAACCATGTGCAGCTAAAAATATAATTTTATCATGATTTAACTATACTTCATTCATTTTTCTTGAGAATACTTAGTGCAGTTTCATTGTTTATTCTAAGACCAAAATATTTTCAAATTTTTTTTGTGAGCCTCTGAAATCATTTGCCTGCGGGCGCCAATACCCCCTTTCCATTTTTATTTTCAAAATATAGCTCATGTTTATTTTTGGGGTCACAATTTTCAAACATTTATAACCATAAAAATATAATTTTATCATGATTTGATTATCCTTCATTCATTTTTCATTAGATTACATAGTGCAGACATCATTGTGTATTCTAAGACCATAATTTTTTCAAATTTTTTTTTTTGAACCTTTGAAATCATTTGCCTGCAGGCGCCAATACCCCCTTTCCATTTTTATTTTCAAAATATAGCTCATGTTTATTTTTGTGTACACAATTTTTAAACTTTTTTAACCATGTGCAACTAAAAATATAATTTTATCATGATTTGATTATCCTTCATTTATTTTTCTTGAGAGTACGAGTGCAGTCTTCATTGTGTATTCTAAGACCAAAATTTTTTTTTTTGAGCCTTTGAAATCATTTGCCTGCGGGCGCCAATACCCCCTTTCCATTTTTATTTTCAAAATATAGCTCATGTTTATTTTTGTGTACACAATTTTTAAACTTTTTTAACCATCTGCTACTAAAAATATAATTTTATCATGATTAAATTATACTTCATTTATTTTTCTTTTGAATACATAGTGTAGTTTCATTGTGTATGTTAGGACCATAATTTTTTTTTGATCCTTTAAAATCATTTGCCTGCGGGCGCCAATACCCCCTTTCAAATTTTATTTTCAAAATATAGCTCATGTTTATTTTTGGGGTCACAATTTTCAAACATTTATAAGCATAAAAATATAATTTTATCATGATTTAATTATCCTTCTTATATTTTTCTTTAGAAATCATAGTGCAGTCTTCATTGTGTATTCTAAGACCATAATTTTTTCCAAATTTCTATTTTGATTCTTAAAAATAATTTGCCTGCGGGCGCCAATTCCCCCTTTCCAATTTTTTTTTCAAAATATTGCTCTAGTTTATTTTTGTGCACACAATTTTTAAACTTTATTAGCCACTTGCCACTAAAAAACATAATTTTATCATGATTTAATTATCCTTCATTTATTTTTCTTGAGAATACATAGTGCAGTTTCAACGTGTATTCCAAGACCTAAATTTTTTCGAATTTTTATTTGAGCCTTTGAAATCATTTGCCTGTGGGCGCCAATACCCCCTTTCCATTTTTATTTTCAAAACATAGCTCATGTTTATTTTTGGGGTCACAATGTTCAAACATTTATAACCATAAAAATATAATTTCATCATGATTTGATTATCCTTCATTCATTTTTCATTTGAATACATAGTGCAGACATCATTGTGTATTCTAAGACCAAGATTATCCTTCATTTATTTTTCTTGAGAGTTCATAGTGCAGTTTCAATGTGTATTCTAAGACCAAAATTTTTTCGAACTTTTTTTTGAGCCTTTGAAATCATTTGCCTGTGGGCGCCAATACCCCCTTTCAATTTTTATTTTCAAAATATAGCTCATGTTTATTTTTGGGGTCACAATTTTCAAACTTTTTTAACAATGTGCAACTAAAAATATAATTTTATCATGATTTAATTATACTTCATTTATTTTTCTTGAGAATACATAGTGCAGTTTCATTGTGTATGTTAGGACCATAATTTTTTTTTGATCCTTTAAAATCATTTGCCCGCGGGCGCCAATACCCCCTTTCAATTTTTATTTTCAAAATATAGCTCATGTTTATTTTTGGGGTCACAATGTTCCAACATTTATAACCATAAAAATATAATTTTATCATGATTTGATTATCCTTCATTCATTTTTCATTAGAATACATAGTGCAGACATCATTGTGTATTCTAAGACCATAATTTTTTCAAATTTTTTTTTTTGAGCCTTTGAAATCATTTGCCTGTGGGCGCCAATACCCCCTTTCCATTTTTATTTTCAAAATATAGCTCATGTTTATTTTTGTGTACAGAATTATTAAACATTATTACCATTTTTCCACTAAAAAAAACAATAATTTTATCATGATTTAATTATCCTTCTTTTATTTTTCTTCAGAATACAGAGCTGTATTCATTGTGTATTTAAAGACCATATTTTTTTCCAAATTTCTTTTTTGATTCTTAAAAATCATTTGCCTGTGGGTGCCAATACCCCCTTTCAAATTTTATTTTCAAAATATAGCTCATGTTTATTTTTGGGGTCACAATTTTCAATCTTTTTTAACCATGTGCAACTAAAAAATATGATTTTATCATGATTTAATTATCCTTCTTTTACTTTTCTTGAGAAAACATAGTGCAGTTTCATTGTGTATTCTAAGACCAAAATTTTTTCAAATTTTTTTTTTGATCCTTAAATATCCTTTGCCTGCCGGCGCCAATACTCCCTTTCCAATTTTATTTTCTAAAACATAGCTCTAGTTTATTTTTGTGTACACAATTATTAAACTTTATTAGCCACTTGCTACTAAAAAACAAATTTTATTATGTGTTAGTTGTCCTTTATTTATTTTTCTTGAGAATACATATTACAGTCTACATTGTGTATTCTAAGTTCATATTTTTTTCCAAATTTCTTTTTTCGTTCCTAAAAATCAATTGCCTTTGGGCGCCAATACCGCTTTTCCATTTTTATTTTCAAAATATAGCTCTAGTTTATTTTTGTGTACACAATTTTTAATCTTTTTTAGCCAGTTGCCAATAAAAAACAAAATTATATCATGATTTAATTATCCTTCATATTTTATTTCATTAATTTTTCTTGAAAATACATAGTGCAGTCTTCATTGTGTACTCCAATATTAAAATTTTTTCCAAATTTTTTTTTTTTGATCCATAAAAGTCATTTGCCTGCGGGCCCCAATACCCCCTTTCCATTTTTATTTATGAAATATAGCTCCAGTGTATTTTTGTGTACACAATTTTTAATCTTTATTAGCCACTTGCCAATAAAAACAAAATTATATCATTATTTAATCATCCAAAATATTTTATTTTATTAATTTTTCTTGAGAATACATAGTAGCACACTATTTTAGTGACACACTCAACTGTGTAAAATGTTTGTCATCAAAAACCAGTGGTCGTAGGACGTAGACTAAAATATATTGAGTTTACAAAAATGAAATATTAAGTTTATGGTATTATACCTAAACGCATTGAATTGAATATCTACACTGCTCAACAACAGTTGTTGTCGTTGTTGATAATAGTGACTATTAATTTTATTACTTTATGATAAAAAATCTTATTCGATAAGAACTTTATTACAGTGTTTGGAAAGAACGTCGTTCATGAACGCATGTTCACACGTTCATGTTCATAGTTAGTGAACGATACGCGAACGTCGCTCATTTTTTTAAATTAGAACGTGAACGTGAACGGCCTTGATATTTTTAATGAATTTGAACGATTTTTAAGATGCTCAATTTATTTAACATTTAATAAATATAATATGTTAATATGTTTATAATTTAGACACTTTAGAAAATGTATATGCTCTAAAGTCTAAATTGTTTTAATTTTTTGGTTGAGACCTATATGTTTATGGGTTTTTATAGTAACTGCTGGTTAACTATTTATAAACAAAAATTTATATGAACGCGATCATTTTTTCAAAGAACGTGAACGTGAACGCGTTCGTTTGAAAAAAAACATGAACGTGAACGTGAACGAGTTCCTTTTTTAAGGACTGAACGTGAACGTGAACGAATTAATTTTTTTAGTGAACGTTTCGAACTCTGCTTTATTAGCTATATATATTTTACTATAACATGTAGCTGGCCCACGGCTAGCGTTAGTCATTACTCATTCGTCGAGTCGAATGTGTTTCATGTGTTAAATTTGTGCAGTTTTCATTATTGGTGAGTGTTATTTTTATAGTAATTCAAAGGTTATATTTGTAGAATTAATGATGTCAAAAAGTAAAAGTGGGAGATCATTTCACGAACAATGGATCGTAGATTATGGGGTAGTTCAAAAAAATAATAAAGCGTTATGTTTTTTATGTAATGAAACAGTAGTTAGTCGCAGTTTTAATGTAAAAAGACTTTTTGAAACAATTCATACGGACATATTTTCTTTATCAACTTTTGAAAAGTTGGAATTAATTTCGCAAGGATTGAAATGTTTTAAAAATCAATCAAATAATTTCAAAGCTACGTTTAAACCAAATAATAATTTAACAGCTGCTAGTTTTTCTGTATCCCACTCAGTGATGTAAAAATACCGTATTATATTTTTCATTTGTATAATACGTGTATTATACAGTATTAAATAAAAAATTGTTTGATGTTTACATTATTGTTAAATATAGTTATTCAAGTATAGTAAAATCAAAACTATTGAAGTTTATTAATGAATAATGATTCATTTTAAATATTAAATTAAATAATGGTAGTTATGAGTTAGGTAATTATAAATAAATAAAATTATATTGTTTCTAAGCTTAGAATATTAGATTTTAATATTTTTAGTAATTAGAATTAGTATTTAATTAATTAATTTGTGAGTGTTTACAGTAATTACACAACTATTTAGACCCCTCAGCACTATAGTGTTAATAAATAAGAACTTTTAACAAAAAAAGAAACAAACTTTATTATTATTATAAAAACAGAATGTAAATTAATAACTTTATTTTAAATTACCTATACAAAATTAACTATTAATAATATATAGGTATTAATTAAATAACGAACAATATAAAATAATAATTTGTTCTTATTTTCTTTAAAAGTTATAATACATTGTATAACGATAAAATTAAAAATTACCAATATTTATTTTTGTTAAACTTAATGCTGTCCCAGATGCATCATAGCAAGCTCTAGCAAGAATTTCCCATATTTCTTCCTATAAATTATAATAGAAAAATAAAAATAAAAAAAACAATTGATTAGTGAATGTATAATATATATTAGGACTTAATCTATATAATACATTAATTTATTTGATACATAAATATATTTATCAAATAAATTATATATTTATATCTAATCATTAGATAGGTTGGTAGGTAGTTAAAAAATATTAAAATTCAACTAATTAATAACTGCCTTTTCATCATAATTAGGTATCTTTATTAGTATTCAGTTATCTAGAATTTATTCTACTAAAGTAAACAATATTAGTTATTAGGTACCTGTTCAGTGTTCTTGTATATTAATGAGGCGATCGACATATCCATCCAAAGTTGTAGTTTTTGATTCTCTTGAAATCTTACTTGAAAAAGTTATTAGTTTACGAGTAGTTGCATTTGAATCATTCTTAAAAATATTTGTGTTTGATGAAGATGTAGTAATAGTTTTTTCGATTTGCCTTGATTTAAGTGCAGATGTAACTTCTCAGGCTCGTTTAGTAGTTTTCGTTCGATTTATTAGTGTTAATATTATGAAAGAAGAATTAATAAAATTAATAACAATTTCTACTAAAACAACTGGTCGTGATATTATGGATGAAGTACATAAAGAGTTTATAAATTAAAAAATCAATATTCAAAATATTGTTTCAATAACTACTGACGGGGCTCCAAATATGGTTGGTAAACACAATGAAACTTTTTTCCAATGAAATTTCGCATCCTATAATCAACTTTCACTGTATTTTACACCAAGAAGCGTTGTGTGCAAAAGATAGTATGAAATCGCTTGAAAATGTAATGGAGACTGTTACAAAAATTGTCAATTTCATAACATCTCGAGCTCTAAACAACCGATAGTTTGCCAAATTATTAGAAGAGGTCGAGGTTATATATGTTCGATGGTTGAGTCGCGGGCAAGTTCTTCATCGATTTGTTGAATTACTGGAAGAAATACTTTTATTTTTGTCGGACAAATCTCAAGATTATCTAGAGCTTAATGATTTAAATTGGTTGAATGATTTGATGTTTTTCACAGATTTTGCTGCAATTTATAATGATTTAAATAAAAAAAATCCAAGTCCGAGGTCAAACAGTTTTAACTATGCTTGATAATATTAAAAATTTTGAAAAAAAATTGAAGTTTTTGAAAAGATCTACAAAATGAAAAATTGAAATATTTTCCTTATTTGAAAAAGCAATTAATAAATTCAAAACATTTTAAAGATAATCAGCTTGATATGAAATTAATGATAACAAAATATGTAAAAATATTAAAAAATGCATACAAATTATTTTCAATCAGATTTTCCCAATTTCGTCAACTAGATTCAACTTTAGAATTTTTAATAAATCCACATTATATTAAATTTGGCAAACTTGAACTTAGTTTTTTTGAGTGGTTAAGTATTGAAAATTTAGAAATGGAGTTAATAGAATTTCAGGGAAGTAATATTTGGAAAAATAAATGTATTAATTTGAATAATAAGCTGAAAAATAATCATAGTGAAATTGGTAGGAATATTAAATCGGAAAATTTGATTCTTAATGAGTGGAAAAGTCTTCCAAATTCATTTGCATCTATGAAAAAACTAGCTCTTTCTTTATTGACAATGTTTGGATCTACTTATGCTTGTGAGCAGCTTTTTTCTTCAATTAATTTTATTAAGTCAACTGTAAGGAATCGTCTTGGAACAGATTTAAGTGAAGCGTGTGTTCAACTAAAATTAACCAGTTACAGTCCAAAAATTGATTCATTAGCCAATAAAATGCAGCAACAAAGTTTTCATTAAAAATGCATGTATAAAAATAGTATTTTTTAACGTTTCAATATTTTTTATTTTTTATAAATTAAATTTTTTTACAAACTTACGTGTTACTTATACTTTTGTATCTAATATATTTAAATTGGTTGATAATATAATATTTGACTTGTGTTTTTATCATTCAAACCATAGATGTAGGAATTTTTAAGTTTAAAGAAGGGTTATCAAACTAGTTGACACGCAAGGAAAACAAAATCCAACCAACATTTTTATTTGACACGCTGGTACAAAAAGGTTCGCCATCCCTGATCTAAACCATGTTTGGCTAAAATGCACTTTACCACGCACCTCTCGAATTTCGATATTTTTTTTAAAAAATACGTGTTTTCAACGTTGATTTCGAAACTGTTTGAATTTTTGCGCGGAGACAATTATTTTGGAAGTTTTAGCTCCTCAAAGTTTGCGATTTTACGTTTATACTCATGCGTGACATACTACTTTACTGCCGCGCAGAGCAACTTGAGTTTGGCTACCGGTGCCGGTAGGCGAAGGTGGTCCCATGAGTTAGGTGACCGGAGCCGATAGACGACGGCGGAATCTATATTATACTTGTGTTACTATAACTAACAGGGTTAAGTTTACTAGTTAGGTCATCTGTCTGCCCGCAGGCGTCAACCTAACCGTTTTACGCACTACGCGCGAAAGTACAGTTAGTACAGTACAGTACTGTGGTGTACCGTCAATTGCGCGTGATTATTTCAGCGCACGTTAATTGGGCGTGGAAATTATAGCGCATGACAATTAAGCGCATACGACATCTTGGCGTGCGTCAAATTAGCGAATACGACATTTTATAGCGTGTGACATTTTAACTCAACAAAATAACAAAATAATACAATAAAGATACAGCAAAAAAAATATTACACATATGCGAAGATTTTGAAAATCGACCACTCAATGAGTACTTACAAGGGATAGCCCACAATTTGAATTTAAATAAATGATTATAATATGATGTTTTTTTTATAAATGTTTGTATTTTTTTTTTAAATTTTAAACATAATTTTAATTTAAATAAGTGATTCTTAAAATAATGTAATATGTAGGTATTTAACGTTTAGCAATATTTAATGATATTTTATTATATGTTTAATTAATTTGGTATATTTTAATAAACATGACGCGCTGACTTGTCTTGCGCTGAAATGTCGTATACGTTGATTTGTCTTACGCTGAAATATCGTATACCTACGCTGATTTGTCTTGCGCTGAAATATCACCGCTGAATTTTCGTGCGCTAAAATGACCGCGCTGAATTGTCATCGATCCCAGTACTGTACAGTAGTGTTGCGCGCATGAGTATAAACATAAGATCGCAAACTTTGAGGGGCTATAACTTCCAAAATAATTGTCTCCGCGCAAAAATTCAAACAGTTTCGAAATCAGCGTTGAAAAACACGTATTTTTTTTTTTAAAAAAAAAATCGAAATTCGTGAGGCGCGAGGTAAAGTTCATTTGTTCCCCATGTTTTAACGCCATATTATTGCAAGTAATTCGATTTTCTTGTTCGTAACTTTAAACGTGACGATGATGATGTCGGACAACTGACATAATTAAATATATTGTGAACTCCTTACTATTGTGTTTTCGCCACCAGCACTTGCTTGGGCAGTTTGCTGAGCAACTCGTGAAATATGTGGGAGCAAATGATATTATTAAAAAGAATATGGTATCAACAGTATATAATAAATTATTATATATATATACTCATACTATTATTAATAATTAATGGACTTTTAAAACACAAACAATACGATATTGTACCAAAGACGTCTCTTCGGACGATTGTAATATTAACAATACTAATACGAATAATAATAATAATAAATGACAATTAGTGTATTAACTATGTATATATATAGCACGTACGTTGCAGCAGTCACGAGATCAACGGAATCACCCTCGCCGAGCCGTCTGCGACATATAGTATATTCGCGTGAACATTTCCGATATCCCTCATCATCGTGGGATCCCGTCAGTTGTGACCAGTGGTATCGTAATTAATATTATTATTATTTATATTAATTTGCATATTGCGCAAATATTGTGCTCTTTAAAGTGCATCATAGGTTAATATAGTTATATATATATATATACATTATTATAATTATTACAATATAATATATTATATTGTATAAATAATACTAATACTCGTCGTCTACGCCAACCTGCAACCATCGCCCGCATATTATATTATAATATATTAAATATACGATTGTTATTATTATATTTTATTACTATGTGTGGCAGTGTATCATATATATCGTATATTATTATAGTATACGCACTGCTCACATAATATGTTGTTCGTATATGTATATATATATATATCAGTGGCGTATTTACGGGGGGGGATCAAGGGGATCAATCCCCCCCCATAGACTGTATACACACAATTAATTATAGTCGTTACTCGTTATAATTTGACGATTATTATTTAAAATAATATGATTTTTTTTTTTTTTTTATCAATAATTGATTACATTTGCAAGAATTAAAATATTATATTATTGTACAGTATTCTCATTGGTATCGCTGGTCACTGGTCTGTGGTCAGTGATTATACCGGGTTTAATAAAACATTTAATCTCAAGTAATGTGTTGTGTATTATAATTTTGGCAAACATAGAAAGTATATTTAATATTAATAAGCTTTTATAATTCCTGGAAACTTGGGGGGGTGAGGGGGGGGGGGGCGTAGCCCCCCTCAAGTTAGTGATAACGGTAAAAAGTCATATCCCCCCCCATGACAAAAACCTAAATACGCCACTGATATATATAACTATATTAACCTATGATGCACAATATTTGCGCAATATGCAAATTAATATAAATAATAATCAACAATAATAATAATATTAATTACGATACCGCTGGTCACAACTTACACACTAGACATACGCACGCTCCACGACTTAGTACGGACGCACACAAAAGTGCGGGCACGTGTAAATACGTGCGACGGGTGGCGATGAGAATCACACCCACACACAAACTATTATAATAACAGATCGACGATCGACGCAACTTTAATATAATAATAAAATATATAATATCGTAGATATGCGGCACAATATACAGACTGGATTTGTCGATCGTCCCACAGCGACAACGTGGAAAACAAATTTGAGACGACACCCACGGTCACAGCAAACTATACCGGACGACGGTGGTGAACATACAGGATGGCCTGAGGATGGCCGGACCGCTGGAGAACCGGTGGTCAGCGATGCCGGTCGCCAAAAGTTTGCGCAAGCGCACTTCGGCGTCGGACAGTCAGCGGGGTGACCAGACAGGTGTCAAACGGTCACACTGCTAGTCACGGGCGCGAAAAACGGCTCAGGTTCAAGCGACAAGCAGTGAGTAACACGAATTGGTTCGTTACTTTTCGCGTGACGATAACGTCGATAACGACGTTGGACCGCCGACGATCCAAACCATGTTATAACGCCGTTTTATTGTGAGTAACACGAAAATGTTCATAACTTTAAGCGTGTAAACTCGTAATAGTACGTCGTGCGCTTTGAGATTAATTATGTCATCGGTCTGACGTCGTCATGGTTATCACGGAAAGTAACGTATAACAAACTTTAGTTACGCGCAATAGAACGGCATAGGTTTTGAGATTAATTATGTCGTTGTGTTTTGTCCGAATCGGCGTGTTTTGTCCCCGTCAGCCGCCAGACACTGATTCTAGTGGCCGGCTACAAAGTGTCTCGTCTGAAAGCGCTCTAATAACTCACTACAATAGAACGGCGTGCGCGTTGAAATTAATATTGTCGGCGGTCCGACGTCGTCGTCGTTGCGAGAAATGTAACTTATAATAACTTCGAGTTACTCGTAATAAGTTGATGCGTGCGCTGAGTTTAATTATGTCGACGGTTCAACGTCTTTGACGTCACGATAAAAGTAATGTATAAATAACAAGTTCTAGTAACTCGCAATAGAATGGCGTGCGCGTTGAGAATAATTATGTCGGCGGTCCTACGCCGTCTTCGTCACAAAAAAAATTAAGGTACAACAAACATGAGTAACTCTTAATAGAACAGCGTGCGCGTTAATATTAATTATGTCAGCGGTTCAACTTCATTGTCGTCCACGAGAAAAAAAAAGTATTACAATTTCGAGTTACTCGTAATAAGTTGACGTGCGCGCTGAGTTTAATTATGTCGACGGTTCAACGTCTTTGACGTCACGATAAAAGTAATGTATAACAAGTTTTAGTAACTCGCAATAGAATGGCGTGCGCGTTGAGAATAATTATGTCGGCCGTCCGATGTCGTCGTCGTCACAAGAAAAGTAACCCATATCAATTCCGAGTTACTCGTAATAAATTGATGTGCGCGCCGAGTTTAATTATGCAGTCGGTCCGACGTAGTCATGGTTTACTCGAAAATTAACGTATAACAATATTTAGAGTTACTCGTAATATTACGGCGTGCGCATTGCGATTAATATTATCGGCGTGCCGACGTCGTCATCGTTACGAGAAAAGTAACGTATAACAAACTCGAATAACTCGCAATAGAACGGCGTGCGTGTTGATATTATAATACTGTCGGTCGTCCAACTTCGTTGTCGTCACGAGAAAAGTAACGTATGATGCATAATATACAAAAAATATTATAATTAAATCTCTAAACCAGGTTAAGTAAACAATCATAATATGTAACAGGACATTTTAACAATATAATTAGTATAATTTTGAGCATAGTCAGTAGGTATAATCTAACTAGGTCAAACTTAATATCGATATTACCGATTGTGTTTCGATTGTAAAATTTATATTTAAAGAATATGTGAAGACAGAAAAGGGGTCAGTTATTGGCGAGAGTCGTGTGACTCGCCACTGGACGTCAAAGTGTTTATAATTAATTTGTGTACGTCGGTGATCGGCGTTTACGACAAAGTGGCGCCCAACTCGTGGCTTGTGATTCTACGATCTGTGTGTGTGTATGTGTACAGTGTACACAGTATACATGGATTTTTTTTCTGAGAATTTTTGCGTGACTTAGTACCTCAACGGTTGAGGCTCAACCTTTGCACTGCTTGTGTGTGTGTTATATATTATACACGTTATTTTTGATTCAAGATTTGTGTACCTATATGTGTGTACACGGATTTTTGAATTTACGTGAATTTATGCGTGATTTGGTACCTCAACCTTTCCACAGCTTGTGGAATCTATATACCTAGACGATATTTTTGACTCAATTTTTTGGTACCTCAAGACTCGAGTATTTTTAAAATTTTTTTTTAAGTGTATTTATTTGGGTATATTGTCCCTTAGCACAATTTTCGCGAATACGAATTTTTGGGCAAAGTGTAAATTCGATATTTTGACTTGATATGTACCTATTATATATTTATGCGATATTTTGACTTAGCGTGTATGTGCATTCATACGGTATTATTGCCTATTTTTGAGATTAGGTACCTACGTTTTGAAGAAATACAATATTAATGTTCACATGTGTGAGTGACATAACTTTAAAGTTTCGTATTTAATATTTTTTTTTTTTTTTGGTACCTATTTGATTAATAATAATTAATAATTAATAATTAATTATATATTCCACATGCAAAATATAAATCTAGAGTTGCTACAATTATTTTTGTAGGTTAGTCGTACAAAAAAAAATTCAAATTTAATAGTTTAAATATTTTAATTTTCATCAGCCATTAGATAGAAAAAAAAAATTATAATGTCATAATATAAATGATAAATTTTTATCATAATAAATTTTTATTTTACAATAGAAACAAAAAATCTTAGAAAAATATTCTGTGCATGAGAGATATTTTGATTTTGAGCTCAAATAGTCAGTGTAGTATATTAGATTTGCATACATATATTAACCGAGAGCACCATACAAAGAAAAACTATAATGTTTTAGGACCATTTGAAATTTATTTATATAAATAGTATTGCATTGCATTTTAATAATGTCTTATTATATTAATTTAACAAATAATAAAAAATTGTCTTAATATATTATTATGAATAAAAAAAAATGTGTGAATAAAAATAATATCTTATATTTATTTATTTTATCTTTTTAATACATAATATACCTTATTATCTTTAATTCAATGATATATTAGTATTAACTATGTTTTTTTCTGTCTATAATAATTATTAGGTTTTTAGAAATGTATAAGTTATATTTAGCTCATCAATTTACCAAAATATATTATCTAATGGAACTTTTAACATACCTATATCATAAATAATTACATAATAGTACATACGCGTGTAACAATCAATATTGTAAGATTATAGCTCAATAATATTTTTATTGATCTAATATTTAATAATCAAAACTGCATATTATTCATTTTTCTCTAATGCTACATTGTTTTTTTCCTTTCCTGTGTTAATTGTTTTATTATTGATGTTTATACTTTAGTAACTTTAAATAAAACAAAAATGTTATTATCATACCTTTATGTTATTGGCTTATGGCAACATATTTCTCATTTCAATATGAAACTATCAGTTCAACAAATTGTTAAATTTTTGCCGTGTAAGCAAATTGCTGTAATTACATATTTATAAGTAAGTAGGTATTATTATGTCATATAACTTTTAAATGACACCTTTATTTTACATCTTTAACAACATTTTATTATTTGTATACAAGAATAATGTAAAATTTAACTTCTATTAAAAATGTATATATATTTATTTTATTTTATCATTTGTAATTACTAATTATGTTGACACATATTTACTTTTACCTGATTGTTGACTTGAGTTTTATACTTTTATTTATCAATAACGTGTAGAATTGAATAGGTTTGCATATTTTTTAACCTTGGCATTGATAATTGTAATATGATTAAATCCCAGATAGCAAAAATATATTTTATTAAGATTTAAAAAATATTATTTTTATGATGATATGATTTAATAAATGTTTTTTTCTTCATTTTTTTGATTAAAATAATATTTAAAAAATATTTATAAAATGTCAGTTGGCCACGAGATTATCGTTTATATGATATTTTAAAAATAATGTAAATAAAATGTTATTTTTATAATATTATAATATTATTTTTATTTTATTATTATTTTAATATTCTCATTATATGATTATTTAAAGATTTTAAATATATTCATACATTTATAAATATAATATGTTTACCTAAACTAATTAATTTATAACATAACTCACAGGGTTATTATTACTTACAGGTATATAAATAATATATTATACATAGGTATATTTAATTACATAATATATATATTATCTATATTCTATATGATTACCTATATTGTATATTACCAATTTTTCAATCATCATTTTTATTAATATGAATAAATAGATATACAGTATCCCCCTTTTTTATTATTTGTCAAGTACGACAAATAATTTTAATATCTTCAAGCATAATCCAATTAGTCTTCTACTTATTACTTTTTAGCACAATCCTCCAATTATTTACTTATTATAATATAATATTATACCTATTGGCATAATTATAAAGTATACATTTAATAAAATATACTTTTTTTCAACCATTATAGGTTGGCTCACAACATTCTAATTGATAAATAAAAATATTATATAATATATAATTATATTACTAAACATTTTTTACAAATTATTTGACGGAGCAAATGAAATATTTTATTTTTATTAATAATTCTACAATTAACTATATAATACATTAAGGTTGATTGAGACGGGATTTGGCGCCAGCAATAAAAATTTTCATTGGTGTTTCAACATCAATTGTATTACAATTTTTAAACTTTCCAATTTTATTTATTGAATCTGACACACATTCAAATATAATAAACTATAAACTGAAAAAATATATTTGGTTAATTTATACGTAGGTTAGTATATTGGTATCATAGGATAAAAATGTAAAATAAACTTCGAGAAGAAATTGAATATAAAAGAATATATTATGTTATCATCTTTCTTACCGAATATTAAAGAACATGTGGCCAAAACTGAGAACTCTTTTTTTGTCCCTTGTAACTAAATTCCTTTAGTAGTTCATCAGTGAAAAGAAATCTCAATATTGTTCTAACTGTACCTCCTATGTTGTTGCGAGCTAACCGTGACAGTTCTTCTACCTGTAATCATATTTTAATTTGTTCTTTTAGTTGACTTTCAAATTGTTATTATTATCATTTTTTTACCTGAATACAATTCAATTATTTATAAGTAGGTACATCTGTATTGAAAAAATTTAATAACTCCCCAAAAAATTATAAAGATAGCCCATACAAAAAACCCAGTAAGTTACTTAGGTCAAAAGATTTAGAGACCTCTTTATATGTTAGTTATTACTCATTATTATTATAATAAATAACTCTCACCATTTTTTTTTTTATCTGGATATCAGTTAATTTTTCTTCAAATATTGAAAGATCCTCTTCTGTTTTCAACGGTAAATTACAAAGTATGTGTTGTAATACATGATCAATGCCTTCCAATGTTGTTTCGTGAAGTTCAAATATATTTGTCTTATTTGTCATACATTTTTCAATATTTTCTATTCTTTCGGTCATAGTTTTTATTTCATACCATGTGTTTAATGTGGTTCTATTTATCTTATTCAGTATGTCTGTTAACATATTTAATGATTTTAAATATTATGCATTTGGTTTTTAGATAATAGTTAGTGGTGTCACTTCTGTTTTCAATTGGTGGGGGGGGGGGGGGGAGGAGTTTTGACCAGCTCAAATGGGTAACTCAGGTTGACTGCCACTAGACCCGTATATGAGTCACACAATGTTTACTATTCATTTTTTGAGAAAAATTTGATTTTATTATAACCTTATTTTATTATTATATTAAAATGTTACTGATAAAGAATTGATTCCAAAATCAATAAAAACGTGACCCACCAGTGTGCCACTAGTGT
Source organism: Diuraphis noxia (assembly GCF_037042655.1). Classification (NCBI taxonomy): domain Eukaryota; kingdom Metazoa; phylum Arthropoda; class Insecta; order Hemiptera; family Aphididae; genus Diuraphis; species Diuraphis noxia. The sequence goes on along the minus strand of NW_028301715.1, from coordinate 32,238,047 downwards.
TTCATGAATTACACTTTGTGATGCACAGAAACAAAATAAAAATCAGGCATAACCCATATATGTGTCACATAAACAATTTGGCAAGTATGTCCAAATTGTCATGGCAGTCAATCTGTTAAAAAAAAAGAGGTCTATATATTATTTATTACAAAATGTATCATTGTGACAATAATTTCTTAGTACTCAATAAAATAGGCATGTTTTTGTGCTAATAAAACATAATAATCATTATAAAATGGAAACAACTGGGGACAGCCCATCGGGCTGCTTTGAAAATTAGACAGGAGCAAATGCCCAACTTGCCACCAGTCTGCCCCCAAATGAAACCACTAAATGGTTATTAAATTAAGTAATAAACTGTAAATTTCATACTATTATACATACCTAATTCTGAGTTATCAACTGTAGCACTGGTCCTGGAGACTTTAAAGGGCGACGAGGATGTATAAATAACTTCTTGTGCATCATCTTGAGCAACTGAAAAAAGGATAATTGACATAATCATTAGAAGTTTTTTAATTTTTAAAAATCATCTTTACAATAGTATTATTACATACATACTAAGTACTTCGGCAGCTGGTATTAACTCTGGGCTCAAAGATAGCTCATTAAAAAAAATCTAATTGTCTTTTAACTGATTGGTTGCTCAATAATACTTTATCAATAATAATTTTATTCCTAGAAGGTGGAGTATCTATAAAGAACAATAATTATAAATAAATAGTATAGGTATACTGATTAAAAATAAAAATTAAAGTAATAGGATGTCTAGAATGTTGATGTTGTAAAAATAATAATAAGATGTTTAAAATTTAACCAAATATGTGGTATATATTATTTTTTACTAATTCAAAAAATCTTAATTTTAAAATCTTAACTACGCTATCGCTGTATATTAAACATTAAGTTGTACTAGGTACTTTAACATTGACCTGTCACAATAAGTGAAATAAAGTGATCAGGTTTACTGTACAATCTATATATATGTTATCGGCAAAGACGTAAATTAAGGAATTAATGTTAATGACTAGTCAATAACGATATTTCCGATCAAATTAGGCAGTACACGATATTGACTAGTAAATATCGTTAATGTCTATTATAATCAGTCGATGATGCAATTAGAAATATCTCCTAGGTAATGACAATAACTCCGGGATTTTTCAGGCATAGTTAAAATAAATTAATAACAATATTAAAATAAATTAATAACAATATTAAAATAAATTACTATGTAGGTACGGAGTATGGCATGCTAAAAAATAGGTTCACTAGAGCACAACTTGTTCCGTGTCCTGAAAATATATTGAATTATGAAAAAACAATCGCGACTGCCGGAGTAAAAGAAATTACGGTTTGTGAGGCTGCTGGATATGGAATCGCGGGATCACAAGGCTATACAGGATGTATTTGCAAAACCAAATGCAAAACTAATAGATGCGCATGTAAAAAAAATAATGTTTTATGCAATTCAAAGTGTCACGGCATAACAGATTGTGAAAATAAATAATTATTAATTATGTATAATTTATCTTGTATTTATACATTTCTGACCTAATTAAAATATTTTGTTAAACATAATTATCAACATTGCCTATCAGTATTAGACATTAAAATAAGTTCCTAGTCATAGTTCTAAATGTGTTAACAAAATATTTAAATTTTAAAACCTTGCCTATGTTGTCAGTTAATTCCTAGGCATTGACAATATCGACTACTGATGTTAGGAATTTATAATATTGGCTAGGCATTTACGTTATTAACTAATTTACATCATTGACGGTAACATATACAACTATGTGTAAGAAATAAAGACAGCTTATTTCACTGTTGTGTCCTACATTCCTACCATGTGGGCCTATAAACAAACTAAATAATACATGCAGTGTACTGATTATAATTTTCATACCAATATGTATGTTATCTGGATTATTAAGCTCATTGTCACAATTAGTATTCTCTTCAATTTCCCCACATGAACCTGAGAATCAAACAGTAATTTTAATAAGTACCTACTATTCTAATGGGTAGATATACAGGGTGATTTTTTTATCATGAACCACTCATTATTTCAAAAAACATTGATGTTTTTGAAAATATTTTTTTACAAAATTTCGTGTTGTTAAAAAAACAACATTTTCATTAAAAAATTATGTTTTTTTAATATTTTTTATCTTTATAATTTTTTAAGTCTTTTACTTTTTTGAATGACAACCTAGAGTTTTAATTTCATATTCTAAAGCAGAATATTTTTCTAAGTATTTTGATACGTAAAAATCGAATTTTAGTCGAGTAGTTTATGAGTTATAAATATTTAAAGTTTAGATTGGCGGAGTGGAGTGGTACGAGGTTACCCCGCAAAATGTTTGTCCACTACTCCGCTTGTCTAAACTTAAAATACTTATAACTCATAAACTACTCGTCCAAAATTCGATTTTTACGTATCAAAATACTTAGAAAAATATTCTGCTTTGGAATATGAAATTAAAACTCTAGGTTGTCATTCAAAAAAGTAAAAAACTTAAAAAAATGTAAGGATAAAAAATATTAAAAAACATAATTTTTTAATAAAAACGTTTTTTTAACAACATGAAACTTTGTAAAAAAATATTTTCAAAAACATTGATATTTTTTGAAATAATGAGTGGTTCATGATAAAAAAATCACCCTGTATATAATATTTTTATTTTTCAAAATTACCTAGACTTTTAATGGAATCTGGAATCCATGCTGGTTTTTTAATTGCCTTATTTTTTTGAATTGTTGCCATTTTATTATATTTTTTTTTTGTTGCATTCTTTTGCCTAGTTCTGATTTCATCATCTGTTTCATATGGTGAAGATGAAACATTCAAAGTATTTTCAGACTTTTTTGTTTCGGACCTTAGCCTGAAAATAATCATCTGAAAAATATAAAATTATTTTATTAACATAATAGACAATAGCAATAATATGTATTCTTTAGTATTATTGTATATTATAATATTACCTAAGTCCTTGCACATTTTTTTTTTAATTGATAAATACTCAAAATCATATTTATTTGGTATTAATCTTTGTTTTATAAAGTGATTTGCGTTTTTTTTTGGCCAAGCAGATTTATTTTCTTTGACCCAAAATGATGGCACAACTGCAACTCCATTGTCATCAGAAAAATTTACAACTGACCACATATTATACTGAAATATAGTAAATATTAAAATAATAAAACTGCCACACTTTAAATAATTTTAAATTTATTAAATATATTGTTTAAATAGTTATTAATAAATGAATATATGTACTATAACTTAAATTAACATTAATACCAACTTATGATAAATATAACTAACAATCTTTATACTTGATTACTAACAACAAACGTTAAATATAAAATATTAATAACTATTAATTATGCATTACAAGAACTATGAATTTATGGTAAAGCTATTAACACATTACTGTCAGATAAAATCATTTTTTTTTTAATCTCATTTATAGGATAGCAGTAGAGCTCATGACTTAATGTATTAACATTATAAATATCTAATTCTGAAGATTTAATCGGTTTATCAAATAAAATATCTTTGTTTTGAAATTGTTTACAAATTAAAAATATTGCATCATTTTTATCTTTAACTATATTGAAGACTTTAATTATGTTACCGCTACATGTTAAAAGTCAACTTTTAGCTTTTGTATTTAATTTAATAGTAAATGTTTTCATTTTTAAGGTAGTATACTGGGATCCTTGTATATTTTGTATCAATGGTCCACATTTATGAAATCCAGAAAAATTAAACACGGATATTTCTTTTTGAGAATCTAATTTCAATAAACTTATTTCGTTACTTCTTTTAACAACTTGTATAAGTGGCTTGTCTGGCTTCCGTATCATGTTCTTTAGAGTACTCATGTAATTCTCGAATGGAAATGTAGAACAATTGTCCAATGGACCGAATTTAATATAGTCATCACATATATGCGTTAATCCATGGACATTGTGCGATATAAGGTGACGACCATACAAATTTTCGAAGGTTTTAACAAAATTATCCAACAGTTTCTTAGCAATATTAATATATTGTGCATAGTCAGGACTCAATAATATTGTCATTGCTAAACTTAAATCAAAAAAGTGGTTCCAGTGTTCCTTTAATACAACAGATTTGATAGCAGAAGAACCCAAATACGATAAAAATGTACAAAATTCAGTAGCTTTCCAGTTTTTTATATGAGCCAAACTTCTTGGTTTTCGATTGATTTCGCAAGGTATACTGACTCTTAGACCTATCAGTATTTTAGATATTTGTTCTATTTTCCAAGATGGATAACGTATAGGCCCTGGGCCTTTAATCCATAAATACATCATTTTTCTAACCACACCATGGCAGACTAAATGTTGATAACCCAATGAAAAATCCGCAACAGTGTTAAAATATGGTACTGTAGTTAATATAGAAGTATTTCCAGTATGATATTCCTTATCAAACTGAGAAATATAATTCTGATGAATTCTCTTGGATGGTCGATTATCTGGTGTTGTATATGGAAAACACATTCTATTCAATAAGTGTTCTCCTTTATGCTCACATCTTGAACAAGAAGAGAATCCAGCATGTCCTTTAGTTTTTAATATGAATGATTTAGCCGGAGCGTCACAGCATAACACATCCAACATAACTTTAAAGTTTTTTCCATTAATTTCAATACCATTGTTGTCCAGAAAATTTATTTCTTCTACAAAATACTTTAGGAATGTATTGCTGTCCATGGGTTTTCTATTTCCACAGTAAATCCCTACTGGAAATATGTTACTTCTATTTGGCTGTATATAAGCAAGTATTGGCCAAAATTCTTCAGCAGTTGATTTAAATAAAGGCAAACCATCTATTCCTGCAACAATATGGATCACTGAAGCATTTTTTAAATTTAATGGAATATTTTCTTTAATAGCATTAGCTAAGCCAAAATGGTAATAGTTTCCAGGTTCTACCGAGTGAATATTTAAGATGTTGATTGGTTTAGTATGTAAGATTGTTCTTGAATCTTTAGGCAAATATTCAAAACAAGTGTGTTGCTTTAAAATACCTAATAAGCCATTAAGAGCATTTTGAGATATTTTAAAGTTAACAGCCCATTCAGCAACTAATGAAACAAAAAATGATGTTTTACCATACTTATTTGAAGTAGAACAATTATCTTCATCTGATGAAGACTCAATAACACTAACATCTGATAGTGTGTCACCCAATTCGGTCACTAAATTGTGATCAACTGATTTATTCGGGGATTTATTAATACTTCTCTGTGAAGGCGCAACACAAACATTGTCCACAGATTTAACATTAGTAACCAAATTTGCTTCTGGAATAATGTTTATTCCTGTTGAATGAGCAGTCAAAGATACATTTTTGTCAATTGTAGTAGCTAATATAGGTATAGATGTATTTTTGGGTTCTTCATTGACTCTTCTTCTCTTAGAACGCATACTTAGGTTTGACTTATTTTGATAAGACATTATCGCTACTTATACAATAGTAGGTACCTACAAGATCAGGCATATATATACAGTATATTAAGATACAAATATGTAAGTGCCTAGGTAAAATTCTTGTTAAATACCTATGCCATCTACCTAACATTTAGTGTTAATAAGTATGATATTTACCTATAAGACTATAAGCATACAATTTTATTTAGATACAAGTCTATTGGCTAGTCTTTAATATTGTGTAAGTAAAGGTAGAAATCATACTTAATAAATTTCAAAATTTGGAATACCTAATTAGTAATAAATAAATAATGTTAAAGTAACTGATAAATTATTTTTATTAAGTATCAGATTATTGGTTGTGGCTTACACTCATATAAATTAAGATCTTAACTCTAATAACACAGAGACATTACTATTATGGGTTTTTAATTCTTAAAAGCTTACTATTAGTATTTATTATGTTATATTATAGTTATTATTATATGTGCTGTTATGATTTTTGAAGATGGAAACTTCCAAAGAAACTTTATCTTAATTAATGACATAAGTACCCAGAGATATATCTATTACCTTCTAGTATTCAATACTACATTATCCAAAAATATAATAAAAGTATAGTACCTACCTATGTGTCAATTCAATATGAAAACAAGATTAATTGTACCTACATAAAAAAAAAAAATATTTTTCTATTTTACATTTGTAATAATTAAAATACATGTTTTATCACATAATAACTGCTATTAATAATCAATACAGAATACCTACACAAAATATGTATAAACAAATATATATGTACCTAAACAAATTATGTATAATTAAAATCCTTGGTAGGTATATATTACTGATATTATACAAAATAAATACTATAAATTCTGTATAAAATATTAAATACAATGGTACATATTTATAAAATAATTGCAGATTACCTATTATTTATTAATATAATATGCAATTCTGTATGTGATTTAAAAGTATTTAAATGCCTAGTAATAACTATAGGGTTGACTTATGATAAAATATGTTATATAAAAAGTATTGTGAGTTACATCTAGTTAGTTTACATCTAAATAACCTATTAAATATAAAATAACTATACAAAACTTAAAACCTTGATCACTTACCTATAAGAAACGAAGGATAGCAATCCCACAATGGCAGTTAGCACTATAATGCACAAATGTTTAATAAATATAATATAGGTAGACGATTAACGGCGAACAGTTTTAGTTAAATACGAACATTAAACGTTATTAGTTTATTACTTATTAAACTACGAAAACAACTTAGAAAATTGAATGATTTTTCGATCATGGAAACAAAATATTATAATGCTTTATATTTTCAAGCTGCCGTCGCGCGTCGCTGCCGATAATGAACGATTATAACTTATAAGTATTTTAGTATTTAGTATTTACTATTTACTCATTGAATCTATGACAGTTGGCCGCGGCTGTATCTGCAGTATGGCTTATCGTAAATACGTGTATTTTGACGACTATACCACGAAATAGGAATTAGCAAAATCCGCACTGTTGTCAGTGTTATCGTCGTTTAAAATATCTATAAATATCCTAAGAATTATCATCGATAATAATCTACGTTTATAATATCATTATATATATTATTATTACAATATTATTTAGTGATGGCCGATGGGCGGTAACGAATAATTTGTACTATAATCCATTATAAATGTTCGGTTATTCGTATAAACTTTCGAATAACCATTCGAATAATAAAGGACATAACTGAATACAGTAATTTTTTTTTTTAATTATTCAAATTATCTGTACTATCTAAAAAAACCGAGGGAATAATTATTGAATTAAATAGGTAATGCGCTTAGAAATTCTAGTAATAATATACCAAATATACCAAATAAACGTTTAAACATAATACTATATATTATAGCTGACCACTATTATAGTGACCAGTTAGACAAACAGTCTGGAAATGGATATAAAAAATTATGATAATTATTAAAACAAAAATATTATTTTAATTAAATTATATTATTATAGGGAGGTAGCCATTTTAATATTTAATATAATATGCTGTAAAAATTATTTGAACAGTTCATTGTTCAATAACACTTGAATAAACCCATCTTTGGAACATTATATACATATTTTTATATTAATTTATGTAATTTTTGTTTTTGATAACCATAATAATAATCATATTATGTCCAAAATATTATTTTATTATTTCGATTATAATGTCATAACCATATTATATTCAAAATATCATTAAAACAATGCATTATTAACATTATAATAAAATATCTTCAAAATAATATAATATTATTACGTTTATGACATTCTATTAATATTTTACATTATATTAATATTATACAAATAATATTATTTTACATTATATTAATATATTTTTTTAAATATTATTTTTCTGATGAAAATATGATATAAATAAAACATTATCATTACGAAAATGCTATCTGGGATGCATGTGACGAAGTAATAAACCAAGCGATTCAAACAAAAATCATCGTCCATTGCCGAAACACCAATACACAACAATTTTCGACCAATCTATGGACTAGAACGAAGACTACTACATATTTTATATTCAACGATCACTTCTTCGGGAGAAGACCATCAACTTCTATTTAATTTTATGTACAAAACCCATGTGATGTAAATTTCATTCAAAACTGAAATAATTATTTAAAAATATGAGGACATATTTTGTGTTACATAGGGGTGTGTTATTGTATAATGCATAATATACAAAATATATAATATTTAAATCTATAAACCAGGTTAAGTAAACAATCATATTATGTAACAGGAAATTTTAACAATAAGTTTTTGTAAAGTGTTTAATAAAAGTGCTTATAATTAATTTGTTCGTTAATTTGTGTATGTCGGTGATCGGCGTATACGACACGTATAACAAACTCGAGTAACTCGCAATAGAACGGTGTGTGCGTTGAGAATAATTATGTCTTTGGTCCTATATCGTCGTCGTCAAGTGAAAAGTAACATATCAATTTCAAGTTACTCGTAATAAGTTGATATTGTGTGCGCTGAGATTTATTATGTCGGCAGTCCGACGTCGTCATGGTTTACTCGAAAAGTAACGTATAACAAGTTACTAATATAAATAATAAGAGTTACTCATAATAATAGTGCGGTGTGCGCTTTGAGATTCATTATGTCGGCGGTCCAACGTTGTCGTCGTCACGAGAAAAGTAACGTATAACAATTTCGAGTTACTCGTATTAAGTTGATGTGCGCGCTGATTATAACTATGTCATCGGTCCGATGTCGTCATGGTTTTCTCGAGAAGAAACATAAAACAAGTTAGAGTTACTCGTAATAGTACGGCGTGCGCGCTGAGTTTAATTATATCAGCGGTCGACGTCTTCTATGTCACGAGAAAAGTAACGTATAACAAATTCGAGTAACTCGTCGCGTGACGATGACGACGAAGCCAAGAAGCATTGCTGACATAATTAATAACATTGCGCACGCCATATTATTGGGTGTAACGCGAATATATTATACGTTACTTTTCGTGTAACGATGATTACGTCGGACCGCTAGCAATCGAAAAAATGTGTTTTGCATGCGACTTGTCGAAAGGGAAAAGACGTATATCATTCGAACCGAGACAAATAAATTACCACTGCGATGAGGCCGTAATATTGTGAGTAACACTAACTTTTAATACGTTACTTTTCGCGGGACGTTGACGACGTCAGACCGCTTATATAAAGTTATGCATTATTTCGGTATAGTTATCTCATTTCATTATTGCCCGATGCCCTGATATGAACAGATTGTATACAAGGGCATCGTTGATATAAAATTAGTATTATATTATAAACCTAGGTATCTATGGATTTCTCTTATTGATTTAGTACAATATAATCCATCAATCCATGGCGATTGTCAAAGTCGTCGCGGAAGACGCAGTCGATTAAATATTCTAACATTTCAATTAGATAGCAAAGTAGACATGAACGGAAAACATCCTGCTTTCCGTTTAATCTTTTTTTTTTCATAAATCACATTATTTTTAGACTTCAATTCAAATCAGATATGCGTTTCCATTTCAGCGTCGGAGTGCATACACGTCGCAGACTCTAACAAAGCCCAAAATAATTGATATTTAAGGTAAGTTTGTTTTAATAACAATTTTTTTGCGGCTTAATGTTGTAAAAGAATTGAGCTACATGTTCGTACATTTTTACAATGGTGATGTTTTCAAAGAGTTCTTCACCTATGCATTTGAAACTAAAAACTACAATAGGCACTTAAAACATACTTTATATTGTGACTTTTTCAAATTTTATAAAATATTCCCTTGAACCCAAAATGTCAGACTTATTATGGCCTTTTACAATTTTTTAAGTAAATGCAAGACTGTCATATTTTGATACGTGGCTGTATTGCATACAGAAATTGATTTTCAGACATACCAAAATATGGCAGTATTGAATTTAAGCTATGTTTATTTTTATGTCATATAATATCCAATATAGTATATAATATAAAATATTATTGACTGTTAGTTTTTTTGAAATTTGATTAAAATTGTTGTGTTATAATTTATAATTGTACAGGCAATATATATATAAGGATGAAAATTAATCATTTAATAGTTGTAGGTATGTAATCAATATCTTTAAAAATAATTTTATATTAAATTAAATAACACAAAATAAAATACTACTTGTCTTTAAGTCAATAAGCTTATTTTTATGTATCAAAGTAACAAATAATATGACAAATTAAAAAAAGAATATTCTATACTGATAATGACTATAAAATTATCAAATGCTTTTGAACAACAAGAGTACAAGACTAAAACATTTTTTATTATTATGTTTATTAAATTGAATAATTTATTATTATTTTAATAATATAGGTAATACTTGTTTGAAATACAATGTAAAATAAAAGTTTACTCATTATAATTATCATGGCCTTATGTTTAATAATATTATGCTACCTATGGCTGTAGGTAATATTAGGCTATAGGCTAATTTCATAATGTAATGTATGTTTGATAATTTTATTTTTATTCAAAACTATAATTTCTTGATAATATTTGCTTGCCCATAAGTTGTTTAAATTGTTGTAAAAACAATTTATCAGGGAATTATTTTTTAACTTTAATTAATTTAATATCTCTCTATAAAACCATTTGACCGATAGTATTTTTATTAAAGTTGTTACAAAAATCTTTACTATGACACCTTGTTCTAGTTAAAATGTCATCAAATTCTGATTTTAGACCTTTTTTATGATGTTTCTGAGCTTTTATTTTCCTTCCAGTCCTTGTCTTTAATACTATTATCAAAATTTCAAAATCTTCATTATCTAAATATGTAAACAGAATACAAACTGTGTTATAACATAAAGTTCATATAAACACGAGATCAAGATAAAATTATTATTTACTATTAGAGTCGATTATTTTATCACACCAAGTTTCCATTGACGCCTACTAGCTCAATGAAATTTTGTGAACTTTCATTTGATTTGTTTGAATGTGTTATGTGTGGTTTTCAATGGTAAATCGTCTGAAAAAATATTATAATAATATAGCTTGTAAAAAAATGCAACTGTGTAGCTGCTAAGTACCTACTTACTGTCCTCATATTCATGTACTTATCACTGAAGGTGTAGTATTTAACCATCCAATATTACTTTGTTTGTAATATTAAATTCTGCATTTTTAATAGCTGTTAATATTTTCATAGAACAATAACACAATTAAATTAAAATTTATGGTTGATAAGGTTTTGTACGTTAGAAATTATCAAAAAATGATTAATAGAATGAATTACATTCGGTATTTATTAAGGTATACAATATTATACAAAATGTATACAATAAGCCAACAACTGACATAGATTAATATATTATTACCTATTTATACATTATATTTATAATTCATATTGCTGAAAAGTTAAACCATTTAAAATTCAATTCAATTTTTACAGATTTATAGGTAAACAATTTTATAATTATTTTATATGGTGTTTCTTTTTTTTATTGAGCATATTCACATCGACAACAAAGGCCATTAGTTACACTTATTTACAATAATGATATAATATAATATGTAGGTACTGATACAATGGTAAGTTATTTAATTAATATAAAACATTTTTTTTATGTATATAAGAATGAACAATTTTGTTTTTCTTAAAAAAATAATTATGTCTAGGTTTTTTTCATGAATAGGTTATTTGATATTTTACGTAGGTACCTAATTCAATAATTTATTACAATTGCATTTATTATTCATTTTCTAAAAAAAACACAATATAATATCAAAAATTCATAAATAATAAATTGGAATAATATTTTTAAATTATCGAAGTAAAATAAATAAACACTAATACAAGTAATTATAATTAATCTTTACGTTATTAAAATAAAAACGAACCGGTAGGTATCCGAGTTCAAGTAGTTAACTTGTTGTGGTTAGTGAACTAGTGAAGAAATAATAAGATCTTGAATGAAATATTTAAAACATAAATTAATACATTATAGTCAAAGTACCAACTAGATTCACTTTCTGATCGAACGAGGTACTGAAGTCAAATATCAAAGCACTTTTACTGCCCCAAAACGTGATGACAGACACCAGACACAAAAAAAAAAAAAAAACACACATCATGGTTAAATCAATACATTCATCGTTCCGCTGAGAATCTAAAAACACACACATCATTGTAAATTCAATACATTCATCAATTCGTTCAGAATCTAAAATGAATAGGTCAGAAAATATTGTTGAATATTTTATTGAAATTTCAGAGATGGTATTCGTCAGTGAAGATTTGCCAACTAAATATCATATTCGTTGTGAAGCCTGTGTGAAATGTATTAACAATGTTTCAAAGATGAAGTTTTATAGTAGATTCAGATATTGGGTAAGTGATTTTCTATTTTTCAGTAGGTTTATTTTTATATTATTAATTTATTAATTGATCAGGGGATAGATTACTAGCAATTTTTAAATTATTCGTTTCTAACCACTGGTATAACACTATTCAAGTTATCAATAAAATCGTGATAAAAATTAGGAAATTGATCAGGTATAATAATTAAAATTTTTTTTTTAATAGTTTCCTCAATGATATTTAAATATTTTTCCAATTATCAGGTACGATGACCTGTAGGTACTATAGGGACTGGGAGTGTGAGAGTGGGGGCATAGAAGGATAAAGAGATAGGGGGGGAGAGAGAGAGAGATAGAGAGAGAGAGAGAGATAGAGTGAGAGAGAGAGAGAGAGAGAGAGTGAGATAGTGTGAGGTAAGGTTAGATTAGGTTAGGTAGGGCAGGGTAGGTACTATAGTGACTTGTAAAGAGAGGGCGAGAGAAGGATAGTGTGAGAGGAAGTGAGCGAGGTAGATAGGATGAAGGATAAGGAGATAAAGTGAATGAGAGGGTGCAAGTGTGAGAAAAACGGGTAGAGGGGGAATGTAAGACGAATGAGTGTAAGAGAGATAGGTGAGGGGGATGGTGTGAAAGTGATAGGGTATGAGAGAGGTAGTGTCAAAGGGAGATGATAAGGTTAGGTGGGGAAACAGAACAAAAGTGAGAGAGTATTGTGAGAGGTTATGAGAGTCAGTGAGTTAGGTGAAGGGGAGGGTGTGATTGAGATAGGAAGAAAGAGGGGTAGTGGCAGAGAGAGAGGATAAGGTTAGGTGGGGGGAAGGGGAATAGTTAGGTAGAATAGTTATGTTAACAATTCTGAATATGTAGGAAAGGATCTTAAATTGCAAAGGTCACTCGACCCTTTGAGTGATACTACCAGGTTAGGTAAGGTTTACAACCTTCGACTATGGGATAGAATAAAAAGAGAAGGTTGGTTAGGCCGATTAAGAGGATGTCAGTGGAATTTTTTTTCTCCGACTCATGCGCAATATATCAAATTTTTTGTTCACAATAATCTTAATAATTTCTAAAAATTAGAGAAAAATTAATGGTTAGATTTTTATCTAGGGCATATCATAGGCTTATTATACTTTAATTATTAAGTGAGTTATGAGTATTTTAAAGTATTCATAGCTCGCTTAAAATATAGCCTATAAGATGCTCTTAATAATAAGTATCTTAAAATTTTAAAAGAGGCCATTTTACTCTAATTTTAGAAATTATTATTATCATAGTGAACGTAATATTTGGTATGTTGTGCGTGGGTCAGAGAGAAAAAAAAGGAATGCACTGACATCCTCTTAAGTGTTATCAAGTCAAAAAAGCTCTTGATTGTTGATTGTTTGCATTATTAAAAGTCTTGAAAAAAGTATGACTTTGTCATTACATATTTTGTTAAAATATCACATCAATCAAACGAATATTATCTTTAAAATAACAAATTATATTTTTATATACAAATTTATAATTTCAATAAACATATTATAGTTAATAGTATTATTATGAAAAGTATTGTAATGCTCAATAAAAAAAAGTGTTTAAGTTGTTGTTTGATAAGTAAAAACATTTAAATATTATAAATTCTCATTCTCAAAATATTCATCTAAGGACATCAATTTCAAAATAAAATATTTGTATACTTTTGTTTAATATTACTTTACACGATTGTTCTATGATATTGATTAAAAAAATAAACTTGAAAGTAGGCGCATGATTGGAAGTAAAAGTTATAATTGATAACTGTAGAGCTAGGACTTTTATGCAGTTACTAAAAATTCATTAAATGTACGCAGTTAAATATGCCTTTAAAAAAATTACATTCTTTTATTACACTATAAAAATTACTTAATTAAATATTTTATGCATTTATCATATATTTATATATATATAGTGTGTGTCCCACAAAACAGGGTAGGTACACTTTATCAATCATTACCCTTTAATTATACGCTGTAATCAATCATAAATTCCTATATGACTTGAGATTCTTTTAACTCATATATTTTAGTGGTATCCATACAACTTGGTTTTGTTGTTTTTGTGATTGGCGTAGACTTCTACTTTTTGTTTCCCATGAGTATTTTTTATTTTTATTTTTGAATATATTGTTATGTTGTTTATTCATGAGACAGAGGAAATTAGAATTTTGTTTTTGTAGTCCAATGTAGTGGTTTAGTATGATCAGATGAGTCCTTCCTTGTATAAGGATTTCATGATTATGATCTGGAATCTGAATGGATAATCCAATTAATTTCTTGGTTTACAGCTTACATTTATTTATTTTTATAAATGAAAAATTTTTATTTTTATTTTATTGTTTTTGAACATTGATTTGCAATTAGATTATTAGTATTATTTTTAGGTACCTATTGTCTTGTAGAAATCTGTAAATGATGACATTTTAATTGGTTATTATGTTAAATTTTTATTTTTGTTGTATGGTTAACTCGTAATAATATGATTTTATTATTCTAACATGAATGATGTTTTCAGTTATTTTATTATCAAATATTAATTTTACTTTATATTTTAATTCTGATATTTATTTATTATTTTTAAATTATTTTAACCACATTTAGAGGTAGGGTGACTGATTCTCCACTTTAACCCATGTGTATAACTCAATATAAGTAGTTCATACTCAAATATGTACTATGTAACTATTACAAAACTATTTAACTATTACCAAATACTATGACTACCAAATGGCAAATTCTATTACAATTTACAATATAACATTTATGATATAAATTAATAAAAGAATATTATACTATTTATAGTTTATCCTTTATCCTTTATAATAATTCGTTGTAATTCTTAAAATTCTTTATCTTATTAATAATTATGTAATAACATGGAACAATAATAAAGAAAAATAAGTGACCAAATCACCATAGATATTTTAATATAGACTGATTCGGTCATTTTGATTCGTTTGTTCGCGACCGACCCACCTCTACCACTAAGCGCCTAGGGTTCCGTCGCCGGCTTCGCACGCGGTTCACGCGGTGTACCAGGTAAAACCCGGCGATCTCACCCATTTATAGTTTGAGAATAGGTTGAGGTCGTTTCGGCCCCAATGTCCTCTAATCATTCGCTTTACCGTATGAGACATCCTCCGTGTTACGAGCGGGTTGTTACCGCGCCGTACAGCGTGGAGTCCCACCGGCGTCCGTAAGCCCGCGAACGGGCGGGAAACATACATCGGCGCCAGCTATCCTGAGGGAAACTTCGGATGGAACCAGCTACTAGATGGTTCGATTAGTCTTTCGACCCTATACCCAGCTCAGACGATCGATTTGCACGTCAGAATCGCTGTGGACCTCCATCAGGGTTTCCCCTGACTTCATCCTGGCCATGCATAGTTCACCGTCTTTCGGGTACCAACGTGTGCGCTAAGGGTGCGCCCCCAGACTGCGGACCAGCGCGACTTTGATCGCCGGTGGGTTCGGTCGCTAGGCCATCGTCCGCACCGTAAACGGTTCACTTTCATTGCGCCAAACGTCTCACCATACTAATCGCGCCTGCCTGCCCCGCTCTGCATTCTCCTTCCGCCCGAGAATCGCCTCCACCATTCTGCCAAACACCAACCTCTGTTCCTCCGCCATCTCCTCGATGCGTCGCCTCCTGAATGCATAATCTGGGAGGAGCTCCTGCTCCGGCCCCAGGATGATATCTGGCACATCATTGGGTTGTAGTGGCCGGCCGACGCATTGCTCCATCTCCCGTCTGTCTTCTGCTCAGAATGGACAGTTAAATAACGTGTGCTCCACAGTGTCCTCCGGCTCTTCACAGTGCATGCAGTTTGGGTCAGCTGCCCTCCTCCTCTTCCACAGATAGTGCTGGTAGCATCCGTGCCCAGTCAATGCCTGGGCCATGTGAAATGTCATGGCTTCAAGTCTTGACTGATACACCCACCTTCTGATGTCTGGAATCATCTTCCTCGTCCACGCTGCCTTTGTCGTGTGGTCCCAAATCACCTGGCATTCGCGCAGTGTTGTCTCACGCTCCTGCCTCACCACCGTCGTGGTTTTTCAACGGCCCCAGTGGTCCCGGATCTCTTCCTCTTGACCGACTTTACTTCTTTCGAAGTCGAGGCTTCCAATTCCGACACGAGATCGACAATTGCCGGACCCTCTTTCGTCTTCTTCTTTTTACTTTTCTTCGACTTAATTTTCGGCTTATTTACTTCTTTTCTAGCGCCACTAGATCCGCTGGTGGCCTAGGAGCAGCGATGCCTAATCCGAGACGGGGCGATAGACGCTTATCACCCTCAGGACGGCTGCCCTCCGGGGCCGGATCAGATTTTCCGTAGTTCTTGCGGTTTTAGACACTTGGGTGGCCCACACCGGAGCCGCGTACAACAATTGGCTCTCGACCACCGAGGAGAGGAGCCTCCGCTTCCACTGACCCGGGCCCTTTACGTTTGGCGTTATCCTCGCCAGGGACACTGTCGAGCGGGAGGTCCTCTCAGCTATGGTCTTGATGTGGGGCGCGAAGGTCAGCCTATGGTCAAACATGACGCCGAGGTACCTCAGTTTCTTGGCTAGTTCGATGTGGTGCCCGCCAACCACGAGGCGAGGAGGGACGAACGCTCGAAATTTGGTAAGAAGCACCGCCTCGCTCTTGTGGTGCGCGAGCTCAAGGCCCCTGCTGTACATCCACGCATCGATCGCCTCCATTGACGACGTCCTCGAGTAGTTGGCCCGTCCTATCCACTCCGACCACGGTCACCTGGATTAAAGCTTACTATTCCATGACTTTTGCCTAAATAATTTTTTTGTTTAATTTATGCCCTGTTTTACTATTTGTGGAATTTCATTCCTTATTTCGTTTAGTTCCTTTAATAATTTTTATATGTTGTAAGGCATGCTTTTTCTGGAAATTCTGGTGTGCATTGTTGATAATATAGTATGTTATTGATTATGACAAATTGTCGTGATTTCCTTAATATGATTTTATTTAAATTTTCTTGGGGTTCATTAATCATTTTTGTTGTAAATGCAAAATTTATCTTTGAAATTTGATGGATTTATGTCGTACATTAGTACCTAATTAAGTGATTTGTCGATTCCAATGTTATTGTATTATAGCCCGTCTGATACTCTGTTTTCTTTTCCTTTCTTATGTGATATATCAAAGGTGAAATCTTATAGTTCGATATTATTTTTGAAAAAGAAACATTTGTTTGATATTATTGAAAAATTCATTTTGCCCATGATTATGAACACTTATGTTAAGTAAACTTTGTTGTTTGTTTCAGTTATTTGATCATTGTTGTTGTTTCTGGACATTTATTTTTTATCATTATTTTTTTTCTTTTGTATTTAAATCAGAATTATTTGTTAAGTGGGATATGAATTATATTCCCGATAATCTGCTATGGATTATGTTTTATTTATTATTAGTCATCATTTGGACTATAATATAGTTATAATATTTTTTTATTTTATTTGAAACTCAACATCTCTGTGTTTAATTATTTTATAAAAAATGTATAATTAATCTTCTTTGGATTATATTTTATTCATTATTAGTCGTCGTTTGGACTATTTATTTTAATTTAATTTTAATCTAAATTCTTAACATCTCTGTTATTTATTTATTATTAGTCATCATTTGGACTATAATATAGTTATAATATATTTTTATTTTATTTGAATCTAAACATCTCTATGTTTAATTAATTTATATACAATGTATTAATCTTCTTTAGATTATATTTTATTTATTGTTATTCATCATTAGTCCTATAATATAGTTATAATTTGTTTTTATTTTATTTGAATCTCAACATCTCTGTGTTGAATTCTTTTATAAAAATGTATAATTAATCTTCATTGGGTTATATTTTATTTATTATTAGTCGTTGTTTGGAGTATAACTTTAATTTTATTTGAATCTAAACATCTCTGTGTTTAATTCTTTTATACTAAATGTGTTAATCTTTGGATTATATTGTATTTATTATTAGTCATCGTTTGGGCTATTTATTTTAATTTAATTTTAATCTAAATTCTAAACTTCTCTGTTCTTTATTTATTATTAGTCATCATTTGGACTATAATATAGTTATAATATATTTTTATTTTATTTGAATCTAAACGTCTCTATGTTTAATTAATTTATATACAATGTATTGATCTTCTTTAGATTATATTTTATTTATTGTTATTCATCATTAGTCCTATAATATAGTTATAATTTGTTTTTATTTTATTTGAATCTCAACATCTCTGTGTTGAATTCTTTTATAAAAATGTATAATTAATCTTCATTGGGTTATATTTTATTTATTATTAGTCGTTGTTTGGAGTATAACTTTAATTTTATTTGAATCTAAACATCTCTGTGTTTAATTCTTTTATACTAAATGTGTTAATCTTTGGATTATATTGTATTTATTATTAGTCATCGTTTGGGCTATTTATTTTAATTTAATTTTAATCTAAATTCTAAACATCTCTGTACTTTATTTATTATTAGTCATCATTTGGACTATAATATAGTTATAATATATTTTTATTTTATTTGAATCTAAACATCTCTATGTTTAATTAATCTATATACAATGTATTAATCTTCTTTAGATTATATTTTATTTATTGTTATTCATCATTAGTCCTATAATATAGTTATAATATGTTTTTATTTTATTTGAATCTCAACATCTCTGTGTTTAATTCTTTTATAAAAAATGTATAATTAATCTTCTTTGGGTTATATTTTATTTATTATTAGTCGTTGTTTGGAGTATAACTTTAATTTTATTTGAATCTAAACATCTCTGTGTTTAATTCTTTTATACTAAATGTGTTAATCTTTGGATTATATTGTATTTATTATTAGTCATCGTTTGGGCTATTTATTTTAATTTAATTTAAATCTAAATTCTAAACGTCTCTGTTCTTTATTTTTTATTAGTCATCATCTGGTCTATAATATAGTTATAATATATTTTTATTTTATTTGAATCTAAACATCTCTATGTTTAATTAATTTATATACAATGTATTAATCTTCTTTAGATAATATTTTATTTATCGTTATTCATCATTAGTCCTATAATATAGTTATAATATGTTTTTATTTTATTTGAATCTCAACTTCTCTTTGTTTAATTCTTTTATAAAAAATGTATAATTAATCTTCTTTGGTTTATATTTTATTTATTATTAGTCGTTGTTTGGAGTATAACTTTAATTTTATTTGAATCTAAAAACACCTCTGTGTTTAATTCTTTTATACTAAATGTGTTAATCTTTGGATTATATTTTATTTATTATTATTCAACGTTTGGACTATAATTTTTATTTTATTTGAATCTAAACGTCTCTGTCTATTATTCTTTTATACACAATGTATTAATCTTCTTTGGATTATATTTTTTTTATTATTTGTCATTGGACTATAATTTTAAATTTATTCGAATCCTAAAACTCAGTGTTTAAATCTTTTATATATAATGTGTTAATGATTTCTGGATTTTATTTTATTCTTTATTAATCATCGTTTGGACTATAATTTTAATTTTCATTGAATCTTAACAACTATGTATTTTATTCTTTTATAAAAAATGTATTAATCTTTTTTTGGATTATATTTTATTTATTATTATTCAACATCTGGACTATAATTTTATATTTATTTGAATCCTAATAACTATGTGTTTAATTCTTCGTTTAAAATATTCTTTTTAAAAATAATCTGATCAGGGTTATTTTAGTGAAATATATATGTTCATTTAAATCTTTTATGAATAACAGTCACATTTTTTGGACGCCACTTTGTGATGAATTAAATCCTTACATTTTAATAATATGTTAATTTGTATGCTATAGTTTGATATTTTGATTGATAATAATCGAAAGGTTTTTGAATGTCGGTTTTCTTTATCCTACAATTTATTCTTAATTAAAGCATATATTTTTTATGATTGAATAGGAACGTGAGTATAGATATATAAAATTCAGCTAATTTATGTTAAACCTGAGTCTGTGTTTCTTTATTAATTTGTCATTAATGATAATTTTGTTGTTGAAGTTGTATGAATATTATATATTATATATGTTAATATAATTTCTTGTCTGTTCATAAGTGAATAAATTGGTTAAATATTTTTATTTTTATTTAAATCTTATAAAAATTATAGTTATAATTGTTAAAAATAACGATGTTGATTACAAATTATGTTTTTTGATTACCTAAATAGTTTTTTTGTTAATAAAAGTATAGTTGATTAAATCATTTTTTGTAGATGATTTAAATGGTGATTATTTATATTTTATTTATACTTCTTACTTTTTTGATTTGATCTCCAGTAAATTTGGTTTTTTTTATAGTGTATAATGGCATTATTTATTTTGTAAATTATTGAAAATTAAATTTTTTTGTTTTGTAACCCGACATACTAGGTTGGTATGATCAGATGAGCCCATCTTTGTATGAGAATTTCATGATATCCATAAATGATATTTAAAATAGGGATTTGCATTTAAAAAGATAGAAGAAATAGATGACTTAAAAGAATTTTAAGTGATATAGGAATTTATGATTGATTTGTCTAGTTTGAAGTCCAACAAACAGAATTGAAAGATATTTACAGGTTAATGAGCAATAAAGTGTACCCTGTTATTTGAGACACATGATATATTGTATAAATTAAAAAAAAAAATTAAAAAGCTAGTAAAAATTTCATTTTTCTTTCATTTAATATAATTTTATTTTGATCCATAAAAATATTACCTAAGTGCTTGAATTTCGATAAACTATCAAAAGATGCACTAAAAACATTTAGAATTTTATCACATAAGTTTTTAAATATGCTGTGTACTATTACTAACCTAGAAATAAGCATACAATAAAGCTTACAAAAAAGAAAAAATATATAAAATGCATAAAAAGTCTTTGCTCTAGAAAACATAAAATGTATTAAAATAAAAATTTGTAATAGTAATTTGTCCAGATAAAAGAAAAACAACTTTTGAAGGTGATTAAAAAAATTTAACTTATATTACTAGTTTTTTAAAATTAATCCAAATCTCTAATACTGGAAAGAAGAAATAAGATCTGGTGATAGTTCATTTTTCTGAGATCATTATTAAATTATTATTTTAGTTGAGTGTTGGAATCTATACTAGTGTTAATCATACCTATACATTTTTTATCTAGTCTAATGGAATTTTTGAATTTTTGAATTTAAGATTTTAGAAATAAAAAGAAAATTTTTGTTGTTCACGAATGTATTTATTACCTAAGGTATTCAATATTTTAAGTGACATACGTGTTGTTGTTATTATTAGCTATAAAAATAAAAAAACATTCTTGAACTTGATGAAAAATAGAAGAACAAGTACTAATTATCTAATATAATAGATATGGTTTCTATATTATGTTAAAAAGGAAATTTTGGACCTAAAGGTCAACACATCGACTGTCGTTGCTAGCTCCCGGATGGGCAACCACCTGGGTTCTTAGTGACGAATCCTCGTCATATTTACATGTGTATAAAACCAAACAGTAAAATCAGGTTATGCAGTTGATATTTTGAAAACAAAAAAATTGCCTCTGGCCTGGTATGTGCACTGCACACTAGTCGTATACTGTATTTTGGGGTATGGTGTGGCGCGGTGGTTTGCCGTGGTCAAACATCGCCTGGCGTCACTAGCTCCTGGATGGGTGACCACCTGGGTTCTTAGTGACGAATCCTTACCCCACAAACTCACGTGTTTCTAAACAAACACACGCAATATGGATATATAATTGCCGAAGGATTTGTTTAAAAAAAAGACGTATATTATGTAATAATAAAAATAATAAGAAACCAATTGTACATTGTTTAAGTCTATATGAGATATTATACTTCATACTATAACTTTTTAATAATAATAATAATTAACAATAAGTATGTAATTTGAGATATTTTAGATGATTAAATTTTCTTCTGGACAATTGGTCTTTGTCACAAAAAATGTACAGACACAGTGATGTAAAGATTACCAATCACACAGCAAAATGTTATGTTGAAATAATAAATAATAATAATTTATTGCAGAACAGATTGTGTAAACATTTTTTTAGATCGTATCATTTAATAAATATTCAAAATCGTAATAATTCAATTTCCGGTGTCTAGAGTCGTTACTCGTTTTTATTAGGTACCATATAAAATTAAAAATAAAAATAAAATTACCATTATGGTATCACCCGACGTGTTTGGGCACAGAAAAGCATGATAACTATAATTTTAGTGTGTTGGAAGGGGAAATAATTTAGATATTACACCATTATTGTAATAATATTACAAAAGTTGTTTTGCTTTAATGAGGGTGTCGCACCCTCATTCTCTTCAACAGGACTTTTGTAAGTCGGAGACAATACAAACCATAAATCTTTAATAATTATTAGTTATTACTTGTACAATTTACATCCAATCATACTTGCGAGTTTAGATGACAATTTTTGATTAGGATAGAATGTACTATGGATGTGTTAACAACACTTCCTCTCACGTATACTCATTTATGCAATCATCGCGGCCAGACACCCGTGGTCATATAAATATGTGCTTAAAGTTATGTACACCAAAAAAAATGGGCATGGCTCTATCCATAATATATTATCTAAGAAGCAGTAGCAACGAAGTCCTAAAAATCTAGTAGGGAGAAAAATATTTCAAGAGGCTCAACATCTTAATAATAAGAGTTATTTCTAAGAGGTTAACAATCAAGAGAACTTGATAAGTAAACACTTATATCGGAAATCAACTAAGGATCTTTTTATTCAAAGTGTCCTAGTTAACCATCCGTTTGTCACGCGTTAACCAAATAGCATTTATTTTTATACGATAATTTAGATTGATACTTATTAAACCCAGTGTCGTAGACAGCCTTCCCGAGGGGTATTGAGTGTATAGTACTGTATACACTTCGCCTCCCAAATCCTAACCCTGGCTACGGCACTGCCTTCCCCGCGGACATGCAGATGGTTAATTAAGTCATTAGGAGGTTTGTTTAGGTTAGGTACCTATAGACAATGGTAAGTTGAGCTCGAGTGATGATAGATGACTATCATCACTGGTCGTGACCTTTGCATAGATCTTTTCTTACTAACTAACAAGGTATTCGAAATTGTCAACATAACAATGAAAAATATTTAAAAATTAATGAGGAAAATATTAATACTACATTCATATTAAAATATAATATTTTACTTATCTATTTATGAATAATATATAATTTTTTTTTAGCTTTTATAATTAATACTTAATACTTAAAATATTATGTATATCTGATTAATATTGTCATAATTTGGATCACGGTTTTAAAGCCATACGAGTATTAGTGTTATACCAGTATTTGATATGACCTAGTGACAATCACAGTAAATAATGCGTCCTCTGATCATAATTTGTTTTTTCTTGAGAATACATAGAGCTGTATTCATTGTGTATTTTAAGACCAAAATTTTTTCAAATTTTTTTTTTTGAGCCTTTGAAATCATTTGCCTGTGGGCGCCAATACCCCCTTTCCATTTTTATTTTCAAAATATAGCTCATGTTTATTTTTGTGTACACAATCTTTAAACTTTTTTAACCATGTGCAACTAAAAAATATAATTTTTCATGATTTCATTAACCTCCATTTATTTTTCATTAGAATACATAGTGCAGACATCATTGTGTATTCTAAGACCATAATTTTTTCAAATTTTTTTTTTGAGCCTTTAAAATTATGAGTTAATTGCCTTTATTTATTTTTCTTGAGAATACATTGTGCAGTCTTCATTGTGTATTCTAAGTTCATATGTTTTTTCGAATTAATTTTTTGACCCTCAAAAACCATTTGCCTGCGGGCGCCAATACCCCCTTTCCATTTTTATTTTCAAAATATAGCTCATGTTTATTTTTGGGGTCACAATTTTCAAACTTTTTTAACCATAAAAATATAATTTTATCATGATTTGATTATCCTTCATTCATTTTTCATTAGAATACATCTGCACTATGTTTTTTTGTTCTTAAAAATCATTTGCCTGCGGGCGCCAAAACCCCCTTTCAATTTTTATTTTCAAAATATAGATCTTCTTTATTTTTGTGGACACAATTTTTAAACTTTATTAGCACACTTGCCACTAAAAAACATAATTTTATCATGATTTAATTATCCTTCATATTTTATTTCATTCATTTCGCTTGAGAATACATATTTCAATCTTCATTCTGTATTCTCAGTACATATTTTTTTCCGAATTTTTTTTTTAATCCTTAAAAATCATTTGCCTTCGGGCGCCAATACCCCCTTTCCATTTTTATTTACAAAATTTAGATCTATTTTTTTTTGGTGGACACATCATTCAAAACCTATTAACCATTCGATACTAAAAAATATAATTTAATTATGAGTTAATTGCCTTTATTTATTTTTCTTGAGAATACATATTAAAGATTTCATTGTGTATTCCGGGACTATAATTTTTTCCGAATTTATTTTTTTGTTTCTTTAAAATCATTTGCCTGCGGGCGCCAATACCCCCTTTCCATTTTTATTTTCAAAATATTACTTTAGTTTATTTTAGTGAACACAATATTTAAACTTTATTAGCCACTTGCCACTTAAAAACATAATTATATCATGATCTAATTAACCGTTATATTTTATTTCATTAATTTTTCTTGAGAATACATATTAAAGATTTCATTGTGTATTCTAAGACTATAATTTTTTCCAAATTTCTTTTTTGAGCCTTAAAAATCATTTGCCTGCGGGCGCCAATACCCCCTTTCCATTTTTATTTTCAAAATATAGCTCATGTTTATATTTGAGTTCACAATTTACAAATATTTTTGACCATGTGCAACTAAAAACTATAATTTTATCATGAGTTAGTTATTGTTCTTTTATTTTTCTTGAGAATACATAGTGTAGTATTCATTGTGATTCCAAGACTATAATTTTTTCCAAATTTTTTTTTTGGTTCTAAAAAATCATTTGCCTGCGGGCGCCAATACCCCCTTTCCATTTTTATTTTCAAAATATAGCTCATGTTTATTTTTCAGGTCAATATTTTCAAATATTTTTGACCATGTGCAACTAAAATATAATTTTATCATGAGTTAGTTATTGTTCTTTTATTTTTCTTGAGAATACATAGTGTACTCTTCATTGAGATTCCAAGACTATAATTTTTTCCAAATTTTTTTTTGTTTCTTAAAAATCATTTGCCTGCGGGCGCCAATACCCCCTTTCCATTTTTATTTTCAAAATATTACTCTAGTCTATTTTTGTGGACACAATATTTAAACTTTATAACCACTTGCAACTAAAAACATAATTTGATCATGAATTAATTATCCTTTTTTATTTTTCTTCAGAATACAGAGTGTAGTTTTCATTGTGTATTCAAAGACCATAATTTTTTCCAAATTTCTATTCTGATTCTTAAAAATAATTTGCCTGCGGGCGCCAATACCCCCTTTCCATTTTTTCTTTCAAAATATAGCTCTAGTTTATTTTGTGTACAGAATTATTAAATATTATTACCATTTTGCCATTAAAAAAACAATAATTTTATCATGATTTAATTATCCTTCTTTTATTTTTCTTCAGAATACAGAGCTGTATTCATTGTGTATTTTAAGACCATATGTTTTTCCAAATTTCTATTTTGTTTCTTAAAAATCATTTGCCTGCGGGCGCCAATACCCCCTTTCCATTTTTATTTTCAAAATATAGCTCATGTTTATTTTTCAGGTCACAATTTTCAAATATTTTTGACCATGTGCAACTAAAAACTATAATTTTATGATGAGTTAGTTATTGTTCTTTTATTTTTCTTGAGAATACATAGTGTAGTATTCATTGAGATTCCAAGACTATAATTTTTTACAAATTTTTTTTTGTTTCTTAAAAATCATTTGCCTGCGGGCGCCAATACCCCCTTTCCATTTTTATTTTCAAAATATTACTCTAGTCTATTTTTGTGGACACAACATTTAAACTTTATAACCACTTGCCACTAAAAACTATAATTTTATCATGAGTTTGTTATTGTTCTTTTATTTTTCTTGAGAATACATAGTGTAGTCTTTATTGTGATTTCCAAGACTATAATTTTTTCCAATTTTTTTTTTTGTTTCTTGAAAATCATTTGCCTGCGGGCGCCAATACCCCCTTTCCATTTTTATTTTCGAAATATAGCTCATGTTTATTTTTGAGGTCACAATTTTCAAACATTTTTAACCATGTGTAACTAAAATATAATTTTATCATGATTTAATTATCCTTCTTTTATTTTTCTTTAGAAATCATAGTGCAGTCTTCATTGTGTATCTTAAGACCATAATTTTTTTTTGATCCTTTAAAATCATTTGCCTGCGGGCACCAATACCCCCTTTCCATTTTTATTTTCGAAATATAGCTCATGTTTATTTTTCAGGTCAATATTTTCAAATATTTTTGACCATGTGCAACTAAAATATAATTTTATCATGAGTTAGTTATTGTTCTTTTATTTTTCTTGAGAATACATAGTGTACTCTTCATTGAGATTCCAAGACTATAATTTTTTCCAAATTTTTTTTTGTTTCATAAAAATCATTTGCCTGCGGGCGCCAATACCCCCTTTCCATTTTTATTTTCAAAATATTACTCTAGATTATTTTTGTGGACACAATCCTCAAACTTTTTTACCATTTGCAACTAAAAACCATAATTTTATCATGAGTTAGTTATTGTTCTTTTATTTTTCTTGAGAATACATAGTGTAGTCTTCATTGTGATTTCCAAGACTATAATTTTTTCCAATTTTTTTTTTTTGTTTCTTAAAAATCATTTGCCTGCGGGCGCCAATAACCCCTTTCCATTTTTATTTTCGAAACATAGCTCATGTTTATTTTTAAGGTCACAATTTTCAAACATTTTTAACCATGTGTAACTAAAATATAATTTTATCATAATTTAATTATCCATAATATTTTATTTTTATAATTTTTCTTGAGAATACATAGTGGAGTCTTCATTGTGATTACCAAGACTATAATTTTTTCCAATTTTTTATTTTGTTTCTTTAAAATCATTTGCCTGCGGGCGCCAATACCCCCTTTCCATTTTTATTTTCAAAATATTACTTTAGTTTATTTTTGTGAACACAATTTTTAAACTTTTTTAGCCACTTGCCACTAAAAAACATAATTATATCATGATCTAATTAACCGTTCTATTTTATTTCATTAATTTTTCTTGAAAATACATATTAAAGATTTCATTGTGTATTCTAAGACTATAATTTTTTCCAAATTTCTTTTTTGAGCCTTAAAAATCATTTGCCTGCGGGCGCCAATACCCCCTTTCCATTTTTATTTTCAAAATATAGCTCATGTTTATATTTGAGGTCACAATTTACAAATATTTTTGACCATGTGCAACTAAAAACTATAATTTTATCATGAGTTAGTTATTGTTCTTTTATTTTTCTTGAGAATACATAGTGTAGTATTCATTGTGATTCCAAGACTATAATTTTTTCCAAATTTTTTTTTTGGTTCTTAAAAATCATTTGCCTGTGGGCGCCAATACCCCCTTTCCATTTTTATTTTCAAAATATAGCTCATGTTTATTTTTCAGGTCAATATTTTCAAATATTTTTGACCATGTGCAACTAAAATATAATTTTATGATGAGTTAGTTATTGTTCTTTTATTTTTCTTGAGAATACATAGTGTAGTATTCATTGAGATTCCAAGACTATAATTTTTTCCAAATTTTTTTTTGTTTCTTAAAAATCATTTGCCTGCGGGCGCCAATACCCCCTTTCCATTTTTATTTTCAAAATATTACTCTAGTCTATTTTTGTGGACACAACATTTAAACTTTATAACCACTTGCCACTAAAAAACATAATTATATCATGATCTAATTAACCCTTATATTTTATTTCATTAATTTTTCTTGAAAATACATATTAAAGATTTCATTCTGTATTCTAAGACTATAATTTTTTCCAAATTTCTTTTTTGAGCCTTTAAAATCATTTGCCTGCGGGCACCAATACACCCTTTCCATTTTTATTTTCAAAATATTACTCAAGATTATTTTTGTGGACACAATCCTCAAACTTTTTTACCATTTGCAACTAAAAACCATAATTTTATCATGAGTTAGTTATTGTTCTTTTATTTTTCTTGAGAATACATAGTGTACTCTTCATTGTGATTTCCAAGACTATAATTTTTTCCAATTTTTTTTTTTGTTTCTTGAAAATCATTTGCCTGCGGGCGCCAATACCCCCTTTCCATTTTTATTTTCGAAATATAGCTCATGTTTATTTTTGAGGTCACAATTTTCAAACATTTTTAACCATGTGTAACTAAAATATAATTTTATCATGATTTAATTATCCTTCTTTTATTTTTCTTTAGAAATCATAGTGCAGTCTTCATTGTGTATGTTAAGACCATAATTTTTTTTTGATCCTTTAAAATCATTTGCCTGCGGGCACCAATACTCCCTTTCCATTTTTATTTTCAAAATATAGGTCTAGTTTATTTTTGTGGACACAATTCTCAAACTTTTTAACCACTTGCAACTAAAAACTATAATTTTATCATGAGTTAGTTATTTTTCTTTTATTTTTCTTGAGAATACATAGTGTAGTATTCATTGTGATTCCAAGACTATAATTTTTTCCAAATTTTTTTTTTGGTTCTAAAACATCGTTTGCCTGCGGTCGCCAATACCCCCTTTCCATTTTTATTTTCAAAATATAGCTCATGTTTATTTTTCAGGTCACAATATTCAAATATTTTTGACCATGTGCAACTAAAAACTATAATTTTATGATGAGTTAGTTATTGTTCTTTTATTTTTCTTGAGAATACATAGTGTAGTATTCATTGAGATTCCAAGACTATAATTTTTTACAAATTTTTTTTTGTTTCTTAAAAATCATTTGCCTGCGGGCGCCAATACCCCCTTTCCATTTTTATTTTCAAAATATTACTCTAGTCTATTTTTGTGGACACAACATTTAAACTTTATAACCACTTGCCACTAAAAACTATAATTTTATCATGAGTTTGTTATTGTTCTTTTATTTTTCTTGAGAATACATAGTGTAGTCTTCATTGTGATTTCCAAGACTATAATTTTTTCCAATTTTTTTTTTTGTTTCTTGAAAATCATTTGCCTGCGGGCGCCAATACCCCCTTTCCATTTTTATTTTCAAAATATTACTCTAGTCTATTTTTGTGGACACAATATTTAAACTTTATAACCACTTGCAACTAAAAACATAATTTGATCATGAATTAATTATCCTTTTTTATTTTTCTTCAGAATACAGAGTGTAGTTTTCATTGTGTATTCAAAGACCATAATTTTTTCCAAATTTCTATTCTGATTCTTCAAAATAATTTGCCTGCGGGCGCCAATACCCCCTTTCCATTTTTTCTTTCAAAATATAGCTCTAGTTTATTTTGTGTACAGAATTATTAAATATTATTACCATTTTGCCATTAAAAAAACAATAATTTTATCATGATTTAATTATCCTTCTTTTATTTTTCTTCAGAATACAGAGCTGTATTCATTGTGTATTTTAAGACCATATGTTTTTCCAAATTTCTATTTTGTTTCTTAAAAATCATTTGCCTGCGGGCGCCAATACCCCCTTTCCATTTTTATTTTCAAAATATTACTCTAGTCTATTTTCGTGGACACAACATTTAAACTTTATAACCACTTGCCACTAAAAAACATAATTATATCATGATCTAATTAACCGTTATATTTTATTTCATTAATTTTTCTTGAAAATACATATTAAAGATTTCATTCTGTATTCTAAGACTATAATTTTTTCCAAATTTCTTTTTTGAGCCTTTAAAATCATTTGCCTGCGGGCACCAATACACCCTTTCCATTTTTATTTTCAAAATATTACTCAAGATTATTTTTGTGGACACAATCCTCAAACTTTTTTACCATTTGCAACTAAAAACCATAATTTTATCATGAGTTAGTTATTGTTCTTTTATTTTTCTTGAGAATACATAGTGTACTCTTCATTGTGATTTCCAAGACTATAATTTTTTCCAATTTTTTTTTTTGTTTCTTGAAAATCATTTGCCTGCGGGCGCCAATACCCCCTTTCCATTTTTATTTTCGAAATATAGCTCATGTTTATTTTTGAGGTCACAATTTTCAAACATTTTTAACCATGTGTAACTAAAATATAATTTTATCATGATTTAATTATCCTTCTTTTATTTTTCTTTAGAAATCATAGTGCAGTCTTCATTGTGTATGTTAAGACCATAATTTTTTTTTGATCCTTTAAAATCATTTGCCTGCGGGCACCAATACTCCCTTTCCATTTTTATTTTCAAAATATAGGTCTAGTTTATTTTTGTGGACACAATTCTCAAACTTTTTAACCACTTGCAACTAAAAACTATAATTTTATCATGAGTTAGTTATTTTTCTTTTATTTTTCTTGAGAATACATAGTGTAGTATTCATTGTGATCCCAAGACTATAATTTTTTCCAAATTTTTTTTTTGGTTCTAAAACATCGTTTGCTTGCGGTCGCCAATACCCCCTATCCATTTTTATTTTCAAAATATAGCTCATGTTTATTTTTCAGGTCACAATTTTCAAATATTTTTGACCATGTGCAACTAAAAACTATAATTTTATGATGAGTTAGTTATTGTTCTTTTATTTTTCTTGAGAATACATAGTGTACTCTTCATTGAGATTCCAAGACTATAATTTTTTCCAAATTTTTTTTTGTTTCATAAAAATCATTTGCCTGCGGGCGCCAATACCCCCTTTCCATTTTTATTTTCAAAATATTACTCTAGATTATTTTTGTGGACACAATCCTCAAACTTTTTTACCATTTGCAACTAAAAACCATAATTTTATCATGAGTTAGTTATTGTTCTTTTATTTTTCTTGAGAATACATAGTGTAGTATTCATTGAGATTCCAAGACTATAATTTTTTCCAAATTTTTTTTTGTTTCTTAAAAATCATTTGCCTGCGGGCGCCAATACCCCCTTTCCATTTTTATTTTCAAAATATTACTCTAGTCTATTTTTGTGGACACAACATTTAAACTTTATAACCACTTGCCACTAAAAACTATAATTTTATCATGAGTTTGTTATTGTTCTTTTATTTTTCTTGAGAATACATAGTGTAGTCTTCATTGTGATTTCCAAGACTATAATTTTTTCCAATTTTTTTTTTTGTTTCTTGAAAATCATTTGCCTGCGGGCGCCAATACCCCCTTTCCATTTTTATTTTCGAAATATAGCTCATGTTTATTTTTGAGGTCACAATTTTCAAACATTTTTAACCATGTGTAACTAAAATATAATTTTATCATGATTTAATTATCCTTCTTTTATTTTTCTTTAGAAATCATAGTGCAGTCTTCATTGTGTATCTTAAGACCATAATTTTTTTTTGATCCTTTAAAATCATTTGCCTGCGGGCACCAATACCCCCTTTCCATTTTTATTTTCGAAATATAGCTCATGTTTATTTTTCAGGTCAATATTTTCAAATATTTTTGACCATGTGCAACTAAAATATAATTTTATTATGAGTTAGTTATTGTTCTTTTATTTTTCTTGAGAATACATAGTGTACTCTTCATTGAGATTCCAAGACTATAATTTTTTCCAAATTTTTTTTTGTTTCATAAAAATCATTTGCCTGCGGGCGCCAATACCCCCTTTCCATTTTTATTTTCAAAATATTACTCTAGATTATTTTTGTGGACACAATCCTCAAACTTTTTTACCATTTGCAACTAAAAACCATAATTTTATCATGAGTTAGTTATTGTTCTTTTATTTTTCTTGAGAATACATAGTGTAGTCTTCATTGTGATTTTCAAGACTATATTTTTTTCCAATTTTTTTTTTTTGTTTCTTAAAAATCATTTGCCTGCTGGCGCCAATAACCCCTTTCCATTTTTATTTTCGAAACATAGCTCATGTTTATTTTTAAGGTCACAATTTTCAAACATTTTTAACCATGTGTAACTAAAATATAATTTTATCATAATTTAATTATCCATAATATTTTATTTTTATAATTTTTCTTGAGAATACATAGTGGAGTCTTCATTGTGATTTCCAAGACTATAATTTTTTCCAATTTTTTATTTTGTTTCTTTAAAATCATTTGCCTGCGGGCGCCAATACCCCCTTTCCATTTTTATTTTCAAAATATTACTTTAGTTTATTTTTGTGAACACAATTTTTAAACTTTTTTAGCCACTTGCCACTAAAAAACATAATTATATCATGATCTAATTAACCGTTCTATTTTATTTCATTAATTTTTCTTGAAAATACATATTAAAGATTTCATTCTGTATTCTAAGACTATAATTTTTTCCAAATTTCTTTTTTGAGCCTTAAAAATCATTTGCCTGCGGGCGCCAATGCCCACTTTCCATTTTTAATTTTAAAATATAGGTCTAGTTTATTTTTGTGGACACAATTCTCAAACTTTTTAACCACTTGCAACTAAAAACTATAATTTTATCATGAGTTAGTTATTTTTCTTTTATTTTTCTTGAGAATACATAGTGTAGTATTCATTGTGATTCCAAGACTATAATTTTTTCCAATTTTTTTTTTTGTTTCTTGAAAATCATTTGCCTGCGGGCGCCAATACCCCCTTTCCATTTTTATTTTCGAAATATAGCTCATGTTTATTTTTGAGGTCACAATTTTCAAACATTTTTAACCATGTGTAACTAAAATATAATTTTATCATGATTTAATTATCCTTCTTTTATTTTTCTTTAGAAATCATAGTGCAGTCTTCATTGTGTATCTTAAGACCATAATTTTTTTTTGATCCTTTAAAATCATTTGCCTGCGGGCACCAATACCCCCTTTCCATTTTTATTTTCGAAATATAGCTCATGTTTATTTTTCAGGTCAATATTTTCAAATATTTTTGACCATGTGCAACTAAAATATAATTTTATCATGAGTTAGTTATTGTTCTTTTATTTTTCTTGAGAATACATAGTGTACTCTTCATTGAGATTCCAAGACTATAATTTTTTCCAAATTTTTTTTTGTTTCATAAAAATCATTTGCCTGCGGGCGCCAATACCCCCTTTCCATTTTTATTTTCAAAATATTACTCTAGATTATTTTTGTGGACACAATCCTCAAACTTTTTTACCATTTGCAACTAAAAACCATAATTTTATCATGAGTTAGTTATTGTTCTTTTATTTTTCTTGAGAATACATAGTGTAGTCTTCATTGTGATTTCCAAGACTATAATTTTTTCCAATTTTTTTTTTTTGTTTCTTAAAAATCATTTGCCTGCGGGCGCCAATAACCCCTTTCCATTTTTATTTTCGAAACATAGCTCATGTTTATTTTTAAGGTCACAATTTTCAAACATTTTTAACCATGTGTAACTAAAATATAATTTTATCATAATTTAATTATACATAATATTTTATTTTTATAATTTTTCTTGAGAATACATAGTGGAGTCTTCATTGTGATTTCCAAGACTATAATTTTTTCCAATTTTTTATTTTGTTTCTTTAAAATCATTTGCCTGCGGGCGCCAATACCCCCTTTCCATTTTTATTTTCAAAATATTACTTTAGTTTATTTTTGTGAACACAATTTTTAAACTTTTTTAGCCACTTGCCACTAAAAAACATAATTATATCATGATCTAATTAACCGTTCTATTTTATTTCATTAATTTTTCTTGAAAATACATATTAAAGATTTCATTCTGTATTCTAAGACTATAATTTTTTCCAAATTTCTTTTTTGAGCCTTAAAAATCATTTGCCTGCGGGCGCCAATGCCCACTTTCCATTTTTAATTTTAAAATATAGGTCTAGTTTATTTTTGTGGACACAATTCTCAAACTTTTTAACCACTAAAAACCATAATTTTATCATAAATTAGTTATTGCTCTTTTATTTTTCTTGAGAATACATAGTGTAGTCTTCATTGTGATTCCTAGACTATAATTTTTTCCAAATTTTTTTTTGTTTCTTTAAAATCATTTGCCTGCGGGCGCCAATACCCCCTTTCCATTTTTATTTTCGAAATATTGCTCATGATTATTTTTGTGGACACAATATTTAAACTTCATTAGCCACTTGCCACTAAAAAACATAATTTTATCATGATTTAATTATCCATCATATTTTATTTTATTAATTTTTCTTGAGAATTCATAGTGCAGTCTTCATTGTGTATTCTAAGACAATAATTTTATCCAAATTTCTTTATTGATCCTTAAAAATCATTTGCCTGCGGGCGCCAATACCCCCTTTCCATTTTTATTTTTAAAATATTACTCTAGTTTATTTTTGTGGACACAATATTTAAACTTTATTAGCCACTTGCCACTAAAAAAAATTAATTTTATCATGATTTAATTATCCATCCTATTTTAATTTATTAATTTTTCTTCAGAATACATAGTGGAGTCCTCATTGTGATTTCCAAGACCATCATTTTTTCCAAATTTCTTTTTTGATCCTTAAAAATCATTTGCTTGCAGGCGCCAATACCCCCTTTCCATTTTTATTTTCAAAATATAGGTCTAGTTTATTTTTGTGTACACAATTCTCAAACTTTTTAACCACTTGCAACTAATAACCATAATTTTATCATGATTTAATTATCCATAATATTTTATTTTTATAATTTTTCTTGAGAATACATAATGGAGTCTTCATTGTGATTTCCAAGACTATAATTTTTTCCAAATTTTTTTCTGATTCTTAAAAATCATTTGCCTGCGGGCGCCAATACCCCTTTTCCATTTTTATTTTCAAAATATTACTCTTGTTTATTTTTGTGGACACGATATTTAAACATTATTAGCCATTTGCCACTAAAAAACATAATATTATTATGAGTTAGTTATCGTTCTTTTATTTTTCTTCAGAATACATATTGCAGCCTTCATTGTGTATTCCAAGACTATAATTTTTTCCAAATTTTTTTTTTGTTTCTTAAAAATCATTTGCCTGGGTGCGCCAATACCCCCTTTCCATTTTTATTTTCAAAATATTACTCTAGTCTATTTTTGTGGACACGACATTAAAACTTCATAACCACTTGCCACTAAAAAACATAATTATATCATGATCTAATTATCCGTCATATTTTATTTCATTAATTTTTCTTGAGAATACATATTTAAGATTTCATTGTGTATTCTAAGACAATAATTCTATCCAAATTTCTTTTTTGAGCCTTAAAAATCATTTGCCTGCCGGCGCCAATACCCACTTTCTATTTTTATTTTTAAAATATAGGGTTAGTTTTTTTTTGTGGACATAATATTTAAACTTTATTAGCCACTTGCCACTAAAAAACATAATTTTATCATGATTTAAGTATCCATCATATTTTATTTTATTAATTTTTCTTGAGAATACATAGTGGAGTCTTCATTGTGATTTCCAAGACCATCATTTTTTCCAATTTTTTTTTTTGTTTCTTAAAAATCATTTGCCTGCGGGCGCCAATACCCCCTTTCCATTTTTATTTTCAAAATATTACTCTAGTCTATTTTTGTGGACACGACATTAAAACTTTATAACCACTTGCCACTAATAAACATAATTATATCATGATCTAATTATCCCTCATATTTTATTTCATTAAATTTTCTTGAGAATACATATTTAAGATTTCATTCTGTATTCTAAGACAATAAATTTTTCCAAATTTCTCAAAATTTTTAACCACTTGCAACTAAAAACCATAATTTTATCATGAGTTAGTTGTCCTTAATTTATTTTTCTTGAGAATACATAGTGTAGTCTTCATTGTGATTTCCAAGACTATAATTTCTTCCAAATTTTTTTTTTGTTTCTTGAAAATCATTTTCCTGCGGAAGCCAATACCCTCTTTCCATTTTTATTTTCAAAATATTTCTCTTGTTTATTTTTGTGGACACAGTATTTAAACTATATTAGCCACTTGCCACTAAAAAACATAATATTATCATGAGTAAATTATCGTTATTTTATTTTTCTTGAGAATACATATTGCAGTTTTCATTGTGTATTCTAAGACAATTATTTTTTCCAAATTTTTTTTTTGTTTCTTGAAAATCATTTTCCTGCGGAAGCCAATACCCTCTTTCCATTTTTATTTTCAAAATATTACTCTTGTTTTTTTTGTGGACACAGTATATAAACTTTATTAGCCACTTGCCACTAAAAAACATAATATTATCATGATTTAGTTATCGTTCTTTTATTTTTCTTGAGAATACATATTGCAGTTTTCATTGTGTATTCAAAGACTATAATTTTTTCCAAATTTCTTTTTTGTTCCTTCAAAATCATTTGCCTGCGGGCGCCATTACCCCCTTTCCATTTTTATTTTCGAAATATAGCTCTAGTCTATTTTTGTAAACACAATTTTTAAACTTTATTAGCCACTTGCCACTAAAAAACATAATTTTATCATGATCTAATTAACCGTTATATTTTATATCATTAATTTTTCTTGAGAATACATATTAAAGATTTCATTGTGTATTCTAAGACTATAATTTTTTCCAAATTTCTTTTTTGAGCCTTTAAAATCATTTGCCTGCGGGCGCCAATACCCCCTTTCCATTTTTATTTTCAAAATATTACTCTAGTCTATTTTCGTGGACACAACATTTAAACTTTATAACCACTTGCCACTAAAAAACATAATTATATCATGATCTAATTAACCGTTATATTTTATTTCATTAATTTTTCTTGAAAATACATATTAAAGATTTCATTCTGTATTCTAAGACTATAATTTTTTCCAAATTTCTTTTTTGAGCCTTTAAAATCATTTGCCTGCGGGCACCAATACACCCTTTCCATTTTTATTTTCAAAATATTACTCAAGATTATTTTTGTGGACACAATCCTCAAACTTTTTTACCATTTGCAACTAAAAACCATAATTTTATCATGAGTTAGTTATTGTTCTTTTATTTTTCTTGAGAATACATAGTGTAGTTTTCATTGTGATTTCCAAGACTATAATTTTTTCCAATTTTTTTTTTTGTTTCTTGAAAATCATTTGCCTGCGGGCGCCAATACCCCCTTTCCATTTTTATTTTCGAAATATAGCTCATGTTTATTTTTGAGGTCACAATTTTCATACATTTTTAACCATGTGTAACTAAAATATAATTTTATCATGATTTAATTATCCTTCTTTTATTTTTCTTTAGAAATCATAGTGCAGTCTTCATTGTGTATGTTAAGACCATAATTTTTTTTTGATCCTTTAAAATCATTTGCCTGCGGGCACCAATACTCCCTTTCCATTTTTATTTTCAAAATATAGGTCTAGTTTATTTTTGTGGACACAATTCTCAAACTTTTTAACCACTTGCAACTAAAAACTATAATTTTATCATGAGTTAGTTATTTTTCTTTTATTTTTCTTGAGAATACATAGTGTAGTATTCATTGTGATTCCAAGACTATAATTTTTTCCAAATTTTTTTTTTGGTTCTAAAACATCGTTTGCCTGCGGTCGCCAATACCCCCTATCCATTTTTATTTTCAAAATATAGCTCATGTTTATTTTTCAGGTCACAATTTTCAAATATTTTTGACCATGTGCAACTAAAAACTATAATTTTATGATGAGTTAGTTATTGTTCTTTTATTTTTCTTGAGAATACATAGTGTACTCTTCATTGAGATTCCAAGACTATAATTTTTTCCAAATTTTTTTTTGTTTCATAAAAATCATTTGCCTGCGGGCGCCAATACCCCCTTTCCATTTTTATTTTCAAAATATTACTCTAGATTATTTTTGTGGACACAATCCTCAAACTTTTTTACCATTTGCAACTAAAAACCATAATTTTATCATGAGTTAGTTATTGTTCTTTTATTTTTCTTGAGAATACATAGTGTAGTATTCATTGAGATTCCAAGACTATAATTTTTTCCAAATTTTTTTTTGTTTCTTAAAAATCATTTGCCTGCGGGCGCCAATACCCCCTTTCCATTTTTATTTTCAAAATATTACTCTAGTCTATTTTTGTGGACACAACATTTAAACTTTATAACCACTTGCCACTAAAAACTATAATTTTATCATGAGTTTGTTATTGTTCTTTTATTTTTCTTGAGAATACATAGTGTAGTCTTCATTGTGATTTCCAAGACTATAATTTTTTCCAATTTTTTTTTTTGTTTCTTGAAAATCATTTGCCTGCGGGCGCCAATACCCCCTTTCCATTTTTATTTTCGAAATATAGCTCATGTTTATTTTTGAGGTCACAATTTTCAAACATTTTTAACCATGTGTAACTAAAATATAATTTTATCATGATTTAATTATCCTTCTTTTATTTTTCTTTAGAAATCATAGTGCAGTCTTCATTGTGTATCTTAAGACCATAATTTTTTTTTGATCCTTTAAAATCATTTGCCTGCGGGCACCAATACCCCCTTTCCATTTTTATTTTCGAAATATAGCTCATGTTTATTTTTCAGGTCAATATTTTCAAATATTTTTGACCATGTGCAACTAAAATATAATTTTATCATGAGTTAGTTATTGTTCTTTTATTTTTCTTGAGAATACATAGTGTACTCTTCATTGAGATTCCAAGACTATAATTTTTTCCAAATTTTTTTTTGTTTCATAAAAATCATTTGCCTGCGGGCGCCAATACCCCCTTTCCATTTTTATTTTCAAAATATTACTCTAGATTATTTTTGTGGACACAATCCTCAAACTTTTTTACCATTTGCAACTAAAAACCATAATTTTATCATGAGTTAGTTATTGTTCTTTTATTTTTCTTGAGAATACATAGTGTATTCTTCATTGTGATTTCCAAGACTATAATTTTTTCCAATTTTTTTTTTTTGTTTCTTAAAAATCATTTGCCTGCGGGCGCCAATAACCCCTTTCCATTTTTATTTTCGAAACATAGCTCATGTTTATTTTTAAGGTCACAATTTTCAAACATTTTTAACCATGTGTAACTAAAATATAATTTTATCATAATTTAATTATCCATAATATTTTATTTTTATAATTTTTCTTGAGAATACATAGTGGAGTCTTCATTGTGATTTCCAAGACTATAATTTTTTCCAATTTTTTATTTTGTTTCTTTAAAATCATTTGCCTGCGG
Organism: Diuraphis noxia; assembly: GCF_037042655.1. Taxonomy (NCBI): domain Eukaryota; kingdom Metazoa; phylum Arthropoda; class Insecta; order Hemiptera; family Aphididae; genus Diuraphis; species Diuraphis noxia. The sequence continues at coordinate 32,198,457 of NW_028301715.1, read as the reverse complement.
GCGCCAATACCCCCTTTCCATTTTTATTTTCAAAATATTACTTTAGTTTATTTTTGTGAACACAATTTTTAAACTTTTTTAGCCACTTGCCACTAAAAAACATAATTATATCATGATCTAATTAACCGTTCTATTTTATTTCATTAATTTTTCTTGAAAATACATATTAAAGATTTCATTCTGTATTCTAAGACTATAATTTTTTCCAAATTTCTTTTTTGAGCCTTAAAAATCATTTGCCTGCGGGCGCCAATGCCCACTTTCCATTTTTAATTTTAAAATATAGGTCTAGTTTATTTTTGTGGACACAATTCTCAAACTTTTTAACCACTTGCAACTAAAAACTATAATTTTATCATGAGTTAGTTATTTTTCTTTTATTTTTCTTGAGAATACATAGTGTAGTATTCATTGTGATTCCAAGACTATAATTTTTTCCAATTTTTTTTTTTGTTTCTTGAAAATCATTTGCCTGCGGGCGCCAATACCCCCTTTCCATTTTTATTTTCGAAATATAGCTCATGTTTATTTTTGAGGTCACAATTTTCAAACATTTTTAACCATGTGTAACTAAAATATAATTTTATCATGATTTAATTATCCTTCTTTTATTTTTCTTTAGAAATCATAGTGCAGTCTTCATTGTGTATCTTAAGACCATAATTTTTTTTTGATCCTTTAAAATCATTTGCCTGCGGGCACCAATACCCCCTTTCCATTTTTATTTTCGAAATATAGCTCATGTTTATTTTTCAGGTCAATATTTTCAAATATTTTTGACCATGTGCAACTAAAATATAATTTTATCATGAGTTAGTTATTGTTCTTTTATTTTTCTTGAGAATACATAGTGTACTCTTCATTGAGATTCCAAGACTATAATTTTTTCCAAATTTTTTTTTGTTTCATAAAAATCATTTGCCTGCGGGCGCCAATACCCCCTTTCCATTTTTTATTTTCAAAATATTACTCTAGATTATTTTTGTGGACACAATCCTCAAACTTTTTTACCATTTGCAACTAAAAACCATAATTTTATCATGATTTAATTATCCTTCTTTTATTTTTCTTTAGAAATCATAGTGCAGTCTTCATTGTGTATGTTAAGACCATAATTTTTTTTTGATCCTTTAAAATCATTTGCCTGCGGGCACCAATACTCCCTTTCCATTTTTATTTTCAAAATATAGGTCTAGTTTATTTTTGTGGACACAATTCTCAAACTTTTTAACCACTTGCAACTAAAAACTATAATTTTATCATGAGTTAGTTATTTTTCTTTTATTTTTCTTGAGAATACATAGTGTAGTATTCATTGTGATTCCAAGACTATAATTTTTTCCAAATTTTTTTTTTGGTTCTAAAACATCGTTTGCCTGCGGTCGCCAATACCCCCTATCCATTTTTATTTTCAAAATATAGCTCATGTTTATTTTTCAGGTCACAATTTTCAAATATTTTTGACCATGTGCAACTAAAAACTATAATTTTATGATGAGTTAGTTATTGTTCTTTTATTTTTCTTGAGAATACATAGTGTACTCTTCATTGAGATTCCAAGACTATAATTTTTTCCAAATTTTTTTTTGTTTCATAAAAATCATTTGCCTGCGGGCGCCAATACCCCCTTTCCATTTTTATTTTCAAAATATTACTCTAGATTATTTTTGTGGACACAATCCTCAAACTTTTTTACCATTTGCAACTAAAAACCATAATTTTATCATGAGTTAGTTATTGTTCTTTTATTTTTCTTGAGAATACATAGTGTAGTATTCATTGAGATTCCAAGACTATAATTTTTTCCAAATTTTTTTTTGTTTCTTAAAAATCATTTGCCTGCGGGCGCCAATACCCCCTTTCCATTTTTATTTTCAAAATATTACTCTAGTCTATTTTTGTGGACACAACATTTAAACTTTATAACCACTTGCCACTAAAAACTATAATTTTATCATGAGTTTGTTATTGTTCTTTTATTTTTCTTGAGAATACATAGTGTAGTCTTCATTGTGATTTCCAAGACTATAATTTTTTCCAATTTTTTTTTTTGTTTCTTGAAAATCATTTGCCTGCGGGCGCCAATACCCCCTTTCCATTTTTATTTTCGAAATATAGCTCATGTTTATTTTTGAGGTCACAATTTTCAAACATTTTTAACCATGTGTAACTAAAATATAATTTTATCATGATTTAATTATCCTTCTTTTATTTTTCTTTAGAAATCATAGTGCAGTCTTCATTGTGTATCTTAAGACCATAATTTTTTTTTGATCCTTTAAAATCATTTGCCTGCGGGCACCAATACCCCCTTTCCATTTTTATTTTCGAAATATAGCTCATGTTTATTTTTCAGGTCAATATTTTCAAATATTTTTGACCATGTGCAACTAAAATATAATTTTATCATGAGTTAGTTATTGTTCTTTTATTTTTCTTGAGAATACATAGTGTACTCTTCATTGAGATTCCAAGACTATAATTTTTTCCAAATTTTTTTTTGTTTCATAAAAATCATTTGCCTGCGGGCGCCAATACCCCCTTTCCATTTTTATTTTCAAAATATTACTCTAGATTATTTTTGTGGACACAATCCTCAAACTTTTTTACCATTTGCAACTAAAAACCATAATTTTATCATGAGTTAGTTATTGTTCTTTTATTTTTCTTGAGAATACATAGTGTAGTCTTCATTGTGATTTCCAAGACTATAATTTTTTCCAATTTTTTTTTTTTGTTTCTTAAAAATCATTTGCCTGCGGGCGCCAATAACCCCTTTCCATTTTTATTTTCGAAACATAGCTCATGTTTATTTTTAAGGTCACAATTTTCAAACATTTTTAACCATGTGTAACTAAAATATAATTTTATCATAATTTAATTATCCATAATATTTTATTTTTATAATTTTTCTTGAGAATACATAGTGGAGTCTTCATTGTGATTTCCAAGACTATAATTTTTTCCAATTTTTTATTTTGTTTCTTTAAAATCATTTGCCTGCGGGCGCCAATACCCCCTTTCCATTTTTATTTTCAAAATATTACTTTAGTTTATTTTTGTGAACACAATTTTTAAACTTTTTTAGCCACTTGCCACTAAAAAACATAATTATATCATGATCTAATTAACCGTTCTATTTTATTTCATTAATTTTTCTTGAAAATACATATTAAAGATTTCATTCTGTATTCTAAGACTATAATTTTTTCCAAATTTCTTTTTTGAGCCTTAAAAATCATTTGCCTGCGGGCGCCAATGCCCACTTTCCATTTTTAATTTTAAAATATAGGTCTAGTTTATTTTTGTGGACACAATTCTCAAACTTTTTAACCACTTGCAACTAAAAACTATAATTTTATCATGAGTTAGTTATTTTTCTTTTATTTTTCTTGAGAATACATAGTGTAGTATTCATTGTGATTCCAAGACTATAATTTTTTCCAATTTTTTTTTTTGTTTCTTGAAAATCATTTGCCTGCGGGCGCCAATACCCCCTTTCCATTTTTATTTTCGAAATATAGCTCATGTTTATTTTTGAGGTCACAATTTTCAAACATTTTTAACCATGTGTAACTAAAATATAATTTTATCATGATTTAATTATCCTTCTTTTATTTTTCTTTAGAAATCATAGTGCAGTCTTCATTGTGTATCTTAAGACCATAATTTTTTTTTGATCCTTTAAAATCATTTGCCTGCGGGCACCAATACCCCCTTTCCATTTTTATTTTCGAAATATAGCTCATGTTTATTTTTCAGGTCAATATTTTCAAATATTTTTGACCATGTGCAACTAAAATATAATTTTATCATGAGTTAGTTATTGTTCTTTTATTTTTCTTGAGAATACATAGTGTACTCTTCATTGAGATTCCAAGACTATAATTTTTTCCAAATTTTTTTTTGTTTCATAAAAATCATTTGCCTGCGGGCGCCAATACCCCCTTTCCATTTTTTATTTTCAAAATATTACTCTAGATTATTTTTGTGGACACAATCCTCAAACTTTTTTACCATTTGCAACTAAAAACCATAATTTTATCATGAGTTAGTTATTGTTCTTTTATTTTTCTTGAGAATACATAGTGTAGTCTTCATTGTGATTTCCAAGACTATAATTTTTTCCAATTTTTTTTTTTTGTTTCTTAAAAATCATTTGCCTGCGGGCGCCAATAACCCCTTTCCATTTTTATTTTCGAAACATAGCTCATGTTTATTTTTAAGGTCACAATTTTCAAACATTTTTAACCATGTGTAACTAAAATATAATTTTATCATAATTTAATTATACATAATATTTTATTTTTATAATTTTTCTTGAGAATACATAGTGGAGTCTTCATTGTGATTTCCAAGACTATAATTTTTTCCAATTTTTTATTTTGTTTCTTTAAAATCATTTGCCTGCGGGCGCCAATACCCCCTTTCCATTTTTATTTTCAAAATATTACTTTAGTTTATTTTTGTGAACACAATTTTTAAACTTTTTTAGCCACTTGCCACTAAAAAACATAATTATATCATGATCTAATTAACCGTTCTATTTTATTTCATTAATTTTTCTTGAAAATACATATTAAAGATTTCATTCTGTATTCTAAGACTATAATTTTTTCCAAATTTCTTTTTTGAGCCTTAAAAATCATTTGCCTGCGGGCGCCAATGCCCACTTTCCATTTTTAATTTTAAAATATAGGTCTAGTTTATTTTTGTGGACACAATTCTCAAACTTTTTAACCACTAAAAACCATAATTTTATCATAAATTAGTTATTGCTCTTTTATTTTTCTTGAGAATACATAGTGTAGTCTTCATTGTGATTCCTAGACTATAATTTTTTCCAAATTTTTTTTTGTTTCTTTAAAATCATTTGCCTGCGGGCGCCAATACACCCTTTCCATTTTTATTTTCGAAATATTGCTCATGATTATTTTTGTGGACACAATATTTAAACTTTATTAGCCACTTGCCACTAAAAAACATAATTTTATCATGATTTAATTTATTAATTTTTCTTCAGAATACATAGTGGAGTCCTCATTGTGATTTCCAAGACCATCATTTTTTCCAAATTTCTTTTTTGATCCTTAAAAATCATTTGCTTGCAGGCGCCAATACCCCCTTTCCATTTTTATTTTCAAAATATAGGTCTAGTTTATTTTTGTGTACACAATTCTCAAACTTTTTAACCACTTGCAACTAATAACCATAATTTTATCATGATTTAATTATCCATAATATTTTATTTTTATAATTTTTCTTGAGAATACATAATGGAGTCTTCATTGTGATTTCCAAGACTATAATTTTTTCCAAATTTTTTTCTGATTCTTAAAAATCATTTGCCTGCGGGCGCCAATACCCCTTTTCCATTTTTATTTTCAAAATATTACTCTTGTTTATTTTTGTGGACACGATATTTAAACATTATTAGCCATTTGCCACTAAAAAACATAATATTATTATGAGTTAGTTATCGTTCTTTTATTTTTCTTCAGAATACATATTGCAGCCTTCATTGTGTATTCCAAGACTATAATTTTTTCCAAATTTTTTTTTTGTTTCTTAAAAATCATTTGCCTGGGTGCGCCAATACCCCCTTTCCATTTTTATTTTCAAAATATTACTCTAGTCTATTTTTGTGGACACGACATTAAAACTTCATAACCACTTGCCACTAAAAAACATAATTATATCATGATCTAATTATCCGTCATATTTTATTTCATTAATTTTTCTTGAGAATACATATTTAAGATTTCATTGTGTATTCTAAGACAATAATTCTATCCAAATTTCTTTTTTGAGCCTTAAAAATCATTTGCCTGCCGGCGCCAATACCCACTTTCTATTTTTATTTTTAAAATATAGGGTTAGTTTTTTTTTGTGGACATAATATTTAAACTTTATTAGCCACTTGCCACTAAAAAACATAATTTTATCATGATTTAAGTATCCATCATATTTTATTTTATTAATTTTTCTTGAGAATACATAGTGGAGTCTTCATTGTGATTTCCAAGACCATCATTTTTTCCAATTTTTTTTTTTGTTTCTTAAAAATCATTTGCCTGCGGGCGCCAATACCCCCTTTCCATTTTTATTTTCAAAATATTACTCTAGTCTATTTTTGTGGACACGACATTAAAACTTTATAACCACTTGCCACTAATAAACATAATTATATCATGATCTAATTATCCCTCATATTTTATTTCATTAAATTTTCTTGAGAATACATATTTAAGATTTCATTCTGTATTCTAAGACAATAAATTTTTCCAAATTTCTCAAAATTTTTAACCACTTGCAACTAAAAACCATAATTTTATCATGAGTTAGTTGTCCTTAATTTATTTTTCTTGAGAATACATAGTGTAGTCTTCATTGTGATTTCCAAGACTATAATTTCTTCCAAATTTTTTTTTTGTTTCTTGAAAATCATTTTCCTGCGGAAGCCAATACCCTCTTTCCATTTTTATTTTCAAAATATTTCTCTTGTTTATTTTTGTGGACACAGTATTTAAACTATATTAGCCACTTGCCACTAAAAAACATAATATTATCATGAGTAAATTATCGTTCTTTTATTTTTCTTGAGAATACATATTGCAGTTTTCATTGTGTATTCTAAGACAATTATTTTTTCCAAATTTTTTTTTTGTTTCTTGAAAATCATTTTCCTGCGGAAGCCAATACCCTCTTTCCATTTTTATTTTCAAAATATTACTCTTGTTTTTTTTGTGGACACAGTATATAAACTTTATTAGCCACTTGCCACTAAAAAACATAATATTATCATGATTTAGTTATCGTTCTTTTATTTTTCTTGAGAATACATATTGCAGTTTTCATTGTGTATTCAAAGACTATAATTTTTTCCAAATTTCTTTTTTGTTCCTTCAAAATCATTTGCCTGCGGGCGCCATTACCCCCTTTCCATTTTTATTTTCGAAATATAGCTCTAGTCTATTTTTGTAAACACAATTTTTAAACTTTATTAGCCACTTGCCACTAAAAAACATAATTTTATCATGATCTAATTAACCGTTATATTTTATATCATTAATTTTTCTTGAGAATACATATTAAAGATTTCATTGTGTATTCTAAGACTATAATTTTTTCCAAATTTCTTTTTTGAGCCTTTAAAATCATTTGCCTGCGGGCGCCAATACCCCCTTTCCATTTTTATTTTTAAAATATTACTTTAGTTTATTTTTGTGTGACACAATTTTTAAACTTTTTTAGCCACTTGCCACTAAAAAAACATAATTTTGTCATGATTTAATTATCCGTCATATTTTATTTCATTAATTTTTCTTGAGATTACATATTAAAGATTTCATTGTTTTCTAAGAACAATTTTATCCAAACTTCTTTTTTGATCCTTATAAATCATTTGCCTGCGGTTGCCAATTCCCTCTTTCCATTTTTATTTTCAAAATATGGGTCTAGTTTTTTATTGTGGACACAATTTTTAAACTTTTTAACCACTTGCAACTAAAAACCATAATCTTATCATGAGTTAGTTATCCTTCTTTTATTTTTCTTGAGAATACATAGTATATTCTTCATTGTGTATTCTAAGACTATATTTGTTTCCAAATTGCTCATATAGTTTACTAGATTCCTTTTTATTTTATATACATACTTCAGTCTTCAGTGTGTATTATTATGTTATAATTTTTATAATTTTAGATTCTTTTAGATACCATCTAAAAATTAATGAAATAACGGGAATTTTTAAGCACAATCAGTTTTCGACAAAATCAAATTTGGTTTTTGATGTAACTTGAAAACAATTGACCATAGATATATACATGTTTTACCGTATTTATTTATAAGGATATCTTATCCACTATGCAATTTTCAAAACATTTCTACTTAAGTTGATCTATTCATAGGTATTTTCAATTTTCGATCATTATTATTTTTTTTAAATTAATATCGAGAATAATGTATTTATTATTGGGTAGAAATGTTAGAAAATTTAACACAAGGCTCTTAACATATGTTACAATAGCAATTGAAAAATAAATGAAATTCATGGTTTTATTTTATAAGCATTCAAAGTTTTAATTTTGACAAAATACTTAAAAATCACAAAAGTTCCCAAATTTTTTTAAGCTAGAAATTCATTAAAAATTTTCTTTTTAAATTTTAGATTTGAAAATTTAATACATGATTCCTTACAATTTTTTCAATCTTTATCACAAAGAAAATGTTTACTGGAAATTCAAATTACATTTTCATAAGCATTTGAAATTTAAATTTTTACAACATTGGATTTTCACTGGATTTCACATTTAGTGATTTTGTTATTTTGGTGTTACTCTAAAAAAACGATTCATGGACACTTCCCCGTCTGCCATTTCCCCGTAGCCACTTCCCCGTAAGACATTTCCCCGTCCATATTATATTATTTATATATAATGAATTTTAAAAAAAGTAATTCTTAATTTATTGAACACGTAAATATTACATAATATACATTGTCGAGCTGTAATAGTAATAATACATATAATGAATTAAAAAAAATATAAAATATCGTAATCTATGGATCACGTAAATAGGTATAAGGTATATCATATAATGAATTTAAAAAAATATAAATAAATTTAATCTTTTGACCACGTAAATTAAATAATATATAAATAATACAATTAATTTATAAAAATTACCGTTGTTTTAATTAATTTTATAGCTCTAAATTTTGATCGATGCCAATTAAGTACTCATCCAGATCACGTTCGTCATATGTAGATACAATATTTTGTATACGTCTAGCAACTTCGCGATATTTTTTCTTTTTTTGCTGGAGGTTCTTGTCCAGCAATGAATTGGTTAACTTTTAATTCAGTTAACTGTTGTTCTTTTTTAACACCCTCAATAAGTCGCCATATGGTAGGATGAGACGCAGCTAATAAAGATGAGAATGATCTATGCCAACCTTCAATATTATTATTTGTTTTTGGCAAACCTGCTTGTGTAGTATCGTATTGGTTCCATAATTTTAAATCGAATATTGGAGGTCGTCGTATATTTCTTCTAGTTGGTCTCCCAATCCACGTCTCTTCAAAATAATCAATTAAATGGATTAATAACTCTTCATTATCTACAAAAAACTGTTGAGACATCAATTCGTTGAATTTCTCAACAACATCTGACACAGGAACAAAAGCTAAAGCCATTAGCTACTTTTTTTTCAAAGCAAAATCTGCATTATTCGTATATTTTTTACGTATTTCTGGAAGGCTTTGTATTTTTCGCCATAGACATTGACCAAAATGAAAAAAACAGCCTCTCATTTGTGTACCAGTATAAACATTAGTAAATGCTTCAATTAGACCATGTTCAAAATCAGTCATTATACTAATCGGACTTAAATTTTTTTCCAAAATCAAAAGTTCACGGGCAACTCGAGTATAACTCTCTTTTGATTTGTTAGGTAAAAGTACAAAAACTAATAGCAATACCGCATTATATTTTATCGCATGTATGGATAGAATTTGAGTAAACAAATGTGGTGCTGATTTAAACGTGCCATCTATAAACCAACTTTGCTCAGACGCTAAAATCTTTAAATTATTTTTTGTCGAAAATAATAATAATAATCTATTATTGTCATCCACGCCACTATCGTATAGAAGAAATTTCTCGTTGTCTAAGGTAATATTATATGGTTTAAAAATAATTAACTCTGATAACATACTCGGGTTTGCTGGAGGTGAATTTTTTCGATGCCTTTTTCGTTGAATGGTTTTTTTCATTGCATTAACTGTTGGTAAGGCGGCAGATACTGCTTGAGAAGAACATGACATTTTAGCAACAATTTGTAGTGGAGTTGACTCAATTTGATTCGACATTTCTTTTGTTTGTGCAATACATTTTTTAACACCAATTTCCTCATTATTTGGCGTATGATTATGCAGATCGTCTTTATGAAAAGTAACCTCACTATTTTTAGTATGTGCCCTTCCACGGCATTTATCAGTATTGTATTTTATACATTTCCAATAAGTTTTTTGTTTTTTTTATATAATCTTTTTCAAAAATATATCCTGAGTACACTAGTAAGTCTTTTCCTTTTGAACTTTTCACGTAATTTAAAGACATTGTAAAAATTGTTAATGAAGTGAATTAAAATAACGCACTATAACAATAAGCAAAACAACGGTCAAACATGGACGGCGTAAAACAAAATTAATTGAACATCAAAAGCGGATTGACGACTGAACTGTAGGCCCGTCATCAGATTCGTCGTCACCGTATAAGTCGTAGATAATATTACAGACAATCTATAATGTGTGTTGACTATTAGTTTATGTGCGTATTATTTGGGTTTGCACCGATGGCGAAAAATATCTATACAGTTTGAAGTCGATTTCATTTAGATTAATGGACGGGGATATATCGATATGTATACGTGATGTATAGATAGTACGAAATCGGAATTTTTATATTATTCTTTCAAGATATCTATTATTACTATTACAGCTCGACAATGTATATTTTGTTATATTTACGTGATCAATAAATTATGAATTACTTTTTTTAAAATTCATTATATATAAATAATATAATATGGACGGGGAAATGTCGTACGGGGAAGTGGCTACGGGGAAATGTCTGACGGGGAAATGGCAGACGGGAAGTGACCTGATACGGTATCAGTGATACCAAAAAAACCGCAGATACTTGAAATTTTCACTGAATGTTTATATAACGATTTTCTATATTAGTTACTTTTTTCAAAATATGTAGATTTGTTTTGTGCTATTTACTGACATTTTAATTTTTTAACTTTTTCAGTTTTTTTTTCTTTAAAAGTATCGTTTGAACCGGGTCAAACTAATTACCACTGTGATTAAGTACAAAAGAAAGATTTTTTTTTATTTATTTGACGAAACATTATATTTACAATCTGTATTTACAGTTATACAATAAGTAAATGTGATGGTGATTGATTGGCAGGAAGGGGAAGTCGCCCAGTGACGGCACACCGTGGAAAGTGAATTAAGGAGAGAGTAGGTCCCTACACCAGTTCCTTTTCAGACGTCTGGGTGTATTACCTGGAATTTGATTGGATGAATGTTGGATGATTATAGGATTAGAGTGAGTACTGAATGTTTTATGTGTTTTTTTGTAGGTTATACTGGCATGGCTGTTTAAGATTGGAATGCAGATGTCTTTATGAAGTGACTCATTGGTAATATACCAAGGGGCACCTGATATTAGACGTAGACTAATAGACTGAAATGCCTGAATTGTTCTGGTATTTGAGGGTTTGGCTGATCCCCAAAGTTGCATGCCATAGTACCACATGGGTCTTAAAAGAGTCATGTATATTGTTCTTTTGGTTTTTAATGAGAACTTTGAGCGGAGTAAAGGCCTAAGAAGGTGGAGTCTTGTATTGAGAGCTTTACGCTTGTTTTTTATGTGGGGACCCCATGTAAGGCGTTTGTCAAAAATTAAACCTAAATAATTAGTTTGCGTGGAAGATGGAATTTGAGCATTAACAATAAAAGTTGAGGGACATTCTAAGGAACGAAGGTAATTTGAGAGGATTTATATGGATTAACTTGGATTTTCCAGTAGTGAAACCAGGTGTTTAGCAGTTAGATGGTTTGGGATTTTTTGGGCAGCTTGGACGGGAACGTTGTCGCTAGCAAAGAATAGCAGTGGCATCCACAAACGTACAAAGAAGTGTGTTTTCGTTTAGAGGTAGGTCAGTGGTAAAGACGTTGAATAGGAAGGGACCTAAGTCACTACCTTGGGGAACACCAGCAGTTGCTATTTGAGAGTTGGATATGGCGCCGTTGATTTTTGTGACAAAAGTTCGTTGGTTTAGATAAGATTTTATTAGTCAAACACAATTGAAAGATTTGCGAATTTTTTGTACATTACTTTTCGCGTGACCATGATGATATCGAACCACTGATAATCGAAACCAGGCGGTTTGTGCGAATTTTCGTAGGCAAAAAGAGTGTCGATCGAACAGAGTTAAACTAACTACCACTGTGATGAAGCCGTACTATTGCAATTAACACGAATTTGTTGTAGATTACATATAGCGTGACCATAACAGCGTCCGACCGCTGACATAATCAATCACACTTTGCACGCCGAACTATTAAGAGTAACTTGAAATTGTTGTACATTAATTTTCGAATAATCATGACGACGTCGGGCAATTGACATAATTAAACACACCGTACACGCCGAACTATTGTGAGTAATGCGAGTTTGTTGAACGTTACTCTTCACCTGACGATGACGACGTCGGACCGCTGACATAATTAAACACTGCGCGCACGCCTACTATTGCGAATAACTCTAAATTTTTCTTGGTTACTTTTCGCGTAAAGATAACGAAGTCGGACTGAGGACGTCGTTAATCACTACGCACACGTCGAACAATTGTGAGTAACGCGAATTTGTTGAATATCTGTGGATTTATCCAACTGATTTAATGTAATAATCTATATCGATTGCCAAAGTCGTATAAAGATTCTAACATTTAAATTAGATAGCAAAATAGTAATAAACGAAAAGCATCCTGCTTTTTGTAAACTTTTAGTTTTTCATAGATCACATAAATATCAACACTTTAATACAGCAGTATCTGATGCGTTTCCGTGTCACCGTAGGAGTGCATACACGTAGCTGACTCCAACACAGCCCAAAATAATTGATATTTAAGGTAAGTTTGTTTTCATACCTATTCTTTTGCGGCTTATTAAATTGTATACAAATTATGTACACGTTCATACACTTTTACACTTTTACAATGGTGATTTTTCCAGAGTTCTTCACCTATGCATTTGATACTAAAAACTTAAATACCCGCAAAGATCATGACCTTTTTAAATATTTTTTTTTTTTTAACTTTATTTTAAAAACACACAATCTGTAAATTAAGTTAACAATAACGATGTCAAACCACTGACAACCCAAACCATGCGTTTGACGCCGTACTATTGCCAACAATAAAATTATAATTATAAAATACTTTACGCGTGACGATGACTACTTCAGTCCGCTTGAATATCCAAACCATGCGGTGGTCCCCGTACTATTGGGAATTTTTTCGAATTTTTTGTATACATTAATTTTTGAGTAATCATAACGACATCGGACTGCTGAAATAATCAATCATAGGGCGCATGCCGAACTATCGTGAGTAACGCTAATTTGTTAAGTGTTTTATTTCGCGTGACGATGACGATGTCGAATCACTGATAATCAAAACCATACGGTTTGTGCGAATTTTTGTAGGAAAAAAGAGTGTCGGTCGAACAGAATCAAACTAATTATCACTGGGATGAAGCCGTACTATTGCAAGTAACGCGAATTTTTTGTACATTCCTTTTCGCGTGATCAGGGGCGTAGGTATAGATTATTAATGGGAGAGAGTTCGACTTAAATTATTAGTAATAGGCTAACGTGAAAAAAACCAAATACAAATACAGTATAGAACCCATTTAAGACGCTCTTCGAGGGACCAGTTAAAAATAGCGTCTTAAGCGGGAACATAGAGCGTATTATCCAGAGTTGATTACATGTTAAATGTTGTCAAAATCAAGGATTTGTAAAAATGAGCGTATTATCCGAGAAATCGGCTTAAGCGACGTACCGCCAATGTGTTATAGGTTACATATCACGTTACTATGATGATATCGAACAACTGATGATCAAAACCATATGGTTTGTGCGAATTTTCGTAGGAAAAAAGAGTGTCGTTCGAAGAGATAGGTAGTCAATCTAATTACCACTGTGATGAAGCCGTAATATTGCAAGTAACGCAAATTTGTTGTACATTATATTTCGCGTGATCATGCGACGCCCTACGGCATACACAATCAATCACGCCTCGCATGCCGAACTATCGTGAGTAACCCTAATTTGTTAGGTATACGTTTCATTTCGCGAGACAACGATGACGTCGAACAGCTGTCAATCCAAACCATGCTATTGACGCCGAACTATTGCGAGTAACGTGAATTTTTTGTACGTTACTAAAAAAAAAGTGTTGTCAAACAGAGTCAAACTAATTTCCACTGTGATGACGCCGAACAATTGCGAAAATTGCTAATTTAGTGTACAAGTGTTTAATCATTAGAAATAATAAAGGAGGGGGATTGGCGCCCACAGGCAAATATTTTTCAAGAATAAAAAAAAAAAGCGGGTAAGTGGATGTTGCTGTACCTTAGGGGGTGGGGTGGACCTCTGACAAGGGTAGGTTAAATTTGAATGCAATGATAGGTATCATTGTATATACGAAAAACGATTCTGAAAGGAAATGATTTGTCAGTCTAGGATATTATATTATATTTAAATATTGTCATATATTCTATTTTGAAACAAATATTTTATTTTTCAATTAAGACGCATTTTGCATAAGGCATGGTTAATCAATTTTTCCAAAAACATTGCGTTTAGTTATTAATTCATTCATAATACCTTATATTATCATAGATATACATATATATACCAGGTTTGAGGATAAATCGTTATCATTACGCGATTTCATAAAAACTTAAAACTCAAACGCTCAAAACATTTTTTCTGTAATGACGCTTCAGATTTTCTCTATAGCTATTTGAAACAAAGCTTATGGAAAATTTAGTAGTGTATCATGCCACAATAAATTCATGCACATGAATTTACAATTTTTAAAAGAGCTGAAGACAGTTCTTTCAAAATGTTGTAGGGTACTAGGTAAATAGCTAGGTAGGTACCTACATAACTAAATGTTTTTAAAAAGATTAAAGATTAAAAAAATAGTTATTGACTTTGACACGATTTAATATATTATACAAGGGAATATACTATATTGGTATCTAGGTACCTACTGAATTTGTAATGATTTAAAAGTATTTATCATTATCTTTATTAGTTATTAGTAATTACCTAATGTTTTGTTAATAGCCAATGGGTCCCTAACGATATTTATTTTTTTGGCTTGTGCTCTCCATCGCTACTTGGGGGGAACTTTCCCTTCCGGTAATCCTACCCCCAAGATATGAGTGTTGAATACTTTAATTAGTATTTTAGAAGTAGAAAATCTATATTCTATATATTACAGAAATAGCATTCGTAAAGCATATTGGCATAATCTTTATAATGACTAATTTAAAGAAATTTTAATATTCATATTGATAATACATTACACATTTACACTAATCAGTAGGTAATGAGGTTTATCTATAGATACTAGTATATAGCTATATAAACTATTGGATATTTGATTATGAATAGGTACATAACTAAAACTAAATAATTTAAAATAAACTAATTAATAATTTGTTGTTGTATGGAAAAGTATAGACTAAAACATCCATTATTAGGTCCAGGGATATAATATAAGACTGAGTGAGCACCTTCCGACTTTCAAACTTCAATCCTTTTCCTCACTTCTAAAATGTTTTTAATTATTATACCTACCTTTTTTACGATTGTATATAATTTTATATCATCTGAAAATATGTAAGTATATTAATATATTTATCAAAATAAGTAGGTACCTAGGTAATGTAATGTAATTATTATTTAAATCTATGTATATTGTACACGTGTGAAAATGAGATCTTTGATAACTAATAAAGATGTTAGGAACCACTCCGCATTTGATAGTCATGCGGTTTTTTTTTTTTAAATAGATATAGTACCTTAGAGAGCCTATATATAGAGTAGGTACCTATAAACCAAAATAAATAAGCGGTGAGGCCTGATGGGTATATTATCATACCGACTATATCTTTATGTAGCCAATACCATAATGTAGAAAACATAGAATTATAATTTATATTTTAAGTCTGTGGTAGAAAAAGGATGTTTTAATACAAAAAAGTGCTACTGCCTACTGCTCTGACGAGTATAGTGGTGGCAAATCATATAATAAATTTATATCACATCAGTAAATCATCCAAGGGTCATTAAAAATTAACCAATGGACTGAACAAAGCATAAAGAAAAATTTGATAAATGAAATAACTTTTGTGCTAATTAATATTTTTTTTCTATAATTTGTTGATGCTGCGCCTGCAATTGTCATAGAACTTTTGTTAAATTTATAATTCTGAAAATATGTTATTAAACTATACCTATACGTGTAAAATAAATAAAAATATTGATCAGAACATAAGTTATTTCGTTTGTCAGATCTTCTGTTGCATTGTATGACGTATTGACATATGTTGTTAAGACTATACAATCAGAACTTGTGGCAGTTAGGTACGCTTTTATAGTATAGTGAACCGATTTTTTTATCATGGGCCCACGTGAATTATAAATACATGACAATTCAATTCACATAGTGTATTAAACCACGTGTGGTTATTTTAATAGTAATATTTCAGAAGTATAATTCATATACCATCAAATATATTACTATTTATATGTTTATACTTTATTACTTTACCTATATTACACCTAATTTTTTTTTTTTTTTAAAGCACCAGTGAACTCAATTAGAAATCACTTCGTTCGGAATCTAAAACAGTGACCAAATATTATTAGGTATATACCTATACAAAAGAATACATTATAATATCAATTTCTATGATATTATATATTGTTAATAATAGTTAAATAATAAGATGGATTTGTATTATAATATTATATTTTCTGATGTAATGCAATGCATGTTACATTATTCCTAATTAAATACCTACATGGTAAGTTGTGTAACCGTTGATATTAAAATTAAAATTGTGAACAATATATTAACATCATTACCAGGTACCGAGTACTAGTATACCTATAGTAGTAATTTAATACCTTTTTATAGATTTTGGTATTAATCATTCATAATGTATATGTAAGTAAGTAGTTATATAGTACCTATATAGTAGGTATGTTAAATATTCAAAATTACATTTATGTTACTTATACAATATGTAAAACTCAAATCACAATTAGTAACACCCTGCCTACATTTGTACCTTTATTGTAGCATTATGTAATAAGTTTACTCTGACCTTCAAAATATGTGATTTAAAGTTTTTTATAAATTTATAAACAGGTTAACAGAAGTACTTATTTATTATATTTTGTGGTATTTATGTCCATGATTTTATGTCATTCTTTGAGTAGGTGCCCACACTTATTTTTATATTAATTGCATATAGTTTACTGTTATAACTTTGAATCATGTTTGGTGAAACATTTAGGGGTTGGTGAGTACACTGGATGTCAAATTTGAGAGCAAATAAAAATTAAAATCCTCCCAAGTGATTAAAATCTATTTATCAGTGATTGTCACTAGTTAAGTATTGTTTTGGTATTGATAGCATACTAAACAATTATTTAAAACATTAATATATCAGCAACATGGACAATGTCCAGGACATATAATTTATACTATTTAGGTATATATACATTATACATATATGATTTTCACTTTGCAGTTAGGCATAAAAGTTACAGACAAGAAATACTAATAGTATAGCTTTGCATTAATTATATATATTTAACCTTTTTTATTCTTTATTATTATTGAAAATAATAATTTTGGGTGGCATATTTTATTCAATTGGCAGTTACATTTAAAATTCTCCATTTGCATATATATAAATGCTCAAGTTAATAAAAAACATAAATTAAATTGCTGTTTCTTACTTTCTTGTGTTAATTTTATCAAGAAAAAAATCAATTTTTTTAAAAAAATTAACTATCAATACAAATTATTTATACAATGTTTATATGAGTATAAAAGCTCTTTTAAGCAAACTTGTGATAAAGATAGAGAGTATTCGATAATCGAACAAATAAATAATCATTTTGGTGCAATTTACAAACTCCCCTGGAGCATTGATAGTCTTAATACTCTTAAGCTTTTAGAGCTGTCTAGTTTTAGCAACAATTATATACCTACAAAATAAACCTTTTTTTGCTTTGTAATTTGTATTTGTATCATAACTTATAAGTATTCCTTAATTTGTTCTTGATAGTTGATAAAAAAATGTCAGTTTTCTGTGTGGTCATTATAATTGTTAGTACTTCCATCAAGTATTATTAATAACGCCAGTGCAGCGTTTTTATTTTCAAAAAGGTTGTTGAAGTGTTGAACATAATATATTTATATCTAATTATATTATACCCGTTAGGGCCGGAAGCATATAATGATAATATGCGCACTCCGGACACCTTTGTTGCTCACCACTAACACATAGGTCTTAAATATGCGAGCACCCAGTGTAGTGGTGTAATAGCTCGAACAGCAGTGGTCGGGATTGCCGGGCAAATAACTACTGTCGAGCTACGTAATGCGTGTTGTGTATTTACGTGTATTATTTGTGTGTTATGTGTGTATATATGTGGGGTGTGTGTACAATGAATTAAAATTAAAGAAATGGTATCACGATTGCTGGTAGATAATAGTTGCTGTATAATACGCAAATTAATAATGGTACAAATATATAATAAAAATCACAGCAACACAATAAGTATAATTTACGGTAAAATTAATAGATAATAAAATAAAAGTATACCTAACTCACGGTAGCTATTAGAGCTACGTGAAAATATAAAAATGTTAGCCCATCTGGCTCAACAGAATAATATTAAGATTTAAATTAGCCCTTCTGGCTCAACAGAGTAGTATAAATATTTAAATTAGCTCTTCTGGCTCAACAGAATAATATTAATACAAAGCAATCCGTTCAAATTAATCTGCGGTCCTTGTGTTCAAACTAATATAATACTTTGCAAATTTGCAGTGACTATTATAAATACAGAAATAATATGAGGTCCTTATGACCAAGAATAATATTATAATAAATACTATGCGCTCTTCTGGCACGACAGAATATAATAATAATCGTAACAAAAATATAATAAATATAATATAATAACTCCCAGTAGTTTGTGGAGCGCAGACTGGCCAGCTGGTCCTGAGCTATAGGTGTTATAATACAAAAAAAACACATACGACAAAAGAATACAATTCTTTAAAGTGTTACAAAAAATAGGTAGCTGCTAAAAGAGTATAATATAAAACTGACGATTGCGCTTATTACGTCAGGAATAACTAATAACTAATAATACTGTAATGTTACACTGAGAATTTAATATAATAATTTAATTTGTTACAATTTAATAAAGCCCTTCTGGCGCTAATAATTATATAATAAAAAACAATATTTGCACTAACTTATTTTACAATTATTGGAAATAATAAATATATTTTTTATTTGCACACACCGTGCTAACGAGACGACGTTTTATACGAGACGGACAAAGAAGACAGTGTCACGGCGGCCATGTTAATTAAAAATTCGCATAGCCGTTGCTGCGCCATACTATAACGAGTCTTAATTATCTATGTTATATAATTCACAAGGCACATTTAAATAGGTAGGTACATACAAAAATAAATATTATGGCAACAGGTGATAGTGTGTGTGTGTGCGACCAGCTATTCTCCGTGCCCGATATATTAGTTTACGTTTATTTATAATTATGTTGGGGCGGCAACAATATCTGCAATAAAATATTATTATATACCTACTAATAAATATATTAATATATTATGTATAATTTGTTCTAGGGTATAATGTATGTAAAATAATATATAATATTGTCTATCGCAGTATCACTATATTGTAATGAATTTAAAAAAATTGATTATTATAACGCTCGTCGGTATAAATTCGGCTTTAATAGGTTTGGCCGGTTTGGGCTGAAATACTGTCGGCTAAAATACGGTTCTGCTAGTAATTATTATTGTTAAAATGTCCTGTTACATATGATTGTTTGCTTAACCCGGTTTATAGATTTAATTATAATATGTTTTGTATATTATGCATTATACAACATACGTTACTTTTCTCGTGACGACAACGAAGTTGGACCGCCGACATAATTAATCTCAACAAGCACGCCGTAATATTACGAGTAACTCTAAATATTGTTATACGTTACTTTTCGAGTAAACCATGACTACGTCGGACCGACGGCACGCGGCATAATTAAACTCAGCGCGCACATCAACTTATTACGAGTAACTCGAAATTTTTAAACGTTCTCATGACGACGAAGACGTCGGACCGCCAACATAATTAATCTCATCGCGCACATCAACTTATTACGGGTAACTCGGAATTGATATAGGTTACTTTTCTTGTGACGACGACATCGGACGGCCGACATAATTATTCTCAATGCGCACGCCATTCTATTGCGAGTTACTAGAACTTGTTATACATTACTTTTATCGTGACGACGACGACGTCGGACCAAAGTCATAATTAAACTCAGCGCGCACATCAACTTATTACGAGTAACTCGAAATTGTAAAACGTTTCTTTTCTCGTGGACGACAATGAAGTTGAACCGCTGACATAATTAATATTAACGCGCACGCTGTTCTATTAAGAGTTACTCGAGTTTGTTATAGGTACCTACGTTACTTTTCTCGTGACGACGACGACGTCAGACCGCCGACATAATTAATCTCAACAAGCACGCCGTACTATTACGAGTAACTCTAACTTGTTATACATTATTTTGCTCGTGCCATCAAAGATATCGGACCGCCGACACAATGAATTTTAAAGCACACGCTGTTCTATTACGAGTCACTCAAAATTGATATAAGTTACTTTTCTCGTGACGACGACGACGTCGGTCCAACCTTCGACCATATAAGCTAATAGACACGGCATACGGTAAATATCTTGACGCCAGCATCATGTAGCGTGTGACGTCACGTTTGGGCAATAACACCGGCCGGCGCCCAGACTATAGATAGTATTCTAAATTCTAGCTATCCCAATAAAATATGATTGATTAATGGCTTAACTTACAAATTTTAATTCTTAATTTCTTATTTCCTTATACTATAACACTAATTACTATTTATCTATCTATCTGTGTATCTCGGGTTTTCTCCTATTTTACGAGTTATTTATTAATTCAAATATAATTATTAAATTAAATTTACCAAAATTATATATTTAGAACTAGTATATATTGTATTGTTACCTCATTGTAAACTCTCAGATTAATATACACTTGAAATCATAAAATAGCAAGGCTGGGCAAGTTAACTATTTTTTTTTAATTCGTTAAGATAAGTTAATAAAGAAAAAAGTAAGTTAAGTTTAAAGTTAAAAGTTACCTCTATTTTTTTTAACTTGCAACAGTTACAAGTTACTTAGAAAATAAAAGTAACTTAACTTAGTTAAAAATAAGTTACTTTTTTTTTACTATAAAACTAATATTTATACTGCCTACCTTTTTTTAAGCTAACAATAATAACATAATAATTCAATAAATGTCTTAAACATTTTAAATAAATGTATGTAATAAATTTATTTACTGTAGTTCTTATATTTGTATATTATACTTTAATCAGTGATGAAATCCAATAAAATAATAAAATAATTGTTATGTATTTGTTAACGTAAATGATCCACAACTATACTAAATATTATCTATTAGAATATAATTACTTGGTTACACAATATATAAATATATTACATAAAATATTATTCAATTAATAGTAAGAATACAATATTTAATCAAACCATTATTGTATTTTACTATTTTAGTAG
Source organism: Diuraphis noxia (assembly GCF_037042655.1). Taxonomy (NCBI): domain Eukaryota; kingdom Metazoa; phylum Arthropoda; class Insecta; order Hemiptera; family Aphididae; genus Diuraphis; species Diuraphis noxia. The sequence goes on along the minus strand of NW_028301715.1, from coordinate 32,176,891 downwards.
ACAGTAGTTACCTTATACCTATTCCTAGTGAGTTGTATTTGCCATTTGGTATATTATATGAATATCAAAAGTAAAATAATGCAACCATAAACTAAGATTTTCAACATTCATCCTTTAACTATCATTATAATAAAACCATTATTATCAAACATTTCAAAACACAATACTTTCAAGTTTCAAAGAAAGCAGTTTAAAACTATGAAAGCTAGAATGTGAAAAATAATTTTCGACGACAAGGGACAGACTCGGGACATACAATACGACAGTAAAAAAAAGTGGGTAAGTCGTGGATGTCGCTTTGCTGTACTGTAGGTTACTGTAATGGATGGGATTAAATTTGAATGCAATGATAGGTATCATTGTATACGAAAAACGATTCTGAAAGGAGATGATTTGTCAGTCTAGGATATATTATATCTAAATATTGTCATATATTCTATTTTGAAACAAATATTTTATTTTTCAATTAAGACGCATTTTGCATATGACATGGTTAATCAATTAGTGTAGTTATCATAATTAATAATACTTTATATTATCATAGATATACATGTACCTGGTTTGAGGATAAATCGTTATCATTACGCGATTTCATAAAAATTTAAAACTCAAACGCTCAAAACATTTTTCCTATAATGACACTTCAAATTTTCTCTATAGCTATTTGAAGAAAAACTTATGGAAAACTTGGTGTTAAATTTTATAACCTTAGATATAAATACAAACAATATTATGAATTTTGATCTACAAAATAATTTGCAAATATTCATGGTTTTGACGAATTTTTGTCAATATTTGAAATTCAAATGCTAATAAAAATTTAATTTGAATTTCCGGTGGACATTTTTTTTGTGATAAAGGTTGACAAATTTGTAAGGAATCTTGTATTAAATTTTCAAATCTTAGGTATAAAAGGAAAAATAACGATAAAAAATCGAAATTTAAAATTCAAACGCACTTATAATTTTTCCTATAATGATGCTTCGAATTATTTAATTTTTTTTAGCTACAATAAGCACAACTCATAAGGAACCTTGTATTAAATTTTCAAGTTTTTTTGGTCGTCCAAAATTTTTTTACCGACACTTCAAAAAAAAAATCACTTCGTTCAGAATCTAAAAATGTGTTCCAAACGGCAAACGCTGTGAGCCTGTCAACGAGTGAACACCAAATAATCAAATTAATAATAACTCGAAATTGTTTTGCCCAAACGTGATGTCATATCATTAAACATGATGGCTACATAATTGTGCCTATACAAGCATAAGATAAGGCGCGTTTACTAGCTTATATGGTCGAAGGGTCCAACGACATTATTATTCTCAACGTGCACACCGTTCTATTGCGAGTTACTCGAATTTGTTATACGTTACTTTTCTCGTGACGACGAAGACCGCCGACATAACTAATCTCAGCGCGCACTTATGATAACCATAAAGACGTCGGACCGATGACATAATTGAACTCAGCGCACGCATAAACTTATTACAAGTAACTCAAAATTGTTATACGTTACTTTTCACGTGACGACGAAGACGTTGGACGACCGGCATAATTAATCTCAACTCGCACGCCGTACTATTACGAGTAACTCTAACTTGTTATACGTTACTTTTCTCGTGATGACAACAAAGTTGGACCGCCGTCATAATTAATCTCAGCGCGCACATCGTACAATATTACGAGTTACTGCAGGAACTTGTAATACGTTACTTTTCACGTGACGATGACGACGTTGGATCGCCGACGTAATAAATTTTATAGCGCAAGATGTTCTATTGCGAGTTTTTTTTTTTTTATATAAGAAATTTTGCAATCTGTTTTTAACTAGAACAATAAGCAAATGTACATAGCGTATTTCTATATGAATTTTTTGAGGTAAGAAGCTACCCATTGGTGACACTACCTATTTTGTGTTCTTAAATTTTTAAGTTAAGCTAATTTTAATTTTGAGACAAAAGGTCCCGACACCATCTTCGCTTAAGCCGTCTGGGTGGATTACCTGGAATGGACAAGGTAGATAGTTTTTTTAATAAGAATAGGATTAGGATGAAGAGGTAGTTTGGTGTGAAATCTTTTGTAGTAGCATTTTGCTTCGTCAAGTACTGTTGTTATTCTTAGATCGTTATGAAGCGTAACATTGCAGGATATAAATGTAGGGGCATTTGTGATTTTTCTTAGGGCAATGTTTTGAAAAGCTTGAATTTTTTGTATATTTGATTTTTTTGCACTACCCCAGAGCTGGAGCCCGTAGGTCCAGATGGGTTTTAGAAGAGCTTTATATATTATTAATTTGACATTTTCTAGAAGCTATCAGAGGATCTGCATTGATGAAAATTATTGCTTTATCGTCTACATATTATGCAATTAGCGTTTAAGGTGTAGTAGGTTGATCTGATGCATAAATGTTATATAGTATCGGGGAAAGTATGCCTCCTTGAGAAATACCTATTACCAGATTACACGCGAAAAGTTACGAACAACAAATTCATGTTGCTTGAATGGGGTGGGTTGATTGGCGCCCGCAGGCAAACGCATTACAAGAAAAAAAAAATTAAACCTTATTTTGGTGTAACTATAAAATAAGAATACAAATTGTTCTATGTTGGAAAGAAATATTTTGAAAAGTTTAATATAAGAATCTGGAGTCTAGTCTAATCTCAAGGAGAATAAATAACTAAACATAAGTACCTATAGTAAAAACATCATGATTTAATGATTACTTATAGAGCAAATGATTACAAAAGTTTAAATTTCTGTTCAATAAAATAAATTAGAGTTTAATTATGAAAAAAAAATGGGAATGGAGGTGTGGCGCCCGCAGGCAAGTCTTTTTCAAGAAGCTAAAATAAAAATTTTAAACGTTATAATTTATAATATTAGAATACACACTGGAGTCTGCAGTATGTAATCTCAAGGAGAATAAACTAATAAACACCTAAACATATCTATAGTAATGAAATCATGATTTAATGATTACTTTTGGGGCAAATGGTTATAAAAGTTTAAATTTGTGTAGAAAAAAAAAATTTGAGTTTAATTATGAAAAAAAAATTAGGAATTGGAGTGTGGCGCCCACAGGCAAGTGTTTTTGAAGTAGCAAAAAAAAATTTGGAAAAGTTTTAATATAAGAATACACACTGTAGTCTGCAGTATGTAATCTCAAGGTAAATATATATGAATAAAAATATTTATATAGTAATATGATCATGATTTAATGATTACTTTTATAGAGCAAATGTTTTTTAAAGTTTAAATATGTGTATTGTGTACACATAAATAAACTAGTTGAATTATAAAATCTAAAGATTATAAAGAAATAAATAAAAATATTTATAATACCTAATAACATCATGATTTAATTATTACTTATAGAGCAAATGGTTATAAAGTATAAATTTGTGTAGAAAAAAATAAATTAGAGTTTAATTATGAAAAAAAACATTGGGAATGGGAGTGTGGCGTCCGCAGGCAAGTGTTTTTCAAGTAGCAAAAAAAAATTTGGATAAGTTCTAATATAAGAATACACACTAGAGACTGCAGTATGTAATCTCAAGAAGAATAAATAACTTAACATATTTATAGTAATAAGATCATGATTTAATGATTACTTATAGGGCAAATAGTTATAAAGGTTAAATTCGTGTACACAAAAATAAATTAGTTTAATTATGAAAAAAAAATTAGGAATTGGAGTGTGGCGCCCGCAGGCAAGTGTTTTTCAAGTAGCAAATAATAAAAATTGGAAAATTTATGATATAAGAATCCACACTGGAGTCTGTAGTATGTAATCTCAAAGTAAATACATCAATAAAAATATTAATAGTAATAAAATCATGATTTAATGATTACTTATAGAGCAAATGTTTTTTAAAGTTTAAATATGTGTATTGTGTACACATAAATAAACTAGTTGAATTATAAAATATGAAAAAAAAATTGGGAATGGGAGTGTGGCGCCTGTAGGCAAGTGTTTTTCAAGTAGCAAAAAAAAAAATTAGAAAATTTATGATATAAGAATACACACTGGAGTCAGCAGTATGTAATCTATCTCAAGGTAAATATATCAATAAAAATATTTATAGTAATAAAATCTTGATTTAATGATTACTTATAGGGCAAATAGTTGATAAAGTTTAAATTTGTATACACAAAAATAAACTTGAGTTGAATTATTAAAATATGTAAAAATACATTTTGTAACCAAACCAATGACTTCCATCCACAATCTCTAAACTCCCAAAACCAATAAATTGATGTACAATTATTTGTTCATTGAGAACTTTTTGACAGTACTTGGTTAGACTCTGTTATATATTAAATTTAATCGTTATTCACTGACAATCTTAAAATTGAGATAAATTTTATTATTAAATCAACTCCTTTTTATTTAATTAAAAGTTTATTTTGGGAGGCAACGTGAATCAATGCTATAAAATCTCTTTGAAATTGCAAACAATTCTTAAAAATGAGGAAATGAGGCTCTTTATTATGGACTACAGTCATTTTTTTGTTACATTTCAAATTCTATTGTATACATTAATATTATAAAATAAATTATGATCAGGGGACGCTTATTTTATTGTAATAGGCAGTATAGTTAGTCTGTATGAAATACAGGTATAACACTAATATGTCTTAAAACCATGTTAAAAATTACAGCAATTTTAATCTGGTATTAATAGTATTAAGTGAGAAGTTAGCATTATATATTTGGTACAGTATAGTTAAAGCTAAAAATAATAATAATAATAATAAAAATAAACTATATGTGTTATATTTATTAAAGATATTAACTATTGTATTAATTTTTTCCTCATTAATTTTTAAATATTTTCTTTGATTGTTATGTTTACAATTTCGAATACCTTGAAAGTTAGTAGGAATATTTCTATGCAAAGGTCACGAACATGATAGTCATCTATCATCAACTGAGATCAACTTACCATTCTCTATAGGTACTTAACCTCAACAACTTCCTTATGACTTAATTAACCATCTGCATGTCCGCGGGGAAGGCAGTGCCCTAGCCAGGGTTAGGATTTGGGGAGGTGAAGTGTATAGGTACAGTACTATACACCCAATACCCCTCGGGAAGGCTGATTAAGACACTGGTTTTAATAAGTAACAATCTGGATGATTGTAGAAAAACTAACTGTATTTTTGTAACGCGTGACAAACGGATGGTTAACTAGGACACTTTGAATAAAAAGATCCTTAGTTGGTTTCCGATATAAGTGTTTACTTATCAAGTTGTTCTATTGATTGTTAACCTCTTAGAAATACCTTGAACTATTAAAATATTGGCCTCTTGAAATATTTTTCAGTCTACTAGATTTTAGTAGTTCGGTACCATGAGTGCATATAAACCGCGGTATAGGTACATGAGAGGAACTGTAATGAATATAGGTGCAATGTGCATCCATAGTACATATCATCAAGTTCTAATTAACACATACAATTTAAACTCGGTAGTATGATTGGACGTAAATTTTAGAAATAACAACTAATAAGTATTAAAGATTGATCTGTATCTGTAATCTGTATGCATTGTTTCCGAATTACAAACATGATTTTTTTATTTTTTGCACTTTTATGAATTACTGAATACTTTGGAAGTTAAGACACTTCCTCATTAAAGCAAAAGAACTTTTAAATATATAAGTACATAAATGGGTTATCACCTAAATTCTGTGCTCGTCCAACACAAAAATTAAAGTTATTATTCTTTTTTGATCCCAGAAACGTTATGTGGCATGATGATAATTACATTTTATTTTTATATGACACCTAAAAAACGATCCTCAGCACCAGAAGTTGAAGTATTACTATTTTCAATATTTTTTAAATGAAATAATCCAAAAAATGTTTACACAATATTTTCTACAATAAAATATTATAATTTATTATTTCGACATAACTTTTTGCTGTGTGATAGGTAATTTTTCAAGTCGCAATGTTTTTTTTTTGTTATGTGATAAACTTAAAGTGTCCAGATGAAAATTTAACCATCTAATATATCTCAAATTACATACTTATTGTTAATTATTATTAGGCATAGAAAAGTTGAACTATGAACTATAATATCTTATATGGAATTCCACAATGTACAATTGGGTTTATATTGTTTTTAATATTACATAATACACGCTTTTGATTAACAAAACTATTGGCATCTATGGCCATATCACGTGTGTTTGTTTAGAAACACGTGAGCAAGTTGGGGCAAGGATTCGTCACTAAGAACCTAGGTGGTCACCCATCCAGGAGCTATTAACGCCAGGCGATGTTTAACCACGGCAAACAACCGCGCCACACCAGGCCCCAAAATACACTTTTGTGTATATTTGCTATTTCATTCTAAATAGAATTGTTATTTTTAGTATTCTTACATTCGACTATTGTGTGCATATTATACCAGGCTAGAGGCATTTTTTTTTTGCAATGCGTCAACTGCATAACCTGGTTTCACTGTTAGGTTTGAAAAAAATGATGTAAATAGGACGAGGATTTGCAAATCATACATTTTAGTTCACTGGTTAATTTACTTCGGTACCCTAAACATTATAATAAACTGATGTATTAATTGCTCTAGAAATACAATTATTTTATTGTAATCTATTAATACATTTATTATAAAATTAAGAGTACCATAGTAAATAAACAAGTGAATCAAATTGTATAATCCACTATAAAATTCCATTTAAAAGTATAGTTGTCATTTTTGAAAAAAATGTTGATTTTGATGTTAGTAAACTGCTTGCTGAGAAATTTTAAAATTGTCCCACAAAAATTTGCCATTGAAAATTGAAAAAAATGTCTGTGTTATAATTTGTTAAATTTTTACTGACTGTTTGATTTTTTTTTTATCATATTTGTACACATAATTTGATAAATTTCTAACAATCTGAATCAATTGTTATTTTCATAAAATTATATAATAAAGGATCGAATGATATTTTTCAAAAATAGAATTAAATAAGGAAAACATAAAACAATTACTCTTATCTTTAGGTGTGCCCGTCTATACTACGATTTCATATTTAGCATTTCGTTAATTAAATTTAACGATGCCGTCACTATGATTTTATCTCGGGTTTCATATTTAACATCTCGTAGAATTAAACTTGACGATGCCGAATTTCCGAGAAGTCTAGGAGTTTGGCCTTCGACAAGTTCGACACAGCTATTGAGGTCTTACACAACATAACTGGTTGGCGAAATCGTACGCCCCAGGGACACTTACGTACGTCGTACATCTACGTGTATATGCGGTTTTATGTGTTTTAGCGGGACGTCCATAGCAGAACATCATTGTTCGGTATATCAGATTTTGGTTCATTCGCCATATAATTACTGCGTGAGCGCTGTGTTTAATCATTTCGAAACCCATTCGAAAGTTATGTATTTGAGCCAACGACGAGACGCACAAAAAAATAGTTTGACGTTGAACCGCTGACATAATGGATCTCAAAGCGCACACCGTACTACTATTATGAGTAACTCTAACTTCTTATACGTTACTTTTCGAGTAAACCATGATGACATCGGACTGCCGACATAATAAATCTCTGCGCGCACGCCGTTCTATTGCGAGTTACTCGAGTTTGTTATACGTTCCATATACGCCGATCACCTCCATACACAAATAAAAGAACAAATTAATTATAAGCACTTTTATTAAACACTTTGACGTCCAGTGGCTCTAGTCACACGATCGCCACCTGGTTCTGACACTGGTGGTCAGTGGTAATCGAGTCACACGACTCTCGCTAACTGACCCCTTTTCTGTCTTCACATATTCCTTAAATATAAATTTTACAATCGAAACAGTATCGGTAATATCGATATTAAGTTTGACCTAGTTAGATTATACTTACTGACTATGCTTAAAGTTATACTAATTTATTTACTTGTAATATTTTCGGCTACGATACGTGCTCCCCGTTTTTCTGTCACTTTTTTTTTGTTTTTCTCGATTTGTTTGAAAACTGTTGGAAAATGTTTATATTACACCAAGGATATTCACTTTTACATCGGAAACCACCCCCAAAGTTTGAAATTGAAGCATTAGTTCAACTAGATATGCTGTACACAGACACAAAAAATAAAAACACACATCATTGTAAAATCAATAAATTCATCATTCCGTTCAGAATCTAAAAAGATTCACTACCATACTATATTTGGCAAGATTTCAGTAGTGAAACTGACTATTGCAACAGACATGTCTGACATGAAATTTTTATACTTATAAAAACCCATACAATAACTCATTTAGTCCACAATACGTATTCTAGATTTTTTTATCACTTAAATTAAAATTTTTTTATTACTATAATAAAATTAATATACAAATAAATTCGACATCTAAAATAACTGAAATAAACAAAAAAAAGCCAAAATAAATTGGTTTATTTGGAATAAGAATGGCGTGAATTTAACTTATATTTATAAACATTAAATTTCTATCTCGTACCTATATTTAAAAAGAAGTATTTGCTTTAAAACCCTAGCCCTACTTATTATAATTGTCATGACCTTATGATTAACAATATTATTATGCTACAAAGATGTGTTTAATGAGATTGTGGTGGCACATGATTGGCATATTGCAGGTGGCTTTTGACGTAGATAATTAATTAATTATAATAAATAATAAATTTGTAATTAATTATTAGTTTCGTATTCGTAGAAAACTTTTGACTTGGAATTTTACAAACTAGCTGTCGCCCGACATGGGTGGTACGGAAAATTAATGTGTACACTATATAACTTAATTTTAACTTTAAAAATCAGTACCTAACCACATTTATTTAAATCAACATTTTTATTAAATAGTTCATAAAGAAATATATTTTAGTAAAAATACGCATGTATTTCTTATTAATCTTATTTATTAATCTAATTATCTTCCATATTTTAATTACAATTTAAATTCAATATTTACATCATTTTCTTCTATGATTATAATACCTATTCTTAAAAAAGGATCCATAACGAATCATAAGATGCGGAAATAAAATGTATACATCGTATAACTTTAAAAGCAGTAATCATACTTATTTTAATAAACATTATTATTTAATAGTTCATAAAACAATATATTTTAGTAAAAATACGCATGTACTTCTAACATTTAAACACTATCTTGATCGATAATCAAATAAATAAATTTAAAAAAAAAAATAATTAAAATAATACCAAGGTACTTTATTTTGTTATACATAATATTAATTTAAAGTTATGCATTATTTCGGTATAGTTATCTCATTTCATTATTGCCCGATGTCCTGCAATGAACAGATTGTATACAAGGGCATCGTTGATATAAAAGTAGTATTATAATATATACCTAGGTATCTATGGATTTCTCTTATTGATTTAGTACAATATAGGTAATCCATGGCGATTGTCAAAGTCGTTGCGGAGGACGCAGTCTATTAAAGATTCTAACATTTCAATTAGATAGCAAAGTAGACATGAACGGAAAACATCCTGCTTTCCGTTTAATCTTTTTTTTTTCATAAATCACATTATTTTTAGACTACAATTCAGAAATATCTGATGCGTTTCCATTTCAGCGTCGGAGTGCATACACGTCGCGGACTCTAACAAAGCCCAAAATAATTGATATTTAAGGTAAGTTTGTTTTAATACCAATTTTTTTGCGGCTCAATATTATAAAAGAATTGAGGTACACGTTCGTACACTTTTACAATAGTGATGTTTGCAAAGAGTTCTTCACCTATGCATTGAAACTAAAAACTACAATAGGTACTTTAAACGTTTAAACATACTTTATATTGTGACTTTTTCAAATATAATAAAATATTCCCTTGAACCCAAAAAGTCAGACTTATTATGGTCTTTTACAATTTTTTAAGTAAATGCAAGACTGTCATATTTTGATATGTTATTGCGTACAGAAATTGATTTTCAGACATACCAAAATATGGCAGTATTGAATTTAAGCTATGTTTATTTTTGTGTCATATATCCAATTATGGCAGTATTGAACTTTAAATTATTAATGAATAATAAAATATTATTAACTGTTAGTTTTTTTGAAATTTGATTAAAATTGTTGTGTTATAATTTATAATTGTACAGGTAATATATATAAGGATGAAAATTAATCATTTAATAGTTGTAGGTATGTAATCAATATCCTTAAAAATAATTTTCTATAAAACACCAAATAAAAAATAAAATACTACTTGTCTTTAAGCCAATAAGCTTTATTTTTATGTACCAAAGTAACGAATAATATGACAAATTAAAAAAATATATATATTCTAAACTGATAATGACTATAAAATTATCAAATGCTTTGAACAACAAGAGTACACAAGACTATACGATAACATTATGTACGAATTTGAATAATTTATTATTATTTTAATAATATACCTAGGTAATACTTGTTTGAAATACAATGTAAAAAAAAGTTACTCATTATAATTATCATGGCCTTATGTTTAATAATATTATGGTACCTATGGCTTTGAAAATAAATAAATAATAAGTCTAATTTTATTATATAAATTAATCACAATCTTCATAGTTTATTATTATTATTATTATTTTATTAGTATTTGTTATAAGTATTATCAATTTCAGATATTTTTAAGTTTTTATAAAAATGATAAGTATCTGAAATAAGTTTTGCTTCGCGCGATAAAATTAAATCTTTTTTATTTATAAGATTCCAGGCTTTTCAATAAATGCAAATTTCATATGTAATGTATGTTTGATAATTTTATTTTTGAATTTCTATTTTTCTTTAAAACTATAATTTCTTGATAATTTGCTTGCCCATAAGTTGTTTAAATTGTTGTAAAAACAATTTATCTGGGAATTCTTTTTTAACTTTAATTAATTTAATATCTCTCTATAAAACCATTTGACCGATAGTATTTTTATTAATGATGTTACAAAAATCTTTACTATGACACCTTGTTCTAGTTAAAATGTTATTAAATTCTGATTTTAGACCTTTCTTATGATGTTCCTGAGCTTTTATTTTCCTTCCAGTCCTTGTCCTTAATACTATCATCAAAATCTTCATTATCTAAATCTGTAAACAGAATACAAACTGTGTTATAACATAAAGTTCATATAAACACGAGATCAAGATAAAATTATTATTTACTATTAGAGTCAGTTATTTTATCACACTAAGTTTTCATTAGCACCTATACTAGCTCAATGAAATTTCGTGAACTTTAATTTGATTTGTTTGAATGTATCATGCGTGGTTTTCAATGGTAAATCGTCTAAAAAAATATTATAATAATATAGCTTGTAAAAAATTACAACTTTGTAGCTGCTAAGTAGGTATTAATTAAATACCTAATTAATAGAATTAATTACATTCGGTATTTATTAGGGTATATAATATTATATACAATATATACAATAAGCCAACAACTGAAAATTAAATAAAATTTTTACAGATTTATAGGTAAAGAATTTTATAATTATTTTATATATTTCTTTTTTTTATTGAGCATATTCACATCGACAACAAAGGCCATCATTAGTTACACTTATTTACAATAATGATAAAATATAATTTGTAGGTACTGATACAATGGTAAGTTATTTAATTAGTATAAAACATTTTTTTTTTTTTACGTAGGCACTTAATTCAATAATTTATTAAAATTACATTTATTATTTTTTTCCTAAAAAAAAACACAATATAACAAAAATTTATAAATAATAAATTGGAATAATATTTTTAAATTATCGAAGTAAAATAAATAAACATTAATATAAGTAATTATAATTAATCTTTACGTTATTAAAATAAAAACGATCCGGTAGGTAACCGATTTCTAGTAGTTGTGGTTAGTGAACTAGTGAAGAAATAATAAGATCTTGAATAAAATATTCAAAAAATTAATAAATTAACACATTATAACTAGGTAAGGAAGATAAAAATTAAAAATTAATCGGATTATTTTAGATGTATAATACCTGTTATGCATAAAAGAAGCATGATCGTAATCAATAATTAAACAAAAATAGGCTAAGAAAAATAATATATTATAATATTATAATTTAAATTTAAAATTCAAATATTTTTTGGTTATTGTTATATCACTTATTTTTGTGATAAAGATTGACAAATTTGTAAGGAATCTTGTATATAATTTTCAAATCTTAGATTTAAAAAGAAAATTTTTATGAATTTCTAACTTAAAACAACTTTTGAATTTTTGTGATTTTTACGTATTTTGTCAAAATTCAAAACCTGAATGCTTATAAAAAAAATTTTGACTATGAATTTATTTTATTTTTCAACTGCTATCGTAACAATATGTTAAGAGCCTTGTATTAAATTTTCAAGATTTTCTAACCAAAAAATAAATTTTTATTGATATTAATTTAAAAAAAACTAATAATGATCGAAAATTGCACATACCTATGAATAGTTCAACTTAAGTCAAACATTTTTGAAAATTTTATGGTGGTTAGAATATACTTATATAAACATTCGGTGAAAATTTCATGTATCAATGGTCATTTGTTTTAAAGTTACATCAAAACTCAAAATCGATTTTGTCGAAAACCGATTGTGCGTAAAATTCCCGTTTTCCCTTAATTTTTAGTTTGTTTATCCCGATTATTTACAAAAATATTAAGAATATTTCGACCACCAAAGTATCAACTAGATTCACTTTCTGATCGAATAACGTACTGAAGTCAAAAATCGAAGCACTTTTACTGCCCCAAAACGTGATGACAGACACAAACGAATTTTTGTCAATATTTGAACTTCAAATGCTAATAAAAACAAATTGTGCCTAGGTATTCTTATGATTTTTTAATCACTATAAGAATAACCTATGAGAAAATTTTTATTAAAATTTCAAGTATTTTGATCGGGCCAAATAAAATTTATCAACATTTAAAAAAAAATGTTCAGTAAAATTAAAAATTTCAGTGTAAAGAAAATGCCAATCTAAATAACTGGTAAAATTTTCAAGTATCTACGACTTATACTTCTTGAATGATCACAAATATGTAAAATCGTTTGAGGATGAATCGTTATCGTTACGCTATTTCGTAAAAATTTAAAATTCAAACACACTTAAAATTTTTCCTATAATGATGATTCGAGTTTTCTCTATAGCTACTTGAAGGAAAACTTATGGAATACTTGGTGTTGTATTTTTAATCCTATTAGTTATAAACACAAAAGATTTTATGATTTTTCAACTTTAAAATTACTTGCAAATTTTCGACAGATTTCGTAAAAATTTGAACTATAAAAGCTTATAAAAAAAAATTGTGCCTATGTATTCTTATAATTTTTTAATCACTATAAGAATAACTTATGAGAAACTTTGTATTCAATTTTCAAGTTTTATTTTCAGAAAAATCTAAAATTTCAGTAGTCTATAAATAACTCTAAAATTAAACTGTATATAGATTACACTAACATAAACATATGGTGAAAATTTCAAGTATTTACAGTGATTAGTTTTTGAATTACAACCATATAAAAAAAATCAATTTGGTCGAAAACTGGTTTTGCGTAAAAATTCTGTCATTTTTTTGTTGTTTTTCTCGATTTTTTTGAAAACTGTTGGATATTTACTTTTACATCGGAAACCTCCAACGTTTGAAGTTGAAGCATTATTTCGACTAGTTATGCTGTACAGACAAAAAAAAAAAAACACACACACACATCATTGTAAAATCAATACATTCATCAATTCGTTCAGAATCTAAAATGAATAGGTCAGAAAATATTGTTGAATATTTTATTGAAATTTCAGAGATGGTATTCGTCAGTGAAGATTTGCCAACTAAATATCATATTCGTTGTGAAGCCTGTGTGAAATGTATTAACAATGTTTCAAAGATGAAGTTTTATAGTAGATTCAGATATTGGGTAAGTAATTTTCTATTTTTCAGTAGGTTTATTTTTATTTTATTAATTTATTAATTGATCAGGGGATAGATTACTTGCAATTTTTAAATTATTCGTTTCTAACCACTGGTATAACACTATTCAAGTTATCAATAAAATCGTGATAAAAATTAGGAAATTGATCAGGTATAATAATTAAAATTTTTTTTTTTAATAGTTTCCTCAATGATATTTAAATATTTTTCCAATTATCAGGTACGATGACCTGTAGGTACTATAGGGACTGGGAGTGTGAGAGTGGGGGCATAGAAGGATAAAGAGATAGGGGGGGAGAGAGAGAGAGAGAGAGATAGTGTGAGGTAAGGTTAGATTAGGTTAGGTAGGGCAGGGTAGGTACTATAGTGACTTGTAAAGAGAGGGCGAGAGAAGGATAGTGTGAGAGGAAGTGAGCGAGGTAGATAGGATGAAGGATAAGGAGATAAAGTGAATGAGAGGGTGCAAGTGTGAGAAAAACGGGTAGAGGGGGAATGTAAGACGAATGAGTGTGAGAGAGATTGGTGAGGGGGATGATGTGAAAGTGATAGGGTGAGAGAGAGGTAGTGTCAAAGGGAGATGATAAGGTTAGGTGGGGGAACAGAACAAAAAGCGAGAGAGAATTATGAGAGGTTGTGAGAGACATTGAGATAGGTGAAGGGGAGGGCGTGATAGGGATAGGAAGAAAGAGGGGTAATGGCAGTGAGAGAGGATGTGGCAGTGAGGGGAAGGGGGATAGTTAGGTAGAATAGTTATGTTAACAATTCTGAATATGTAGGAAAGGATCTTAAATTGCAAAGGTCACTCGACCCTTTGAGTGATACTACCAGGTTAGGTAAGGTTTACAACCTTCGACTTATGGGATAGAATAAAAAGAGAAGGTTGGTTAGGCCGATTAAGAGGATGCCAGTGGAATTTTTTTTCTCTGACTCATGTGCAATATATCAAATTTTTTGTTCACAATAATCTTAATAATTTCTAAAATTAGAGAAAAATGAATGGTTAGATTTTTATCTAGGGCATATCATAGGCTTATTGTACTTTAATTATTAAGTGAGTTATGAGTATTTTAAAGTATTCATAACTCGCTTCAAATATAGCCTATAAGATGCTCTAGGTATTAATCATAAGTATCTTAAAATTTTAAAAGAGGCCATTTAACTCTAATTTTAGAAATTATTATGATTATAGTGAACATAATATTTGCTATGTTGTGCGTGAATCAGAGAGAGAATAAAGAAATGCACTGACATCCTCTTAAGTGTTATCATGTCAAAAAAGCTCTTGATTGTTGATTGTTTACATTATTATAAGACTTGTAAAAAGTATGACTTATACATATTTTGTTAAAATCAATCAAATTAATATCATCTTTAAAAAAACAAATTTCATTTTTATACATGAATTTGCTATTTCGTTTAACATATTATAGTTAATAGTCTAATTATGAAAAGTTATAAGGCACATGATTGGAAGTAAAAGTTATAATTAATAAAAAACTGTAGAGCTAGGACTTTTATGTACTTATTAATTATTCATTAAATATACCCAGTTTAATATGCCTTAAAAAAAATTACATTCTTTTATTATACTATAAAAATCACTTAATTAAATATTTTATGCATTTATCATATGTTTATATATATATATATCGTGTGTCCCACAAAACAGGGTAGGTACACTTTATCACTCATTACCCTTTAATTATACCCTGTAATCAATCATAAATTCCTATATGACTTAAAATTCTTTTAACTCATATATATTAGTGGTATCCATACAACTTGGTTTTGTTGTTTTTGTGATTGGAGTAGACTTCCACTTTTTGTTTCCCATGAGTATTTATTTTTTTTTGAACATTTTTTTATTTAATTTGTGACCTTTTTTTACTATTTGTGGAATTTCATTCCTTATTTCGTTTAGTTCCTTTAATAATTTTTATATGTTGTAAGGCTTGCTTAATTTGTATTTTTACTATTTTTATAATATGATTATATTATAATATGATTTTATTCTTCTAACATGAATGATGTTTTCAGTTAGTTTATTACCAAAGATTAATTTTACTTTATAATTTAATTCTGATATTTATTTATTATTTTTAAATTATTTTAAATTGGCCTCTGTATTTTTGTGCTAATTTAGGCGTTTTGCCTATTTGTGAAAATGGAAATTTTATTAATTCTTGGTCACCTGGATTAAAGCTTACTATTCCGTGACTTTTGTCTAAATAATTTTTTTGATTAATTTGTGCCCTTTTTTACTATTTGTGGAATTTTATTCCTTATTTCGTTTAGTTCCTTTAATAATTTTTATATGTTATAAGGCATGCTTTTTCTGGTATTAGTATAATATCTATTGGAAAATAAGGTTCAAAATCATGCATTAGGAAAAAAAAATGCTATAATTGGTATAATATGGTTAGGTTGATAGTATAATATGTTACTTATTATGACATATTATCGTGATTTCCTTAATATGTTTTTATTTATATTTTCATTGAGTTCATTAATAGCTTTTGTTGTAAATGCAAAATTGATCTTTGGAATTTGATGGATTTATGTCGTACATTCATACCTAGTTAAGTGATTTGTCAATTCCAATGTTTTTAACGTTTATATTTATGTTATTGTTTTATAGCCCGCCTGATACTCTGTTTTCTTTACCATTTTTGTGTGATATTTTAAAGGTGAAATCTTATAGTTCTATATTATTTTTGAAAAAGAAACATTTGTTTGATATTATTGAAAAATTAATTTTGCCCATGATTATGAACACTTATGTTAAGTAAACTTTGTTGTTTGTTTCAGTTATTTGATCATTGTTGTTATCTCTAGACATTTATTTTTTTATCATTATTTTTTTTCTTTTGTACCTATTTAAATCAGAATTATTTGTTAAAAGTGGGCTATGAATTATATTCCCCATAATCTGCTATAGATTATGTTTTATTTATTATTAGTCATCGTTTGGACTATAAGCTTAATTTTATTTGAATCTAAACATCTCTGTGTTTAATTCTTTTATAAAAAATGTGTTAATCTACTTTGGAATCTTTGGATTATATTTTATTTATTATAAGTCATCGTTTGGACTATATATTTTAATTTTATTTAAATCTAAACATCTGTAGGTTTAATTCTTATATAGAAAATGTTTTAATCTTCTTTGGATTATATTTTATTTATTATTAGTCATCATTTGGACTATATTATAGTTATAATATATTTTTATTTTATTTGAATCTAAACATCTCTGTGTTTAATTCTTTTATAAAAAATATGTTAATATTTGGATTATATTTTATTTATTATTAGTCATCATTTGGACTATAATATAGTTATAATATATTTTTATTTTATTTGAATCTAAACATATCTATATTTAATTCTTTTATTAAAATTGTATTAATCTTCTTTGGATTATATTTTATTTATTATTAGTCATCATTTGGACTATATTATAGTTATAATATATTTTTATTTTATTTGAATCTAAACATCTCTGTGTTTAATTAATTTATAAGAAATGTGTTAAACATTTCTGGATTATATTTTATTTATTATTAGTCATCTTTAGACTATAACTTTAATTTTATTTGAATCTAAACATCTCTATATTTAATTATTTTATTAAAATTGTATTAATCTTCTTTGGATTATATTTTATTTATTATTAGTCATTCTTTGGACTATATTATAGTTATAATATATTTTTATTTTATTTGAATCTAAACATCTCTGTGTTTAATTCATTTATAAAAAATATTTTAATTTTTTTTTGATTATATTTTATTTATTATTAGTCGTCGTTTGGACTATAATTTTAATTTTATTTGAATCTTAACAACTATGACGTGTTTAATTAATTTATAAGAAATGTGTTAAACATTTCTGGATTATATTTTATTTATTATTAGTCATCTTTAGACTATAACTTTAATTTTATTTGAATCTAAACATCTCTATATTTAATTATTTTATTAAAATTGTATTAATCTTCTTTGGATTATATTTTATTTATTATTAGACGTCGTTTGGACTATAATATAGTTATAATATATTTTTATTTTATTTGAATCTAAACATCTCTATATTTAATTATTTTATTAAAATTGTATTAATCTTCTTTGGATTATATTTTATTTATTATTAGTCATCGTTTGGACTATATTATAGTTATAATATATTTTTATTTTATTGGAATCTAAACATCTCTGTGTTTAATTCTTTTTTAAAAAATATGTTAATATTTGGATTATTTTTTATTTATTATTAGTCATCATTTGGACTATAACTTTAATTTTATTTGAATCTAAACATCTCTGTGTTTAATTCTTTTATAAAAACTATGTTAATATTTGGATTATATTTTATTTATTATTAGTCATCATTTGGACTATAATATAGTTATAATATATTTTTATTTTATTTGAATCTAAACACCTCTGTGTTTAATTCATTTATAAAAAATGTATTAATCTTCTTTGGATTATATTTTATTTATTATAAGCCATTATTTGGACTATATATTTTAATTTTATTTGAATCTAAACATCCCTGTGTTTATTTATTTATTTTTTAATGTGTTAATCTTCTTTGGATTATATTTTATTTATTATTATTCAACGCTTTGACTATAATTTTAATTTTATTTGATATTATATTATTATATTTTTTTGATCTTTATTTATTATTAGTCATCATTTGGACTATAATATAGTTATAATATATTTTTATTTTATTTGAATCTTAACATCTCTGTGTTTAATTCATTTATAAAAAATGTTTTAATTTTCTTTGGATTATATTTTATTTATTATTAGTCGTCATTTGGACTATAACTTTAATTTTATTTGATTCTAAACATCTCTGTGTTTAATTATTTTATAAAAATTGTATTAATCTTCTTTGGATTATATTTTATTTATTATTAGTCGTTTGGACTATATATTTTAATTTTATTTGAATCTAAACATCCCTGTGTTTAATTTATTTTTTAAAAATATGTTAATTTTCTTTGGATTATATTTTCTTTATTATTATTCAACTCTTTGACTATAATTTTAATTTTATTTGATATTATTTTAATATATTTATTTGATCTTTATATATTATTAGTCATCATTTAGACTATAATATAGTTATAATATATTTTTATTTTATTTGAATCTAAACATCTCTGTGTTGAATTCATTTATAAAAAATGTTTTAATTTTCTTTGGATTATATTTTATTTATTATTAGTCGTCGTTTGGACGATAAGTTTAGTTTTATCTGAATCTAAACATCTCTGTGTGATTATTTATATTTTATTTATACTTACTTCTTAGTTTTTTGGTTTGGTCTCCAGTAAATTTGGTGTTTTTTATAGTGTACAATGGCATTATTTAATTTGTAAATCATTGAAAATAAAAAATTTTTTTTGTAGTCCGACATACTAGATTGGTATGAACAGATGAGCCCTTCCTTGTATGAGAATTTCATGATAACAAAAAATGATATTTAAAATAGTAATGTCCATTTAAAAAGAATGAAGAAATACATGACTTATAAAAATTTTAAGTCATATAGGTTTTTATGATTGATTTGTCTAGTTTAATGCCCAACAAACAGAATTAAAGATATTTACAGGTTAATGAGCAATAAAGTGTACCCGTTATTTGAGAAATATGATATATTGTATACATTAAAAAAAAAAAAATTAAAGAGCTAGGAAAAATTTCATTTTTCTTTCATATTTATAATAATTATATTTTGATCCATAAAAATATTTAACTAAGTGCTAGAATTTTTGATAAACTATCAAATGATGCACTTAAAATATTTAGAATTTTATCCCATAAGTTTTTAATTATGCTGTGTACTACTTCTAAACTAGAAATAAGCATACAATAAAGCTTACAAAAAAGAAAAAAATATATAAAATGCATAAAAAGTCTTTGCTCTAGAAAACATAAAACGTTTTTAAATAAAAATTTGAAATAGTAATTTGTCCACATAAAAGAAAAACAACTTTTGAAGGTGATTAAGAGTTAAAAAAATTTCATTATGAAATTGAAAGCAACTTATATTACTAGTTTTTTAAAATTAATCCAAATCTCTAATACTAGAAAGAAGAAATAAGATCTGGTGATAGTTCATTTTTCTGAGATCATTATTAAATTATTATTTTAGTTGAGTGTTGGAATCTATACTAGTGTTAATCATACCTATACATTTTTTATCTAGTCTAATGGAATTTTTGAATTTTTGAATTTAAGATTTTAGAAATAAAAAGAAAATTTTTGTTGTTCACGAATGTATTTATTACCTAAGGTATTCAATATTTTAAGTGACATACGTGTTGTTGTTATTATTAGCTATAAAAATAAAAAAACATTCTTGAACTTGATGAAAAATAGAAGAACAAGTACTAATTATCAGATTATCTCATATAATAGATATGGTTTCTATATTATGTTAAAAAAGTGAAGTTTGGACCTAAAGGTCAACACATTGACTGTTGTTGCTAGCTCCCGGATGGGCAACCACCTGGGTTCTTAGTGACGAATCCTCGTCATATTTACATGTGTATAAAACCAAACAGTAAATCAGGTTATACAGTTGATATCTTGAAAACAAAAAAATTGCCTCTGGCCTGGTATATGCACTAGTCGTATACTGTATTTTGGGGTATGGTGTGGCGCGGTAGTTTGCCGTGGTCAAACATCGCCTGGCGTCACTAGCTCCTGGATGGGTGACCACCTGGGTTCTTAGTGACGAATCCTTACCCCACAAACTCACGTGTTTCTAAACAAACACACGCAATATGGATATATAATTGCCGAAGGATTTTTAAAAAAAAAAAAGATATATTATGTAATAATTAAAATAATAAGAAACTAATTGTACATTGTTTAAGTCTATATGAGATATTATACTTCATACTATAAATTTTTAATAATAATAATAATTAACAATAAGTATGTAATTTGAGATATTTTAGATGATTAAATTTTCTTCTGAACACTTGATCTTTGTCACAAAAAATGTACTGACACTGTGATGTAAAGATTACCAATCACACAGCAAAATGTTATGTTGAAATAAAAAATAATAATATTTTATTGTAGAAAAGATTGTGTAAACATTTTTTTAGATCGTATCATTTAAAAAATATTCAAAATCGTAATAATTCAATTTCCGGTGTCTAGAGTCGTTACTCGTTTTTATTAGGTACCATATAAAATTAAAAATAAAAATAAAATTACCATTATGGTATCACCCGACGTGTTTGGGCACAGAAAAGCATGATAACTATAATTTTAGTGTGTTGGAAGGGGAAATAATTTAGA
The DNA here is from genome assembly GCF_037042655.1 of Diuraphis noxia. Lineage (NCBI taxonomy): Eukaryota > Metazoa > Arthropoda > Insecta > Hemiptera > Aphididae > Diuraphis > Diuraphis noxia. The sequence continues at coordinate 32,155,634 of NW_028301715.1, read as the reverse complement.
TATTACACCATTATTGTAATAATATTACAAAAGTTGTTTTGCTTTAATGAGGGTGTCGCACTCTCATTCTCTTTAACAGGACTTTTGTAAGTCGGAGACAATACAAACCATAAATCTTTAATAATTATTAGTTATTACTTGTACAATTTACATCCAATCATACTTGCGAGTTTAGATGACAATTTTTGATTAGGATAGAATGTACTATGGATGTGTTAACAACACTTCCTCTCACGTATACTCATTTATGCAATCATCGCGGCCAGACACCCGTGGTCATATAAATATGTGCTTAAAGTTATGTACACCAAAAAAAATGGGCATGGCTCTATCCATAATATATTATCTAAGAAGCAGTAGCAACGAAGTCCTAAAAATCTAGTAGGGAGAAAAATATTTCAAGAGGCTCAACATCTTAATAATAAGAGTTATTTCTAAGAGGTTAACAATCAAGAGAACTTGATAAGTAAACACTTATATCGGAAATCAACTAAGGATCTTTTTATTCAAAGTGTCCTAGTTAACCATCCGTTTGTCACGCGTTACCCAAAAAGCATTTATTTTTATACGATCATTTAGATTGATACTTCTTAAACCCAGTGTCGTAGTCAGCCTTCCCGAGGGGTATTGGGTGTATAGTACTGTATACACTTCGCCTCCCAAATCCTAACCCTGGCTACGGCACTGCCTTCCCCGCGGACATGCAGATGGTTAATTAAGTCATTAGGAGGTTTGTTTAGGTTAGGTACCTATGGGCAATGGTAAGTTGAGCTCAAGTGATGATAGATGACTATCATCACTGGTCGTGACCTTTGCATAGATCTTTTCTTACTAACTAAGAAGGTATTCAAAATTGTCAACATAACAAAGAAAAATATTTAAAAATTAACGAGGAAAATATTAATACTACATTTATACTAAACTGTAATACATACTTTTTTTTTAGATTTTATAATGAATAATTAATACTTAAAATATTATATATATCTGCTTAATAATGTCATAATTTGGATCACGGTTTTAAAGACATACGAGAATTAGTGTTATACTAGTATTTCATATGAACTAATGACGATCAAAAAAAAAAATGAGTCCTCTGATCATAATTTGTTCAATAAACTATATAAAATCTAGTATTTTTAAGTTCACAATTTTCAAACTTTTTTAACCATGTGCATTGTGCAACTAAAAACATAATTTTATCATGATTTAATTATCCGTCATATTTTATTTTATTAATTTTTCTTGAGAATACATAGTGTAGTCTTCATTGTGATTTCCAAGTCCATAATTTTTTCCAAATTTTTTTTTTGTTTCTTAAAAATCATTTGCCTGCGGGCGCCAGTACCCCCTTTCCATTTTTATTTTCAAAATATTACTCTAGTTTATTTTTGTGGACACAATTTTTAAACTTTATAAGCCACTTGCCACTAAAAAACATAATTTCATCATGATTTGATTATCCTTCATTTATTTTTCTTGAGAAAACATTGTGCAGTCTTCATTGTGTATGTTAAGACCATCATTTTTTCCAAATTTTTTTTTTGTTTTTTAAAAATCATTTGCCTGCGGGCGCCAATACCCACTTTCCATTTTTATTTTTAAAATATTAATGTAATTTATTTTTGTGGACACAATTTTTAAACTTTATTAGCCAATTGCCACTAATAACATAATTTTATCATGATTTAATTATCCTTCATATTTTATTTCATTATTTGTTCTTTAGAATACATAATGCAGTCTTCATTGTGCTTCCAAGACTATAATTTTTTCCGAATTTTTTTTTTGTTTCTTAAAAATCATTTGCCTGCGGGTGCCAATACCCCCTTTCCATTTTTATTTTCAAAATATTACTGTAGTTTATTTTTGTGGACACAATTTTTAAACTTTATTAGCCACTTGCCACTAAAAAAACACAATTTTATCATGATTTAATTATCCGTCATATTTTATTTTATTAATTATTCTTGAGAATACATAGTGCAGTCTTCATTGTGTATACTAAGACAATAATTTTATCCAAATTTCTTTATTGATCCTTAAAAATCATTTGCCTGCGGGCGCCAATACCCACTTTCCATTTTTATTTTTAAAATATAGCTCATGTTTATTTTTGAGGTCACAATTTGCAAATATTTTTGACCATGTGCAACTAAAATATAATTTTATCATGAGTTAGTTATTGTTCTTTTATTTTTCTTGAGAATACATAGTGTAGTCGTCATTGTGATTTCCAAGACCATCATTTTTTCCAAATTTCTTTTTTGATCCTTAAAAATCATTTGCCTGCGGGCGCCAATACCCCCTTTCCATTTTTATTTTCAAAATATTACTCTAGTTTATTTTTGTGGACCCAATTTTTAAACTTTTTTAGCCATCTCCACTAAAAAAACATAATTTTATCATGATTTAATTATCCTTCTTCTATTTTTCTTTAGAAATCATAGTGCAGTCTTCATTGTGTATGTTAAGACCATAATTTCTTTTTGATCCTTTAAAATCATTTGCCTGCGGGCACCAATACCAACTTTCCATTTTTATTTTAAAAATATAGGTCTAGTTTATTTTTTTGGACACAATTTTTAAACTTTTTTAGCCACTTGCCACTAATAAAACATAATTTTATCATGATTTAATTATCCGTCATATTTTATTTTATTAATTATTCTTGAGGATTCATAGTGCAGTCTTCATTGTGATTTCCAAGACCATCATTTTTTCCAAATTTTTTTTTTTTGTTTCTTAAAATTCATTTGCCTGCGGGCGCCAATACCCCCTTACCATTTTTATGTTCAAAATATAGGTCTAGTTTATTTTTGTGGACACAATTCTCAAACTTTATTATCCATAACCTAACCTTATTAGCCACTTACCACTAAAAAACATAATTTTATCATGATTTAGTTATCCGTCATATTTTATTTTATTAATTTTTCTTGAGAATACATAGTGTAGTCTTCATTGTGATTTCCAAGACCTTCATTTTTTCCAAATTTCTTTTTTGTTCCTAAAAAATCATTTGCCTGCGGGTGCCAATACCCACTTTCTATTTTTAATTTTAAAATATAGCTCATGTTTATTTTTGGGGTCACAATTTTCAAACTTTTTTAACCATATGAAACTAAAAACATAATTTTATCATGATTTAATTATCCGTCATATTTTATTTTATTAATTATTCTTGAGAATTCATAGTGCAGTCTTCATTGTGTATTCTAAGACAATAATTTTTTACAAATTTTTTTTTTTGTTTCTTAAAAATCATTTGCCTGCGGGTGCCAATACACCCTTTCCATTTTTATTTTCAAAATATTACTCTAGTTTATTTTTGTGGACCCAATTTTTAAACTTTTTTAGCCATCTCCACTAAAAAAACATAATTTTATCATGATTTAATTATCCTTCTTCTATTTTTCTTTAGAAATCATAGTGCAGTCTTCATTGTGTATGTTAAGACCATAATTTCTTTTTGATCCTTTAAAATCATTTGCCTGCGGGCACCAATACCAACTTTCCATTTTTATTTTAAAAATATAGGTCTAGTTTATTTTTTTGGACACAATTTTTAAACTTTTTTAGCCACTTGCCACTAATAAAACATAATTCTATCATGATTTAATTATCCGTCATATTTTATTTTATTAATTATTCTTGAGAATTCATAGTGCAGTCTTCATTGTGTATTTTAAGACAATAATTTTTTCCAAATTTCTTTTTTGTTCCTAAAAAATCATTTGCCTGCGGGCGCCAGTACCCCCTTTCCATTTTTATTTTTAAAATATAGCTCATGTTTATTTTTGAGGTCACAATTTGCAAATATTTTTGACCATGTGCAACTAAAATATAATTTTATCATGAGTTAGTTATTGTTCTTTTATTTTTCTTGAGAATACATAGTGTAGTCGTCATTGTGATTTCCAAGACCATCATTTTTTCCAAATTTCTTTTTTGATCCTTAAAAATCATTTGCCTGCGGGTGCCAATACCCACTTTCCATTTTTAATTTTAAAATATAGCTCATGTTTATTTTTGGGGTAACAATTTTCAAACTTTTTTAACCATATGCAACTAAAAACATAATTTTATCATGATTTAATTATCCGTCATATTTTATTTTATTAATTTTTCTTGAGAATACATAGTGTAGTCTTCATTGTGATTTCCAAGACCATCATTTTTTCCAAATTTTTTTTTTGTTTCTTAAAAATCATTTGCCTGCGGGCGCCAGTACCCCCTTTCCATTTTTATTTTCAAAATATTACTATAGTTTATTTTTGTGGACACAATTTTTAAACTTTATTAGCCAATTGCCACTAATAACATAATTTTATCATGATTTAATTATCCTTCATATTTTATTTCATTATTTGTTCTTTAGAATACATAGTGCAGTTTTCAATGTGTTTTCCAAGACTATAACTTTTTCCAAATTTTTTTTTGATCCTTAAAAATCATTTGCCTGCGGGCGCCAATACCCCCTTTCAATTTCTATTTTCAAAATATAGCTAATGTTGATTTTTGGGGTCACAATTTTCAAACTTTTTTAACCATATGCAACTAAAAACATAATTTTATCATGATTTAATTATCCGTCATATTTTATTTTATTAATTTTTTTTTGAGAATTCATAGTGCAGTCTTCATTGTGTATTCTAAGACATTAACTTTATCCAAATTTCTTTATTGATCCTTAAAAATCATTTGCCTGCGGAGGCCAATACCCCCTTTCCATTTTTATTTTCAAAATATAGGTCTAGTTTATTTTTGTGTACACAATTCTCAAACTTTTTAACCACTTGCAACTAAAAACCATAATTTTATCATGATTTAATTATCCGTCATATTTTATTTTATTAATTATTCTTGTGAATTCATAGTGCAGTCTTCATTGTGTATTCTAAGACAATAATTTTTTCCAAATTTTTTTTTTGTTTCTTAAAAATCATTTGCCTGCGGGTGCCAATACCCACTTTCCATTTTTATTTTTAAAATATAGCTCATGTTTATTTTTGAGGTCACAATTTGCAAATATTTTTGACCATGTGCAACTAAAATATAATTTTATCATGAGTTAGTTATTGTTCTTTTATTTTTCTTGAGAATACATAGTGTAGTCGTCATTGTGATTTCCAAGACCATCATTTTTTTCAAATTTCTTTTTTGATCCTTAAAAATCATTTGCTTGCAGGCGACAATACCCCCTTTCCATTTTTATTTTCAAAATATAGGTCTAGTTTATTTTTTTGGACACAATTCTCAAACTTTTTAACCACATGCAACTAAAATCATAATTTTATCATTATTTAATTATCCATCATATTTTATTTTATTAATTATTCTTGAGAATTCATAGTGCAGTCTTCATTGTGTATTCTAAGACAATAATTTTATCCAAATTTCTTTATTGATCCTTAAAAATCATTTGCCTGCGGGCGCCAATACCCCCTTTTCATTTTTATTTTTAAAATATTACTCTAGTTTATTTTTGTGGACACAATATTTAAACTTTATTAGCCACTTGCCACTAAAAAAAATTAATTTTATCATGATTTAATTATCCATCCTATTTTAATTTATTAATTTTTCTTCAGAATACATAGTGGAGTCCTCATTGTGATTTCCAAGACCATCATTTTTTCCAAATTTCTTTTTTGATCCTTAAAAATCATTTGCTTGCAGGCGCCAATACCCCCTTTCCATTTTTATTTTCAAAATATAGGTCTAGTTTATTTTTGTGTACACAATTCTCAAACTTTTTAACCACTTGCAACTAATAACCATAATTTTATCATGATTTAATTATCCGTCATATTTTATTTTATTAATTTTTCATGAGAATACATAGTGCAGACTTCATTGTGTATGTTAAGACCATCATTTTTTCCAAATTTTTTTTTTGTTTCTTAAAAATCATTTGCCTGCGGGCGCCAATACCCCCTTTCCATTTTTATTTTCAAAATATAGATCTAGTTTATTTTTGTGGACACAATTTTTAAACTTTATTAGCCCATTGTCACTAAAAAACATAATTTCATCATGATTGGATTATCCTTCATTTATTTTTCTTGAGAAAACATTGTGCAGTCTTCATTGTGTATGTTAAGACCATCATTTTTTCCAAATTTTTTTTTTGTTTCTTAAAAATCATTTGCCTGCGGGCGCCAATACCCCTTTTCAATTTTTATTTTCAAAATATAGCTCATGTTTATTTTTGGGGTCACAACTTTCAAAATTTTTAACCACTTGCAACTAAAAACCATAATTTTATGATGAGTTAGTTATTGTTCTTTTATTTTTCTTGAGAATACATAGTGTAGTCTTCATTGTGATTTCCAAGACTATAATTTTTTCCAATTTTTTTTTTTGTTTCTTGAAAATCATTTTCCTGCGGGCGCCAATACCCCCTTTCCATTTTTATTTTCAAAATATTACTCTAGTTTATTTTTGTGGACACAATTTTTAAACTTTTTAGCCATCTCCACTAAAAAAACATAATTTTATCATGATTTAATTATCCTTCTTTTATTTTTCTTTAGAAATCATAGTGCAGTCTTCATTGAGTATGTTAAGACCATAATTTTTTTTTGATCCTTTAAAATCATTTGCCTGCGGGCGCCAATACCCACTTTCCGTTTTTATTTTAAAAATATAGGTCTTGTTTATTTTTGTGGACACAATTTTTAAACTTTTTTAGCCACTTACCACTAAAAAACATAATTTTATCATGATTTAGTTATCCGTCATATTTTATTTTATTAATTATTCTTGAGAATACATAGTGCAGTCTTCATTGTGTATACTAAGACAATAATTTTATCCAAATTTCTTTATTGATCCTTAAAAATCATTTGCCTGCGGGCGCCATTACCCCCTCACCATTTTTATTTTTAAAATATTAATGTCATTTACTTTTGTGGACACAATTTTTAAACTTTATTAGCCAATTGCCACTAATAACATAATTTTATCATGATTTAATTATCCTTCATATTTTATTTCATTATTTGTTCTTTAGAATACATAGTGCAGTTTTCAATGTGTTTTCCAAGACTATAACTTTTTCCAAATTTTTTTTTGATCCTTAAAAATCATTTGCCTGCGGGCGCCAATACCCCCTTTCAATTTCTATTTTCAAAATATAGCTAATGTTGATTTTTGGGGTCACAATTTTCAAACTTTTTTAACCATATGCAACTAAAAACATAATTTTATCATGATTTAATTATCCGTCATATTTTATTTTATTAATTTTTTTTTGAGAATTCATAGTGCAGTCTTCATTGTGTATTCTAAGACATTAACTTTATCCAAATTTCTTTATTGATCCTTAAAAATCATTTGCCTGCGGAGGCCAATACCCCCTTTCCATTTTTATTTTCAAAATATAGGTCTAGTTTATTTTTGTGTACACAATTCTCAAACTTTTTAACCACTTGCAACTAAAAACCATAATTTTATCATGATTTAATTATCCGTCATATTTTATTTTATTAATTATTCTTGTGAATTCATAGTGCAGTCTTCATTGTGTATTCTAAGACAATAATTTTTTCCAAATTTTTTTTTTGTTTCTTAAAAATCATTTGCCTGCGGGTGCCAATACCCACTTTCCATTTTTATTTTTAAAATATAGCTCATGTTTATTTTTGAGGTCACAATTTGCAAATATTTTTGACCATGTGCAACTAAAATATAATTTTATCATGAGTTAGTTATTGTTCTTTTATTTTTCTTGAGAATACATAGTGTAGTCGTCATTGTGATTTCCAAGACCATCATTTTTTTCAAATTTCTTTTTTGATCCTTAAAAATCATTTGCTTGCAGGCGACAATACCCCCTTTCCATTTTTATTTTCAAAATATAGGTCTAGTTTATTTTTTTGGACACAATTCTCAAACTTTTTAACCACATGCAACTAAAATCATAATTTTATCATTATTTAATTATCCATCATATTTTATTTTATTAATTATTCTTGAGAATTCATAGTGCAGTCTTCATTGTGTATTCTAAGACAATAATTTTATCCAAATTTCTTTATTGATCCTTAAAAATCATTTGCCTGCGGGCGCCAATAACCCCTTTTCATTTTTATTTTTAAAATATTACTCTAGTTTATTTTTGTGGACACAATATTTAAACTTTATTAGCCACTTGCCACTAAAAAAAATTAATTTTATCATGATTTAATTATCCATCCTATTTTAATTTATTAATTTTTCTTCAGAATACATAGTGGAGTCCTCATTGTGATTTCCAAGACCATCATTTTTTCCAAATTTCTTTTTTGATCCTTAAAAATCATTTGCTTGCAGGCGCCAATACCCCCTTTCCATTTTTATTTTCAAAATATAGGTCTAGTTTATTTTTGTGTACACAATTCTCAAACTTTTTAACCACTTGCAACTAATAACCATAATTTTATCATGATTTAATTATCCGTCATATTTTATTTTATTAATTTTTCATGAGAATACATAGTGCAGACTTCATTGTGTATGTTAAGACCATCATTTTTTCCAAATTTTTTTTTTGTTTCTTAAAAATCATTTGCCTGCGGGCGCCAATACCCCCTTTCCATTTTTATTTTCAAAATATAGATCTAGTTTATTTTTGTGGACACAATTTTTAAACTTTATTAGCCCATTGTCACTAAAAAACATAATTTCATCATGATTGGATTATCCTTCATTTATTTTTCTTGAGAAAACATTGTGCAGTCTTCATTGTGTATGTTAAGACCATCATTTTTTCCAAATTTTTTTTTTGTTTCTTAAAAATCATTTGCCTGCGGGCGCCAATACCCCTTTTCAATTTTTATTTTCAAAATATAGCTCATGTTTATTTTTGGGGTCACAACTTTCAAAATTTTTAACCACTTGCAACTAAAAACCATAATTTTATGATGAGTTAGTTATTGTTCTTTTATTTTTCTTGAGAATACATAGTGTAGTCTTCATTGTGATTTCCAAGACTATAATTTTTTCCAATTTTTTTTTTTGTTTCTTGAAAATCATTTTCCTGCGGGCGCCAATACCCCCTTTCCATTTTTATTTTCAAAATATTACTCTAGTTTATTTTTGTGGACACAATTTTTAAACTTTTTAGCCATCTCCACTAAAAAAACATAATTTTATCATGATTTAATTATCCTTCTTTTATTTTTCTTTAGAAATCATAGTGCAGTCTTCATTGAGTATGTTAAGACCATAATTTTTTTTTGATCCTTTAAAATCATTTGCCTGCGGGCGCCAATACCCACTTTCCGTTTTTATTTTAAAAATATAGGTCTTGTTTATTTTTGTGGACACAATTTTTAAACTTTTTTAGCCACTTACCACTAAAAAACATAATTTTATCATGATTTAGTTATCCGTCATAGTTTATTTTATTAATTTTTCTTGAGAATACATAGTGTAGTGTTCATTGTGATTTCCAAGACCATCATTTTTTCCAAATTTTTTTTTTCTTTCTTAAAAATCATTTGCCTGCGGGCACCAGTACCCCCTTTCCATTTTTATTTTCAAAATATTACTCTAGTTTATTTTTGTGGACACAATTTTTAAACTTTATTAGCCACTTACCACAAAAAAATATAATTTTATCATGATTTAATTATCCGTCAAATATTTTATTTTATTAATTTTTCATGAGAATACATAGTGCAGACTTCATTGTGTACCTATGTTAAGACCATCATTTTTTCCAAATTTTTTTTTTGTTTCTTAAAAATCATTTGCCTGTGGGCGCCAATACCCCCTTTCAATTTTTATTTTCAAAATATAGCTCATGTTTATTTTTGGGGTCACAATTTTCAAAATTTTTAACCACTTGCAACTAAAAACATGAGTTAGTTATTGTTCTTTTATTTTTCTTGAGAATACATACTGTAGTCTTCATTGTGCTTCCAAGACTATAATTTTTTCCAAATTTTTTTTTTGTTTCTTAAAAATCATTTGCCTACGGGCGCCAATACCCACTTTCCATTTTTATTTTTAAAATATAGCTCATGTTTATTTTTGAGGTCACAATTTGCAAATATTTTTGACCATGTGCAACTAAAATATAATTTTATCATGAGTTAGTTATTGTTCTTTTATTTTTCTTGAGAATACATAGTGTAGTCGTCATTGTGATTTCCAAGACCATCATTTTTTTCAAATTTTTTTTTTGATCCTTAAAAATCATTTGCTTGCAGGCGACAATACCCCCTTTCCATTTTTATTTTCAAAATATAGGTCTAGTTTATTTTTTTGGACACAATTCTCAAACTTTTTAACCACATGCAACTAAAATCATAATTTTATCATGATTTAATTATCCATCATATTTTATTTTATTAATTATTCTTGAGAATTCATAGTGCAGTCTTCATTGTGTATTCTAAGACAATAATTTTATCCAAATTTCTTTATTGATCCTTAAAAATCATTTGCCTGCGGGCGCCAATACCCCCTTTCCATTTTTATTTTTAAAATATTACTCTAGTTTATTTTTGTGGACACAATATTTAAACTTTATTAGCCACTTGCCACTAAAAAAAATTAATTTTATCATGATTTAATTATCCATCCTATTTTAATTTATTAATTTTTCTTCAGAATACATAGTGGAGTCCTCATTGTGATTTCCAAGACCATCATTTTTTCCAAATTTCTTTTTTGATCCTTAAAAATCATTTGCTTGCAGGCGCCAATACCCCCTTTCCATTTTTATTTTCAAAATATAGGTCTAGTTTATTTTTGTGTACACAATTCTCAAACTTTTTAACCACTTGCAACTAATAACCATAATTCTATCATGATTTAATTATCCGTCATATTTTATTTTATTAATTATTCTTGAGAATTCATAGTGCAGTCTTCATTGTGTATTCTAAGACAATAATTTTTTCCAAATTTTTTTTTTGTTTCTTAAAAATCATTTGCCTGCGGGCGCCAATACCCCCTTTCCATTATTATTTTCAAAATATTACTCTAGTTTATTTTTGTGGACACAATTTTTAAACTTTTTTAACCATCTCCACTAAAAAAACATAATTTTATCATGATTTAATTATCCTTCTTTTATTTTTCTTTAGAAATCATAGTGCAGTCTTCATTGAGTATGTTATGACCATAATTTTTTTTTGATCCTTTAAAATCATTTGCCTGTGGGCACCAATACCCACTTTCTATTTTTATTTTAAAAATATAGGTCTAGTTTATTTTTTTGGACACAATTTTTAAACTTTTTTAGCCACTTGCCATTAATAAAACATAATTTTATCATGAATTAATTATCCGTCACATTTTATTTTATTAATTATTCTTGAGAATTCATAGTGCAGTCTTCATTGTGTATTCTAAGACAATAATTTTTTCCAAATTTCTTTTTTGTTCCTAAAAAATCATTTGCCTGCGGGTGCCAATACCCACTTTCCATTTTTAATTTTAAAATATAGCTCATGTTTATTTTTGGGGTAACAATTTTCAAACTTTTTTAACCATATGCAACTAAAAACATAATTTTATCATGATTTAATTATCCGTCATATTTTATTTTATTAATTTTTCTTGAGAATACATAGTGTAGTCTTCATTGTGATTTCCAAGACCATCATTTTTTCCAAATTTTTTTTTTGTTTCTTAAAAATCATTTGCCTGCGGGCGCCAGTACCCCCTTTCCATTTTTATTTTCAAAATATTACTCTAGTTTATTTTTGTGGACACAATTTTTAAACTTTATTAGCCACTTACCACTAAAAAACATAATTTTATCATGATTTAATTATCCGTCATATTTTATTTTATTAATTTTTCATGAGAATACATAGTGCAGACTTCATTGTGTATGTTAAGACCATCATTTTTTCCAAATTTTTTTTTTGTTTCTTAAAAATCATTTGCCTGCGGGCGCCAATACCCCCTTTCCATTTTTATTTTCAAAATATAGATCTAGTTTATTTTTGTGGACACAATTTTTAAACTTTATTAGCCCATTGTCACTAAAAAACATAATTTCATCATGATTGGATTATCCTTCATTTATTTTTCTTGAGAATACATAGTGGAGTCTTCATTGTGATTTCCAAGACTATAATTTTTTCCAAATTTTTTGATCCTTAAAAATCATTTGCCTGCGGGTGCCAATTCCCACTTTCCATTTTTATTTTAAAAATATAGGTCTAGTTTATTTTTGTGGACACAATTTTTAAACTTTTTTAGCCACTTGCCACTAATAAAACATAATTTTATCATGATTTATTTATCCGTCACATTTTATTTTATTAATTATTCTTGAGAATTCATAGTGCAGTCTTCATTGTGTATTCTAATACAATAGTTTTTTCAAATTTTTTTTTTTGTTCCTAAAAAATCATTTGCCTGCGGGTGCCAATACCCACTTTCCATTTTTATTTTCGAAATATAGCTCATGTTTATTTTTGAGGTCACAATTTTCAAACTTTTTTAACCATTTGTAACTAAAATATAATTTTATCATGATTTAATTAGCCATCATATTTTATTTTTATAATTTTTCTTGAGAATACATAGTGGAGTCTTCATTGTGATATCCAAGACTATAATTTTTTCCAAATTTCTTTTTTGAGAATTAAAAATCATTTGCCTGCGGGCGCCAATACCCACTTTCCATTTTTATTTTTAAAATATAGGTCTAGTTTATTTTTGTGGACACAATTCTCAAACTTTTTAACCATTTACAACTAAAAACCATAATTTTATCATAAATTAGTTATTGCTCTTTTATTTTTCTTGAGAATACATAGTGTAGTCTTCATTGTGATTCCAAGACTATAATTTTTTCCAAATTTTTTTTTGTTTCTTGAAAATCATTTTCCTGCGGAAGCCAATACACTCTTTCCATTTTTATTTTCAAAAAATTACTCTAGTCTATTTTTGTGGACACAACATTTAAACTTTATAACCACTTGCCACTAAAAAACATAATTATATCATGATCTTATTAACCGTTATATTTTATTTCATTAATTTTTCTTGAAAATACATATTAAAGATTTCATTCTGTATTCTAAGACTATAATTTTTTCCAAATTTTTTTTTTGTTTCTAAAAAATCATTTGCCTGCGGGCGCCAATATCCCATTTCCATTTTTATTTTCAAAATATAGCTCATGTTTATTTTTCAGGTCACAATTTTCAAATATTTTTGACCATGTGCAACTAAAATATAATTTTATCATGAGTTAGTTATTGTTCTTTTATTTTTCTTGAGAATACATAGTGTAGTCTTCATTGAGATTCCAAGACTATAATTTTTTCAAATTTTTTTTTTGTTTCTAAAAAATCATTTGCCTGCGGGCGCCAATACCCCCTTTCCATTTTTATTTTCAAAGTATAGCTCATGATTATTTTTGAGGTCACAATTTTTAAACATTCTTGTGCATGTGCAACTAAAATATAATTTTATTATGAGTTAGTTATTGTTCTTTTATTTTTCTTGAGAAAACATAGTGTAGTCTTCATTGTGATTTCAAGACTATAATTTTTTCCAAATTTTTTTTTGTTTCTAAAAAATCATTTGCCTGCAGGCGCCAATACCCCCTTTCCATTTTTATTTTCAAATTATAGCTATAGTTTATTTTAGTGAACACAATATTTAAACTTTATTAGCCACTATTGCCACTTAAAAACACAATTATATCATGATCTAATTAACCGTTATATTTTATTTCATTAATTTTTCTTGAGAATACATATTAAAGATTTCATTCTGTATTCTAAGACTATAATTTTTTCCAAATTTTTTTTTTGTTTCTAAAAAATCAGTTGCCTGCGGGCGCCAATATCCCATTTCCATTTTTATTTTCAAAATATAGCTCATGTTTATTTTTCAGGTCACAATTTTCAAATATTTTTGACCATGTGCAACTAAAATATAATTTTATCATGAGTTAGTTATTGTTCTTTTATTTTTCTTGAGAATACATAGTGTAGTCTTCATTGAGATTCCAAGACTATAATTTTTTCAAATTTTTTTTTTGTTTCTAAAAAATCATTTGCCTGCGGGCGCCAATACCCCCTTTCCATTTTTATTTTCAAAGTATAGCTCATGATTATTTTTGAGGTCACAATTTTTAAACATTCTTGTGCATGTGCAACTAAAATATAATTTTATCATGATCTAATTAACCGTTATATTTTATTTCATTAATTTTTCTTGAGAATACATATTAAAGATTTCATTCTGTATTCTAAGACTATAATTTTTTCCAAATTTCTTTTTTGAGCCTTAAAAATCATTTGCCTGCGGGCGCCAATACCCCCTTTCCATTTTTATTTTCAAAATATTACTTTAGTTTATTTTTGTGGACACAATTTTTAAACTTTTTTTGCCACTTGCCTCTAATAAAACATAATTTTATCATGATTTATTTATCTGTCATATTTTATTTTATTAATTTTTCTTGAGAATACATAGGGCAGTCTTCATTGTGTATTCTAAGACAATAATTTTTTCCAATTTTTTTTTTGTTTCTTGAAAATCATTTTCCTGTGGAAGCCAATACCCCCTTTCCATTTTTATTTTCAAAATATAGCTATAGTTTATTTTAGTGGACACAATATTTAAACTTTATTAGCCACTTGCCACTTAAAAACATAATTATATCATGATCAAATTAACCGTTATATTTTATTTCATTAATTTTTCTTGAGAATACATATTAAAGATTTCATTGTGTATTCTAAGACTATAATTTTTTCCAAATTTCTTTTTTGAGCCTTAAAAATCATTTGACTGCGGGCGCCAATACCCCCTTTTCATTTTTATTTTCCAAATATAGCTCATGATTATTTTTGTGGACACAATATTTTAACTTCATTAGCCACTTGCCACTAAAAAACATAATTTTATCATGATTTAATTATCCATCATATTTTATTTTATTAATTTTTCTTGAGAATTCATAGTGCAGTCTTCATTGTGTATTCTAAGACAATAATTTTTTCCAAATTTTTTTTTTGTTTCTTAAAAATCATTTGCCTGCGGGTGCCAATACCCACTTTCCATTTTTATTTTTAAAATATAGCTCATGTTTATTTTTGAAGTCACAATTTGCAAATATTTTTGACCATGTGCAACTAAAATATAATTTTATCATGAGTTAGTTATTGTTCTTTTATTTTTCTTGAGAATACATAGTGTAGTCGTCATTGTGATTTCCAAGACCATCATTTTTTTCAAATTTCTTTTTTGATCCTTAAAAATCATTTGCTTGCAGGCGACAATACCCCCTTTCCATTTTTATTTTCAAAATATAGGTCTAGTTTATTTTTGTGGACACAATTTTTAAACTTTTTTAGCCACTTGCCACTAAAAAAACATAATTTTATCATGATTTAATTATCCTTATTTTATTTTTCTTTAGAAATCATAGTGCAGTCTTCATTGAGTATGTTATGACCATAATTTTTTTTTGATCCTTTAAAATCATTTGCCTGCGGGCACCAATACCCACTTTCCATTTTTATTTTAAAAATATAGGTCTAGTTTATTTTTTTGGACACAATTTTTAAACTTTTTTAGCCGCTTGCCACTAATAAAACATAATTTTATCATGAATTAATTATCCGTCACATTTTATTTTATTAATTATTCTTGAGAATTCATAGTGCAGTCTTCATTGTGTATTCTAAGACAATAATTTTTTCCAAATTTCTTTTTTGTTCCTAAAAAATCATTTGCCTGCGGGTGCCAATACCCACTTTCCATTTTTAATTTTAAAATATAGCTCATGTTTATTTTTGGGGTAACAATTTTCAAACTTTTTTAACCATATGCAACTAAAAACATAATTTTATCATGATTTAATTATCCGTCATATTTTATTTTATTAATTTTTCTTGAGAATACATAGTGTAGTCTTCATTGTGATTTCCAAGACCATCATTTTTTCCAAATTTTTTTTTTGTTTCTTAAAAATCATTTGCCTGCGGGCGCCAGTACCCCCTTTCCATTTTTATTTTCAAAATATTACTCTAGTTTATTTTTGTGGACACAATTTTTAAACTTTATTAGCCACTTACCACTAAAAAACATAATTTTATCATGATTTAATTATCCGTCATATTTTATTTTATTAATTTTTCATGAGAATACATAGTGCAGACTTCATTGTGTATGTTAAGACCATCATTTTTTCCAAATTTTTTTTTTGTTTCTTAAAAATCATTTGCCTGCGGGCGCCAATACCCCCTTTCCATTTTTATTTTCAAAATATAGATCTAGTTTATTTTTGTGGACACAATTTTTAAACTTTATTAGCCCATTGTCACTAAAAAACATAATTTCATCATGATTGTATTATCCTTCATTTATTTTTCTTGAGAATACATAGTGGAGTCTTCAGTGTGATTTCCAAGACTATAATTTTTTCCAAATTTTTTGATCCTTAAAAATCATTTGCCTGCGGGTGCCAATTCCCACTTTCCATTTTTATTTTAAAAATATAGGTCTAGTTTATTTTTGTGGACACAATTTTTAAACTTTTTTAGCCACTTGCCACTAATAAAACATAATTTTATCATGATTTATTTATCCGTCACATTTTATTTTATTAATTATTCTTGAGAATTCATAGTGCAGTCTTCATTGTGTATTCTAATACAATAGTTTTTTCCAATTTTTTTTTTTGTTCCTAAAAAATCATTTGCCTGCGGGTGCCAATACCCACTTTCCATTTTTATTTTCGAAATATAGCTCATGTTTATTTTTGAGGTCACAATTTTCAAACTTTTTTAACCATTTGTAACTAAAATATAATTTTATCATGATTTAATTATCCATCATATTTTATTTTTATAATTTTTCTTGAGAATACATAGTGGAGTCTTCATTGTGATTTCCAAGACTATAATTTTTTCCAAATTTTTTTCTGTTTCTTAAAAATCATTTGCCTGCGGGCGCCAATACCCCCTTTCCATTTTAATTTTCAAAATATTACTCTAGTCTATTTTTGTGGACACAACATTTAAACTTTATAACCACTTGCAACTAAAAACCATAATTTTATCATGAGTTAGTTATCCTTCATTTATTTTTCTTGAGAATACATAGTGTAGTCGTCATTGTGATATCCAAGACTATAATTTTTTCCAATTTTTTTTTTTGTTTCTTAAAAATCATTTGCCTCCGGGCGCCAATACCCCCTTTCCATTTTTATTTTCAAAATATAGGTCTAGCTTATTTTTGTGGGCACAATTCTCAAACTTTTTAACCACTTGCAACTAAAAGCCATAATTTTATCATGAGTAAGTTATTGTTCTTTTATTTTTCTTGAGAATACATAATGTAGTCTTCATTGTGATTCCAAGACTATAATTTTTTCCAAATTTCTTTTTTGAGCCTTTAAAATCATTTGCCTGTGGGCGCCAATACCCCCTTTCCATTTTTATTTTCAAAATATAGCTCATGTTTATTTTTGAGGTCACAACTTTCAAATATTTTTGACCATATAGTTCAATATAGTTCTATTTTTTTTTTTTGGTGGACACAATTTTCAAACCTATAAACCACTCATAACTAAAAAATATAATTTTATTAAGAATTAGTTGCCTTTCATTTAATTTTCTTGAGAATACATATTTCAGTCTTCATTCTTTATTCTAAGTACATATTTCTCCCGAATTTATTTTTTGATCCTCAAAAACCATTTGCCTGCGGGCGCTAATACCCCCTTTCCATTTTTATTTTCAAAATATATCTCTAGTTCATATTTTGTGGACACAACATTCAAAACCTATTAACCACTCGCTACTAAAAATTATAATTTTATTATGAGTTAGTTTTCCTTTATTTATTTTTCTTGAGAATTCATAGTGCAGTCTTCATTGTGTCTTTTCAGACCATAATTTTAAGACCCTAATTTTATCCAAATTAACTCTAAGTTGTTATAAGTTACTTTTTTCGTGTCGACGACGACATCAGACTGCCAACATAAATAATCTCAACGCCCACGCCGTTCTATTGTGAGTTACTAGAAAATGTTATAAGTTACTTTTCTTGTGACGACGCCGACGTCGGACCGCTAAAATTATATAAACTCGTCGGGCACATTAGATTATAACGAATAACTCTAAGTTGTTATAAGTTACTTTTCTTGTGACGATGACGACATCAGACGGCTAACATAATTAATCTCTATTCGCATGCCGTTCTATTGTGAGTTACTAGAAAATGTTATAAGTTATTTTCTTGTGACAACGACGACGTCGGACCGCCAACATAATTAAACATTTCTCGCATATCAAATAATTACGAGTTACTCGAACTTGTTATACGTTACTATTCTTGTGACGATGACGACGTCGGACCGCCGACATAATTAATCTCAACGCGCACATTAATTAATTACGAGTTACTGGAATTTTTATATGTTACTTTTCTTGTGACGACGCCGACATCAGACCGCCTACATATTTAAACTCAACGCGCACATTAAATCATTACGCGAGTTACTCGAACTTGTCATACGTTATTTTTCCTGATTATAATGATGACGTCAAACCGATGAAATAATGAAATTCGGCGTGCACATCATATTATTACGAGTAACTCGAATTGTTATTATAGGTTACTTTTCTTGTGACGACGACGACGTCGGACCGCCGACCTAATTAATCTCAACGTTTTCGCCGTTCTATTGTGAGTTATTGAAATTGTTTTATGTCACTTTTCTTGTGACGCTGCTGACATCGGACCGCCAACATAATTAATCTCAACGTGCACATTAAATCATTACGAGTTACTCAAAATTGTTAGATGTTACTTTTCTTGTGACGACGACGATGTCGGACCACCGACATAATTAATCTCAACGCGCACGCCGTTCTATTGTGAGTTACTCGAAAATGTCATAAGATACTTTTCTTGTGACGACGCCGACATCTGACCACAATTATATTTAAACTCAACGCGCACATTAAATCATTACGAGTTACTCGAAATTGTTATACGTTACTATTCCTGATAACCATGACGACGTCAGACCGATGAAATAATGAAATTCGGCGTGCACATCATATTATTACGAGTAACTCGAATTGTTATTATGGGTTACTTTTCTTGTGACGACGACGACGTCGGACCGCCGACCTAATTAATCTCAACGTTTTCGCCGTTCTATTGTGAGTTATTGAAATTGTTATATGTTACTTTTCTTGTGACAACGACGACGTCGGACCGCCAACATAATTAAACATTTCTCGCATATCAAATAATTACGAGTTACTCGAACTTGTTATACGTTACTATTCCTGATAACCATGACGACGTCAGACCGATGAAATAATGAAATTCGGCGTGCACATCATATTATTACGAGTAACTCGGATTGTTATAGGTTACTTTTCTTGTGACGACGACGATGTCGGACCGCCGACATAATTAATCTCAACGTTTTCGCCGTTCTAATGTGAGTTACTCAAAATTGTTAGATGTTACTTTTCTTGTGACGACGACGATGTCGGACCACCGACATAATTAATCTCAACGCGCACGCCGTTCTTTTGTGAGTTACTCGAAAATGTCATAAGATACTTTTCTTGTGACTACGCCGACATCTGACCACAATTATATTTAAACTCAACGCGCACATTCAATCATTACGAGTTACTCGAAATTGTTATATGTTACTTTTCATGTGACGACGACGAGACCGAAGTCAGACCGATGACTACACTATTATACACCATCTTAACCGATAATCAAATAAATTAAATTAAAAGAATATTGCATATTGATAAACATAATTTTAGTTTAATGCTATACATTATTTCATTAAAGTAATCACATTTCATTATTTCAATGAACAAATTGTATACACGGGCATCGTTGATATTTGAGTTGTATTATGATTTATATCTGTGGATTTCTCTTATTGATTTAGTACAATATAATCCATGGCGATTGTCAATGTCGTCGCGGAAGACGCAGTTGATGAAATATTCTAACATTTCAATCGGATAGCAAAGTAGACATGAACGGAAAACATCCTGATTACCGTTTAATCTTTTTTTTTTCATAAATCACATTATTTTTAGACTTCAATTCAACAGTATCTGATGCGTTTCCATTTCAGCGTCGGAGTGCATACACGTCGCGGACTCTAACAAAGCCCAAAATAATTGATATTTAAGGTAAGTTTGTTTTACCAAGGCAATGGACATGTGTATATAACAATATATTATTTATGTATATTATAAATTATATCTTTATAACTTCTGGATAGTGACACGGATTGTAGTTGACTCTTCCATCCTTGAATACCGACACCCACGGCTGTCTCCACTTACCCCTTTCAGTTTCCCTCAAGTTAATTAATATATTAAACATAACATGTATGTATTAAGACACATTCTTTATATATATATATATTTCGACGAAAACAATTCATTGAATACAATTACCTAATATATAATTCATTTTTTAATAAGTAGCATATTTGTTTACACATTTATTTTTTTCTATATTTCGATGAATACAATATAAATTAATACAATTAGGTACATCAAACAAATTAATAATAATATTATATATTTTTTATTTGATACAGGTTTTAAAAATTTTTATATAAGTATATACTCGTATATGAATTTAATAGATACTTATGAAGGTAATACATTATTATTAGACAAATTTAAACTGTAAACACACATTTTTTTTTCACGTTTACATTCTGGTGATACAATATATTTTTATTAATTTCAATATAGGTACATATATATATTTTTTTTACTATAGTGTAAATTACATTCAGCTATCTTACCTTAAAATTTTATATTTGCCTAATTTCAAAATTATATTATATTATCTTTGTGTAGCACTCTACCTCTGACTCTCAACATTTGCCTTGGCTCTCTCTCTCCTCTATAATACAATTTTATTTTAGTAATAATTAATACCTGATCTGCTTCCTTGGTAGTTGTAAACAATTGACTCCTCTATTTGAAACGTATCAATTATTATCATGCCTAATATTAGAATAATTGTAACTTTTGTGAACCTTTTAACAAGTTATTTAAATAACAGAATAAATTAAAACAAAACGATTAATAATTATATGTATAGTATAAAAATGGTAGATTATTAAATATTATTTCATGTCACTGATTAAATTACATCTTTAATATAAGTGTTAAGCATTCTTCGTTGACTGTCGTAGTAATGCTCCGGTGTGTATATCATTCACTTATATGTATATATATAATTATATATATACTTACTATAATATTATGTGCCTATAAATGAAATAATGTCGAATAAGTGTTTTCGTTGTTTACTCATTGACCTATTTATTTAACTAAAATGCAAAACTATTAAAAATACCTACACTATTGTATTAAAATATAACGTCAAGCAATTTTTTATTTTATCTATTTAAATTTTTTTTTTTTTTACAACCGACGAAACTTCGTTAATATTGCTTAACAATAACAAGAAATTAAGTGGTTGCGAAATAATTTATTATACGATGGTCTCTCGACTGTAATATTATTTACTACTTGGTAAATAATTTGGTGTTAGATCCCCAAATTATCATTACATGTTAATATTTTTAATTGTAATTCAATTTATTAATAATAATCAAAAAAATTATCCTAATTTTTTTGATTTTTTATTCAAATATTTTAAATACTTAATCTAATATAGTTATATGTCACATATACACGTACGTTCAATTGATTACAATTTTTTTTTTTTATATACTTAAGTCTTAACTATAATAGTACACACTTTCTATTTGTGATCGATCTCTATATTTTTTTATTTGTTGAACATGTTTTTTTTCAGATTGTTTTTTGCCATTTTTATCAATTTCAATTAAATATGTGACTGGATTTATTTTTCTTAAAATTGTGTAGGGACCCTCATATCTATCCGAAAATTTATTATTTCTTACATTAATCTTTACTAAAACTTTTTCTCCTACAAAAAAATCTCGATCTCTTTTCCCTCTGTCAGCATATATTTTTTGTTTATCAAACGCTTTCTTTAATATACCAGGTAATTTTTCACGGATTGAGTTTAATTTTTGTATTTCTAATCCTAACCGCGGTGAATCTGGTTCACTATAATTTTTTTCGTAAAAATGTTTCTGACTTTTATCTAACTCTAATGATTGCTTATTTTCAGTAAAGGTAAGATCTACACTACCATCGTTAAAATAATCGTTATCTTCAGTATCAAGAAATCCACCTCTAAAAATTTTTATAGCCGATTTTGCGAGTTCTTTTAATTGAACAAGTGTTGATGATTCTTCACAATGTATGTTACAAAATTTAAAAAACCCACTACTTCCGATTTATCTAACAAAAGTATCCACGATACTGTTTTCTGGGATATTATGAATTCAAATTTTCTTTCTATTGGTGTTAGCGTATTAAATTCATCTTTACTTAAACATCTGACTTCGTATAATGTGCACAGAGTACATTTTTTAACTAACTTAGCCGATAAAGGTAATCTTCCAAATTTCGAATTTGCAAAAAAATCTCCCAAATTCTTATCATCAATCTGTCGTAATATGATTATTAAATCCGCTGCATTTATTTCTAAATGAAATTGTTCGTTTAAAAATAATATATTTGATTTTGTTACCTTAGCAATCTGATTATTAATATTTCGTTTAATATAAAATTTGACATCCATTAAGAATTATTGGGCCAATAACTTCACATAAGATTTACATGACACCCAAAAATAATATCACAACACAAGGGGTGTACCTTAGAATCGAAATTTTTTCCGTAGAGAAAAATAAATTTTATTCCCCCCCAAGAAAAAAATCGTGACTCCAGGGACGGGCGCCTCCACCAACTGTAACGTCCTGTTGATATTAACGAGGTCTCCGGGACTTGACCTCGGTGTGTGCTATTATCGTTAGGAATCAAGTTTACCTTAATATGTGAAGCAAGGAACTCAACGTATTTATATATGTGTAACTGTTATTAAATATTTATGTATAATTATTACTACAACATCGAGTCTTATAAATTATAATATATCAAACATCAATTAATAATATATATGTTAGGCATACCTATAAATTATAACTGAGAGTTACCGATCAGGCCATGGTGTGTCTTTGGTGTCGATATCCGATGTGGGTTGAGGTGGTCGTCCGCGGGCCTTCTTCGGGTTGTTGTCCAACTATCGACATCTGACTCTAGCCTGTCTCTCCATCCACCATCGACTCTACTCGTCCGGAGTCCCGGTCGGTCATTAACACGACGTGTGCTAAACGTCGCGTCAGCATAATATATTATATTGCATACATAATATGTACACCTTGGTATTATTAACACTCAGCATATTAGCCATGCTCAGCGTACGAATTGACGACAATCGTTACAATACCAATTATTTTGCGGCTTAATATTATAAAATAATTGAGGTACACGTTCGTACACTTTTACAATGGTGATGTTTGCAAAGAGTTCTTCACCTATGCATTGAAACTAAAAACTACAATAGGTACTTAAAACATACTTTATATTGTGACTTTTTCAAATATAATAAAATATTCCCTTGAATCCAAAAAGTCAGACTTATTATGGCATTTTACAATTTTTTAAGTAAATGCAAGACTGTCATATTTTGATATGTGGTTGTATTGCATACAGAAATTGATTTTCAGACATACCAAAATATGGCAGTATTGAATTTAAGCTATGTTTATTTTTGTGTCATATAATATCCAATATAGTATATAATATAAAATATTATTGACTGTTAGTTTTTTTGAAATTTGATTAAAATTGTTGTGTTATAATTTATAATTGTACAGGCAATATATATATAAGGATGAAAATTAATCATTTAATAGTTGTAGGTATGTAATCAATATCTTTAAAAATAATTTTATATTAAATTAAATAACACAAAATAAAATACTACTTGTCTTTAAGTCAATAAGCTTATTTTTATGTATCAAAGTAACAAATAATATGACAAATTAAAAAGAGAATATATTCTATACTGATAATGACTATAAAATTATCAAATGCTTTTGAACAACAAGAGTACAAGACTAAAACATTTTTTATTATTATGTTTATTAAATTGAATAATTTATTATTATTTTAATAATATAGGTAATACTTGTTTGAAATACAATGTAAAATAAAAGTTTACTCATTATAATTATCATGGCCTTATGTTTAATAATATTATGCTACCTAATGGCTGTAGGCAATATTAGGCTATAGGCTAATTTCATAATGTAATGTATGTTTGATAATTTTATTTTTATTCAAAACTATAATTTCTTGATAATATTTGCTTGCCCATAAGTTGTTTAAATTGCTGTAAAAACAATTTATCAGGGAATTCTTTTTTAACTTTAATTTATTTATTATCTCTCTATAAAACCATTTGACCGATAGTATTTTTATTAAAGTTGTTACAAAAATCTTTACTATGACAACTTGTTCTAGTTAAAATGTCATCAAATTCTAATTTTAGACTTTTCTTATGATGTTCCTGATCTTTTATTTTCCTTCCAGTCCTTGTCTTTAATACTATCATCAAAATCTTCATGATCTAAATCTGTAAACAGAATACAAACTGTGTTGTAACATAAAGTTCATATAAACACGAGATCATTGAAATCAACATATAATTATTATTTATTATTAGAGTCAGTTATTTAATCACAATAAGTTTCCATTTGCACCTACAAGCTCAATGGAATTTTGTGAACTTTCATTTGATTTGTTTGAATGTATCATGTGTGTTTTCAATGGTAAACCGTCTAAAAAAATATTATAATAGTATAGCTTGTAAAAAATTGGAACTGTGTAGCTGCTAAGTACCTATTTACTGTTCTCATATTCATGTACTTAACACTGAAGGTGTAGTATTTAACCATCCAATATTACTTTATTTGTAATATTAAATTCTGCATTTTTAATAGCTGTTAATATTTTCATAGAACAATAACACAATTAAATTAAAATTTATGGTTGATAAGGTTTTTTTACATAAAAAAATGATTAATAGAATGAATTACATTCGGTATTTATTAAGGTATACAATATTATACAAAATATATACAATAAGCCAACAACTGACATAGATTAATATATTATTACCTATTTATACATTATATTTATAATTCATATTGCTGAAAAGTTAAACCATTTAAAATTCAATTCAATTTTTACAGATTTATAGGTAAACAATTTTAAAATTATTTTATATGGTGTTTCTTTTTTTTATTGAGCATATTCACATCAACAACAAAGGCCATTAGTTACACTTATTTACAATAATGATATAATATAATATGTAGGTACTGATACAATGGTAAGTTATTTAATTAATATAAAACATTTTTTTTATGTATATAAGAATGAACAATTTTGTTTTTCTTAAAAAAATAATTATGTCTAGGTTTTTTTCATGAATAGGTTATTTGATATTTTACGTAGGTACCTAATTCAATAATTTATTACAATTGCATTTATTATTCATTTTCTAAAAAAAACACAATATAATATCAAAAATTCATAAATAATAAATTGGAATAATATTTTTAAATTATCGAAGTAAAATAAATAAACACTAATACAAGTAATTATAATTAATCTTTACGTTATTAAAATAAAAACGAACCGGTAGGTATCCGAGTTCAAGTAGTTAACTTGTTGTGGTTAGTGAACTAGTGAAGAAATAATAAGATCTTGAATGAAATATTTAAAACATAAATTAATACATTATAGTCAAAGTACCAACTAGATTCACTTTCTGATCGAACGAGGTACTGAAGTCAAATATCAAAGCACTTTTACTCCCCCAAAACGTGATGACAGACACCAGACACAAAAAAAAAAAAAAAACACACATCATGGTTAAATCAATACATTCATCGTTCCGCTCAGAATCTAAAAACACACACATCATTGTAAAATCAATACATTCATCAATTCGTTCAGAATCTAAAATGAATAGGTCAGAAAATATTGTTGAATATTTTATTGAAATTTCAGAGATGGTATTCGTCAGTGAAGATTTGCCAACTAAATATCATATTCGTTGTGAAGCCTGTGTGAAATGTATTAACAATGTTTCGAAGATGAAGTTTTATAGTAGACTCAGATATTGGGTAAGTGATTTTCTATTTTTCAGTAGGTTTATTTTTATATTATTAATTTATTAATTGATCAGGGGATAGATTACTAGCAATTTTTAAATTATTCGTTTCTAACCACTGGTATAACACTATTCAAGTTATCAATAAAATCGTGATAAAAATTAGGAAATTGATCAGGTATAATAATTAAAATTTTTTTTTTAATAGTTTCCTCAATGATATTTAAATATTTTTCCAATTATCAGGTACGATGACCTGTAGGTACTATAGGGACTGGGAGTGTGAGAGTGGGGGCATAGAAGGATAAAGAGATAGGGGGGGGGAGAGAGAGAGAGATAGTGTGAGGTAAGGTTAGATTAGGTTAGGTAGGGCAGGGTAGGTACTATAGTGACTTGTAAAGAGAGGGCGAGAGAAGGATAGTGTGAGAGGAAGTGAGCGAGGTAGATAGGATGAAGGATAAGGAGATAAAGTGAATGAGAGGGTGCAAGTGTGAGAAAAACGGGTAGAGGGGGAATGTAAGACGAATGAGTGTAAGAGAGATAGGTGAGGGGGATGGTGTGAAAGTGATAGGGTATGAGAGAGGTAGTGTCAAAGAGAGATGATAAGGTTAGGTGGGGAAACAGAACAAAAGTGAGAGAGTATTGTGAGAGGTTATGAGAGTCAGTGAGTTAGGTGAAGGGGAGGGTGTGATTGAGATAGGAAGAAAGAGGGGTAGTGGCAGAGAGAGAGGATAAGGTTAGGTGGGGGGGAAGGGGAATAGTTAGGTAGAATAGTTATGTTAACAATTCTGAATATGTAGGAAAGGATCTTAAATTGCAAAGGTCACTCGACCCTTTGAGTGATACTACCAGGTTAGGTAAGGTTTACAACCTTCGACTATGGGATAGAATAAAAAGAGAAGGTTGGTTAGGCCGATTAAGAGGATGTCAGTGGAATTTTTTTTCTCCGACTCATGCGCAATATATCAAATTTTTTGTTCACAATAATCTTAATAATTTCTAAAAATTAGAGAAAAATTAATGGTTAGATTTTTATCTAGGGCATATCATAGGCTTATTATACTTTAATTATTAAGTGAGTTATGAGTATTTTAAAGTATTCATAGCTCGCTTAAAATATAGCCTATAAGATGCTCTTAATAATAAGTATCTTAAAATTTTAAAAGAGGCCATTTTACTCTAATTTTAGAAATTATTATTATCATAGTGAACGTAATATTTGGTATGTTGTGCGTGGGTCAGAGAGAAAAAAAAGGAATGCACTGACATCCTCTTAAGTGTTATCAAGTCAAAAAAGCTCTTGATTGTTGATTGTTTGCATTATTAAAAGTCTTGAAAAAAGTATGACTTTGTCATTACATATTTTGTTAAAATATCACATCAATCAAACGAATATTATCTTTAAAATAACAAATTTTATTTTTATATACAAATTTATAATTTCAATAAACATATTATAGTTAATAGTATTATTATGAAAAGTATTGTAATGCTCAATAAAAAAAAGTGTTTAAGTTGTTGTTTGATATGTAAAAACATTTAAATATTATAAATTCTCATTCTCAAAATATTCATCTAAGGACATCAATTTCAAAATAAAATATTTGTATACTTTTGTTTAATATTACTTTACACGATTGTTCTATGATAGTGATTAAAAAAATAAACTTGAAAGTAGGCGCATGATTGGAAGTAAAAGTTATGATTAATAACTGTAGAGCTAGGACTTTTATGTAGTTACTAAAAATTCATTAAATATACGCAGTTAAATATGCCTTTAAAAAAATTACATTCTTTTATTACACTATAAAAATTACTTAATTAAATATTTTATGCATTTATCATACATTTATATATATATACCGTGTGTCCCACAAAACAGGGTAGGTACACTTTATCAATCATTACCCTTTAATTATACGCTGTAATCAATCATAAATTCCTATATGACTTGAGATTCTTTTAACTCATATATTTTAGTGGTATCCATACAACTTGGTTTTGTTGTTTTTGTGATTGTGATTGGCGTAGACTTCTACTTTTTGTTTCCCATGAGTATTTTTTATTTTTTTTTTGAATATATTGTTATGTTGTTTATTCATGAGACAGAGGAAATTAGAATTTTGTTTTTGTAGTCCAATGTAGTGGTTTAGTATGATCAGATGAGTCCTTCCTTGTATAAGGATTTCATGATTATGATCTGGAATCTGAATGGATAATCCAATTAATTTCTTGGCTTACAGCTTACATTTATTATTTTTATAAATTAAAAATTTTTATTTTTATTTTATTGTATTTGAACATTGATTTGCAATTAGATTATTAGTATTATTTTTAGGTACCTATTGTCTTGTAGAAATCTGTAAATGATGACATTTTAATTGGTTATTATGTTAAATTTTTATTTTTGTTGTATGGTTAACTCGTAATAATATGATTTTATTATTCTAACATGAATGATGTTTTCAGTTATTTTATTATCAAATATTAATTTTACTTTATAATTTAATTCTGATATTTATTTATTATTTTTAAATTATTTTAACCACATTTAGAGGTAGGGTGACTGATTCTCCACTTTAACCCATGTGTATAACTCAATATAAGTAGTTCATACTCAAATATGTACTATGTAACTATTACAAAACTATTTAACTATTACCAAATACTATGACTACCAAATGGCAAATTCTATTACAATTTACAATATAACATTTATGATATAAATTAATAAAAGAATATTATACTATTTATAGTTTATCCTTTATCCTTTATAATAATTCATTGTAATTCTTAAAATTCTTTATCTTATTAATAATTATGTAATAACATGGAACAATAATAAAGAAAAAGAAGTGACCAAATCACCATAGATATATTAATATCTATGCGAATCACTAAATCAGTCTAGTTAACATCAAAATATAAACGATTTTATACGTTCCAGTCCTTCCAGATTCCAGACCATGAAACATTATAATCAGTCAATTTGACCGAGTCAAAGGGTACCGAGATCCAAAAGATCTAAAAATCACATGAACGAATGACCGAATCATTTAGATATTAGATTCGGTCGCAATTCGGTCACTAGACTGATTCGGTCATTTTGATTCGTTTGTTCGCGACCGACCCACCTCTACCACTAAGCGCCTAGGGTTCCGTCGCCGGCTTCGCACGCGGTTCACGCGGTGTACCAGGTAAAACCCGGCGATCTCACCCATTTATAGTTTGAGAATAGGTTGAGGTCGTTTCGGCCCCAATGTCCTCTAATCATTCGCTTTACCGTATGAGACATCCTCCGTGTTACGAGCGGGTTGTTACCGCGCCGTACAGCGTGGAGTCCCACCGGCGTCCGTAAGCCCGCGAACGGGCGGGAAACATACATCGGCGCCAGCTATCCTGAGGGAAACTTCGGATGGAACCAGCTACTAGATGGTTCGATTAGTCTTTCGACCCTATACCCAGCTCAGACGATCGATTTGCACGTCAGAATCGCTGTGGACCTCCATCAGGGTTTCCCCTGACTTCATCCTGGCCATGCATAGTTCACCGTCTTTCGGGTACCAACGTGTGCGCTAAGGGTGCGCCCCCAGACTGCGGACCAGCGCGACTTTGATCGCCGGTGGGTTCGGTCGCTAGGCCATCGTCCGCACCGTAAACGGTTCACTTTCATTGGGCCAAACGTCTCACCATACTAATCGCGCCTGCCTGCCCCGCTCTGCATTCTCCTTCCGCCCGAGAATCGCCTCCACCATTCTGCCAAACGCCAACCTCTGTTCCTCCGCCATCAAGCCTGAATGCATCATCTGGGAGGAGCTCCTGCTCCGGCCCCAGGATGATATCTGGCACATCATTGGGTTGTAGTGGCCGGCCGACGCATTGCTCCATCTCCCGTCTGTCTTCTGCTCAGAATGGACAGTTAAATAACGTGTGCTCCACAGTGTCCTCCGGCTCTTCACAGTGCATGCAGTTTGGGTCAGCTGCCCTCCTCCTCTTCCACAGATAGTGCTGGTAGCATCCGTGCCCAGTCAATGCCTGGGCCATGTGAAATGTCATGGCTTCAAGTCTTGACTGATACACCCACCTTCTGATGTCTGGAATCATCCTCCTCGTCCACGCTGCCTTTGTCGTGTGGTCCCAAATCACCTGGCATTCGCGCAGTGTTGTCTCACGCTCCTGCCTCCTTATGACCGCCACCGTCGTGGTTTTTCAACGGCCCCAGTGGTCCCTGATCTCTTCCTCTTGACCGACTTTACTTCTTTCGAAGTCGAGGCTTCCAATTCCGACACGAGATCGACAATTGCCGGACCCTCTTTCGTCTTCTTCTTTTTACTTTTCTTCGACTTCATTTTCGGCTTATTTACTTCTTTTCTAGCGCCACTAGATCCGCTGGTGGCCTAGGAGCAGCGATGCCTAATCCGAGACGGGGCGATAGACGCTTATCACCCTCAGGACGGCTGCCCTCCGGGGCCGGATCAGATTTTCCGTAGTTCTTGCGGTTTTAGACACTTGGGTGGCCCACACCGGAGCCGCGTACAACAATTGGCTCTCGACCACCGAGGAGAGAGGCCTCCGCTTCCACTGACCCGGGCCCTTTACGTTTGGCGTTATCCTCGCCAGGGACACTGTCGAGCGGGAGGTCCTCTCAGCTATGGTCTTGATGTGGGGCGCGAAGGTCAGCCTATGGTCAAACATGACGCCGAGGTACCTCAGTTTCTTGGCTAGTTCGATGTGGTGCCCGCCAACCACGAGGCGAGGAGGGACGAACGCTCGAAATTTGGTAAGAAGCACCGCCTCGCTCTTGTGGTGCGCGAGCTCAAGGCCCCTGCTGTACATCCACGCATCGATCGCCTCCATTGACGACGTCCTCGAGTAGTTGGCCCGTCCTATCCACTCCGACCACGGTCACCTGGATTAAAGCTTACTATTCCATGACTTTTGCCTAAATAATTTTTTTGTTTAATTTATGCCCTGTTTTACTATTTGTGGAATTTCATTCCTTATTTCGTTTAGTTCCTTTAATAATTTTTATATGTTGTAAGGCATGCTTTTTCTGGAAATTCTAGTGTGCATTGTTGATAATATAGTATGTTATTGATTATGACAAATTGTCGTGATTTCCTTAATATGATTTTATTTAAATTTTCTTGGGGTTCATTAATCATTTTTGTTGTAAATGCAAAATTTATCTTTGAAATTTGATGGATTTATGTCGTACATTAGTACCTAATTAAGTGATTTGTCGATTCCAATGTTATTGTATTATAGCCCGTCTGATACTCTGTTTTCTTTTCCTTTCTTATGTGATATATCAAAGGTGAAATCTTATAGTTCGATATTATTTTTGAAAAAGAAACATTTGTTTGATATTATTGAAAAATTCATTTTGCCCATGATTATGAACACTTATGTTAAGTAAACTTTGTTGTTTGTTTCAGTTATTTGATCATTGTTGTTGTTTCTGGACATTTATTTTTTATCATTATTTTTTTTCTTTTGTATTTAAATCAGAATTATTTGTTAAGTGGGATATGAATTATATTCCCGATAATCTGCTATGGATTATGTTTTATTTATTATTAGTCATCATTTGGACTATAATATAGTTATAATATTTTTTTATTTTATTTGAAACTCAACATCTCTGTGTTTAATTATTTTATAAAAAATGTATAATTAATCTTCTTTGGATTATATTTTATTCATTATTAGTCGTCGTTTGGACTATTTATTTTAATTTAATTTTAATCTAAATTCTTAACATCTCTGTTATTTATTTATTATTAGTCATCATTTGGACTATAATATAGTTATAATATATTTTTATTTTATTTGAATCTAAACATCTCTATGTTTAATTAATTTATATACAATGTATTAATCTTCTTTAGATTATATTTTATTTATTGTTATTCATCATTAGTCCTATAATATAGTTATAATTTGTTTTTATTTTATTTGAATCTCAACATCTCTGTGTTGAATTCTTTTATATACAATGTATTGATCTTCTTTAGATTATATTTTATTTATTGTTATTCATCATTAGTCCTATAATATAGTTATAATTTGTTTTTATTTTATTTGAATCTCAACATCTCTGTGTTGAATTCTTTTATAAAAATGTATAATTAATCTTCATTGGGTTATATTTTATTTATTATTAGTCGTTGTTTGGAGTATAACTTTAATTTTATTTGAATCTAAACATCTCTGTGTTTAATTCTTTTATACTAAATGTGTTAATCTTTGGATTATATTGTATTTATTATTAGTCATCGTTTGGGCTATTTATTTTAATTTAATTTTAATCTAAATTCTAAACATCTCTGTACTTTATTTATTATTAGTCATCATTTGGACTATAATATAGTTATAATATATTTTTATTTTATTTGAATCTAAACATCTCTATGTTTAATTAATTTATATACAATGTATTAATCTTCTTTAGATTATATTTTATTTATTGTTATTCATCATTAGTCCTATAATATAGTTATAATATGTTTTTATTTTATTTGAATCTCAACATCTCTGTGTTTAACTCTTTTATAAAAAATGTATAATTAATCTTCTTTGGGTTATATTTTATTTATTATTAGTCGTTGTTTGGAGTATAACTTTAATTTTATTTGAATCTAAACATCTCTGTGTTTAATTCTTTTATACTAAATGTGTTAATCTTTGGATTATATTGTATTTATTATTAGTCATCGTTTGGGCTATTTATTTTAATTTAATTTTAATCTAAATTCTAAACTTCTCTGTTCTTTATTTATTATTAGTCATCATTTGGACTATAATATAGTTATAATATATTTTTATTTTATTTGAATCTAAACATCTCTATGTTTAATTAATTTATATACAATGTATTGATCTTCTTTAGATTATATTTTATTTATTGTTATTCATCATTAGTCCTATAATATAGTTATAATTTGTTTTTATTTTATTTGAATCTCAACATCTCTGTGTTGAATTCTTTTATAAAAATGTATAATTAATCTTCATTGGGTTATATTTTATTTGTTATTAGTCGTTGTTTGGAGTATAACTTTAATTTTATTTGAATCTAAACATCTCTGTGTTTAATTCTTTTATACTAAATGTGTTAATCTTTGGATTATATTGTATTTATTATTAGTCATCGTTTGGGCTATTTATTTTAATTTAATTTTAATCTAAATTCTAAACATCTCTGTACTTTATTTATTATTAGTCATCATTTGGACTATAATATAGTTATAATATATTTTTATTTTATTTGAATCTAAACATCTCTATGTTTAATTAATTTATATACAATGTATTAATCTTCTTTAGATTATATTTTATTTATTGTTATTCATCATTAGTCCTATAATATAGTTATAATATGTTTTTATTTTATTTGAATCTCAACATCTCTGTGTTTAACTCTTTTATAAAAAATGTATAATTAATCTTCTTTGGGTTATATTTTATTTATTATTAGTCGTTGTTTGGAGTATAACTTTAATTTTATTTGAATCTAAACATCTCTGTGTTTAATTCTTTTATACTAAATGTGTTAATCTTTGGATTATATTGTATTTATTATTAGTCATCGTTTGGGCTATTTATTTTAATTTAATTTAAATCTAAATTCTAAACATCTCTGTTCTTTATTTTTTATTAGTCATCATCTGGTCTATAATATAGTTATAATATATTTTCATTTTATTTGAATCTAAACATCTCTATGTTTAATTAATTTATATACAATGTATTAATCTTCTTTAGATAATATTTTATTTATCGTTATTCATCATTTGTCCTATAATATAGTTATAATATGTTTTTATTTTATTTGAATCTCAACATCTCTTTGTTTAATTCTTTTATAAAAAATGTATAATTAATCTTCTTTGGTTTATATTTTATTTATTATTAGTCGTTGTTTGGAGTATAACTTTAATTTTATTTGAATCTAAAAACACCTCTGTGTTTAATTCTTTTATACTAAATGTGTTAATCTTTGGATTATATTTTATTTATTATTATTCAACGTTTGGACTATAATTTTTATTTTATTTGAATCTAAACGTCTCTGTCTATTATTCTTTTATACACAATGTATTAATCTTCTTTGGATTATATTTTTTTTATTATTTGTCATTGGACTATAATTTTAAATTTATTCGAATCCTAAAACTCAGTGTTTAAATCTTTTATATAAAATGTGTTAATGATTTCTGGATTTTATTTTATTCTTTATTAATCATCGTTTGGACTATAATTTTAATTTTCATTGAATCTTAACAACTATGTATTTTATTCTTTTATAAAAAATGTATTAATCTTTTTTTGGATTATATTTTATTTATTATTATTCAACATCTGGACTATAATTTTAAATTTATTTGAATCCTAATAACTATGTGTTTAATTCTTCGTTTAAAATATTCTTTTTAAAAATAATCTGATCAGGGTTATTTTAGTGAAATATATATGTTCATTTAAATCTTTTATGAATAACAGTCACATTTTTTGGACGCCACTTTGTGATGAATTAAATCCTTACATTTTAATAATATGTTAATTTGTATGCTATAGTTTGATATTTTGATTGATAATAATCGAAAGGTTTTTAAATGTCGGTTTTCTTTATCCTACATTTTATTATTAATTAAAGCATATATTTTTTATGATTGAATAGGAACGTGAGTATAGATATATAAAATTCAGTTTATTTATGTTAAACCTGAGTCTGTGTTTCTTTATTAATTTGTCATTAATGATAATTTTGTTGTTGAAGTTGTATGAATATTATATATTATATATGTTAATATAATTTCTTGCCTGTTCATAAGTGAATAAATTGGTTAAATATTTTTATTTTTATTTAAATCTTATAAAAATTATAGTTATAATTGTTAAAAATAACGATGTTGATTACAAATTATGTTTTTTGATTACCTAAATAGTTTTTTTGTTAATAAAAGTATAGTTGATTAAATCATTTTTTGTAGATGATTTAAATGGTGATTATTTATATTTTATTAATACTTCTTAGTTTTTTGATTTGATCTCCAGTAAATTTGGTTTTTTTTATAGTGTATAATGGCATTATTTATTTTGTAAATTATTGAAAATTAAATGTTTTTGTTTTGTAACCCGACATACTAGGTTGGTATGATCAGATGAGCCCTTCTTTGTATGAGAATTTCATGATATCCATAAATGATATTTAAAATAGGGATTTGCATTTAAAAAGATAGAAGAAATAGATGAGTTAAGAGAATTTCAAGTGATATAGGAATTTATGATTGATTTGTCTAGTTTGAAGTCCAACAAACAGAATTGAAAGATATTTACAGGTTAATGAGCAATAAAGTGTACCCTGTTATTTGAGACAAATGATATATTGTATAAATTAAAAAAAAAAATTAAAAAGCTAGTAAAAATTTCATTTTTCTTTCATTTAATATAATTTTATTTTGATCCATAAAAATATTACCAAGTGCTTGAATTTCGATAAACTATCAAAAGATGCACTAAAAACATTTAGAATTTTATCACATAAGTTTTTAAATATGCTGTGTACTATTACTAACCTAGAAATAAGCATACAATAAAGCTTTCAAAAAAGAAAAAATATATAAAATGCATAAAAAGTCTTTGCTCTAGAAATCATAAAATGTATTAAAATAAAAATTTGTAATAGTAATTTGTCCAGATAAAAGAAAAACAACTTTTGAAGGTGATTAAAAAAATTTAACTTATATTACTAGTTTTTTAAAATTAATCCAAATCTCTAATACTGGAAAGAAGAAATAAGATCTGGTGATAGTTCATTTTTCTGAGATCATTATTAAATTATTATTTTAGTTGAGTGTTGGAATCTATACTAGTGTTAATCATACCTATACATTTTTTATCTAGTCTAATGGAATTTTTGAATTTTTGAATTTAAGATTTTAGAAATAAAAAGAAAATTTTTGTTGTTCACGAATGTATTTATTACCTAAGGTATTCAATATTTTAAGTGACATACGTGTTGTTGTTATTATTAGCTATAAAAATAAAAAAACATTCTTGAACTTGATGAAAAATAGAAGAACAAGTACTAATTATCTAATATAATAGATATGGTTTCTATATTATGTTAAAAAGGAAATTTTGGACCTAAAGGTCAACACATCGACTGTCGTTGCTAGCTCCCGGATGGGCAACCACCTGGGTTCTTAGTGACGAATCCTCGTCATATTTACATGTGTATAAAACCAAACAGTAAAATCAGGTTATGCAGTTGATATTTTGAAAACAAATAAATTGCCTCTGGCCTGGTATGTGCACTGCACACTAGTCGTATACTGTATTTTGGGGTATGGTGTGGCGCGGTGGTTTGCCGTGGTCAAACATCGCCTGGCGTCACTAGCTCCTGGATGGGTGACCACCTGGGTTCTTAGTGACGAATCCTTACCCCACAAACTCACGTGTTTCTAAACAAACACACGCAATATGGATATATAATTGCCGAAGGATTTGTTTAAAAAAAAGACGTATATTATGTAATAATAAAAATAATAAGAAACCAATTGTACATTGTTTAAGTCTATATGAGATATTATACTTCATACTATAACTTTTTAATAATAATAATAATTAACAATAAGTATGTAATTTGAGATATTTTAGATGATTAAATTTTCTTCTGGACAATTGGTCTTTGTCACAAAAAATGTACAGACACAGTGATGTAAAGATTACCAATCACACAGCAAAATGTTATGTTGAAATAATAAATAATAATAATTTATTGCAGAACAGATTGTGTAAACTTTTTTTGGATCGTTTCATTTAAAAAATATTCAAAATCATAATTATTCAATTTCTGGTGTCTAGGGCCGTTTTTATTAGGTACCATATAAAAATAAAAATAAAATTACCATTATGGTATCACCCGACGTTTTTGGGCCCAGAAAAGCATGATAACTATAATTTTAGTGTGTTGGAAGGGGAAATAATTTAGATATTACACCATTAATTTATGTAATCATATTTCAAAAGTTGTTTTTGGAGACAATATTATACACACCATAAATCTTTAATAATTATTAGTTATTACTTGTACAATTTACATCCAATCATACTTGCGAGTTAAGATGACAATTTTTGTTAGGACTTGATAGAATGTACTATGGATGTGTTAACAACAGTTCCCCTCACGTAGGTATACTCATTTATGCACTCATCGGGGCCAGACACTCGTCGTCATATAAATATGTGCTTAAAGTTATGTAGGTACACCAAAAAAATTGGTATGGCTCTATCCATAATATATTATCTAAGAAGCAGTTGCACCGAAGTCCTAAAAATCTAGTAGGGAGAAAAATATTTCAAGAGGCTCAACATCTTAATAATAATAAATAATAATATTATTAATTTCTAAGAGGTTAACAATCAATAAAACAACTTGATAAGTAAACACTTAAAATCGGAAATCAACTAAGGATCTTTTTATTCAAAGTGTCCTAGTTAACCATCCGTTTGTCACGCGTTAACCAAATAGCATTTATTTTTATACGATAATTTAGATTGATACTTATTAAACCCAGTGTCGTAGACAGCCTTCCCGAGGGGTATTGAGTGTATAGTACTGTATA
The DNA here is from genome assembly GCF_037042655.1 of Diuraphis noxia. NCBI lineage: Eukaryota > Metazoa > Arthropoda > Insecta > Hemiptera > Aphididae > Diuraphis > Diuraphis noxia. Next base: position 32,117,883 of record NW_028301715.1, on the reverse strand, counting down.
CACTTTTTCCCTCCCAAAATCCTAACCCTGGCTACGGCACTGCCTTCCCCGCGGACATGCAGATGGTTAATTAAGTCATTAGGAGGTTTGTTTAGGTTAGGTACCTATAGACAATGGTAAGTTGAGCTCGAGTGATGATAGATGACTATCATCACTGGTCGTGACCTTTGCATAGATCTTTTCTTACTAACTAACAAGGTATTCGAAATTGTCAACATAACAATGAAAAATATTTAAAAATTAATGAGGAAAATATTAATACTACATTCATATTAAAATATAATATTTTACTTATCTATTTATGAATAATATATAATTTTTTTTTAGATTTTATAATTAATACTTAATACTTAAATAAAGCTCTATGAGCTGTATTCATTGTGTATTTTAAGACCAAAATTTGTTCAAATTTTTTTTTTTGAGCCTTTGAAATCATTTGCCTGTGGGCGCCAATACCCCCTTTCCATTTTTATTTTCAAAATATAGCTCATGTTTATTTTTGTGTACACAATCTTTAAACTTTTTTAACCATGTGCAACTAAAAAATATAATTTTTCATGATTTCATTAACCTCCATTTATTTTTCATTAGAATACATAGTGCAGACATCATTGTGTATTCTAAGACCATAATTTTTTCAAATTTTTTTTTTGAGCCTTTAAAATTATGAGTTAATTGCCTTTATTTATTTTTCTTGAGAATACATTGTGCAGTCTTCATTGTGTATTCTAAGTTCATATGTTTTTTCGAATTAATTTTTTGACCCTCAAAAACCATTTGCCTGCGGGCGCCAATACCCCCTTTCCATTTTTATTTTCAAAATATAGCTCATGTTTATTTTTGGGGTCACAATTTACATACTTTTTTAACCATAAAAATATAATTTTATCATGATTTGATTATCCTTCATTCATTTTTCATTAGAATACATCTGCACTATGTTTTTTTGTTCTTAAAAATCATTTGCCTGCGGGCGCCAAAACCCCCTTTCAATTTTTATTTTCAAAATATAGATCTTCTTTATTTTTGTGGACACAATTTTTAAACTTTATTAGCACACTTGCCACTAAAAAACATAATTATATCATGATTTAATTATCCTGAATATTTTATTTCATTCATTTCGCTTGAGAATACATATTTCAGTCTTCATTCTGTATTCTAAGTACATATTTCTCCCGAATTTTTTTTTTTGATCCTTAAAAACCATTTGCCTGCAGTCGCCAATATCCCCTTTCCAATTTTATTTCCAAAATTTAGCTCCAGTTTATTTTTGGACACTAATTTCAAACCTATTAACCACTCGCAACTTAAAAATATAGTTTTTCCATGAGTTAGTTCATCTTCATGAATTTTTCTCGAGAAGACATATTGCAGTTTTCATTGTGTATCCCAAGACTATATTTTTTTCCGAAATTCTTTTTTGATCCTTAAAAACCATTTGCCTCGGGCGCCAAAACCCCCTTTCAATTTTTATTTTCAAAATATAGCTCTAGTTTATTTTTGTGGACACAATTTTTAATCTTTATTAGCACACTTGCCACTAAAAAACATAATTTTATCATGATTTAATTATCCTTCATATTTTATTTCATTCATTTCGCTTGAGAATACATATTTCAATCTTCATTCTGTATTCTCAGTACATATTTTGTTCCGAATTTTTTTTTTAATCCTTAAAAATCATTTGCATTCGGGCGCCAATACCCCCTTTCCATTTTTATTTACAAAATTTAGATCTATTTTTTTTTGGTGGACACATCATTCAAAACCTATTAACCATTCGATACTAAAAAATATAATTTTATTGTGAGTTAGTTGCCTTTATTTTATTTTTCTTGAGATTACATATTGCAGTTTTCATTGTGTATCCCAAGACTATAATTTTTTCCGAGTTTCTTTTTTGATCCTCAAAAACCATTTGCCTGCGGGCGCCAAAACCCCCTTTCAATTTTTATTTTCAAAATATAGTTCTATTTTTTTTTTTAGTTGACACAATTTTCAAACCTATTAACCACTCATAAATAAAAAATGTAATTTTATTATGAGTCAGTTGCCTTTCATTTAATTTTGTCGAGAATACATAGTGCAGTCTTCATTGTGTATTCTAAGCCCATAATTTTTTCCAAATATCTATTATGATTCTTAAAAATAATTTGCCTGCGGGCGCCAATACACCCTTTCTATTTTTATTTCCAAAATATAGCTCTAGTTTATTTTTGTGTAAACAAGTATTAAACTTTATAACCACTTGCAACTAAAAACATAATTTGATCATGATTTAATTATCCTTCTTTTATTTTTCTTCAGAATACAGAGCTGTATTCATTGTGTATTTTAAGACCATATTTTTTTCCGAATTTCTTTTTTGATCCTTAAAAACCATTTGCCTGCGGGCGCTAAAACCCCCTTTCAATTTTTATTTTCAAAATATAGCTCTAGTTTATTTTTGTGGACACAACATTCAAAACCTATTAACCACTCGCTACTAAAAAATATAATTTTATTGTGAGTTAGTTGCCTTTATTTTATTTTTCTTGAGATTACATATTGCAGTTTTCATTGTGTATCCCAAGACTATAATTTTTTCCGAGTTTCTTTTTTGATCCTCAAAAACCATTTGCCTGCGGGCGCCAAAACCCCCTTTCAATTTTTATTTTCAAAATATAGTTCTATTTTTTTTTTTAGTTGACACAATTTTCAAACCTATTAACCACTCATAAATAAAAAATGTAATTTTATTATGAGTCAGTTGCCTTTCATTTAATTTTGTCGAGAATACATAGTGCAGTCTTCATTGTGTATTCTAAGCCCATAATTTTTTCCAAATATCTATTTTGATTCTTAAAAATAATTTGCCTGCGGGCGCCAATACACCCTTTCCATTTTTATTTCCAAAATATAGCTCTAGTTTATTTTTGTGTAAACAAGTATTAAACTTTAAAACCACTTGCAATTAAAAACATAATTTGATCATGAATTAATTATCCTTTTTTATTTTTCTTCAGAATACAGAGCTGTATTTATTGTGTATTTTAAGACCATATGTTTTTCCAAATTTCTATTTTGATTCTTAAAAATAATTTGCCTGCGGATGCCAATACCCCCTTTCCATTTTTTTTTCAAAATATAGCTCTAGTTTATTTTGTGTACAGAATTATTAAATATTATTACCATTTTGCCATTAAAAAAACAATAATTTTATCATGATTTAATTATCGTTCTTTTATTTTTCTTCAGAATACAGAGCTGTATTCATTGTGTATTTTAAGACCATTTGTTTTTCCAAATTTCTATTTTGATTCTTAAAAATAATTTGCCTGCGAGTGCCAATACCCCCTTTCCATTTTTATTTTCAAAATATAGCTCATGTTTATTTTTGGGGTCACAATTTTCAAACTATTTTAACCATAAAAATATAATTTTATCATGATTTGATTATCCTTCATTCATTTTTCATTAGAATACATAGTGCAGACATCATTGTGTATTCTAAGACCATAAATTTTTCAAATTTTTTTTTTTGAGCCTTTGAAATAATTTGCCTGCGGGTGCCAATACCCCCTTTCCATTTTTATTTTCAAAATACAGATCTACTTTAATTTTGTGGACACAATTTTTAAACTTTATTAATCACTCGCTACTAGAAAATATAATTTTATTATGAGTTAGTTGTCCTTTATTTTTCTTAAGAATACATAGTGCACTCTTCATTGTATATTTTCAGACCATAATTTTAAGACCCTAATTTTATCCAAATTTCTTTTTTTAATCTTAAAAATTATTTGCCCGCGGGCGCCAATACCCCCTCTTCATTTTTATTTTCAAAATATAGCTCTAGTTTTTTTTTGTGGACACTATTTTCAAAACCTATTAACCACTCGCAACTAAAAAATATAGTTTTCCATGAGTTTGTTGTTCTTCTTTAATTTTTCTCGAGAATACATAGTGCAGTCTTCATTGTGTATCCCAAGACTATATTTTTTTCCGAGTTTCTTTTTTGATCCTTAAAAACCATTTGCCTGCGGGCGCCAAAACCCCCTTTCAATTTTTATTTTCAAAATATAGCTCTAGTTTATTTTTGTGTAAACAAGTATTAAACTTTATAACCACTTGCAACTAAAAACATAATTTGATCATGAATTAATTATCCTTTTTTATTTTTCTTCAGAATACAGAGTGTAGTTTTCATTGTGTATTCAAAGACCATAATTTTTTCCAAATTTCTATTCTGATTCTTAAAAATAATTTGCCTGCGGGCGCCAATACCCCCTTTCCATTTTTTCTTTCAAAATATAGCTCTAGTTTATTTTGTGTACAGAATTATTAAATATTATTACCATTTTGCCATTAAAAAAACAATAATTTTATCATGATTTAATTATCCTTCTTTTATTTTTCTTCAGAATACAGAGCTGTATTCATTGTGTATTTTAAGACCATATGTTTTTCCAAATTTCTATTTTGATTCTTAAAAATAATTTGCCTGCGAGCGCCAATACCCCCTTTCCATTTTTATTTTCAAAATATAGCTCATGTTTATTTTTGGGGTCACAATTTTCAAACTATTTTAACCATAAAAATATAATTTTATCATGATTTGATTATCCTTCATTCATTTTTCATTAGAATACATAGTGCAGACATCATTGTGTATTCTAAGACCATAAATTTTTCAAATTTTTTTTTTTGAGCCTTTGAAATCATTTGCCTGCGGGCGCCAATACCCCCTTTCCATTTTTATTTTCAAAATATATTTCATGTTTATTTTTGTGTACACTATCTTTAAACTTTTTTAACCATGTGCAACTAAAAATATAATTTTATCATGATTTGATTATCCTTCATTTATTTTTCTTGAGAGTACATAGTGCAGTCATTATTGTGTATTCTAAGACCAAAATTTTTTCAAATTTTTTTTTTGTGCCTTTGAAATCATTTGCCTGCGGGTGCCAATACCCCCTTTCCATTTTTATTTTCAAAATACAGATCTACTTTAATTTTGTGGACACAATATTTAAACTTTATTAATCACTCGCTACTAGAAAATATAATTTTATTATGAGTTAGTTGTCCTTTATTTTTCTTAAGAATACATAGTGCACTCTTCATTGTATATTTTCAGACCATAATTTTAAGACCCTAATTTTATCCAAATTTCTTTTTTTATTCTTAAAAATTATTTAGCCGCGGGCGCCAATACCCCCTTTTCATTTTTATTTTCAAAATATAGCTCTAGTTTTTTTTTGTGGACACTATTTTCAAAACCTATTAACCACTCGCAACTAAAAAATATAGTTTTTCCATGAGTTTGTTGTTCTTCTTTAATTTTTCTCGAGAATACATAGTGCAGTCTTCATTGTGTATCCCAAGACTATATTTTTTTCCGAATTTCTTTTTTGATCCTTAAAAACCATTTGCCTGCGGGCGCTAAAACCCCCTTTCAATTTTTGTTTTCAAAATATAGCTCTAGTTTATTTTTGTGGACACAACATTCAAAACCTATTAACCACTCGCTACTAAAAAATATAATTTTATTATGAGTTAGTTGCCTTTATTTTATTTTTCTTGAGATTACATATTGCAGTTTTCATTGTGTATTCTAAGACCATAATTTTTTCCAAATTTCTATTTTGATTCTTAAAAATAATTTGCCTGCGGGCGCCAATACCCCCTTTCCATTTTTGTTTTTCCAAATTTCTATTTTGATTCTTAAAAATAATTTGCCTGCGAGCGCCAATACCCCCTTTCCATATTTATTTTCAAAATATAGCTCATGTTTATTTTTGGGGTCACAATTTTCAAACTATTTTAACCATAAAAATATAATTTTATCATGATTTGATTATCCTTCATTCATTTTTCATTAGAATACATAGTGCAGACATCATTGTGTATTCTAAGACCATAAATTTTTCAAATTTTTTTTTTTGAGCCTTTGAAACCATTTGCCTGCGGGCGCTAAAACCCCCTTTCAATTTTTATTTTCAAAATATAGCTCTAGTTTATTTTTGTGGACACAACATTCAAAACCTATTAACCACTCGCTACTAAAAAATATAATTTTATTATGAGTTAGTTGCCTTTCATTTAATTTTCTTGAGAATACATATTTCAGTCTTCATTGTGTATTCTAAGACCATAATTTTTTCCAAATTTCTATATTGATTCTTAAAAATAATTTGCCTGCGGGCGCCAATACCCCCTTTCCATTTTTATTTCCAAATTATAGCTCTAGTTTATTTTTGTGTAAACAAGTATTAAACTTTATAACCACTTGCAACTAAAAACATAATTTGATCATGATTTAATTATCCTTCTTTTATTTTTCTTCAGAATACAGAGCTGTATTCATTGTGTATTTTAAGACCATATGTTTTTCCAAATTTCTATTTTGATTCTTAAAAATAATTTGCCTGCGGTCGCCAATACCCCCTTTCCATTTTTATTTTCAAAATTTAGCTCTACTTTATTTTTGTGGACACAATTTTTAAACTTTATTAGCACACTTGCCACTAAAAAACATAATTATATCATGATTTAATTATCCTGCATATTTTATTTCATTCATTTCGCTTGAGAATACATATTTCAGTCTTCATTCTGTATTCTAAGTACATATTTCTCCCGAATTTACTTTTTGATCATCAAAAACAATTTGCCTGTGGGCGCCAATACCCCCTTTCCATTTTTATTTTCAAATTATAGCTCTAGTTTATTTTTGTGTAAACAAGTATTAAACTTTATAACCACTTGCAACTAAAAACATATTTTGATCATGATTTAATTATCCTTCTTTTATTTTTCTTCAGAATACAGAGCTGTATTCATTGTGTATTTTAAGACCATATTTTTTTCCGAATTTCTTTTTTGATCCTTAAAAACCATTTGCCTGCGGGCGCTAAAACCCCTTTTCAATTTTTATTTTCAAAATATAGCTCTAGTTTATTTTTGTGGACACAACATTCAAAACCTATTAACCACTCGCTACTAAAAAATATAATTTTATTGTGAGTTAGTTGCCTTTATTTTATTTTTCTTGAGATTACATATTGCAGTTTTCATTGTGTATCCCAAGACTATAATTTTTTCCGAGTTTCTTTTTTGATCCTCAAAAACCATTTGCCTGCGGGCGCCAAAACCCCCTTTCAATTTTTATTTTCAAAATATAGTTCTATTTTTTTTTTTAGTTGACACAATTTTCAAACCTATTAACCACTCATAAATAAAAAATATAATTTTATTATGAGTCAGTTGCCTTTCATTTAATTTTGTCGAGAATACATAGTGCAGTCTTCATTGTGTATTCTAAGCCCATAATTTTTTCCAAATATCTATTTTGATTCTTAAAAATAATTTGCCTGCGGGCGCCAATACACCCTTTCCATTTTTATTTCCAAAATATAGCTCTAGTTTATTTTTGTGTAAACAAGTATTAATTTTTAAAACCACTTGCAATTAAAAACATAATTTGATCATGAATTAATTATCCTTTTTTATTTTTCTTCAGAATACAGAGCTGTATTTATTGTGTATTTTAAGACCATATGTTTTTCCAAATTTCTATTTTGATTCTTAAAAATAATTTGCCTGCGGATGCCAATACCCCCTTTCCATTTTTTTTTCAAAATATAGCTCTAGTTTACTTTGTGTACAGAATTATTAAATATTATTACCATTTTGCCATTAAAAAAACAATAATTTTATCATGATTTAATTATCGTTCTTTTATTTTTCTTCAGAATACAGAGCTGTATTCATTGTGTATTTTAAGACCATTTGTTTTTCCAAATTTCTATTTTGATTCTTAAAAATAATTTGCCTGCGAGCGCCAATACCCCCTTTCCATTTTTATTTTCAAAATATGGCTCATGTTTATTTTTGGGGTCACAATTTTCAAACTATTTTAACCATAAAAATATAATTTTATCATGATTTGATTATCCTTCATTCATTTTTCATTAGAATACATAGTGCAGACATCATTGTGTATTCTAAGACCATAAATTTTTCAAATTTTTTTTTTTGAGCCTTTGAAACCATTTGCCTGCGGGCGCTAAAACCCCCTTTCAATTTTTATTTTCAAAATATAGCTCTAGTTTATTTTTGTGGACACAACATTCAAAACCTATTAACCACTCGCTACTAAAAAATATAATTTTATTATGAGTTAGTTGCCTTTATTTTATTTTTCTTGAGATTACATATTGCAGTTTTCATTGTGTATTCTAAGACCATAATTTTTTCCAAATTTCTATTTTGATTCTTAAAAATAATTTGCCTGCGGGCGCCAATACCCCCTTTCCATTTTTGTTTTTCCAAATTTCTATTTTGATTCTTAAAAATAATTTGCCTGCGAGCGCCAATACCCCCTTTCCATATTTATTTTCAAAATATAGCTCATGTTTATTTTTGGGGTCACAATTTTCAAACTATTTTAACCATAAAAATATAATTTTATCATGATTTGATTATCCTTCATTCATTTTTCATTAGAATACATAGTGCAGACATCATTGTGTATTCTAAGACCATAAATTTTTCAAATTTTTTTTTTTGAGCCTTTGAAACCATTTGCCTGCGGGCGCTAAAACCCCCTTTCAATTTTTATTTTCAAAATATAGCTCTAGTTTATTTTTGTGGACACAACATTCAAAACCTATTAACCACTCGCTACTAAAAAATATAATTTTATTATGAGTTAGTTGCCTTTCATTTAATTTTCTTGAGAATACATATTTCAGTCTTCATTGTGTATTCTAAGACCATAATTTTTTCCAAATTTCTATATTGATTCTTAAAAATAATTTGCCTGCGGGCGCCAATACCCCCTTTCCATTTTTATTTCCAAATTATAGCTCTAGTTTATTTTTGTGTAAACAAGTATTAAACTTTATAACCACTTGCAACTAAAAACATAATTTGATCATGATTTAATTATCCTTCTTTTATTTTTCTTCAGAATACAGAGCTGTATTCATTGTGTATTTTAAGACCATATGTTTTTCCAAATTTCTATTTTGATTCTTAAAAATAATTTGCCTGCGGGCGCCAATACCCCCTTTCCATTTTTATTTTCAAAATTTAGCTCTACTTTATTTTTGTGGACACAATTTTTAAACTTTATTAGCACACTTGCCACTAAAAAACATAATTATATCATGATTTAATTATCCTGCATATTTTATTTCATTCATTTCGCTTGAGAATACATATTTCAGTCTTCATTCTGTATTCTAAGTACATATTTCTCCCGAATTTACTTTTTGATCATCAAAAACAATTTGCCTGTGGGCGCCAATACCCCCTTTCCATTTTTATTTTCAAATTATAGCTCTAGTTTATTTTTGTGTAAACAAGTATTAAACTTTATAACCACTTGCAACTAAAAACATAATTTGATCATGATTTAATTATCCTTCTTTTATTTTTCTTCAGAATACAGAGCTGTATTCATTGTGTATTTTAAGACCATATTTTTTTCCGAATTTCTTTTTTGATCCTTAAAAACCATTTGCCTGCGGGCGCTAAAACCCCTTTTCAATTTTTATTTTCAAAATATAGCTCTAGTTTATTTTTGTGGACACAACATTCAAAACCTATTAACCACTCGCTACTAAAAAATATAATTTTATTGTGAGTTAGTTGCCTTTATTTTATTTTTCTTGAGATTACATATTGCAGTTTTCATTGTGTATCCCAAGACTATAATTTTTTCCGAGTTTCTTTTTTGATCCTCAAAAACCATTTGCCTGCGGGCGCCAAAACCCCCTTTCAATTTTTATTTTCAAAATATAGTTCTATTTTTTTTTTTAGTTGACACAATTTTCAAACCTATTAACCACTCATAAATAAAAAATATAATTTTATTATGAGTCAGTTGCCTTTCATTTAATTTTGTCGAGAATACATAGTGCAGTCTTCATTGTGTATTCTAAGCCCATAATTTTTTCCAAATATCTATTTTGATTCTTAAAAATAATTTGCCTGCGGGCGCCAATACACCCTTTCCATTTTTATTTCCAAAATATAGCTCTAGTTTATTTTTGTGTAAACAAGTATTAAACTTTAAAACCACTTGCAATTAAAAACATAATTTGATCATGAATTAATTATCCTTTTTTATTTTTCTTCAGAATACAGAGCTGTATTTATTGTGTATTTTAAGACCATATGTTTTTCCAAATTTCTATTTTGATTCTTAAAAATAATTTGCCTGCGGATGCCAATACCCCCTTTCCATTTTTTTTTCAAAATATAGCTCTAGTTTATTTTGTGTACAGAATTATTAAATATTATTACCATTTTGCCATTAAAAAAACAATAATTTTATCATGATTTAATTATCGTTCTTTTATTTTTCTTCAGAATACAGAGCTGTATTCATTGTGTATTTTAAGACCATTTGTTTTTCCAAATTTCTATTTTGATTCTTAAAAATAATTTGCCTGCGAGCGCCAATACCCCCTTTCCATTTTTATTTTCAAAATATAGCTCATGTTTATATTTGGGGTCACAATTTTCAAACTATTTTAACCATAAAAATATAATTTTATCATGATTTGATTATCCTTCATTCATTTTTCATTAGAATACATAGTGCAGACATCATTGTGTATTCTAAGACCATAAATTTTTCAAATTTTTTTTTTTGAGCCTTTGAAATCATTTGCCTGCGGGCGCCAATACCCCCTTTCCATTTTTATTTTCAAAATATATTTCATGTTTATTTTTGTGTACACTATCTTTAAACTTTTTTAACCATGTGCAACTAAAAATATAATTTTATCATGATTTGATTATCCTTCATTTATTTTTCTTGAGAGTACATAGTGCAGTCATTATTGTGTATTCTAAGACCAAAATTTTTTCAAATTTTTTTTTTGTGCCTTTGAAATCATTTGCCTGCGGGTACCAATACCCCCTTTCCATTTTTATTTTCAAAATACAGATCTACTTTAATTTTGTGGACACAATATTTAAACTTTATTAATCACTCGCTACTAGAAAATATAATTTTATTATGAGTTAGTTGTCCTTTATTTTTCTTAAGAATACATAGTGCACTCTTCATTGTATATTTTCAGACCATAATTTTAAGACCCTAATTTTATCCAAATTTCTTTTTTTATTCTTAAAAATTATTTAGCCGCGGGCGCCAATACCCCCTTTTCATTTTTATTTTCAAAATATAGCTCTAGTTTTTTTTTGTGGACACTATTTTCAAAACCTATTAACCACTCGCAACTAAAAAATATAGTTTTTCCATGAGTTTGTTGTTCTTCTTTAATTTTTCTCGAGAATACATAGTGCAGTCTTCATTGTGTATCCCAAGACTATATTTTTTTCCGAATTTCTTTTTTGATCCTTAAAAACCATTTGCCTGCGGGCGCTAAAACCCCCTTTCAATTTTTGTTTTCAAAATATAGCTCTAGTTTATTTTTGTGGACACAACATTCAAAACCTATTAACCACTCGCTACTAAAAAATATAATTTTATTATGAGTTAGTTGCCTTTATTTTATTTTTCTTGAGATTACATATTGCAGTTTTCATTGTGTATTCTAAGACCATAATTTTTTCCAAATTTCTATTTTGATTCTTAAAAATAATTTGCCTGCGGGCGCCAATACCCCCTTTCCATTTTTGTTTTTCCAAATTTCTATTTTGATTCTTAAAAATAATTTGCCTGCGAGCGCCAATACCCCCTTTCCATATTTATTTTCAAAATATAGCTCATGTTTATTTTTGGGGTCACAATTTTCAAACTATTTTAACCATAAAAATATAATTTTATCATGATTTGATTATCCTTCATTCATTTTTCATTAGAATACATAGTGCAGACATCATTGTGTATTCTAAGACCATAAATTTTTCAAATTTTTTTTTTTGAGCCTTTGAAACCATTTGCCTGCGGGCGCTAAAACCCCCTTTCAATTTTTATTTTCAAAATATAGCTCTAGTTTATTTTTGTGGACACAACATTCAAAACCTATTAACCACTCGCTACTAAAAAATATAATTTTATTATGAGTTAGTTGCCTTTCATTTAATTTTCTTGAGAATACATATTTCAGTCTTCATTGTGTATTCTAAGACCATAATTTTTTCCAAATTTCTATATTGATTCTTAAAAATAATTTGCCTGCGGGCGCCAATACCCCCTTTCCATTTTTATTTCCAAATTATAGCTCTAGTTTATTTTTGTGTAAACAAGTATTAAACTTTATAACCACTTGCAACTAAAAACATAATTTGATCATGATTTAATTATCCTTCTTTTATTTTTCTTCAGAATACAGAGCTGTATTCATTGTGTATTTTAAGACCATATGTTTTTCCAAATTTCTATTTTGATTCTTAAAAATAATTTGCCTGCGGGCGCCAATACCCCCTTTCCATTTTTATTTTCAAAATTTAGCTCTACTTTATTTTTGTGGACACAATTTTTAAACTTTATTAGCACACTTGCCACTAAAAAACATAATTATATCATGATTTAATTATCCTGCATATTTTATTTCATTCATTTCGCTTGAGAATACATATTTCAGTCTTCATTCTGTATTCTAAGTACATATTTCTCCCGAATTTACTTTTTGATCATCAAAAACAATTTGCCTGTGGGCGCCAATACCCCCTTTCCATTTTTATTTTCAAAATATAGCTCTAGTTTATTTTTGTGTAAACAAGTATTAAACTTTAAAACCACTTGCAACTAAAAACATATGAGGTATTTCTTCTTCTTTAATTTTTCTCGAGAATACATAGTGCTGTCTTCATTGTGTATCCCAAGACTATATTTTTTTCCGAATTTCTTTTTTGATCCTTAAAAACCATTTGCCTGCGGGCGCCAATACCCCCTTTCAATTTTTATTTTCAAAATATAGCTCTAGTTTATTTTTGTGGACACTATTTTCAAAACCTATTAACCACTCGCTACTAAAAAATATAATTTTATTATGAGTTAGTTGCCTTTATTTTATTTTTCTTGAGAATACATATTTCAGTCATCATTGTGTATTCTAAGTAAATATTTTTTTCCGAATTTTTTTATTTGATCCTTAAAAACCATTTGCCTGCGGGCGCCAATACCCCATTTCCATTTTTATTTACAAAATATAGCTCTAGTTTATTTTTGTGGACACTATTTTCAAACCTATTAACCACAATATAGCTCTAGTTTAATTTTGTTGACACAATTTTTAAACTTTATTAATCACTCGCTACTAGAAAAAATAATTTTATTATGAGTTAGTTGACTTTCATTTAATTTTGTCGAGAATACATAGTGCAGTCTTCATTGTGTATTCTAAGACCATAATTTTTTCCAAATATCTATTTTGATTCTTAAAAATAATTTGCCTGCGAGCGCCAATACCCCTTTTCCATTTTTATTTTCAAAACATAGTTCTATTTTTTTTTTTTTTGGTGGACACAATTTTCAAACCTATTAACCACTCATAACTAAAAAATATAATTTTACTATGAGTTAGTTGTTCTTCTTTCATTTTTCTCGAGAATACATAGTGCAGTCTTCATTGTGTATCCCAAGACTATATTTTTTTCCGAATTTCTTTTTTGATCCTTAAAAACTATTTGCCTGCGCGTGCCAATACAACCATTCCATTTTTATTTTCAAAATATAGATCTACTTTAATTTTGTGGACACAATTTTTAAACTTTATTAATCAATCGCTACTAGAAAATATAATTTTATTATGAGTTAGTTGTCCTTTATTTTTCTTAAGAATACATAGTGCACTCTTCATTGTATATTTTCAGACCATAATTTTAAGACCCTAATTTTATCCAAATTTCTTTTTTTGTTCTTAAAAATCATTTGCCCGCGTTCGCCAATACCCCATTTCATTTTTATTTTCAAAATATAGCTCTAGTTTTTTTTTGTGGACACTATTTTCAAAACCTATTAACCACTCGCAACTAAAAAATATAGTTTTTCCATGAGTTTGTTGTTCTTCTTTAATTTTTCTCGAGAATACATAGTGCAGTCTTCATTGTGTATCCCAAGACTATATTTTTTTCCGAGTTTCTTTTTTGATCCTTAAAAACCATTTGCCTGCGGGCGCCAAAACCCCCTTTCAATTTTTATTTTCAAAATATAGCTCTAGTTTATTTTTGTGTAAACAAGTATTAAACTTTATAACCACTTGCAACTAAAAACATAATTTTATCATGAATTAATTATCCTTTTTTATTTTTCTTCAGAATACAGAGTGTAGTTTTCATTGTGTATTCAAAGACCATAATTTTTTCCAAATTTCTATTCTGATTCTTAAAAATAATTTGCCTGCGGGCGCCAATACCCCCTTTCCATTTTTTCTTTCAAAATATAGCTCTAGTTTATTTTGTGTACAGAATTATTAAATATTATTACCATTTTGCCATTAAAAAAACAATAATTTTATCATGATTTAATTATCCTTCTTTTATTTTTCTTCAGAATACAGAGCTGTATTCATTGTGTATTTTAAGACCATATGTTTTTCCAAATTTCTATTTTGATTCTTAAAAATAATTTGCCTGCGGGCGCCAATACCCCCTTTCCATTTTTATTTTCAAAATTTAGCTCTACTTTATTTTTGTGGACACAATTTTTAAACTTTATTAGCACATTTGCCACTAAAAAACATAATTATATCATGATTTAATTATCCTGCATATTTTATTTCATTCATTTCGCTTGAGAATACATATTTCAGTCTTCATTCTGTATTCTAAGTACATATTTCTCCCGAATTTACTTTTTGATCATCAAAAACAATTTGCCTGTGGGCGCCAATACCCCCTTTCCATTTTTATTTTCAAAATATAGCTCTAATTTATTTTGGTGGACACAATTTTCAAACCTATTAACCACTCGCAATTAAAAAATATAATTTTATTATGAGTTAGTTGTCCTTTATTTTTCTTAAGAATACATAGTGAAGTCTTAATTGTATATTTTCAGACCATAATTATAAGACCCTAATTTTATCCAAATTCCTTTTTTTATTCTTAAAAACCATTTTCCTGCGGGCGCCAAAACCCCCTTTCAATTTTTATTTTCAAAATATAGCTCTACTTTATTTTAGTGGACACAATTTTTAAACTTTATTAGCACACTTGCCACTAAAAAACATAATTATATCATGATTTCATTATCCTGCATATTTTATTTCATTCATTTCGCTTGAGAATACATATTTCAGTCTTCATTCTGTATTCTAAGTACATATTTCTCCCGAATTTACTTTTTGATCATCAAAAACAATTTGCCTGTGGGCGCCAATACCCCCTTTCCATTTTTATTTTCAAAATATAGCTCTAATTTATTTTGGTGGACACAATTTTCAAACCTATTAACCACTCGCAATTAAAAAATATAATTTTATTATGAGTTAGTTGTCCTTTATTTTTCTTAAGAATACATAGTGAAGTCTTAATTGTATATTTTCAGACCATAATTATAAGACCCTAATTTTATCCAAATTCCTTTTTTTATTCTTAAAAACCATTTTCCTGCGGGCGCCAAAACCCCCTTTCAATTTTTATTTTCAAAATATAGCTCTACTTTATTTTAGTGGACACAATTTTTAAACTTTATTAGCACACTTGCCACTAAAAAACATAATTATATCATGATTTCATTATCCTGCATATTTTATTTCATTCATTTCGCTTGAGAATACATATTTCAGTCTTCATTCTGTACTCTAAGTACATATTTCTCCCGAATTTATTTTTTGATCCTCAAAAACCATTTGCCTGCGGGCGCCAATACCCCCTTTCCATTTTTATGTTCAAAATATAGCTCTAATTTATTTTGGTGGACACAAATTTCAAACCTATTAACAACTCGCAATTAAAAAATATAATTTTATGATGAGTTAGTTGTCCTTTATTTTTCTTAAGAATACATAGTGCAGTCTTCATCGTGTATTTTCAGACCCTAATTTTATCCAAATTTCTTTTTTTATGCTTAAAAACCATTTGCCTGTGGGCTCCAAAACCCCCTTTCAATTTTTATTTTCAAAATATAGCTCTAGTTTATTTTTGTGGACACAACATTCAAAACTTATTAACCACTCGCTACTAAAAAATATAATTTTATTATGAGTTAGTTGCCTTTATTTTATTTTTCTTGAGAATACATATTGCAGTTTTTATTGTATATCCCAAGACTATAATTTTTTCCGAATTTCTTTTTTTATTCTTAAAAATCATTTGCCTGCGGGCGCCAAAATGCCCTTTCAATTTTTATTTTCAAAATATATCTCTAGTTTATTTTTGTGGACACAACATTCAAAACCTATTAACCACTCGCTACTAAAAAATATAATTTTATTATGAGTTAGTTGCCTTTATTTTATTTTTTTTGAGATTACATATTGCAGTTTTCAGTGTGTATCCCAAGACTATAATTTTTTCCGAGTTTCTTTTTTGATCCTTAGAAACCATTTGCCTGCTGGCGTCAATACCCCCTTTCCATTTTTATTTTCAAAATATAGTTCTATTTTTTTTATGGTGGACACAATTTTTATATGTTACTTTTCTTGTGACAACGACGACGTCGGACCGCCAACATAATTAAACATTTCTCGCATATCAAATAATTACGAGTTACTCGAACTTGTTATACGTTACTATTCCTGATAACCATGACGACGTCAGACCGATGAAATAATAATTTCGGCGTGCACATCATATTATTACGAGTAACTCGAATTGTTATAGGTTACTTTTCTTGTGACGACGACGATGTCGGACCGCCGACATAATTAATCTCAACGCCCACGCCGTTGTATTGTGAGTTACTAGAAAATGTTATAAGTTACTTTTCTTGTGAAAACGACGACGTCGGACCGCCAACATAATTAAACATTTCTCACATATCAAATAATTACGAGTTACTGGAACTTGTTATACGTTATATATATACCATAATATATATAAGTATATATATATATACTTGTTATATTATATTCCTGATAACCATGACGACGTTAGACCGATGAAATAATGAAACTCGGCGTGCACATCATATAATTACGAGTAACTCGAGTTGTTAAAAATTACTTTTCTTGTGACGAGGACAACGTCGGACCGCCAACATAATTAATCTCTATTCGCACGCCGTTCTATTATGAGTTACTCGATATTTTTATAAGTTACTTTTCTTGTGACGAGGACGACGTCGGACAGCCGACATAATTAATCTCAACGTTTTCGCTGTTCTAAATTCTAATGTGAGTCACTTGAAATTGTTTTATGTTACTTTTCTTGTGACGACGCCGACGTCGGACCGCTAAAATTATATAAACTCGTCGGGCACATTAGATTATAAAGAATAACTCTAAGTTGTTATAAGTTACTTTTCTTGTAACAACGACGACGTCGGACCGCCAACATAATTAAACATTTCTCGCATATCAAACAATTTCGAGTTACTCGAATTTGTTATAAGTTATATATATATATAATAATATGTATAAGTATATATATATACTTGTTATATTATATTCCTGATAACCATGACGACGTTAGCCGATGAAATAATGAAATTCGGCGTGCACATCATATTATTACGAGTAACTCGAATAGTTGAAAGTTACTTTTCTTGTGACGCCACTGACATCGGACCGCCAACATAATTAATCTCAACGCGCTCGCTGTTCTATTGTGAGTTATTGAAATTGTTATATGTTACTTTTCTTGTGACGACGACGACGTCGGACCGCCAACATAATTAAACATTTCTCGCATATCAAATAATTACGAGTTACTCGAACTTGTTATACGTTACTATTCCTGATAACCATGATGACGCCAGAATGATGAAATAATTAAATTCGGCGTGCACATCATATTATTACGAGTAACTCGAATTGTTATAGGTTACTTTTCTTGTGACGACGTCGACATCAGACCTCCAACATAATTAAACACTTTGCGCATATCAAATAATTACGAGTTACTAGAACTTGTCATACGTTACTATTCCTGATAACCATGACGACGTCAGACCGATGAAATAATGAAATTCGGCGTGCACATCATATTATTACGAGTAACTCGGATTGTTATAGGTTACTTTTCTTGTGACGACGACGATGTCGGACCGCCGACATAATTAATCTCAACGTTTTCGCCGTTCTAATGTGAGTTACTCAAAATTGTTAGATGTTACTTTTCTTGTGACGACGACGATGTCGGACCACCGACATAATTAATCTCAACGCGCACGCCGTTCTTTTGTGAGTTACTCGAAAATGTCATAAGATACTTTTCTTGTGACTACGCCGACATCTGACCACAATTATATTTAAACTCAACGCGCACATTCAATCATTACGAGTTACTCGAAATTGTTATATGTTACTTTTCATGTGACGACGACGAGACCGAAGTCAGACCGATGACTACACTATTATACACCATCTTAACCGATAATCAAATAAATTAAATTAAAAGAATATTGCATATTGATAAACATAATTTTAGTTTAATGCTATACATTATTTCATTAAAGTAATCACATTTCATTATTTCAATGAACAAATTGTATACACGGGCATCGTTGATATTTGAGTTGTATTATGATTTATATCTGTGGATTTCTCTTATTGATTTAGTACAATATAATCCATGGCGATTGTCAATGTCGTCGCGGAAGACGCAGTTGATGAAATATTCTAACATTTCAATCGGATAGCAAAGTAGACATGAACGGAAAACATCCTGATTACCGTTTAATCTTTTTTTTTTCATAAATCACATTATTTTTAGACTTCAATTCAACAGTATCTGATGCGTTTCCATTTCAGCGTCGGAGTGCATACACGTCGCGGACTCTAACAAAGCCCAAAATAATTGATATTTAAGGTAAGTTTGTTTTACCAAGGCAATGGACATGTGTATATAACAATATATTATTTATGTATATTATAAATTATATCTTTATAACTTCTGGATAGTGACACGGATTGTAGTTGACTCTTCCATCCTTGAATACCGACACCCACGGCTGTCTCCACTTACCCCTTTCAGTTTCCCTCAAGTTAATTATATTAAACATAACATGTATGTATTAAGACACATTCTTTATATATATATATATTTCGACGAAAACAATTCGTTGAATACAATTACCTAATATATAATTCATTTTTTAATAAGTAGCATATTTGTTTACACATTTATTTTTTTCTATATTTCGATGAATACAATATAAATTAATACAATTAGGTACATCAAACAAATTAATAATAATATTATATATTTTTTATTAGATACAGGTTTTAAAATTTTTTATATAAGTATATACTCGTATATGAATTTAATAGATACTTATGAAGGTAATACATTATTATTAGACAAATTTAAACTGTAAACACACATTTTTTTTTCACGTTTACATTCTGGTGATACAATATATTTTTATTAATTTCAATATAGGTACATATATATATTTTTTTTACTATAGTGTAAATTACATTCAGCTATCTTACCTTAAAATTTTATATTTGCCTAATTTCAAAATTATATTATATTATCTTCGTGTAGCACTCTACCTCTGACTCTCAACATTTGCCTTGGCTCTCTCTCTCCTCTATAATACAATTTTATTTTAGTGATAATTAATACCTGATCTGCTTCCTTGGTAGTTGTAAACAATTGACTCCTCTATTTGAAACGTATCAATTATTATCATGCCTAATATTAGAATAATTGTAACTTTTGTGAACCTTTTTAACAAGTTATTTAAATAACAGAATAAATTAAAACAAAACGATTAATAATTATATGTATAGTATAAAAATGGTAGATTATTAAATATTATTTCATGTCACTGATTAAATTACATCTTTAATATAAGTGTTAAGCATTCTTCGTTGACTGTCGTAGTAATGCTCCGGTGTGTATATCATTCACTTATATGTATATATATATATAATTATATATATACTTACTATAATATTATGTGCCTATAAATGAAATAATGTCGAATAAGTGTTTTCGTTGTTTACTCATTGACCTATTTATTTAACTAAAATGCAAAACTATTAAAAATACCTACACTATTGTATTAAAATATAACGTCAAGCAATTTTTTATTTTATCTATTTAATTTTTTTTTTTTTTTACAACCGACGAAACTTCGTTAATATTGCTTAACAATAACAAGAAATTAAGTGGTTGCGAAATAATTTATTATACGATGGTCTCTCGACTGTAATATTATTTACTACTTGGTAAATAATTTGGTGTTAGATCCCCAAATTATCATTACATGTTAATATTTTTAATTGTAATTCAATTTATTAATAATAATCAAAAAAATTATCCTAATTTTTTTGATTTTTTATTCAAATATTTTAAATACTTAATCTAATATAGTTATATGTCACATATACACGTACGTTCAATTGATTACAATTTTTTTTTTTTTATATACTTAAGTCTTAACTATAATAGTACACACTTTCTATTTGTGATCGATCTCTATATTTTTTTATTTGTTGAACATGTTTTTCTTCAGATTGTTTTTTGCCATTTTTATCAATTTCAATTAAATATGTGACTGGATTTATTTTTCTTAAAATTGTGTAGGGACCCCCATATCTATCCGAAAATTTATTATTTCTTACATTAATCTTTACTAAAACTTTTTCTCCTACAAAAAAATCTCGATCTCTTTTCCCTCTGTCTGCATATATTTTTTGTTTATCAAACGCTTTCTTTAATATACCAGGTAATTTTTCACGGATTGAGTTTAATTTTTGTATTTCTAATCCTAACCGCGGTGAATCTGGTTCACTATAATTTTTTTCGTAAAACTGTTTCTGACTTTTATCTAACTCTAATGATTGCTTATTTTCAGTAAAGGTAAGATCTACACTACCATCGTTAAAATAATCGTTATCTTCAGTATCAAGAAATCCACCTCTAAAAATTTTTATAGCCGATTTTGCGAGTTCTTTTAATTGAACAAGTGTTGATGATTCTTCACAATGTATGTTACAAAATTTAAAAAACCCACTACTTCCGATTTATCTAACAAAAGTATCCACGATACTGTTTTCTGGGATATTATGAATTCAAATTTTCTTTCTATTGGTGTTAGCGTATTAAATTCATCTTTACTTAAACATCTGACTTCGTATAATGTGCACAGAGTACATTTTTTAACTAACTTAGCCGATAAAGGTAATCTTCCAAATTTCGAATTTGCAAAAAAATCTCCCAAATTCTTATCATCAATCTGTCGTAATATGATTATTAAATCCGCTGCATTTATTTCTAAATGAAATTGTTCGTTTAAAAATAATATATTTGATTTTGTTACCTTAGCAATCTGATTATTAATATTTCGTTTAATATAAAATTTGACATCCATTAAGAATTATTGGGCCAATAACTTCACATAAGATTTACATGACACCCAAAAATAATATCACAACACAAGGGGTGTACCTTAGAATCGAAATTTTTTCCGTAGAGAAAAATAAATTTTATTCCCCCCCAAGAAAAAAATCGTGACTCCAGGGACGGGCGCCTCCACCAACTGTAACGTCCTGTTGATATTAACGAGGTCTCCGGGACTTGACCTCGGTGTGTGCTATTATCGTTAGGAATCAAGTTTACCTTATGTGAAGCAAGGAACTCAACGTATTTATATATGTGTAACTGTTATTATTATGTTTATTAAATTGAATAATTTATTATTATTTTAATAATATAGGTAATACTTGTTTGAAATACAATGTAAAATAAAAGTTTACTCATTATAATTATCATGGCCTTATGTTTAATAATATTATGCTACCTATGGCTGTAGGCAATATTAGGCTATAGGCTAATTTCATAATGTAATGTATGTTTGATAATTTTATTTTTATTCAAAACTATAATTTCTTGATAATATTTGCTTGCCCATAAGTTGTTTAAATTGCTGTAAAAACAATTTATCAGGGAATTATTTTTTAACTTTAATTAATTTAATATCTCTCTATAAAACCATTTGACCGATAGTATTTTTATTAAAGTTGTTACAAAAATCTTTACTATGACACCTTGTTCTAGTTAAAATGTCATCAAATTCTGATTTTAGACCTTTTTTATGATGTTTCTGAGCTTTTATTTTCCTTCCAGTCCTTGTCTTTAATACTATTATCAAAATTTCAAAATCTTCATTATCTAAATATGTAAACAGAATACAAACTGTGTTATAACATAAAGTTCATATAAACACGAGATCAAGATAAAATTATTATTTACTATTAGAGTCGATTATTTTATCACACCAAGTTTCCATTGACGCCTACTAGCTCAATGAAATTTTGTGAACTTTCATTTGATTTGTTTGAATGTGTTATGTGTGGTTTTCAATGGTAAATCGTCTGAAAAAATATTATAATAATATAGCTTGTAAAAAAATGCAACTGTGTAGCTGCTAAGTACCTACTTACTGTCCTCATATTCATGTACTTATCACTGAAGGTGTAGTATTTAACCATCCAATATTACTTTGTTTGTAATATTAAATTCTGTATTTTTAATAGCTGTTAATATTTTCATAGAACAATAACACAATTAAATTAAAATTTATGGTTGATAAGGTTTTGTACGTTAGAAATTATCAAAAAATGATTAATAGAATGAATTACATTCGGTATTTATTAAGGTATACAATATTATACAAAATGTATACAATAAGCCAACAACTGACATAGATTAATATATTATTACCTATTTATACATTATATTTATAATTCATATTGCTGAAAAGTTAAACCATTTAAAATTCAATTCAATTTTTACAGATTTATAGGTAAACAATTTTATAATTATTTTATATGGTGTTTCTTTTTTTTATTGAGCATATTCACATCGACAACAAAGGCCATTAGTTACACTTATTTACAATAATGATATAATATAATATGTAGGTACTGATACAATGGTAAGTTATTTAATTAATATAAAACATTTTTTTTATGTATATAAGAATGAACAATTTTGTTTTTCTTAAAAAAATAATTATGTCTAGGTTTTTTTCATGAATAGGTTATTTGATATTTTAGGTAGGTACCTAATTCAATAATTTATTACAATTGCATTTATTATTCATTTTCTAAAAAAAACACAATATAATATCAAAAATTCATAAATAATAAATTGGAATAATATTTTTAAATTATCGAAGTAAAATAAATAAACACTAATACAAGTAATTATAATTAATCTTTACGTTATTAAAATAAAAACGAACCGGTAGGTATCCGAGTTCAAGTAGTTAACTTGTTGTGGTTAGTGAACTAGTGAAGAAATAATAAGATCTTGAATGAAATATTTAAAACATAAATTAATACATTATAGTCAAAGTACCAACTAGATTCACTTTCTGATCGAACGAGGTACTGAAGTCAAATATCAAAGCACTTTTACTGCCCCAAAACGTGATGACAGACACCAGACACAAAAAAAAAAAAAAAACACACATCATGGTTAAATCAATACATTCATCGTTCCGCTGAGAATCTAAAAACACACACATCATTGTAAATTCAATACATTCATCAATTCGTTCAGAATCTAAAATGAATAGGTCAGAAAATATTGTTGAATATTTTATTGAAATTTCAGAGATGGTATTCGTCAGTGAAGATTTGCCAACTAAATATCATATTCGTTGTGAAGCCTGTGTGAAATGTATTAACAATGTTTCAAAGATGAAGTTTTATAGTAGATTCAGATATTGGGTAAGTGATTTTCTATTTTTCAGTAGGTTTATTTTTATATTATTAATTTATTAATTGATCAGGGGATAGATTACTAGCAATTTTTAAATTATTCGTTTCTAACCACTGGTATAACACTATTCATGTTATCAATAAAATCGTGATAAAAATTAGGAAATTGATCAGGTATAATAATTAAAATTTTTTTTTTAATAGTTTCCTCAATGATATTTAAATATTTTTCCAATTATCAGGTACGATGACCTGTAGGTACTATAGGGACTGGGAGTGTGAGAGTGGGGGCATAGAAGGATAAAGAGATAGGGGGGGGGAGAGAGAGAGATAGAGAGAGAGAGAGAGATAGAGTGAGAGAGAGAGAGAGAGAGAGAGTGAGATAGTGTGAGGTAAGGTTAGATTAGGTTAGGTAGGGCAGGGTAGGTACTATAGTGACTTGTAAAGAGAGGGCGAGAGAAGGATAGTGTGAGAGGAAGTGAGCGAGGTAGATAGGATGAAGGATAAGGAGATAAAGTGAATGAGAGGGTGCAAGTGTGAGAAAAACGGGTAGAGGGGGAATGTAAGACGAATGAGTGTAAGAGAGATAGGTGAGGGGGATGGTGTGAAAGTGATAGGGTATGAGAGAGGTAGTGTCAAAGGGAGATGATAAGGTTAGGTGGGGAAACAGAACAAAAGTGAGAGAGTATTGTGAGAGGTTATGAGAGTCAGTGAGTTAGGTGAAGGGGTGGGTGTGATTGAGATAGGAAGAAAGAGGGGTAGTGGCAGAGAGAGAGGATAAGGTTAGGTGGGGGGAAGGGGAATAGTTAGGTAGAATAGTTATGTTAACAATTCTGAATATGTAGGAAAGGATCTTAAATTGCAAAGGTCACTCGACCCTTTGAGTGATACTACCAGGTTAGGTAAGGTTTACAACCTTCGACTATGGGATAGAATAAAAAGAGAAGGTTGGTTAGGCCGATTAAGAGGATGTCAGTGGAATTTTTTTTCTCCGACTCATGCGCAATATATCAAATTTTTTGTTCACAATAATCTTAATAATTTCTAAAAATTAGAGAAAAATTAATGGTTAGATTTTTATCTAGGGCATATCATAGGCTTATTATACTTTAATTATTAAGTGAGTTATGAGTATTTTAAAGTATTCATAGCTCGCTTAAAATATAGCCTATAAGATGCTCTTAATAATAAGTATCTTAAAATTTTAAAAGAGGCCATTTTACTCTAATTTTAGAAATTATTATTATCATAGTGAACGTAATATTTGGTATGTTGTGCGTGGGTCAGAGAGAAAAAAAAGGAATGCACTGACATCCTCTTAAGTGTTATCAAGTCAAAAAAGCTCTTGATTGTTGATTGTTTGCATTATTAAAAGTCTTGAAAAAAGTATGACTTTGTCATTACATATTTTGTTAAAATATCACATCAATCAAACGAATATTATCTTTAAAATAACAAATTATATTTTTATATACAAATTTATAATTTCAATAAACATATTATAGTTAATAGTATTATTATGAAAAGTATTGTAATGCTCAATAAAAAAAAGTGTTTAAGTTGTTGTTTGATAAGTAAAAACATTTAAATATTATAAATTCTCATTCTCAAAATATTCATCTAAGGACATCAATTTCAAAATAAAATATTTGTATACTTTTGTTTAATATTACTTTACACGATTGTTCTATGATATTGATTAAAAAAATAAACTTGAAAGTAGGCGCATGATTGGAAGTAAAAGTTATAATTGATAACTGTAGAGCTAGGACTTTTATGCAGTTACTAAAAATTCATTAAATGTACGCAGTTAAATATGCCTTTAAAAAAATTACATTCTTTTATTACACTATAAAAATTACTTAATTAAATATTTTATGCATTTATCATATATTTATATATATATAGTGTGTGTCCCACAAAACAGGGTAGGTACACTTTATCAATCATTACCCTTTAATTATACGCTGTAATCAATCATAAATTCCTATATGACTTGAGATTCTTTTAACTCATATATTTTAGTGGTATCCATACAACTTGGTTTTGTTGTTTTTGTGATTGGCGTAGACTTCTACTTTTTGTTTCCCATGAGTATTTTTTATTTTTATTTTTGAATATATTGTTATGTTGTTTATTCATGAGACAGAGGAAATTAGAATTTTGTTTTTGTAGTCCAATGTAGTGGTTTAGTATGATCAGATGAGTCCTTCCTTGTATAAGGATTTCATGATTATGATCTGGAATCTGAATGGATAATCCAATTAATTTCTTGGTTTACAGCTTACATTTATTTATTTTTATAAATGAAAAATTTTTATTTTTATTTTATTGTTTTTGAACATTGATTTGCAATTAGATTATTAGTATTATTTTTAGGTACCTATTGTCTTGTAGAAATCTGTAAATGATGACATTTTAATTGGTTATTATGTTAAATTTTTATTTTTGTTGTATGGTTAACTTGTAATAATATGATTTTATTATTCTAACATGAATGATGTTTTCAGTTATTTTATTATCAAATATTAATTTTACTTTATAATTTAATTCTGATATTTATTTATTATTTTTAAATTATTTTAACCACATTTAGAGGTAGGGTGACTGATTCTCCACTTTAACCCATGTGTATAACTCAATATAAGTAGTTCATACTCAAATATGTACTATGTAACTATTACAAAACTATTTAACTATTACCAAATACTATGACTACCAAATGGCAAATTCTATTACAATTTACAATATAACATTTATGATATAAATTAATAAAAGAATATTATACTATTTATAGTTTATCCTTTATCCTTTATAATAATTCATTGTAATTCTTAAAATTCTTTATCTTATTAATAATTATGTAATAACATGGAACAATAATAAAGAAAAAGAAGTGACCAAATCACCATAGATATATTAATATCTATGCGAATCACTAAATCAGTCTAGTTAACATCAAAATATAAACGATTTTATACGTTCCAGTCCTTCCAGATTCCAGACCATGAAACATTATAATCAGTCAATTTGACCGAGTCAAAGGGTACCGAGATCCAAAAGATCTAAAAATCACATGAACGAATGACCGAATCATTTAGATATTAGATTCGGTCGCAATTCGGTCACTAGACTGATTCGGTCATTTTGATTCGTTTGTTCGCGACCGACCCACCTCTACCACTAAGCGCCTAGGGTTCCGTCGCCGGCTTCGCACGCGGTTCACGCGGTGTACCAGGTAAAACCCGGCGATCTCACCCATTTATAGTTTGAGAATAGGTTGAGGTCGTTTCGGCCCCAATGTCCTCTAATCATTCGCTTTACCGTATGAGACATCCTCCGTGTTACGAGCGGGTTGTTACCGCGCCGTACAGCGTGGAGTCCCACCGGCGTCCGTAAGCCCGCGAACGGGCGGGAAACATACATCGGCGCCAGCTATCCTGAGGGAAACTTCGGATGGAACCAGCTACTAGATGGTTCGATTAGTCTTTCGACCCTATACCCAGCTCAGACGATCGATTTGCACGTCAGAATCGCTGTGGACCTCCATCAGGGTTTCCCCTGACTTCATCCTGGCCATGCATAGTTCACCGTCTTTCGGGTACCAACGTGTGCGCTAAGGGTGCGCCCCCAGACTGCGGACCAGCGCGACTTTGATCGCCGGTGGGTTCGGTCGCTAGGCCATCGTCCGCACCGTAAACGGTTCACTTTCATTGGGCCAAACGTCTCACCATACTAATCGCGCCTGCCTGCCCCGCTCTGCATTCTCCTTCCGCCCGAGAATCGCCTCCACCATTCTGCCAAACGCCAACCTCTGTTCCTCCGCCATCAAGCCTGAATGCATCATCTGGGAGGAGCTCCTGCTCCGGCCCCAGGATGATATCTGGCACATCATTGGGTTGTAGTGGCCGGCCGACGCATTGCTCCATCTCCCGTCTGTCTTCTGCTCAGAATGGACAGTTAAATAACGTGTGCTCCACAGTGTCCTCCGGCTCTTCACAGTGCATGCAGTTTGGGTCAGCTGCCCTCCTCCTCTTCCACAGATAGTGCTGGTAGCATCCGTGCCCAGTCAATGCCTGGGCCATGTGAAATGTCATGGCTTCAAGTCTTGACTGATACACCCACCTTCTGATGTCTGGAATCATCCTCCTCGTCCACGCTGCCTTTGTCGTGTGGTCCCAAATCACCTGGCATTCGCGCAGTGTTGTCTCACGCTCCTGCCTCCTTATGACCGCCACCGTCGTGGTTTTTCAACGGCCCCAGTGGTCCCTGATCTCTTCCTCTTGACCGACTTTACTTCTTTCGAAGTCGAGGCTTCCAATTCCGACACGAGATCGACAATTGCCGGACCCTCTTTCGTCTTCTTCTTTTTACTTTTCTTCGACTTCATTTTCGGCTTATTTACTTCTTTTCTAGCGCCACTAGATCCGCTGGTGGCCTAGGAGCAGCGATGCCTAATCCGAGACGGGGCGATAGACGCTTATCACCCTCAGGACGG
This sequence comes from Diuraphis noxia, assembly GCF_037042655.1. Classification (NCBI taxonomy): domain Eukaryota; kingdom Metazoa; phylum Arthropoda; class Insecta; order Hemiptera; family Aphididae; genus Diuraphis; species Diuraphis noxia. Next base: position 32,089,626 of record NW_028301715.1, on the reverse strand, counting down.
CTGCCCTCCGGGGCCGGATCAGATTTTCCGTAGTTCTTGCGGTTTTAGACACTTGGGTGGCCCACACCGGAGCCGCGTACAACAATTACAACAATTGGCTCTCGACCACCGAGGAGAGAGGCCTCCGCTTCCACTGACCCGGGCCCTTTACGTTTGGCGTTATCCTCGCCAGGGACACTGTCGAGCGGGAGGTCCTCTCAGCTATGGTCTGGATGTGGGGCGCGAAGGTCAGCCTATGGTCAAACATGACGCCGAGGTACCTCAGTTTCTTGGCTAGTTCGATGTGGTGCCCGCCAACCACGAGGCGAGGAGGGACGAACGCTCGAAATTTGGTAAGAAGCACCGCCTCGCTCTTGTGGTGCGCGAGCTCAAGGCCCCTGCTGTACATCCACGCATCGATCGCCTCCATTGACGACGTCCTCGAGTAGTTGGCCCGTCCTATCCACTCCGACCACGGTCACCTGGATTAAAGCTTACTATTCCATGACTTTTGCCTAAATAATTTTTTTGTTTAATTTATGCCCTGTTTTACTATTTGTGGAATTTCATTCCTTATTTCGTTTAGTTCCTTTAATAATTTTTATATGTTGTAAGGCATGCTTTTTCTGGAAATTCTGGTGTGCATTGTTGATAATATAGTATGTTATTGATTATGACAAATTGTCGTGATTTCCTTAATATGATTTTATTTAAATTTTCTTGGGGTTCATTAATCATTTTTGTTGTAAATGCAAAATTTATCTTTGAAATTTGATGGATTTATGTCGTACATTAGTACCTAATTAAGTGATTTGTCGATTCCAATGTTATTGTATTATAGCCCGTCTGATACTCTGTTTTCTTTTCCTTTCTTATGTGATATATCAAAGGTGAAATCTTATAGTTCGATATTATTTTTGAAAAAGAAACATTTGTTTGATATTATTGAAAAATTCATTTTGCCCATGATTATGAACACTTATGTTAAGTAAACTTTGTTGTTTGTTTCAGTTATTTGATCATTGTTGTTGTTTCTGGACATTTATTTTTTATCATTATTTTTTTTCTTTTGTATTTAAATCAGAATTATTTGTTAAGTGGGATATGAATTATATTCCCGATAATCTGCTATGGATTATGTTTTATTTATTATTAGTCATCATTTGGACTATAATATAGTTATAATATTTTTTTATTTTATTTGAAACTCAACATCTCTGTGTTTAATTATTTTATAAAAAATGTATAATTAATCTTCTTTGGATTATATTTTATTCATTATTAGTCGTCGTTTGGACTATTTATTTTAATTTAATTTTAATCTAAATTCTTAACATCTCTGTTATTTATTTATTATTAGTCATCATTTGGACTATAATATAGTTATAATATATTTTTATTTTATTTGAATCAAAACATCTCTATGTTTAATTAATTTATATACAATGTATTAATCTTCTTTAGATTATATTTTATTTATTGTTATTCATTATTAGTCCTATAATATAGTTATAATATAGTTATAATATTTTTTTATTTTATTTGAATCTCAACATCTCTGTGTTTAATTCTTTTAAAAAAAATGTATAATTAATCTTCATTGGGTTATATTTTATTTATTATTAGTCGTTGTTTGGAGTATAACTTTAATTTTATTTGAATCTAAACATCTCTGTGTTTAATTCTTTTATACTAAATGTGTTAATCTTTGGATTATATTGTATTTATTATTAGTCATCGTTTGGGCTATTTATTTTAATTTAATTTTAATCTAAATTCTAAACTTCTCTGTTCTTTATTTATTATTAGTCATCATTTGGACTATAATATAGTTATAATATATTTTTATTTTATTTGAATCTAAACATCTCTATGTTTAATTAATTTATATACAATGTATTGATCTTCTTTAGATTATATTTTATTTATTGTTATTCATCATTAGTCCTATAATATAGTTATAATTTGTTTTTATTTTATTTGAATCTCAACATCTCTGTGTTGAATTCTTTTATAAAAATGTATAATTAATCTTCATTGGGTTATATTTTATTTGTTATTAGTCGTTGTTTGGAGTATAACTTTAATTTTATTTGAATCTAAACATCTCTGTGTTTAATTCTTTTATACTAAATGTGTTAATCTTTGGATTATATTGTATTTATTATTAGTCATCGTTTGGGCTATTTATTTTAATTTAATTTTAATCTAAATTCTAAACATCTCTGTACTTTATTTATTATTAGTCATCATTTGGACTATAATATAGTTATAATATATTTTTATTTTATTTGAATCTAAACATCTCTATGTTTAATTAATTTATATACAATGTATTAATCTTCTTTAGATTATATTTTATTTATTGTTATTCATCATTAGTCCTATAATATAGTTATAATATGTTTTTATTTTATTTGAATCTCAACATCTCTGTGTTTAACTCTTTTATAAAAAATGTATAATTAATCTTCTTTGGGTTATATTTTATTTATTATTAGTCGTTGTTTGGAGTATAACTTTAATTTTATTTGAATCTAAACATCTCTGTGTTTAATTCTTTTATACTAAATGTGTTAATCTTTGGATTATATTGTATTTATTATTAGTCATCGTTTGGGCTATTTATTTTAATTTAATTTAAATCTAAATTCTAAACATCTCTGTTCTTTATTTTTTATTAGTCATCATCTGGTCTATAATATAGTTATAATATATTTTCATTTTATTTGAATCTAAACATCTCTATGTTTAATTAATTTATATACAATGTATTAATCTTCTTTAGATAATATTTTATTTATCGTTATTCATCATTTGTCCTATAATATAGTTATAATATGTTTTTATTTTATTTGAATCTCAACATCTCTTTGTTTAATTCTTTTATAAAAAATGTATAATTAATCTTCTTTGGTTTATATTTTATTTATTATTAGTCGTTGTTTGGAGTATAACTTTAATTTTATTTGAATCTAAAAACACCTCTGTGTTTAATTCTTTTATACTAAATGTGTTAATCTTTGGATTATATTTTATTTATTATTATTCAACGTTTGGACTATAATTTTTATTTTATTTGAATCTAAACGTCTCTGTCTATTATTCTTTTATACACAATGTATTAATCTTCTTTGGATTATATTTTTTTTATTATTTGTCATTGGACTATAATTTTAAATTTATTCGAATCCTAAAACTCAGTGTTTAAATCTTTTATATAAAATGTGTTAATGATTTCTGGATTTTATTTTATTCTTTATTAATCATCGTTTGGACTATAATTTTAATTTTCATTGAATCTTAACAACTATGTATTTTATTCTTTTATAAAAAATGTATTAATCTTTTTTTGGATTATATTTTATTTATTATTATTCAACATCTGGACTATAATTTTATATTTATTTGAATCCTAATAACTATGTGTTTAATTCTTCGTTTAAAATATTCTTTTTAAAAATAATCTGATCAGGGTTATTTTAGTGAAATATATATGTTCATTTAAATCTTTTATGAATAACAGTCACATTTTTTGGACGCCACTTTGTGATGAATTAAATCCTTACATTTTAATAATATGTTAATTTGTATGCTATAGTTTGATATTTTGATTGATAATAATCGAAAGGTTTTTGAATGTCGGTTTTCTTTATCCTACATTTTATTATTAATTAAAGCATATATTTTTTATGATTGAATAGGAACGTGAGTATAGATATATAAAATTCAGTTTATTTATGTTAAACCTGAGTCTGTGTTTCTTTATTAATTTGTCATTAATGATAATTTTGTTGTTGAAGTTGTATGAATATTATATATTATATATGTTAATATAATTTCTTGCCTGTTCATAAGTGAATAAATTGGTTAAATATTTTTATTTTTATTTAAATCTTATAAAAATTATAGTTATAATTGTTAAAAATAACGATGTTGATTACAAATTATGTTTTTTGATTACCTAAATAGTTTTTTTGTTAATAAAAGTATAGTTGATTAAATCATTTTTTGTAGATGATTTAAATGGTGATTATTTATATTTTATTAATACTTCTTAGTTTTTTGATTTGATCTCCAGTAAATTTGGTTTTTTTTATAGTGTATAATGGCATTATTTATTTTGTAAATTATTGAAAATTAAATGTTTTTGTTTTGTAACCCGACATACTAGGTTGGTATGATCAGATGAGCCCTTCTTTGTATGAGAATTTCATGATATCCATAAATGATATTTAAAATAGGGATTTGCATTTAAAAAGATAGAAGAAATAGATGAGTTAAGAGAATTTCAAGTGATATAGGAATTTATGATTGATTTGTCTAGTTTGAAGTCCAACAAACAGAATTGAAAGATATTTACAGGTTAATGAGCAATAAAGTGTACCCTGTTATTTGAGACAAATGATATATTGTATAAATTAAAAAAAAAAATTAAAAAGCTAGTAAAAATTTCATTTTTCTTTCATTTAATATAATTTTATTTTGATCCATAAAAATATTACCAAGTGCTTGAATTTCGATAAACTATCAAAAGATGCACTAAAAACATTTAGAATTTTATCACATAAGTTTTTAAATATGCTGTGTACTATTACTAACCTAGAAATAAGCATACAATAAAGCTTTCAAAAAAGAAAAAATATATAAAATGCATAAAAAGTCTTTGCTCTAGAAATCATAAAATGTATTAAAATAAAAATTTGTAATAGTAATTTGTCCAGATAAAAGAAAAACAACTTTTGAAGGTGATTAAAAAAATTTAACTTATATTACTAGTTTTTTAAAATTAATCCAAATCTCTAATACTGGAAAGAAGAAATAAGATCTGGTGATAGTTCATTTTTCTGAGATCATTATTAAATTATTATTTTAGTTGAGTGTTGGAATCTATACTAGTGTTAATCATACCTATACATTTTTTATCTAGTCTAATGGAATTTTTGAATTTTTGAATTTAAGATTTTAGAAATAAAAAGAAAATTTTTGTTGTTCACGAATGTATTTATTACCTAAGGTATTCAATATTTTAAGTGACATACGTGTTGTTGTTATTATTAGCTATAAAAATAAAAAAACATTCTTGAACTTGATGAAAAATAGAAGAACAAGTACTAATTATCTAATATAATAGATATGGTTTCTATATTATGTTAAAAAGGAAATTTTGGACCTAAAGGTCAACACATCGACTGTCGTTGCTAGCTCCCGGATGGGCAACCACCTGGGTTCTTAGTGACGAATCCTCGTCATATTTACATGTGTATAAAACCAAACAGTAAAATCAGGTTATGCAGTTGATATTTTGAAAACAAATAAATTGCCTCTGGCCTGGTATGTGCACTGCACACTAGTCGTATACTGTATTTTGGGGTATGGTGTGGCGCGGTGGTTTGCCGTGGTCAAACATCGCCTGGCGTCACTAGCTCCTGGATGGGTGACCACCTGGGTTCTTAGTGACGAATCCTTACCCCACAAACTCACGTGTTTCTAAACAAACACACGCAATATGGATATATAATTGCCGAAGGATTTGTTTAAAAAAAAGACGTATATTATGTAATAATAAAAATAATAAGAAACCAATTGTACATTGTTTAAGTCTATATGAGATATTATACTTCATACTATAACTTTTTAATAATAATAATAATTAACAATAAGTATGTAATTTGAGATATTTTAGATGATTAAATTTTCTTCTGGACAATTGGTCTTTGTCACAAAAAATGTACAGACACAGTGATGTAAAGATTACCAATCACACAGCAAAATGTTATGTTGAAATAATAAATAATAATAATTTATTGCAGAACAGATTGTGTAAACTTTTTTTGGATCGTTTCATTTAAAAAATATTCAAAATCATAATTATTCAATTTCTGGTGTCTAGGGCCGTTTTTATTAGGTACCATATAAAAATAAAAATAAAATTACCATTATGGTATCACCCGACGTTTTTGGGCCCAGAAAAGCATGATAACTATAATTTTAGTGTGTTGGAAGGGGAAATAATTTAGATATTACACCATTAATTTATGTAATCATATTTCAAAAGTTGTTTTTGGAGACAATATTATACACACCATAAATCTTTAATAATTATTAGTTATTACTTGTACAATTTACATCCAATCATACTTGCGAGTTAAGATGACAATTTTTGTTAGGACTTGATAGAATGTACTATGGATGTGTTAACAACAGTTCCCCTCACGTAGGTATACTCATTTATGCACTCATCGGGGCCAGACACTCGTCGTCATATAAATATGTGCTTAAAGTTATGTAGGTACACCAAAAAAATTGGTATGGCTCTATCCATAATATATTATCTAAGAAGCAGTTGCACCGAAGTCCTAAAAATCTAGTAGGGAGAAAAATATTTCAAGAGGCTCAACATCTTAATAATAAGAGCTATTTCTAAGAGGTTAACAATCAATAGAACAACTTGATAAGTAAACACTTAAAATCGGAAATCAACTAAGGATCTTTTTATTCAAAGTGTCCTAGTTAACCATCCGTTTGTCACGCGTTAACCAAATAGCATTTATTTTTATACGATCATTTAGATTGATACTTATTAAACCCAGTGTCGTAGTCAGCCTTCCCGAGGGGTATTGGGTGTATAGTACTGTATACACTTCGCCTCCCAAATCCTAACCCTGGCTACGGCACTGCCTTCCCCGCGGACATGCAGATGGTTAATTAAGTCATTAGGAGGTTTGTTTAGGTTAGGTACCTATAGACAATGGTAAGTTGAGCTCAAGTGATGATAGATGACTATCATCACTGGTCGTGACCTTTGCATAGATCTTTTCTTACTAACTAACAAGGTATTCGAAATTGTCAACATATCAATGAAAAATATTTAAAAATTAACGAGGAAAATATTAATACTAAAATATAATATTATACTTATATATTAGTGAATTATACATACTTTTTTTAAACTTTTATAATGAATACTTAATACAATATTATATATACCTGATTAATATTGTCATAATTTGGATCACAGTTTTAAAGCCATACGAGTATTAGTGTTATACCAGTAATTCATATGAACTAATGTCAATCACAATAAATAATGTGTCCTCTGATCATAATATGTTCAATAAACTAGGTATAAAAAATTTAGTTTATTTTTGTGTTCACAATAATTTTCAAACTTTTTTAACCATGTGAAACTAAAAAACATAATTATATCATGATTTAATTATCCTTCATATTTAATTTCATTAATATTGCTTAAGAATACATAGTGCAGTCTTCATTGTGTATTCCGGGACTATAATTTTTTCCGAATTTATTTTTTTGATCCTTTAAAATCATTTGCCTGCGGGTGCCAATACCCCCTTTCCATTTTTATTTTCAAATTATAGCTACAGTTTATTTTAGTGGACACAATATTTAAACTTTATTAGCCACTATTGCCACTTAAAAACACAATTATATCATGATCTAATTAACCATTATATTTTATTTCATTAATTTTTCTTGAGAATACATATTAAAGATTTCATTGTGAATTCTAAAACTATAATTTTTTCCAAATTCTTTTTTTGAGCCTTTAAAATCATTTGCCTGCGGGCGCCAATACCCCCTTTCCATTTTTATTTTCAAAATATAGCTCATGTTTATTTTTGAGGTCACAATTTTCAAATATTTTTGACCATGTGCAACTAAAATATAATTTTATCATGAGTTAGTTATTGTTCTTTTATTTTTCTTGAGAATACATAGTGTAGTCTTCATTGAGATTCCAAGACTATAATTTTTTCCAAATTTTTTTTTGTTTCTTAAAAATCATTTGCCTGCGGGCGCCAATACCCCCTTTCCATTTTTATTTTCAAAATATTACTCTAGTCTATTTTTGTGGACACAACATTTAAACTTTATAACCACTTGCCACTAAAAAACATAATTATATCATGATCTAATTAACCGTTATATTTTATTTCATTAATTTTTCTTGAAAATACATATTAAAGATTTCATTCTATATTCCAAGACTATAATTTTTTCCAAATTTTTTTTTGTTTCATAAAAATCATTTGCCTGCGGGCGCCAATACCCCCTTTCCATTTTTATTTTCAAAATATAGCTCATGATTATTTTTGAGGTCACAATTTTCAAACATTCTTGTGCATGTGCAACTAAAATATAATTTTATTATGAGTTAGTTATTGTTCTTTTATTTTTCTTGAGAAAACATAGTGTAGTCTTCATTGTGATTTCAATACTATAATTTTTTCCAAATTTTTTTTTGTTTCTAAAAAATTATTTGCCTGCGGGCGCCAATACCCCCTTTCCATTTTTATTTTCAAAATATTACTCTAGTTTATTTTTGTGGACACAATTTTTAAACTTTTTTTGCCACTTGCCTCTAATAAAACATAATTTTATCATGATTTATTTATCGTCATATTTTATTTTATTAATTTTTCTTGAGAATACATATTAAAGATTTCATTGTGTATTCTAAGACTATAATTTTTTCCAAATTTCTTTTTTGTTTCTAAAAAATCATTTGCCTGCGGGCGCCAATACCCCCTTTCCATTTTTATTTTCAAAATATAGCTCATGATTATTTTTGAGGTCACAATTTTCAAACATTCTTGTGCATGTGCAACTAATATATAATTTTATTATGAGTTAGTTATTGTTCTTTTATTTTTCTTGAGAAAACATAGTGTAGTCTTCATTGTGATTTCAATACTATAATTTTTTCCAAATTTTTTTTTGTTTCTAAAAAATTATTTGCCTGCGGGCGCCAATACCCCCTTTCCATTTTTATTTTCAAAATATAGCTCATGATTATTTTTGAGGTCACAATTTTCAAACATTCTTGTGCATGTGCAACTAAAATATAATTTTATTATGAGTTAGTTATTGTTCTTTTATTTTTCTTGAGAAAACATAGTGTAGTCTTCATTGTGATTTCAATACTATAATTTTTTCCAAATTTTTTTTTGTTTCTAAAAAATTATTTGCCTGCGGACGCCAATACCCCCTTTCCATTTTTATTTTCAAAATATTACTCTAGTTTATTTTTGTGGACACAATTTTTAAACTTTTTTTGCCACTTGCCTCTAATAAAACATAATTTTATCATGATTTATTTATCGTCATATTTTATTTTATTAATTTTTCTTGAGAATACATATTAAAGATTTCATTGTGTATTCTAAGACTATAATTTTTTCCAAATTTCTTTTTTGAGACTTAAAAATCATTTGCCTGCGGGAGCCAATACCCCCTTTCCATTTTTATTTTCAAAGTATAGCTCATGTTTATATTTGAGGTCACAATTTTCAAATATTTTTGACCATGTGCAACTAAAAACTATAATTTTATCATGAGTTAGTTATTGTTCTTTTATTTTTCTTGAGAATACATAGTGTAGTCTTCATTGAGATTCCAAGACTATAATTTTTTCCAAATTTTTTTTTGTTTCTTAAAAATCATTTGCCTGCGGGCGCCAATACCCCCTTTCCATTTTTATTTTCAAAATATTACTCTAGTCTATTTTTGTGGACACAACATTTAAACTTTATAACCACTTGCCACTAAAAAACATAATTATATCATGATCTAATTAACCGTTATATCTTATTTCATTAATTTTTCTTGAAAATACATATTAAAGATTTCATTCTGTATTCCAAGACTATAATTTTTTCCAAATTTTTTTTTGTTTCATAAAAATCATTTGCCTGCGGGCGCCAATACCCCCTTTCCATTTTTATTTTCAAAATATTACTCTAGTTTATTTTAGTGGACACAATATTTAAACTTTATTAGCCACTTGCCACTTAAAAACATAATTATATCATGATCTAATAAACCGTTATATTTTATTTCATTAATTTTTCTTGAGAATACATATTAAAGATTTCATTGTGTATTCTAAGACTATAATTTTTTCCAAATTTCTTTTTTGAGCCTTAAAAATCATTTGCCTGCGGGCGCCAATACCCCCTTTCCATTTTTATTTTCAAAATATAGCTCATGATTATTTTTGAGGTCACAATTTTCAAACATTCTTGTGCATGTGCAACTAAAATATAATTTTATTATGAGTTAGTTATTGTTCTTTTATTTTTCTTGAGAAAACATAGTGTAGTCTTCATTGTGATTTCAATACTATAATTTTTTCCAAATTTTTTTTTGTTTCTAAAAAATTATTTGCCTGCGGGCGCCAATACCCCCTTTCCATTTTTATTTTCAAAATATTACTCTAGTTTATTTTTGTGGACACAATTTTTAAACTTTTTTTGCCACTTGCCTCTAATAAAACATAATTTTATCATGATTTATTTATCGTCATATTTTATTTTATTAATTTTTCTTGAGAATACATATTAAAGATTTCATTGTGTATTCTAAGACTATAATTTTTTCCAAATTTCTTTTTTGTTTCTAAAAAATCATTTGCCTGCGGGCGCCAATACCCCCTTTCCATTTTTATTTTCAAAATATAGCTCATGATTATTTTTGAGGTCACAATTTTCAAACATTCTTGTGCATGTGCAACTAATATATAATTTTATTATGAGTTAGTTATTGTTCTTTTATTTTTCTTGAGAAAACATAGTGTAGTCTTCATTGTGATTTCAATACTATAATTTTTTCCAAATTTTTTTTTGTTTCTAAAAAATTATTTGCCTGCGGGCGCCAATACCCCCTTTCCATTTTTATTTTCAAAATATAGCTCATGATTATTTTTGAGGTCACAATTTTCAAACATTCTTGTGCATGTGCAACTAAAATATAATTTTATTATGAGTTAGTTATTGTTCTTTTATTTTTCTTGAGAAAACATAGTGTAGTCTTCATTGTGATTTCAATACTATAATTTTTTCCAAATTTTTTTTTGTTTCTAAAAAATTATTTGCCTGCGGACGCCAATACCCCCTTTCCATTTTTATTTTCAAAATATTACTCTAGTTTATTTTTGTGGACACAATTTTTAAACTTTTTTTGCCACTTGCCTCTAATAAAACATAATTTTATCATGATTTATTTATCGTCATATTTTATTTTATTAATTTTTCTTGAGAATACATATTAAAGATTTCATTGTGTATTCTAAGACTATAATTTTTTCCAAATTTCTTTTTTGAGACTTAAAAATCATTTGCCTGCGGGAGCCAATACCCCCTTTCCATTTTTATTTTCAAAGTATAGCTCATGTTTATATTTGAGGTCACAATTTTCAAATATTTTTGACCATGTGCAACTAAAAACTATAATTTTATCATGAGTTAGTTATTGTTCTTTTATTTTTCTTGAGAATACATAGTGTAGTCTTCATTGAGATTCCAAGACTATAATTTTTTCCAAATTTTTTTTTGTTTCTTAAAAATCATTTGCCTGCGGGCGCCAATACCCCCTTTCCATTTTTATTTTCAAAATATTACTCTAGTCTATTTTTGTGGACACAACATTTAAACTTTATAACCACTTGCCACTAAAAAACATAATTATATCATGATCTAATTAACCGTTATATCTTATTTCATTAATTTTTCTTGAAAATACATATTAAAGATTTCATTCTGTATTCCAAGACTATAATTTTTTCCAAATTTTTTTTTGTTTCATAAAAATCATTTGCCTGCGGGCGCCAATACCCCCTTTCCATTTTTATTTTCAAAATATTACTCTAGTTTATTTTAGTGGACACAATATTTAAACTTTATTAGCCACTTGCCACTTAAAAACATAATTATATCATGATCTAATAAACCGTTATATTTTATTTCATTAATTTTTCTTGAGAATACATATTAAAGATTTCATTGTGTATTCTAAGACTATAATTTTTTCCAAATTTCTTTTTTGAGCCTTAAAAATCATTTGCCTGCGGGCGCCAATACCCCCTTTCCATTTTTATTTTCAAAGTATAGCTCATGTTTATATTTGAGGTCACAATTTTCAAATATTTTTGACCATGTGCAACTAAAAACTATAATTTTATCATGAGTTAGTTATTGTTCTTTTATTTTTCTTGAGAATACATAGTGTAGTCTTCATTGAGATTCCAAGACTATAATTTTTTCCAAATTTTTTTTTGTTTCTTAAAAATCATTTGCCTACGGGCGCCAATACCCCCTTTCCATTTTTATTTTCAAAATATTACTCTAGTCTATTTTTGTGGACACAACATTTAAACTTTATAACCACTTGCCACTAAAAAACATAATTATATCATGATCTAATTAACCGTTATATTTTATTTCATTAATTTTTCTTGAAAATACATATTAAAGATTTCATTCTGTATTCTAAGACTATAATTTTTTCCAAATTTCTTTTTTGAGCCTTAAAAATCATTTGCCTGCGGGCACCAATACACCCTTTCCATTTTTATTTTCAAAGTATAGCTCATGTTTATATTTGAGGTCACAATTTTCAAATATTTTTGACCATGTGCAACTAAAAACTATAATTTTATCATGAGTTAGTTATTGTTCTTTTATTTTTCTTGAGAATACATAGTGTAGTATTCATTGTGATTCCAAGACTATAATTTTTTCCAAATTTTTTTTTTGGTTCTAAAAAATCATTTGCCGGCGGGCGCCAATACCCCCTTTCCATTTTTATTTTCAAAATATAGCTCATGTTTATTTTTCAGGTCAATATTTTCAAATATTTTTGACCATGTGCAACTAAAATATAATTTTATGATGAGTTAGTTATTGTTCTTTTATTTTTCTTGAGAATACATAGTGTAGTATTCATTGAGATTCCAAGACTATAATTTTTTCCAAATTTTTTTTTGTTTCTTAAAAATCATTTGCCTGCGGGCGCCAATACCCCCTTTCCATTTTTATTTTCAAAATATTACTCTAGTCTATTTTTGTGGACACAACATTTAAACTTTATAACCACTTGCAACTAAAAACATAATTTGATCATGAATTAATTATCCTTTTTTATTTTTCTTCAGAATACAGAGTGTAGTTTTCATTGTGTATTCAAAGACCATAATTTTTTCCAAATTTCTATTCTGATTCTTAAAAATAATTTGCCTGCGGGCGCCAATACCCCCTTTCCATTTTTTCTTTCAAAATATAGCTCTAGTTTATTTTGTGTACAGAATTATTAAATATTATTACCATTTTGCCATTAAAAAAACAATAATTTTATCATGATTTAATTATCCTTCTTTTATTTTTCTTCAGAATACAGAGCTGTATTCATTGTGTATTTTAAGACTATAATTTTTTCCAATTTTTTTTTTTGTTTCTTGAAAATCATTTTCCTGTGGAAGCCAATACCCCCTTTCCATTTTTATTTTCAAAATATAGCTATAGTTTATTTTAGTGGACACAATATTTAAACTTTATTAGCCACTTGCCACTTAAAAACATAATTATATCATGATCTAATAAACCGTTCTATTTTATTTCATTAATTTTTCTTGAAAATACATATTAAAGATTTCATTCTGTATTCTAAGACTATAATTTTTTCCAAATTTCTTTTTTGAGCCTTAAAAATCATTTGCCTGCGGGCGCCAATGCCCACTTTCCATTTTTATTTTTAAAATATAGGTCTAGTTTATTTTTGTGGACACAATTCTCAAACTTTTTAACCATTTACAACTAAAAACCATAATTTTATCATAAATTAGTTATTGCTCTTTTATTTTTCTTGAGAATACATAGTGTAGTCTTCATTGTGATTCCAAGACTATAATTTTTTCAAATTTTTTTTTTGTTTCTTTAAAATCATTTGCCTGCGGGCGCCAATACCCCCTTTCCATTTTTATTTTCGAAATATTGCTCATGATTATTTTTGTGGACACAATATTTAAACTTCATTAGCCACTAGCCATTAAAAAACATAATTTTATTATGATTTAATTATCCGTCATATTTTATTTAATTAATTATTTTTGAGAATACATATTTAACATTTTTAACCATGTGTAACTAAAATATAATTTTATCATGATTTAATTATCCATAATATTTTATTTTTATAATTTTTCTTGAGAATACATAGTGGAGTCTTCATTGTGATTTCCAAGACTATAATTTTTTCCAATTTTTTTTTTGTTTCTTGAAAATCATTTTCCTGCGGAAGCCAATACCCTCTTTCCATTTTTATTTTCAAAATATTACTCTTGTTTATTTTTGTGGACACGATATTTAAACTTTATTAGCCATTTGCCACTAAAAAACATAAATTTATTATGAGTTAGTTATCGTTCTTTTATTTTTCTTCAGAATACATATTGCAGCCTTCATTGTGTATTCCAAGACTATAATTTTTTCCAAATTTTTTTTTTGTTTCTTAAAAATCATTTGCCTGGGTGCGCCAATACCCCCTTTCCATTTTTATTTTCAAAATATTACTCTAGTCTATTTTTGTGGACACGACATTAAAACTTCATAACCACTTGCCACTAAAAAACATAATTATATCATGATCTAATTATCCGTCATATTTTATTTCATTAATTTTTCTTGAGAATACATATTTAAGATTTCATTGTGTATTCTAAGACAATAATTTTATCCAAATTTCTTTTTTGAGCCTTAAAAATCATTTGCCTGCCGGCGCCCATACCCACTTTCTATTTTTATTTTTAAAATATAGGGTTAGTTTTTTTTTGTGGACATAATATTTAAACTTTATTAGCCACTTGCCACTAAAAAACATAATTTTATCATGATTTAAGTATCCATCATATTTTATTTTATTAATTTTTCTTGAGAATACATAGTGGAGTCTTCATTGTGATTTCCAAGACTATAATTTTTTCCAATTTTTTTTTTTGTTTCTTGAAAATCATTTTCCTGCGGAAGCCAATACCCTCTTTCCATTTTTATTTTCAAAATATTACTCTAGTCTATTTTTGTGGACACGACATTAAAACTTTATAACCATTTGCCACTAAAAAACATAATTATATCATGATCTAATTATCCCTCATATTTTATTTCATTAAATTTTCTTGAGAATACATATTTAAGATTTCATTCTGTATTCTAAGACAATAAATTTTTCCAAATTTCGTTTTTGTTCCTTAAAAATCATTTGCCTGCGGGCGCCAATACCCACTTCCCATTTTTATTTTTAAAATATAGGTCTTGTTTATTTTTGTGGACACAGTATTTAAACTATATTAGCCACTTGCCACTAAAAAACATAATATTATCATGAGTTAATTATCGTTCTTTTATTTTTCTTGAGAATACATATTGCAGTTTTCATTGTGTATTCTAAGACAATTATTTTTTCAAAATTTTTTTTTTGTTTCTTGAAAATCATTTTCCTGCGGAAGCCAATACCCTCTTTCCATTTTTATTTTCAAAATATTACTCTTGTTTATTTTTGTGGACACAGTATATAAACTTTATTAGCCACTTGCCACTAAAAAACATAATATTATCATGATTTAGTTATCGTTCTTTTATTTTTCTTGAGAATACATATTGCAGTTTTCATTGTGTATTCAAAGACTATAATTTTTTCCAAATTTCTTTTTTGTTCTTTCAAAATCATTTGCCTGCGGGCGCCATTACCCCCTTTCCATTTTTATTTTCGAAATATAGCTCTAGTCTATTTTTGTGAACACAATTTTTAAACTTTATTAGCTACTTGCCACTAAAAAACATAATTTTATCATGATCTAATTAACCGTTATATTTTATATCATTAATTTTTCTTGAGAATACATATTAAAGATTTCATTGTGTATTCTAAGACTATAATTTTTTCCAAATTTCTTTTTTGAGCCTTTAAAATCATTTTCCTGCGGAAGCCAATACCCTCTTTCCATTTTTATTTTCAAAAAATTACTCTAGTCTATTTTTGTGGACACAACATTTAAACTTTATAACCACTTGCCACTAAAAAACATAATTATATCATGATCTAATTAACCGTTATATTTTATTTCATTAATTTTTCTTGAAAATACATATTAAAGATTTCATTCTGTATTCTAAGACTATAATTTTTTCCAATTTTTTTTTTGTTTCTAAAAAATCATTTGCCTGCGGGTGCCAATATTTCATTTCCATTTTTATTTTCAAAATATAGCTCATATTTATTTTTGTGGTCACAATTTTCAAACATTTTTGACCATGTGCAACTAAAATATAATTTTATCATGATTGAATTATCCTTCTTTTATTTTTCATTAGAAATCATAGTGCAGTCTTCATTGTGTATGTTAAGACCATAATTATTTTTTGATCCTTTAAAATCATTTGCCTGCGGGCGCCAATACCCCCTTTCCATTTTTATTTTTAAAATATTACTTTAGTTTATTTTTGTGTGACACAATTTTTAAACTTTTTTAGCCACTTGCCACTAAAAAAACATAATTTTGTCATGATTTATTTATCCGTCATATTTTATTTCATTAATTTTTCTTGAGATTACATATTAAAGATTTCATTGTGTTCTAAGAACAATTTTATCCAAACATCTTTTTTGATCCTTATAAATCATTTGCCTGCGGTTGCCAATTCCCTCTTTCCATTTTTATTTTCAAAATATGGGTCTAGTTTTTTATTGTGGACACAATTTTTAAACTTTTTAACCACTTGCAACTAAAAACCATAATCTTATCATGAGTTAGTTATCCTTCTTTTATTTTTCTTGAGAATACATAGTATATTCTTCATTGTGTATTCTAAGACTATATTTGTTTCCAAATTGCTCATATAGTTTACTAGATTCCTTTTTATTGTATATACATACTTCAGTCTTCAGTGTGTATTATTATGTTATAATTTTTATAATTTTAGATTCTTTTAGATACCATCTAAAAATTAATGAAATAACTGGAATTTTTAAGCACAATCAGTTTTCGACAAAATCAAATTTGGTTTTTGATGTAACATGAAAACCATTGACCATAGATATATACATGTTTTACCGTATTTATTTATAAGAATATCTTATCCACTATGCAATTTCCAAAACATTTCTACTTAAGTTGATCTATTCATAGGTATTTTCAATTTTCGATCATTATTATTTTTTTTAAATTAATATCGAGAATAATGTATTTATTATTGGGTAGAAATGTTAGAAAATTTAACACAAGGCTCTTAACATATGTTACAATAGCAATTGAAAAATAAATGAAATTCATAGTTTTTTTTTATAAGCATTCAAAGTTTTAATTTTGACAAAATACTTAAAAATCACAAAAGTTCCCAAATTTTTTTAAGCTAGAAATTCATTAAAAATTTTCTTTTTAAATTTTAGATTTGAAAATTTAATACATGATTCCTTACAATTTTTTCAATCTTTATCACAAAGAAAATGTTTACTGGAAATTCAATTTAAATTTTCATAAGCATTTGAAATTTAAATTTTTACAACATTGGATTTTCACTGGATTTCACATTTAGTGATTTTGTTATTTTGGTGTTACTCTAAAAAAACGATTCATGGACACTTCCCCGTCTGCCATTTCCCCGTAGCCACTTCCCCGTAAGACATTTCCCCGTCCATATTATATTATTTATATATAATGAATTTTAAAAAAAGTAATTCTTAATTTATTGAACACGTAAATATTACATAATATACATTGTCGAGCTGTAATAGTAATAATACATATAATGAATTAAAAAAAATATAAAATATCGTAATCTATGGATCACGTAAATAGGTATAAGGTATATCATATAATGAATTTAAAAAAATATAAATAAATTTAATCTTTTGACCACGTAAATTAAATAATATATAAATAATACAATTAATTTATAAAAATTACCGTTGTTTTAATTAATTTTATAGCTCTAAATTTTGATCGATGCCAATTAAGTACTCATCCAGATCACGTTCGTCATATGTAGATACAATATTTTGTATACGTCTAGCAACTTCGCGATATTTTTTCTTTTTTTGCTGGAGGTTCTTGTCCAGCAATGAATTGGTTAACTTTTAATTCAGTTAACTGTTGTTCTTTTTTAACACCCTCAATAAGTCGCCATATGGTAGGATGAGACGCAGCTAATAAAGATGAGAATGATCTATGCCAACCTTCAATATTATTATTTGTTTTTGGCAAACCTGCTTGTGTAGTATCGTATTGGTTCCATAATTTTAAATCGAATATTGGAGGTCGTCGTATATTTCTTCTAGTTGGTCTCCCAATCCACGTCTCTTCAAAATAATCAATTAAATGGATTAATAACTCTTCATTATCTACAAAAAACTGTTGAGACATCAATTCGTTGAATTTCTCAACAACATCTGACACAGGAACAAAAGCTAAAGCCATTAGCTACTTTTTTTTCAAAGCAAAATCTGCATTATTCGTATATTTTTTACGTATTTCTGGAAGGCTTTGTATTTTTCGCCATAGACATTGACCAAAATGAAAAAAACAGCCTCTCATTTGTGTACCAGTATAAACATTAGTAAATGCTTCAATTAGACCATGTTCAAAATCAGTCATTATACTAATCGGACTTAAATTTTTTTCCAAAATCAAAAGTTCACGGGCAACTCGAGTATAACTCTCTTTTGATTTGTTAGGTAAAAGTACAAAAACTAATAGCAATACCGCATTATATTTTATCGCATGTATGGATAGAATTTGAGTAAACAAATGTGGTGCTGATTTAAACGTGCCATCTATAAACCAACTTTGCTCAGACGCTAAAATCTTTAAATTATTTTTTGTCGAAAATAATAATAATAATCTATTATTGTCATCCACGCCACTATCGTATAGAAGAAATTTCTCGTTGTCTAAGGTAATATTATATGGTTTAAAAATAATTAACTCTGATAACATACTCGGGTTTGCTGGAGGTGAATTTTTTCGATGCCTTTTTCGTTGAATGGTTTTTTTCATTGCATTAACTGTTGGTAAGGCGGCAGATACTGCTTGAGAAGAACATGACATTTTAGCAACAATTTGTAGTGGAGTTGACTCAATTTGATTCGACATTTCTTTTGTTTGTGCAATACATTTTTTAACACCAATTTCCTCATTATTTGGCGTATGATTATGCAGATCGTCTTTATGAAAAGTAACCTCACTATTTTTAGTATGTGCCCTTCCACGGCATTTATCAGTATTGTATTTTATACATTTCCAATAAGTTTTTTGTTTTTTTTATATAATCTTTTTCAAAAATATATCCTGAGTACACTAGTAAGTCTTTTCCTTTTGAACTTTTCACGTAATTTAAAGACATTGTAAAAATTGTTAATGAAGTGAATTAAAATAACGCACTATAACAATAAGCAAAACAACGGTCAAACATGGACGGCGTAAAACAAAATTAATTGAACATCAAAAGCGGATTGACGACTGAACTGTAGGCCCGTCATCAGATTCGTCGTCACCGTATAAGTCGTAGATAATATTACAGACAATCTATAATGTGTGTTGACTATTAGTTTATGTGCGTATTATTTGGGTTTGCACCGATGGCGAAAAATATCTATACAGTTTGAAGTCGATTTCATTTAGAATTTAGATTAATGGACGGGGATATATCGATATGTATACGTGATGTATAGATAGTACGAAATCGGAATTTTTATATTATTCTTTCAAGATATCTATTATTACTATTACAGCTCGACAATGTATATTTTGTTATATTTACGTGATCAATAAATTATGAATTACTTTTTTTAAAATTCATTATATATAAATAATATAATATGGACGGGGAAATGTCGTACGGGGAAGTGGCTACGGGGAAATGTCTGACGGGGAAATGGCAGACGGGAAGTGACCTGATACCCAGAGCCCAATTTAGGAATTTTGGGGCCCGGGTCAAATTTTTTAATGGGGCCCCAAAATTAATTATTATCTAAATTTTAAATAATCAACTTAAATTATAAATGTAGTCTTTATGCTATATAGATTTGTTATATTCAGTTTATTTAAGATTATAAATCAATTATACCATAATAATAATATATTCCTAATTTTAAAACTGAAGATCGACATATATTTATTTATTTGCATTTTTTTATACTAGAACATAAAGTTCATACAATATAATGTATCGTGTATACTACACTTTTATCGCGATCGACCAACAGTCCAATAAAGATCGACTGATTGGTGACGCTTCTTAATTCCTGATTTTGATTTGTAAAAGTTTTTTAACAATTTAGAAAAAAAGTTGACAATACATTTGGTTTTGGTTATTTTCGATTGAATATTTGTAAAAAATTTGGAACGGTCGCGACGTTTAGACGCTGTTTGTAAAACCGTTTTGACGCAGCGTTTGAATGCCGCGTCTAGTGTCGACTAACCGCAAGGTCCGGACGCTGTAAGGAAAACGTACCTTAATTACTTAATAAATATTAATAAAAATGAAACGATGAAATTAAAAATATGAATATAAATAAAGAAATGTAATAAAGTGCTTTTGACCAACTTTATCTTAAAACTTATTAGCTTATGTTATCAATTAGAAAATAATTTATTATATCAAAACATTTTTTCTGTAATGACGCTTCAGATTTTCTCTATAGCTATTTGAAACAAAGCTTATGGAAAATTTAGTAGTGTATCATGCCACAATAAATTCATGCATATGAATTTACAATTTTTAAAAGAGCTGAAGACAGTTCTTTCAAAATGTTGTAGGGTACTAGGTAAATAGCTAGGTAGGTACCTACATAACTAAATGTTTTTAAAAAGATTAAAGATTAAAAAAATAGTTATTGACTTTGACACGATTTAATATATTATACAAGGGAATATACTATATTGGTATCTAGGTACCTACTGAATTTGTAATGATTTAAAAGTATTTATCATTATCTTTATTAGTTATTAGTAATTACCTAATGTTTTGTTAATAGCCAATGGGTCCCTAACGATATTTATTTTTTTGGCTTGTGCTCTCCGTCGCTACTTGGGGGGAACTTTCCCTTCCGGTAATCCTACCCCCAAGATATGAGTGTTGAATACTTTAATTAGTATTTTAGAAGTAGAAAATCTATATTCTATATATTACAGAAATAGCATTCGTAAAGCATATTGGCATAATCTTTATAATGACTAATTTAAAGAAATTTTAATATTCATATTGATAATACATTACACATTTACACTAATCAGTAGGTAATGAGGTTTATCTATAGATACTAGTATATAGCTATATAAACTATTGGATATTTGATTATGAATAGGTACATAACTAAAACTAAATAATTTAAAATAAACTAATTAATAATTTGTTGTTGTATGGAAAAGTATAGACTAAAACATCCATTATTAGGTCCAGGGATATAATATAAGACTGAGTGAGCACCTTCCGACTTTCAAACTTCAATCCTTTTCCTCACTTCTAAAATGTTTTTAATTATTATACCTACCTTTTTTACGATTGTATATAATTTTATATCATCTGAAAATATGTAAGTATATTAATATATTTATCAAAATAAGTAGGTACCTAGGTAATGTAATGTAATTATTATTTAAATCTATGTATATTGTACACGTGTGAAAATGAGATCTTTGATAACTAATAAAGATGTTAGGAACCACTCCGCATTTGATAGTCATGCGGTTTTTTTTTTTTAAATAGATATAGTACCTTAGAGAGCCTATATATAGAGTAGGTACCTATAAACCAAAATAAATAACCGGTGAGGCCTGATGGGTATATTATCATACCGACTATATCTTTATGTAGCCAATACCATAATGTAGAAAACATAGAATTATAATTTATATTTTAAGTCTGTGGTAGAAAAAGGATGTTTTAATACAAAAAAGTGCTACTGCCTACTGCTCTGACGAGTATAGTGGTGGCAAATCATATAATACATTTATATCACATCAGTAAATCATCCAAGGGTCATTAAAAATTAACCAATGGACTGAACAAAGCATAAAGAAAAAATTGATAAATGAAATAACTTTTGTGCTAATTAATATTTTTTTTCTATAATTTGTTGATGCTGCGCCTGCAATTGTCATAGAACTTTTGTTAAATTTATAATTCTGAAAATATGTTATTAAACTATACCTATACGTGTAAAAAATTTAAAAATATTGATCAGAACATAAGTTATTTCGTTTGTCAGATCTTCTGTTGCATTGTATGACGTATTGACATATGTTGTTAAGACTATACAATCAGAACTTGTGGCAGTTAGGTACGCTCTTATAGTATAGTGAACCGATTTTTTTATCATGGGCCCACGTGAATTATAAATACATGACAATTCAATTCACATAGTGTATTAAACCACGTGTGGTTATTTTAATAGTAATATTTCAGAAGTATAATTCATATACCATCAAATATATTACTATTTATATGTTTATACTTTATTACTTTACCTATATTACACCTAATTTTTTTTTTTTTTTAAGCACCAGTGAACTCAATTAGAAATCACTTCGTTCGGAATCTAAAACAGTGACCAAATATTATTAGGTATATACCTATACAAAAGAATACATTATAATATCAATTTCTATGATATTATATATTGTTAATAATAGTTAAATCTTAAATAATAAGATGGATTTATATTATAATAGTTTATAATATTATATTTTCTGATATAATGCAATGCATGTTACATTATTCCTAATTAAATACCTACATGGTAAGTTGTGTAACCGTTGATATTAAAATTAAAATTGTGAACAATATATTAACATCATTACCAGGTACCGAGTACTAGTATACCTATAGTAGTAATTTAATACCTTTTTATAGATTTTGGTATTAATCATTCATAATGTATATGTAAGTAAGTAGTTATATAGTACCTATATAGTAGGTATGTTAAATATTCAAAATTACATTTATGTTACTTATACAATATGTAAAACTCAAATCACAATTAGTAACACCCTGCCTACATTTGTACCTTTATTGTAGCATTATGTAATAAGTTTACTCTGACCTTCAAAATATGTGATTTAAAGTTTTTTATAAATTTATAAACAGGTTAACAGAAGTACTTATTTATTATATTTTGCGGTTTATTTTTATATTAATTGCATATAGTTTACTGTTATAACTTTGAGTCATGTTTGGTGAAACATTTAGGGGTTGGTGAGTACACTGGATGTCAAATTTGAGAGCAAATAAAAATTAAAATCCTCCCAAGTGATTAAAATCTATTTATCAGTGATTGTCACTAGTTAAGTATTGTTTTGGTATTGATAGCATACTAAACAATTATTTAAAACATTAATATATCAGCAACATGGACAATGTCCAGGACATATAATTTATACTATTTAGGTATATATACATTATACATATATGATTTTCACTTTGCAGTTAGGCATAAAAGTTACAGACAAGAAATACTAATAGTATAGCTTTGCATTAATTATATATATTTAACCTTTTTTATTCTTTATTATTATTGAAAATAATAATTTTGGGTGGCATATTTTATTCAATTGGCAGTTACATTTAAAATTCTCCATTTGCATATATATAAATGCTCAAGTTAATAAAAAACATAAATTAAATTGCTGTTTCTTACTTTCTTGTGTTAATTTTTTCAAGAAAAAAACAATTTTTTTAAAAAAATTAACTATCAATACAAATTATTTATACAATGTTTATATGAGTATAAAAGCTCTTTTAAGCAAACTTGTGATAAAGATAGAGAGTATTCGATAATCGAACAAATAAATAATCATTTTGGTGCAATTTACAAACTCCCCTGGAGCATTGATAGTCTTAATACTCTTAAGCTTTTAGAGCTGTCTAGTTTTAGCAACAATTATATACCTACAAAATAAACCTTTTTTTGCTTTGTAATTTGTATTTGTATCATAACTTATAAGTATTCCTTAATTTGTTCTTGATAGTTGATAAAAAAATGTCAGTTTTCTGTGTGGTCATTATAATTGTTAGTACTTCCATCAAGTATTATTAATAACGCCAGTGCAGCGTTTTTATTTTCAAAAAGGTTGTTGAAGTGTTGAACATAATATATTTATATCTAATTATATTATACCCGTTAGGGCCGGAAGCATATAATGATAATATGCGCACTCCGGACACCTTTGTTGCTCACCACTAACACATACCTAGGTCTTAATATGCGAGCACCCAGTGTAGTGGTGTAATAGCTCGAACAGCAGTGGTCGGGATTGCCGGGCAAATAACTACTGTCGAGCTACGTAATGCGTGTTGTGTATTTACGTGTATTATTTGTGTGTTATGTGTGTATATATGTGGGGTGTGTGTACAATGAATTAAAATTAAAGAAATG
The DNA here is from genome assembly GCF_037042655.1 of Diuraphis noxia. Classification (NCBI taxonomy): domain Eukaryota; kingdom Metazoa; phylum Arthropoda; class Insecta; order Hemiptera; family Aphididae; genus Diuraphis; species Diuraphis noxia. Next base: position 32,065,419 of record NW_028301715.1, on the reverse strand, counting down.
GTATCACGATTGCTGGTAGATAATAGTTGCTGTATAATACGCAAATTAATAATGGTACAAATATATAATAAAAATCACAGCAACACAATAAGTAAAATTTACGGTAAAATTAATAGATAATAAAATAAAAGTATACCTAACTCACGGTAGCTATTAGAGCTACGTGAAAATATAAAAATGTTAGCCCATCTGGCTCAACAGAATAATATTAAGATTTAAATTAGCCCTTCTGGCTCAACAGAGTAGTATAAATATTTAAATTAGCTCTTCTGGCTCAACAGAATAATATTAATACAAAGCAATCCGTTCAAATTAATCTGCGGTCCTTGTGTTCAAACTAATATAATACTTTGCAAATTTGCAGTGACTATTATAAATACAGAAATAATATGAGGTCCTTATGACCAAGAATAATATTATAATAAATACTATGCGCTCTTCTGGCACGACAGAATATAATAATAATCGTAACAAAAATATAATAAATATAATATAATAACTCCCAGTAGTTTGTGGAGCGCAGACTGGCCAGCTGGTCCTGAGCTATAGGTGTTATAATACAAAAAAAAACACATACGACAAAAGAATACAATTCTTTAAAGTGTTACAAAAAATAGGTAGCTGCTAAAAGAGTATAATATAAAACTGACGATTGCGCTTATTACGTCAGGAATAACTAATAACTAATAATACTGTAATGTTACACTGAGAATTTAATATAATAATTTAATTTGTTACAATTTAATAAAGCCCTTCTGGCGCTAATAATTATATAATAAAAAACAATATTTGCACTAACTTATTTTACAATTATTGGAAATAATAAATATATTTTTTATTTGCACACACCGTGCTAACGAGACGACGTTTTATACGAGACGGACAAAGAAGACAGTGTCACGGCGGCCATGTTAATTAAAAATTCGCATAGCCGTTGCTGCGCCATACTATAACGAGTCTTAATTATCTATGTTATATAATTCACAAGGCACATTTAAATAGGTACATACAAAAATAAATATTATGGCAACAGGTGATAGTGTGTGTGTGTGCGACCAGCTATTCTCCGTGCCCGATATATTAGTTTACGTTTATTTATAATTATGTTGGGGCGGCAACAATATCTGCAGTAAAATATTATTATATACCTACTAATAAATATATTAATATATTATGTATAATTTGTTCTAGGGTATAATGTATGTAAAATAATATATAATATTGTCTATCGCAGTATCACTATATTGTAATGAATTTAAAAAAATTGATTATTATAACGCTCGTCGGTATAAATTCGGCTTTAATAGGTTTGGCCGGTTTGGGCTGAAATACTGTCGGCTAAAATACGGTTCTGCTAGTAATTATTATTGTTAAAATGTCCTGTTACATATGATTGTTTGCTTAACCCGGTTTATAGATTTAATTATAATATGTTTTGTATATTATGCATTATACAACATACGTTACTTTTCTCGTGACGACAACGAAGTTGGACCGCCGACATAATTAATCTCAACAAGCACGCCGTAATATTACGAGTAACTCTAAATATTGTTATACGTTACTTTTCGAGTAAACCATGACTACGTCGGACCGACGGCACGCGGCATAATTAAACTCAGCGCGCACATCAACTTATTACGAGTAACTCGAAATTTTTAAACGTTCTCATGACGACGAAGACGTCGGACCGCCAACATAATTAATCTCATCGCGCACATCAACTTATTACGGGTAACTCGGAATTGATATAGGTTACTTTTCTTGTGACGACGACATCGGACGGCCGACATAATTATTCTCAACGCGCACGCCATTCTATTGCGAGTTACTAGAACTTGTTATACATTACTTTTATCGTGACGACGACGACGTCGGACCAAAGTCATAATTAAACTCAGCGCGCACATCAACTTATTACGAGTAACTCGAAATTGTAAAACGTTTCTTTTCTCGTGGACGACAATGAAGTTGAACCGCTGACATAATTAATATTAACGCGCACGCTGTTCTATTAAGAGTTACTCGAGTTTGTTATAGGTACGTTACTTTTCTCGTGACGACGACGACGTCAGACCGCTGACATAATTAATCTCAACAAGCACGCCGTACTATTACGAGTAACTCTAACTTGTTATACATTATTTTGCTCGTGCCATCAAAGATATCGGACCGCCGACACAATGAATTTTAAAGCACACGCTGTTCTATTACGAGTCACTCAAAATTGATATAAGTTACTTTTCTCGTGACGACGACGACGTCGGTCCAACCTTCGACCATATAAGCTAATAGACACGGCATATGGTAAATATCTTGACGCCAGCATCATGTAGCGTGTGACGTCACGTTTGGGCAATAACACCGGCCGGCGCCCAGACTATAGATAGTATTCTAAATTCTAGCTATCCCAATAAAATATGATTGATTAATGGCTTAACTTACAAATTTTAATTCTTAATTTCTTATTTCCTTATACTATAACACTAATTACTATTTATCTATCTATCTGTGTATCTCGGGTTTTCTCCTATTTTACGAGTTATTTATTAATTCAAATATAATTATTAAATTAAATTTACCAAAATTATATATTTAGAACTAGTATATATTGTATTGTTACCTCATTGTAAACTCTCAGATTAATATACACTTGAGATCATAAAATAGTAAGGCTGGGCAAGTTAACTATTTTTTTTTAATTCGTTAAGATAAGTTAATAAAGAAAAAAGTAAGTTAAGTTTAAAGTTAAAAGTAACCTCTATTTTTTTTAACTTGCAATAGTTACAAGTTACTTAGAAAATAAAAGTAACTTAACTTAGTTAAAAATAAGTTACTTTTTTTTTACTATAAAACTAATATTTATACTGCCTACCTTTTTTTAAGCTAACAATAATAACATAATAATTCAATAAATGTCTTAAACATTTTAAATAAATGTATGTAATAAATTTATTTACTGTAGTTCTTATATTTGTATATTATACTTTAATCAGTGATGAAATCCAATAAAATAATAAAATAATTGTTATGTATTTGTTAACGTAAATGATCCACAACTATACTAAATATTATCTATTAGAATATAATTACTTGGTTACACAATATATAAATATATTATATAAAATATTATTCAATTAATAGTAAGAATACAATATTTAATCAAACCATTATTGTATTTTACTATTTTAGTAGACAGTAGTTACCTTATACCTATTCCTAGTGAGTTGTATTTGCCATTTGGTATATCATATGAATATCAAAAGTAAAATAATGCAACCATAAACTAAGATTTTCAACATTCATCCTTTAACTATCATTATAATAAAACCATTATTATCAAACATTTCAAAACACAATACTTTCAAGTTTCAAAGAAAGCAGTTTAAAACTATGAAAGCTAGAATGTGAAAAATAATTTTCGACGACAAGGGACAGACTCGGGACATACAATACGACAGTAAAAAAAAGCGGGTAAGTCGTGGATGTCGCTTTGCTGTACTGTAGGTTACTATAATGGATGGGATTAAATTTGAATGCAATGATAGGTATCATTGTATACGAAAAACGATTCTGAAAGGAGATGATTTGTCAGTCTAGGATATATTATATTTAAATATTGTCATATATTCTATTTTGAAACAAATATTTTATTTTTCAATTAAGACGCATTTTGCATATGGCATGGTTAATCAATTAGTGTAGTTATCATAATTAATAATACTTTATATTATCATAGATATACATGTACCTGGTTTGAGGATAAATCGTTATCATTACGCGATTTCATAAAAATTTAAAACTCAAACGCTCAAAACATTTTTCCTATAATGACACTTCAAATTTTCTCTATAGCTATTTGAAGAAAAACTTATGGAAAACTTGGTGTTAAATTTTATAACCTTAGATATAAATACAAACAATATTATGAATTTTGATCTACAAAATAATTTGCAAATATTCATGGTTTTGACGAATTTTTGTCAATATTTGAAATTCAAATGCTAATAAAAATTTAATTTGAATTTCCGGTGGACATTTTTTTTGTGATAAAGGTTGACAAATTTGTAAGGAATCTTGTATTAAATTTTCAAATCTTAGGTATAAAAGGAAAAATAACGATAAAAAATCGAAATTTAAAATTCAAACGCACTTATAATTTTTCCTATAATGATGCTTCGAATTATTTAATTTTTTTTAGCTACAATAAGCACAACTCATAAGGAACCTTGTATTAAATTTTCAAGTTTTTTTGGTCGTCCAAAATTTTTTTACCGACACTTCAAAAAAAAAATCACTTCGTTCAGAATCTAAAAATGTGTTCCAAACGGCAAACGCTGTGAGCCTGTCAACGAGTGAACACCAAATAATCAAATTAATAATAACTCGAAATTGTTTTGCCCAAACGTGATGTCATATCATTAAACATGATGGCTACATAATTGTGCCTATACAAGCATAAGATAAGGCGCGTTTACTAGCTTATATGGTCGAAGGGTCCAACGACATTATTATTCTCAACGTGCACACCGTTCTATTGCGAGTTACTCGAATTTGTTATACGTTACTTTTCTCGTGACTTCAATGAAGTTGGACCGCCGACATAATTAATCTCAACACTCACGCGGTCCTATTGCAAGTTACTCTAAATTGTTATACGTTACTTTTCTCGTGACGTCAACGAAGTTGGACCGCCGACATTATTAATCTCAACATGCACGAACGGCTTTCGATTGCGAGTTACTCGAGTTTGTTATACGTTACTTTTCTCGTGACGACGAAGACCGCCGACATAACTAATCTCAGCGCGCACTTATGATAACCATAAAGACGTCGGACCGATGACATAATTGAACTCAGCGCACGCATAAACTTATTACAAGTAACTCAAAATTGTTATACGTTACTTTTCACGTGACGACGAAGACGTTGGACGACCGGCATAATTAATCTCAACTCGCACGCCGTACTATTACGAGTAACTCTAACTTGTTATACGTTACTTTTCTCGTGATGACAACAAAGTTGGACCGCCGTCATAATTAATCTCAGCGCGCACATCGTACAATATTACGAGTTACTGCAGGAACTTGTAATACGTTACTTTTCACGTGACGATGACGACGTTGGATCGCCGACGTAATAAATTTTATAGCGCAAGATGTTCTATTGCGAGTTTTTTTTTTTTATATAAGAAATTTTGCAATCTGTTTTTAACTAGAACAATAAGCAAATGTACATAGCGTATTTCTATATGAATTTTTTGAGGTAAGAAGCTACCCATTGGTGACACTACCTATTTTGTGTTCTTAAATTTTTAAGTTAAGCTAATTTTAATTTTGAGACAAAAGGTCCCGACACCATCTTCGCTTAAGCCGTCTGGGTGGATTACCTGGAATGGACAAGGTAGATAGTTTTTTAATAAGAATAGGATTAGGATGAAGAGGTAGTTTGGTGTGAAATCTTTTGTAGTAGCATTTTGCTTCGTCAAGTACTGTTGTTATTCTTAGATCGTTATGGAGCGTAACATTGCAGGATATAAATGTAGGGGCATTTGTGATTTTTCTTAGGGCAATGTTTTGAAAAGCTTGAATTTTTTGTATATTTGATTTTTTTGCACTACCCCAGAGCTGGAGCCCGTAGGTCCAGATGGGTTTTAGAAGAGCTTTATATATTATTAATTTGACATTTTCTAGAAGCTATCAGAGGATCTGCATTGATGAAAATTATTGCTTTATCGTCTACATATTATGCAATTAGCGTTTAAGGTGTAGTAGGTTGATCTGATGCATAAATGTTATATAGTATCGGGGAAAGTTGCCTCCTTGAGAAATACCTATTACCAGATTACACGCGAAAAGTTACGAACAACAAATTCATGTTGCTTGAATGGGGTGGGTTGATTGGCGCCCGCAGGCAAACGCATTACAAGAAAAAAAAAATTAAACCTTATTTTGGTGTAACTATAAAATAAGAATACAAATTGTTCTATGTTGGAAAGAAATATTTTGAAAAGTTTAATATAAGAATCTGGAGTCTAGTCTAATCTCAAGGAGAATAAATAACTAAACATAAGTACCTATAGTAAAAACATCATGATTTAATGATTACTTATAGAGCAAATGATTACAAAAGTTTAAATTTCTGTTCAATAAAAAAAATTAGAGTTTAATTATGAAAAAATAATTAGGAATTGGAGTGTGGCGCCCGCAGGCAAGTGTTTTTGAAGTAGCAAAAAAAAATTTGGAAAAGTTTTAATATAAGAATACACACTGTAGTCTGCAGTATGTAATCTCAAGGTAAATATATATGAATAAAAATATTTATATAGTAATATGATCATGATTTAATGATTACTTTTATAGAGCAAATGTTTTTTAAAGTTTAAATATGTGTATTGTGTACACATAAATAAACTAGTTGAATTATAAAATCTAAAGATTATAAAGAAATAAATAAAAATATTTATAATACCTAATAACATCATGATTTAATTATTACTTATAGAGCAAATGGTAATAAAGTATAAATTTGTGTAGAAAAAAATAAATTAGAGTTTAATTATGAAAAAAAACATTGGGAATGGGAGTGTGGCGTCCGCAGGCAAGTGTTTTTCAAGTAGCAAAAAAAAATTTGGATAAGTTCTAATATAAGAATACACACTAGAGACTGCAGTATGTAATCTCAAGAAGAATAAATAACTTAACATATTTATAGTAATAAGATCATGATTTAATGATTACTTATAGGGCAAATAGTTATAAAGGTTAAATTCGTGTACACAAAAATAAATTAGTTTAATTATGAAAAAAAAATTAGGAATTGGAGTGTGGCGCCCGCAGGCAAGTGTTTTTCAAGTAGCAAATAATAAAAATTGGAAAATTTATGATATAAGAATCCACACTGGAGTCTGTAGTATGTAATCTCAAAGTAAATACATCAATAAAAATATTAATAGTAATAAAATCATGATTTAATGATTACTTATAGAGCAAATGTTTTTTAAAGTTTAAATATGTGTATTGTGTACACATAAATAAACTAGTTGAATTATAAAATATGAAAAAAAAATTGGGAATGGGAGTGTGGCGCCTGTAGGCAAGTGTTTTTCAAGTAGCAAAAAAAAAAATTAGAAAATTTATGATATAAGAATACACACTGGAGTCAGCAGTATGTAATCTATCTCAAGGTAAATATATCAATAAAAATATTTATAGTAATAAAATCTTGATTTAATGATTACTTATAGGGCAAATAGTTGATAAAGTTTAAATTTGTATACACAAAAATAAACTTGAGTTGAATTATTAAAATATGTAAAAATACATTTTGTAACCAAACCAATGACTTCCATCCACAATCTCTAAACTCCCAAAACCAATAAATTGATGTGCAATTATTTGTTCATTGAGAACTTTTTGACAGTACTTGGTTAGACTCTGTTATATATTAAATTTAATCGTTATTCACTGACAATCTTAAAATTGAGATAAATTTTATTATTAAATCAACTCCTTTTTATTTAATTAAAAGTTTATTTTGGGAGGCAACGTGAATCAATGCTATAAAATCTCTTTGAAATTGCAAACAATTCTTAAAAATGAGGAAATGAGGCTCTTTATTATGGACTACAGTCATTTTTTTGTTACATTTCAAATTCTATTGTATACATTAATATTATAAAATAAATTATGATCAGGGGACGCTTATTTTATTGTAATAGGCAGTATAGTTAGTCTGTATGAAATACAGGTATAACACTAATATGTCTTAAAACCATAAAATTACAGCAATTTTAATCTGGTATTAATAGTATTAAGTGAGAAGTTAGCATTATATATTTGGTACAGTATAGTTAAAGCTAAAAATAATAATAATAATAATAAAAATAAACTATATGTGTTATATTTATTAAAGATATTAACTATTGTATTAATTTTTTCCTCATTAATTTTTAAATATTTTCTTTGATTGTTATGTTTACAATTTCGAATACCTTGAAAGTTAGTAGGAATATTTCTATGCAAAGGTCACGAACATGATAGTCATCTATCATCAACTGAGATCAACTTACCATTCTCTATAGGTACCTAACCTCAACAACTTCCTTATGACTTAATTAACCATCTGCATGTCCGCGGGGAAGGCAGTGCCCTAGCCAGGGTTAGGATTTGGGGAGGTGAAGTGTATAGGTACAGTACTATACACCCAATACCCTTCGGGAAGGCTGATTAAGACACTGGTTTTAATAAGTAACAATCTGGATGATTGTAGAAAAACTAACTGTATTTTTGTAACGCGTGACAAACGGATGGTTAACTAGGACACTTTGAATAAAAAGATCCTTAGTTGGTTTCCGATATAAGTGTTTACTTATCAAGTTGTTCTATTGATTGTTAACCTCTTAGAAATACCTTGAACTATTAAAATATTGGCCTCTTGAAATATTTTTCAGTCTACTAGATTTTAGTAGTTCGGTACCATGAGTGCATATAAACCGCGTATAGGTACATGAGAGGAACTGTAATGAATATAGGTGCAATGTGCATCCATAGTACATATCATCAAGTTCTAATTAACACATACAATTTAAACTCGGTAGTATGATTGGACGTAAATTTTAGAAATAACAACTAATAAGTATTAAAGATTGATCTGTATCTGTAATCTGTATGCATTGTTTCCGAATTACAAACATGATTTTTTTATTTTTTGCACTTTTATGAATTACTGAATACTTTGGAAGTTAAGACACTTCCTCATTAAAGCAAAAGAACTTTTAAATATATAAGTACATAAATGGGTTATCACCTAAATTCTGTGCTCGTCCAACACAAAAATTAAAGTTATTATTATTTTTTGATCCCAGAAACGTTATGTGGCATGATGATAATTACATTTTATTTTTATATGACACCTAAAAAACGATCCTCAGCACCAGAAGTTGAAGTATTACTATTTTCAATATTTTTTAAATGAAATAATCCAAAAAATGTTTACACAATATTTTCTACAATAAAATATTATAATTTATTATTTCGACATAACTTTTTGCTGTGTGATAGGTAATTTTTCAAGTCGCAATGTTTTTTTTTTGTTATGTGATAAACTTAAAGTGTCCAGATGAAAATTTAACCATCTAATATATCTCAAATTACATACTTATTGTTAATTATTATTAGGCATAGAAAAGTTGAACTATGAACTATAATATCTTATATGGAATTCCACAATGTACAATTGGGTTTATATTGTTTTTAATATTACATAATACACGCTTTTGATTAACAAAACTATTGGCATCTATGGCCATATCACGTGTGTTTGTTTAGAAACACGTGAGCAAGTTGGGGCAAGGATTCGTCACTAAGAACCTAGGTGGTCACCCATCCAGGAGCTATTAACGCCAGGCGATGTTTAACCACGGCAAACAACCGCGCCACACCAGGCCCCAAAATACACTTTTGTGTATATTTGCTATTTCATTCTAAATAGAATTGTTATTTTTAGTATTCTTACATTCGACTATTGTGTGCATATTATACCAGGCTAGAGGCATTTTTTTTTTGCAATGCGTCAACTGCATAACCTGGTTTCACTGTTAGGTTTGAAAAAAATGATGTAAATAGGACGAGGATTTGCAAATCATACATTTTAGTTCACTGGTTAATTTACTTCGGTACCCTAAACATTATAATAAACTGATGTATTAATTGCTCTAGAAATACAATTATTTTATTGTAATCTATTAATACATTTATTATAAAATTAAGAGTACCATAGTAAATAAACAAGTGAATCAAATTGTATAATCCACTATAAAATTCCATTTAAAAGTATAGTTGTCATTTTTGAAAAAAATGTTGATTTTGATGTTAGTAAACTGCTTGCTGAGAAATTTTAAAATTGTCCCACAAAAATTTGCCATTGAAAATTGAAAAAAATGTCTGTGTTATAATTTGTTAAATTTTTACTGACTGTTTGATTTTTTTTTTTTATCATATTTGTACACATAATTTGATAAATTTCTAACAATCTGAATCAATTGTTATTTTCATAAAATTATATAATAAAGGATCGAATGATATTTTTCAAAAATAGAATAAAATAAGGAAAACATAAAACAATTACTCTTATCTTTAGGTGTGCCCGTCTATACTACGATTTCATATTTAGCATTTCGTTAATTAAATTTAACGATGCCGTCACTATGATTTTATCTCGGGTTTCATATTTAACATCTCGTAGAATTAAACTTGACGATGCCGAATTTCCGAGAAGTCTAGGAGTTTGGCCTTCGACAAGTTCGACACAGCTATTGAGGTCTTACACAACATAACTGGTTGGCGAAATCGTACGCCCCAGGGACACTTACGTACGTCGTACATCTACGTGTATATGCGGTTTTATGTGTTTTAGCGGGACGTCCATAGCAGAACATCATTGTTCGGTATATCAGATTTTGGTTCATTCGCCATATAATTACTGCGTGAGCGCTGTGTTTAATCATTTCGAAACCCATTCGAAAGTTATGTATTTGAGCCAACGACGAGACGCACAAAAAAATAGTTTGACGTTGAACCGCTGACATAATGGATCTCAAAGCGCACACCGTACTACTATTATGAGTAACTCTAACTTCTTATACGTTACTTTTCGAGTAAACCATGATGACATCGGACTGCCGACATAATAAATCTCTGCGCGCACGCCGTTCTATTGCGAGTTACTCGAGTTTGTTATACGTTTCATATTCGCCGATCACCTCCATACACAAATAAAAGAACAAATTAATTATAAGCACTTTTATTAAACACTTTGACGTCCAGTGGCGATCGAGTCACACGATCGCCACCTGGCTCTGACACTGGTGGTCAGTGGTAATCGAGTCACACGACTCTCGCTAACTGACCCCTTTTCTGTCTTCACATATTCCTTAAATATAAATTTTACAATCGAAACAGCATCGGTAATATCGATATTAAGTTTGACCTAGTTAGATTATACTTACTGACTATGCTTAAAGTTATACTAATTTATTTACTTGTAATATTTTCGGCTACGATACGTGCTCCCCGTTTTTCTGTCACTTTTTTTTTTTGTTTTTCTCGATTTGTTTGAAAACTGTTGGAAAATGTTTATATTACACCAAGGATATTCACTTTTACATCGGAAACCACCCCCAGAGTTTGAAATTGAAGCATTAGTTCAACTAGATATGCTGTACACAGACACAAAAAATAAAAACACACATCATTGTAAAATCAATAAATTCATCATTCCGTTCAGAGTCTAAAAAGATTCACTACCATACTATATTTGGCAAGATTTCAGTAGTGAAACTGACTATTGCAACAGACATGTCTGACATGAAATTTTTATACTTATAAAAACCCATACAATAACTCATTTAGTCCACAATACGTATTCCAGATTTTTTTATCACTTAAATTAAAATTTTTTTATTACTATAATAAAATTAATATACAAATAAATTCGACATCTAAAATAACTGAAATAAACAAAAAAAAACCAAAATAAATTGGTTTATTTGGAATAAGAATGGCGTGAATTTAACTTATATTTATAAACATTAAATTTCTATCTCGTACCTATATTTAAAAAGAAGTATTTGCTTTAAAACCCTAGCCCTACTTATTATAATTGTCATGACCTTATGATTAACAATATTATTATGCTACAAAGATGTGTTTAATGAGATTGTGGTGGCACATGATTGGCATATTGCAGGTGGCTTTTGACGTAGATAATTAATTAATTATAATAAATAATAAATTTGTAATTAATTATTAGTTTCGTATTCGTAGAAAACTTTTGACTTGGAATTTTACAAACTAGCTGTCGCCCGACATGGGTGGTACGGAAAATTAATGTGTACACTATATAACTTAATTTTAACTTTAAAAATCAGTACCTAACCACATTTATTTAAATCAACATTTTTATTAAATAGTTCATAAAGAAATATATTTTAGTAAAAATACGCATGTATTTCTTATTAATCTTATTTATTAATCTAATTATCTTCCATATTTTAATTACAATTTAAATTCAATATTTACATCATTTTCTTCTATGATTATAATACCTATTCTTAAAAAAGGATCCATAACGAATCATAAGATGCGGAAATAAAATGTATACATCGTATAACTTTAAAAGCAGTAATCATACTTATTTTAATAAACATTATTATTTAATAGTTCATAAAACAATATATTTTAGTAAAAATACGCATGTACTTCTAACATTTAAACACTATCTTGATCGATAATCAAATAAATAAATTTAAAAAAAAAAATAATTAAAATAATACCAAGGTACTTTATTTTGTTATACATAATATTAATTTAAAGTTATGCATTATTTCGGTATAGTTATCTCATTTCATTATTGCCCGATGTCCTGCAATGAACAGATTGTATACAAGGGCATCGTTGATATAAAAGTAGTATTATAATATATACCTAGGTATCTATGGATTTCTCTTATTGATTTAGTACAATATAGGTAATCCATGGCGATTGTCAAAGTCGTTGCGGAGGACGCAGTCTATTAAAGATTCTAACATTTCAATTAGATAGCAAAGTAGACATGAACGGAAAACATCCTGCTTTCCGTTTAATCTTTTTTTTTTCATAAATCACATTATTTTTAGACTACAATTCAGAAATATCTGATGCGTTTCCATTTCAGCGTCGGAGTGCATACACGTCGCGGACTCTAACAAAGCCCAAAATAATTGATATTTAAGGTAAGTTTGTTTTAATACCAATTTTTTTGCGGCTCAATATTATAAAAGAATTGAGGTACACGTTCGTACACTTTTACAATAGTGATGTTTGCAAAGAGTTCTTCACCTATGCATTGAAACTAAAAACTACAATAGGTACTTTAAACGTTTAAACATACTTTATATTGTGACTTTTTCAAATATAATAAAATATTCCCTTGAACCCAAAAAGTCAGACTTATTATGGTCTTTTACAATTTTTTAAGTAAATGCAAGACTGTCATATTTTGATATGTTATTGCGTACAGAAATTGATTTTCAGACATACCAAAATATGGCAGTATTGAATTTAAGCTATGTTTATTTTTGTGTCATATATCCAATTATGGCAGTATTGAACTTTAAATTATTAATGAATAATAAAATATTATTAACTGTTAGTTTTTTTGAAATTTGATTAAAATTGTTGTGTTATAATTTATAATTGTGCAGGTAATATATATAAGGATGAAAATTAATCATTTAATAGTTGTAGGTATGTAATCAATATCCTTAAAAATAATTTTCTATAAAACACCAAATAAAAAATAAAATACTACTTGTCTTTAAGCCAATAAGCTTTATTTTTATGTACCAAAGTAACAAATAATATGACAAATTAAAAAAATATATATATTCTAAACTGATAATGACTATAAAATTATCAAATGCTTTTGAACAACAAGAGTACACAAGACTATACGATAACATTATGTACGAATTTGAATAATTTATTATTATTTTAATAATATAGGTAATACTTGTTTGAAATACAATGTAAAAAAAAGTTACTCATTATAATTATCATGGCCTTATGTTTAATAATATTATGGTACCTATGGCTTTGAAAATAAATAAATAATAAGTCTAATTTTATTATATAAATTAATCACAATCTTCATAGTTTATTATTATTATTATTATTTTATTAGTATTTGTTATAAGTATTATCAATTTCAGATATTTTTAAGTTTTTATAAAAATGATAAGTATCTGAAATAAGTTTTGCTTCGCACGATAAAATTAAATCTTTTTTATTTATAAGATTCCAGGCTTTTCAATAAATGCAAATTTCATATGTAATGTATGTTTGATAATTTTATTTTTGAATTTCTATTTTTCTTTAAAACTATAATTTCTTGATAATTTGCTTGCCCATAAGTTGTTTAAATTGTTGTAAAAACAATTTATCTGGGAATTCTTTTTTAACTTTAATTAATTTAATATCTCTCTATAAAACCATTTGACCGATAGTATTTTTATTAATGATGTTACAAAAATCTTTACTATGACACCTTGTTCTAGTTAAAATGTTATTAAATTCTGATTTTAGACCTTTCTTATGATGTTCCTGAGCTTTTATTTTCCTTCCAGTCCTTGTCCTTAATACTATCATCAAAATCTTCATTATCTAAATCTGTAAACAGAATACAAACTGTGTTATAACATAAAGTTCATATAAACACGAGATCAAGATAAAATTATTATTTACTATTAGAGTCAGTTATTTTATCACACTAAGTTTTCAGTAGCACCTATACTAGCTCAATGAAATTTCGTGAACTTTAATTTGATTTGTTTGAATGTGTCATGCGTGGTTTTCAATGGTAAATCGTCTAAAAAAATATTATAATAATATAGCTTGTAAAAAATTACAACTTTGTAGCTGCTAAGTAGGTATTAATTAAATACCTAATTAATAGAATTAATAGATTAATAGAATTAATTACATTCGGTATTTATTAGGGTATATAATATTATATACAATATATACAATAAGCCAACAACTGAAAATTAAATAAAATTTTTACAGATTTATAGGTAAACAATTTTATAATTATTTTATATATTTCTTTTTTTTATTGAGCATATTCACATCGACAACAAAGGCCATTAGTTACACTTATTTACAATAATGATAAAATATAATTTGTAGGTACTGATACAATGGTAAGTTATTTAATTAGTATAAAACATTTTTTTTTTTTACGTAGGCACTTAATTCAATAATTTATTAAAATTACATTTATTATTTTTTTCCTAAAAAAAAACACAATATAACAAAAATTTATAAATAATAAATTGGAATAATATTTTTAAATTATCGAAGTAAAATAAATAAACATTAATATAAGTAATTATAATTAATCTTTACGTTATTAAAATAAAAACGATCCGGTAGGTAACCGATTTCTAGTAGTTGTGGTTAGTGAACTAGTGAAGAAATAATAAGATCTTGAATAAAATATTCAAAAAATAAATAAATTAACACATTATAACTAGGTAAGGAAGATAAAAATTAAAAATTAATCGGATTATTTTAGATGTATAATACCTGTTATGCATAAAAGAAGCATGATCGTAATCAATAATTAAACAAAAATAGGCTAAGAAAAATAATATATTATAATATTATAATTTAAATTTAAAATTCAAATATTTTTTGGTTATTGTTATATCACTTATTTTTGTGATAAAGATTGACAAATTTGTAAGGAATCTTGTATATAATTTTCAAATCTTAGATTTAAAAAGAAAATTTTTATGAATTTCTAACTTAAAACAACTTTTGAATTTTTGTGATTTTTACGTATTTTGTCAAAATTCAAAACCTGAATGCTTATAAAAAAAATTTTGACTATGAATTTATTTTATTTTTCAACTGCTATCGTAACAATATGTTAAGAGCCTTGTATTAAATTTTCAAGATTTTCTAACCAAAAAATAAATTTTTATCGATATTAATTTAAAAAAAACTAATAATGATCGAAAATTGCACATACCTATGAATAGTTCAACTTAAGTCAAACATTTTTGAAAATTTTATGGTGGTTAGAATATACTTATATAAACATTCGGTGAAAATTTCATGTATCAATGGTCATTTGTTTTAAAGTTACATCAAAACTCAAAATCGATTTTGTCGAAAACCGATTGTGCGTAAAATTCCCGTTTTCCCTTAATTTTTAGTTTGTTTATCCCGATTATTTACAAAAATATTAAGAATATTTCGACCACCATAGTATCAACTAGATTCATTTCTGATCGAATAACGTACTGAAGTCAAAAATCGAAGCTCTTTTACTGCCCCAAAACGTGATGACAGACACAAACGAATTTTTGTCAATATTTGAACTTCAAATGCTAATAAAAACAAATTGTGCCTAGGTATTCTTATGATTTTTTAATCACTATAAGAATAACCTATGAGAAAATTTTTATTAAAATTTCAAGTATTTTGATCAGGCCAAATAAAATTTATCAACATTTAAAAAAAAATGTTCAGTAAAATAAAAAATTTCAGTGTAAAGAAAATGCCAATCTAAATAACTGGTAAAATTTTCAAGTATCTACGACTTATACTTCTTGAATGATCACAAATATGTAAAATCGTTTGAGGATGAATCGTTATCGTTACGCTATTTCGTAAAAATTTAAAATTCAAACACACTTAAAATTTTTCCTATAATGATGATTCGAGTTTTCTCTATAGCTACTTGAAGGAAAACTTATGGAATACTTGGTGTTGTATTTTTAATCCTATTAGTTATAAACACAAAAGATTTTATGATTTTTCAACTTTAAAATTACTTGCAAATTTTCGCATTTTCGACAGATTTCGTAAAAATTTGAACTATAAAAGCTTATAAAAAAAAATTGTGCCTATGTATTCTTATAATTTTTTAATCACTATAAGAATAACTTATGAGAAACTTTGTATTCAATTTTCAAGTTTTATTTTCAGAAAAATCTAAAATTTCAGTAGTCTATAAATAACTCTAAAATTAAACTGTATATAGATTACACTAACATAAACATTTGGTGAAAATTTCAAGTATTTACAGTGATTAGTTTTTGAATTACAACCATATAAAAAAAATCAATTTGGTCGAAAACTGGTTTTGCGTAAAAATTCCGCAAAAATTCTGTCATTTTTTTGTTGTTTTTCTCGATTTTTTTGAAAACTGTTGGATATTTACTTTTACATCGGAAACCTCCAACGTTTGAAGTTGAAGCATTATTTCGACTAGTTATGCTGTACAGACAAAAAAAAAAAAACACACACACACATCATTGTAAAATCAATACATTCATCAATTCGTTCAGAATCTAAAATGAATAGGTCAGAAAATATTGTTGAATATTTTATTGAAATTTCAGAGATGGTATTCGTCAGTGAAGATTTGCCAACTAAATATCATATTCGTTGTGAAGCCTGTGTGAAATGTATTAACAATGTTTCAAAGATGAAGTTTTTTAGTAGATTCAGATATTGGGTAAGTAATTTTCTATTTTTCAGTAGGTTTATTTTTATTTTATTAATTTATTAATTGATCAGGGGATAGATTACTTGCAATTTTTAAATTATTCGTTTCTAACCACTGGTATAACACTATTCAAGTTATCAATAAAATCGTGATAAAAATTAGGAAATTGATCAGGTATAATAATTAAAATTTTTTTTTTTAATAGTTTCCTCAATGATATTTAAATATTTTTCCAATTATCAGGTACGATGACCTGTAGGTACTATAGGGACTGGGAGTGTGAGAGTGGGGGCATAGAAGGATAAAGAGATAGGGGGGGAGAGAGAGAGAGAGAGAGATAGTGTGAGGTAAGGTTAGATTAGGTTAGGTAGGGCAGGGTAGGTACTATAGTGACTTGTAAAGAGAGGGCGAGAGAAGGATAGTGTGAGAGGAAGTGAGCGAGGTAGATAGGATGAAGGATAAGGAGATAAAGTGAATGAGAGGGTGCAAGTGTGAGAAAAACGGGTAGAGGGGGAATGTAAGACGAATGAGTGTGAGAGAGATTGGTGAGGGGGATGATGTGAAAGTGATAGGGTGAGAGAGAGGTAGTGTCAAAGGGAGATGATAAGGTTAGGTGGGGGAACAGAACAAAAAGCGAGAGAGAATTGTGAGAGGTTGTGAGAGACATTGAGATAGGTGAAGGGGAGGGCGTGGTAGGGATAGGAAGAAAGAGGGGTAATGGCAGAGAGAGAGGATTAGGTTAGGTGGGGGGAAGGGGGATAGTTAGGTAGAATAGTTATGTTAACAATTCTGAATATGTAGGAAAGGATCTTAAATTGCAAAGGTCACTCGACCCTTTGAGTGATACTACCAGGTTAGGTAAGGTTTACAACCTTCGACTTATGGGATAGAATAAAAAGAGAAGGTTGGTTAGGCCGATTAAGAGGATGCCAGTGGAATTTTTTTTCTCCGACTCATGTGCAATATATCAAATTTTTTGTTCACAATAATCCTAATAATTTCTAAAATTAGAGAAAAATGAATGGTTAGATTTTTATCTAGGGCATATCATAGGCTTATTGTACTTTAATTATTAAGTGAGTTATGAGTATTTTAAAGTATTCATAACTCGCTTCAAATATAGCCTATAAGATGCTCTAGGTATTAATCATAAGTATCTTAAAATTTTAAAAGAGGCCATTTCACTCTAATTTTTAGAAATTATTATGATTATAGTGAACATAATATTTGCTATGTTGTGCGTGGGTCAGAGAGAAAATAAAGAAATGCACTGACATCCTCTTAAGTGTTATCAAGTAAAAAAAGCTCTTGATTGTTGATTGTTTACATTATTATAAGTCTTGTAAAAAGTATGACTTATACATATTTTGTTAAAATCAATCAAATTAATATCATCTTTAAAAAAACAAATTTCATTTTTATACATGAATTTGCTATTTCGTTAAACATATTATAGTTAATAGTCTAATTATGAAAAGTTATAAGGCGCATGATTGGAAGTAAAAGTTATAATTAATAAAAAACTGTAGAGCTAGGACTTTTATGTACTTATTAATTATTCATTAAATATACCCAGTTTAATATGCCTTAAAAAAATTACATTCTTTTATTATACGTTAAAAATCACTTAATTAAATATTTTATGCATTTATTATATGTTTATATATATATATATTGTGTGTCCCACAAAACAGGGTAGGTACACTTTATCACTCATTACCCTTTAATTATACCCTGTAATCAATCATAAATTCCTATATGACTTAAAATTCTTTTAACTCAAATATTTTAGTGGTATCCATACAACTTGGTTTTGTTGTTTTTGTGATTGGAGTAGACTTCCACTTTTTGTTTCCCATGAGTATTTATTTTTTTTTGAACATTTTTTTATTTAATTTGTGTCCTTTTTTTACTATTTGTGGAATTTCATTCCTTATTTCGTTTAGTTCCTTTAATAATTTTTATATGTTGTAAGGCTTGCTTAATTTGTATTTTTACTATTTTTATAATATGATTATATTATTATAATATGATTTTATTCTTCTAACATGAATGATGTTTTCAGTTAGTTTATTACCAAAGATTAATTTTACTTTATAATTTAATTCTGATATTTATTTATTATTTTTAAATTATTTTAAATTGGCCTCTGTATTTTTGTGCTAATTTAGGCGTTTTGCCTATTTGTGAAAATGGAAATTTTATTAATTCTTGGTCACCTGGATTAAAGCTTACTATTCCGTTACTTTTGTCTAAATAATTTTTTTGATTAATTTGTGCCCTTTTTTACTATTTGTGGAATTTCATTCCTTATTTCGTTTAGTTCCTTTAATATTTTTATATGTTATAAGGCATGCTTTTTCTGGTATTAGTATAATATCTATTTGAAAATAAGGTTCAAAATCATGCATTAGGAAAAAAAAATGCTATAATTGGTATAATATGGTGTGTATTGTTGATAATATAATATGTTATTTATTATGACATATTGTCGTGATTTCCTTAATATGTTTTTATTTATATTTTCTTTGAGTTCATTAATAGCTTTTGTTGTAAATGCAAAATTGATCTTTGGAATTTGATGGATTTATGTCGTACATTCGTACCTAATTAAGTGATTTGTCAATTCCAATTTTTTATCGTTTATATTTATGTTATTGTTTTATAGCCCGCCTGATACTCTCTAGACATTTATTTTTTTATCATTATTTTTTTTCTTTTGTACCTATTTAAATCAGAATTATTTGTTAAAAGTGGGCTATGAATTATATTCCCCATAATCTGCTATAGATTATGTTTTATTTATTATTAGTCATCGTTTGGACTATAAGCTTAATTTTATTTGAATCTAAACATCTCTGTGTTTAATTCTTTTATAAAAAATGTGTTAATCTACTTTGGAATCTTTGGATTATATTTTATTTATTATAAGTCATCGTTTGGACTATATATTTTAATTTTATTTAAATCTAAACATCTGTAGGTTTAATTCTTATATAAAAATGTTTTAATCTTCTTTGGATTATATTTTATTTATAATTATTCAACGCTTTGACAATGATTTTAATTTTATTTGTTATTATATTAATATATTTATTTGATCTTTATTTATTATTAGTCATCATTTGGACTCTAATATAGTTATAATATATTTTTATTTTATTTGAATCTAAACATCTCTGTGTTTAATTCTTTTATAAAAAATATGTTAATATTTGGATTATATTTTATTTATTATTAGTCATCATTTGGACTATAATATAGTTATAATATATTTTTATTTTATTTGAATCTAAACACCTCTGTATTTAATTCATTTATAAAAAATGTATTAATCTTCTTTGGATTATATTTTATTTATTATAAGCCATTATTTGGACTATATATTTTAATTTTATTTGAATCTAAACATCCCTGTGTTTATTTATTTATTTTTTAATGTGTTAATCTTCTTTGGATTATATTTTATTTATTATTATTCAACGCTTTGACTATAATTTTAATTTTATTTGTTATTATATTAATATATTTTTTTGATCTTTATTTATTATTAGTCATCATTTGGACTATAATATAGTTATAATATATTTTTATTTTATTTGAATCTAAACATATCTATATTTAATTCTTTTATTAAAATTGTATTAATCTTCTTTGGATTATATTTTATTTATTATTAGTCATCATTTGGACTATATTATAGTTATAATATATTTTTATTTTATTTGAATCTAAACATCTCTGTGTTTAATTCATTTATAAAAAATATTTTAATTTTCTTTGGATTATATTTTATTTATTATTAGTCGTCGTTTGGACTATAATTTTAATTTTATTTGAATCTTAACAACTATGACGTGTTTAATTAATTTATAAGAAATATGTTAAACATTTCTGGATTATATTTTATTTATTATTAGTCATCTTTAGACTATAACTTTAATTTTATTTGAATCTAAACATCTCTATATTTAATTATTTTATTAAAATTGTATTAATCTTCTTTGGATTATATTTTATTTATTATTAGACGTCGTTTGGACTATAATATAGTTATAATATATTTTTATTTTATTTGAATCTAAACATCTCTATATTTAATTATTTTATTAAAATTGTATTAATCTTCTTTGGATTATATTTTATTTATTATTAGTCATCGTTTGGACTATATTATAGTTATAATATATTTTTATTTTATTTGAATCTAAACATCTCTGTGTTTAATTCTTTTTTAAAAAATATGTTAATATTTGGATTATTTTTTATTTATTATTAGTCATCATTTGGACTATAACTTTAATTTTATTTGAATCTAAACATCTCTGTGTTTAATTCTTTTATAAAAACTATGTTAATATTTGGATTATATTTTATTTATTATTAGTCATCATTTGGACTATATATTTTAATTTTATTTGAATCTAAACATCCCTGTGTTTATTTTTTTTTTTTTTAATGTGTTAATCTTCTTTGGATTATATTTTATTTATTATTATTCAACGCTTTGACAATGATTTTAATTTTATTTGTTATTATATTAATATATTTATTTGATCTTTATTTATTATTAGTCATCATTTGGACTCTAATATAGTTATAATATATTTTTATTTTATTTGAATCTAAACATCTCTGTGTTTAATTCTTTTATAAAAAATATGTTAATATTTGGATTATATTTTATTTATTATTAGTCATCATTTGGACTATAATATAGTTATAATATATTTTTATTTTATTTGAATCTAAACATCCCTGTGTTTATTTATTTATTTTTTAATGTGTTAATCTTCTTTGGATTATATTTTATTTATTATTATTCAACGCTTTGACTATAATTTTAATTTTATTTGATATTATATTAATATATTATATTAATATATTTTTTTGATCTTTATTTATTATTAGTCATCATTTGGACTATAATATAGTTATAATATATTTTTATTTTATTTGAATCTTAACATCTCTGTGTTTAATTCATTTATAAAAAATGTTTTAATTTTCTTTGGATTATATTTTATTTATTATTAGTCGTCATTTGGACTATAACTTTAATTTTATTTGAATCTAAACATCTCTGTGTTTAATTATTTTATAAAAATTGTATTAATCTTCTTTGGATTATATTTTATTTATTATTAGTCGTTTGGACTATATATTTTAATTTTATTTGAATCTAAACATCCCTGTGTTTAATTTATTTTTTAAAAATGTGTTAATTTTCTTTGGATTATATTTTATTTATTATTATTCAACTCTTTGACTATAATTTTAATTTTATTTGATATTATTTTAATATATTTATTTGATCTTTATATATTATTAGTCATCATTTAGACTATAATATAGTTATAATATATTTTTATTTTATTTGAATCTAAACATCTCTGTGTTGAATTCATTTATAAAAAATGTTTTAATTTTCTTTGGATTATATTTTATTTATTATTAGTCGTCGTTTGGACTATAAGTTTAGTTTTATCTGAATCTAAACATCTCTGTGTGATTATTTATATTTTATTTATACTTACTTCTTAGTTTTTTGGTTTGGTCTCCAGTAAATTTGGTGTTTTTTATAGTGTACAATGGCATTATTTAATTTGTAAATCATTGAAAATAAAAAATTTTTTTTGTAGTCCGACATACTAGATTGGTATGAACAGATGAGCCCTTCCTTGTATGAGAATTTCATGATAACAAAAAATGATATTTAAAATAGTAATGTCCATTTAAAAAGAATGAAGAAATACATGACTTATAAAAATTTTAAGTCATATAGGTTTTTATGATTGATTTGTCTAGTTTAATGCCCAACAAACAGAATTAAAGATATTTACAGGTTAATGAGCAATAAAGTGTACCCATTATTTGAGAAATATGATATATTGTATATATTAAAAAAAAAAAAAAATTAAAGAGCTAGGAAAAATTTCATTTTTCTTTCATATTTATAATAATTATATTTTGATCCATAAAAATATTTAACTAAGTGCTAGAATTTTTGATAAACTATCAAATGATGCACTTAAAATATTTAGAATTTTATCCCATAAGTTTTTAATTATGCTGTGTACTACTTCTAAACTAGAAATAAGCATACAATAAAGCTTACAAAAAAGAAAAAAATATATAAAATGCATAAAAAGTCTTTGCTCTAGAAAACATAAAACGTTTTAAAATAAAAATTTGAAATAGTAATTTGTCCACATAAAAGAAAAACAACTTTTGAAGGTGATTAAGAGTTAAAAAAATTTCATTATGAAATTGAAAGCAACTTATATTACTAGTTTTTTAAAATTAATCCAAATCTCTAATACTAGAAAGAAGAAATAAGATCTGGTGATAGTTCATTTTTCTGAGATCATTATTAAATTATTATTTTAGTTGAGTGTTGGAATCTATACTAGTGTTAATCATACCTATACATTTTTTATCTAGTCTAATGGAATTTTTGAATTTTTGAATTTAAGATTTTAGAAATAAAAAGAAAATTTTTGTTGTTCACGAATGTATTTATTACCTAAGGTATTCAATATTTTAAGTGACATACGTGTTGTTGTTATTATTAGCTATAAAAATAAAAAAACATTCTTGAACTTGATGAAAAATAGAAGAACAAGTACTAATTATCAGATTATCTCATATAATAGATATGGTTTCTATATTATGTTAAAAAAGTGAAGTTTGGACCTAAAGGTCAACACATCGACTGTTGTTGCTAGCTCCCGGATGGGCAACCACCTGGGTTCTTAGTGACGAATCCTCGTCATATTTACATGTGTATAAAACCAAACAGTAAATCAGGTTATACAGTTGATATCTTGAAAACAAAAAAATTGCCTCTGGCCTGGTATATGCACTAGTCCTATACTGTATTTTGGGGTATGGTGTGGCGCGGTAGTTTGCCGTGGTCAAACATCGCCTGGCGTCACTAGCTCCTGGATGGGTGACCACCTGGGTTCTTAGTGACGAATCCTTACCCCACAAACTCACGTGTTTCTAAACAAACACACGCAATATGGATATATAATTGCCGAAGGATTTTTTAAAAAAAAAAAGATATATTATGTAATAATTAAAATAATAAGAAACTAATTGTACATTGTTTAAGTCTATATGAGATATTATACTTCATACTATAAATTTTTAATAATAATAATAATTAACAATAAGTATGTAATTTGAGATATTTTAGATGATTAAATTTTCTTCTGAACACTTGATCTTTGTCACGAAAAATGTACTGACACTGTGATGTAAAGATTACCAATCACACAGCAAAATGTTATGTTGAAATAAAAAATAATAATATTTTATTGTAGAAAAGATTGTGTAAACATTTTTTTAGATCGTATCATTTAAAAAATATTCAAAATCGTAATAATTCAATTTCCGGTGTCTAGAGTCGTTACTCGTTTTTATTAGGTACCATATAAAATTAAAAATAAAAATAAAATTACCATTATGGTATCACCCGACGTGTTTGGGCACAGAAAAGCATGATAACTATAATTTTAGTGTGTTGGAAGGGGAAATAATTTAGATATTACACCATTATTGTAATAATATTACAAAAGTTGTTTTGCTTTAATGAGGGTGTCGCACTCTCATTCTCTTCAACAGGACTTTTGTAAGTCGGAGACAATACAAATCATAAATCTTTAATAATTATTAGTTATTACTTGTACAATTTACATCCAATCATACTTGCGAGTTTAGATGACAATTTTTGATTAGGATAGAATGTACTATGGATGTGTTAACAACACTTCCTCTCACGTATACTCATTTATGCAATCATCGCGGCCAGACACCCGTGGTCATATAAATATGTGCTTAAAGTTATGTACACCAAAAAAAATGGGCATGGCTCTATCCATAATATATTATCTAAGAAGCAGTAGCAACGAAGTCCTAAAAATCTAGTAGGGAGAAAAATATTTCAAGAGGCTCAACATCTTAATAATAAGAGTTATTTCTAAGAGGTTAACAATCAAGAGAACTTGATAAGTAAACACTTATATCGGAAATCAACTAAGGATCTTTTTATTCAAAGTGTCCTAGTTAACCATCCGTTTGTCACGCGTTACCCAAAAAGCATTTATTTTTATACGATCATTTAGATTGATACTTCTTAAACCCAGTGTCGTAGTCAGCCTTCCCGAGGGGTATTGGGTGTATAGTACTGTATACACTTCGCCTCCCAAATCCTAACCCTGGCTACGGCACTGCCTTCCCCGCGGACATGCAGATGGTTAATTAAGTCATTAGGAGGTTTGTTTAGGTTAGGTACCTATGGGCAATGGTAAGTTGAGCTCAAGTGATGATAGATGACTATCATCACTGGTCGTCCCCTTTGCATAGATCTTTTCTTACTAACTAACAAGGTATTCAAAATTGTCAACATAACAAAGAAAAATATTTAAAAATTAACGAGGAAAATATTAATACTACATATTTTATACTAAACTGTAATACATACTTTTTTTTTAGATTTTATAATGAATAATTAATACTTAAAATATTATATATATCTGCTTAATAATGTCATAATTTGGATCACGGTTTTAAAGACATACGAGAATTAGTGTTATACTAGTATTTCATATGAACTAATGACGATCAAAAAAAAAAATGAGTCCTCTGATCATAATTTGTTCAATAAACTATATAAAATCTAGTATTTTTAAGTTCACAATTTTCAAACTTTTTTAACCATGTGCATTGTGCAACTAAAAAACATAATTTTATCATGATTTAATTATCCGACATATTTTATTTTATTAATTTTTCTTGAGAATACATAGTGTAGTCTTCATTGTGATTTCCAAGACCATCATTTTTTCCAAATTTTTTTTTTGTTTCTTAAAAATCATTTGCCTGCGGGCGCCAGTACCCCCTTTCCATTTTTATTTTCAAAATATTACTCTAGTTTATTTTTGTGGACACAATTTTTAAACTTTATTAGCCACTTACCACTAAAAAACATAATTTTATCATGATTTAATTATCCGTCATATTTTATTTTATTAATTTTTCATGAGAATACATAGTGCAGACTTCATTGTGTATGTTAAGACCATCATTTTTTCCAAATTTTTTTTTTGTTTCTTAAAAATCATTTGCCTGCGGGCGCCAATACCCCCTTTCCATTTTTATTTTCAAAATATAGATCTAGTTAATTTTTGTGGACACAATTTTTAAACTTTATTAGCCCATTGTCACTAAAAAACATAATTTCATCATGATTGGATTATCCTTCATTTATTTTTCTTGAGAAAACATTGTGCAGTCTTCATTGTGTATGTTAAGACCATCATTTTTTCCAAATTTTTTTTTTGTTTCTTAAAAATCATTTGCCTGCGGGCGCCAATACCCCCTTTCAATTTTTATTTTCAAAATATAG
Source organism: Diuraphis noxia (assembly GCF_037042655.1). Classification (NCBI taxonomy): domain Eukaryota; kingdom Metazoa; phylum Arthropoda; class Insecta; order Hemiptera; family Aphididae; genus Diuraphis; species Diuraphis noxia. The sequence goes on along the minus strand of NW_028301715.1, from coordinate 32,038,946 downwards.
CTCATGTTTATTTTTGGGGTCACAATTTTCAAAATTTTTAACCACTTGCAACTAAAAACCATAATTTTATGATGAGTTAGTTATTGTTCTTTGATTTTTCTTGAGAATACATAGTGTAGTCTTCATTGTGATTTCCAAGACTATAATTTTTTCCAAATTTTTTTTTTGTTTCTTAAAATTCATTTGCCTGCGGGCGCCAATACCCCCTTACCATTTTTATGTACAAAATATAGGTCTAGTTTATTTTTGTGGACACAATTCTCAAACTTTATTATCCATAACCTAACCTTATTAGCCACTTACCACTAAAAAACATAATTTTATCATGATTTAGTTATCCGACATATTTTATTTTATTAATTTTTCTTGAGAATACATAGTGTAGTCTTCATTGTGATTTCCAAGACCATCATTTTTTCCAAATTTTTTTTTTGTTTCTTAAAAATCATTTGCCTGCGGGCGCCAGTACCCCCTTTCCATTTTTATTTTCAAAATATTACTCTAGTTTATTTTTGTGGACACAATTTTTAAACTTTATTAGCCACTTACCACTAAAAAACATAATTTTATCATGATTTAATTATCCGTCATATTTTATTTTATTAATTTTTCATGAGAATACATAGTGCAGACTTCATTGTGTATGTTAAGACCATCATTTTTTCCAAATTTTTTTTTTGTTTCTTAAAAATCATTTGCCTGCGGGCGCCAATACCCCCTTTCCATTTTTATTTTCAAAATATAGATCTAGTTTATTTTTGTGGACACAATTTTTAAACTTTATTAGCCCATTGTCACTAAAAAACATAATTTCATCATGATTGGATTATCCTTCATTTATTTTTCTTGAGAAAACATTGTGCAGTCTTCATTGTGTATGTTAAGACCATCATTTTTTCCAAATTTTTTTTTTGTTTCTTAAAAATCATTTGCCTGCGGGCGCCAATACCCCCTTTCAATTTTTATTTTCAAAATATAGCTCATGTTTATTTTTGGGGTCACAATTTTCAAAATTTTTAACCACTTGCAACTAAAAACCATAATTTTATGATGAGTTAGTTATTGTTCTTTGATTTTTCTTGAGAATACATAGTGTAGTCTTCATTGTGATTTCCAAGACTATAATTTTTTCCAAATTTTTTTTTTGTTTCTTAAAATTCATTTGCCTGCGGGCGCCAATACCCCCTTACCATTTTTATGTACAAAATATAGGTCTAGTTTATTTTTGTGGACACAATTCTCAAACTTTATTATCCATAACCTAACCTTATTAGCCACTTACCACTAAAAAACATAATTTTATCATGATTTAGTTATCCGACATATTTTATTTTATTAATTTTTCTTGAGAATACATAGTGTAGTCTTCATTGTGATTTCCAAGACCATCATTTTTTCCAAATTTTTTTTTTGTTTCTTAAAAATCATTTGCCTGCGGGCGCCAGTACCCCCTTTCCATTTTTATTTTCAAAATATTACTCTAGTTTATTTTTGTGGACACAATTTTTAAACTTTATTAGCCACTTACCACTAAAAAACATAATTTTATCATGATTTAATTATCCGTCATATTTTATTTTATTAATTTTTCATGAGAATACATAGTGCAGACTTCATTGTGTATGTTAAGACCATCATTTTTTCCAAATTTTTTTTTTGTTTCTTAAAAATCATTTGCCTGCGGGCGCCAATACCCCCTTTCCATTTTTATTTTCAAAATATAGATCTAGTTTATTTTTGTGGACACAATTTTTAAACTTTATTAGCCCATTGTCACTAAAAAACATAATTTCATCATGATTGGATTATCCTTCATTTATTTTTCTTGAGAAAACATTGTGCAGTCTTCATTGTGTATGTTAAGACCATCATTTTTTCCAAATTTTTTTTTTGTTTCTTAAAAATCATTTGCCTGCGGGCGCCAATACCCCCTTTCAATTTTTATTTTCAAAATATAGCTCATGTTTATTTTTGGGGTCACAATTTTCAAAATTTTTAACCACTTGCAACTAAAAACCATAATTTTATGATGAGTTAGTTATTGTTCTTTGATTTTTCTTGAGAATACATAGTGTAGTCTTCATTGTGATTTCCAAGACTATAATTTTTTCCAAATTTTTTTTTTGTTTCTTAAAATTCATTTGCCTGCGGGCGCCAATACCCCCTTACCATTTTTATGTACAAAATATAGGTCTAGTTTATTTTTGTGGACACAATTCTCAAACTTTATTATCCATAACCTAACCTTATTAGCCACTTACCACTAAAAAACATAATTTTATCATGATTTAGTTATCCGACATATTTTATTTTATTAATTTTTCTTGAGAATACATAGTGTAGTCTTCATTGTGATTTCCAAGACCATCATTTTTTCCAAATTTTTTTTTTGTTTCTTAAAAATCATTTGCCTGCGGGCGCCAGTACCCCCTTTCCATTTTTATTTTCAAAATATTACTCTAGTTTATTTTTGTGGACACAATTTTTAAACTTTATTAGCCACTTACCACTAAAAAACATAATTTTATCATGATTTAATTATCCGTCATATTTTATTTTATTAATTTTTCATGAGAATACATAGTGCAGACTTCATTGTGTATGTTAAGACCATCATTTTTTCCAAATTTTTTTTTTGTTTCTTAAAAATCATTTGCCTGCGGGCGCCAATACCCCCTTTCCATTTTTATTTTCAAAATATAGATCTAGTTTATTTTTGTGGACACAATTTTTAAACTTTATTAGCCCATTGTCACTAAAAAACATAATTTCATCATGATTGGATTATCCTTCATTTATTTTTCTTGAGAAAACATTGTGCAGTCTTCATTGTGTATGTTAAGACCATCATTTTTTCCAAATTTTTTTTTTGTTTCTTAAAAATCATTTGCCTGCGGGCGCCAATACCCCCTTTCAATTTTTATTTTCAAAATATAGCTCATGTTTATTTTTGGGGTCACAATTTTCAAAATTTTTAACCACTTGCAACTAAAAACCATAATTTTATGATGAGTTAGTTATTGTTCTTTGATTTTTCTTGAGAATACATAGTGTAGTCTTCATTGTGATTTCCAAGACTATAATTTTTTCCAAATTTTTTTTTTGTTTCTTAAAAATCATTTGCCTGCGGGCGCCATTACCCCCTTTCCATTTTTATTTTCAAAATATTACTCTAGTTTATTTTTGTGGACACAATTTTTAAACTTTTTTAGCCATCTCCACTAAAAAAATATAATTTTATCATGATTTAATTACCCTTCTTTTATTTTTCTTTAGAAATCATAGTGCAGTCTTCATTGTGTATGTTAAGACCATAATTTTTTTTTGATCCTTTAAAATCATTTGCCTGCGGGCGCCAATACCCACTTTCCATTTTTATTTTAAAAATATAGGTCTAGTTTATTTTTGTGGACACAATTTTTAAACTTTTTTAGCCACTTGCCACTAATAAAACATAATTTTATCATGATTTAATTATCCGTCATATTTTATTTTATTAATTATTCTTGAGAATTCATAGTGCAGTCTTCATTGTGATTTCCAAGACCATCATTTTTTCCAAATTTTTTTTTTTTGTTTCTTAAAATTCATTTGCCTGTGGGCGCCAATACCCCCTTACCATTTTTATGTTCAAAATATAGGTCTAGTTTATTTTTGTGGACACAATTCTCAAACTTTATTATCCATAACCTAACCTTATTAGCCACTTACCACTAAAAAACATAATTTTATCATGATTTAGTTATCCGTCATATTTTATTTTATTAATTTTTCATGAGAATACATAGTGCAGACTTCATTGTGTATGTTAAGACCATCATTTTTTCCAAATTTTTTTTTTGTTTCTTAAAAATCGTTTGCCTGCGGGCGCCAATACCCCCTTTCAATTTTTATTTTCAAAATATAGCTCATGTTTATTTTTGGGGTAACAATTTTCAAAATGTTTAACCACTTGCAACTAAAAACCATAATTTTATGATGAGTTAGTTATTGTTCTTTTATTTTTCTTGAGAATACATAGTGTAGTCTTCATTGTGATTTCCAAGACCATCATTTTTTCCAAATTTTTTTTTTGTTTCTGAAAAATCATTTGCCTGCGGGTGCCAATACCCCCTCACCATTTTTATTTTCAAAATATTACTCTAGTTTATTTTTGTGGACACAATTTTTAAACTTTATTAGCCACTTGCCACTAAAAAAACACAATTTTATCATGATTCAATTATCCATCATATTTTATTTTATTAATTATTCTTGAGAATACATAGTGCAGTCTTCATTGTGTATACTAAGACAATAATTTTATCCAAATTTCTTTATTGATCCTTAAAAATCATTTGCCTGCGGGCGCCAATACCCCCTCACCATTTTTATTTTTGAAATATTAATGTAATTTATTTTTGTGGACACAATTATTAAACTTTATTAGCCACTTGCCACTAAAAAACATAATTTCATCATGATTTGATTATCCTTCATTTATTTTTCTTGAGAAAACATTGTGCAGTCTTCATTGTGTATGTTAAGACCATCATTTTTTCCAAATTTTTTTTTGATCCTTAAAAATCATTTGCCTGCGGGCGCCAATACCCCCTTTCAATTTTTATTTTCAAAATATAGCTAATGTTTATTTTTGGGGTCACAATTTTCAAACTTTTTTAACCACTTGCAACTAAAAACATGAGTTAGTTATTGTTCTTTTATTTTTCTTGAGAATACATACTGTAGTCTTCATTGTGCTTCCAAGACTATAAATTTTTCCCATTTTTTTTTTTGTTTCTTGACAATCATTTGCCTGCGGGTGCCAATACCCCCTTTCCATTTTTATTTTCAAAATATTACTCTAGTTTATTTTTGTGGACACAATTTTTAAACTTTTTTAGCCATCTCCACTAAAAAAACATAATTTTATCATGATTTAATTACCCTTCTTTTATTTTTCTTTAGAAATCATAGTGCAGTCTTCATTGTGTATGTTAAGACCATAATTTTTTTTTGATCCTTTAAAATCATTTGCCTGCGGGCGCCAATACCCACTTTCCATTTTTATTTTAAAAATATAGGTCTAGTTTATTTTTGTGGACACAATTATTAAACTTTTTTAGCCACTTGCCACTAATAAAACATAATTTTATCATGATTTAATTATCCGTCATATTTTATTTTATTAATTATTCTTGAGAATTCATAGTGCAGTCTTCATTGTGATTTCCAAGACCATCATTTTTTCCAAATTTTTTTTTTTTGTTTCTTAAAATTCATTTGCCTGTGGGCGCCAATACCCCCTTACCATTTTTATGTTCAAAATATAGGTCTAGTTTATTTTTGTGGACACAATTCTCAAACTTTATTATCCATAACCTAACCTTATTAGCCACTTACCACTAAAAAACATAATTTTATCATGATTTAGTTATCCGTCATCTTTTATTTTATTAATTTTTCATGAGTATACATAGTGCAGACTTCATTGTGTATGTTAAGACCATCATTTTTTCCAAATTTTTTTTTTGTTTCTTAAAAATCATTTGCCTGTGGGCGCCAATACCCCCTTTCCATTTTTATTTTCAAAATATAGATCTAGTTTATTTTTGTGGACACAATTTTTAAACTTTATTAGCCCATTGTCACTAAAAAACATAATTTCATCATGATTGGATTATCCTTCATTTATTTTTCTTGAGAAAACATTGTGCAGTCTTCATTGTGTATGTCAAGACCATCATTTTTTCCAAATTTTTTTTTTGTTTCTTAAAAATCATTTGCCTGCGGGCGCCAATACCCCCTTTCAATTTTTATTTTCAAAATATAGCTCATGTTTATTTTTGGGGTCACAATTTTCAAAATGTTTAACCACTTGCAACTAAAAACCATAATTTTATGATAAGTTAGTTATTGTTCTTTTATTTTTCTTGAGAATACATAGTGTAGTCTTCATTGTGATTTCCAAGACCATCATTTTTTCCAAATTTTTTTTTTGTTTCTGAAAAATCATTTGCCTGCGGGTGCCAATACCCCCTCACCATTTTTATTTTCAAAATATTACTCTAGTTTATTTTTGTGGACACAATTTTTAAACTTTATTAGCCACTTGCCACTAAAAAAACACAACTTTATCATGATTTAATTATCCGTCATATTTTATTTTATTAATTATTCTTGAGAATACATAGTGCAGTCTTCATTGTGTATACTAAGACAATAATTTTATCCAAATTTCTTTATTGATCCTTAAAAATCATTTGCCTGCGGGCGCCAATACCCCCTCACCATTTTTATTTTCAAAATATAGCTAATGTTTATTTTTGGGGTCACAATTTTTAAACTTTTTTAGCCATCTCCACTAAAAAAACATAATTTTATCATGATTTAATTACCCTTCTTTTATTTTTCTTTAGAAATCATAGTGCAGTATTCATTGTGTATGTTAAGACCATAATTTTTTTTTGATCCTTTAAAATCATTTGCCTGCGGGCGCCAATACCCACTTTCCATTTTTATTTTAAAAATATAGGTCTAGTTTATTTTTGTGGACACAATTTTTAAACTTTTTTAGCCACTTGCCACTAATAAAACATAATTTTATCATGATTTAATTATCCGTCATATTTTATTTTATTAATTATTCTTGAAAATTCATAGTGCAGTCTTCATTGTGATTTCCAAGACCATCATTTTTTCCAAATTTATTTTTTTGTTTCTTAAAAATCATTTGCCTGTGGGTGCCAATACCCCCTTACCATTTTTATGTTCAAAATATAGGTCTAGTTTATTTTTGTGGACACAATTCTCAAACTTTATTACCCAAAACCTAACCTTATTAGCCACTTGCCACTAATAAAACATAATTTTATCATGATTTAATTATCCGTCATATTTTATTTTATTAATTTTTTTTTGAGAATTCATAGTGCAGTCTTCATTGTGTATTCTAAGACATTAACTTTATCCAAATTTCTTTATTGATCCTTAAAAATCATTTGCCTGTGGAGGCCAATACCCACTTTCCATTTTTATTTTTAAAATATAGGGTTAATTTTTTTTTGTGGACACAATTCTCAAACTTTTTAACCACTTGCAACTAAAAACATGAGTTAGTTATTGTTCTTTTATTTTTCTTGAGAATACATACTGTAGTCTTCATTGTGCTTCCAAGACTATAATTTTTTCCAAATTTTTTTTTTGTTTCTTAAAAATCATTTGCCTGCGGGCGCCAATACCCCCTTTCCATTTTTATTTTCAAAATATTACTGTAGTTTATTTTTGTGGACACAATTTTTAAACTTTATTAGCCACTTGCCACTAAAAAAACACAATTTTATCATGATTTAATTATCCGTCATATTTTATTTTATTAATTTTTTTTTGAGAATTCATAGTGCAGTCTTCATTGTGTATTCTAAGACATTAACTTTATCCAAATTTCTTTATTGATCCTTATAAATCATTTGCCTGCGGAGGCCAATACCCACTTTCCATTTTCATTTTTAAAATATAGGGTTAATTTTTTTTTTGTGGACACAATTCTCAAACTTTTTAACCACTTGCAACTAAAAACATGAGTTAGTTATTGTTCTTTTATTTTTCTTGAGAATACATACTGTAGTGTTCATTGTGCTTCCAAGACTATAATTTTTTCCAAATTTTTTTTTTGTTTTTTAAAAATCATTTGCCTGCGGGCGCCAATACGCCCTTTCCATTTTTATTTTCAAAATATTACTGTAGTTTATTTTTGTGGACACAATTTTTAAACTTTATTAGCCACTTGCCACTAAAAAAACACAATTTTATCATGATTTAATTATCCGTCATATTTTATTTTATTAATTATTCTTGAGAATACATAGTGCAGTCTTCATTGTGTATACTAAGACAATAATTTTATCCAAATTTCTTTATTGATCCTTAAAAATCATTTGCCTGCGGGCGCCAATACCCCCTCACCATTTTTATTTTTAAAATATTAATGTAATTTATTTTTGTGGACACAATTTTTAAACTTTATTAGCCAATTGCCACTAAAAACATAATTTTAACATGATTTAATTATCCTTCATATTTTATTTCATTATTTGTTCTTTAGAATACATAGTGCAGTTTTCATTGTGTTTTCCAAGACTATAACTTTTTCCAAATTTTTTTTTGATCCTTAAAAATCATTTGCCTGTGGGCGCCAATACCCACTTTCAATTTTTATTTTCAAAATATAGCTAATGTTTATTTTTGGGGTCACAATTTTTAAAATTTTTTTAACCATATGCAACTAAAAACATAATTTTATCATGATTTAATTATCCGTCATATTTTATTTTATTAATTTTTTTTTGAGAATTCATAGTGCAGTCTTCATTGTGTATTCTAATACATTAACTTTATCCAAATTTCTTTATTGATCCTTAAAAATCATTTGCCTGCGGAGGCCAATACCAACTTTCCATTTTTATTTTTAAAATATAGGGTTAATTTTTTTTTTGTGGACACAATTCTCAAACTTTTTAACCACTTGCAACTAAAAACATGTGTTAGTTATTGTTCTTTTATTTTTCTTGAGAATTGTGCTTCCAAGACTATATTTTTTTCCAAATTTTTTTTTTGTTTCTTAAAAATCATTTGCCTGCGGGCGCCAGTACCCCCTTTCCATTTTTATTTTCAAAATATTACTCTAGTTTATTTTTGTGGACACAATTTTTAAACTTTATAAGCCACTTGCCACTAAAAAACATAATTTCATCATGATTTGATTATCCTTCATTTATTTTTCTTGAGAATACATACTGTAGTCTTCATTGTGCTTCCAAGACTATAAATTTTTCCCATTTTTTTTTTTGTTTCTTGAAAATCATTTGACTGCGGGCGCCAATACCCCCTTTCCATTTTTATTTTCAAAATATTACTCTAGTTTATTTTTGTGGACACAATTTTTAAACTTTTTTAGCCATCTCCACTAAAAAAACATAATTTTATCATGATTTAATTACCCTTCTTTTATTTTTTTTTAGAAATCATAGTGCAGTCTTCATTGTGTATGTTAAGACCATAATTTTTTTTTGATCCTTTAAAATCATTTGCCTGCGGGCGCCAATACCCACTTTCCATTTTTATTTTAAAAATATAGTTCTAGTTTATTTTTGTGGACACAATTTTTAAACTTTATTAGCCACTTGCCACTAATAAAACATAATTTTATCATGATTTAATTATCCGTCATATTTTATTTTATTAATTATTCTTGAGAATTCATAGTGCAGTCTTCATTGTGATTTCCAAGACCATCATTTTTTCCAAATTTTTTTTTTTGTTTCTTAAAATTCATTTGCCTGCGGGCGCCAATACCCCCTTACCATTTTTATGTTCAAAATATAGGTCTAGTTTATTTTTGTGGACACAATTCTCAAACTTTATTATCCATAACCTAACCTTATTAGCCACTTACCACTAAAAAACATAATTTTATCATGATTTAGTTATCCGTCATATTTTATTTTATTAATTTTTCTTGAGAGTACATACTGTAGTCTTCATTGTGCTTCCAAGACTATAATTTTTTCCAAATTTTTTTTTGTTTCTTAAAAATCATTTGCCTGCGGGTGCCAATACCCCCTTTCCATTTTTATTTTCAAAATATTACTGTAGTTTATTTTTGTGGACACAATTTTTAAACTTTATTAGCCACTTGCCACTAAAAAAACACAATTTTATCATGATTTAATTATCCGTCATATTTTATTTTATTAATTATTCTTGAGAATACATAGTGCAGTCTTCATTGTGTATACTAAGACAATAATTTTATCCAAATTTCTTTATTGATCCTTAAAAATCATTTGCCTGCGTGCGCCAATACCCCCTCACCATTTTTATTTTTAAAATATTAATGTAATTTATTTTTGTGGACACAATTTTTAAACTTTATTAGCCAATTGCCACTAATAACATAATTTTAACATGATTTAATTATCCTTCATATTTTATTTCATTATTTGTTCTTTAGAATACATAGTGCAGTTTTCATTGTGTTTTCCAAGACTATAACTTTTTCCAAATTTTTTTTTGATCCTTAAAAATCATTTGCCTGCGGTCGCCAATACCCCCTCTCAATTTTTATTTGCAAAATATAGCTAATGTTTATTTTTGGGGTCACAATTTTCAAACTTTTTTAACCATATGCAACTAAAAACATAATTTTATCATGATTTAATTATCCGTCATATTTTATTTTATTAATTTTTTTTTGAGAATTCATAGTGCAGTCTTCATTGTGTATTCTAAGACATTAACTTTATCCAAATTTCTTTATTGATCCTTAAAAATCATTTGCCTGCGGAGGCCAATACCAACTTTCCATTTTTATTTTTAAAATATTGGGTTAATTTTTTTTTTGTGGACACAATTCTCAAACTTTTTAACCACTTGCAACTAAAAACATGAGTTAGTTATTGTTCTTTTATTTTTCTTGAGAATACATACTGTAGTCTTCATTGTGCTTCCAAGACTATATTTTTTTCCAAATTTTTTTTTTGTTTCTTAAAAATCATTTGCCTGCGGGCGCCAATACCCCCTTTCCATTTTTATTTTCAAAATATAGATCTAGTTTATTTTTGTGGACACAATTTTTAAACTTTATTAGCCCATTGTCACTAAAAAACATAATTTCATCATGATTGGATTATCCTTCATTTATTTTTCTTGAGAAAACATTGTGCAGTCTTCATTGTGTATGTTAAGACCATCATTTTTTCCAAATTTTTTTTTTGTTTCTTAAAAATCATTTGCCTGCGGGCGCCAATCCCCCCTTTCAATTTTTATTTTCAAAATATAGCTCATGTTTATTTTTGGGGTCACAATTTTCAAAATTTTTAACCACTTGCAACTAAAAACCATAATTTTATGATAAGTTAGTTATTGTTCTTTTATTTTTCTTGAGAATACATAGTGTAGTCTTCATTGTGATTTCCAAGACCATCATTTTTTCCAAATTTTTTTTTTGTTTCTGAAAAATCATTTGCCTGCGGGTGCCAATACCCCCTCACCATTTTTATTTTCAAAATATTACTCTAGTTTATTTTTGTGGACACAATTTTTAAACTTTATTAGCCACTTGCCACTAAAAAAACACAACTTTATCATGATTTAATTATCCGTCATATTTTATTTTATTAATTATTCTTGAGAATACATAGTGCAGTCTTCATTGTGTATACTAAGACAATAATTTTATCCAAATTTCTTTATTGATCCTTAAAAATCATTTGCCTGCGGGCGCCAATACCCCCTCACCATTTTTATTTTCAAAATATAGCTAATGTTTATTTTTGGGGTCACAATTTTTAAACTTTTTTAGCCATCTCCACTAAAAAAACATAATTTTATCATGATTTAATTACCCTTCTTTTATTTTTCTTTAGAAATCATAGTGCAGTATTCATTGTGTATGTTAAGACCATAATTTTTTTTTGATCCTTTAAAATCATTTGCCTGCGGGCGCCAATACCCACTTTCCATTTTTATTTTAAAAATATAGGTCTAGTTTATTTTTGTGGACACAATTTTTAAACTTTTTTAGCCACTTGCCACTAATAAAACATAATTTTATCATGATTTAATTATCCGTCATATTTTATTTTATTAATTATTCTTGAAAATTCATAGTGCAGTCTTCATTGTGATTTCCAAGACCATCATTTTTTCCAAATTTATTTTTTTGTTTCTTAAAAATCATTTGCCTGTGGGTGCCAATACCCCCTTACCATTTTTATGTTCAAAATATAGGTCTAGTTTATTTTTGTGGACACAATTCTCAAACTTTATTACCCAAAACCTAACCTTATTAGCCACTTGCCACTAATAAAACATAATTTTATCATGATTTAATTATCCGTCATATTTTATTTTATTAATTTTTTTTTGAGAATTCATAGTGCAGTCTTCATTGTGTATTCTAAGACATTAACTTTATCCAAATTTCTTTATTGATCCTTAAAAATCATTTGCCTGTGGAGGCCAATACCCACTTTCCATTTTTATTTTTAAAATATAGGGTTAATTTTTTTTTGTGGACACAATTCTCAAACTTTTTAACCACTTGCAACTAAAAACATGAGTTAGTTATTGTTCTTTTATTTTTCTTGAGAATACATACTGTAGTCTTCATTGTGCTTCCAAGACTATAATTTTTTCCAAATTTTTTTTTTGTTTCTTAAAAATCATTTGCCTGCGGGCGCCAATACCCCCTTTCCATTTTTATTTTCAAAATATTACTGTAGTTTATTTTTGTGGACACAATTTTTAAACTTTATTAGCCACTTGCCACTAAAAAAACACAATTTTATCATGATTTAATTATCCGTCATATTTTATTTTATTAATTTTTTTTTGAGAATTCATAGTGCAGTCTTCATTGTGTATTCTAAGACATTAACTTTATCCAAATTTCTTTATTGATCCTTATAAATCATTTGCCTGCGGAGGCCAATACCCACTTTCCATTTTCATTTTTAAAATATAGGGTTAATTTTTTTTTTGTGGACACAATTCTCAAACTTTTTAACCACTTGCAACTAAAAACATGAGTTAGTTATTGTTCTTTTATTTTTCTTGAGAATACATACTGTAGTGTTCATTGTGCTTCCAAGACTATAATTTTTTCCAAATTTTTTTTTTGTTTTTTAAAAATCATTTGCCTGCGGGCGCCAATACGCCCTTTCCATTTTTATTTTCAAAATATTACTGTAGTTTATTTTTGTGGACACAATTTTTAAACTTTATTAGCCACTTGCCACTAAAAAAACACAATTTTATCATGATTTAATTATCCGTCATATTTTATTTTATTAATTATTCTTGAGAATACATAGTGCAGTCTTCATTGTGTATACTAAGACAATAATTTTATCCAAATTTCTTTATTGATCCTTAAAAATCATTTGCCTGCGGGCGCCAATACCCCCTCACCATTTTTATTTTTAAAATATTAATGTAATTTATTTTTGTGGACACAATTTTTAAACTTTATTAGCCAATTGCCACTAAAAACATAATTTTAACATGATTTAATTATCCTTCATATTTTATTTCATTATTTGTTCTTTAGAATACATAGTGCAGTTTTCATTGTGTTTTCCAAGACTATAACTTTTTCCAAATTTTTTTTTGATCCTTAAAAATCATTTGCCTGTGGGCGCCAATACCCACTTTCAATTTTTATTTTCAAAATATAGCTAATGTTTATTTTTGGGGTCACAATTTTTAAAATTTTTTTAACCATATGCAACTAAAAACATAATTTTATCATGATTTAATTATCCGTCATATTTTATTTTATTAATTTTTTTTTGAGAATTCATAGTGCAGTCTTCATTGTGTATTCTAATACATTAACTTTATCCAAATTTCTTTATTGATCCTTAAAAATCATTTGCCTGCGGAGGCCAATACCAACTTTCCATTTTTATTTTTAAAATATAGGGTTAATTTTTTTTTTGTGGACACAATTCTCAAACTTTTTAACCACTTGCAACTAAAAACATGTGTTAGTTATTGTTCTTTTATTTTTCTTGAGAATTGTGCTTCCAAGACTATATTTTTTTCCAAATTTTTTTTTTGTTTCTTAAAAATCATTTGCCTGCGGGCGCCAGTACCCCCTTTCCATTTTTATTTTCAAAATATTACTCTAGTTTATTTTTGTGGACACAATTTTTAAACTTTATAAGCCACTTGCCACTAAAAAACATAATTTCATCATGATTTGATTATCCTTCATTTATTTTTCTTGAGAATACATACTGTAGTCTTCATTGTGCTTCCAAGACTATAAATTTTTCCCATTTTTTTTTTTGTTTCTTGAAAATCATTTGACTGCGGGCGCCAATACCCCCTTTCCATTTTTATTTTCAAAATATTACTCTAGTTTATTTTTGTGGACACAATTTTTAAACTTTTTTAGCCATCTCCACTAAAAAAACATAATTTTATCATGATTTAATTACCCTTCTTTTATTTTTTTTTAGAAATCATAGTGCAGTCTTCATTGTGTATGTTAAGACCATAATTTTTTTTTGATCCTTTAAAATCATTTGCCTGCGGGCGCCAATACCCACTTTCCATTTTTATTTTAAAAATATAGTTCTAGTTTATTTTTGTGGACACAATTTTTAAACTTTATTAGCCACTTGCCACTAATAAAACATAATTTTATCATGATTTAATTATCCGTCATATTTTATTTTATTAATTATTCTTGAGAATTCATAGTGCAGTCTTCATTGTGATTTCCAAGACCATCATTTTTTCCAAATTTTTTTTTTTGTTTCTTAAAATTCATTTGCCTGCGGGCGCCAATACCCCCTTACCATTTTTATGTTCAAAATATAGGTCTAGTTTATTTTTGTGGACACAATTCTCAAACTTTATTATCCATAACCTAACCTTATTAGCCACTTACCACTAAAAAACATAATTTTATCATGATTTAGTTATCCGTCATATTTTATTTTATTAATTTTTCTTGAGAGTACATACTGTAGTCTTCATTGTGCTTCCAAGACTATAATTTTTTCCAAATTTTTTTTTGTTTCTTAAAAATCATTTGCCTGCGGGCGCCAATACCCCCTTTCCATTTTTATTTTCAAAATATTACTGTAGTTTATTTTTGTGGACACAATTTTTAAACTTTATTAGCCACTTGCCACTAAAAAAACACAATTTTATCATGATTTAATTATCCGTCATATTTTATTTTATTAATTATTCTTGAGAATACATAGTGCAGTCTTCATTGTGTATACTAAGACAATAATTTTATCCAAATTTCTTTATTGATCCTTAAAAATCATTTGCCTGCGTGCGCCAATACCCCCTCACCATTTTTATTTTTAAAATATTAATGTAATTTATTTTTGTGGACACAATTTTTAAACTTTATTAGCCAATTGCCACTAATAACATAATTTTAACATGATTTAATTATCCTTCATATTTTATTTCATTATTTGTTCTTTAGAATACATAGTGCAGTTTTCATTGTGTTTTCCAAGACTATAACTTTTTCCAAATTTTTTTTTGATCCTTAAAAATCATTTGCCTGCGGTCGCCAATACCCCCTCTCAATTTTTATTTGCAAAATATAGCTAATGTTTATTTTTGGGGTCACAATTTTCAAACTTTTTTAACCATATGCAACTAAAAACATAATTTTATCATGATTTAATTATCCGTCATATTTTATTTTATTAATTTTTTTTTGAGAATTCATAGTGCAGTCTTCATTGTGTATTCTAAGACATTAACTTTATCCAAATTTCTTTATTGATCCTTAAAAATCATTTGCCTGCGGAGGCCAATACCAACTTTCCATTTTTATTTTTAAAATATTGGGTTAATTTTTTTTTTGTGGACACAATTCTCAAACTTTTTAACCACTTGCAACTAAAAACATGAGTTAGTTATTGTTCTTTTATTTTTCTTGAGAATACATACTGTAGTCTTCATTGTGCTTCCAAGACTATATTTTTTTCCAAATTTTTTTTTTGTTTCTTAAAAATCATTTGCCTGCGGGCGCCAATACCCCCTTTCCATTTTTATTTTCAAAATATAGATCTAGTTTATTTTTGTGGACACAATTTTTAAACTTTATTAGCCCATTGTCACTAAAAAACATAATTTCATCATGATTGGATTATCCTTCATTTATTTTTCTTGAGAAAACATTGTGCAGTCTTCATTGTGTATGTTAAGACCATCATTTTTTCCAAATTTTTTTTTTGTTTCTTAAAAATCATTTGCCTGCGGGCGCCAATCCCCCCTTTCAATTTTTATTTTCAAAATATAGCTCATGTTTATTTTTGGGGTCACAATTTTCAAAATTTTTAACCACTTGCAACTAAAAACATGAGTTAGTTATTGTTCTTTTATTTTTCTTGAGACTACATACTGTAGTGTTCATTGTGCTTCCAAGACTATAAATTTTTCCCATTTTTTTTTTTGTTTCTTGAAAATCATTTGCCTGCGGGCGCCAATACCCCCTTTCCAATTTTATTTTCAAAATATTACTGTAGTTTATTTTTGTGGACACAATTTTTAAACTTTATAAGCCACTTGCCACTAAAAAAACACAATTTTATCATGATTTAATTATCCGTCATATTTTATTTTATTAATTATTCTTGAGCATACATAGTGCAGTCTTCATTGTGTATTCTAAGACAATAATTTTATCCAAATTTCTTTATTGATCCTTAAAAATCATTTGCCTGCGGGCGCCAATACCCCCTTTCCATTTTTATTTTCAAAATATTACTCTAGTTTATTTTTGTGGACACAATTTTTAAACTTTTTTAGCCACTCGCCACAAAAAAAACATAATTTTATCATGTTTTAATTATCCTTCTTTTATTTTTCATTAGAATACATATTGCAGTCTTCATTGATTATGTTAAGACCATAATTTTTTTTTGATCCTTTAAAATCATTTGCCTGCGGGTGCCAATACCCCCTTTCCATTTTTATTTTCAAAATATAGCTATAGTTTATTTTAGTGGACACAATATTTAAACTTTATTAGCCACTTGCCACTTAAAAACATAATATTATCACGAGTTAGTTATCGTTCTTTTATTTTTCTTGAGAATACATATTGCAGTCTTCATTGTGTATGTTAAGACCATAATTTTTTTTTGATCCTTTAAAATCATTTGCCTGCGGGCGCCAATACCCACTTTCCATTTTTATTTTCAAAATATAGTTCTATTTTTTTTTTTTGGTGGACACAATTTTCAAACCTATTAACCACTCATAACTAAAAAATATAATTGTATTAAGAATTAGTTGCCTTTCATTTAATTTTCTTGAGAATACATATTTCAGTCTTCATTCTTTATTCTAAGTACATATTTCTCCCGAATTTATTTTTTGATCCTCAAAAACCATTTGCCTGCGGGCGCTAATACCCCCTTTCCATTTTTATTTTCAAAATATAGTTCTAATTTATTTTGGTGGACACAATTTTCAAACTTATTAACCACTCACAATTAAAAAACATAATTATATCATGATTTCATTATCCTACATATTTTATTTCATTCATTTCGCTTGAGAATACATATTTCAGTCTTCATTCTGTATTCTAAGTACATATTTCTCCCGAATTTATTTTTTGATCCTCAAAAACCATTTGCCTGAGGGCGTCAATATCCCCATTCCATTTTTATTTTAGAAATTTAGCTCTAGTTCATATTTTGTGGACACAACATTCAAAACCTATTAACCACTCGCTACTAAAAATTATAATTTTATTATGAGTTATTTGCCTTTATTTTATTTTTTTTGAGAATACATATTGCAGTTTTTATTGTATATCCCAAGACTATATTTTTTCCGAATTTCTTTTTTGATCCTTAAAAACCATTTGCCTGCGGGTGCCACAACCCCCTTTCAATTTTTATTTTCAAAATATAGCTCTAGTTCATATTTTGTGGACACAATTTTCAAAACCTATTAACCACTCGCTACTAAATAATATAATTTTATTATGAGTTAGTTTTCCTTTATTTATTTTTCTTGAGAATTCATAGTGCAGTCTTCATTGTGTCTTTTCAGACCATAATTTTAAGACCCTAATTTTATCCAAATTAACTCTAAGTTGTTATAAGTTACTTTTCTCGTGTCGACGACGACATCAGACTGCCAACATAATTAATCTCAACGCCCACGCCGTTCTATTGTGAGTTACTAGAAAATGTTATAAGTTACTTTTCTTGTGAAAACGACGACGTCGGACCGCCAACATAATTAAACATTTCTCACATATCAAATAATTACGAGTTACTCGAACTTGTTATACGTTATATATATATATATATATATAATAATATATATAAGTATATATATATACTTGTTATATTATATTCCTGATAACCATGACGACGTTAGACCGATGAAATAATGAAACTCGGCGTGCACATCATATAATTACGAGTAACTCGAGTTGTTAAAAATTACTTTTCTTGTGACGAGGACGACGTCGGACAGCCGACATAATTAATCTCAACGTGTTCGCTGTTCTAATGTGAGTTACTTGAAATTGTTTTATGTTACTTTTCTTGTGACGACGCCGACGTCGGACCGCTAAAATTATATAAACTCGTCGGGCACATTAGATTATAACGAATAACTCTAAGTTGTTATAAGTTACTTTTCTTGTGACGACGACGACATCAGACCGCTAACATAATTAATCTCTATTCGCATGCCGTTCTATTGTGAGTTACTCGAAATTTTTATAAGTTACTTTTCTTGTGACGAGGACGACGTCGGACCGCCAACATAATTAATCTCAACGCGCACATTAAATCATTACGCGAGTTACTCGAACTTGTCATACGTTATTTTTCCTGATTATAATGATGACGTCAAACCGATGAAATAATGAAATTCGGCGTGCCCATCATATTATTACGAGTAACTCGAAAATGTTATAAGATACTTTTCTTGTGACGACGCTGACACCTGACCACAAACATATTTAATCTCAACGCGCACATTAAATCATTACGAGTTACTCGAAATTGTTATAGGTATGTTACTTTTCTTGTGGCAACGACGACGTCGGACCGCCAACATAATTAAACATTTCTCGCATATCAAATAATTACGAGTTACTCGAACTTGTTATACGTTACTATTCTTGTGACGATGACGACGTCGGACCGCCGACATAATTAATCTCAACGCGCACATTAATTAATTACGAGTTACTGGAATTTTTTATATGTTACTTTTCTTGTGACGACGACGACGTCGGACCGCCGACCTAATTAATCTCAACGTTTTCGCCGTTCTATTGTGAGTTATTGAAATTGTTTTATGTCACTTTTCTTGTGACGCTGCTGACATCGGACCGCCAACATAATTAATCTCAACGTGCACATTAAATCATTACGAGTTACTCGAAATTGTTATACGTTACTATTCCTGATAACCATGACGACGTCAGACCGATGAAATAATAAAATTCGGCGTGCACATCATATTATTACGAGTAACTCGAATTGTTATTATAGGTTACTTTTCTTGTGACGACGACGACGTCGGACCGCCGACCTAATTAATCTCAACGTTTTCGCCGTTCTATTGTGAGTTATTGAAATTGTTATATGTTACTTTTCTTGTGACAACGACGACGTCGGACCGCCAACATAATTAAACATTTCTCGCATATCAAATAATTACGAGTTACTCGAACTTGTTATACGTTACTATTCCTGATAACCATGACGACGTCAGACCGATGAAATAATGAAATTCGGCGTGCACATCATATTATTACGAGTAACTCGAATTGTTATAGGTTACTTTTCTTGTGACGACGTCGACATCAGACTTCCAACATAATTAAACACTTTGCGCATATCAAATAATTACGAGTTACTAGAACTTGTCATACGTTAATTTTCCCGATTATCATGATGACTTTAAACCGATGAAATAATAATTTCGCCGTGCACATCATATTATTACGAGTAACTCGAAATGTTATATGTTACTTTTCATGTGACGACGACGAGACCGATGTCAGACCGATGACTACACTATTATACACCATCTTAACCGATAATCAAATAAATTAAATTAAAAGAATATTGCATATTGATAAACATAATTTTAGTTTAATGCTATACATTATTTCATTAAAGTAATCACATTTCATTATTTCAATGAACAAATTGTATACACGGGCATCGTTGATATTTGAGTTGTATTATGATTTATATCTGTGGATTTCTCTTATTGATTTAGTACAATATAATCCATGGCGATTGTCAATGTCGTCGCGGAAGACGCAGTTGATGAAATATTCTAACATTTCAATCGGATAGCAAAGTAGACATGAACGGAAAACATCCTGATTACCGTTTAATCTTTTTTTTTTCATAAATCACATTATTTTTAGACTTCAATTCAACAGTATCTGATGCGTTTCCATTTCAGCGTCGGAGTGCATACACGTCGCGGACTCTAACAAAGCCCAAAATAATTGATATTTAAGGTAAGTTTGTTTTACCAAGGCAATGGACATGCGTATATAACAATATATTATTTATGTATATTATAAATTATATCTTTATAACTTCTGGATAGTGACACGGATTGTAGTTGACTCTTCCATCCTTGAATACCGACACCCACGGCTGTCTCCACTTACCCCTTTCAGTTTCCCTCAAGTTAATTAATATAATAAACATAACATGTATGTATTAAGACACATTCTTTATATATATATATATTTCGACGAAAACAATTCATTGAATACAATTACCTAATATATAATTCATTTTTTAATAAGTAGCATATTTGTTTACACATTTATTTTTTTCTATATTTCGATGAATACAATATAAATTAATACAATTAGGTACATCAAACAAATTAATAATAATATTATATATTTTTTATTAGATACAGGTTTTAAAAATTTTTATATAAGTATATACTCGTATATGAATTTAATAGATACTTATGAAGGTAATACATTATTATTAGACAAATTTAAACTGTAAACACACATTTTTTTTTCACGTTTACATTCTGGTGATACAATATATTTTTATTAATTTCAATATAGGTACATATATATATTTTTTTTACTATAGTGTAAATTACATTCAGCTATCTTACCTTAAAATTTTATATTTGCCTAATTTCAAAATTATATTATATTATCTTTGTGTAGCACTCTACCTCTGACTCTCAACATTTGCCTTGGCTCTCTCTCTCCTCTATAATACAATTTTATTTTAGTAATAATTAATACCTGATCTGCTTCCTTGGTAGTTGTAAACAATTGACTCCTCTATTTGAAACGTATCAATTATTATCATGCCTAATATTAGAATAATTGTAACTTTTGTGAACCTTTTAACAAGTTATTTAAATAACAGAATAAATTAAAACAAAACGATTAATAATTATATGTATAGTATAAAAATGGTAGATTATTAAATATTATTTCATGTCACTGATTAAATTACATCTTTAATATAAGTGTTAAGCATTCTTCGTTGACTGTCGTAGTAATGCTCCGGTGTGTATATCATTCACTTATATGTATATATATAATTATATATATACTTACTATAATATTATGTGCCTATAAATGAAATAATGTCGAATAAGTGTTTTCGTTGTTTACTCATTGACCTATTTATTTAACTAAAATGCAAAACTATTAAAAATACCTACACTATTGTATTAAAATATAACGTCAAGCAATTTTTTATTTTATCTATTTAAATTTTTTTTTTTTTTACAACCGACGAAACTTCGTTAATATTGCTTATCAATAACAAGAAATTAAGTGGTTGCGAAATAATTTATTATACGATGGTCTCTCGACTGTAATATTATTTACTACTTGGTAAATAATTTGGTGTTAGATCCCCAAATTATCATTACATGTTAATATTTTTAATTGTAATTCAATTTATTAATAATAATCAAAAAAATTATCCTAATTTTTTTGATTTTTTATTCAAATATTTTAAATACTTAATCTAATATAGTTATATGTCACATATACACGTACGTTCAATTGATTACAATTTTTTTTTTTTATATACTTAAGTCTTAACTATAATAGTACACACTTTCTATTTGTGATCGATCTCTATATTTTTTTATTTGTTGAACATGTTTTTTTTCAGATTGTTTTTTGCCATTTTTATCAATTTCAATTAAATATGTGACTGGATTTATTTTTCTTAAAATTGTGTAGGGACCCTCATATCTATCCGAAAATGTATTATTTCTTACATTAATCTTTACTAAAACTTTTTCTCCTACAAAAAAATCTCGATCTCTTTTCCCTCTGTCTGCATATATTTTTTGTTTATCAAACGCTTTCTTTAATATACCAGGTAATTTTTCACGGATTGAGTTTAATTTTTGTATTTCTAATCCTAACCGCGGTGAATCTGGTTCACTATAATTTTTTTCGTAAAAATGTTTCTGACTTTTATCTAACTCTAATGATTGCTTATTTTCAGTAAAGGTAAGATCTACACTACCATCGTTAAAATAATCGTTATCTTCAGTATCAAGAAATCCACCTCTAAAAATTTTTATAGCCGATTTTGCGAGTTCTTTTAATTGAACAAGTGTTGATGATTCTTCACAATGTATGTTACAAAATTTAAAAAACCCACTACTTCCGATTTATCTAACAAAAGTATCCACGATACTGTTTTCTGGGATATTATGAATTCAAATTTTCTTTCTATTGGTGTTAGCGTATTAAATTCATCTTTACTTAAACATCTGACTTCGTATAATGTGCACAGAGTACATTTTTTAACTAACTTAGCCGATAAAGGTAATCTTCCAAATTTCGAATTTGCAAAAAAATCTCCCAAATTCTTATCATCAATCTGTCGTAATATGATTATTAAATCCGCTGCATTTATTTCTAAATGAAATTGTTCGTTTAAAAATAATATATTTGATTTTGTTACCTTAGCAATCTGATTATTAATATTTCGTTTAATTTAAAATTTGACATCCATTAAGAATTATTGGGCCAATAACTTCACATAAGATTTACATGACACCCAAAAATAATATCACAACACAAGGGGTGTACCTTAGAATCGAAATTTTTTCCGTAGAGAAAAATAAATTTTATTCCCCCCCAAGAAAAAAATCGGGACTCCAGGGACGGGCGCCTCCACCAACTGTAACGTCCTGTTCATATTAACGAGGTCTCCGGGACTTGACCACGGTGTGTGCTATTATCGTTAGGAATCAAGTTTACCTTAATATGTGAAGCAAGGAACTCAACGTATTTATATATGTGTAACTGTTATTAAATATTTATGTATAATTATTACTACAACATCGAGTCTTATAAATTATAATATATCAAACATCAATTAATAATATATATGTTAGGCATACCTATAAATTATAACTGAGAGTTACCGATCAGGCCATGGTGTGTCTTTGGTGTCGATATCCGATGTGGGTTGAGGTGGTCGTCCGCGGGCCTTCTTCGGGTTGTTGTCCAACTATCGACATCTGACTCTAGCCTGTCTCTCCATCCACCATCGACTCTACTCGTCCGGAGTCCCGGTCGGTCATTAACACGACGTGTGCTAAACGTCGCGTCAGCATAATATATATTGCATACATAATATGTACACCTTGGTATTATTAACACTCAGCATATTAGCCATGCTCAGCGTACGAATTGACGACAATCGTTACAATACCAATTATTTTGCGGATTAATATTATAAAATAATTGAGGTACACGTTCGTACACTTTTACAATGGTGATGTTTGCAAAGAGTTCTTCACCTATGCATTGAAACTAAAAACTACAATAGGTACTTAAAACATACTTTATATTGTGACTTTTTCAAATATAATAAAATATTCCCTTGAATCCAAAAAGTCAGACTTATTATGGCCTTTTACAATTTTTTAAGTAAATGCAAGACTGTCATATTTTGATATGTGGTTGTATTGCATACAGAAATTGATTTTCAGACATACCAAAATATGGCAGTATTGAATTTAAGCTATGTTTATTTTTGTGTCATATAATATCCAATATAGTATATAATATAAAATATTATTGACTGTTAGTTTTTTTGAAATTTGATTAAAATTGTTGTGTTATAATTTATAATTGTACAGGCAATATATATATAAGGATGAAAATTAATCATTTAATAGTTGTAGGTATGTAATCAATATCTTTAAAAATAATTTTATATTAAATTAAATAACACAAAATAAAATACTACTTGTCTTTAAGTCAATAAGCTTATTTTTATGTATCAAAGTAACAAATAATATGACAAATTAAAAAGAGAATATATTCTATACTGATAATGACTATAAAATTATCAAATGCTTTTGAACAACAAGAGTACAAGACTAAAACATTTTTTATTATTATGTTTATTAAATTGAATAATTTATTATTATTTTAATAATATAGGTAATACTTGTTTGAAATACAATGTAAAATAAAAGTTTACTCATTATAATTATCATGGCCTTATGTTTAATAATATTATGCTACCTATGGCTGTAGGCAATATTAGGCTATAGGCTAATTTCATAATGTAATGTATGTTTGATAATTTTATTTTTATTCAAAACTATAATTTCTTGATAATATTTGCTTGCCCATAAGTTGTTTAAATTGCTGTAAAAACAATTTATCAGGGAATTATTTTTTAACTTTAATTAATTTAATATGTCTCTATAAAACCATTTGACCGATAGTATTTTTATTAAAGTTGTTACAAAAATCTTTACTATGACACCTTGTTCTAGTTAAAATGTCATCAAATTCTGATTTTAGACCTTTTTTATGATGTTTCTGAGCTTTTATTTTCCTTCCAGTCCTTGTCTTTAATACTATTATCAAAATTTCAAAATCTTCATTATCTAAATATGTAAACAGAATACAAACTGTGTTATAACATAAAGTTCATATAAACACGAGATCAAGATAAAATTATTATTTACTATTAGAGTCGATTATTTTATCACACCAAGTTTCCATTGACGCCTACTAGCTCAATGAAATTTTGTGAACTTTCATTTGATTTGTTTGAATGTGTTATGTGTGGTTTTCAATGGTAAATCGTCTGAAAAAATATTATAATAATATAGCTTGTAAAAAAATGCAACTGTGTAGCTGCTAAGTACCTACTTACTGTCCTCATATTCATGTACTTATCACTGAAGGTGTAGTATTTAACCATCCAATATTACTTTGTTTGTAATATTAAATTCTGTATTTTTAATAGCTGTTAATATTTTCATAGAACAATAACACAATTAAATTAAAATTTATGGTTGATAAGGTTTTGTACGTTAGAAATTATCAAAAAATGATTAATAGAATGAATTACATTCGGTATTTATTAAGGTATACAATATTATACAAAATGTATACAATAAGCCAACAACTGACATAGATTAATATATTATTACCTATTTATACATTATATTTATAATTCATATTGCTGAAAAGTTAAACCATTTAAAATTAAATTCAATTTTTACAGATTTATAGGTAAAGAATTTTATAATTATTTTATATGGTGTTTCTTTTTTTTATTGAGCATATTCACATCGACAACAAAGGCATTAGTTACACTTATTTACAATAATGATATAATATAATATGTAGGTACTGATACAATGGTAAGTTATTTAATTAATATAAAACATTTTTTTTATGTATATAAGATTGAACAATTTTGTTTTTCTTAAAAAAATAATTATGTCTAGGTTTTTTTCATGAATAGGTTATTTTATATTTTACGTAGGTACCTAATTCAATAATTTATTACAATTGCATTTATTATTCATTTTCTAAAAAAAACACAATATAATATCAAAAATGCATAAATAATAAATTGGAATAATATTTTTAAATTATCGAAGTAAAATAAATAAACATTAATACAAGTAATTATAATTAATCTTTACGTTATTAAAATAAAAACGAACCGGTAGGTATCCGAGTTCAAGTAGTTAACTTGTTGTGGTTAGTGAACTAGTGAAGAAATAATAAGATCTTGAATGAAATATTTAAAACATAAATTAATACATTATAGTCAAAGTACCAACTAGATTCACTTTCTGATCGAACGAGGTACTGAAGTCAAATATCAAAGCACTTTTACTGCCCCAAAACGTGATGACAGACACCAGACACAAAAAAAAAAAAAAAACACACATCATGGTTAAATCAATACATTCATCGTTCCGCTGAGAATCTAAAAACACACACATCATTGTAAATTCAATACATTCATCAATTCGTTCAGAATCTAAAATGAATAGGTCAGAAAATATTGTTGAATATTTTATTGAAATTTCAGAGATGGTATTCGTCAGTGAAGATTTGCCAACTAAATATCATATTCGTTGTGAAGCCTGTGTGAAATGTATTAACAATGTTTCAAAGATGAAGTTTTATAGTAGATTCAGATATTGGGTAAGTGATTTTCTATTTTTCAGTAGGTTTATTTTTATATTATTATATTATTAATTGATCAGGGGATAGATTACTAGCAATTTTTAAATTATTCGTTTCTAACCACTGGTATAACACTATTCAAGTTATCAATAAAATCGTGATAAAAATTAGGAAATTGATCAGGTATAATAATTAAAATTTTTTTTTAATAGTTTCCTCAATGATATTTAAATATTTTTCCAATTATCAGGTACGATGACCTGTAGGTAAAATAGGGACTGGGAGTGTTAGAGTGGGGGCATAGAAGGATATAGAGATAGGGGGGGGGGGGGGAGAGAGAGAGAGAGAGAGAGAGTGAGATAGTGTGAGGTAAGGTTAGATTAGGTTAGGTAGGGCAGGGTAGGTACTATAGTGACTTGTAAAGAGAGGGCGAGAGAAGGATAGTGTGAGAGGAAGTGAGCGAGGTAGATAGGATGAAGGATAAGGAGATAAAGTGAATGAGAGGGTGCAAGTGTGAGAAAAACGGGTAGAGGGGGAATGTAAGACGAATGAGTGTGAGAGAGATAGGTGAGGGGGATGGTGTGAAAGTGATAGGGTATGAGAGAGGTAGTGTCAAAGGGAGATGATAAGGTTAGGTGGGGAAACAGAACAAAAGTGAGAGAGTATTGTGAGAGGTTATGAGAGTCAGTGAGTTAGGTGAAGGGGAGGGTGTGATTGAGATAGGAAGAAAGAGGGGTAGTGGCAGAGAGAGAGGATAAGGTTAGGTGGGGGGGAAGGGGAATAGTTAGGTAGAATAGTTATGTTAATAATTCTGAATATGTAGGAAAGGATCTTAAATTGCAAAGGTCACTCGACCCTTTGAGTGATACTACCAGGTTAGGTAAGGTTGACAACCTTCGACTATGGGATAGAATAAAAAGAGAAGGTTGGTTAGGCCGATTAAGAGGATGTCAGTGGAATTTTTTTTCTCCGACTCATGCGCAATATATCAAATTTTTTGTTCACAATAATCTTAATAATTTCTAAAAATTAGAGAAAAATTAATGGTTAGATTTTTATATAGGCCATATCATAGGCTTATTATACTTTAATTATTAAGTGAGTTATGAGTATTTTAAAGTATTCATAGCTCGCTTAAAATATAGCCTATAAGATTCTCTTAATAATAAGTATCTTAAAATTTTAAAAGAGGCCATTTTACTCTAATTTTAGAAATTATTATTATCATAGTGAACGTAATATTTGGTATGTTGTGCGTGGGTCAGAGAGAAAAAAAAGGAATGCACTGACATCCTCTTAAGTGTTATCAAGTCAAAAAAGCTCTTGATTGTTGATTGTTTGCATAATTAAAAGTCTTGAAAAAAGTATGACTTTGTCATTACATATTTTGTTAAAATATCACATCAAACAAACGAATATTATCTTTAAAATAACAAATTTTATTTTTATATACAAATTTATAATTTCAATAAACATATTATAGTTAATAGTATTATTATGAAAAGTATTGTAATGCTCAATAAAAAAAAGTGTTTAAGTTGTTGTTTGATAAGTAAAAACATTTAAATATTATAAATTCTCATTCTCAAAATATTCATCTAAGGACATCAATTTCAAAATAAAATATTTGTGTACTTTTGTTTAATATTACTTTACACGATTGTTCTATGATAGTGATTATAAAAATAAACTTGAAAGTAGGCGCATGATTGGAAGTAAAAGTTATGATTCATAACTGTAGAGCTAGGACTTTTATGTAGTTACTAAAAATTCATTAAATATACGCAGTTAAATATGCCTTTAAAAAAATTACATTCTTTTATTACACTATAAAAATTACTTAATTAAATATTTTATGCATTTATCATACATTTATATATATATACCGTGTGTCCCACAAAACAGGGTAGGTACACTTTATCAATCATTACCCTTTAATTATACGCTGTAATCAATCATAAATTCCTATATGACTTGAGATTCTTTTAACTCATATATTTTAGTGGTATCCATACAACTTGGTTTTGTTGTTTTTGTGATTGGCGTAGACTTCTACTTTTTGTTTCCCATGAGTATTTTTTATTTTTTTTTTGAATATATTGTTATGTTGTTTATTCATGAGACAGAGGAAATTAGAATTTTGTTTTTGTAGTCCAATGTAGTGGTTTAGTATGATCAGATGAGTCCTTCCTTGTATAAGGATTTCATGATTATGATCTGGAATCTGAATGGATAATCCAATTAATTTCTTGGCTTACAGCTTACATTTATTTATTTTTATAAATTAAAAATTTTTATTTTTATTTTATTGTTTTTGAACATTGATTTGCAATTAGATTATTAGTATTATTTTTAGGTACCTATTGTCTTGTAGAAATCTGTAAATGATGACATTTTAATTGGTTATTATGTTAAATTTTTATTTTTGTTGTATGGTTAACTTGTAATAATATGATTTTATTATTCTAACATGAATGATATTTTCAGTTATTTTATTATCAAATATTAATTTTAATTTATAATTTAATTCTGATATTTATTTATTATTTTTAAATTATTTTAACCACATTTAGAGGTAGGGTGACTGATTCTCCACTTTAACCCATGTGTATAACTCAATATAAGTAGTTCATACTCAAATATGTACTATGTAACTATTACCTAACCTAACCTTACAAAACTATTTAACTATTACCAAATACTATGACTACCAAATGGCAAATTCTATTACAATTTACAATATAACATTTATGATATAAATTAATAAAAGAATATTATACTATTTATAGTTTATCCTTTATCCTTTATAATAATTCATTGTAATTCTTAAAATTCTTTATCTTATTAATAATTATGTAATAACATGGAACAATAATAAAGAAAAAGAAGTGACCAAATCACCATAGATATATTAATATCTATGCGAATCACTAAATCAGTCTAGTTAACATCAAAATATAAACGATTTTATACGTTCCAGTCCTTCCAGATTCCAGACCATGAAACATTATAATCAGTCAATTTGACCGAGTCAAAGGGTACCGAGATCCAAAAGATCTAAAAATCACATGAACGAATGACCGAATCATTTAGATATTAGATTCGGTCGCAATTCGGTCACTAGACTGATTCGGTCATTTTGATTCGTTTGTTCGCGACCGACCCACCTCTACCACTAAGCGCCTAGGGTTCCGTCGCCGGCTTCGCACGCGGTTCACGCGGTGTACCAGGTAAAACCCGGCGATCTCACCCATTTATAGTTTGAGAATAGGTTGAGGTCGTATCGGCCCCAATGTCCTCTAATCATTCGCTTTACCGTATGAGACATCCTCCGTGTTACGAGCGGGTTGTTACCGCGCCGTACAGCGTGGAGTCCCACCGGCGTCCGTAAGCCCGCGAACGGGCGGGAAACATACATCGGCGCCAGCTATCCTGAGGGAAACTTCGGATGGAACCAGCTACTAGATGGTTCGATTAGTCTTTCGACCCTATACCCAGCTCAGACGATCGATTTGCACGTCAGAATCGCTGTGGACCTCCATCAGGGTTTCCCCTGACTTCATCCTGGCCATGCATAGTTCACCGTCTTTCGGGTACCAACGTGTGCGCTAAGGGTGCGCCCCCAGACTGCGGACCAGCGCGACTTTGATCGCCGGTGGGTTCGGTCGCTAGGCCATCGTCCGCACCGTAAACGGTTCACTTTCATTGCGCCAAACGTCTCACCATACTAATCGCGCCTGCCTGCCCCGCTCTGCATTCTCCTTCCGCCCGAGAATCGCCTCCACCATTCTGCCAAACGCCAACCTCTGTTCCTCCGCCATCTCCTCGATGCGTCGCCTCCTGAATGCATAATCTGGGAGGAGCTCCTGCTCCGGCCCCAGGATGATATCTGGCACATCATTGGGTTGTAGTGGCCGGCTGACGCATTGCTCCATCTCCCGTCTGTCTTCTGCTCAGAATGGACAGTTAAATAACGCGTGCTCCACAGTGTCCTCCGGCTCTTCACAGTGCATGCAGTTTGGGTCAGCTGCCCTCCTCCTCTTCCAAAGATAGTGCTGGTAGCATCCGTGCCCAGTCAATGCCTGGGCCATGTGAAATGTCATGGCTTCAAGTCTTGACTGATACACCCACCTTCTGATGTCTGGAATCATCTTCCTCGTCCACGCTGCCTTTGTCGTGTGGTCCCAAATCACCTGGCATTCGCGCAGTGTTGTCTCACGCTCCTGCCTCCTTATGACCGCCACCGTCGTGGTTTTTCAACGGCCCCAGTGGTCCCGGATCTCTTCCTCTTGACCGACTTTACTTCTTTCGAAGTCGAGGCTTCCAATTCCGACACGAGATCGACAATTGCCGGACCCTCTTTCGTTTTCTTCTTTTTACTTTTCTTCGACTTAATTTTCGGCTTATTTACTTCTTTTCTAGCGCCACTAGATCCGCTGGTGGCCTAGGAGCAGCGATGCCTAATCCGAGACGGGGCGATAGACGCTTATCACCCTCAGGACGGCTGCCCTCCGGGGCTGGATCAGATTTTCCGTAGTTCTTGCGGTTTTAGACACTTGGGTGGCCCACACCGGAGCCGCGTACAACAATTGGCTCTCGACCACCGAGGAGAGGAGCCTCCGCTTCCACTGACCCGGGCCCTTTACGTTTGGCGTTATCCTCGCCAGGGACACTGTCGAGCGGGAGGTCCTCTCAGCTATGGTCTTGATGTGGGGCGCGAAGGTCAGCCTATGGTCAAACATGACGCCGAGGTACCTCAGTTTCTTGGCTAGTTCGATGTGGTGCCCGCCAACCACGAGGCGAGGAGGGACGAACGCTCGAAATTTGGTAAGAAGCACCGCCTCGCTCTTGTGGTGCGCGAGCTCAAGGCCCCTGCTGTACATCCACGCATCGATCGCCTCCATTGACGACGTCCTCGAGTAGTTGGCCCGTCCTATCCACTCCGACCACGGTCACCTGGATTAAAGCTTACTATTCCATGACTTTTGCCTAAATAATTTTTTTGTTTAATTTATGCCCTGTTTTACTATTTGTGGAATTTCATTCCTTATTTCGTTTAGTTCCTTTAATAATTTTTATATGTTGTAAGGCATGCTTTTTCTGGAAATTCTGGTGTGCATTGTTGATAATATAGTATGTTATTGATTATGACAAATTGTCGTGATTTCCTTAATATGATTTTATTTAAATTTTCTTGGGGTTCATTAATCATTTTTGTTGTAAATGCAAAATTTATCTTTGAAATTTGATGGATTTATGTCGTACATTAGTACCTAATTAAGTGATTTGTCGATTCCAATGTTATTGTATTATAGCCCGTCTGATACTCTGTTTTCTTTTCCTTTCTTATGTGATATATCAAAGGTGAAATCTTATAGTTCGATATTATTTTTGAAAAAGAAACATTTGTTTGATATTATTGAAAAATTCATTTTGCCCATGATTATGAACACTTATGTTAAGTAAACTTTGTTGTTTGTTTCAGTTATTTGATCATTGTTGTTGTTTCTGGACATTTATTTTTTATCATTATTTTTTTTCTTTTGTATTTAAATCAGAATTATTTGTTAAGTGGGATATGAATTATATTCCCGATAATCTGCTATGGATTATGTTTTATTTATTATTAGTCATCATTTGGACTATAATATAGTTATAATATTTTTTTATTTTATTTGAAACTCAACATCTCTGTGTTTAATTATTTTATAAAAAATGTATAATTAATCTTCTTTGGATTATATTTTATTCATTATTAGTCGTCGTTTGGACTATTTATTTTAATTTAATTTTAATCTAAATTCTTACCATCTCTGTTATTTATTTATTATTAGTCATCATTTGGACTATAATATAGTTATAATATATTTTTATTTTATTTGAATCTAAACATCTCTATGTTTAATTAATTTATATACAATGTATTAATCTTCTTTAGATTATATTTTATTTATTGTTATTCATTATTAGTCCTATAATATAGTTATAATATAGTTATAATTTGTTTTTATTTTATTTGAATCTCAACATCTCTGTGTTGAATTCTTTTATAAAAATGTATAATTAATCTTCATTGGGTTATATTTTATTTATTATTAGTCGTTGTTTGGAGTATAACTTTAATTTTATTTGAATCTAAACATCTCTGTGTTTAATTCTTTTATACTAAATGTGTTAATCTTTGGATTATATTGTATTTATTATTAGTCATCGTTTGGGCTATTTATTTTAATTTAATTTAAATCTAAATTCTAAACATCTCTGTACTTTATTTATTATTAGTCATCATTTGGACTATAATATAGTTATAATATATTTTTATTTTATTTGAATCTAAACATCTCTATGTTTAATTAATTTATTTACAATGTATTAATCTTCTTTAGATTATATTTTATTTATTGTTATTCATCATAAGTCCTATAATATAGTTTTAATATTTTTTTATTTTATTTGAATCTCAACATCTCTGTGTTTAATTCTTTTATAAAAAATGTATAATTAATCTTCTTTGGGTTGTATTTTATTTATTATTAGTCGTTGTTTGGAGTATAACTTTAATTTTATTTTTATACAAAATGTGTTAATCTTTGGATTATTTTATATTTATTATTATTCAACGTTTGGACTATTATTTTTTATTTTATTTGAATCTAAACGTCTCTGTCTATAATTCTTTTATACACAATGTATTAATCTTCTTTGGATTATATTTTTTTTATTATTTGTCATTTTAAATTTATTCGAATCCTAACAACTCAGTGTTTAAATCTTTTATATTAAATGTGTTAAAGATTTCTGGATTTTATTTTATTCATTATTAATCATCGTTTGGACTATAATTTTAAATTTCTTTGAATCTTAACAACTATGTTTTTAATTATTTTATAAAAAATGTATTAATCTTTTTTTGGATTATATTTTATTTATTATTATTCAACATCTGGACTATAATTTTAAATTTATTTGAATCCTAATAACTATGTGTTTAATTCTTTTATAAAAAATGTATTAATCTTTTTTGGATTATATTTTATTTATTATTAGTCATTTGATTATAA
Organism: Diuraphis noxia; assembly: GCF_037042655.1. Taxonomy (NCBI): domain Eukaryota; kingdom Metazoa; phylum Arthropoda; class Insecta; order Hemiptera; family Aphididae; genus Diuraphis; species Diuraphis noxia. Next base: position 32,005,889 of record NW_028301715.1, on the reverse strand, counting down.
TTTCAAATTTATTTGAATCCTATCAACTCTGTGTTTAATTATTTTATATAAAACGTGTTAAACATTTCTGGATTATATTTTATTTATTATTATTCCACGTTTAGACTATAATTTTAAATTTATTTGAATCTTAACAACTCTGTGTTTAATTCTTCGTTTAAAATATTCTTTTTAAAAATAATCTGATCAGGGATATTTTAGTGAAATGTATAATATGTTCATTTAAATCTTTTATGAATAACAGTCACATTTTTTTGGACGCCACTTTGTGATGAATTAAATCCTTACATTTTAATAATATGTTAATTTGTATGCTATAGTTTGATATTTTGATTTTTAATAATCGAAAGGTTTTTAAATGTCGGTTTTCTTTATCCTACATTTTATTATTAATTAAAGCATATATTTTTTATGATTGAATAGGAACGTGAGTATAGATATATAAAATTCAGTTAATTTATGTTAAACCTGAGTCTGTGTTTCTTTATTAATTTGTCATTAATGATAATTTTGTTGTTGAAGTTGTATGAATATTGTATATTATGTATGTTAATATAATTTCTTGCCTGTTCATAAGTGACTAAATTGGTTAAATATTTTTATTTTTATTTAAATCTTATAAAAATTATAGTTATAATTGTTAAGTATAACGATGTTGATTACAAATTATGTTTTTTGATTACCTAAATAGTTTTTTTGTTAATAAAAGTATAGTTGATTAAATCATTTTTTGTAGATGATTTAAATGGTGATTATTTATATTTTATTTATACTTCTTAGTTTTTGATTTGATCTCCAGTAAATTTGGTTTTTTTATTGTGTATAATGGCATTATTTATTTTGTAAATTATTGAAAATTAATTTTTTTTGTTTTGTAACCCGACATACTAGGTTGGTATGATCAGATGAGCCCTTCTTTGTATGAGAATTTCATGATATCCATAAATGATATTTAAAATAGGGATTTGCATTTAAAAAGATAGAAGAAATAGATGAGTTAAAAGAATTTTAAGTGATATAGGAATTTATGATTGATTTGTCTAGTTTGAAGTCCAACAAACAGAATTGAAAGATATTTACAGGTTAATGAGCAATAAAGTGTACCCTTGTTATTTGAGACACATGATATATTGTATAAATTTAAAAAAAAAATTAAAAAGCTAGTAAAAATTTCATTTTTCTTTCATTTAATATAATTTTATTTTGATCCATAAAAATATTACCAAGTGCTTGAATTTCGATAAACTATCAAAAGATGCACTAAAAACATTTAGAATTTTATCACATAAGTTTTTAAATATGCTGTGTACTATTACTAACCTAGAAATAAGCATACAATAAAGCTTACAAAAAAGAAAAAATATATAAAATGCATAAAAAGTCTTTGCTCTAGAAAACATAAAATGTATTAAAATAAAAATTTGTAATAGTAATTTGTCCAGATAAAAGAAAAACAACTTTTGAAGGTGATTAAAAAAATTTAACTTATATTACTAGTTTTTTAAAATTAATCCAAATCTCTAATACTGGAAAGAAGAAATAAGATCTGGTGATAGTTCATTTTTCTGAGATCATTATTAAATTATTATTTTAGTTGAGTGTTGGAATCTATACTAGTGTTAATCGTACCTATACATTTTCGACTAGTCTAATGGAATTTTTGAATTTAAGATTTTAGAAATAAAAAAAAAATTTTTGTTGTTCACGAATGTATTTATTACCTAGGTATTCAATATTTTAAGTGACATACGTTTTGTTGTTATTATTAGCTATAAAAATAAAAAAACATTCTTGAAATTGATGAAAAATAGAAGAACAAGTACTAATTATCTAATATAATCGATATGGTTTCTATATTATGTTAAAAAGGAAATTTTGGACCTAAAGGTCAACACATCGACTGTCGTTGCTAGCTCCCGGATGGGCAACCACCTGGGTTCTTAGTGACGAATCCTCGTCATATTTACATGTGTATAAAACCAAACAGTAAAATCAGGTTATGCAGTTGATATTTTGAAAACAAAAAAATTGCCTCTGGCCTGGTATGTGTACTGCACACTAGTCGTATACTGTATTTTGGGGTATGGTGTGGCGCGGTGGTTTGCCGTGGTCAAACATCGCCTGGCGTCACTAGCTCCTGGATGGGTGACCACCTGGGTTCTTAGTGACGAATCCTTACCCCACAAACTCACGTGTTTCTAAACAAACACACGCAATATGGATATATAATTGCCGAAGGATTTGTTTAAAAAAAAGACGTATATTATGTAATAATAAAAATAATAAGAAACCAATTGTACATTGTTTAAGTCTATATGAGATATTATACTTCATACTATAACTTTTTAATAATAATAATAATTAACAATAAGTATGTAATTTGAGATATTTTAGATGATTAAATTTTCTTCTGGACAATTGGTCTTTGTCACAAAAAATGTACAGACACAGTGATGTAAAGATTACCAATCACACAGCAAAATGTTATGTTGAAATAATAAATAATAATAATTTATTGCAGAACAGATTGTGTAAACTTTTTTTAGATCGTTTCATTTAAAAAATATTCAAAATCATAATTATTAAATTTCTGGTGTCTAGGGCCGTTTTTATTAGGTACCATATAAAAATAAAAATAAAATTACCATTATGGTATCACCCGACGTTTTTGGGCCCAGAAAAGCATGATAACTATAATTTTAGTGTGTTGGAAGGGGAAATAATTTAGATATTACACCATTAATTTATGTAATCATATTTCAAAAGTTGTTTTTGGAGACAATATTATACACACCATAAATCTTTAATAATTATTAGTTATTACTTGTACAATTTACATCCAATCATACTTGCGAGTTAAGATGACAATTTTTGTTAGGACTTGATAGAATGTACTATGGATGTGTTAACAACAGTTCCCCTCACGTAGGTATACTCATTTATGCACTCATCGGGGCCAGACACTCGTCGTCATATAAATATGTGCTTAAAGTTATGTAGGTACACCAAAAAAATTGGTATGGCTCTATCCATAATATATTATCTAAGAAGCAGTTGCACCGAAGTCCTAAAAATCTAGTAGGGAGAAAAATATTTCAAGAGGCTCAACATCTTAATAATAATAAATAATAATATTATTAATTTCTAAGAGGTTAACAATCAATAGAACAACTTGATAAGTAAACACTTAAAATCGGAAATCAACTAAGGATCTTTTTATTCAAAGTGTCCTAGTTAACCATCCGTTTGTCACGCGTTAACCAAATAGCATTTATTTTTATACGATCATTTAGATTGATACTTATTAAACCCAGTGTCGTAGACAGCCTTCCCGAGGGGTATTGAGTGTATAGTACTGTATACACTTTTTCCCTCCCCAAATCCTAACCCTGGCTACGGCACTGCCTTCCCCGCGGACATGCAGATGGTTAATTAAGTCATTAGGAGGTTTGATTAGGTTAGGTACCTATAGACAATGGTAAGTTGAGCTCAAGTGATGATAGATGACTATCATCACTGGTCGTGACCTTTGCATAGATCTTTTCTTACTAACTAACAAGGTATTCGAAATTGTCAACATATCAATGAAAAATATTTAAAAATTAACGAGGAAAATATTAATACTAAAATATAATATTATACTTATATATTAGTGAATTATACATACTTTTTTTTAACTTTTATAATGAATACTTAATACAATATTATATATACCTGATTAATATTGTCATAATTTGGATCACAATTTTAAAGCCATACGAGTATTAGTGTTATACCAGTAATTCATATGAACTAATGTCAATCACAATAAATAATGTGTCCTCTGATCATAATATGTTCAATAAACTAGGTATAAAAAATTTAGTTTATTTTTGTGTTCACAATAATTTTCAAACTTTTTTAACCATGTGCATCTAAAAAACATAATTATATCATGATTTAATTATCCTTCATATTTAATTTCATTAATATTGCTTAAGAATACATAGTGCAGTCTTCATTGTGTATTCCGGGACTATAATTTTTTCTGAATTTATTTTTTTGATCCTATAATTTTTTCCAAATTCTTTTTTTGAGCCTTTAAAATCATTTGCCTGCGGGCGCCAATACCCCCTTTCCATTTTTATTTTCAAAATATAGCTCATGTTTATTTTTGAGGTCACAATTTTCAAATATTTTTGACCATGTGCAACTAAAATATAATTTTATCATGAGTTAGTTATTGTTCTTTTATTTTTCTTGAGAATACATAGTGTAGTCTTCATTGAGATTCCAAGACTATAATTTTTTCCAAATTTTTTTTTGTTTCTTAAAAATCATTTGCCTGCGGGCGCCAATACCCCCTCCATTTTTATTTTCAAAATATTACTCTAGTCTATATTTGTGGACACAACATTTAAACTTTATAACCACTTGCCACTAAAAAACATAATTATATCATGATCTAATTAACCGTTATATTTTATTTCATTAATTTTTCTTTAAAATACATATTAAAGATTTCATTCTGTATTCCAAGGCTATAATTTTTTCCAAATTTTTTTTTGTTTCATAAAAATCATTTGCCTGCGGGCGCCAATACCCCCTTTCCATTTTTATTTTCAAAATATTACTCTAGTCTATTTTTGTGGACACAACATTTAAACTTTATAACCACTTGCAACTAAAAACCATAATTTTATCATGAGTTAGTTGTCCTTCATTTATTTTTCTTGAGAATACATAGTGTAGTCGTCATTGTGATTCCAAGACTATAATTTTTTCCAAATTTTTTTTTGTTTCTTGAAAATCATTTTCCTGCGGAAGCCAATACCCTCTTTCCATTTTTATTTTCAAAAAATTACTCTAGTCTATTTTTGTGGACACAACATTTAAACTTTATAACCACTTGCCACTAAAAAACATAATTATATCATGATCTAATTAACCGTTATATTTTATTTCATTAATTTTTCTTGAAAATACATATTAAAGATTTCATTCTGTATTCTAAGACTATAATTTTTTCCAAATTTTTTTTTTGTTTCTAAAAAATCATTTGCCTGCGGGCGCCAATATCCCATTTCCATTTTTATTTTCAAAATATAGCTCATGTTTATTTTTCAGGTCACAATTTTCAAATATTTTTGACCATGTGCAACTAAAATATAATTTTATCATGAGTTAGTTGTCCTTCATTTATTTTTCTTGAGAATACATAGTGTAGTCGTCATTGTGATTCCAAGACTATAATTTTTTCCAAATTTTTATTTTGTTTCTAAAAAATCATTTGCCTGCGGGCGCCAATATCCCCTTTCCATTTTTATTTTCAAAATATAGCTCATGATTATTTTTGAGGTCACAATTTTCAAACATTCTTGTGCATGTGCAACTAAAATATAATTTTATTATGAGTTATTTATTGTTCTTTTATTTTTCTTGAGAAAACATAGTGTAGTCTTCATTGAGATTCCAAGACTATAATTTTTTCCAAATTTTTTTTTGTTTCTAAAAAATCATTTGCCTGCGGGCGCCAATACCCCCTTTCCATTTTTATTTTCAAAATATTACTCTAGTCTATTTTTGTGGACACAACATTTAAACTTTATAACCACTTGCCACTAAAAAACATAATTATATCATGATCTAATTAACCGTTATATTTTATTTCATTAATTTTTCTTGAAAATACATATTAAAGATTTCATTCTGTATTCCAAGACTATAATTTTTTCCAAATTTTTTTTTGTTTCATAAAAATCATTTGCCTGCGGGCGCCAATACCCCCTTTCCATTTTTATTTTCAAAATATTACTCTAGTCTATTTTTGTGGACACAACATTTAAACTTTATAACCACTTGCAACTAAAAACCATAATTTTATCATGAGTTAGTTGTCCTTCATTTATTTTTCTTGAGAATACATAGTGTAGTCGTCATTGTGATTCCAAGACTATAATTTTTTCCAAATTTTTATTTTGTTTCTAAAAAATCATTTGCCTGCGGGCGCCAATATCCCATTTCCATTTTTATTTTCAAAATATAGCTCATGTTTATTTTTCAGGTCACAATTTTCAAATATTTTTGACCATGTGCAACTAAAATATAATTTTATCATGAGTTAGTTATTGTTCTTTTATTTTTCTTGAGAATACATAGTGTAGTCTTCATTGTGATTTCAAGACTATAATTTTTTCCAAATTTTTTTTGTTTCTAAAAAATTATTTGCCTGCGGGCGCCAATACCCCCTTTCCAATTTTATTTTCAAAATATAGCTCATGATTATTTTTGAGGTCACAATTTTTAAACTTTTTTTGCCACTTGCCTCTAATAAAACATAATTTTATCATGATTTATTTATCTGTCATATTTTATTTTATTAAATTTTCTTGAGAATATTTATTAAAGATTTCATTGTGAATTCTAAAACTATAATTTTTTCCAAATTCTTTTTTTGAGCCTTTAAAATCATTTGCCTGCGGGCGCCAATACCCCCTTTCCATTTTTATTTTCAAAATATAGCTCATGTTTATTTTTGAGGTCACAATTTTCAAATATTTTTGACCATGTGCAACTAAAATATAATTTTATCATGAGTTAGTTATTGTTCTTTTATTTTTCTTGAGAATACATAGTGTAGTCTTCATTGAGATTCCAAGACTATAATTTTTTCCAAATTTTTTTTTGTTTCATAAAAATCATTTGCCTGCGGGCGCCAATACCCACTTTCCATTTTTATTTTCAAAATATAGCTCATGTTTATTTTTCAGGTCACAATTTTCAAATATATTTGACCATGTGCAACTAAAATATAATTTTATCATGAGTTAGTTATTGTTCTTTTATTTTTCTTGAGAATACATAGTGTAGTCTTCATTGAGATTCCAAGACTATAATTTTTTCCAAATTTTTTTTTGTTTCTTAAAAATCATTTGCCTGCGGGCGCCAATACCCCCTTTCCATTTTTATTTTCAAAATATTACTCTAGTCTATTTTTGTGGACACAACATTTAAACTTTATAACCACTTGCCACTAAAAAACATAATTATATCATGATCTAATTAACCGTTGTATTTTATTTCATTAATTTTTCTTGAATTACATATTAAAGATTTCATTCTGTATTCTAAGACTATAATTTTTTCCAAATTTCTTTTTTGAGCCTTAAAAATCATTTGACTGCGGGCGCCAATACCCCCTTTCCATTTTTATTTTCAAAATATTACTCTAGTCTATTTTTGTGGACACAACATTTAAACTTTATAACCACTTGCAACTAAAAACCATAATTTTATCATGAGTTAGTTGTCCTTCATTTATTTTTCTTGAGAATACATAGTGTAGTCGTCATTGTGATTCCAAGACTATAATTTTTTCCAAATTTTTTTTTGTTTCTTGAAAATCATTTTCCTGCGGAAGCCAATACCCTCTTTCCATTTTTATTTTCAAAAAATTACTCTAGTCTATTTTTGTGGACACAACATTTAAACTTTATAACCACTTGCCACTAAAAAACATAATTATATCATGATCTAATTAACCGTTATATTTTATTTCATTAATTTTTCTTGAAAATACATATTAAAGATTTCATTCTGTATTCTAAGACTATAATTTTTTCCAAATTTTTTTTTTGTTTCTAAAAAATCATTTGCCTGCGGGCGCCAATATCCCATTTCCATTTTTATTTTCAAAATATAGCTCATGTTTATTTTTCAGGTCACAATTTTCAAATATTTTTGACCATGTGCAACTAAAATATAATTTTATCATGAGTTAGTTGTCCTTCATTTATTTTTCTTGAGAATACATAGTGTAGTCGTCATTGTGATTCCAAGACTATAATTTTTTCCAAATTTTTTTTTGTTTCTAAAAAATCATTTGCCTGCGGGCGCCAATACCCCCTTTCCATTTTTATTTTCAAAATATTACTCTAGTCTATTTTTGTGGACACAACATTTAAACTTTATAACCACTTGCCACTAAAAAACATAATTATATCATGATCTAATTAACCGTTATATTTTATTTCATTAATTTTTCTTGAAAATACATATTAAAGATTTCATTCTGTATTCCAAGACTATAATTTTTTCCAAATTTTTTTTTGTTTCATAAAAATCATTTGCCTGCGGGCGCCAATACCCCCTTTCCATTTTTATTTTCAAAATATTACTCTAGTCTATTTTTGTGGACACAACATTTAAACTTTATAACCACTTGCAACTAAAAACCATAATTTTATCATGAGTTAGTTGTCCTTCATTTATTTTTCTTGAGAATACATAGTGTAGTCGTCATTGTGATTCCAAGACTATAATTTTTTCCAAATTTTTATTTTGTTTCTAAAAAATCATTTGCCTGCGGGCGCCAATATCCCATTTCCATTTTTATTTTCAAAATATAGCTCATGTTTATTTTTCAGGTCACAATTTTCAAATATTTTTGACCATGTGCAACTAAAATATAATTTTATCATGAGTTAGTTATTGTTCTTTTATTTTTCTTGAGAATACATAGTGTAGTCTTCATTGTGATTTCAAGACTATAATTTTTTCCAAATTTTTTTTTGTTTCTAAAAAATTATTTGCCTGCGGGCGCCAATACCCCCTTTCCAATTTTATTTTCAAAATATAGCTCATGATTATTTTTGAGGTCACAATTTTTAAACTTTTTTTGCCACTTGCCTCTAATAAAACATAATTTTATCATGATTTATTTATCTGTCATATTTTATTTTATTAAATTTTCTTGAGAATATTTATTAAAGATTTCATTGTGAATTCTAAAACTATAATTTTTTCCAAATTCTTTTTTTGAGCCTTTAAAATCATTTGCCTGCGGGCGCCAATACCCCCTTTCCATTTTTATTTTCAAAATATAGCTCATGTTTATTTTTGAGGTCACAATTTTCAAATATTTTTGACCATGTGCAACTAAAATATAATTTTATCATGAGTTAGTTATTGTTCTTTTATTTTTCTTGAGAATACATAGTGTAGTCTTCATTGAGATTCCAAGACTATAATTTTTTCCAAATTTTTTTTTGTTTCATAAAAATCATTTGCCTGCGGGCGCCAATACCCTCTTTCCATTTTTATTTTCAAAATATTACTCTAGTCTATTTTTGTGGACACGACATTAAAACTTTATAACCACTTGCCACTAAAAAACATAATTATATCATGATCTAATTATCCCTCATATTTTATTTCATTAAATTTTCTTGAGAATACATATTTAAGATTTCATTCTGTATTCTAAGACAATAAATTTTTCCAAATTTCGTTTTTGTTCCTTAAAAATCATTTGCCTGCGGCGCCAATACCCCCTTTCCATTTTTATTTTCAAAATATTACTGTAGTTTATTTTTGTGGACACAATTTTTAAACTTTATTAGCCACTTGCCACTAAAAAACATAATATTATCATGAGTTAATTATCGTTCTTTTATTTTTCATGAGAATACATATTGCAGTTTTCATTGTGTATTCTAAGACAATTATTTTTTCCAAATTTTTTTTTTGTTTCTTGAAAATCATTTTCCTGCGGAAGCCAATACCCTCTTTCCATTTTTATTTTCAAAATATTATTTTTGTTTATTTTTGTGGACACAGTATATAAACTTTATTAGCCACTTGCCACTAAAAAACATAATATTATCATGATTTAGTTATCGTTCTTTTATTTTTCTTGAGAATACATATTGCAGTTTTCATTGTGTATTCAAAGACTATAATTTTTTCCAAATTTCTTTTTTGTTCCTTCAAAATCATTTGCCTGCGGGCGCCATTACCCCCTTTCCATTTTTATTTTCGAAATATAGCTCTAGTCTATTTTTGTGGACACAATTTTTAAACTTTATTAGCCACTTGCCACTAAAAAACATAATTTTATCATGATCTAATAAAATCTAATAATATATTTTATTTCATTAATTTTTCTTGAGAATACATATTAAAGATTTCATTGTATATTCTAAGACTATAATTTTTTCCAAATTTCTTTTTTGAGCCTTTAAAATCTTTTGCCTGCGGGCGCCAATACCCTCTTTCCATTTTTATTTTCAAAATATAGCTCATGTTTATTTTTGTGGTCACAATTTTCAAACATTTTTGACCATGTGCAACTAAAATATAATTTTATCATGATTGAATTATCCTTCTTTTATTTTTCATTAGAAATCATAGTGCAGTCTTCATTGTGTATGTTAAGACCATAATTCTTTTTTGATCCTTTAAAATCATTTGCCTGCGGCCGCCAATACCCCCTTTCCATTTTTATTTTCAAAATATTACTCTAGTTTATTTTTGTGGACACAATATTTAAACTTTATTAGCCACTTGCCACTAAAAAACATAATTTTATCATGATTTAATTATCCGTCATAATTTATTTTATTAATTTTTCTTGAGAATACATAGTGCAGTCTTCATTGTGTATTCTAAGACAATAATTTTTTCCAAATTTCTTTTTTGTTCCTTAAAAATCATTTGCCTGTGGGCGCCAATACCCACTTTCCATTTTTATTTTTAAAATATTACTCTAGTTTATTTTTGTGGACACAATTTTTAAACTTTTTTTGCCACTTGCCTCTAAAAAAACATAATTTTATCATGATTTATTTATCTGTCATATTTTATTTTATTAATTTTTCTTGAGAATTCATAGTGCAGTCCTCATTGTGTATTCTAAGACAATAATTTTATCCAAATTTCTTTATTGATCCTTAAAAATCATTTGCCTGCGGGCGCCAATACCCCCTTTCCATTTTTATTTTCAAAATATTACTCTAGTTTATTTTTGTGGACACAATTTTTAAACTTTTTTAGCCACTCGCCACAAAAAAAACATAATTTTATCATGATTTAATTATCCTTCTTTTATTTTTCATTAGAATACATATTGCAGTCTTCATTGAGTATGTTAAGACCATAATTTTTTTTTGATCCTTTAAAATCATTTGCCTGCGGGTGCCAATACCCCCTTTCCATTTTTATTTTCAAAATATAGCTATAGTTTATTTTAGTGGACACAATATTTAAACTTTATTAGCCACTTGCCACTTAAAAACATAATATTATCACGAGTTAGTTATCGTTCTTTTATTTTTCTTGAGAATACATATTGCAGTCTTCATTGTGTATGTTAAGACCATAATTTTTTTTTGATCCTTTAAAATCATTTGCCTGCGGGCGCCAATACCCACTTTCCATTTTTATTTTCAAAATATTACTCTAGTTTATTTTTGTGGACACAATATTTAAAATTTATTAGCCACTTGCCACTAAAAAATATAATTTTATCATGATTTAATTATCCGTCATATTTTATTTTATTAATTTTTCTTGAGAATACATAGTGGAGTCTTCATTTTGATTTCCAAGACCATCATTTTTCCAATTTTTTTTTTGGTTTCTTAAAAATCATTTGCCTGCGGGCGCCAATACCCCCTTTCCATTTTTATTTTTAAAATATTACTTTAGTTTATTTTTGTGTGACACAATTTTTAAACTTTTTTAGCCACTCGCCACAAAAAAAACATAATTTTATCATGATTTAATTATCCTTCTTTTATTTTTCATTAGAATACATATTGCAGTCTTCATTGAGTATGTTAAGACCATAATTTTTTTTTGATCCTTTAAAATCATTTGCCTGCGGGTGCCAATACCCCCTTTCCATTTTTATTTTCAAAATATAGCTATAGTTTATTTTTGTGGACACAGTATATAAACTTTATTAGCCACTTGCCACTAAAAAACATAATATTATCATGATTTAGTTATCGTTCTTTTATTTTTCTTGAGAATACATATTGCAGTTTTCATTGTGTATTCAAAGACTATAATTTTTTCCAAATTTCTTTTTTGTTCCTTCAAAATCATTTGCCTGCGGGCGCCATTACCCCCTTTCCATTTTTATTTTCGAAATATAGCTCTAGTCTATTTTTGTGGACACAATTTTTAAACTTTATTAGCCACTTGCCACTAAAAAACATAATTTTATCATGATCTAATAAAATCTAATAATATATTTTATTTCATTAATTTTTCTTGAGAATACATATTAAAGATTTCATTGTATATTCTAAGACTATAATTTTTTCCAAATTTCTTTTTTGAGCCTTTAAAATCATTTGCCTGCGGGCGCCAATACCCTCTTTCCATTTTTATTTTCAAAATATAGCTCATGTTTATTTTTGTGGTCACAATTTTCAAACATTTTTGACCATGTGCAACTAAAATATAATTTTATCATGATTGAATTATCCTTCTTTTATTTTTCATTAGAAATCATAGTGCAGTCTTCATTGTGTATGTTAAGACCATAATTCTTTTTTGATCCTTTAAAATCATTTGCCTGCGGCCGCCAATACCCCCTTTCCATTTTTATTTTCAAAATATTACTCTAGTTTATTTTTGTGGACACAATTTTTAAACTTTTTTTGCCACTTGCCTCTAAAAAAACATAATTTTATCATGATTTATTTATCTGTCATATTTTATTTTATTAATTTTTCTTGAGAATTCATAGTGCAGTCCTCATTGTGTATTCTAAGACAATAATTTTATCCAAATTTCTTTATTGATCCTTAAAAATCATTTGCCTGCGGGCGCCAATACCCCCTTTCCATTTTTATTTTCAAAATATTACTCTAGTTTATTTTTGTGGACACAATTTTTAAACTTTTTTAGCCACTCGCCACAAAAAAAACATAATTTTATCATGATTTAATTATCCTTCTTTTATTTTTCATTAGAATACATATTGCAGTCTTCATTGAGTATGTTAAGACCATAATTTTTTTTTGATCCTTTAAAATCATTTGCCTGCGGGTGCCAATACCCCCTTTCCATTTTTATTTTCAAAATATAGCTATAGTTTATTTTAGTGGACACAATATTTAAACTTTATTAGCCACTTGCCACTTAAAAACATAATATTATCACGAGTTAGTTATCGTTCTTTTATTTTTCTTGAGAATACATATTGCAGTCTTCATTGTGTATGTTAAGACCATAATTTTTTTTTGATCCTTTAAAATCATTTGCTTGCGGGCGCCAATACCCACTTTCCATTTTTATTTTCAAAATATTACTCTAGTTTATTTTTGTGGACACAATATTTAAAATTTATTAGCCACTTGCCACTAAAAAATATAATTTTATCATGATTTAATTATCCGTCATATTTTATTTTATTAATTTTTCTTGAGAATACATAGTGGAGTCTTCATTTTGATTTCCAAGACCATCATTTTTCCAATTTTTTTTTTGGTTTCTTAAAAATCATTTGCCTGCGGGCGCCAATACCCCCTTTCCATTTTTATTTTTAAAATATTACTTTAGTTTATTTTTGTGTGACACAATTTTTAAACTTTTTTAGCCACTCGCCACAAAAAAAACATAATTTTATCATGATTTAATTATCCTTCTTTTATTTTTCATTAGAATACATATTGCAGTCTTCATTGAGTATGTTAAGACCATAATTTTTTTTTGATCCTTTAAAATCATTTGCCTGCGGGTGCCAATACCCCCTTTCCATTTTTATTTTCAAAATATAGCTATAGTTTATTTTTGTGGACACAGTATATAAACTTTATTAGCCACTTGCCACTAAAAAACATAATTTTATCATGAGTTAGTTATCCTTCTTTTATTTTTCTTGAGAATACATAGTATATTCTTCATTGTGTATTCTAAGACTATATTTGTTTCCAAATTGCTCATATAGTTTACTAGATTCCTTTTTATTTTATATACATACTTCAGTCTTCAGTGTGTATTATTATGTTATAATTTTTATAATTTTAGATTCTTTTAGATACCATCTAAAAATTAATGAAATAACGGGAATTTTTAAGCACAATCAGTTTTCGACAAAATCAAATTTGGTTTTTGATGGAACTTGAAAACAATTGACCATAGATATATACATGTTTTACCGTATTTATTTATAAGTATATCTTATCCACTATGCAATTTTCAAAACATTTCTACTTAAGTTGATCTATTCATAGGTATTTTCAATTTTCGATCATTATTATTTTTTTTAAATTAATATCGAGAATAATGTATTTATTATTGGGTAGAAATGTTAGAAAATTTAACACAAGGCTCTTAACATATGTTACAATAGCAATTGAAAAATAAATGAAATTCATGGTTTTATTTTATAAGCATTCAAAGTTTTAATTTTGACAAAATACTTAAAAATCACAAAAGTTCCCAAATTTTTTTAAGCTAGAAATTCATTAAAAATTTTCTTTTTAAATTTTAGATTTGAAAATTTAATACATGATTCCTTACAATTTTTTCAATCTTTATCACAAAGAAAATGTTTACTGGAAATTCAAATTACATTTTCATAAGCATTTGAAATTTAAATTTTTACAACATTGGATTTTCACTGGATTTCACATTTAGTGATTTTGTTATTTTGGTGTTACTCTAAAAAAACGATTCATGGACACTTCCCCGTCTGCCATTTCCCCGTAGCCACTTCCCCGTAAGACATTTCCCCGTCCATATTATATTATTTATATATAATGAATTTTAAAAAAAGTAATTCATAATTTATTGAACACGTAAATATTACATAATATACATTGTCGAGCTGTAATAGTAATAATACATATAATGAATTAAAAAAAATATAAAATATCGTAATCTATGGATCACGTAAATAGGTATAAGGTATATCATATAATGAATTTAAAAAAATATAAATAAATTTAATCTTTTGACCACGTAAATTAAATAATATATAAATAATACAATTAATTTATAAAAATTACCGTTGTTTTAATTAATTTTATAGCTCTAAATTTTGATCGATGCCAATTAAGTACTCATCCAGATCACGTTCGTCATATGTAGATACAATATTTTGTATACGTCTAGCAACTTCGCGATATTTTTTCTTTTTTTGCTGGAGGTTCTTGTCCAGCAATGAATTGGTTAACTTTTAATTCAGTTAACTGTTGTTCTTTTTTAACACCCTCAATAAGTCGCCATATGGTAGGATGAGACGCAGCTAATAAAGATGAGAATGATCTATGCCAACCTTCAATATTATTATTTGTTTTTGGCAAACCTGCTTGTGTAGTATCGTATTGGTTCCATAATTTTAAATCGAATATTGGAGGTCGTCGTATATTTCTTCTAGTTGGTCTCCCAATCCACGTCTCTTCAAAATAATCAATTAAATGGATTAATAACTCTTCATTATCTACAAAAAACTGTTGAGACATCAATTCGTTGAATTTCTCAACAACATCTGACACAGGAACAAAAGCTAAAGCCATTAGCTACTTTTTTTTCAAAGCAAAATCTGCATTATTCGTATATTTTTTACGTATTTCTGGAAGGCTTTGTATTTTTCGCCATAGACATTGACCAAAATGAAAAAAACAGCCTCTCATTTGTGTACCAGTATAAACATTAGTAAATGCTTCAATTAGACCATGTTCAAAATCAGTCATTATACTAATCGGACTTAAATTTTTTTCCAAAATCAAAAGTTCACGGGCAACTCGAGTATAACTCTCTTTTGATTTGTTAGGTAAAAGTACAAAAACTAATAGCAATACCGCATTATATTTTATCGCATGTATGGATAGAATTTGAGTAAACAAATGTGGTGCTGATTTAAACGTGCCATCTATAAACCAATGACTTTGCTCAGACGCTAAAATCTTTAAATTATTTTTTGTCGAAAATAATAATAATCTATTATTGTCATCCACGCCACTATCGTATAGAAGAAATTTCTCGTTGTCTAAGGTAATATTATATGGTTTAAAAATAATTAACTCTGAAAACATACTCGGGTTTGCTGGAGGTGAATTTTTTCGATGCCTTTTTCGTTGAATGGTTTTTTTCATTGCATTAACTGTTGGTAAGGCGGCAGATACTGCTTGAGAAGAACATGACATTTTAGCAACAATTTGTAGTGGAGTTGACTCAATTTGATTCGACATTTCTTTTGTTTGTGCAATACATTTTTTAACACCAATTTCCTCATTATTTGGCGTATGATTATGCAGATCGTCTTTATGAAAAGTAACCTCACTATTTTTAGTATGTGCCCTTCCACGGCATTTATCAGTATTGTATTTTATACATTTCCAATAAGTTTTTTGTTTTTTTTATATAATCTTTTTCAAAAATATATCCTGAGTACACTAGTAAGTCTTTTCCTTTTGAACTTTTCACATAATTTAAAGACATTGTAAAAATTGTTAATGAAGTGAATTAAAATAACGCACTATAACAATAAGCAAAACAACGGTCAAACATGGACGGCGTAAAACAAAATTAATTGAACATCAAAAGCGGATTGACGACTGAACTGTAGGCCCGTCATCAGATTCGTCGTCACCGTATAAGTCGTAGATAATATTACAGACAATCTATAATGTGTGTTGACTATTAGTTTATGTGCGTATTATTTGGGTTTGCACCGATGGCGAAAAATATCTATACAGTTTGAAGTCGATTTCATTTAGATTAATGGACGGGGATATATCGATATGTATACGTGATGTATAGATAGTACGAAATCGGAATTTTTATATTATTCTTTCAAGATATCTATTATTACTATTACAGCTCGACAATGTATATTTTGTTATATTTACGTGATCAATAAATTATGAATTACTTTTTTTAAAATTCATTATATATAAATAATATAATATGGACGGGGAAATGTCGTACGGGGAAGTGGCTACGGGGAAATGTCTGACGGGGAAATGGCAGACGGGAAGTGACCTGATACGGTATCAGTGATACCAAAAAAACCGCAGATACTTGAAATTTTCACTGAATGTTTATATAACGATTTTCTATATTAGTTACTTTTTTCAAAATATGTAGATTTGTTTTGTGCTATTTACTGACATTTTAATTTTTTAACTTTTTCAGTTTTTTTTTCTTTAAAAGTATCGTTTGAACCGGGTCAAACTAATTACCACTGTGATTAAGTACAAAAGAAAGATTTTTTTTTATTTATTTGACGAAACATTATATTTACAATCTGTATTTACAGTTATACAATAAGTAAATGTGATGATGATTGATTGGCAGGAAGGGGAAGTCGCCCAGTGACGGCACACCGTGGAAAGTGAATTAAGGAGAGAGTAGGTCCCTACACCAGTTCCTTTTCAGACGTCTGGGTGTATTACCTGGAATTTGATTGGATGAATGTTGGATGATTATAGGATTAGAGTGAGTACTGAATGTTTTATGTGTTTTTTTGTAGGTTATACTGGCATGGCTGTTTAAGATTGGAATGCAGATGTCTTTATGAAGTGACTCATTGGTAATATACCAAGGGGCACCTGATATTAGACGTAGACTAATAGACTGAAATGCCTGAATTGTTCTGGTATTTGAGGGTTTGGCTGATCCCCAAAGTTGCATGCCATAGTACCACATGGGTCTTAAAAGAGTCATGTATATTGTTCTTTTGGTTTTTAATGAGAACTTTGAGCGGAGTAAAGGCCTAAGAAGGTGGAGTCTTGTATTGAGAGCTTTACGCTTGTTTTTTATGTGGGGACCCCATGTAAGGCGTTTGTCAAAAATTAAACCTAAATAATTAGTTTGCGTGGAAGATGGAATTTGAGCATTAACAATAAAAGTTGAGGGACATTCTAAGGAACGAAGGTAATTTGAGAGGATTTATATGGATTAACTTGGATTTTCCAGTCGTGAAACAAGGTGTTTAGCAGTTAGATGGTTTGGGATTTTTTGGGCAGCTTGGACGGGAACGTTGTCGCTAGCAAAGAATAGCAGTGGCATCCACAAACGTACAAAGAAGTGTGTTTTCGTTTAGAGGTAGGTCAGTGGTAAAGACGTTGAATAGGAAGGGACCTAAGTCACTACCTTGGGGAACACCAGCAGTTGCTATTTGAGAGTTGGATATGGCGCCGTTGATTTTTGTGACAAAAGTTCGTTGGTTTAGATAAGATTTTATTAGTCAAACACAATTGAAAGATTTGCGAATTTTTTGTACATTACTTTTCGCGTGACCATGATGATATCGAACCACTGATAATCGAAACCAGGCGGTTTGTGCGAATTTTCGTAGGCAAAAAGAGTGTCGATCGAACAGAGTTAAACTAACTACCACTGTGATGAAGCCGTACTATTGCAATTAACACGAATTTGTTGTAGATTACATATAGCGTGACCATAACAGCGTCCGACCGCTGACATAATCAATCACACTTTGCACGCCGAACTATTAAGAGTAACTTGAAATTGTTGTACATTAATTTTCGAATAATCATGACGACGTCGGGCAATTGACATAATTAAACACACCGTACACGCCGAACTATTGTGAGTAATGCGAGTTTGTTGAACGTTACTCTTCACCTGACGATGACGACGTCGGACCGCTGACATAATTAAACACTGCGCGCACGCCTACTATTGCGAATAACTCTAAATTTTTCTTGGTTACTTTTCGCGTAAAGATAACGAAGTCGGACTGAGGACGTCGTTAATCACTACGCACACGTCGAACAATTGTGAGTAACGCGAATTTGTTGAATATCTGTGGATTTATCCAACTGATTTAATGTAATAATCTATATCGATTGCCAAAGTCGTATAAAGATTCTAACATTTAAATTAGATAGCAAAATAGTAATAAACGAAAAACATCCTGCTTTTTGTAAACTTTTAGTTTTTCATAGATCACATAAATATCAACACTTTAATACAGCAGTATCTGATGCGTTTCCGTGTCACCGTAGGAGTGCATACACGTAGCTGACTCCAACACAGCCCGAAATAATTGATATTTAAGGTAAGTTTGTTTTCATACCTATTCTTTTGCGGCTTATTAAATTGTATACAAATTATGTACACGTTCATACACTTTTACACTTTTACAATGGTGATTTTTCCAGAGTTCTTCACCTATGCATTTGATACTAAAAACTTAAATACCCGCAAAGATCATGACCTTTTTAAATATTTTTTTTTTTTTAACTTTATTTTAAAAACACACAATCTGTAAATTAAGTTAACAATAACGATGTCAAACCACTGACAACCCAAACCATGCGTTTGACGCCGTACTATTGCCAACAATAAAATTATAATTATAAAATACTTTACGCGTGACGATGACTACTTCAGTCCGCTTGAATATCCAAACCATGCGGTGGTCCCCGTACTATTGGGAATTTTTTCGAATTTTTTGTATACATTAATTTTTGAGTAATCATAACGACATCGGACTGCTGAAATAATCAATCATAGGGCGCATGCCGAACTATCGTGAGTAACGCTAATTTGTTAAGTGTTTTATTTCGCGTGACGATGACGATGTCGAATCACTGATAATCAAAACCATACGGTTTGTGCGAATTTTTGTAGGAAAAAAGAGTGTCGGTCGAACAGAATCAAACTAATTATCACTGGGATGAAGCCGTACTATTGCAAGTAACGCGAATTTTTTGTACATTCCTTTTCGCGTGATCAGGGGCGTAGGTATAGATTATTAATGGGAGAGAGTTCGACTTAAATTATTAGTAATAGGCTAACGTGAAAAAAACCAAATACAAATACAGTATAGAACCCATTTAAGACGCTCTTCGAGGGACCAGTTAAAAATAGCGTCTTAAGCGGGAACATAGAGCGTATTATCCAGAGTTGATTACATGTTAAATGTTGTCAAAATCAAGGATTTGTAAAAATGAGCGTATTATCCGAGAAATCGGCTTAAGCGACGTACCGCCAATGTGTTATAGGTTACATATCACGTTACTATGATGATATCGAACAACTGATGATCAAAACCATATGGTTTGTGCGAATTTTCGTAGGAAAAAAGAGTGTCGTTCGAAGAGATAGGTAGTCAATCTAATTACCACTGTGATGAAGCCGTAATATTGCAAGTAACGCAAATTTGTTGTACATTATATTTCGCGTGATCATGCGACGCCCTACGGCATACACAATCAATCACGCCTCGCATGCCGAACTATCGTGAGTAACCCTAATTTGTTAGGTATACGTTTCATTTCGCGAGACAACGATGACGTCGAACAGCTGTCAATCCAAACCATGCTATTGACGCCGAACTATTGCGAGTAACATGAATTTTTTGTACGTTACTAAAAAAAAGTGTTGTCAAACAGAGTCAAACTAATTTCCACTGTGATGACGCCGAACAATTGCGAAAATTGCTAATTTAGTGTACAAGTGTTTAATCATTAGAAATAATAAAGGAGGGGGATTGGCGCCCACAGGCAAATATTTTTCAAGAATAAAAAAAAAAAAAGCGGGTAAGTGGATGTTGCTGTACCTTAGGGGGTGGGGTGGACCTCTGACAAGGGTAGGTTAAATTTGAATGCAATGATAGGTATCATTGTATATACGAAAAACGATTCAGAAAGGAAATGATTTGTCAGTCTAGGATATTACGAGGTGTGGCAATTAAATAACGAGAATTTGTTTCTAGCTTCTATAGTGGTAACACTGATACCTTGAAAATTTGTTGACTTAAAGTTCACGAGGTAATACACAAGTTTGCCAAGTTTGATAGTGATCGGTGTTATATTTTGTGCTCCCCGATTTTTTAAAGTTAGTAGTGTAGTGTCGTGACGTACAAAAATGTGTGACGTGAAAAACGAGCAACGAATCGTCATCAAGTTTCTGGTGAAATCTGGTGAAAAAACGGCCGAAATTTTTCGTAAATTGCAGCGTGTGTTCGGTAATGACTGCTTATCAAAACCACGTGTGTATGAATGGGCATCACGTTTCGCATCAGGTCGAGAATCGACGCAAGATGATGCAAGGTCGGGTGCCCCTAAAATTGTGCACACTAGGCAAAATGTTGAACGTTTGAGTGTGTTGGTGCGAACTGATCGACGCCTCACAGTCCGAATGATATCCAGTGAACTCGGGATCAATAAAGAAACCATTCGCCAGATGTTACATGGTGATTTACTGATGCGCAAGCTCTGTGCAAAGCTTGTTCCGAAAATGCTGACGGTGGAGCAAAAAGAGTTGCGACGGTCGATTTGTGAGGACTTTCTTGAACGAATTCAGAGTGAAGGGCGTGACTGGATGAGTTCAATTATTACGGCAGATGAAAGCTGGGTATATCAATATGACCCTGAAACACGTAGGCAGAGCAAACAGTGGATTGAAGAGGGGGGAGAGCGCCCAACGAAAGCCAGGATGTCTCGAAGCCAAATCAAAACCATGCTGATCTGTTTCTTCGATGTTAGGGGTATTGTGCACAAAGAATTTGTTCCACAAGGTCAAACAGTGACAGGAGTATTTTATATTGAAGTTCTTAAGCGATTGTGTCATAGAATGTCTCGTGTAAGGCCGGAATTAGCCAAAAATGGTTGGATCCTTCACCATGACAATGCGCCTGCACACTCCTCATTAAAAGTCCAACAGTTTTTGACCAGTAGGAACATAACAACGCTCCCCCACCCCCCGTACAGCCCCGATCTGGCTCCACTGGACTTCTGGCTATTTCCAAAGTTAAAGGAACCAATGAAAGGACATCGCTATGAGGATTTGGAGGACATTCAACGTGCCGTAACAACGGTGTTGAAGAGTTTAACTTCTGGAGACTTCCAGGAGTGCTTCCAGAAATGGGAAGAACGCTGGACCAAGTGTGTTAGACTCGGAGGAGAGTACTGTGAAGGCATGGGCGCATAAATTATTGTAAATATTAAATAAATGTTATAAAATTAAAAATTCTCGTTATTTAATTGCCACACCTCGTATATTATATTTAAATATTGTCATATATTCTATTTTGAAACAAATATTTTATTTTTCAATTAAGACGCATTTTGCATAAGGCATGGTTAATCAATTTTTCCAAAAACATTGCGTTTAGTTATTAATTCATTCATAATACCTTATATTATCATAGATATACATATATATACCAGGTTTGAAGATAAATCGTTATCATTACGCGATTTCATAAAAACTTAAAACTCAAACGCTCAAAACATTTTTTCTGTAATGACGCTTCAGATTTTCTCTATAGCTATTTGAAACAAAGCTTATGGAAAATTTAGTAGTGTATCATGCCACAATAAATTCATGCATATGAATTTACAATTTTTAAAAGAGCTGAAGACAGTTCTTTCAAAATGTTGTAGGGTACTAGGTAAATAGCTAGGTAGGTACCTACATAACTAAATGTTTTTAAAAAGATTAAAGATTAAAAAAATAGTTATTGACTTTGACACGATTTAATATATTATACAAGGGAATATACTATATTGGTATCTAGGTACCTACTGAATTTGTAATGATTTAAAAGTATTTATCATTATCTTTATTAGTTATTAGAAATTACCTAATGTTTTGTTAATAGCCAATGGGTCCCTAACGATATTTATTTTTTTGGCTTGTGCTCTCCATCGCTACTTGGGGGGAACTTTCCCTTCCGGTAATCCTACCCCCAAGATATGAGTGTTGAATACTTTAATTAGTATTTTAGAAGTAGAAAATCTATATTCTATATATTACAGAAATAGCATTCGTAAAGCATATTGGCATAATCTTTATAATGACTAATTTAAAGAAATTTTAATATTCATATTGATAATACATTACACATTTACACTAATCAGTAGGTAATGAGGTTTATCTATAGATACTAGTATATAGCCCTATAAACTATTGGATATTTGATTATGAATAGGTACATAACTAAAACTAAATAATTTAAAATAAACTAATTAATAATTTGTTGTTGTATGGAAAAGTATAGACTAAAACATCCATTATTAGGTCCAGGGATATAATATAAGACTGAGTGAGCACCTTCCGACTTTCAAACTTCAATCCTTTTCCTCACTTCTAAAATGTTTTTAATTATTATACCTACCTTTTTTACGATTGTATATAATTTTATATCATCTGAAAATATGTAAGTATATTAATATATTTATCAAAATAAGTAGGTACCTAGGTAATGTAATGTAATTATTATTTAAATCTATGTATATTGTACACGTGTGAAAATGAGATCTTTGATAACTAAAAAAGATGTTAGGAACCACTCCGCATTTGATAGTCATGCGGTTTTTTTTTTTAAATAGATATAGTACCTTAGAGAGCCTATATAGAGTAGGTGCCTATAAACCAAAATAAATAACCGGTGAGGCCTGATGGGTATATTATCATACCGACTATATCTTTATGTAGCCAATACCATAATGTAGAAAACATAGAATTATAATTTATATTTTAAGTCTGTGGTAGAAAAAGGATGTTTTAATACAAAAAAGTGCTACTGCCTACTGCTCTGACGAGTATAGTGGTGGCAAATCATATAATAAATTTATATCACATCAGTAAATCATCCAAGGGTCATTAAAAATTAACCAATGGACTGAACAAAGCATAAAGAAAAATTTGATAAATGAAATAACTTTTGTGCTAATTAATATTTTTTTTCTATAATTTGTTGATGCTGCGCCTGCAATTGTCATAGAACTTTTGTTAAATTTATAATTCTGAAAATATGTTATTAAACTATACCTATACGTGTAAAAAATTTAAAAATATTGATCAGAACATAAGTTATTTCGTTTGTCAGATCTTCTGTTGCATTGTATGACGTATTGACATATGTTGTTAAGACTATACAATCAGAACTTGTGGCAGTTAGGTACGCTCTTATAGTATACCTAGTGAACCGATTTTTTTATCATGGGCCCACGTGAATTATAAATACATGACAATTCAATTCACATAGTGTATTAAACCACGTGTGGTTATTTTAATAGTAATATTTCAGAAGTATAATTCATATACCATCAAATATATTACTATTTATATGTTTATACTTTATTACTTTACCTATATTACACCTAATTTTTTTTTTTTTTTAAGCACCAGTGAACTCAATTAGAAATCACTTCGTTCGGAATCTAAAACAGTGACCAAATATTATTAGGTATATACCTATACAAAAGAATACATTATAATATCAATTTCTATGATATTATATATTGTTAATAATAGTTAAATCTTAAATAATAAGATGGATTTATATTATAATAGTTTATAATATTATATTTTCTGATATAATGCAATGCATGTTACATTATTCCTAATTAAATACCTACATGGTAAGTTGTGTAACCGTTGATATTAAAATTAAAATTGTGAACAATATATTAACATCATTACCAGGTACCGAGTACTAGTATACCTATAGTAGTAATTTAATACCTTTTTATAGATTTTGGTATTAATCATTCATAATGTATATGTAAGTAAGTAGTTATATAGTACCTATATAGTAGGTATGTTAAATATTCAAAATTACATTTATGTTACTTATACAATATGTAAAACTCAAATCACAATTAGTAACACCCTGCCTACATTTGTACCTTTATTGTAGCATTATGTAATAAGTTTACTCTGACCTTCAAAATATGTGATTTAAAGTTTTTTATAAATTTATAAACAGGTTAACAGAAGTACTTATTTATTATATTTTGCGGTTTATTTTTATATTAATTGCATATAGTTTACTGTTATAACTTTGAGTCATGTTTGGTGAAACATTTAGGGGTTGGTGAGTACACTGGATGTCAAATTTGAGAGCAAATAAAAATTAAAATCCTCCCAAGTGATTAAAATCTATTTATCAGTGATTGTCACTAGTTAAGTATTGTTTTGGTATTGATAGCATACTAAACAATTATTTAAAACATTAATATATCAGCAACATGGACAATGTCCAGGACATATAATTTATACTATTTAGGTATATATACATTATACATATATGATTTTCACTTTGCAGTTAGGCATAAAAGTTACAGACAAGAAATACTAATAGTATAGCTTTGCATTAATTATATATATTTAACCTTTTTTATTCTTTATTATTATTGAAAATAATAATTTTGGGTGGCATATTTTATTCAATTGGCAGTTACATTTAAAATTCTCCATTTGCATATATATAAATGCTCAAGTTAATAAAAAACATAAATTAAATTGCTGTTTCTTACTTTCTTGTGTTAATTTTTTCAAGAAAAAAACAATTTTTTTAAAAAAATTAACTATCAATACAAATTATTTATACAATGTTTATATGAGTATAAAAGCTCTTTTAAGCAAACTTGTGATAAAGATAGAGAGTATTCGATAATCGAACAAATAAATAATCATTTTGGTGCAATTTACAAACTCCCCTGGAGCATTGATAGTCTTAATACTCTTAAGCTTTTAGAGCTGTCTAGTTTTAGCAACAATTATATACCTACAAAATAAACCTTTTTTTGCTTTGTAATTTGTATTTGTATCATAACTTATAAGTATTCCTTAATTTGTTCTTGATAGTTGATAAAAAAATGTCAGTTTTCTGTGTGGTCATTATAATTGTTAGTACTTCCATCAAGTATTATTAATAACGCCAGTGCAGCGTTTTTATTTTCAAAAAGGTTGTTGAAGTGTTGAACATAATATATTTATATCTAATTATATTATACCCGTTAGGGCCGGAAGCATATAATGATAATATGCGCACTCCGGACACCTTTGTTGCTCACCACTAACACATACCTAGGTCTTAATATGCGAGCACCCAGTGTAGTGGTGTAATAGCTCGAACAGCAGTGGTCGGGATTGCCGGGCAAATAACTACTGTCGAGCTACGTAATGCGTGTTGTGTATTTACGTGTATTATTTGTGTGTTATGTGTGTATATATGTGGGGTGTGTGTACAATGAATTAAAATTAAAGAAATGGTATCACGATTGCTGGTAGATAATAGTTGCTGTATAATACGCAAATTAATAATGGTACAAATATATAATAAAAATCACAGCAACACAATAAGTAAAATTTACGGTAAAATTAATAGATAATAAAATAAAAGTATACCTAACTCACGGTAGCTATTAGAGCTACGTGAAAATATAAAAATGTTAGCCCATCTGGCTCAACAGAATAATATTAAGATTTAAATTAGCCCTTCTGGCTCAACAGAGTAGTATAAATATTTAAATTAGCTCTTCTGGCTCAACAGAATAATATTAATACAAAGCAATCCGTTCAAATTAATCTGCGGTCCTTGTGTTCAAACTAATATAATACTTTGCAAATTTGCAGTGACTATTATAAATACAGAAATAATATGAGGTCCTTATGACCAAGAATAATATTATAATAAATACTATGCGCTCTTCTGGCACGACAGAATATAATAATAATCGTAACAAAAATATAATAAATATAATATAATAACTCCCAGTAGTTTGTGGAGCGCAGACTGGCCAGCTGGTCCTGAGCTATAGGTGTTATAATACAAAAAAAAACACATACGACAAAAGAATACAATTCTTTAAAGTGTTACAAAAAATAGGTAGCTGCTAAAAGAGTATAATATAAAACTGACGATTGCGCTTATTACGTCAGGAATAACTAATAACTAATAATACTGTAATGTTACACTGAGAATTTAATATAATAATTTAATTTGTTACAATTTAATAAAGCCCTTCTGGCGCTAATAATTATATAATAAAAAACAATATTTGCACTAACTTATTTTACAATTATTGGAAATAATAAATATATTTTTTATTTGCACACACCGTGCTAACGAGACGACGTTTTATACGAGACGGACAAAGAAGACAGTGTCACGGCGGCCATGTTAATTAAAAATTCGCATAGCCGTTGCTGCGCCATACTATAACGAGTCTTAATTATCTATGTTATATAATTCACAAGGCACATTTAAATAGGTACATACAAAAATAAATATTATGGCAACAGGTGATAGTGTGTGTGTGTGCGACCAGCTATTCTCCGTGCCCGATATATTAGTTTACGTTTATTTATAATTATGTTGGGGCGGCAACAATATCTGCAGTAAAATATTATTATATACCTACTAATAAATATATTAATATATTATGTATAATTTGTTCTAGGGTATAATGTATGTAAAATAATATATAATATTGTCTATCGCAGTATCACTATATTGTAATGAATTTAAAAAAATTGATTATTATAACGCTCGTCGGTATAAATTCGGCTTTAATAGGTTTGGCCGGTTTGGGCTGAAATACTGTCGGCTAAAATACGGTTCTGCTAGTAATTATTATTGTTAAAATGTCCTGTTACATATGATTGTTTGCTTAACCCGGTTTATAGATTTAATTATAATATGTTTTGTATATTATGCATTATACAACATACGTTACTTTTCTCGTGACGACAACGAAGTTGGACCGCCGACATAATTAATCTCAACAAGCACGCCGTAATATTACGAGTAACTCTAAATATTGTTATACGTTACTTTTCGAGTAAACCATGACTACGTCGGACCGACGGCACGCGGCATAATTAAACTCAGCGCGCACATCAACTTATTACGAGTAACTCGAAATTTTTAAACGTTCTCATGACGACGAAGACGTCGGACCGCCAACATAATTAATCTCATCGCGCACATCAACTTATTACGGGTAACTCGGAATTGATATAGGTTACTTTTCTTGTGACGACGACATCGGACGGCCGACATAATTATTCTCAACGCGCACGCCATTCTATTGCGAGTTACTAGAACTTGTTATACATTACTTTTATCGTGACGACGACGACGTCGGACCAAAGTCATAATTAAACTCAGCGCGCACATCAACTTATTACGAGTAACTCGAAATTGTAAAACGTTTCTTTTCTCGTGGACGACAATGAAGTTGAACCGCTGACATAATTAATATTAACGCGCACGCTGTTCTATTAAGAGTTACTCGAGTTTGTTATAGGTACGTTACTTTTCTCGTGACGACGACGACGTCAGACCGCTGACATAATTAATCTCAACAAGCACGCCGTACTATTACGAGTAACTCTAACTTGTTATACATTATTTTGCTCGTGCCATCAAAGATATCGGACCGCCGACACAATGAATTTTAAAGCACACGCTGTTCTATTACGAGTCACTCAAAATTGATATAAGTTACTTTTCTCGTGACGACGACGACGTCGGTCCAACCTTCGACCATATAAGCTAATAGACACGGCATATGGTAAATATCTTGACGCCAGCATCATGTAGCGTGTGACGTCACGTTTGGGCAATAACACCGGCCGGCGCCCAGACTATAGATAGTATTCTAAATTCTAGCTATCCCAATAAAATATGATTGATTAATGGCTTAACTTACAAATTTTAATTCTTAATTTCTTATTTCCTTATACTATAACACTAATTACTATTTATCTATCTATCTGTGTATCTCGGGTTTTCTCCTATTTTACGAGTTATTTATTAATTCAAATATAATTATTAAATTAAATTTACCAAAATTATATATTTAGAACTAGTATATATTGTATTGTTACCTCATTGTAAACTCTCAGATTAATATACACTTGAGATCATAAAATAGTAAGGCTGGGCAAGTTAACTATTTTTTTTTAATTCGTTAAGATAAGTTAATAAAGAAAAAAGTAAGTTAAGTTTAAAGTTAAAAGTAACCTCTATTTTTTTTAACTTGCAATAGTTACAAGTTACTTAGAAAATAAAAGTAACTTAACTTAGTTAAAAATAAGTTACTTTTTTTTTACTATAAAACTAATATTTATACTGCCTACCTTTTTTTAAGCTAACAATAATAACATAATAATTCAATAAATGTCTTAAACATTTTAAATAAATGTATGTAATAAATTTATTTACTGTAGTTCTTATATTTGTATATTATACTTTAATCAGTGATGAAATCCAATAAAATAATAAAATAATTGTTATGTATTTGTTAACGTAAATGATCCACAACTATACTAAATATTATCTATTAGAATATAATTACTTGGTTACACAATATATAAATATATTATATAAAATATTATTCAATTAATAGTAAGAATACAATATTTAATCAAACCATTATTGTATTTTACTATTTTAGTAGACAGTAGTTACCTTATACCTATTCCTAGTGAGTTGTATTTGCCATTTGGTATATCATATGAATATCAAAAGTAAAATAATGCAACCATAAACTAAGATTTTCAACATTCATCCTTTAACTATCATTATAATAAAACCATTATTATCAAACATTTCAAAACACAATACTTTCAAGTTTCAAAGAAAGCAGTTTAAAACTATGAAAGCTAGAATGTGAAAAATAATTTTCGACGACAAGGGACAGACTCGGGACATACAATACGACAGTAAAAAAAAGCGGGTAAGTCGTGGATGTCGCTTTGCTGTACTGTAGGTTACTATAATGGATGGGATTAAATTTGAATGCAATGATAGGTATCATTGTATACGAAAAACGATTCTGAAAGGAGATGATTTGTCAGTCTAGGATATATTATATTTAAATATTGTCATATATTCTATTTTGAAACAAATATTTTATTTTTCAATTAAGACGCATTTTGCATATGGCATGGTTAATCAATTAGTGTAGTTATCATAATTAATAATACTTTATATTATCATAGATATACATGTACCTGGTTTGAGGATAAATCGTTATCATTACGCGATTTCATAAAAATTTAAAACTCAAACGCTCAAAACATTTTTCCTATAATGACACTTCAAATTTTCTCTATAGCTATTTGAAGAAAAACTTATGGAAAACTTGGTGTTAAATTTTATAACCTTAGATATAAATACAAACAATATTATGAATTTTGATCTACAAAATAATTTGCAAATATTCATGGTTTTGACGAATTTTTGTCAATATTTGAAATTCAAATGCTAATAAAAATTTAATTTGAATTTCCGGTGGACATTTTTTTTGTGATAAAGGTTGACAAATTTGTAAGGAATCTTGTATTAAATTTTCAAATCTTAGGTATAAAAGGAAAAATAACGATAAAAAATCGAAATTTAAAATTTAAACGCACTTATAATTTTTCCTATAATGATGCTTCGAATTATTTAATTTTTTTTAGCTACAATAAGCACAACTCATAAGGAACCTTGTATTAAATTTTCAAGTTTTTTTGGTCGTCCAAAATTTTTTTACCGACACTTCAAAAAAAAAATCACTTCGTTCAGAATCTAAAAATGTGTTCCAAACGGCAAACGCTGTGAGCCTGTCAACGAGTGAACACCAAATAATCAAATTAATAATAACTCGAAATTGTTTTGCCCAAACGTGATGTCATATCATTAAACATGATGGCTACATAATTGTGCCTATACAAGCATAAGATAAGGCGCGTTTACTAGCTTATATGGTCGAAGGGTCCAACGACATTATTATTCTCAACGTGCACACCGTTCTATTGCGAGTTACTCGAATTTGTTATACGTTACTTTTCTCGTGACTTCAATGAAGTTGGACCGCCGACATAATTAATCTCAACACGCACGCGGTCCTATTGCAAGTTACTCTAAATTGTTATACGTTACTTTTCTCGTGACGTCAACGAAGTTGGACCGCCGACATTATTAATCTCAACATGCACGAACGGCTTTCGATTGCGAGTTACTCGAGTTTGTTATACGTTACTTTTCTCGTGACGACGAAGACCGCCGACATAACTAATCTCAGCGCGCACTTATGATAACCATAAAGACGTCGGACCGATGACATAATTGAACTCAGCGCACGCATAAACTTATTACAAGTAACTCAAAATTGTTATACGTTACTTTTCACGTGACGACGAAGACGTTGGACGACCGGCATAATTAATCTCAACTCGCACGCCGTACTATTACGAGTAACTCTAACTTGTTATACGTTACTTTTCTCGTGATGACAACAAAGTTGGACCGCCGTCATAATTAATCTCAGCGCGCACATCGTACAATATTACGAGTTACTGCAGGAACTTGTAATACGTTACTTTTCACGTGACGATGACGACGTTGGATCGCCGACGTAATAAATTTTATAGCGCAAGATGTTCTATTGCGAGTTTTTTTTTTTTATATAAGAAATTTTGCAATCTGTTTTTAACTAGAACAATAAGCAAATGTACATAGCGTATTTCTATATGAATTTTTTGAGGTAAGAAGCTACCCATTGGTGACACTACCTATTTTGTGTTCTTAAATTTTTAAGTTAAGCTAATTTTAATTTTGAGACAAAAGGTCCCGACACCATCTTCGCTTAAGCCGTCTGGGTGGATTACCTGGAATGGACAAGGTAGATAGTTTTTTAATAAGAATAGGATTAGGATGAAGAGGTAGTTTGGTGTGAAATCTTTTGTAGTAGCATTTTGCTTCGTCAAGTACTGTTGTTATTCTTAGATCGTTATGGAGCGTAACATTGCAGGATATAAATGTAGGGGCATTTGTGATTTTTCTTAGGGCATTGTTTTGAAAAGCTTGAATTTTTTGTATATTTGATTTTTTTGCACTACCCCAGAGCTGGAGCCCGTAGGTCCAGATGGGTTTTAGAAGAGCTTTATATATTATTAATTTGACATTTTCTAGAAGCTATCAGAGGATCTGCATTGATGAAAATTATTGCTTTATCGTCTACATATTATGCAATTAGCGTTTAAGGTGTAGTAGGTTGATCTGATGCATAAATGTTATATAGTATCGGGGAAAGTATGCCTCCTTGAGAAATACCTATTACCAGATTACACGCGAAAAGTTACGAACAACAAATTCATGTTGCTTGAATGGGGTGGGTTGATTGGCGCCCGCAGGCAAACGCATTACAAGAAAAAAAAAATTAAACCTTATTTTGGTGTAACTATAAAATAAGAATACAAATTGTTCTATGTTGGAAAGAAATATTTTGAAAAGTTTAATATAAGAATCTGGAGTCTAGTCTAATCTCAAGGAGAATAAATAACTAAACATAAGTACCTATAGTAAAAACATCATGATTTAATGATTACTTATAGAGCAAATGATTACAAAAGTTTAAATTTCTGTTCAATAAAATAAATTAGAGTTTAATTATGAAAAAAAAATGGGAATGGAGGTGTGGCGCCCGCAGGCAAGTCTTTTTCAAGAAGCTAAAATAAAAATTTTAAACGTTATAATTTATAATATTAGAATACACACTGGAGTCTGCAGTATGTAATCTCAAGGAGAATAAACTAATAAACACCTAAACATATCTATAGTAATGAAATCATGATTTAATGATTACTTTTGGGGCAAATGGTTATAAAAGTTTAAATTTGTGTAGAAAAAAAAAATTTGAGTTTAATTATGAAAAAAAAATTAGGAATTGGAGTGTGGCGCCCGCAGGCAAGTGTTTTTGAAGTAGCAAAAAAAAATTTGGAAAAGTTTTAATATAAGAATACACACTGTAGTCTGCAGTATGTAATCTCAAGGTAAATATATATGAATAAAAATATTTATATAGTAATAAAATCATGATTTAATGATTACTTATAGAGCAAATGTTTTTTAAAGTTTAAATATGTGTATTGTGTACACATAAATAAACTAGTTGAATTATAAAATATGAAAAAAAAATTGGGAATGGGAGTGTGGCGCCTGTAGGCAAGTGTTTTTCAAGTAGCAAAAAAAAAAAATTAGAAAATGTATGATATAAGAATACACACTGGAGTCAGCAGTATGTAATCTATCTCAAGGTAAATATATCAATAAAAATATTTATAGTAATAAAATCTTGATTTAATGATTACTTATAGGACAAATAGTTGATAAAGTTTAAATTTGTATACACGAAAATAAACTTGAGTTGAATTATTAAAATATGTAAAAATACATTTTGTAACCAAACCAATGACTTCCATCCACAATCTCTAAACTCCCAAAACCAATAAATTGATGTACAATTATTTGTTCATTGAGAACTTTTTGACAGTACTTGGTTAGACTCTGTTATATATTAAATTTAATCGTTATTCACTGACAATCTTAAAATTGAGATAAATTTTATTATTAAATCAACTCCTTTTTATTTAATTAAAAGTTTATTTTGGGAGGCAACGTGAATCAATGCTATAAAATCTCTTTGAAATTGCAAACAATTCTTAAAAATGAGGAAATGAGGCTCTTTATTATGGACTACAGTCATTTTTTTGTTACATTTCAAATTCTATTGTATACATTAATATTATAAAATAAATTATGATCAGGGGACGCTTATTTTATTGTAATAGGCAGTATAGTTAGTCTGTATGAAATACAGGTATAACACTAATATGTCTTAAAACCATGTTAAAAATTACAGCAATTTTAATCTGGTATTAATAGTATTAAGTGAGAAGTTAGCATTATATATTTGGTACAGTATAGTTAAAGCTAAAAATAATAATAATAATAATAAAAATAAACTATATGTGTTATATTTATTAAAGATATTAACTATTGTATTAATTTTTTCCTCATTAATTTTTAAATATTTTCTTTGATTGTTATGTTTACAATTTCGAATACCTTGAAAGTTAGTAGGAATATTTCTATGCAAAGGTCACGAACATGATAGTCATCTATCATCAACTGAGATCAACTTACCATTCTCTATAGGTACCTAACCTCAACAACTTCCTTATGACTTAATTAACCATCTGCATGTCCGCGGGGAAGGCAGTGCCCTAGCCAGGGTTAGGATTTGGGGAGGTGAAGTGTATAGGTACAGTACTATACACCCAATACCCTTCGGGAAGGCTGATTAAGACACTGGTTTTAATAAGTAACAATCTGGATGATTGTAGAAAAACTAACTGTATTTTTGTAACGCGTGACAAACGGATGGTTAACTAGGACACTTTGAATAAAAAGATCCTTAGTTGGTTTCCGATATAAGTGTTTACTTATCAAGTTGTTCTATTGATTGTTAACCTCTTAGAAATACCTTGAACTATTAAAATATTGGCCTCTTGAAATATTTTTCAGTCTACTAGATTTTAGTAGTTCGGTACCATGAGTGCATATAAACCGCGTATAGGTACATGAGAGGAACTGTAATGAATATAGGTGCAATGTGCATCCATAGTACATATCATCAAGTTCTAATTAACACATACAATTTAAACTCGGTAGTATGATTGGACGTAAATTTTAGAAATAACAACTAATAAGTATTAAAGATTGATATGTATCTGTAATCTGTATGCATTGTTTCCGAATTACAAACATGATTTTTTTATTTTTTGCACTTTTATGAATTACTGAATACTTTGGAAGTTAAGGCACTTCCTCATTAAAGCAAAAGAACTTTTAAATATATAAGTACATAAATGGGTTATCACCTAAGTTCTGTGCTCGTCCAACACAAAAATTAAAGTTATTATTCTTTTTTGATCCCAGAAACGTTATGTGGCATGATGATAATTACATTTTATTTTTATATGACACCTAAAAAACGATCCTCAGCACCAGAAGTTGAATTATTACTATTTTCAATATTTTTTAAATGAAATAATCCAAAAAATGTTTACACAATATTTTCTACAATAAAATATTATAATTTATTATTTCGACATAACTTTTTGCTGTGTGATAGGTAATTTTTCAAGTCGCAATGTTTTTTTTTTTGTTATGTGATAAACTTAAAGTGTCCAGATGAAAATTTAACCATCTAATATATCTCAAATTACATACTTATTGTTAATTATTATTAGGCATAGAAAAGTTGAACTATGAACTATAATATCTTATATGGAATTCCACAATGTACAATTGGGTTTATATTGTTTTTAATATTACATAATACACGCTTTTGATTAACAAAACTATTGGCATCTATGGCCATATCACGTGTGTTTGTTTAGAAACACGTGAGCAAGTTGGGGCAAGGATTCGTCACTAAGAACCTAGGTGGTCACCCATCCAGGAGCTATTAACGCCAGGCGATGTTTAACCACGGCAAACAACCGCGCCACACCAGGCCCCAAAATACACTTTTGTGTATATTTGCTATTTCATTCTAAATAGAATTGTTATTTTTAGTATTCTTACATTCGACTATTGTGTGCATATTATACCAGGCTAGAGGCATTTTTTTTTTGCAATGCGTCAACTGCATAACCTGGTTTCACTGTTAGGTTTGAAAAAAATGATGTAAATAGGACGAGGATTTGCAAATCATACATTTTAGTTCACTGGTTAATTTACTTCGGTACCCTAAACATTATAATAAACTGATGTATTAATTGCTCTAGAAATACAATTATTTTATTGTAATCTATTAATACATTTATTATAAAATTAAGAGTACCATAGTAAATAAACAAGTGAATCAAATTGTATAATCCACTATAAAATTCCATTTAAAAGTATAGTTGTCATTTTTGAAAAAAATGTTGATTTTGATGTTAGTAAACTGCTTGCTGAGAAATTTTAAAATTGTCCCACAAAAATTTGCCATTGAAAATTGAAAAAAATGTCTGTGTTATAATTTGTTAAATTTTTACTGACTGTTTGATTTTTTTTTTATCATATTTGTACACATAATTTGATAAATTTCTAACAATCTGAATCAATTGTTATTTTCATAAAATTATATAATAAAGGATCGAATGATATTTTTCAAAAATAGAATTAAATAAGGAAAACATAAAACAATTACTCTTATCTTTAGGTGTGCCCGTCTATACTACGATTTCATATTTAGCATTTCGTTAATTAAATTTAACGATGCCGTCACTATGATTTTATCTCGGGTTTCATATTTAACATCTCGTAGAATTAAACTTGACGATGCCGAATTTCCGAGAAGTCTAGGAGTTTGGCCTTCGACAAGTTCGACACAGCTATTGAGGTCTTACACAACATAACTGGTTGGCGAAATCGTACGCCCCAGGGACACTTACGTACGTCGTACATCTACGTGTATATGCGGTTTTATGTGTTTTAGCGGGACGTCCATAGCAGAACATCATTGTTCGGTATATCAGATTTTGGTTCATTCGCCATATAATTACTGCGTGAGCGCTGTGTTTAATCATTTCGAAACCCATTCGAAAGTTATGTATTTGAGCCAACGACGAGACGCACAAAAAAATAGTTTGACGTTGAACCGCTGACATAATGGATCTCAAAGCGCACACCGTACTACTATTATGAGTAACTCTAACTTCTTATACGTTACTTTTCGAGTAAACCATGATGACATCGGACTGCCGACATAATAAATCTCTGCGCGCACGCCGTTCTATTGCGAGTTACTCGAGTTTGTTATACGTTTCATAAACGCCGATCACCTCCATACACAAATAAAAGAACAAATTAATTATAAGCACTTTTATTAAACACTTTGACGTCCAGTGGCGATCGAGTCACACGATCGCCACCTGGCTCTGACACTGGTGGTCAGTGGTAATCGAGTCACACGACTCTCGCTAACTGACCCCTTTTCTGTCTTCACATATTCCTTAAATATAAATTTTACAATCGAAACAGTATCGGTAATATCGATATTAAGTTTGACCTAGTTAGATTATACTTACTGACTATGCTTAAAGTTATACTAATTTATTTACTTGTAATATTTTCGGCTACGATACGTGCTCCCCGTTTTTCTGTCACTTTTTTTTTGTTTTTCTCGATTTGTTTGAAAACTGTTGGAAAATGTTTATATTACACCAAGGATATTCACTTTTACATCGGAAACCACCCCCAAAGTTTGAAATTGAAGCATTAGTTCAACTAGATATGCTGTACACAGACACAAAAAATAAAAACACACATCATTGTAAAATCAATAAATTCATCATTCCGTTCAGAATCTAAAAAGATTCACTACCATACTATATTTGGCAAGATTTCAGTAGTGAAACTGACTATTGCAACAGACATGTCTGACATGAAATTTTTATACTTATAAAAACCCATACAATAACTCATTTAGTCCACAATACGTATTCCAGATTTTTTTATCACTTAAATTAAAATTTTTTTATTACTATAATAAAATTAATATACAAATAAATTCGACATCTAAAATAACTGAAATAAACAAAAAAAAGCCAAAATAAATTGGTTTATTTGGAATAAGAATGGCGTGAATTTAACTTATATTTATAAACATTAAATTTCTATCTCGTACCTATATTTAAAAAGAAGTATTTGCTTTAAAACCCTAGCCCTACTTATTATAATTGTCATGACCTTATGATTAACAATATTATTATGCTACAAAGATGTGTTTAATGAGATTGTGGTGGCACATGATTGGCATATTGCAGGTGGCTTTTGACGTAGATAATTAATTAATTATAATAAATAATAAATTTGTAATTAATTATTAGTTTCGTATTCGTAGAAAACTTTTGACTTGGAATTTTACAAACTAGCTGTCGCCCGACATGGGTGGTACGGAAAATTAATGTGTACACTATATAACTTAATTTTAACTTTAAAAATCAGTACCTAACCACATTTATTTAAATCAACATTTTTATTAAATAGTTCATAAAGAAATATATTTTAGTAAAAATACGCATGTATTTCTTATTAATCTTATTTATTAATCTAATTATCTTCCATATTTTAATTACAATTTAAATTCAATATTTACATCATTTTCTTCTATGATTATAATACCTATTCTTAAAAAAGGATCCATAACGAATCATAAGATGCGGAAATAAAATGTATACATCGTATAACTTTAAAAGCAGTAATCATACTTATTTTAATAAACATTATTATTTAATAGTTCATAAAACAATATATTTTAGTAAAAATACGCATGTACTTCTAACATTTAAACACTATCTTGATCGATTATCAAATAAATAAATTTAAAAAAAAAAATAATTAAAATAATACCAAGGTTCTTTATTTTGTTATACATAATATTAATTTAAAGTTATGCATTATTTCGGTATAGTTATCTCATTTCATTATTGCCCGATGTCCTGCAATGAACAGATTGTATACAAGGGCATCGTTGATATAAAAGTAGTATTATAATATATACCTAGGTATATATGGATTTCTCTTATTGATTTAGTACAATATAGGTAATCCATGGCGATTGTCAAAGTCGTTGCGGAGGACGCAGTCTATTAAAGATTCTAACATTTCAATTAGATAGCAAAGTAGACATGAACGGAAAACATCCTGCTTTCCGTTTAATCTTTTTTTTTTCATAAATCACATTATTTTTAGACTACAATTCAGAAGTATCTGATGCGTTTCCATTTCAGCGTCGGAGTGCATACACGTCGCGGACTCTAACAAAGCCCAAAATAATTGATATTTAAGGTAAGTTTGTTTTAATACCAATTTTTTTGCGGCTCAATATTATAAAAGAATTGAGGTACACGTTCGTACACTTTTACAATAGTGATGTTTGCAAAGAGTTCTTCACCTATGCATTGAAACTAAAAACTACAATAGGTACTTTAAACGTTTAAACATACTTTATATTGTGGCTTTTTCAAATATAATAAAATATTCCCTTGAACCCAAAAAGTCAGACTTATTATGGTCTTTTACAATTTTTTAAGTAAATGCAAGACTGTCATATTTTGATATGTTATTGCGTACAGAAATTGATTTTCAGACATACCAAAATATGGCAGTATTGAATTTAAGCTATGTTTATTTTTGTGTCATATATCCAATTATGGCAGTATTGAACTTTAAATTATTAATGAATAATAAAATATTATTAACTGTTAGTTTTTTTGAAATTTGATTAAAATTGTTGTGTTATAATTTATAATTGTACAGGTAATATATATAAGGATGAAAATTAATCATTTAATAGTTGTAGGTATGTAATCAATATCCTTAAAAATAATTTTCTATAAAACACCAAATAAAAAATAAAATACTACTTGTCTTTAAGCCAATAAGCTTTATTTTTATGTACCAAAGTAACGAATAATATGACAAATTAAAAAAATATATATATTCTAAACTGATAATGACTATAAAATTATCAAATGCTTTGAACAACAAGAGTACACAAGACTATACGATAACATTATGTACGAATTTGAATAATTTATTATTATTTTAATAATATACCTAGGTAATACTTGTTTGAAATACAATGTAAAAAAAAGTTACTCATTATAATTATCATGGCCTTATGTTTAATAATATTATGGTACCTATGGCTTTGAAAATAAATAAATAATAAGTCTAATTTTATTATATAAATTAATCACAATCTTCATAGTTTATTATTATTATTTTATTAGTATTTGTTATAAGTATTATCAATTTCAGATATTTTTAAGTTTTTATAAAAATGATAAGTATCTGAAATAAGTTTTGCTTCGCGCGATAAAATTAAATCTTTTTTATTTATAAGATTCCAGGCTTTTCAATAAATGCAAATTTCATATGTAATGTATGTTTGATAATTTTATTTTTGAATTTCTATTTTTCTTTAAAACTATAATTTCTTGATAATTTGCTTGCCCATAAGTTGTTTAAATTGTTGTAAAAACAATTTATCTGGGAATTCTTTTTTAACTTTAATTAATTTAATATCTCTCTATAAAACCATTTGACCGATAGTATTTTTATTAATGATGTTACAAAAATCTTTACTATGACACCTTGTTCTAGTTAAAATGTTATTAAATTCTGATTTTAGACCTTTCTTATGATGTTCCTGAGCTTTTATTTTCCTTCCAGTCCTTGTCCTTAATACTATCATCAAAATCTTCATTATCTAAATCTGTAAACAGAATACAAACTGTGTTATAACATAAAGTTCATATAAACACGAGATCAAGATAAAATTATTATTTACTATTAGAGTCAGTTATTTTATCACACTAAGTTTTCATTAGCACCTATACTAGCTCAATGAAATTTCGTGAACTTTAATTTGATTTGTTTGAATGTATCATGCGTGGTTTTCAATGGTAAATCGTCTAAAAAAATATTATAATAATATAGCTTGTAAAAAATTACAACTTTGTAGCTGCTAAGTAGGTATTAATTAAATACCTAATTAATAGAATTAATTACATTCGGTATTTATTAGGGTATATAATATTATATACAATATATACAATAAGCCAACAACTGAAAATTAAATAAAATTTTTACAGATTTATAGGTAAAGAATTTTATAATTATTTTATATATTTCTTTTTTTTATTGAGCATATTCACATCGACAACAAAGGCCATCATTAGTTACACTTATTTACAATAATGATAAAATATAATTTGTAGGTACTGATACAATGGTAAGTTATTTAATTAGTATAAAACATTTTTTTTTTTTTACGTAGGCACTTAATTCAATAATTTATTAAAATTACATTTATTATTTTTCTCCTAAAAAAAAACACAATATAACAAAAATTTATAAATAATAAATTGGAATAATATTTTTAAATTATCGAAGTAAAATAAATAAACATTAATATAAGTAATTATAATTAATCTTTACGTTATTAAAATAAAAACGATCCGGTAGGTAACCGATTTCTAGTAGTTGTGGTTAGTGAACTAGTGAAGAAATAATAAGATCTTGAATAAAATATTCAAAAAAAAAATAAATTAACACATTATAACTAGGTAAGGAAGATAAAAATTAAAAATTAATCGGATTATTTTAGATGTATAATACCTGTTATGCATAAAAGAAGCATGATCGTAATCAATAATTAAACAAAAATAGGCTAAGAAAAATAATATATTATAATATTATAATTTAAATTTAAAATTCAAATATTTTTTGGTTATTGTTATATCACTTATTTTTGTGATAAAGATTGACAAATTTGTAAGGAATCTTGTATATAATTTTCAAATCTTAGATTTAAAAAGAAAATTTTTATGAATTTCTAACTTAAAACAACTTTTGAATTTTTGTGATTTTTACGTATTTTGTCAAAATTCAAAACCTGAATGCTTATAAAAAAAATTTTGACTATGAATTTATTTTATTTTTCAACTGCTATCGTAACAATATGTTAAGAGCCTTGTATTAAATTTTCAAGATTTTCTAACCAAAAAATAAATTTTTATCGATATTAATTTAAAAAAAACTAATAATGATCGAAAATTGCACATACCTATGAATAGTTCAACTTAAGTCAAACATTTTTGAAAATTTTATGGTGGTTAGAATATACTTATATAAACATTCGGTGAAAATTTCATGTATCAATGGTCATTTGTTTTAAAGTTACATCAAAACTCAAAATCGATTTTGTCGAAAACCGATTGTGCGTAAAATTTCCCGTTTTCCCTTAATTTTTAGTTTGTTTATCCCGATTATTTACAAAAATATTAAGAATATTTCGACCACCAAAGTATCAACTAGATTCACTTTCTGATCGAATAACGTACTGAAGTCAAAAATCGAAGCACTTTTACTGCCCCAAAACGTGATGACAGACACAAACGAATTTTTGTCAATATTTGAACTTCAAATGCTAATAAAAACAAATTGTGCCTAGGTATTCTTATGATTTTTTAATCACTATAAGAATAACCTATGAGAAAATTTTTATTAAAATTTCAAGTATTTTGATCGGGCCAAATAAAATTTATCAACACTTAAAAAAAAATGTTCAGTAAAATTAAAAATTTCAGTGTAAAGAAAATGCCAATCTAAATAACTGGTAAAATTTTCAAGTATCTACGACTTATACTTCTTGAATGATCACAAATATGTAAAATCGTTTGAGGATGAATCGTTATCGTTACGCTATTTCGTAAAAATTTAAAATTCAAACACACTTAAAATTTTTCCTATAATGATGATTCGAGTTTTCTCTATAGCTACTTGAAGGAAAACTTATGGAATACTTGGTGTTGTATTTTTAATCCTATTAGTTATAAACACAAAAGATTTTATGATTTTTCAACTTTAAAATTACTTGCAAATTTTCGCATTTTCGACAGATTTCGTAAAAATTTGAACTATAAAAGCTTATAAAAAAAAATTGTGCCTATGTATTCTTATAATTTTTTAATCACTATAAGAATAACTTATGAGAAACTTTGTATTCAATTTTCAAGTTTTATTTTCAGAAAAATCTAAAATTTCAGTAGTCTATAAATAACTCTAAAATTAAACTGTATATAGATTACACTAACATAAACATTTGGTGAAAATTTCAAGTATTTACAGTGATTAGTTTTTGAATTACAACCATATAAAAAAAATCAATTTGGTCGAAAACTGGTTTTGCGTAAAAATTCCGCAAAAATTCTGTCATTTTTTTGTTGTTTTTCTCGATTTTTTTGAAAACTGTTGGATATTTACTTTTACATCGGAAACCTCCAACGTTTGAAGTTGAAGCATTATTTCGACTAGTTATGCTGTACAGACAAAAAAAAAAAAACACACACACACATCATTGTAAAATCAATACATTCATCAATTCGTTCAGAATCTAAAATGAATAGGTCAGAAAATATTGTTGAATATTTTATTGAAATTTCAGAGATGGTATTCGTCAGTGAAGATTTGCCAACTAAATATCATATTCGTTGTGAAGCCTGTGTGAAATGTATTAACAATGTTTCAAAGATGAAGTTTTATAGTAGATTCAGATATTGGGTAAGTAATTTTCTATTTTTCAGTAGGTTTATTTTTATTTTATTAATTTATTAATTGATCAGGGGATAGATTACTTGCAATTTTTAAATTATTCGTTTCTAACCACTGGTATAACACTATTCAAGTTATCAATAAAATCGTGATAAAAATTAGGAAATTGATCAGGTATAATAATTAAAATTTTTTTTTTTAATAGTTTCCTCAATGATATTTAAATATTTTTCCAATTATCAGGTACGATGACCTGTAGGTACTATAGGGACTGGGAGTGTGAGAGTGGGGGCATAGAAGGATAAAGAGATAGGGGGGGGGGGGGAGAGAGAGAGAGATAGTGTGAGGTAAGGTTAGATTAGGTTAGGTAGGGCAGGGTAGGTACTATAGTGACTTGTAAAGAGAGGGCGAGAGAAGGATAGTGTGAGAGGAAGTGAGCGAGGTAGATAGGATGAAGGATAAGGAGATAAAGTGAATGAGAGGGTGCAAGTGTGAGAAAAACGGGTAGAGGGGGAATGTAAGACGAATGAGTGTGAGAGAGATTGGTGAGGGGGATGATGTGAATGTGATAGGGTGAGAGAGAGGTAGTGTCAAAGGGAGATGATAAGGTTAGGTGGGGGAACAGAACAAAAAGCGAGAGAGAATTATGAGAGGTTGTGAGAGACATTGAAATAGGTGAAGGGGAGGGCGTGATAGGGATAGGAAGAAAGAGGGGTAATGGCAGAGAGAGAGGATTAGGTTAGGTGGGGGGAAGGGGGATAGTTAGGTAGAATAGTTATGTTAACAATTCTGAATATGTAGGAAAGGATCTTAAATTGCAAAGGTCACTCGACCCTTTGAGTGATACTACCAGGTTAGGTAAGGTTTACAACCTTCGACTTATGGGATAGAATAAAAAGAGAAGGTTGGTTAGGCCGATTAAGAGGATGCCAGTGGAATTTTTTTTCTCTGACTCATGTGCAATATATCAAATTTTTTGTTCACAATAATCTTAATAATTTCTAAAATTAGAGAAAAATGAATGGTTAGATTTTTATCTAGGGCATATCATAGGCTTATTGTACTTTAATTATTAAGTGAGTTATGAGTATTTTAAAGTATTCATAACTCGCTTCAAATATAGCCTATAAGATGCTCTAGGTATTAATCATAAGTATCTTAAAATTTTAAAAGAGGCCATTTAACTCTAATTTTAGAAATTATTATGATTATAGTGAACATAATATTTGCTATGTTGTGCGTGAATCAGAGAGAGAATAAAGAAATGCACTGACATCCTCATAAGTGTTATCATGTCAAAAAAGCTCTTGATTGTTGATTGTTTACATTATTATAAGACTTGTAAAAAGTATGACTTATACATATTTTGTTAAAATCAATCAAATTAATATCATCTTTAAAAAAACAAATTTCATTTTTATACATGAATTTGCTATTTCGTTTAACATATTATAGTTAATAGTCTAATTATGAAAAGTTATAAGGCACATGATTGGAAGTAAAAGTTATAATTAATAAAAAACTGTAG
This sequence comes from Diuraphis noxia, assembly GCF_037042655.1. NCBI lineage: Eukaryota > Metazoa > Arthropoda > Insecta > Hemiptera > Aphididae > Diuraphis > Diuraphis noxia. Next base: position 31,961,925 of record NW_028301715.1, on the reverse strand, counting down.
AGCTAGGACTTTTATGTACTTATTAATTATTCATTAAATATACCCAGTTTAATATGCCTTAAAAAAAATTACATTCTTTTATTATACTATAAAAATCACTTAATTAAATATTTTATGCATTTATCATATGTTTATATATATATATATATCGTGTGTCCCACAAAACAGGGTAGGTACACTTTATCACTCATTACCCTTTAATTATACCCTGTAATCAATCATAAATTCCTATATGACTTAAAATTCTTTTAACTCATATATATTAGTGGTATCCATACAACTTGGTTTTGTTGTTTTTGTGATTGGAGTAGACTTCCACTTTTTGTTTCCCATGAGTATTTATTTTTTTTTGAACATTTTTTTATTTAATTTGTGACCTTTTTTTACTATTTGTGGAATTTCATTCCTTATTTCGTTTAGTTCCTTTAATAATTTTTATATGTTGTAAGGCTTGCTTAATTTGTATTTTTACTATTTTTATAATATGATTATATTATAATATGATTTTATTCTTCTAACATGAATGATGTTTTCAGTTAGTTTATTACCAAAGATTAATTTTACTTTATAATTTAATTCTGATATTTATTTATTATTTTTAAATTATTTTAAATTGGCCTCTGTATTTTTGTGCTAATTTAGGCGTTTTGCCTATTTGTGAAAATGGAAATTTTATTAATTCTTGGTCACCTGGATTAAAGCTTACTATTCCGTGACTTTTGTCTAAATAATTTTTTTGATTAATTTGTGCCCTTTTTTACTATTTGTGGAATTTTATTCCTTATTTCGTTTAGTTCCTTTAATAATTTTTATATGTTATAAGACATGCTTTTTCTGGTATTAGTATAATATCTATTGGAAAATAAGGTTCAAAATCATGCATTAGGAAAAAAAAATGCTATAATTGGTATAATATGGTTAGGTTGATAATATAATATGTTACTTATTATGACATATTGTCGTGATTTCCTTAATATGTTTTTATTTATATTTTCATTGAGTTCATTAATAGCTTTTGTTGTAAATGCAAAATTGATCTTTGGAATTTGATGGATTTATGTCGTACATTCATACCTAGTTAAGTGATTTGTCAATTCCAATGTTTTTAACGTTTATATTTATGTTATTGTTTTATAGCCCGCCTGATACTCTGTTTTCTTTACCATTTTTGTGTGATATTTTAAAGGTGAAATCTTATAGTTCTATATTATTTTTGAAAAAGAAACATTTGTTTGATATTATTGAAAAATTAATTTTGCCCATGATTATGAACACTTATGTTAAGTAAACTTTGTTGTTTGTTTCAGTTATTTGATCATTGTTGTTATCTCTAGACATTTATTTTTTTATCATTATTTTTTTTCTTTTGTACCTATTTAAATCAGAATTATTTGTTAAAAGTGGGCTATGAATTATATTCCCGATAATCTGCTATAGATTATGTTTTATTTATTATTAGTCATCGTTTGGACTATAACCTTAATTTTATTTGAATCTAAACATCTCTGTGTTTAATTCTTTTATAAAAAATGTGTTAATCTACTTTGGAATCTTTGGATTATATTTTATTTATTATAAGTCATCGTTTGGACTATATATTTTAATTTTATTTAAATCTAAACATCTGTAGGTTTAATTCTTATATAGAAAATGTTTTAATCTTCTTTGGATTATATTTTATTTATTATTAGTCATCATTTGGACTATATTATAGTTATAATATATTTTTATTTTATTTGAATCTAAACATCTCTGTGTTTAATTCTTTTATAAAAAATATGTTAATATTTGGATTATATTTTATTTATTATTAGTCATCATTTGGACTATAATATAGTTATAATATATTTTTATTTTATTTGAATCTAAACATATCTATATTTAATTCTTTTATTAAAATTGTATTAATCTTCTTTGGATTATATTTTATTTATTATTAGTCATCATTTGGACTATATATTTTAATTTTATTTGAATCTAAACATCCCTGTGTTTATTTATTTATTTTTTAATGTGTTAATCTTCTTTGGATTATATTTTATTTATTATTATTCAACGCTTTGACTATAATTTTAATTTTATTTGAATCTTAACAACTATGACGTGTTTAATTAATTTATAAGAAATGTGTTAAACATTTCTGGATTATATTTTATTTATTATTAGTCATCTTTAGACTATAACTTTAATTTTATTTGAATCTAAACATCTCTATATTTAATTATTTTATTAAAATTGTATTAATCTTCTTTGGATTATATTTTATTTATTATTAGACGTCGTTTGGACTATAATATAGTTATAATATATTTTTATTTTATTTGAATCTAAACATCTCTATATTTAATTATTTTATTAAAATTGTATTAATCTTCTTTGGATTATATTTTATTTATTATTAGTCATCGTTTGGACTATATTATAGTTATAATATATTTTTATTTTATTGGAATCTAAACATCTCTGTGTTTAATTCTTTTTTAAAAAATATGTTAATATTTGGATTATTTTTTATTTATTATTAGTCATCATTTGGACTATAACTTTAATTTTATTTGAATCTAAACATCTCTGTGTTTAATTCTTTTATAAAAACTATGTTAATATTTGGATTATATTTTATTTATTATTAGTCATCATTTGGACTATAATATAGTTATAATATATTTTTATTTTATTTGAATCTAAACACCTCTGTGTTTAATTCATTTATAAAAAATGTATTAATCTTCTTTGGATTATATTTTATTTATTATAAGCCATTATTTGGACTATATATTTTAATTTTATTTGAATCTAAACATCCCTGTGTTTATTTATTTATTTTTTAATGTGTTAATCTTCTTTGGATTATATTTTATTTATTATTATTCAACGCTTTGACTATAATTTTAATTTTATTTGATATTATATTAATATATTTTTTTGATCTTTATTTATTATTAGTCATCATTTGGACTATAATATAGTTATAATATATTTTTATTTTATTTGAATCTTAACATCTCTGTGTTTAATTCATTTATAAAAAATGTTTTAATTTTCTTTGGATTATATTTTATTTATTATTAGTCGTCATTTGGACTATAACTTTAATTTTATTTGATTCTAAACATCTCTGTGTTTAATTATTTTATAAAAATTGTATTAATCTTCTTTGGATTATATTTTATTTATTATTAGTCGTTTGGACTATATATTTTAATTTTATTTGAATCTAAACATCCCTGTGTTTAATTTATTTTTTAAAAATATGTTAATTTTCTTTGGATTATATTTTCTTTATTATTATTCAACTCTTTGACTATAATTTTAATTTTATTTGATATTATTTTAATATATTTATTTGATCTTTATATATTATTAGTCATCATTTAGACTATAATATAGTTATAATATATTTTTATTTTATTTGAATCTAAACATCTCTGTGTTGAATTCATTTATAAAAAATGTTTTAATTTTCTTTGGATTATATTTTATTTATTATTAGTCGTCGTTTGGACGATAAGTTTAGTTTTATCTGAATCTAAACATCTCTGTGTGATTATTTATATTTTATTTATACTTACTTCTTAGTTTTTTGGTTTGGTCTCCAGTAAATTTGGTGTTTTTTATAGTGTACAATGGCATTATTTAATTTGTAAATCATTGAAAATAAAAAAATTTTTTTGTAGTCCGACATACTAGATTGGTATGAACAGATGAGCCCTTCCTTGTATGAGAATTTCATGATAACAAAAAATGATATTTAAAATAGTAATGTCCATTTAAAAAGAATGAAGAAATACATGACTTATAAAAATTTTAAGTCATATAGGTTTTTATGATTGATTTGTCTAGTTTAATGCCCAACAAACAGAATTAAAGATATTTACAGGTTAATGAGCAATAAAGTGTACCCATTATTTGAGAAATATGATATATTGTATATATTAAAAAAAAAAAAAAATTAAAGAGCTAGGAAAAATTTCATTTTTCTTTCATATTTATAATAATTATATTTTGATCCATAAAAATATTTAACTAAGTGCTAGAATTTTTGATAAACTATCAAATGATGCACTTAAAATATTTAGAATTTTATCCCATAAGTTTTTAATTATGCTGTGTACTACTTCTAAACTAGAAATAAGCATACAATAAAGCTTACAAAAAAGAAAAAAATATATAAAATGCATAAAAAGTCTTTGCTCTAGAAAACATAAAACGTTTTAAAATAAAAATTTGAAATAGTAATTTGTCCACATAAAAGAAAAACAACTTTTGAAGGTGATTAAGAGTTAAAAAAATTTCATTATGAAATTGAAAGCAACTTATATTACTAGTTTTTTAAAATTAATCCAAATCTCTAATACTAGAAAGAAGAAATAAGATCTGGTGATAGTTCATTTTTCTGAGATCATTATTAAATTATTATTTTAGTTGAGTGTTGGAATCTATACTAGTGTTAATCATACCTATACATTTTTTATCTAGTCTAATGGAATTTTTGAATTTTTGAATTTAAGATTTTAGAAATAAAAAGAAAATTTTTGTTGTTCACGAATGTATTTATTACCTAAGGTATTCAATATTTTAAGTGACATACGTGTTGTTGTTATTATTAGCTATAAAAATAAAAAAACATTCTTGAACTTGATGAAAAATAGAAGAACAAGTACTAATTATCAGATTATCTCATATAATAGATATGGTTTCTATATTATGTTAAAAAAGTGAAGTTTGGACCTAAAGGTCAACACATCGACTGTTGTTGCTAGCTCCCGGATGGGCAACCACCTGGGTTCTTAGTGACGAATCCTCGTCATATTTACATGTGTATAAAACCAAACAGTAAATCAGGTTATACAGTTGATATCTTGAAAACAAAAAAATTGCCTCTGGCCTGGTATATGCACTAGTCCTATACTGTATTTTGGGGTATGGTGTGGCGCGGTAGTTTGCCGTGGTCAAACATCGCCTGGCGTCACTAGCTCCTGGATGGGTGACCACCTGGGTTCTTAGTGACGAATCCTTACCCCACAAACTCACGTGTTTCTAAACAAACACACGCAATATGGATATATAATTGCCGAAGGATTTAAAAAAAAAAAAGATATATTATGTAATAATTAAAATAATAAGAAACTAATTGTACATTGTTTAAGTCTATATGAGATATTATACTTCATACTATAAATTTTTAATAATAATAATAATTAACAATAAGTATGTAATTTGAGATATTTTAGATGATTAAATTTTCTTCTGAACACTTGATCTTTGTCACGAAAAATGTACTGACACTGTGATGTAAAGATTACCAATCACACAGCAAAATGTTATGTTGAAATAAAAAATAATAATATTTTATTGTAGAAAAGATTGTGTAAACATTTTTTTAGATCGTATCATTTAATAAATATTCAAAATCGTAATAATTCAATTTCCGGTGTCTAGAGTCGTTACTCGTTTTTATTAGGTACCATATAAAATTAAAAATAAAAATAAAATTACCATTATGGTATCACCCGACGTGTTTGGGCACAGAAAAGCATGATAACTATAATTTTAGTGTGTTGGAAGGGGAAATAATTTAGATATTACACCATTATTGTAATAATATTACAAAAGTTGTTTTGCTTTAATGAGGGTGTCGCACCCTCATTCTCTTCAACAGGACTTTTGTAAGTCGGAGACAATACAAACCATAAATCTTTAATAATTATTAGTTATTACTTGTACAATTTACATCCAATCATACTTGCGAGTTTAGATGACAATTTTTGATTAGGATAGAATGTACTATGGATGTGTTAACAACACTTCCTCTCACGTATACTCATTTATGCAATCATCGCGGCCAGACACCCGTGGTCATATAAATATGTGCTTAAAGTTATGTACACCAAAAAAAATGGGCATGGCTCTATCCATAATATATTATCTAAGAAGCAGTAGCAACGAAGTCCTAAAAATCTAGTAGGGAGAAAAATATTTCAAGAGGCTCAACATCTTAATAATAAGAGTTATTTCTAAGAGGTTAACAATCAAGAGAACTTGATAAGTAAACACTTATATCGGAAATCAACTAAGGATCTTTTTATTCAAAGTGTCCTAGTTAACCATCCGTTTGTCACGCGTTACCCAAAAAGCATTTATTTTTATACGATCATTTAGATTGATACTTCTTAAACCCAGTGTCGTAGTCAGCCTTCCCGAGGGGTATTGGGTGTATAGTACTGTATACACTTCGCCTCCCAAATCCTAACCCTGGCTACGGCACTGCCTTCCCCGCGGACATGCAGATGGTTAATTAAGTCATTAGGAGGTTTGTTTAGGTTAGGTACCTATGGGCAATGGTAAGTTGAGCTCAAGTGATGATAGATGACTATCATCACTGGTCGTGACCTTTGCATAGATCTTTTCTTACTAACTAACAAGGTATTCAAAATTGTCAACATAACAAAGAAAAATATTTAAAAATTAACGAGGAAAATATTAATACTACATATTTTATACTAAACTGTAATACATACTTTTTTTTTAGATTTTATAATGAATAATTAATACTTAAAATATTATATATATCTGCTTAATAATGTCATAATTTGGATCACGGTTTTAAAGACATACGAGAATTAGTGTTATACTAGTATTTCATATGAACTAATGACGATCAAAAAAAAAAATGAGTCCTCTGATCATAATTTGTTCAATAAACTATATAAAATCTAGTATTTTTAAGTTCACAATTTTCAAACTTTTTTAACCATGTGCATTGTGCAACTAAAAAACATAATTTTATCATGATTTAATTATCCGACATATTTTATTTTATTAATTATTCTTGAGAATACATATTGCAGTCATCATTGTGTATTCTAAGACCATAATTTTTTCCAAAATTTTTTTTGTTTCTTAAAAATCATTTGCCTGCGGGCGCCAATACCCCCTTTCCATTTTTATTTTCAAAATATTACTCTACTTTATTTTTGTGGACAAAATATTTAAACTTTATTAGCCACTTGCCACTAAAAAAAAAATTTTATCATGATTTAATTATCCGTCATATTTTATTTTATTAATTTTTCTTGAGAATACATAGTGTAGTCTTGATTGTGATTTCCAAGTCCATAATTTTTTCCAAATTTTTTTTTTGTTTCTTAAAAATCATTTGCCTGCGGGCGCCAGTACCCCCTTTCCATTTTCATTTTCAAAATATTACTCTAGTTTATTTTTGTGGACACAATTTTTAAACTTTATAAGCCACTTGCCACTAAAAAACATAATTTCATCATGATTTGATTATCCTTCATTTATTTTTCTTGAGAAAACATTGTACAGTCTTCATTGTGTATGTTAAGACCATCATTTTTTCCAAATTTTTTTTTGATCCTTAAAAATCATTTGCCTGCGGGCGCCAATACCCCCTTTCAATTTTTATTTTCAAAATATAGCTAATGTTTATTTTTGGGGTCACAATTTTCAAACTTTTTTAACCACTTGCAACTAAAAACATGAGTTAGTTATTGTTCTTTTATTTTTCTTGAGAATACATACTGTAGTCTTCATTGTGCTTCCAAGACTATAATTTTTTCCAAATTTTTTTTTTGTTTCTTAAAAATCATTTGCCTGCGGGCGCCAATACCCCCTTTCCATTTTTATTTTCAAAATATTACTGTAGTTTATTTTTGTGGACACAATTTTTAAACTTTATTAGCCACTTGCCACTAAAAAAACACAATTTTATCATGATTTAATTATCCGTCATATTTTATTTTATTAATTATTCTTGAGCATACATAGTGCAGTCTTCATTGTGTATTCTAAGACAATAATTTTATCCAAATTTCTTTATTGATCCTTAAAAATCATTTGCCTGCAGGCACCAATACCCACTTTCCATTTTTATTTTAAAAATATAGGTCTAGTTTATTTTTGTAGACACAATTTTTAAACTTTATTAGCCCATTGTCACTAAAAAACATAATTTCATCATGATTGGATTATCCTTCATTTATTTTTCTTGAGAAAACATTGTGCAGTCTTCATTGTGTATGTTAAGACCATCATTTTTTCCAAATTTTTTTTTTGTTTCTTAAAAATCATTTGCCTGCGGGCACAATACCCCCTTTCAATTTTTATTTTCAAAAAATAGCTCATGTTTATTTTTGGGGTCACAATTTTCAAAATTTTTAACCACTTGCAACTAAAAACCATAATTTTATGATGAGTTAGTTATTGTTCTTTTATTTTTCTTGAGAATACATAGTGTAGTCTTCATTGTGATTTCCAAGACTATAATTTTTTCCAATTTTTTTTTTTGTTTCTTGAAAATCATTTGCCTGCGGGCGCCAATACCCCCTTTCCATTTTTATTTTCAAAATATTACTCTAGTTTATTTTTGTGGACACAATTTTTAAACTTTTTTAGCCATCTCCACTAAAAAAACATAATTTTATCATGATTTAATTACCCTTCTTTTATTTTTCTTTAGAAATCATAGTGCAGTCTTCATTGTGTATGTTAAGACCATAATTTTTTTTTGATCCTTTAAAATCATTTGCCTGCGGGCGCCAATACCCACTTTCCATTTTTACTTTAAAAATATAGGTCTAGTTTATTTTTGTGGACACAATTTTTAAACTTTTTTAGCCACTTGCCACTAATAAAACATAATTTTATCATGATTTAGTTATCCGTCATATTTTATTTTATTAATTTTTCTTGAGAATACATAGTGTAGTCTTCATTGTGATTTCCAAGACCATCATTTTTTCCAAATTTTTTTTTTGTTTCTTAAAAATCATTTGCCTGCGGGCGCCAGTACCCCCTTTCCATTTTTATTTTCAAAATATTACTCTAGTTTATTTTTGTGGACACAATTTTTAAACTTTATTAGCCACTTACCACTAAAAAACATAATTTTATCATGATTTAATTATCCGTCATATTTTATTTTATTAATTTTTCATGAAAATACATAGTGCAGACTTCATTGTGTATGTTAAGACCATCATTTTTTCCAAATTTTTTTTTTGTTTCTTAAAAATCATTTGCCTGCGGCGCCAATACCCCCTTTCCATTTTTATTTTCAAAATATAGATCTAGTTAATTTTTGTGGACACAATTTTTAAACTTTATTAGCCCATTGTCACTAAAAAACATAATTTCATCATGATTGGATTATCCTTCATTTATTTTTCTTGAGAAAACATTGTGCAGTCTTCATTGTGTATGTTAAGACCATCATTTTTTCCAAATTTTTTTTTTGTTTCTTAAAAATCGTTTGCCTGCGGGCGCCAATACCCCCTTTCAATTTTTATTTTCAAAATATAGCTCATGTATATTTTTGGGGTCACAATTTTCAAAATTTTTAACCACTTGCAACTAAAAACCATAATTTTATGATGAGTTAGTTATTGTTCTTTTATTTTTCTTGAGAATACATAGTGTAGTCTTCATTGTGATTTCCAAGACTATAATTTTTTCCAATTTTTTTTTTTGTTTCTTGAAAATCATTTGCCTGCGGGCGCCAATACCCCCTTTCCATTTTTATTTTCGAAATAAAGCTCATGTTTATTTTTGAGGTCACAATTTTCAAACATTTTTAACCATGTGTAACTAAAATATAATGTTATCATGATTTAATTATCCTTCATTTATTTTTCTTTAGAAATCATAGTGCAGTCTTCATTGTGTATGTTAAGACCATAATTTTTTTTTGATCCTTTAAAATCATTTGCCTGCGGGTACCAATACCCCCTTTCCATTTTTATTTTCAAAATATAGGTCTAGTTTATTTTTGTGGACACAATTTTCAAATATTTTTGACCATGTGCAACTAAAATATAATTTCATCATGAGTTAGTTATTGTTCTTTTATTTTTCTTGAGAATTCATAGTGCAGTTTTCATTGTGTTTTCCAAGACTATAACTTTTTCCAAATTTTTTTTTTGATCCTTAAAAATCATTTGCCTGCGGGTGCTAATACCCCCTTTCAATTTTTATTTTCAAAATATAGCTAATGTTTATTTTTGAGGTCACAAATTTCAAACTTTTTTAACAATGTGTAACTAAAATTTAATTTTATCATGATTTAATTATCCATCATATTTTATTTTTATAATTTTTCTTGAGAATACATAGTGGAGTCTTCATTGTGATTTCCAAGACTATAATTTTTTCCAAATTTTTTTTTGTTTCTTAAAAATCATTTGCCTGCGGGCGCCAATACCCCTTTTCCATTTTTATTTTCAAAAAATTACTCTAGTCTTTTTTTGTGGACACAACATTTAAACTTTATAACCACTTGCCACTAAAAAACATAATTATATCATGATTTGATTATCCTTCATTTATTTTTCTTGAGAAAACATTGTGCAGTCTTCATTGTGTATGTTAAGACCATCATTTTTTCCAAATTTTTTTTTTGATCCTTAAAAATCATTTGCCTGCGGGCGCCAATACCCCCTTTCAATTTTTTTTTTCAAAATATAGCTAATGTTTATTTTTGGGGTCACAATTTTCAAACTTTTTTAACCATATGCAACTAAAAACATAATTTTATCATGATTTAATTATCCGTCATATTTTATTTTATTAATTTTTTTTTGAGAATTCATAGTGCAGTCTTCATTGTGTATTCTAAGACATGAACTTTATCCAAATTTCTTTATTGATCCTTAAAAATCATTTGCCTGCGGAGGCCAATACCCACTTTCCATTTTTATTTTTAAAATATAGGGTTAATTTTTTTTTTGTGGACACAATTCTCAAACTTTTTAACCACTTGCAACTAAAAACATGAGTTAGTTATTGTTCTTTTATTTTTCTTGAGAATACATACTGTAGTCTTCATTGTGCTTCCAAGACTATAATTTTTTCCAAATTTTTTTTTTGTTTCTTAAAAATCATTTGCCTGCGGCCGCCAATACCCCCTTTCAATTTTTATTTTCAAAATATAGCTCATGTTTATTTTTGGGGTCACAATTTTCAAAATTTTTAACCACTTGCAACTAAAAACCATAATTTTATGATGAGTTAGTTATTGTTCTTTTATTTTTCTTGAGAATACATAGTGTAGTCTTCATTGTGATTTCCAAGACCATCATTTTTTCCAAATTTTTTTTTTGTTTCTTAAAAATCATTTGCCTGCGGGTGCCAGTACCCCCTTTCCATTTTTATTTTCAAAATATTACTCTAGTTTATTTTTGTGGACACAATTTTTAAACTTTATTAGCCACTTTCCACTAAAAAACATAATTTTATCATGATTTAATTATCCGTCATATTTTATTTTATTAATTTTTCATGAGAAAACATTGTGCAGTCTTCATTGTGTATGTTAAGACCATCATTTTTTCCAAATTTTTTTTTTGTTTCTTAAAAATCATTTGCCTGCGGGCGCCAATACCCCCTTTCAATTTTTATTTTCAAAATATAGCTAATGTTTATTTTTGAGGTCACAAATTTCAAACTTTATTAACAATGTGTAAATAAAATTTAATTTTATCATGATTTAATTATCCATCATATTTTATTTTTATAATTTTTCTTGAGAATACATAGTGGAGTCTTCATTGTGTTTTCCAAGACTATAATTTTATCCAAATTTCTTTATTGATCCTTAAAAATCATTTGCCTGCGGGCGCCAATACCCCCTTTCCATTTTTATTTTCAAAATATTACTCTAGTTTATTTTTGTGGACACAATTTTTAAACTTTTTTAGCCACTCGCCACAAAAAAAACATAATTTTATCATGATTTAATTATCCTTCTTTTATTTTTCATTAGAATACATATTGCAGTCTTCATTGAGTATGTTAAGACCATAATTTTTTTTTGATCCTTTAAAATCATTTGCCTGCGGGTGCCAATACCCCCTTTCCATTTTTATTTTCAAAATATAGCTATAGTTTATTTTAGTGGACACAATATTTAAACTTTATTAGCCACTTGCCACTTAAAAACATAATATTATCACGAGTTAGTTATCGTTCTTTTATTTTTCTTGAGAATACATATTGCAGTCTTCATTGTGTATGTTAAGACCATAATTTTTTTTTGATCCTTTAAAATCATTTGCCTGCGGGCGCCAATACCCACTTTCCATTTTTATTTTCAAAATATTACTCTAGTTTATTTTTGTGGACACAATATTTAAAATTTATTAGCCACTTGCCACTAAAAAATATAATTTTATCATGATTTAATTATCCGTCATATTTTATTTTATTAATTTCTTTTTGAGAATTCATAGTGCAGTCTTCATTGTGTATTCTAAGACATTAACTTTATCCAAATTTCTTTATTGATCCTTAAAAATCATTTGCCTGCGGAGGCCAATACCAACTTTCCATTTTTATTTTTAAAATATAGGGTTAATTTTTTTTTTGTGGACACAATTCTCAAACTTTTTAACCACTTGCAACTAAAAACATGAGTTAGTTATTGTTCTTTTATTTTTCTTGAGAATACATACTGTAGTCTTCATTGTGCTTCCAAGACTATATTTTTTTCCAAATTTTTTTTTTGTTTCTTAAAAATCATTTGCCTGCGGGCGCCAATACCCCCTTTCCATTTTTATTTTCAAAATATAGATCTAGTTTATTTTTGTGGACACAATTTTTAAACTTTATTAGCCCATTGTCACTAAAAAACATAATTTCATCATGATTGGATTATCCTTCATTTATTTTTCTTGAGAAAACATTGTGCAGTCTTCATTGTGTAATGTGTATGTTAAGACCATCATTTTTTCCAAATTTTTTTTTTGTTTCTTAAAAATCATTTGCCTGCGGGTGCCATTACCCCCTCTCAATTTTTATTTTCAAAATATAGCTCATGTTTATTTTTGGGGTCACAATTTTCAAAATTTTTAACCACTTGCAACTAAAAACATGAGTTAGTTATTGTTCTTTTATTTTTCTAGAGAATACATACTGTAGTCTTCATTGTGATTCCAAGACTATAATTTTTTCCAAATTTTTTTTTTGTTTCTTAAAAATCATTTGCCTCCGGGCGCTAATACCCCCTTTCCATTTTTATTTTCAAAATATTACTCTAGATTATTTTTGTGGACACAATTCTCAAACTTTTTAACCATTTGCAACTAAAAACCATAATTTTATCATGAGTTAGTTATTGTTCTTTTATTTTTCTTGAGAATACATAGTGTAGTCTTCATTGTGATTTCCAAGACTATAATTTTTTCCAATTTTTTTTTTTTGTTTCTTAAAAATCATTTGCCTGCGGGCGCCAATACCCCCTTTCCATTTTTATTTTCAAAATATTACTCTAGTTTATTTTTGTGTACACAATTTTTAAACTTTTTTAGCCACTTGCCACTAAAAAAACATAATTTTATCATGATTTAATTATCCTTCTTTTATTTTTCTTTAGAAATCATAGTGCAGTCTTTATTGTTCATGTTAAGACCATAATTTTTTTTTGATCCTTTAAAATCATTTGCCTGCGGGCGCCAATACCCACTTTCCATTTTTATTTTAAAAATATAGTTCTATTTTTTTTTTTTTGGTGGACACAATTTTCAAACCTATTAACCACTCATAACTAAAAAATATTATTGTATTAAGAATTAGTTGCCTTTCATTTAATTTTCTTGAGAATACATATTTCAGTCTTCATTCTTTATTCTAAGTACATATTTCTCCCGAATTTATTTTTTGATCCTCAAAAACCATTTGCCTGCGGGCGCTAATACCCCCTTTCCATTTTTATTTTCAAAATATAGCTCTAATTTATTTTGGTGGACACAATTTTCAAACCTATTAACCACTCGCAACTAAAAAATATAATTTTATTATGAGTTAGTTGACCTTTATTTTTCTTAAGAATACATAGTGCAGTCTTCATTGTGTATTTTCACACCATAATTATAAGACCCTAATTTTATCCAAATATCTTTTTTTATTCTTAAAAATCATTTGCCTGCGGGCGCCAAAACCCCCATTCAATTTCTATTTTCAAATTATAGCTCTACTTTATTTTTGTGGACACATTTTTTAAACTTTATTAGCACACTTGCCACTAAAAAACATAATTATATCATGATTTAATCATCCTGCATATTTTATTTCATTCATTTCGCATCAGAATACATATTTCAATCTTCATTCCTATTCAAAGTACATATTTCTCCCGAATTTTTTTATTGATCCTTAAAAACCATTTTCCTGCGGGTGCCAACACCCCCTTTCCATTTTTATTTACAAAATTTAGATCTATTTTTTATTTTGGTGGACACAATTTTCAAAACTTATTAACCACTCGCAACTAAAAAATATAGTTTTTTCATGAGTTTGTTGTTTTTCTTTAATTTTTCTCGAGAATACATAGTGCAGTCTTCATTGTGTATCCCAAGACTATATTTTTTTCCGAATTTCTTTTTTGATCCTTAAAACCATTTGCCTGCGGGCGCCAAAACCCCTTTCAATTTTTATTTTCAAAATATAGCTCTAGTTTATTTTTGTGGACACAACATTCAAAACCTATTAACCACTCGCTACTAAAAAATATAATTTTATTATGAGTTAGTTGCCTTTATTTTATTTTTCTTGAGATTACATATGCAGTTTTCATTGTGTATCCCAAGACTATAATTTTTTCCGAGTTTATTTTTTGATCCTTAAAAACCATTTGCCTGCGGGCGCCAAAACCCTCTTTCAATTTTTATTTTCAAAATATAGTTCTATTTTTTTTTTTGGACACTATTTTCAAACCTATTAACCACAATATAGCTCTAGTTTAATTTTGTGGACACAATTTTTAAACTTTATTAATCACTCGCTACTAGAAAATATAATTTTATTATGAGTTAGTTGCCTTTGATTTAATTTTGTTGAGAACACATATTTCAGTCTTCATTGTATATTCTAAGTACATATTATTTTCCGAATTTTTTTTTTGATCCTTAAAAACCATTTGACTGTGGGCGCCAATACTCCCTTTCTATTTTTATTTTCAAAATTTAGCTCTAGTTTATATTTGTGGACACTATTTTCAAACCTATTAAACACTCGCAAATAAAAAATTTAGTTTTTCCATGAGTTAGTTCTTCTTCTTTAATTTTTCTCGAGAATATATAGTGCAGTCTTCATTGTGTATCCCAAGACTATAATTTTTTCCGAATTTCTTTTTTGATCCTTAAAAACCATTTGTCTGCGGATGCCAATACCCCCTTTCCATTTTTATTTTCAAAATTTAGCTCTACTTTATTTTTGTGGACACAATTTTTAAACTTTATTAGCACACTTGCCACTAAAAAACATAATTATATCATGATTTAATTATCCTGCATATTTTAATTCATTAATTTCGCTTGAGAATACAAATTTCAGTCTTCATTGTGTATTCTGAGTTCATATTTTTTTTCGAATTTATTTTATGTTACTCAAAAACCATTTGCCTGCGGGCGCCAATACCCCCTTTCCATTTTTGTTTTCAAAATATAGCTCTAATTTATTTTGGTGGACACAACATTCAAAACCTATTAAACACTCGCAAATAAAAAATTTAGTTTTTCCATGAGTTAGTTCTTCTTCTTTAATTTTTCTCGAGAATATATAGTGCAGTCTTCATTGTGTATCCCAAGACTATAATTTTTTCCGAATTTCTTTTTTATTCCTTAAAAACCATTTGTCTGCGGGCACCAATACCCCCTTTCCAATTTTATTTTCAAAATTTAGCTCTACTTTATTTTTGTGGACACAATTTTTAAACTTTATTAGCACACTTGCCACTTAAAAACATAATTATATCATGATTTAATTATCCTGCATATTTTAATTCATTAATTTCGTTTGAGAATACATATTTCAGGCTTCATTCTGTATTCTAAGTACATAATTCTCCCGAGTTTTGTTTTTGATCCTTAAAAACCATTTGCCTGCGGTCGCCAATATCCCCTTTCCAATTTTATTTTCAAAATTTAGCTCTAGTTTATTTTTGTGGACACTATTTTCAAACCTATTAACCACAATATAGCTCTAGTTTAATTTTGTGGACACAATTTTTAAACTTTATTAATCACTCGCATACTAGAAAATATAATTTTATTATGAGTTAGTTGCCTTTCATTTAATTTTGTTGAGAATGCATAGTGCAGTCTTCATTGTGTTTCCCAAGACTTTTTTTTTCCGAATTTCTTTTTTTATGCTTAAAAACCATTTGCCTGCGGGCGCCAAAACCCCCTTTCAATTTTTTTTTTCAAAATATAGCTCTAGTTTATATTTGTGGACACTATTTTCAAACCTATTAAACACTTGCAAATAAAAAATTTAGTTTTTCCATGAGTTAGTTCTTCTTCTTTAATTTTTCTCGAGAATACATAGTGCAGTCTTCATTGTGTATCCCAAGACTATATTTTTTACCGAATTGCTTTTTTGATCCTTAAAAACCATTTGCCTGCGGGCGCCAAAACCCCTTTCAATTTTTATTTTCAAAATCTGGCTCTATTTTATTGTTGCGGACACAACATTCAAATCTATTAACCACTCGCTACTAAAAAATATAATCTTATTATGAGTTAGTTGCCTTTATTTTATTTTTCTTGAGAATACATATTGCAGTTTTTATTGTATATCCCAAGACTATATTTTTTTCCGAATTTCTTTTTTTATGCTTAAAAACCATTTGCCTGTGGGCGCCAAAACCCCCTTTCAATTTTTATTTTCAAAACATAGCTCTAGTTAATTTTTGTGGACACAACATTCAAAACCTATTAACCACTCGCTACTAAAAAATATAATTTTATTATGAGTTAGTTGCCTATATTTTATTTTTCTTGAGAATACATATTGCAGTTTTTATTGTATATCCCAAGACTATAATCTTTTCCGAATTTCTTTTTTGATCCTTAAAAACCATTTGCCTGCGGGCGCCAATACCCCCTTTCCATTTTTATTTTCAAAATATAGCTCTAATATATTTTGGTGGACACAATTTTCAAACCTATTAACCACTCGCAACTAAAAAATATAGTTTTTCCATGTTAGTTCTTGTTCTTTAATTTTTCTCGAGAAGATATATTGCAGTCTTCATTGTGTATCCCAAGACTATATTTTTATCCGAATTTCTTTTTTGATCCTTGAAAACCATTTGCCTTTGGGCGCCAATACCCCCATTCCATTTTTATTTTCAAAATATAGCTCTGGTTTATTTTTGTGGACACAATTTTCAAAACCTATTAACTATTCGCAACTAAAAAATATAATTTTATTATGAGTTAGTTGTGCTTTAATTTTCTTGAGAATACATAGTGCAGTCTTCATTGTGTATTTTCAGACCATAATTTTAAGACCCTAATTTTATCCAAATTTCTTTTTTTATTCTTAAAAATCATTTGCCCGCGGGCGCCAATACCCCCTTTTCATTTTTATTTTCAAAATATAGCTTTAGTTTTTTTTTGTGGACACTATTTTCAAACCTATTAAACACTCGCAAATAATAAATTTAGTTTTTCCATGAGTTAGTTCTTCTTCTTTAATTTTTCTCGAGAATATATAGTGCAGTCTTCATTGTGTATCCCAAGACTATAATTTTTTCCGAATTTCTTTTTTGATCCTTAAAAACCATTTGTCTGCGGGCGCCAATACCCCCTTTCCATTTTTATTTTCAAAATTTAGCTCTACTTTATTTTTGTGGACACAATTTTTAAACTTTATTAGCACAGTTGCCACTAAAAAACATAATTATATCATGATTTAATTATCCTGCATATTTTAATTCATTAATTTCGCTTGAGAATACATATTTCAGGCTTCATTCTGTATTCTAAGTACATAATTCTCACGAGTTTTTTTTTTGATCCTTAAAAACCATTTGCCTGCGGTCGCCAATATCCCCTTTCCAATTTTATTTTCAAAATTTAGCTCTAGTTTACTTTTGTGGACACTATTTTCAAACCTATTAACCACAATATAGCTCTAGTTTAATTTTGTGGACACAATTTTTAAACTTTATTAATCACTCGCTACTAGAAAATATAATTTTATTATGAGTTAGTTGCCTTTCATTTAATTTTGTTGAGAATACATAGTTCAGTCTTTATTGTGTATTCTAAGACCATAATTTTTTCCAAATTTCTATTTTGATTCTTAAAAATAATTTGCCTGCGGGCGCCAATACCCCCTTTCCATTTTTATTTCCAAAATATAGCTCTAGTTTATTTTTGTGTAAACAAGTATTAAACTTTATAACCACTTGCAACTAAAAACATAATTTGATCTTGAATTATTTATCCTTTTTTATTTTTCTTCAGAATACAGAGTGTAGTTTTCATTGTGTATTTTCAGACCATAATTTTAAGACCCTAATTTTATCCAAATTTCTTATTTGGTCTTAAAAATCATTTGCCTGCGGGCGCCAAAACCCCCTTTCAATTTTTATTTTCAAAATTTAGCTATAGTTTATTTTTGTGGACACTATTTTCAAACCTAATAACCACAATATAGCTCTAGTTTAATTTTGTGGACACAATTTTTAAACTTTATTAATCACTCGCTACTAAAAAATATAATTTTATTATGAGTTAATTGCCTTTATTTATTTTTCTTGAGAATACATAGTGCAGTCTTCATTGTGTATTTTCAGACCATAATTTTAAGACCCTAATTTTATCCAAATTTCTTTTTTTATTCTTAAAAACCATTTGCCTGTGGGCTCCAAAACCCCCTTTCAATTTTTAATTTCAAAATATAGCTCTAAATTATTTTTGTGGACACAACATTCAAAACTTATTAACCACTCGCTACTAAAAAATATAATTTTATTATGAGTTAGTTGCCTTTATTTTATTTTTTTTGAGAATACATATTGCAGTTTTTATTGTATATCCCAAGACTATAATCTTTTCCGAATTTCTTTTTTGATCCTTAAAAACCATTTGCCTGCTGGCGCCAAAAACCCCCTTTCAATTTTTATTTTCATAATATAGCTCTAGTTAATTTTTGTGGACACAACATTCAAAACCTATTAACCACTCGCTACTAAAAAATATAATTTTATTATGAGTTAGTTGCCTATATTTTATTTTTCTTGAGAATACATATTGCAGTTTTTATTGTATATCCCAAGACTATAATCTTTTCCGAATTTCTTTTTTGATCCTTAAAAACCATTTGCCTGCGGGCGCCAATACCCCCTTTCCATTTTTATTTTCAAAATATAGCTCTAATATATTTTGGTGGACACAATTTTCAAACCTATTAACCACTCGCAACTAAAAAATATAGTTTTTCCATGTTAGTTCTTGTTCTTTAATTTTTCTCGAGAAGATATATTGCAGTCTTCATTGTGTATCCCAAGACTATATTTTTATCCGAATTTCTTTTTTGATCCTTGAAAACCATTTGCCTTTGGGCGCCAATACCCCCATTCCATTTTTATTTTCAAAATATAGCTCTGGTTTATTTTTGTGGACACAATTTTCAAAACCTATTAACTATTCGCAACTAAAAAATATAATTTTATTATGAGTTAGTTGTGCTTTAATTTTCTTGAGAATACATAGTGCAGTCTTCATTGTGTATTTTCAGACCATAATTTTAAGACCCTAATTTTATCCAAATTTCTTTTTTTATTCTTAAAAATCATTTGCCCGCGGGCGCCAATACCCCCTTTTCATTTTTATTTTCAAAATATAGCTTTAGTTTTTTTTTGTGGACACTATTTTCAAACCTATTAAACACTCGCAAATAATAAATTTAGTTTTTCCATGAGTTAGTTCTTCTTCTTTAATTTTTCTCGAGAATATATAGTGCAGTCTTCATTGTGTATCCCAAGACTATAATTTTTTCCGAATTTCTTTTTTGATCCTTAAAAACCATTTGTCTGCGGGCGCCAATACCCCCTTTCCATTTTTATTTTCAAAATTTAGCTCTACTTTATTTTTGTGGACACAATTTTTAAACTTTATTAGCACAGTTGCCACTAAAAAACATAATTATATCATGATTTAATTATCCTGCATATTTTAATTCATTAATTTCGCTTGAGAATACATATTTCAGGCTTCATTCTGTATTCTAAGTACATAATTCTCACGAGTTTTTTTTTTGATCCTTAAAAACCATTTGCCTGCGGTCGCCAATATCCCCTTTCCAATTTTATTTTCAAAATTTAGCTCTAGTTTACTTTTGTGGACACTATTTTCAAACCTATTAACCACAATATAGCTCTAGTTTAATTTTGTGGACACAATTTTTAAACTTTATTAATCACTCGCTACTAGAAAATATAATTTTATTATGAGTTAGTTGCCTTTCATTTAATTTTGTTGAGAATACATAGTTCAGTCTTTATTGTGTATTCTAAGACCATAATTTTTTCCAAATTTCTATTTTGATTCTTAAAAATAATTTGCCTGCGGGCGCCAATACCCCCTTTCCATTTTTATTTCCAAAATATAGCTCTAGTTTATTTTTGTGTAAACAAGTATTAAACTTTATAACCACTTGCAACTAAAAACATAATTTGATCTTGAATTATTTATCCTTTTTTATTTTTCTTCAGAATACAGAGTGTAGTTTTCATTGTGTATTTTCAGACCATAATTTTAAGACCCTAATTTTATCCAAATTTCTTATTTGGTCTTAAAAATCATTTGCCTGCGGGCGCCAAAACCCCCTTTCAATTTTTATTTTCAAAATTTAGCTATAGTTTATTTTTGTGGACACTATTTTCAAACCTAATAACCACAATATAGCTCTAGTTTAATTTTGTGGACACAATTTTTAAACTTTATTAATCACTCGCTACTAAAAAATATAATTTTATTATGAGTTAATTGCCTTTATTTATTTTTCTTGAGAATACATAGTGCAGTCTTCATTGTGTATTTTCAGACCATAATTTTAAGACCCTAATTTTATCCAAATTTCTTTTTTTATTCTTAAAAACCATTTGCCTGTGGGCTCCAAAACCCCCTTTCAATTTTTAATTTCAAAATATAGCTCTAAATTATTTTTGTGGACACAACATTCAAAACTTATTAACCACTCGCTACTAAAAAATATAATTTTATTATGAGTTAGTTGCCTTTATTTTATTTTTTTTGAGAATACATATTGCAGTTTTTATTGTATATCCCAAGACTATAATCTTTTCCGAATTTCTTTTTTGATCCTTAAAAACCATTTGCCTGCTGGCGCCAAAAACCCCCTTTCAATTTTTATTTTCATAATATAGCTCTAGTTAATTTTTGTGGACACAACATTCAAAACCTATTAACCACTCGCTACTAAAAAATATAATTTTATTATGAGTTAGTTGCCTATATTTTATTTTTCTTGAGAATACATATTGCAGTTTTTATTGTATATCCCAAGACTATAATCTTTTCCGAATTTCTTTTTTGATCCTTAAAAACCATTTGCCTGCGGGCGCCAATACCCCCTTTCCATTTTTATTTTCAAAATATAGCTCTAATATATTTTGGTGGACACAATTTTCAAACCTATTAACCACTCGCAACTAAAAAATATAGTTTTTCCATGTTAGTTCTTGTTCTTTAATTTTTCTCGAGAAGATATATTGCAGTCTTCATTGTGTATCCCAAGACTATATTTTTATCCGAATTTCTTTTTTGATCCTTGAAAACCATTTGCCTTTGGGCGCCAATACCCCCATTCCATTTTTATTTTCAAAATATAGCTCTGGTTTATTTTTGTGGACACAATTTTCAAAACCTATTAACTATTCGCAACTAAAAAATATAATTTTATTATGAGTTAGTTGTGCTTTAATTTTCTTGAGAATACATAGTGCAGTCTTCATTGTGTATTTTCAGACCATAATTTTAAGACCCTAATTTTATCCAAATTTCTTTTTTTATTCTTAAAAATCATTTGCCTGCGGGTGCCAATACCCTCTTTCTATTTTTATTTTCAAAATATAGCTCAAGTTTATTTTGGTGGACACAATATTCAAACCTATTAACTACTCGCAACGAAAAAATATAGTTTTTCCATTAGTTAGTTCTTCTTCTTTAATTTTTCCCGAGAAGACATATTGGTGTAATAATATTATTATGAGTTAGTTGTCCTTTATTTATTTTTCTTGAGAATACATTGTGCAGTCTTCATTGTGTATTCTAAGTTCATATTTTTTTTCCAAATAGCTTTTTTGATCCGTAAAAACCATTTGCCTGCGGGCGCCAATACCCCTTTCCATTTTTATTTTCAAAATATAGCTCTAATATATTTTGGTGGACACAATTTTCAAACCTATTAACCACTCGCAATTATAAAATATAATTTTATTATGAGTTAGTTGTCCTTTATTTTTCATAAGAATACATAGTGCAGTCTTCATTGTGTATTTTCAGACCATAATTTTAAGACCCTAATTTTATCCAAATTTCTTTTTTTATTCTTAAAAATCATTTGCCTGCGGGTGCCAATACCCTCTTTCTATTTTTATTTTCAAAATATAGCTCAAGTTTATTTTGGTGGACACAATATTCAAACCTATTAACCACTCGCAACGAAAAAATATAGTTTTTCCATTAGTTAGTTCTTCTTCTTTAATTTTTCCCGAGAAGACATATTGGTGTAATAATATTATTATGAGTTAGTTGTCCTTTATTTATTTTTCTTGAGAATACATTGTGCAGTCTTCATTGTGTATTCTAAGTTCATATTTTTTTTCCAAATAGCTTTTTTGATCCGTAAAAACCATTTGCCTGCGGGCGCCAATACCCCTTTCCATTTTTATTTTCAAAATATAGCTCTAATATATTTTGGTGGACACAATTTTCAAACCTATTAACCACTCGCAATTATAAAATTTAATTTTATTATGAGTTAGTTGTCCTTTATTTTTCATAAGAATACTTCGTACAGTCTTCATCGTGTATTTTCAGACCATAATTTTAAGACCCTAATTTTATCCAAATTTCTTTTTTTATTCTTAAAAACCATTTGCCTGTGGGCTCCAAAACCCCCTTTCAATTTTTAATTTCAAAATATAGCTCTAAATTATTTTTGTGGACACAACATTCAAAACTTATTAACCACTCGCTACTAAAAAATATAATTTTATTATGAGTTAGTTGCCTTTATTTTATTTTTTTTGAGAATACATATTGCAGTTTTTATTGTATATCCCAAGACTATAATCTTTTCCGAATTTCTTTTTTGATCCTTAAAAACCATTTGCCTGCTGGCGCCAAAAACCCCCTTTCAATTTTTATTTTCATAATATAGCTCTAGTTAATTTTTGTGGACACAACATTCAAAATCTATTAACCACTCGCTACTAAAAAATATAATTTTATTATGAGTTAGTTGCCTATATTTTATTTTTCTTGAGAATACATATTGCAGTTTTTATTGTATATCCCAAGACTATAATCTTTTCCGAATTTCTTTTTTGATCCTTAAAAACCATTTGCCTGCGGGCGCCAATACCCCCTTTCCATTTTTATTTTCAAAATATAGCTCTAATATATTTTGGTGGACACAATTTTCAAACCTATTAACCACTCGCAACTAAAAAATATAGTTTTTCCATGTTAGTTCTTGTTCTTTAATTTTTCTCGAGAAGATATATTGCAGTCTTCATTGTGTATCCCAAGACTATATTTTTATCCGAATTTCTTTTTTGATCCTTGAAAACCATTTGCCTTTGGGCGCCAATACCCCCATTCCATTTTTATTTTCAAAATATAGCTCTGGTTTATTTTTGTGGACACAATTTTCAAAACCTATTAACTATTCGCAACTAAAAAATATAATTTTATTATGAGTTAGTTGTGCTTTAATTTTCTTAAGAATACATAGTGCAGTCTTCATTGTGTATTTTCAGACCATAATTTTGGGACCCTAATTTTATCCAAATTTCTTTTTTTGTTCTTAAAAACCATTTGCCTGCGGGCGCCAATACC
This sequence comes from Diuraphis noxia, assembly GCF_037042655.1. NCBI lineage: Eukaryota > Metazoa > Arthropoda > Insecta > Hemiptera > Aphididae > Diuraphis > Diuraphis noxia. The sequence continues at coordinate 31,938,031 of NW_028301715.1, read as the reverse complement.
ACCTTTTAATTTTATTTTCAAAATTTAGCTCTAGTTCATTTTTGAGGACACAATTTTCAAACCTTTTAACCATTCGCAACTAAAAAATATAATTTTATTATGAGTTAGTTGTGCTTTTATTTTCTTAAGAATACATAGTGCAGTCTTCATTGTGTATTCTTAGTTCATTATTTTTTTTCCAAATAGCTTTGTTGATTCTTTAAAATCATTTGCCTGCAGGTGCCAATACCCCCTTTCAATTTTTATTTTCAAAATATAGCTCTAGTATATTTTTGTGAACACAACTTTCAAAACTTATTTTTTGTCACGCCTGCACCGAAAGACAACGGTTGAAGCGTTCGAAAGCGTCCTTTTTCCGTCCAGCGGGCGGTAAAGTGGAAATCCCCAAAGTGCCGGGCGGAAAAGAGGAAATCCCCAAAAGTGCCGGGTGGAAAAGAGGAAATCCCCAAAAGTGCTGGGCGGAAAAGAAGAAATCCCCAAAAGTGCCGACCGCCGGGCGTATCCCCTGCACAACCAGAAATTAAAATGTATACCTACCACGGTTCTTACAAAACATAAACTTTTGGTTACATCTTAAATGTATAGTATAACCTCCTTGCATGACGCATAAACATTTAAACATATTTAATTTGCACTGTTCCTAGATAAGTGCGTCGAACGATGCGTTAGTAAATGTCTTCCATGAAATTGTTTTTGTAGAATAGTCTATAATTGTTGCATAGATCCCTGCATAACCTTTTCCATGAACGCAGGGGCGTGACAAAAAATAGTATGTGTGGCTCGCGCGGGAAGGCCATTTAAGTCTTGGGCGAAATGCGGCACACGACGCCCGCGACTGAAATGGCTCACTTCCCACCCTTGCCACACAATATACTATAACACTCGCTACTAAAAAATATAATTTTATTATGAGTTAGTTGTCCTTTATTTATTTTTCTTGAGAAAACATTGTGTGTTCTAAGTTCATATTTATTTCGAATTTATTTTATGATCCTCAAAAACCATTTGCCTGCGGGCGCCAATACCCCCTTTCCATTTTTATTTTCAAAATATAGCTCTAATTTATTTTGGTGGACACAATTTTTAAACTTTATTAGCCACTTAATACTAAAAAACATAGTTATATCATGATTTAATTATTCTTCATATTTTATTTCATTTATTTTTCTTGAGAATACATTGTGCAGTCTTCATTGTGTATTCTAAGTTCATATTTTATTTCGAATTTCTTTTTTAGATTATGAACGAAGTGATGAATGTATTGATTTTACAATGATATGTGTTTTTTTTTGTGTCGGTGTACAGCATAACTAATCGAAATAATGCTTCGATTTCAAACTTTGGGGGTGGTTTCCGATGTAAAATTGATGATCCTTGGTGCATTATAGAGGTCAAAATTAAACAGTTTTCAAAAAACTCGAGAAAAACAAATAAAAAATGACAGAAAAACGGAAATTTTTACGAAAAACCAGTTTTAGACCAAATCGATATTTTTATACGGTTGTAATTCAATAAATAATCACTGTAATTACTTGAAATTTTCGCCAAATGTTAATGTTAGTGATATCTATATACTGTTTAATTTTAAAAAATTTTTGACTTTTTTTGAGGTATTTATAAACAACTGAAATTTTCAATTTTTCTGAAAAATTTTTTTAAGTGTCGATAAAATTTTTATGGCCCTATAAAAATACTTGAAAGTTTAATGCAAAGTGCCTCATAAGTTATTCTTATAGTGATTAAAAAATTATAAAAATACATTGGCACGATTTTTTTTTATTAGGATTTGAAGTTCAAATATTGACTTAATACGTAAAAATTACGGCAATTTTCAAATTATCTTAGATCGAAATTCATAAAAGTTTTTCTTTTTAATTCTAAGATTTGAGAATTTAATACAAAGCTCATAATATATTTTTACAATAGCAGTTGAAAAATAAAATAAATATATAGCCACAATTTTTTTTTACATGTATTCAAATTTTAATTTTGACAACATACGTAAAAATCACGAAAATTCACAAATTATAATAAGCTAGAAATTCATAAAAAATTTTCTTTGAAAATTTAATACAAGATTCCTTACAAATTTGTCAATCATTATCACAAAAAAAATGTCCACCGGAATTTCAAATTAAATTTTTATTAGCATTTGAATTTCAAATATTGACAAAAATTCGTCAAAACCATGAATATTTGCAAATTATTTTGTAGTTCAAAATTCATAATATTGTTTGTATTTATATCTAAGGTTATAAAATTTAACACCAAGTTTTCTATAAGTTTTGCTTCAAATAGCTATAAAGAAAATTTGAAGCGTCATTATAGGAAAAATGTTTTGAGCGTTTGAGTTTTAAATTTTTATGAAATCGCGTAATGATAACGATTTATCCTCAAACCAGGTATTCGTATATCTATGATAATATAAGGTATTATGAATTATGATAACTACATTCTAACTACACTAATTGATTAACCATGCCTTATGCAAAATGCGTCTTAATTGAAAAATAAAATATTTGTTTCAAAATAGAATATATGACAATATTTAAATATATATATATATATCCTAGACTGACAAATCATCTCCGTTCAGAATCGTTTTTCGTATATAATGATACCTATCATTGCATTCAAATTTAATTCCATCCATTACAGTAACCTACTGTACAGCAGAGCGACATCCACGACTTACCCGCTTTTTTTATTCTTAAAAATCATTTGCCTGCGGGCGCCAATACCCCCTTTCCATTTTTATTTTCAAAATATAGCTCTAGTTTATTTTTGTGGACACAATTTTTAAACTTTATTAGCCACTTGCCACTATAAAACATAATTTTATCATGATTTAATTATCCTTCATTAATTTTTCTTGAGAATACATAGTGCTTTATTCATTGTGTATTTTAAGACCATAATTTTATCCAAATTTCTTTTTTGATTCTTACATATCATTTGCCTGTGGTCGCTAATCTCCCCTTCCAATTTTTGTTTCTTAATTTAATTCATATTGAGACTTGTGTTCAGAATTTTAGGAAATTTAATTAGACATAAATTTATGTGCTCTATGAATATTTATACAATCCCAATTTTATAATTTTTAATAATTAATTTCATTTCGTTTCCTTGAGATAACATACTGAAGTCTTCCGTGTGTATATTTACCTTGAAATTTCTTTTTCAATTTCTTTTTTTGTGCTTCTGGAAATCCATTTGTTTTGCGGTCGCCAATCCCCCCCTTCAAATATTTTTTTCTTAATTTAACCCATATTGATAATTATTGTGTACACAATTTTTTGAAATTGAATTCGACATAATTTTATGTGACCTATAAATATTCATGCAATCACGAATTCACAACTTTATAATTTTTAAAAGTTACTTTATATTTCTCTTTTTATTACATACTGAGGTCTTCGTTGTGCATAATATTATGTAGTAATTTTTTTCAAATTTTTTTTTTTGCTTCTTGAAATACATTTTTCTTTGGTCGCCAATCCCCACTTCCAATTTTTATTTTTCATAATTTCACTGTTGTTGATTATTGTGTACACAATTTTTAAATTTTTAAATAGACATAATTTTATGTGCCCTATAAATATTCATACTATCCCGATTTTATAATTATTAATAATAAATTTCATTTCATTTCCTTGAGATTACATACTGAAGTCTTCTGGGTGTATACTTAGTACTTACATTAAGTTTTGTTTATCAAATTTTTTTTGCTTCTGGAAATCCATTTTTTTTTGCGGTCGCCAATCCCCCCTTCAAATATTTTTTTCTTAATTTAACTCATATTGATAATTATTGTGTACACAATTTTTTGAAATTGATTTCGACATAATTTTATGTGACCTATAAATATTCATGCAATCACGACTTTATAATTTTTAATAGTTACTTTAATTTATTTCTTTTGAGATTATAAACTGAAGTCTTCTTGTGCATAATTATATACTAATCATAGTGTGGACGTACACTTAATTTTTTTTATTGACTTTACAATATTATCAATTCATGTTTAACTTTATTTTATATTATCAAGCGAATAAAAAATTCATGATCATAAATAGCTCTAAAAATTCATTCAAACTTCAAACAAATTTAAGTTATATCCTTCCCAAATTGTAAATGAAACAATCAAAAAAGATTTGAAAGATTTTTAAATATTTTGTCTTTATTAATCTATTAAAATGGATTATTTTATATTTTATTAATTTTGTTAGTAGATATATATTTAAATGTTAAGGTTCATTTTTCCAAGCTTATAAACACCGTGTGTGATTTTTGTTAAAATGTTTGGTCTATACTCCATTAACTGTAGTTATGCTCTTAATATTATTAATAATAGCTTACAACTAACGAAAAACAATGGCAAAACAGAATTATCTAAGTGACTCCTGATTTTATAATTTATTTTTATTTTGTTTGTATTTAAATTTAAATAATTTTTTTATCTATAAAATTAATAGATAGATATTGTTTTTTTTTCACTTATTTAAGCCTCAACAACTAAGGTTATAGGCTAACATTAACATTAATAAAGATACATTGATAGATATTTTTGTTTGAAATATAACTAGTATTTAACATTTAGATGCAAATATGAAATTTTTACTTGCAAATTTTAGTCCTTCTTCCATCAATCCACAAAATGAATCATATCTATTCGGAGGTATCTGTTTTTAAAGAAATCAAAACAACATTGAGGGTAGCTAAGTCTCCCCCTCATTTTCACATAACATGTACCTTTATCGTCCATATTAAGTTTCTGATCTACTTATCTATGTACTATGCATAATCCAAAAATATTGTTTAAATTCTATGGCCAATACATTTAATTTCAAATAAATAACATTTTTATTGGACATAACATTTTCATCCAAATGTTTCGTATTATATACCCTTTGGAAGTGAATCGAAGGTTCCATAAAAATGAAATATTTATTATACAAAGTTAAACGTCATGTTTGGATGAAATAGTTTTTCGAGAAAAACGATTTCTTTTAACATACCTACATCCATCATCCATATATTTTATATAGGAACATCCGAACATACACATACATACATAAAATTCGCCAATGGTAACCATGATACTAAGATCATGAGATTATCTTAAATCATGACTAAAATAAAAAAAACTTGAAATCATTTGAAATTGGAATAAATTTATGTGAAAAAAATGAGTGGGACAATAAAAAGATAGTGGAAATGAACTACACTGCTACGTGGTACGTCGACACGTGGCATTTAAAACTGATAACTATTTTATTTTATTTTATTTTATTACTTATCAGTGATAAGTGATAACAAAGTATAATAAAAAATAAAAAATAAATACCTACCTACAGACTATAACATAATATGAGTTTGATACAGTTCAGTGGTTTGAGGTCATAATAAAAACATTCACCATAATAATAATATACTGTTATTGTCATATTAAATAATACATTTTTTTTCCATTTTTTTTATTCATTCATATTTTGATTGTCATTTTTATGTGGTAAACCGTATGCGATAATTATTTGTTATACGTGTTTCAGTGTTTATGGTAATTAATAATATTATTATTAGTTGTTACGGAAATTGAGATTTATTAAAATTACAAAATTCAAAACAAAAATACTGACGAAGACTAACATTATCGGACTGTGAGAAAACAATAAATATCAAAGCAAAATGGTTTACATATCTCAAAGTGAGTTAAGTTTTTATAATAAACTTTTTGTCACCTGATAATAATAATTGTATATTATAATTTTTCCTAGAGTTATAGTTATACTTTTATGTTTTAAATTAAAGTTGCTTACTAAAATTTCTATAAATTTATTCCTTATATAAATCAATCACAAAAATAATGTTTTGTAAATGTTAAATTTATGTTTATTGCTAGTTAAGTTTATAACATTGTCTACATTTGAAGAAAATACAGTATAATAATTTATGAATTGAAAATTTTTGTTATATTTCTTAAATAGTGTGTATCTAACATATTTTGGTTATCAGACCTTGGAATATTTACAAATAAAAATCGTTATTTCCATTAAATATTTAAATTGACCTTGAATGGTATGGGTGAAGTTTTCATTAAGTGTTCACTTATTGTAATAACTACATTAAATTAAGGTACTCACTATTGAACTTCATAAATATTTATTAGAACTATTGTTTTATGACAAAGTCTGATTCGGAGCGAAACAATTTTAACAGTGTGCTCAATAGAAAATTTCAATTTTAGATTACATAACTTATGAAACAAATTTATTTTGCTTCAACTAAATAGTAGAGTAGTTTGCCCATTCCAAATGATGCATTTACATATTTAATATATTCCAAGAATGATTCATTACACTTGTGTTATTAATACTCTTTTTCTCATACTTTAGATGGAAATTTACACGAAACTGTTCCCATGAAGAAAAAAATTGTAGACACATTTTGGGGTGTTATAAACTTTGTTTCATTTTTGTAAGTATTTCAATTATTGATCATCCATCATGAAAAAATCTAATGCCTTAATGTATCACTTTATAATAGCTTAAAAATATTAACACTTATGATCCACCTGTGTTAAGAGCATAAATTTCTATCGCTGGGGGTTCATACTCTTAATACATGTCAAAGCATAGGTATAATCTAGAAGGTATACCTTGTTTATTTTAGTATCTATTCAAAGCAGATATAATAATATCATAAATCACTTTTTCAGTGTTCAAAGTTTAGTAAGGCCTAACTTAACTAGATGGGGTAATCAATATACAGTTACTTACAGGCGTCCTGGTTCTTCTTCAAGCGGGTAAGAATGGTTTATAAGAAAGTTTCATAGTTAATTTCTTTGTTATTATACTAAAACACATATTCATATTTTTATAGAACTCTTAGGCCTCAGCGGCGTTTTGGTGGATTTGGCCCTAGTACATCTGCCCCAGCTCCTCCATCAACATGTAGTAGCTGTATGGGATGAATGTTAGTTAACCTATTATATAATAATTGATTTATCTAAATAACACCATTTATAATTAATTAATAAACAGATAAAAATAATCTAGTCTTATATCCAAGTAAAATTTATTACCGAACATTAAATAGTATTTTATTATTTTAACTCAATTATTCAAATATTATCGCTAAAAAATAATGATACTAATATGCTAAATTATTTATTTAAAAAAAGTATCTTTAAATATAATTTTAAGATTATTTGAAATGTATAAAATAAAAAATACTTTAATACTATAGTACTTTATTTTAAAATATATTAAATAATAATGGACCAATAATTTAAGTAGTTAAGAATAAAAAAAAAGTTGTAAACCATAATAGTTTACTAATTTATTACTACTATTCTGTATTTCATCACTTATTTGACGAGTATTTACTTAAATATATACATTATTAATTAATCACAAGAAATAATATTATTATTACAAAAACTCAAGTAATTAGTATAGGTGGTTTTATAGAGGAGGCATGATGGCCAGGGGCAATCTGAACTTGAGTGACTATATTCCTGAAATTACGAGTAGTATGACCAGAAAAGTAAGTGTCCAGTACCAGTGTTTGGAAAGAAAGTCGTTCATGAACGCATGTTCACACGTTCACATTCATAATTAGTGAACGATACGCGAACGTCGCTCATTTTTTAAAAATAGAACGTGAATGTGAACAGCATTTATATTTTTAATGAATTTGAACTATTTTGAAGACGCTCAATTTATTTACTATTTAATAAATATAATATGTATATAATTTAGATACAATAGATATAATGTATATGCTCTAAAGTCTAAATTGTTTTTATTTTGGGGTTGAGACCTATATGTTTATGGGTTTTTATATAAACTGCTTGTAAACTATTTATAAAAAAAAAAATAGATGAACGACCTTATGAACACGTTCATTTTTTCAAAGAACGTGAACGCGTTCGTTCGAAAAAACATAAATGTGAGCGAATTCATTTTTTTAGTGAACGTTCCGAACACTGTCCAGTACCAACAAGTGCAGCAGAGGCGCAAAGAGAAGCATGCTCTTATGAATTAATATAACTTTGTTGGTTATTGGTAATCACAATGGTTTATTAAAAAGTTACATGAACAATAATAATCATATTATGGAGAACTTTAATTTGGGAGATAGTTCCCTTCAAAATTTAAATACAAGAAAAAAACCTATTACAGTTAAAAGGAATTATTTAAATTTACCGACATTTCAAAAATTATATACATATACAGAAACAAATCATTATTTTACAAAAATTACTAATAGTGAGATTTATATTAAGATTAATAACATTATACCAAAATATTAATAAAAGATGCTTGAAAAAAGTTTAAATTATATAACCTAAATACCGCGTTGGCAATGGAGTGCAATGTGTGGAGTTATAGTCTTTCATATAATAATCGGCCTAAAAACAAAAGTAAAAAATGTATAAATTTACTATTAGAATCAATATACTTTTAACTTCAAGAAAAGGCATTGAAAATGTATAACTTACCAAATACAGTAACATTTTTATTTTGTCTGAATCTTTCCAACCATCACCAAGATTTAATGGATAATTTTTACTGGATGATGGAAATAGTTTTGATTGAGTGTTTAAGTCAACATCATATTGCAAATGTACTTGATCTAAAAACAAGTATTAGCATTCAGATTTTTCATATATAAAGATTGTAATAACTTTATTACATACTTTGTTGTTCTCCAGTTGTGGATAACCAAACCCAAAGAGCTGATCTAGATTCACTGGAAAATAGTTTTGGAAATCTTTTTTCTAATAATGATTCAAGTAGGTAATTTGCTCGATTTGTAGCTACATTTTGAGGACTTTAAATAATAAAATATAAATTTAGATAATATACATTAATTAATAGTTGTATGCATTACTCAAGTGCAATGATTTCATCACTGGATCGTCGAATTAGAAGAACTGGCCCAGGATATTGAACTAAATTTTCAGCCACATTCAAATTTGTAAATTCTTTAACAGTGAACTCTACTAGTTTCTCAGCAAAGCTAGGCATCCGTGGAATTGCTAATGGTACTAGATCATCAAATGTAGCGTCCAGTATCTAAATACAAGCTAATAAGTAATAATTCAAGTATTTTCTAAGCACTTAAACTATTAACAATTACCACAGCATGTATATCAGGAAACTTTTTAGCTAAATAAGTAGATGCAAAACCACCAATACTCCAACCATATAATATAATATTTTTAGGACTAAATTTTAAATTCTTTATAGCAAATTCTATTACGGTTTCAGCTGCATTCTGTTCTTGTTTTATATATGGTACACCCTGTTAAAAAAAAAGAATGATAGACAACATACAAATAATTTTTAAATTTATATAAATTTACTGTACTATATCCAAATCCAGGATGATTCCATCCCAAGACAGAATGATGAGTTTCAATAGCAGAGCTCATAATCCCTGCTTCATAGAATCCAGCATTTCCTTCAGTACAAATAATCAATTTTGGGTTCAAAGAATTGTTTGATTGTCTAGAACAAATTTATAAGATAAGCCTACTTCAGACATAAATTTTAATTTAATAGGTACTAAGTTGATCTATATTAAATAAATATTAATTCTAATTAACCTTTTATCAATAAACATTGAGTCTACAAAATTTCCATCAATAGTTTTTAATTTATATCGTTCACCTCCAAATGAAGTGATTAAAGCTCGTCTACCTTTCTGTAAGTTTTGGTCCACTGTAATAAAATTAATTCAAATAGATTATTTGATATAATTTTTGTAGAAAATCTTACTTAAATAGAATAAAAGAGAAGTAGAACCGGGATAAATTAATGATATCCCAAAAGTATGCACTGCTATAAACCCAATGAGACGACTAGGACTACTCAAAAGTTTTAATGACATCTTATAATTATATCTTGTTAAATTTGATTTGTAGCTCTCTCTAAAAATAAATAAAAATCAACATCATTACAAATATATGTAATAATTAAATGTAATAAAATAATAAAATACTAACTCTTCAGCAGTATTCCATGAAAAGTCTATAGGCCATGCTGAAAAATCAAAGTCGTAGTTGTGCAGTTTTTTCTAATAAAAAAAAATATTGAATTGTAGTAATTTGAGTTGAAATAAAATAATACTTAACAAAAAATACTTAACATACCTTATTATCAGTCGAATAATCCAATTTAGCATTTATAAGATCTTTATGAAAAGCTCTATACTTTGGATTTATCGCTCTTCCATAACTTCTCAAAATAAATGTGGTCATTAAAGTTATTCCTAATATTGATCCGCGAAAAAATAGTTTGTTTACAAATTCTGGACTTAAGAACCATTTACCATACATGTATAATAATGCAGGTGAAAGGTAAGTGGCTACTTGTGAAACAATGTAAGTCTGAAAAAAACAAATAGTGTTATAGAATAGTTTATGTTATAGTTTATAATATTAGGTCAATTAAAAATGTCAACACTCAAACATCTTCTAAATCTTAATTTGCTTTTATATACTTTAATCTATAGCTATATACTGTACTATTTTAACTAACTTTGTGTGAAAAGCAAGGTTCATTTAAAAATTGCAAAAAGTCCAATCAGAAACACCAAAATACCTCTCTTTTACTTATACTAAAGATTAAAGAACACAGATAAATAGCAAAATCATTATAATTAGTGAACTAACTTTACCATATTTGTTTTATGGAATAACTATGTTAGAGACTGCTCAGTGTGTTCACTGTTCAGTTCTAACTTCTAAAGTCTATACTTAAATCGTTACCGTATTAATTACTTTCACTGTTTTCTGTTTCAATAAATTCAATTTATAAACAAATGCATTTAATGATCATATGGTAATTTAACTATATAAGTACATGGCATATCTTAAAATTTATTGTTAATAATAAATTATAATACTATTGCATTAATAGTTAACACAATTTTATTATCTTATAAGTATGAATCATTACAATTTAAAAAAGCAATAAGTAATGTATAATGTTAAACAAAACTATAAAAGTAAAAAAAAATACATATTTTATACATACAGTCATTAATATTCTGTCTGCTACTTTTTCTTGCCATAGTTTAACATAGTCCTGTAACAAATATTAAAAATTTAATAGGTACTATAACATGTAAAACTTTAAAAATCTTGCACAAAATGTATTTAAAAAATAATTTAATACATATAAGTTGACTAAATTTAAGTTTAAATTATCTGAAGTACATACACTTCAATACTGAAGAGTTAAAAACCACTCAATAATATAAATCATCAACATCAGCAAAATCTTCTATTTCTCTGTGACTCTGTAATAAACATGAACCTTTTTTCAACCATAAACAATCAAACCAGTGATATTTCCAATGAAATAATTCAATCTTAAACTAACATATCTATATAATTCCTTCAAAAAAACCAAACTACCATAGTAATACTAGCCTTTGTGAACATTCATAAAAATAAAAATAAAAAATATCAGAACTGAACTTCCAGGACACATAGATGTGTTAATTGAACCCAGCATTAAAATTTATACTGGTACATCCAATAGTGAACCTGGTGTATGCATTTTGGCTGAGCCATATTCAATTTTAAAAGTAATATATTGGATTAAAAACCAGTAACTTTATTACTATAGACCATATAACTAAAAGGGTTCAAAATGTGGACGTTCCAAATCAGTCTGATTTTATAGACAAAATTTAATTTTACATATTGATGCTTATTTGAGCTGCAGGCCCTATTTTTATATGCATCGTGACACACAATGTGCACCACGAATGTACAAGTGTGCACTATGATTTTAAAGGGATTTTAACCTGTATACAGTACGGTCCACAAAACAAAAATGACATAATATGCCAACTACTAAAAAATATGAGTATTTCCTGAATTTTGTTGCTTGATTTGATTGCATTGATAAATTATTATTATATGTATATATATATATATATATTATATATGAAATACATTGCTTTTTCTAAAATAGTAATGCATAAATGTTCGTTTAAAGCAGTAAAATTAGGTATGCTGTTCAAAATTTTACAAATAATATGGCCTGATTTGAGGTGTAAAAGCATATTTTGTCATTATAACATAGTAATAATTTTATATTTTATACAATTTTAATTTAAATAAAAGTGAGTTAATCCTCATGATAACAAATCAATACAAAAATCTTTTTGGTAATCAAAATGTATATTTTGTTAGCAAAATTGTTTTGTTTTCAGCACTATATTTATTACAACAATGCTGCTTAAAGAAAGGAAATAATAACATGGTTACTATCACAGTTTATAATAAATCTTTGATTGAACCACTGTACTAAATATAATAAAACTACAAAATTACAACACATATTATAATTATTTGGTTAAAATTCTAAACATTTTTTAATTAATAAAAATGTGATTGACTTAATGTTTTATTGATTTTGTTACCAAGATAATTGGACAATACATTTTATTAAAACTAAAAATGTTCTGTATTAATAATATTCAGTAATTTGATAAAAAAAAATTTTAATACATATATTGCATATTTTGATCATATATATTTACATCATATTTAGCACCTTATTAGTGCAAATAAAGGTCCCTGCTTCTAAGCCAGTGGTTCCCAATCCATGGACCAAGGCCCACTTATCGGCCGCGAGCAGCATGGTACTGGGCCGTGAACCATATAATATTAAATATTATACATATATATATATATATATATATATATATATATATATATATATATATTAATTTTTTATATACCTTAAAATTTATGTTTTATAATATTTCTGGTTAGGTATAATAAAATTTAATCAATATTAACTACAGTGTAGATTAAGTGTACAATTAATGGTACTGAACGTTTGAATTTAGTTTTATTTCAAATAGTTTATTAATAGGTTCCTGTTATTTGTAATTTTTATCGTATTTACCATGCATGGTGTGAAACATGTGCAGGTTGTGATAAACATAACAGGTCTTTTGAATTTGTAAATTATTTGAAGATTCATTGATTGGACTTTACAAGATCAGACTAAAATTTTTTTTAAAGTACAGTGTTAGTGCCATTCTGCTTGAATGTTTGAAAAGACTATCCAGTAATCGCTAAAATCGCACTAAGAAATTCGATGTGCTTTTCTACAACTTTTCTGTGCGAACGTGCTTTTTCTACTTTTTTTTTTTTAAATAAAACTGAATGTTGAGAATGATTTAAGACTAAAACTATCTAATTTTAATCCAGATATTAACTCTCTCGTGGATGACAAGCAATGTCAAAAAATCACATTAAATTGTTTAACTAGTAATTAAGTTAAATTAAATTGTAGTTTTATAAATAAAAAGCTTAAAAATATTATTTAAGGCTTTTCCAAGCGTTCCTCTTAAGTTTTTCATACCCTAATTAAAAAGTGTTATAATACATAGTTTAAATTTAACATATCAAAAGTGACCTACTCTATGCTGAGTACATATTATAGTTCTGCAATACAGCAGAGCAACTTCTCCAGTTTTTTTTTAATTTTATCAATCAGATTAATGTTTCAACTCTCAAATAGTTACATTTCAAAATATTAAATTTTGTAATATAAAACAGCTAAAGAATAGAATTCATTAGACAGTAACAGTAGGCAAATAGCTACTTGATAACATAAACAATTTAGATGATTTATATCCAACATATGATTACCTATAAAAATATTTTAATAATCATGACTCAAGCATTCCTAATGAAATATTAAGAATAACTTTATAACCTTTGTTATACATAACAGAATATATAAAAAGAAAAATGTTATATTAATGCATAATGGTTTGTTTTTATCTTATTATTTATTTATACAAGGCACAAAATCTAATCTATAATAGTTTTTCTTACTTCAAAGGTCATAGCATTGATAAATTATACAATAATAAGTATAATAGTTCAATTAATCAATGATCATATATTAGTAGAATTACTAGACAGGACAGAAAAAAAAAAGACCTCAGTAAAATTAATAGTAGTTCGTGATGTGCTGAAAATGAGTAGTAATAATATGTTGGTTTGTATTGTAAAATCGTAATTGTAATAACTTTGTCCTTGGTCACTAATACTTCAGTACCATACCTCCAAGTTTTTATATTTAAAGTTTCAATTTTTTAATTTTTTATAGTGGATTCATTTTAATAACAAAATGACGGTAAGTCTAGAACATTTTATTTTACTTATTTAACAGATTTACCATCACCATTATTATAGTTGATTAATATTAATATTATATAATCATAGAATATCATATGAAATAATTAAACTCATAAATCTAAAAAAGTACTCTATAAATGATTTTACTAATTTTCAAATCCTTACAAAAATTAATTGGATTAATTGAATTTAAAATTATAAGTACACAATTATATTTGCCATATTATAAGAGGTATATCTTAAGAATGATTAATAATAAAAAAAACCGTAAAATATTATCTTGAAGGTATGAGATATGTTTTTTATATTTAAATTTATCTACAAATATGTTCACTCTTTATTAATGCTTATTGGTTATCTAACTAAATAAATAAATATATTTAATACTATTTGTTTAAATATATAATAATATATTCTAATTCCTATCAATAAATGAATTATTCAAAGCTCATACATTAAAAACTGGTTAGTTCAAAAATTTCAAGACACAAATCAAAAATTACATTTTAACAAAGAATACTGGACATTCCAACAGAGTTTAAACACATTATTATAAAACTAAATTTAAGTTACAGTCACAAGGTAATTACTAATCAACTCATCTAAATGATATTAACTGTTTTTTAACAAACCTCTCAGTAAATAAATCAAACAAAAAATATTTAAATAGTAATTTTTTTGGTTACCAAAAAGATATTTAGACTTTATAGAGAACAAGAGAGAAGAGAACCTTGTAAAATAATCTAAACTCTGTTTAGCAAGAAAATGATCTGATTCTGGACATCTCTATGCTATACTCGGCTATTGAGACCTGATCTAGTTCCATTATGGCAAGGTGTTTTAGGGATGTACAGAACCAAATTTATTCAAGCAGCTACATGTTCTGTTGCGGTACAGAATATATGTGAATAATATAACTGTAATACTGCACACATAAAAAAAAAAATGTAGAAAAGTATTAATATTTATTTTTATTAATTATTTTTGAAACTCAGTAATGACGTATCGGATACATAATTAAAAGTTTGATATTAAAATATATAAAAATAGGTAGGTGGTACAGTATATTTTAAATAAAAATAGTAATCAAAAATATTAGTGACTAAGCTACCAAATTCTGTAAATATAACTCAATAAATGATCAAATTTAATTTGTAAATTGGTAAGTACATCACTAAACTGTTTATAGATATTTCAAGCTTTTTATTTTGAAAGGCTATGAGTGTATGATAAATTTAAATAAACCTTGTATTATTATATAAGTGTTACACTAAATACAAGTTTAAGTTTATGCTTACATCGTTACTCCGAATTCCAGTATATACTTTGTAAAGCTTGGGTGTAAATATATAATCAGTAAACATTGTATGTAATAAATTATTATATTGTTTGTACACTTTTAACTCCTGTAAAATAAAATGTACCTAATAATAGTTAAAATGGTTAAAATCAAAAATGTACATAGTGAAAGTTGATACAAATATTAGATAAAACTAGTTAGTCAAGAATCGAGATTTTAAAAACCTTGTAAGAATTTGATGCAAAAAACTGATTTTTGCTAATAGTTAAGAAGTAGTAACGAAAAAGCAACTACAGTCATGGCGCAAGATTCAAGAGGTCATCAACTTTATAAAACCACGATATTATTATTATTATTTATTACTACATAGTATCACAGAATTATGGCGATAATGTGATAACCACGGTTGTAGATAAAACATGGTGATTACTTCACAGAATGTTACCGTAGAATATTCCATGAAGTTACTCTGCGATTATATTATCAAAAAATGCGGAAATTGATAAAACGATAACATAATGGAAAAATCATTTTTTTATATATTATATAAATTATTTTTTTTTTTAACTAATCACTATGTCATTATGAACAACTACGGACTAAAGTATATGTATAATACCTTAGCCCGTGCTAATCACCCATTTTACGACTTAAAATAATTTGAAACTATGCAGATTGAACTATTTTAAAATTGTAGCACTAGGATCTAAGTGCTTTGGTCAAACTGCTAATGAAATTAATTCATATTATTATTATTTTAAAATAACAATCCTATATTATATGCATTTATGCACAGCAATCGCCACTCGACATATTACCATTACGTCCGTATGGGCAGTACCTACTTATTATTATTTTTCAATGATATTAGTAGGTTGTAAGTTAATTACCATAAGCATTATACAATATAATGTTAATTTCCAATAATTAAGCATTCCATGTTCGCCATTCAATCAATAACACTTTTGTTTTGAATGTTGTACATTTGTAATCACAGAATTTTTATTTTTATTATTTTTATTTTCAAAAACAATCTGTACAACAAGCACATTTAGTAATTTTGATATAGAATATATACATAATTTTTTTTTTTAAACAACAACTTTTAAGGAAGTCACCCATTGGTAACACCTAAGAACTTATAGTTGGATTTAGATCACTTAAGGAGATCTCCATTCCAATTTCGTTTGAGCCTGCGAGGGAGGTTGCCTGGGATACGAAGTGAAGCCATATCTTTAATGAGAGGATTAGTACTGGAGTTGAGTTGGGAGTGGAAACGGTGGTAGTGAATTTTGGCGTAGTCATTGACATTAGTTACTTTGAGGCCGTTGTGAAGTGAAAGGTTTGTCATGTACCATGGAGCACCAGTTAAAGTACGCAGGGCAATGTTTTGGAAAGATTGGATGGGGCGAATGTTTGAGGGTTTGGCCATCCCCCATATTTGAATACCATACGACCAGACAGGTCTGATCATTGTATTATACAATAACATTTTGGTTTTTAGATTAAGTTTAGATTTAAGAAGAGGTCGGAAGAGATGGAGTCTACTGTTGGCAAGTTTCCTTTTGTTTTGGAGATGGGGTTTCCAAGTTAAACGTTTATCTAAAATTACACCTATATAGATACTTTGTCTCGTTCGAGATAGGTATACTTTTGTCTTTAAGTTTGATGGTAGGGCAAATGCCTGGGCGTAGAGCGAAAGTGACTTGGGAAGATTTACTCTCGTTTATACTTATCTATAAGATTTAAATGTTCTTGAAGGTGTTGTGCAGCTATAGTTATGTCACTATTACTTGAGAGGATAGCAGTATCGTCGGCAAATGTAGCATCACAGAATTTACAATTTTATATAGGTACTTAAACTGTAATTGGTAATTACCTATTAAACTTATATTTAGGGTCGGTTTTAAGGAAGGGGATGATACCGGTGGACGACATACTGCGAATTGAAAAATTATCTCAGATAATATTAACAAACCCGATTTTTTTCGTTAAAAAAAATTGATCAAGTTAATGAATTGTGCCGAATAATTACCATCGATATTGATATTTTACTATTTTAGTTTAAAATTAAAATTATTATTCATTTAATATTATGTGAATGTGACCCACTACTATTTAAAAAAAACTGAATATTTGAATTGAATGTTTTATTCTGTTATTTAATATTGTCGGTTTATTAGTATATTTGAAATGTTTCGTTCTATTTCTATTGTATTATTGTGTGTTTGATATTTGATCATAGTTAACGGAATCTGTCAAACTTTAAAGGAATATTGGTCAATCGTAAATTGAATAATAAAAAAAAAACTTAAAATTTAGTATAAAATTCCTTATAAGTTGTTTCAGTCAGTTCTTGTCAGTTACGTAGCCAGGGAAGGCCACAGGGGCCATGCACCCCCATGGTCCGTATCATATAATATCATATAAGATTTAAAAAATAATCGTCACTTTATTAATTTTGGCTATATACCGGTTGGGAGTTAAAATTTAAAAAAATATATAATGTTTATTGTTTATCAAAACACCGTAGATTGATAAGCGTGTCATTATCATCAATATTTTCCTAATATTTGGAAAATTAAAAACACTGTTATTTGAATGTTGTTTATTTAATTTTTTTGCCTCCCTCCCTTGTAGAAATCCTGGCTACGCCACTGTTTCTAGTGGAAATTTAAAAAAAGTTTAGTACCTAAATACACAATAATCTTTTTATGATCGTCTTAGATCAGAATTTTGACAAAATTTGAAAATTTACAAATTATTTTATAGCTAATAATTTATAAAATGATCAATTGTAACTAAGTTTTGACAAATTAAAACAAGGTTCCACATTAGTTTATATTATAGTCAGAAAATCTGAAAATATACATGTAACATGTATACAATTTTGCATAGACATTTTACGTTAAAATTTATAATGTATATCATATAATACATAATATAATTGGTATTGTATAATACTATAATAGTATAATACCTACTACGCAATGCCATTTTCAAGTACAACTTTATCGGCAAATATTAATTTAACCTACTGTAATAGGTACTATAATGCCTATAATATTGTAAAATAAATTACTTTAGTCGAAATAACATCATCAAATATAATATGGTAATATTGATAGTCAGAAAAAAAAAACCAGGGAAAAATAATCAACAGAAAAAAAATCCATGGGAAAAATAAGCCACGGAAAAAAAAGTAAAATTACAATAAGTAATATACCTACCTATAACCATTAAAATTAAAGTATAAATTAGGTATTATTTAAAAATTGTTTACACATTATTGGTCAAATATTTAACAAATAATTATAATTAAATATACAAAAAAATAAAATTTAAAGTATTATTCAAAATTTGTATACATTATACAATATACATAGGTATATATATATAAAATTATTAATACACAAGTTATATGTTAATTAATTTAAAATTTTTAACACGTTAATCATACAGTATTGTCCGCATTCATACATAAAAATAAAATTGTTAATATTATAATAAACATTGAATAAAAATAATATAATATTCTGTGGATATTATGTTGAAATCAATTGATTTATGTCTTACATCTTAGATATGTATAAATATTATGTATATACTTTGTACAGGGTGATTTTTTTTTAAATGTACATGTTGTAGTATGAAATACATGCTATCTTGAAATAAATTAATTTTTATAAATTTTTAATCTAAACTTTTTGTTTAATAAAATCAATACATTCATTGCTGTTTAGAATAATAAATAATAACATATAGGTAACCTGAGTATTAATAATTATATATATATATATATATGTATACAATATGACTAATAATGTGTAAACATTTTTAAATAATACCACCTAATTTAATACTTGAATTTTAATTGTTATATATTTAATTATTGTAATTTGGCTTTTTTTCTGTGGCTTATTTTCCCCACGGCTTTTTTTCCCCACATTCGGTAATATTATAGGCTGATAGACTATCTTCGCTCAGAATCGTTTTTGTATACAAATATATACAATGATTTTATATCATTGAATTCAAAATTGACATTTCCATTAAAGTGACCTCTATATAGACTCGCTACACCTATAATGTAGATTGCAGATTGTAGGTACAGCAGGGCGTTACCCGCTTACCTATAAGTTTTTTTGTATTGTTCGTGTACCTACACATCAATCATTTAAAACATTCAGTAGATTAATACATACTCCTATATTAAACGTACTTCGTAGTTCATTTATACATCAATACAAAATATAACACCAACACGACCAACCAAGTCTATATTTTCCTCCAATTAGAATTCAAAATAATCACACAAAACAATATATAATAATAATGATAACTAAGAAATAATGGCAGAATCAGTTTTTTTTTTTTACAGCTTTTTCAGGAAAATCTTAATCATTCTTCAAATATCAACTGTACCTATAACTATACGAAGTAGGTGCCACTTATCTATATGGCTATAAAGTTGTCATTATAAATACTATTATTTAATATTTTTATGCAACGTCTATTCTGTTATTCGGTGTTGTATATATTTTAACATTTCATATTATGATTTATGACGTTATCTGGTATCGATAATATATATTAAATATGTTTTGAAATTCTGGGTTAATGGTTAAATCTTCTTAGCATTCATTGCAACTGGGTGATGGCCGATGGGTCTTTGCTAATTAAGAATGTGTGAAGTTTGTATCAAAAAAGAATGTCCAATTCTCGCTTTAGTTAGAGTGACTTTTTGTTGTCTATTTCGGTTTTGCGGGTTGTGCCACTGTTTGGTGCAGTTTTTAATCTTTTTTAATTTATTATGTTTAATTTCTAACACGATATCATAATATTATTTTTTAATATTTCGAGATATTAAACGTTTGTATAGGTAATCCAGATATTCGATTTTTATATAAAATTTACAGGTGACTAGTATCTATATGTACAGACGTACAGTATTATAGTAGCCAGTAGGTAGGTAGCTAGTAGTTACACACACAATACGGCTGTATATAATTATATTATATTTATATTTATTATTTAGTAATTAGTAATTACATATTATGTGTCTATGTGAATATTATATATAAACGACCTACATGTTATTATATAACTTAGAAACAAAATATCTTCGTTGATTTTTTTTTTTTTGTGCTATTATTCTCAACTCATACCTAGGAGGTTAAAGAAAAAATTGAAAAATAAATGGACATCTGGTAAGCAATTTTGTTTGATTTCATAAAAGGTTGAAATGGTTTAATAGTTTAATGTTTCGAGAGAAACGTATCTAATAAATTTTAGTCCATATAGTTCTTGTAGAGGATAACGGTATAAGTATTTCATTTTTGGAGGAAAATGGATCCGCCTTTTTCGTCGGTCCAATTAGTTAGAGAACATCGCGGGTGCAGCAGCTGCAACGTGCCTACGTGCGTTTGGTTTTTATTATATATTGCGCATCTGCAGACTACTTCCGTCGATGGTGAAGTGGTGAAGGCCGAAGGGGGAAACGTAGTATGTTTTTTTCGTTTCAATTTACCAATCACGATTCACGGGACCTGGAACGGTGGTGTACAACAAAGACCACACTGAGTTGTCTGAGCCTACGCCAGTTTGAAGCCTGCCAAAAGTAGCCGACAGGCTGAAATAAACAAAAAATAAATATCTCTTTTTTTTCGTCGACGATAAACGCGGATGGCTCAGCTATAAATTATAATGTAATATCATTAAAATAATAGGCACAAAATAGATTTCAATTATTATGTGATATATAACTTATATTATATATTTATATATAATTTGTACCTACGCGCAGAATATCATCATTGTTATGGACTTCGATTAGGTAGTCTATATAAATCATGTACATAAAATATTATATATATATTATATTATGTACCCAATATACATATCAGTACATCACGCATGTAAAATACAATTAATTAAATGATAAATTTCACATATCTATAGGTTGTTTGGCGGTTCGAAGGACCGCTTCAAAGTCCAGACCACGATTAAAGATATTTATGCCATACGACTATAATATGAATATAAATTAAGTATGTAGGTATACCAAAAATATTTAATAGTAGTACTTAAATAGGCTATACGGCATTAGTTAAATAGTAGGTTAAATATTACCTTGGTGTACGTAAATGTATAAATAACAAATATAATATAATATGATTTGTATACTATATCTATATATTATCGTGATTCAGGCTAATAAAAATGACTCAACATCATTCGACAGTATACTCGGTCTCGGTAGTCGTTTTTAAGCACGATAAGGGACAAAGTGTGTCATTTTGTACAGCCGTAATGTGTCTATCGTTAGGCATTGTTGTATAATGTATATCGATATCGACGATATCTCTAGGTATATTATCGTTTTCGTGCAATTTCTACTCCAATAATAAATCAGTATATTATAGTAAATTGTAAATAGTAATTTCGTAGGTATTTAAAATAGAACCTAACCGATAATCGACCACCTATACATCTAGTCACTCTAGAGCACGCCATGTCATAGCAATATTAATAATTTATAATAGTCATCAATAATTGAATCATCGGTGCATAAAGTAAAGTCGACTACTCGAATGTCGAGTGCTCAGATAGTAGCCGTGTCGCGTCGTGCGCATACAACCATGCCGAGACAAATTAGAATAATATTACACAAGACGTACAAACAAAACATGTTTAACCTCTAATCTCTTTTTTTCTACGCGTATACAACCCTATAAAAAGGATCTTTTTATTGTCTAAAGTCTTGTCGCGGAGTTTGAGCCATATTATGGTTTGAGCATAATTCCCCTTCCCGGAACGTCGCGACAAATGGCGACGTCGCCTTTGCAGTTTGCACCCGCAGATCGAGCGTGCGCGCGCGCCGCCACCCGATCTCGCTACTCGCTACGTAAACAGATGGAGAGTGAGACGGACGCGGGACGACGTTGAGATCAGGGACGGGCGCGCGCCGCGCGGTTTATTGGCAATCGACGACACAATAACATCGTGGTCGTAGGTAGCGTCGTAGTAGTATAATATTATAGCAATAGAACGACCGTACGGGACGGCTGGTACGTCCACGCACGTCAGTCGCTATTCACCACTAGTCAGGGCTGTACGGTGTCGCGCGCGCGTATTTTTCGCGATCCGTCGACCATAATATAATATTATTGTTATTTATCACCGGCGCTCGCACGAATTGCATCGTTATTGTTTCATCCCCGCTGCCCAGCGCGTTAGTTCCGTTTTCGAATTTTTTTTTTTCGTGCGCGATTATCCGTCATCGTGTTTTTGCTTTGGCTATTTTCGGTCGTCCGATTTTTGTACTGCGCCAGTCGCGTTCTGATCCCGTTTCAGCGTGTCACAATTATATTATATTATTATTTATTATTCCGTGTCTTGATCCGAATTCACGTCGATCTCCGTCAATCAGCGAATCCAGTGAAATAAAATACAGGTAATCATTGGGCTCCGTGACTCCGAGGAGTCTGCGATCGTTATTTGGGTCTGGGTGACTGGCTCATATAGAGACAGTCGTGACTATATTCTGGCGGGATAATTTGATTCGTAGGTGCCAGAAACATGTAATAATAATATAATGTACCGTCCAGATTAGATTTAACCTACGCAGTGGCTCGCCCTGGTGCAAACAATATAATTGAATGTTTATATTTTTATAATGTGTTTTGTTTGAGATATTATGACTCTTTTTCTATAGAATATTGTTGTAAGTACAGCTGTTATCTTTGCCCGCACTTTTTCGGGTTTACTCGAGGGTTTACTGTAATATACCGAATCTCTAATCATGACTAATTTTGAAATTTCAATTTTTTGAAAGAAAAAAAAAATGTGTTTTTAATTTTTTTATCGTTATCACATTTTGAGAATTACAATTTTTCAATGACAACAAACATTTTTAATTCCCCATCTCGGTAAAGAATATTTTCCGAATATTTGTATACATAAAAATGGAATTTATTAGAGAAGTTAATTAGTTATAATTATTAAAATTATTTAAGTAGATGAGATGGAGTTAGTGGATCAATATATTGTAGGATATACTTGTGCCACTTTATTCAACTTATATAAACTTGAAATACTTGAAAGTTATAACTCAGTGACTACTCGTTTCAAAGTTAAATTATTTTTATGCATTAATCCCAAAAATATCTTGTTTTGGAATATGAAATTAAAAATCAAGGTATGTTGTCATTCAAAAAGTAAAAACAAAAAATAATAGGTATATTTTTTATCTGTTTATATATAATTTTAAATTATTATTTCTAAAATAATATGTATATTTAATATGGTAGGTTTACCTAACTACTTTTAATATACTGAATTATTCTCTCTACTGTTCACTTTTATTTTATTTAATATATTAATCATGTAAAATGTTCCCATGCTGGTGTATTTAAACAGATTTTCTAGTTGATTGTGCTCCTTAAATTTTGGATTTTTTTTTCATTTTTATATACTTTTTTCAAAACCATAGTGCAAACAAAAATTGGCACAGATTATTAGTTTTTTAGATTATTTAAACCATACGTCGATAATGGATTAGTGGTAGTATTATAGTTTTAAAACCATAGGTTAGATTATTCTTTATGTTAGCTCAGGTCTACATTAACCTCAAAATGGATCTCCACCTTCAAGGTCGACTATGTACTTCCCTAGGGTTTAGAGAGGTCAATAGTTTTAGCACCTCTAGTTTTAGTAAAGCTGGCATTTATTAACCATTCTTAAAAAGTTCAAAATTTTAAGTAATTATATTATTGTTAAAAAAAGTAGGTATAAAATGTGAATAAAAAGGGTGTTTTGGGGTACTTAAAAAGTTTCAGTTGAAGCTATTTACCTATTTTAAAAATGGATAAGGTAGATGGAAGATTATATTTTTTGAAAAAACATTTAATTTTATGTAGATAAATATGAGATAAATAGGTTCAATAAAAATAAAATTGTTAGATGTGTATGTAATCATGTTGTTTACTATCATTTTATTTTCACAGTGACTACAATGGGATAAAATTGTTTCAGGGTCTTTGAACAAATATAGTTTTAACTTTTGGCCACTGTTAATAATATAGTAGAATACACAATTAAATAAGACGTCATAAAATAAACATGCTATTTTTCAATTTAGCACCTAATAATGAAAATAACTGCTGTCAGTCAGTTGTACAGTTTATTAATATAAACTGTATTTAAATTGTTGAGGTATTTTGTTTAATTAGGTAATAAACTAAATGGCACTGTCCTGTAGTATATATTTATTATTATAAGTAACATCAAGACAAAATACCTGTTATACAGTTTTTACTATTAATTTTGTCAATGATGTTTGGTAGCTATTGGTATGTTTGAGCTTATATATAGTTAGCTTTAGATACTTAGGTAGATTGGTGTATATTGGTATTCCAAATTGAATTACTCAGGTACTACTTTAGGTTAAAAATATTTATTTTTTTTTTTTAGATTTTGTGAATAACTTAAGCTAAGCACTAGCATTTTAAAATTTGTTTTAAGTTTTTCATTTCGTATCTGTAGATCTGCTTACTGATTTTTTTAAGTTGGTAGGTAACCTAAGGCATTAATGTTAACATTGTTTATAAGATTGGTTATCCATATATCATTGGTTTTTAAGTTAAAAGTTTTTATTCAAGCTATATTTTAAATCTTAATTACATATTACTTACATTCATATAAATAGGTTTGTGTACTTAAAAAGTAGCCCAAGGTAAAAGTTCAAATTTTTCAAAAAAGGTCTTAATATATAAGTACATATTATTGAAAATGCTTGTTAAAAATATTTTATTTTGTTCTTATGTACTTTGTTTTATTTATTTATATTATTTTGTTTTTTTACAAATAGTTCCACAATGGATTTGGAATTCGACTCTCATACGGTGTTCATTGAAGATGTCACATTACCTTCATTGTTGACCAGTTTTAGTACATCAACTACAAGTTCAGTAGAGTTTACATCATCAGAATCAGAGTCAGAAACTACTCGAATACCCATTACCAAACAAAAAGCAAATAAATATATTAATTACAAAGGTCCAGTAAAATCATATTCATTAGCTGATTTAACAAAAATAAAATCATTCAAACCACTTATACGAGAAGATTCAGCCATATATTCTACAGAAACATTAACTAGTGCCATGACTACCAGAACAGAATCAGGTATTCATAATTCTAATAGTTGTCTGAATTCATTTGGTAAAACTAACAAGAAGTATGCGCATGTTGAAAGTAAAGTTAAACAATACATTAAGGATATTAAAGATAATGAAGCTAAAAGTAAAGCTACAAGATATAGTTTACAACCTTCATCAAGAAAACAGCAAGTAAATAAATATGTTGATGAAATGATTAAAACTGAAAGTGAAGAAATTTTAAATTTAAAAAGTAATTTGAAAAAACTTGAAATTCAATTATTGGAGAAAAATAGACTTATAGAACAACTTCAATACAATTATAAAGTTATGGAAAATAAGTATAATTCTGCAACAAATATTATATTAAAATTGGCAAAACCTAGTAGAGATGTGTTAAAATTTACTGAAAGTGAATTGATAGAGCCATTATCTCCCGGTTATAGTATACCACCCCCTAAAGAAGTTTGGGGTCGTGGCTATAAATTAAAAACATCCAATACGTTATCAACATTACAAAAAGAAAACTTAAATCTAGAAAAAGAAAATGGTCTCAAGGTTCGAAAAGTGAAATCAGGAGGTGACTTAATAAATTATTCCAATATTGATGCCTACAAGACACTGAGAGATTCAAGATCTGCTATACAAAAGGTGAGTTATAAATATTAGATGATTGATCAACTTTTAAATTATAAAACTTCAACTAATCTATACATTTTAAATACTTTCTTAGAATAAATAAGATAAAAGTTAGATTAAAAAATTATATTGATTCTATTTTGTGGCCAACTGAAATATTAATGTTAGGTAATTTTAGTTATTTGTATTAAAAGTAAGTGACTAAAAATGCTATTACAATTTAATTAGATAGGTAGGGAGGTCGATACATTTTGAATTTTTTTTAAATATGAATTCATATTTTATCTTTGCATCTGAAAAATGATTCTGACCTGAGCTTTGTTCAAACTGTGCTTACATTAAATTATTTATCTACGAAAACTATGGAGAGAATAAAAAAGACCACTTCTAAGTTCTAATTTTAAAGAACAAATCAGATCCAATTTATAATTGACTTGAAACTTTGAAGTAGTCTTTTTTTCCATAAGTGTTCCTATAAAATTTCAATGTAACCTAACCTATTTGTAAACTAGTATTTATTATTTATTATTAAAGAGTATGTGCCTAAGTCTGTAAATTTTACTATGTTTCTATTTTTTAGGATATCTGGTTATGTATTAAAACGTGAAACTAGAACTTCCCCCCCCCATGCCCCCTACCCGATAACGAGGTTATGTATTTTTAATGTTTTTCAATTGCTATTATATCAACCATAGACCTATTATACTAGTATAATAGGTCTATGATATCAACTATGGGGAACCTTTGTATAAAATTTTCAATTATTTTTAAGCAGCAATGTTATCGACATTTATAGAATAAAAACTATAAAACGAAAAATTTCAAATGTCTATAAATAACTTAAAAATTGTTGAAAATGTTTCAAGTATAGGAATTGATAAGATTAACATTTAGTGTAAATTTAAAGTTTCTACAATTATTCGTTTTTGAATAACAACAAAATAGAATATCGGTACAAGAGAAATTTAGTGAATATCTAATGTTGTAATTTAAATGCTCATAAAAATTTAATTTGACTTTCCGGTATGAATTATTTATTTGATAAAAGTAGAAAAACGCATCAAGGATCTTGCATTGCATTTTCAAACCTTTAGAAAGATAATTTTTTATGAATTTCTAAGTCAAAATAAATTGCAACTTTTCGTGATTTTTACGTATTTTGTCAAAATTCGAATATTAATGTTAATTAAAAAAATATTGTGTATGTACTTTTAACATTTTTTAACTGTCGTTTTAACAATATATTAGGAGCCTTGTATTTAATTTTAAAGCATTTTTACCTAACGAATAAAATTTTACTGTCATCTATAGAAAAAAAAATAATAAAAATATCGAAAATTTTATTAAGTGTATAAAATGCTAGTTTAAACATTCAATGAAAATTAAATGTGTCTATGGTAATTTTTTTTAGAGTTACACCAATATCAAAATTCGATTTTCTCAAAAACTAATTTTGCGTTAAAATTCCCGTTTTTCTTTAATTTTTTTTTCTGTTTTTCCTAGTACTTCTGAAAACTACTGGGAAATTTGATCTCCCCAATGCACCAACTATATTCGCTTTTCAATCGGAAAAGCTACTGAAGTTGATAATCGTAGTATTATTTCGACAACTTATCGTGTGAACTGACACAGACACACACAAAAAAAAAAAAAAAAAAAACGTAAAATCAATACATTTATCGCTCCGCTCAGAATCTAAAATATTATACAATACACAAATTACAAATGAAAATAATTTATTAAGGTAGTACCTAGTATAGCTCACGGAATAATAATAAAATTAATAAGATTAATATTAAAATATAAAATTAAATAATACAAAAAAATAATAAAGATGTTATTTTGGTAAGATAGCTCACAGAAATACATTTTTTTTAAATATCATCATTTGAAAAACTTTCACATAATTGTGCTTCATAAAAGAGTTTTAATAAAAAGCCAAATATTTGGATGATAATTCGCACTAATGTTGCAAATTTATTATTCCACTTTCCACTCTTCCAAAGTATTATTTGTTCTGCGGTTCTACCTATGCCTGCTTTAGTTAAGAGGACGCTAAACCCGCATATGTTGTCTCAGTCTTATAAGTGCGTAACATAGCGAATTTTACGTTCAGCATATCACGTTTAGCTCCGTTAGTTAATACTCATATATTTTAAGATATACAAACAATTTAGAATTTTAAAATACACATAACTCTCTTTAAAATAAAAATATATTAAAAAGCCTACGAGGTGCCCTCGATAATAATGTTACCTTTAATTTTTGTAAGAAGTCAATTTACTTTAAATTTTAAACTAACGGAGCTAAACGTGATCTGCTGAGCATAAAATTTGTTACGGTACGCGCTTGTAAGACGAAGACAACATATTATGCGGATGTAGTGCTTAGATAATAATATATACATGGATAGGACATCCCTTTACCTATTAATTATTATACACGGTATACTGTGAGCGAAGAGTCTACTCGTTACCCAATTGGTTATATGCGGTTACAGATTCTGGTTTATGATAAATAACATTTTTATCAATCTGATTTGTGCCAATTTTTGAATCAATACAATAAATTATCAATTTCATTTTAATTCATTATTTATTAATTTATTAATATTATTTATTTAAAATTGTATACAAATGTTTATATTGCGGTTCCACTTCAAAAAATAATGACGAACAAGCCTTGCCTTTTCATTCGTTGAAATAAATTTTTAGTTATTCTATAATTATTATTATTTTATTTTTAAATTCAAGATTCCCGAAAGATCAAAGACGATATTTATGGCTAGATTCTTTAGGCTTAAGTAATGCAGGAAAGCGGGACAAAATATGTTCTAAGCATTTTAATTCTCAACATTTTATGGTGGGTGTTTCAAAAAATACATTATTAAGCGACACAGTACCTAGCCAACGGATTTTAAGAATAGTGATATACATATAATACTTGGACATCAGAATGTTTCACGAAATAAAAAAAAATGAACGAACAATCAAAAATTAGATCAAAGTTCACCAAATTAATTTTATTTAAACACCAATAATGTACCCAATAATTGTTTTCATTTATTATAATCATTTTTACATTAAACATATCTGTAAACTTTTTTTTACCATTGAGTTATTTAATATTTTTTTGACCAATTAAATGTAAACTATCGAACACGTTATAACTTATAAGCAACTTAATACAAAATACAAATAATAAATAATATCACTTTCCAGATTTTTCCCTTCGATGTGCCCCAAAAATTGCGTTTTCGTTATCACCTATGGTTGATACCACACCTTAATTTTAATTAACCATTTTGGTAACTTGTATGCTCTTCGATCACACTTGAATACATGGTATGTCCTATCCATATATATATTATCTATGGTGTAGCGACCTCTTAAGTCAAACACGTTCCATATGAAAGGTGTAACTATCGGAAGTATTGACATATTATGATGATCGTATATTTCTGGTAAACCAAAGATCCAATGGTTCAACCTATTAATATATGTAAAAAAATATACTGATTCAGGGGGGAAATTTCTGTCCGGGAGAGGGACGTCCAGTACCGGTAAAATTGTCAGGAGGGGGGAACGTCCAATTACCAAAAATATTATCACCTAAAAGGAGTCCTTATAGGACGTGATACCTGCATGTGTTGTCTCTGTCTTACAAGTGCGTAACATAACAAATTTTACAGCAGGTTATAAATATCATAAGATTTACAAAATATGTACTGGCTTCAAAATTAAAATCTAGTAAAAATCCCATGAGTTCGTCTAAATAATACTCTTAACCAAATACGCTTCTGTGGTAAATATGAATAAAACAGATTCATCCCCAGCTGAAATTTTTTTAATATTTTTAAATAAATACAAAATAAAATGTGTTCAAAATACATATTCGAATATGTTCTAATTAGTTATACCATATAGAACAATAGCAGGCTATACTTAGATTTTGTAATATTGAATTATCAATTAATGTATAGGTACCTATTTAATTGAACTTACCTATATACGTTTATAATCACATATAAATACTTGTAACATAATACATTTGGCTGTGTGTTCTTTTGGCAATGTCCCAGTGGTCTCCCTGTCTACTGACTTTAACATAAAATGTGTTTATTTTTATACATTGAAGATAGCTTTTGAAATGCCACGACTTCTAAAACAAAATTCTGAAGTATTTACAATAAAAACAACTTGAGTGTTAAATGTTACAACTGTAAAAACTTTACTTCATATTTAAATAATTTTTGAATACTTAAATATACAATATACCTAAGCTGATACAAATCTTATATTTATTAGACTATAATACAGTGAAAACTCTTTATAACGAAACTCGCTATGACGAAAAACTCTATATTACGTAAATAACATTAAGTTAACTTATAATGGTTGGTTTGATTTAAAACCTATTAATTACTCTCTATTACAAAAACTCTCAATAACGAAAGAAATCACATGGTCCCTTCAGATTCGTTATAGAGAGTTTGAACTGTATTTGTAATTCTTTAGCCCTGGCTTCATTGGTTAAAATAGTGTTGATTGTCTCAAGACTATACCTAATTGTGGTCAGTATATTAGTATAATAATCATCAACCAATAAATACTAAATTATGTTACACTAAATTTTCATGTACATAATAATAAATATCGTTTTTATTCTATAACAGCTTATATTGCGCATTTAAAAAATTTTGTAACAATAGACACGCACACAGTTCAGATTGTTACATGGGCTATCAATACCGTTTGCGTACCTTTTTATACAATAGAATAACACATGATTGTCATTGTACGTGTTTCTGAAGCCATCTGGTAATGGGCTATAAATTACCGGAAACGGATGAAGTCTTTACATATTAGTATATTACATCCCCTTAAGTTCGCGCATGAATAAAATCTCATATAAATCTAGTTATTTTTGTCTAAAACTGTCACATGCATACGTCCGGTTCCTGTATATTATTATTATTTCATTTTTCAAGACAATCAAACTAGCAAGGCATTATTAACACGTGTGTAAACCTTCCTACACAATATATCGTGTGTATAATACATTTACTATTAATAGACTTGTATTCAATATCTATTTTAAAACTAAATCCAAGTAATTTAAATAATATTAATCAAATATTAGTTTTCGTAAGTATTTTCAAGTTTTTAAATCTAACTTCGAAGTCCTTACAAATTATTTTTTAAATCTCAGTATATCTAACCGTTTAGACTTCAGTATGTATCTACTATATTTTAGAATCTGAATATCATTAATTTGTATCTATTGGCTATACCCTATTGTAGATCATAGTATGGTTGTTGTCAATGTTTTGTAAATTTCAGTTTGCTACTTAGTAAAATTAAATATTATTATACATTAAAAGATTTATTTATCTGTACATTTAATAACATAATAATATATTGAATTATTGATTAATAATTTATGTAAAGGTAGAATGTTTTACATTTTCTTTCAACCATTAAGCATTTTAGATTCTAAGCAAAGCAGATTTATATTACCTATATAATTACTACATCTACAACTATAATTTACAGTAATTTTCAAAAGCGTTTGGTGATATAAAAGAAAAATAAATAATTAACTGACATTTTCATTTAAAATCAGTTTTTAGAAAATTGA
The DNA here is from genome assembly GCF_037042655.1 of Diuraphis noxia. Lineage (NCBI taxonomy): Eukaryota > Metazoa > Arthropoda > Insecta > Hemiptera > Aphididae > Diuraphis > Diuraphis noxia. The sequence goes on along the minus strand of NW_028301715.1, from coordinate 31,906,107 downwards.
TTTTGTTTTTTATAATAACTTAAAAAACGACAAAAATAAATAATCGTAGATTCTTGAAATTTTAATATGCCTATTTTTTATACAAAATAATTTTTTTTTAATATGTTGACTCTTATTGTTGTAATAGTAGTTTGGATGTATTATTTAAAGTTCAAACTGATGAAGTTAATCAAAATCACGAACATTTGCAAATCATTATGTTATTAAAAGTTATAAAATATTCAATTTTTATAGCTAAGGATTGGAAAATGTTTGAAACAAGGTTTCTCATAAATATACTCTGCTTGGAATTAGAACGTACCCAGACGGCGGACCAAAACAATTCCGGTACTCCGGCTTATGACTATACAATGAAATGCTTATAAGTTATAACTTATAAGTTAACAACTATGACAAGGTTTTGTGTGGTGAACCGGTCGCCTTCTACGCGACGAGGTACTTTATTATTCCACACAGAATATAGTTCATATTGTAAATAAAAATTCTAAAAAATTATTTGTCCAATTTTTTTTATAGATATTTCAAGTTAAATTTGAAATTAAATTAGATATTTAAATAAAGAGTAAAAATTTTAATTGTTTTTTTGTGATGTAAAAATATTATTCGTGACTCGTGACTACTTGAAACTAATAAAGTATTTAATTATGTACTTTATACACACTGTGACATTTTCAAATGCAATGTTTTGGGCAAAAGTTTATTCAACCTACTTTATATCTTATTAAAAATAAAATCCTTAAATAGCAATAATATCATAAAATGTATTAAATAACGTTTGTTTGAACTAATGGCCATAATAGTTGCCGGGCTTGGGATAAAAAAATAATATATATATTACATCACCGACTGACTTCACAACAGAACTATTTTTTGTAAACAATGTTTATTACATTGAATTCAAATTCAACTAACACACATTATCGTGACAAGTCTGATTTCACCCCATAATCTTGATGTATTCATAAAAAATACTATGTCTGACTAATTGAGTGACTCTTCCTCCTCCTCTAGAATTATCTATGAAAGTCTTTGCAACTATCCTGATTCACCACTGATTGAAAACCTTAACAGCTCAATCTAACTAGAAAAAGCATAACCCTTTCCTATCCCTTATTTGACCACATCCTACTATTCTTTTATTCATTTAAATTTTTCTTGAACTCCCCGCTCTGCTCTTTTCGTAACAGCCCCTTGACCTGCAAAATTTCTCATTTCCTATTCAACTACCCTAAAATGTTATCACAACGTGCTTACTCAAGTAAACATTTACATCATGCCAATTTTTAGGTCATTCAATAATCATAAATACTAATGTATATCAATTAATATAAGTACTTGATAAAATAATACTTTTTTCTTTATGAAATTATTTAATTATATGTTTTAGGTGAAGTTGTGGCAAGAATCATTAGCAAGTACTGATGTTTCTGAAATGGACACAGATCAAGGTGTTGAATTTCCATCACCACATTCATATTCTGTATCATCTAATGATTTATCAATGAGTTCATTAGAAATTGCTCCAGTGATGAGTAATAAATATCCTAATAAACTCGAATGTCGCAGTGATTCATCTGGTTGTGGTATGTCTTCAACCAGAGTATCTAAAGAAAATACATTGGTTAGTGGTATTAATATATCAGTTGATAACAATGAATTGTGCTCTACCAGTGAAACGGTAAAACTACACACCTCTACACCCATAAAAAATGTTGGGCATCATTTAAATTCAACTAAATCCAAAAACACAACTGTATCAAACAAACATAACAATGAGTCACAAAAACGTTGTTCATCAAAAAAACATAGGAAATCGGTAACTATATGTCTATATGATAGCTAATTCTATTATAAGTAAAGTAAACGTAAAGTAATGTTTAATGGTTTATACAATCTTGAATCTTGAATTGTATATAGTAGATACTTTAATAAAACTAGTATCAAAATAATTATAAATCTAACAATTTGTTTATAGAAACCTAAAATTGAAGAAAACCAATGTCCAAATGAAGTAGATGAATTCATGTGCCAATTTAAACATTGCATTGGTGTCATTAATGGAGTAGTCACAAAAATGGAAGAAAGCTTTATGTCTCAAAGATAATTTTTTTATTCAAAATGTATTGTGCCTTTTTTGCATACTTATGTTATATGATAATAAATTGAGTTTAAAGGTTTATTAAAGGTTATCATGTATACCTATATATATATATACCTATTTTTTATATTGAAGGGTTTCTTGTATTATTATAAAATTGTTTTGTTATGATTTTTGTTTAAATGTTTGTTTTTTACGCATTGTCATTAAAATTAAATTAAAATAAAATAAAATGTTTATTATGTTATTACATATAGGTGAAACCAAAACTTATATTAGACTGTTAGGCTAGTATCTTCTGTTAATACAAATTTAATATAATATAAATAATACATTTATTCCATGAATTACTTTAATCTATTTATTTTAATACAAATTGAACAGTTCAAAAACTTTTAATAAGTGTCTTAAATTCTAGACAAACCCATGATAATTGATAAATATATATATTCACTCAAATAATTTTTCCCCAGAAAGTCCATACCACCTTATCATGACTTATTAATTGTAGTTCTCATTGAACTTATATATAATATATTAATATAAATTATTATAATAATAATGTAACAATTAATTAACTTTTTATATGTAAGCTTCTGCCAACTAACTAATTTAAATTTAAATTATAAGTGTATCAAAACATTTTTCAAAAAAATGAAAGTAATTGTTATATAAATTAAGGGTACAGTAACTTTTCACATTTTGTAACTTACGTTATTAAATATCTATAATTAAATTCTTAATTCATACATGTATGTATCTATATTATTTTTAATTTATTGTTGTATGTTTTTTAACAAAATTTTGACATTGTTAATTTAATTATTCTTATGTTTACTAGTTAATATTTTTTTTAAGTATTAAACTTTTTGTTTAATTCTTTTTATGTTAAGATTTTGTTTTATTTTCTCATAACACAATATTTTTTGCTAATTTATATGTTTGATTATGTAACCATAGATACTTTTGAAGTTTTGACTAATTGAAACTATTGTAACCTTAAGTGCCATATTAGTATCTGTCTGTAGGTGTGTTTAATTGTTAACGACAAGACTGATTCTGTATAAATAAAATACTAATTTATTGTTTACAATTTGTATTTATAATTTGTTATAACATGTTCAAAATAAGATATAGAATATAATCTTTGAACACATGTTATAAAATTATGCCCAGTTTAAGAAAGTTGCTGTGGAGACTTAAGCTTTAGGCAATATTTATGGTATAGAGTTCATCGATCATCCTCAAGATTGTACAATCATAAAGCAGTGGTGTATTTTGGGTGCCCCCCCCCAAGTAGGTACATCCAATTCAGTGGGGCCAACCAACCACAGTAGTTTCATCATGATATATATATATATATATATATACAGGGTGATTCTTTTAAGTGGGTACACTAATTATCTCGAAAAGTATTTACTTTTTTCAAAATATTTTTTTACATGGTTTCAAGTTGTTAAAAAACCAACGTTTTTATTAAAAAATTATATATTTAAATATTTTTTATTCTTATCATTTTTTAAGTTTTTTACTTTTTTGGATGACAACATAGAGTTTTAATTTCATATTCCAAAGCAGAATATTTTTCTAAGTGTTTTGATTCATAAAAATTGAATTTAGGACGAGTAGTTTATGAGTTGTATGTATTTAAAGTTTAGTTTGGCAGAGTGGAGTGGTACGGGGTTACCCCGCAAAATGTTTGTCCACTACTCCGCTTGTCTAAACTTTAAATACATATAACTCATAAACTACTCGTCTTAAATTTGATTTTTATGAATCAAAATACTTAGAAAAATATTCTGCTTTGGAATATGAAATTAAAACTCTATGTTGTCAATCAAAAAAGTAAAAAACTTAAAAAATGATAAGGATAAAAAATATTTTAAAATATTATTCTTTAATAAAAACGTTGGTTTTTTTACAACTTGGAACCATGTAAAAAAATAATTTGAAAAAAGTAAATACTTTTCGAGATAATTAATGTACCCACTTAAAAGAATCACCCTGTGTGTGTGTATATATATATATATATATTTAAAAAAACTCGAATTATTTATTTTTAATCAAACAAAATGTTAAAAAGCTAATTCATTTCTACAAGAAGTAAAACAGATGTACTATTATTTACTTAATATTTTTATCAGCTTTTATTGAATAATTATTCCTATGTTAAATGGGGAGAGGGGCGGCATCCACATTCTATAGTACTTATTTACCAATTTTTTAAGTAATTTCTAATCATATATGCACCCATAATATTTCACATGATTTGTATATTATGAACTTATGGATTAAGTATTAAATATAATAGTATGACACTATGGGATATTAGATGTTGTTGGAGGTTATGGTGACGCTCATGATTTAGTACACGGTGTAAACTTTAAATCTAAAATTAATAATTGTTGACCCAGTTGGCTGGCCACTTAAGAATTAAAAGTTTTGAATGATTTAAATATATACTTAAACAATGAATGTTCTAACTCTAAACCTTATTAGCCTTTGTATAATCATTGTCTATAATTGCATTATTCCACTTCGAATGTTTAGTTAATTATTAAAATGTTTAATGAACAAAAATAAAATCCCTGCGAATTAAATTATTATGCAATATAATTTGTGCACATGAATGGGTTATTTTTGATATTTTTAAACATTTAGGTATATAATTATTGAATATAAATTGTACAGGAGTAGATACATAACTGAGTAATTAATTTTACATGATAGATACTTATTTTAAAAACAATATATTTATAAAAAAATGTAAAATTTTATTATTTTTCACTATATAATTTTTATTAGGCATTTTTAATTCCTTATTCTAAAGAAGAATTTTTGTTAGAGTATTTATAGTTTTGATGAGCAATAAGGCACCTAAACCGGTAGTAAAAATACAGTCGTGTAAATCTAAATTGTATTGGACTTGTTCAAGTTTTTCAAATCGAATTTTTTGTCCACAGGATTCAGAAACCACTAATCAGTAATCAGTACTGATGTGTGTAATATGATACAATTTAGTTCAGGGGTGGATCTTCAAAGTGTTGATAGGGGAGGGGGCATATATAAATTGTATAATTTTAATTTTAATCAATAGCTTATGATTATAATTATAAATAGGTATCAATAAGACACTAAAGCCACTATAAATCCTGTTTTATCAGTTTGAATGCAAGTTATGATTATAAATTAATAGTTGGTACTTGGTAGTATTATTATTCTTATTAGCTGAATTTTTCATTATAATATTATGATACTCGTGGACAGTAGTTATACAAAAAAATCGTCGTCTATAGAAAATTAATGAAAGACACGTGCCCCTCCCCCGAATGGAATGATTTTGTCCATTACTCCGTTCATTTAAACTAATTAAACTTTAAATATTTATAACTCATAATCTAGCTACTAGTTAAAAGTCTGAATTTTGTTTGAAATACTCTGATTAATATTCTGTTTAGAAACATGGAGTAAAAACAAACCTAAAAATTGATCACGATAAAAATAGTAAAAATATTATTTTTTTATAAGATATAAAACAAAAGTGAATATATAATAGTAATTTACAATAACGTCAATAACTTAAAATGAATGAAAAACAAATATAATAAAATTAACAATATATGTACAATTTAATATATTATAATATTTTTAAAACGTTAGTATTTTCTGAAATTTTTATTATCTTACATTAGCCTGTAATAATTCATGATGCATAATATTACATTTATATAACAATTTAATACTTAAACAATGAAACTAGGCACTTTAGTTGATATCATAATCATACTATCTTAATTTACGACTATATTACCAAATACCAATGGCGGTGTCAACTCAATGACGCAGTAAAAAATTTTCAACACCCACCCACTCACGTTTTATATCAACACCAAAATATTTAAAAAATATATATATAAGATACCAAAAAATAAAAATAGATGCAGTAATATTCAATTGTTTTCAATAGGTATATGGTATATAGGTATATATGTATATATATATATATATATATATATATATATATATATATATATAGGTATATAATACGCATGTGTGTGTATATAATATATTAATTATAATATACATATATTGATGTTTAATTATATTTTAATATTCATTTGAATAATAATGACTTTAGTAAAAGTTCACTTGATTGAGAACATTTTTTCGTTACGCAACTGCGTCAAATTAATCCCGTTCACGCCGCCACAGTCCACAATAATATTACATTATTACTATAGGTATAATCCTATAATCTTTCGTACAGTACACTTCCAAACTGTGTTTAATATCTGCTGTAATATTTTACGATATCTCACGTACCATTTTAGTATTCGATAGTCCATAATGATGTCTACAATAATTATAATAGTCAACAAATTATGAAATACATCACCACAGCGTCAGTACGTAATGCGGAGTGTGGATATTGAATTTGAATATTTGATCATGTAAATATTATAAAATTTAGATAACCGTGACTATATTATAACATACAAGGTGATGTTTTTCTTTGCTTCGTTTTCCGCTATTATTATTTAAGTATTTAATCGTTAATGACTAATGACTATAATATGTAATGCAATGGAAAACGAGAGTCCTAATAAGTAGGTATACCTACCTATTTAACTTTTAAATTTACAATATTTGAATTTTTCTACATACCTACCATACATTTTGTTAAAAATGTGTCATAGTCCATTGCATTTAAATTTAAAGACCACTATCACTGCCTTCACATGACTTTACTTCCTTAAGTCGACAAATATGGAAATAACAAATAGGTATAGCCACTAGCCAGGTAGGTATTAGGTAATGTAATATAATTTTCACATGCACCATTATATATTAAGGGGTGACAGAGGTGTTCACTTGGAGTATAGTAGTATACTACATAACTATAATTTATAATAATTTCAAGCGTGTGTGATGATCAGTAATTATTATGATGATAATCTATTGATTATTCTATATATACTAGCTAGTAGCCACAATAATCAGTCGAAAATTAATGTCAAAATTAAACAAAGTCCGGACTATTTTTTCTTTTGGAGAAAAAGTCAAGAGCACATTTTTCGAGCCAGACAAAAGTTTGAAAGTACAAATTATTTAACTTTCATAATGTTCAAAATCTGTATTTTGACTTTTTGTATCTACTCTACACAACTGACTGTAATTGCGTAGACTATCGGTATGACTGTATAAGAAATACAAATGAAATAATATAAAAGAAAATTATTTATTATACACATTTTTTAACTGATGATCGAACACATTGTTCGATTATTTTAAGTTTTAATTTTGTGAATTAAATTACATTAAACGTAAGTAGGTATAAATTATATCTTAATATTTAAATGGTATTTCGGAGTTGTTCGACCTTATTCAATTCAGACTTTATGTTCCGGGATTTAAAAGCCACTTGGTAATCAGCATAATATGTAACATGATATATTATTTGTATAAAAAAAATAATGTAGGTCCTTACACTAAAATATTAGATCCTCGGCCGCGGCAGTTGGCAAACACGACAAATATTTATCAATTCCCAGTTTGAGGTCAACGAGTTGTTCTAAAGTTCCAACTTCGAAAGTTATATTACTACATCGTCTCTTATTTACATCTATAAATACCTATGCTCATGTGATGTATGTGTGCTATATAATATACACTAAATATATATTATACACATATTTATCGAAAGAATGTAACTAGAATTCCAACTCACCAGACACCAGTTACCAACAAGTTAGGTAACGATCAAGAATTGAATGTCACTCAGCATCGCGCGCTCTGCTAGAAAAAAAAATCAAATTCTAAAATATTTAGTGTCAAATATGCCGCCTGCATAAAATGTTCTGAATGCAAACTGTCTGATGTTAAGTGGGAAATTGCCAATACTCAACAGCGATGAAGAATTAGACAGAGTAAAAAATAAACTTTTGATCAACAGCATAATATGGGTATGGGTAAAGGAAGAGGTACTAACCATAAAATCGTAACCCAATCGTATAGTTATAACTTATAATATAGTACCTACTTACAGGCGAGTTCTCGATTGTCAGAGATTCGTAAACTTTTAGAATTTTTTTTTTTTTTGTCCAAATATAAAATAAAATAAAATTTCCTATGGGAATGTTTATCTGTGTCGGGATTAGGTTATGATTGCATAAATATTATGATCATATTATTATTTTTATAATTTATAAATAATTACTTTGTGGTATTATTTGTAAATATTATCTATGGATTGTGGTACAGCGGTCATTGGACATTTGAAAAGAAAAATTGATTTTGTATTATCTTGCACTGATAAGAATGTTTTCGTATCAACTATCAATGTATTATGCATTTGGTAATGCTTTTTAATAGTTTTAGTTTATATTGTTTATAATTGTTTATAACTATTCATTTTTTTATTTTTTTTATTTTTTTTTAGAAATTGTTATTTATTTAATATTCATAGTTAACGTTAAAAAATTTAATATTGTTAGTGATCGGTTTATTAACAGCATTTTACTTTTCCATTAAATTTATATTGTCTATTGAAATTTAGTTTTTAATATAAATCAATAGGTATACAACATAAAATTACATTTTCATTAATTACAATCTTATATTTTTAAAAATGGTCGTAAACGATAGACTTCAAAATAATTTGTTGAATAATTTTCAAATAAACGAGGTAATGTACTTAATATTTGTTTTAAAAATAATATGTTAACTGTGTAGTCGTTTAAGATTGAATGGTTGATTAGCTTTGGGCTTTCGAATCACGGTTATCTATATAACAGTGTTTGTCAAATGATTTTGTCATGGGGAGAGGTGCGTGATTTTTAACATGCACCATTTGACTCTGAGAAATAAGGCTGAAAATTGTCTATATTATTATAAATATTTAAAAAAAAGTTGTGATGGATCTATCCTCCTCACCACTCACTGTACGACATCCACTGCTGTATAACCATGATTTGAATTACTTTATGAATTGATTGAAACTAAGTACATATTTACAATAATCGTAGTATAATTTATAAATTTAAAAAATTTAAGTAAAAATTTAAAAATTTAAATGAGTTTGTAATTTAAAAATCCATTAATTTAACAGAAAAAACAATAGTTGTTGGTTAGAAATTGTTATAACTTTATAAGTAATAGAAATTCATAAATTATTTGTATATTATCCTTAATTATTATTGTTATTTATTGCATTGATATCGTTGAGCTGCAATATTTTGTAATTAACAGAAGCTAAAAAATAAAATCTATTTGTTTATTGCTTTTATAGATAATTTTTTGATGTTTATAATTTTGTAATTAATTACTTTTAGGATGAAACAGAAGACGTGAGCTTGGATAACCTAAGTATAAATGAAGTATGTGTCGTTTATTTTATTAGTTAGTAGTTTTTTTTAAAATAATTTTCCCATAAGTATTTAATTCATAATTCATAAAATACATGAAGAATAATATTTTTTGTATTATTATTGTAGTCGCAAACAAATATTATAAAACATTCTTGGCAGTACACTGTTCAATTGAATCCAATTACATTCTATGAAAATAATTCAGACGTACAAGTAATTATCAACTAAAACAAATTATTGCTATATAATTATATTTTTTATTAATTTATTGATTATAGCCAAATAACGAACACCAAGTCTGGAAAGAAACTCATTACTTGTCGGTATGTTGAATACATATTTTTATTTTTAGAACACTTAATAAATTTTTATTTATAATTTTCAGTTGTATAAAAATGTATTATCCATATTAAACAAAATTACATGGACAACGTTTGATCAGCTAGTTGATGAGTTTCAAAAATTGCCAATAGAAAACGTGGAATGTCTTGAAAATATTGCTAATATTGTTGCTCTTAAAGTAAATAAAACAGTTAAATTTTTAAGTAAAAAATTTAAAAAAAATTTACTTAATAAGATTTTGTTTTAGGCTTTTGATGAATCTTCATTTGGATCTTTATATGCTTCTTTATGCAGAGTTCTTGACATAACTATTAGTTGTCAAAATGGAAATCATTTAACATATCAGAAGTCATTTAAAAAATGTGTTATCACAATTTGTCAGAATTATTTTCAAAAGCAATGTTTAGATGACACTGAGACATTGTTGATGTCTATAGAACATGAACACAATCAAAGAAGACTAAAAATGCAAGCAATTGGTTGCGTCAGGTACATCACTTAAATTAAATATTTAATCAGACCCGCAGACATAATACTTTCTTGTGTTTTTACCATCATCCAAATGCACATCATAACAAATTTTATGTTCAAAATAATTCATTTTAATTTGTAATTCAACAATACAGTGAATTGACTTATAATTATCAAATTTAAAGGTAATAACTAATAAGAATATTATTTTGAGCTCCACATAAGATTTTTTAATTTTTTTGATACTTTTGAACATTAGAATAATTATGGTTCTTTTTCCAGTTTTTGAATATGCGCATTTATTTGTGAAAGATTTTTTCCTTAGACTCATTTTCCAAACCATGGAAAACCATGATTCTCAAAACAATTATTAGAAAGCAGAATAATAAGATTTTTTTTATCAAATGATTTATTGTTATTAATATTTCTGTTTTTAGATTTATTGGAGAATTGTTTAAACAATCATTAATATCGCCATACATTGTTCACTACTGTATTAAATCCTTGCAATCTAAAACAAAAGAAAGATCTCTTGAGTACCTCTGCAATCTTTTAAAAGTAGCCGGCAAAGAGTTAAATGAAAAAGTATTTTTTATTTTTATTTACTTTTCAAGTACTTTAGATAATTAAATAAAATGTATTAATAATATAACCTTTTTCAACAATTATAGATAAGTTTGGAAGATATATTTGAACATTTAATATACTTGGTATCTGATGAAATGAGATCTAAAATATCACCTAGGATACGATTCATGGTTAAGGATGTAATTGACGTGGTAATGCCTTCAAGAAAAATCTAAAATCAAACTATTGATCTTTATACGCTATATAAGGTTATAGTTTATGTGCAACTCAATTTTTTTTTTTTTTAAGTAAAAATTATTTAAAATAAAAAAATTTAGATTGTTTTCAAATCATATAAAATATTTTATGATTGTAATTGTATAAACCATATTATTTAGTCTTGGAGCTCACAAAGTTACAACTCTTACTATTTTCACCTTTCAGAAATTGACTACTGTGCTATATTTTGATGTTTTATTGTTAGTAGCAATGTTCATAAAGAATGCTAAATGGAAATTTCAACTTGAACATTTTTTATTATTATTGTAATAAACTAATAACTATTTTAAATAATCTGTGATATATATTAAGACCCAAATATAAGGAATAAAAATATTAAACCATATTGTTGGTAATGCCTTTTTGCTAATATGTCTTTTAATTAATTAAAATTAATATTTTTTATATATTTAATTAATTTTAACAAAAACAAAAAAAGGTGGAGTTTGTATGCTAAACCAGTTTTTGACAAAATAAAATAGATTTTTTTATCTACCTCTTGAGTGTTTGAAGTTTGATATTTTTTGACATTGGATATTTTTAATTCATATAGAAATATCTCATGAAACAATATTCTTATTTTATTGTGGTATAATAAAAAAAAAAACGCATATAGGCTGATACTTGAAATTTTCCATTTTTGCTTTTTGAAATACATTCTCAACAAGTGTCTGCTTTTTCAACAATTTTACGATATTTTTACACTGTTTATCTTTAAACCTTTTTTTTATAGACTTACCCTTTCGCCTTATCAATTTTTCGTTGTATTCTGATATTCAAGTGTTTGATTGTGTATAATGATATTGGATACATTGACAATACATTCATAACTGTACTCCATACGCCGAGAGAATGTGGCTACTTCGCGCATACGACTGGAGTCGTGGTGTGTGAATATGAGTGGTTTCGACGGGGTCCGATTGTTATAGATTGGGTGCAACCAATGTTGCTGAAATGCATTTATGGGCAATACTATTCAACCCTGCATTGATGTACCTATTTTGCCTATACAACACGCCTGACAACCCATTATGTTTGTGCGAAATACGTAAAACAATTAATTTAGATATCCGTCATCATTATTTACGACAACCGGACAACACGACTACTTTTACTGTACTTAGTCTATAACCTAGATCAGAGGTTCTCAAGCTTTTTTGGTTCACAGCACATAATTATAAAAAGCACACTCTACACAAATGTAATGAAATAAATTACTGTTTTCAATATTTTTACCAGCATAATTACAAATATCAGAAACTTCTCGCGGCACACCTAGTCGATCTCTCGGTACAGTATTGTTCCGCGGCACACCGGTTGAGAACCACTGACCTAGATAATAGGTATTAGGTACATATAGATACAATTATATACTTGTCTTATAATTTTGATCACATATTAATTATACTTTAAAACAAGAAATTTCAATTTCACTTGGTCGTTGTCAAGTCTCAAACCGGATTCATAGCTACTTCGTTTGTCGTGTCGATCAAATCATATTGTAATAATTGGACATTGCTTACTTGGTATCGTGTAATACCATATATGGTGTCCGAGTATACCAAGAACTGACTTCAGCTCAATCCTTAAACCACATTGATTACCAGCTATAACCATAGTTACCACGCTCTCGGACGACGTAGCTGTAAATCCGGTTTCTTTATATTAGATCGAGGATCATAAAAAGCCACGATTGACGATTCCTATTGATTTCGTTTCCATCAATCAACAAGATTTCATCAGAACATGTAGTTTGGAATAGAGTTTCGAGTCCTTACAAATAATGACTATAAAGTATGATATAAATATTAATTCTAAGATTTTTATTTTTATTCAAATATTCATTTTGAAATTTGATCTTGATATTATGTTTCAAAAAAAAAAAAAAATGTGCGAGTATCTTAAATATTTTTAAAGTTATTGTCCTACACAAGTTTTACAGTTATATTTGGGCAGATGAAAATAATATATTAAATATATGGCACGATATGATATACGATTTATTAATAGTCAATGTATAAATATAATAGTGTTAAATTAATAATACAATAATAATATAAATTAGTCTACGTGGTGAGGCCGAGAGGGAGGAGATTAATTTGTTCTGTCCGCCGCGGAATTCATCAAGCGCCTGTACGAAAAAAAAAACGTCGAGCCTCGAGTGGGTCGTTGTTCGAGAACACTTCATGATTGGTGAAATGCTTGAAATTACAATTATTATTTTTTTTTTATATATATATAATAATTCTATATATAGGCAATGTAGAATAACGATTTCGTTTGGTGGTTTTTGGCGACGCACAGAAACATTAAAAATTAATACAAAAATATGAAAAATTACATAACTACGTTGCAGAGTTGCGATATACATAATATGTATATGTATGACGTATGTACATATTATGTATGACAATAGGCAGGTGTGTTATTGTAATATATTATAACTGTATGGCAATATTATTATTACATAATATTATGATTCCTTTTACAGACTATAAACGCTAATGAGTTTAAAAATTACAAAAGTAGGCGTCGTTAAAAGCGATTTGATTATAAAATAGATTTAAACTAAAAAATGAAAACAACGTTTTTTTTTACGATATTATATAATATAATATTCTTGTTGTCTTAAGCGGCGTTGGACTGCGGTGCGTTTTGTTCGTTGATTATATTATTCGTTTCTTTGAATGATATTGTTGACGTCGTGTCTGAAAACAATAAAACAAAGGGAAAGATATCAGAATATGTTTGATTATCGTGTTTTTTCGTTCGTCCCATCATTACCACTCCATTGTGATTGTCCCATCGTCGACAAAGCAGAAGCAGTGTTAACAAAACAAATTATTAGATGAGAATAGTTTTTTCAAAAAGACATTGTTAAATTGTTGACACATAAATGGCAATGGCACAGAGATAGTGATGTAGGTAGTTGTCCCATAAAATGAGGGAATAAATATTTAAAGAGTGTGTAACTGCACATGTTATGTATTAAGATAATTAAGTAATGATAAATCGGGTCCTTGGTTTCTTTTTGGATCTTACAAACGTATAGGTACGCATGGCGAATTTATGTTCAGGCAGAAACTATATTTTGTGTCATTATTCATTAATTTTTATAAATAATTGTGAATTGAACAAATCATCGAATTAAAAATATTCTGCAATGCATCCAGTAGAGCAGTAGACTATTTAATTTATTTTTAAACTTTAAAGCAAGATATGAGTATTTTACAGTTTTAATATTTTATATAATTATGATTCGATTTAACATTTAAAAACCAACAAAAACCCAAAGATTTACTTTATAATATTGAAACTATCATCGTAAAATGAGTTATTCTGAATGCATATTATTTATATAAATACTATATTGATCAAGAGAGTTTTGTGAGTCTTTGACAGAATGTCAGAATAGCTTTAAAAAAAAAAGATCATAACGCCCACAAGGCCACAACCAAAGTAGAAAAATCCAAGTTGTTCTCGCTCCAACAAACGCCCTTGCAGAATAACAATTACAACGCTCATGCTGAGTTGCATAACAAATGTGTTGATTTAATGGTTCAATAATAGGATGTAATAATAGATCAATGTTGTGCTACTGAATCATGTTTGAAGGATCATTAGCTCACGAAGAGTCGTTAAATATTTACCTAGAAATTGTTCATGTAAACCGGCAATAGTGGTATTAAGAAGAAAACCATTACTAAGTATATTAAACAAGACGTAAAGGTGCGTATATGTAAAAATATAAAATATTTACCGATACAATAGAAATGTTATTTATTGCTTTAAACAAATTTAATTACTATATATAGATTTTATATTATTATAATATACGTCTTATACACCAACAATCGCGAGTACCGTAATACAAGTTGTGGCAAAAATGAAACATTATTATCTAATTAACATCATAATTATATAATCTTTTCTTAACACAACATAATATAATAGCAACGCGTTAGAACATTAAATATAGCTCCGCAGCATTTTGAGTGGTACGATTTTAACGTTTAAAAATTTGACCTATCTCTATATATAATATAATATAAAATTAACAACTAACAGGACTGTGAATTTGGTAATAAATTAGCGTTTTTTGTTTTTACTTTATAGAAGATATAAATTTTAAATAATTAGAATAATAATAAGAATTTTTTGTTTTGTTTCGTTTAGTGGACATTTTTCTTATTTATAGTAAATTATAAGTGTTGATGTGTTATTGGATAGGAAAGACCCGAATTTAATCATAATATCTTATGATAAATTTTTTTTTTATTGAAGTAGATCATGGATGAATATGTTAATGAATATAATACATTTTGAAGAAAAAATGTCAAGTTATTTAGGTTAGATATATTTCTCCTATATTAGTATCTTTGTATGTAAGCTGAAGCAACCTTAATCCTTAATTGTATATATAATGTGTTGAGTATGTGGGTGTATTATCATATTATTGACATTAATAAACGATGACACTAGAAGAGTAATATTGTTCATACAGAGCCTCCTCTACTGTTGGTTTTAATGAAAAAAAAGGTATATATCTCCTATGCTTATGTTATTTCCGTTTAACACAAGAAAATATTTATATGTTATGAATAATATAATTTAATTTAAAAAAATAAGGCAATTAACTAACTTAACTTTGAAAAGTTTCGAATAAACCATGCTTACATATTTTGGTTATTTTTAATGTACAAGTGAATGATGTAAATTTTACAGTTACCTATATATTTAGCACATTTAATTCACAGCCCTGATAATAAAAATACATAAAAGTTAATATAAATAGTAAATTTGACGTGCCAACTATATTTTCATCATTATATTATGACGTCTGTAGGCGCGAGGTGTGGTCACTCAGGGCTGGCTCAAGCAAAGTAGTGCATAAGCAAAATCAGATTTTTCCACCCCTTAAGTAATAATATTATCGGTTTTAAAAATGTCACCCCCTTACTTAATTTTCGATACCTAGCTCGATATAGGTACATTGAGTCGGCCCTGTACCACTTTAGACACTACCCTGTAAATTGAAATGGCTTATTATGAATATATGCGTTTTGATGACGCACATACTGCACAGTAATATGACTAAATAGGTTTTGGTTAAAACGAAAACATTAGTTTGATCGTAATCAAAATACGAAATGGTCCACAGTGAAATTTATTTACGCTTAAAATTCTACTATGCACGTTGCATTGGCACAATTGGAGGTTGATGCGATGCTAAAAATTTTAAACTAAATTAGACACCCGTTTTTCGGGTAGAAAAAATATAGTATGTTCATCGTAGATCGGCAATGAATTCTAGGCTATTTTTACTTTAATCATTAAATTAAATACTATTCCAAATAAGTATATTTCATTTATTTTATAAATAGGTGCTTCTTAATCATTCTTATATAAGTCAGTATTTTTAAATAACATATATTATAAATAAAATACTAATATACTATAGTAAGTAGATACTATTTTTATTAAAATATTGATACTAATAAGAGACAAGATTATATGGATGTAAAACATAATTTAATAGATACAACCGTAGCAGAGGCTATATACCTAGCTATAGCATCCTCTAATAGCACCAATGCGATACGTTATTACTAATTGTTAATATTATTATGTGCAAAAACCGAGAGACGCGAGTTTACAGCGATCTTTATTTTTAAGTAAATTAAGCATGCTTACAAAAGCGAACAGTTCTGGTATAGGTCGTACTCGGTAGGTACCTATAATCTATATATATAGTAGTATGCTTAGGTTATCGAATATATTGTGCCCGTCGTTAATGTTACATAATGTTGTACTTTTGGGCAATATTATATGGTCGAGAATTTATCCCTTATTCAAAAGTGCACGTTTCCATTTGATCATAACATAAAATATAGATATGTTTTGGGTGTAAAATTGACTTAAATTTGACTCTTTCGTTTAAAATGCCTTAATGACATCTTAAACAAGAAACATTAACATTATATAGGTAGGTACCTATATATAATATAAAAAAATATAAAAGTTCAACGTACCTAATTACATTTTCTACGCCTAAGTCTTCACGTGTTTATTTTTATTTAATGTATTTTTACGATGTGCAACGAATAACGATATTGGGTAATGTATGATTCATATCTAAAATTAAAGTTTTCAGTCGAATGGTGTAAAACGAAGCGATTTGTGAGTAATTATAATTATAGCATTAATTGCAGCCGTCGACACTTGATATACACATCAGACAAAATACAATATGTTCTCATATAATAATCACACACTTATTATAAATAAATATATATAAACAATATACATAATATACTTTTTATGGTACATAACATAAAGTCACAACTAGCGTGGTATATAGTATATTAATTTACCTATATATACAATATACATATATATACACAGGATAATAACATTGGTAAATGGTAATATTTTCTCACGGAAAGTTATGAATTAGTCAACAATAATATCAAAAATAACGTAGTTAACATAAGCCTTATGCTAAAGTTATCGTGTGTACAAAAGCATTCGTTATTGGTGTCAGACTCAAAGTTTCCGGTTTCGTTGAGTTCCGGCCACCCAGGGACCGTGGGCCACTGAGAGTCCACCTGAAATACCACTTGGTCGTTAGTGGTTTGTGTGATTATCAACGAAGACGGTATACGTCTTAAATCATTCTTTTTATAATAATAACTGTGTCATAAACGAAATGATCGATTAGTGTTAGTAGTGTTATTATTATTATTATTTTTACCCGCCACAAGTCGAAGAAAAGCAGCGTGTCGGAAAAACAAAAATAAAATACGTTATTATTAGATCGGGTAAACAAAAACATAATCAGGGCTGTAGATATAATGAGTTTGTATGTTTTTTAAATTGCCTTGTTTCTCTTTTGTACTAGGAATTCAGTTTATTTAATAGAGTTTTTAAGTGGGCTAAAATCACAGCCCTGCGAATTATATTTTGTAGAATAATAATGCATAAAAAAATAATATTGTCCCTTACCTGTTACAAGAAGCAACGTTTTTGCCGGACAACGACTTTTGGCCCAGATTTACGTATCCTGAGTCCTGGATACGTACATCACCAATACAACCCTCATATCCTTTGTAATGGTTGTCGTTCGATGTCAGTATGACTTCCGGTACTCCACCTGCGTAAAAGAATTCGACTTTTTTTTAAACTCCGAAACCCACGGACAGATTTTTTTTAGTAAAACTACTAAAGAATACGGTCATGTCAAGTCAATATCAAGCATGTTAAGTTCCTTATAGTTATTAAAATTTATAATTAAAACTTAATAAACGCAAATTAAATAAATATTTCCAGCCACACTTGGTATTTATGATAGTTTTTACTACGGTTCATATTAAATAAATTATTGATTTTGAAATTAAAACAAAAACAATAGTTATAATTAGACACAATGATTTATTAAATCATCTAATTGGACACATACTACTTATTAGTTATTACCTTTAAAACTTAACGTTTATTACATTGATTGGTAATAAATAATAATTGTATCAATATAATCAATCATTGCAACAACTTAGTAGATTTAAATACATGATCATAATATATTGTCATTTCTCATTAGAAATGTATTTTATTATCAAAATTATTCTAATTTAAAGAATTTGGAAAAATATGTCACAATAAGTGAAGGCTAACCACTACTCTCCAAATCTCTTCTCTCTGATTAAGGTATCGATATGAGTAATAAATAAATGCTGTTGCGACTTACCGATATATATCAAATCGGTAGATTCCAAGAGTTGTTGGATGTTTACGTCCCGTTCTTTACCATATTCTGTAGTCAACCTGTCTAGTTCTAAAGACCACTCGGCTCCATTTCCACGGATCAATATCACGTGGGGTTCATTGTTGTTAACATGATGGTCCGTGGCTCGGATTGCTGGTGTAGATCTGCCTTTGAACCTGTGATTCAGTTCTACGTAGCCGTTGACAACTGCAAAACAAAATACGATTTTATAAACAGAAATAAGACTTAATTCGATAAAAAAAAAACCACTCAAATATTAATTCAATTTCGTAACGATCTATTATTATTATAAATATTGGTTATTCGCTCACTAGAGACGGCGATGTAATTTTCGACTACACCATCGTTGTTGGGTTCTTGGCCTTGCCAGTACAATAGACCGTTAGCTGAATCTGTGGTGAACGTCATCGATATGGAATGTTCTCTCTTATTCCGATCCATTAGGCTATTTTCCAACTGCAGATAACTGTTTCCACTGAAATTGGCTGTGATGTCCAAAACCACCACTGAAAAAAAAAATTCACGTTAAAAATACAAAAATAATAATTTGTCTTCCACGATGAATACGCACTTTCGTTGCACGTCGGTCCGGAATGTCCGAGTGGGCAATCGCACCTGTACGAGCTCGAATCGATGTCGGTACATATACCGTTGTTGAGACACGGTTTCAGCGTCGAACACAACTTCGCTTCGACATCACACTTCGGACCACTATATATATAAAAACACCCACAAACACATCCCATTTCAGTATACTCGACCGGAAAAAAATCATAATCATAATTCAATTCGACCACAATCAGTTTACCTGAATCCGTTTTCACATTCGCATACGTATTCATAGTGTTTGGGCGTAGTATGGCAGTTCGCGTAATTCTTGCAGTGGTTATACGAACAGGCATCTCCCCGAGCAGTAACACAGTCTTCTGTGTTCGCGGAATCCACGGTAGAACTTATCATGTCCAAGTCCATTCCAGAGACTTTTAGCTAGATAATAATTTTGTTTATTAATTGATTATTTGACCTAAGCATACATGCGTATTGCGCCGGGTAAGAAGTTTTAGCTTCTTTACACTTTAAAGTTTAAAGCACTGGTTCTCATGGCTTTTTTGGTTCACGGCACACTATTATACATCACAAGTTTTCGCGGCACACTCAACACAAACGTTATGGAAATATCATCAGACATTTCTCACGGCACCGGCTGAGAACCACCGGCTATCAAAGTTTTTTGCTATTTATAAATTTTGCTATATAATTTTGCTATTTGCTAATGGCCTTAGTCGCGGCTGCATACTATAGATGCGTCCCGAAAATATCTACGAAAAAAGGTCTAATCCGAATTGCGGCCCGAGTTTATTTTGGGTACAGACGAGTTGCGGCCCGGGTTTTTTTAATTCTAGATAACTTAATCTTGACTGATAAAATATAATTACAGTACCTATAATGTAGACACCTTAGTCGTCACTTTACTACCGCTAAGAATGTTCCGTCGCTTTTCTGTTTTAATTTACTTATAATGTCGAATGAACCTACTTTATACAAAATACATAGCTAAATAAGTACATTATACACCAATTATTTCAAATATATATTTAATAAATTTGTTTGTCCATATTACTCATTTAATAAATTATATATATTTGTCATTTTTAAACTAAATAAATTTAATTAACATGCATTTTTGTTTGCATATTTGAATGAAAATCAATGCATAAATGCATTTTATAACATAATAAAATTTAATTACATACATATAATTAATTTAATTTTAAATTCCGGGACGCAATTCATATGTAACTCAAAAAAACTCGGGCCGCAATTCGTATGCATCCCAAAAAAACTCGGGCCACAATTCGGAAGAAATTTTTACCGCGGGACGCAACTAGTAGCCACCCTTAGTCGTTGGGCTAAAGACCAATAAAAAAAAACCATATGCATGTATGGTCAAGTTTTGAAGTTCAGACACAATTATATAGTTAGGTCCAGCTATCTTCTCAGTAGTTTCACTCGTTTCAGAATATACTTAGCATTCTACACAATTGTCAGATCTTTGTGATCTATATATACATAGCTATAAAAATCAAACATCAAGAGACTAGAGGTATTACCATTTTTATGCATCCTTTGAAATTGTTCTCGACTTCCACGGATTTAGCGATTTTCATCTTGTACGAATCGTAACCACCCATAAACAGATGAGTTTTCAATTCCAAGGGATGCATGTTACCGTTTTCGATGGATCTGATTGGCGTTTCTTTGTTGACTGACAATTTGCATTCTTGCGTTTCCGTGTTACGACTAACGGTTATTGTGGTCCATTCACCAATTTCCAAGTTTTGTCTGCTTCGTAACATGGACGTCATACCTAAATGGCATTAACGAGTTACAATTCGTCGCTTCAATAACGGACATAATAGAATATACAATATAAATATTTTGTAAGTAAATCAGACTATCAGAGCTCAGCTGCTCAGGAATTATATATGATACACAATTTTTTAAATATCAATTTAAAAGGAACCGAAAAAGTTGAAAACAAACATATGCTTACAATATTATGCATTTTTGATGAAAAAAAAAAAACAAAATATGTGTAAAAATCTTTTAAATTTTAAATCACGGATCAAATTTGTTCTGAATCAAATACGTCAAAATGATTTTCAGAAAAAATATGCAAATTCCTAAAGTAGGTACCGAGCTCTGCGGGTCATTACATACCGGCCACGGTGTAACGGAATTCAATTTGTCTGTTTTTCAACGTCACTGACAGGAATTGGCCTATTCCTTGATGGTTTTGAGCGGCGTACAGAATCACACCATCAGTCAAGGACGCTGGATTGATGTTTAAGGATATCGTTAGTCTGAAATACACGAAAATAGTACGATTAGAACATTTATTTACTGCTATAAAGAACGAGGTATGGAAATCATTAAATCAATATATTTTAAGTAAGCGTTTTTATATTTTAAATACTTCTGTTGCGAAGTCGGTGCCGGGTACGCTAGATAAGATTTTCCAGTGAAATACGGTTCGACGATTTCAACAGTACGTTCGCATCTTTTCCCGAGCGTACCGATTTTACATTTGCATTCGATTTCTTCGTGGCCGGTCAAACATTCACCGAGCCCACATATGCCTATAATAACCACAAACAATATTAATAGAAAAAATGTAATTGTTATATAACATGTCTAAATGCTAAGCGTGATTTCGAAAAACTTCCGACTTACCGGGCGTACATACTTCACTTATCCTATCACAATACTCGCCGCTGTAACCGGGTTGACATATACACGTATATCCTTGGCTGGTTTGAGCCTCTTGGCAGATACCTTGGTTCAAACACTGATTGTTGGAACAAACATCACACGTGCCCAAACCTTGTTTGTCCACTGAATCCTTCATCAAGTTATACGTACGGGTTTCTGATTTAAAACCACTGATGCAACCTGTAGAGAATCACGTATTCAAAGATATGATATTATTATTGTTAACTATGTATTATACCACTGTGTTAATGTCATTATTTTCAAATTTGTTAATAGTAGCAATAGCTTATAGTAGTATATGACAGTATAATGACATGTAAGCAAATATTGTAAAAATAGTGAGCATGAAAACAAACATATAAAAACAATTTTTTGGTTTAACTTTAAAAAAAAAACTTGAACATTGAATATTTTGGAAGTTTTATTTTCCGTAAGTGAGATATTAAATAGAAGGCATTTATCGATTTCATAACAATTATTAAATTATTATATTATCTTTAAAAATGTTGACATATTATAAATGTATAGAGGAGTTTTGTTTAAAATTTGAGTTTTTTGTTTGGGGACTAGCGTAAGTAGGTACACCACTGGTTTATAGCCTTAATGCGCACTTACCAACGAATCCAGTTTGGAAACCGACGTCTTTGTGTATCGACCCAAAGTCGGGCACTCCACCAATGTACAAGAGTTGAGATAAATCCATTCCCTGGAACGTGCCCGGACTGACGCCTCGGTACGGACCGCGTTCGTCGATGTACATGGTACCTTGTTTTTTAACCCTTTCGAGTTTAGCCACGTGCCATTCATTCAATGTCACAGGTTCAGTTGCTTTTATGATCGCAGCCCCAGATCCGACATCAAAACGGAACTCAGGAATACCGTCACGAAGTCCAAACGAGAAAAAGTCGCCCGAGCCACCAGGTTTTTGACCATTATACAATATCAATCCTTAAACAATAATATCATAATCATCAAATGTATAACCGATAAATAAAATAACGGGCATATTATATTATTATAGTTATTATAACGCAATGATAACGCACCATCGTTCATTTCGGGTTTGAAGTGAACTTCGATGTTTAATTCCAAATAAGTATTAAGAAGGGTAGGGAACGCTAAGTAGCTGTCGGTGCCACGGAATGAGGGTACGATTCCAGTAACGACAAGCACCGTTGGAATATCCATTCTCACCATTTCGTTCGAAGCTGTGCACAAGTACAATCCCGCACTCTTTTCAGTAACATTATACAGCGTTAAGTTTCTCTAAAAATATTTATAATTGTTAATGGCAGCTACAAATATATTTTATATATTAAATCTTACGCGATCGTATATAGGTTCCATTTGAGGTCCAAATTTGGCCCAAGAATATTCAACAGGTAGCGATAGATCGGTGTTACATTCTACTACAACAGATTTTCCATATGGTGCGTACTTGGTACTAACTGATGGCGAAGCAGCATCGGACGGAGTTGCTATGTAAACAAAAAATACAATTAAAATACAATTCATACTAATAAATGAACCCTATGTTGTAAAACACTTACGAAAATCATAATAGGTAAAGCAATTCCAAGAAGCGTTATTGTAATAAATACACGGTTAGACATTTTCCAAAAATATAAATAAGTTATAACTTACGCGTAACGATTAATTCATAATCTTCAGTAACGATGTTATTATTTTTATCTCGTTTCGTGCATCTGTATATTCCGGCATTCTCTTGTTTCACGTCATTAAGCCTGTAGTGGTTAACCCGATGTTATTAAAGATTTTTAAAATTACATCATCACTGAGAAATTTAGCTTAACCCAGAAATAACGCACTTGATTGTGGATCCTAGGTTTTCGACATTGTTTGCCATGTCGTCATTTACTTTGGCCCATGTAATTTCACTGTATTCACTAATGGTACTTGCGTCATCCGCCCAAATACACTCGAGCTCTAAAGTGTCACCAATGTACACCGTTCCTTGGCTAGGCTTAATAAAAAGACCAGAGTTCCGACCTTTACACAATATGTATACAAGATTACGTTCGATTGTTAAAAATATAAAAATACAAGTACTATATGAATATAATAAGACAATTTATACCATGTATAAATTTCTTTTACAGTTTTACCTGAGTTAGGTTGCAATAATATACGTATCTATATATAATGACTAATAATGGTTTATATACAGTATACAGTTAAGTTAGGTCTAGTGCTTTCTTGATGAGTTAATGTATTGAAACAAAAATAACTTAAACTATTATAGCCGTAAGCATTTGTGCATTTGAGCATATTATGTACATTTATTTATTGTACAAGTGCATATAGCACCAGTGTGATAGATTGGTGGATTCTTAATAATCAAGAAAGCAAAATGTGTGTATCTTTAAGTTAGTTATGAAAAGAAAAACACGGGGACAAACCAATTCTCTTTTTCTTCTCCAAACACGAATCTTCTTCGTCCGAACCGTCGGAACAGTCCGGCGTGCCATCGCAATACTGAGTAAAATAAATGCATTGCCCGTCGTTACAGCGGAACTCGTCAATCAGACAAGATGCTGAAGTTTTGTTAACATAGACAACCACCATCACCAAAAGCGAAAACCACAATAGAAGTTGACAAAATCGTGCAAGAAGTAATAAAATCATATAATATTAAAACTAAAATTTAGCTATAACATAAATTGGTGCATTATGCCATTTTATATAAGAAAATTAATTATGATAAAATATTTATCACCTGCAGGGACAATACAAATAATATAATAATTGTGTAACAAAGTTGATACAAGTACAGTACGTCAATAAATAATATACATAGGCAGTTAAAAAAATATAAATGTTTTAAATGTATAAAATGTCTAAAATTTACGTGTTTATAGTTCTACTATATGACATATGTACACAAATACAAAGCAAAGTGTTTTAGAATGAAAAGTGTAAAGCGAAGATAAATAAATTAAAAAGCACAATAAAATATTTGAAATGAGACTATTTGGTTGTAGTTGTATACAGAATGATTCACCAAGCTTGCTCACCTCATTTTTGCATTTAGGATTTAATAATTTAATAAATTTAATTAATTTAATGAGTTTATTTAAATTCTTGTGAATTTTTGTACAACCAAAAAAGTATCCAGTGGTCATAGCCCTTCTATTTTCCAAGGCCCTTATCGTGGATCTTTTATCCTTAGTACATAATAAATAACTAAAAACTAAGCACTCCTCAAAGTTTTTATTTTAATAAGTCAATATTTCCAGAAAAATTATCCGATATAAAATATATGGTAGAAGAGGGAGTTCACATTTGAAAACCAGAAGTATTTATCTCCACTCCTTTAAGAAATACAAAAAATCTTAAGAATTTGAAAATATTATAAAGTTTTTAAGTATGTTCAAAAATTCCCAAACTCAAAATTTTAATAATAGCATTATTAAAGGGGGTGAGAAATTGAGTATTCTTGGTAAATCCCACTGTACATGAAAAACAGATAAATAAATACTTGTGCATAGTGATAATGTAAAACTATACGCTTGAAATGTACAATTAATAATCATTATACGTAGGTATACCAGTGGTCATTAATAGTGAAAAATTATATATTCAGTCGACTTTTGGTAGGTACCTATTAAAGTTCAAGAGGCGCAAAACAAATTCGACTTTCTAGAAAATTTAGGATACCTATTGAAAACTTGTTCAATAAATTTTTAAATTAACAAGATTATTTAAAGATTAAGTGTTATTGTTATTTTTAATAGAATCTTTTTTGTTCGAAATATCTAGTATTTTGAGTTATATCAAGATTTGAGTTACCGAGAGTCGACTTTAGTATTTTTTTCAGTAATTAACAGACAAACAAAGAAGTAAAGAAACAATCGCATATACATTCTATATATCCACATAAATTACACGCACATAACGCATCACTAATTATTCTAAAGGTGAGTAATTACTAATTATGAAATAATTGATGAAAATTGCATAAAGTCTCAAAGTGAATAGTTCACATATTATGTTTAGATTTGGCCAATAAACTCGGAGTTAGGATTTTTTACAAGTTATAAAATATCAAATAATGTATTAATTAAATTGCGTCTAGAATAAAATACACTTTATATAAAAAGTCAACGGTAGTACTAAAAAGTTAGGCTAAACTTTTACAATATTGAGTGAAGTCACATTTATATATTATTTAATATAATATTATTCTTTTACAATATTGTACCAATATATTGCATTGTAAAGTTAATACTCAACATTATTAAAAATGAAATAGATATTTCCAATTGTATAATTATAAGAAAATATTTTATGCAAAGTAATGCAAGTATTTTTTTTAATTACCGCCACTTAGTTAAAATTTGTCTCTAAGGTAAATAATTAAAAATGTACAGATAGTGTTTTATTTAAGATGTCCGCAACTTAAAAAACTACGATAATTAAAAAAAAAGTCTAGATATAAAATAAAATAATAACGATACCAATGCTATTATTTAAATAATATTTATTTTTCATGACTTACGGAGAACACGGAGATCTATGTAGTCAGTAGTTGTACCGTACGGACTATCCACTTTACATGTATAACGGTCAGAATCATTCATACGTAAGTTTCGTAAGCTTAGTACTTCCCCACGTAATTGACTATCATTTGGAAGTGGTGATCGGATACGGCTCCATTTCACAGTGTATTGCTGTTAAATATTTTTAAGCATCAATGAGTTTTTTGATTAAAATTTTAATATAAATAGATATTTATTCTCAGTTATAATCGATATAACTATTGGTATTACTCACTTCACTTGATCTGGGTAGTACACACCGGAGATTAGTGTTTCCGCCTTCAAATACTTCTTGATTGTGATCAATAGCTCTGATGATTGGAGCGGGGTGATCTCGTAAGTTATCTAAACAGTATAATTTAATAATTGTAACTGTATTGTTCAAAGTAAAACTGTTTATCTTATAGATTTATGAGCTCAATGCTTTGTTTATCTTTTTGACTTTTTACAATTTTATTGACTAAAATTTTACCGTTCACAATGACTTCAGCAACAGATTCAGCTTCTCCGATGTTGTTAACAGCCTTACATAAATATCTACCAGTGTCTTGTTCAGTGATGCCATTAAACTATTAATAAAAATGAAGGTAAAAAAAGGAATTAAAAAAAAATATTCATATATATATATACTCTTAAAAATCCTCCACTCGTTTGTACAGTAGGTGGTAATGACCGACTATACAATTTCGACCATGTGATTGAAATAGGTTGATCTCCATCAGCGGTGCACATAATTTGAGCGTTGTCACCTCGTTTAACTATTTGTCGTGTTGGGTTCAAAACAATTCTTGGAGGTTCTAAAATATGAGAGTTTATTAGATTATTGTATAGGTAAATAATTACATAAAAAATGTAAAAAAATATTATTATTGTTATTTTTTTTTACCTCCAACGGTACAAATTTGATTTTTTTCTGTCAGCGTTTTAATAATTACAGAATATTAAATTATTGTCATACAAGTACAAATATTTGAGATGATTATATTTTATTTTAAATTTTAACTTACCAACTACTTTTAATGTAATGGGTCGACTAAATACAACAGTTCCATCGGATTCAATCCCTAAACAGTTGTACTGTCCTTGATCCGATTTCTGGACATTTCTCAAAATTAGCATATTATCGATAATATCATGTTCTTCAGATAATGAGAGTTGGTTACCTCTCACCCATGTTAATTGTATGCGATCTCTAATCGCAGATGCGTCTATAAACAGGTAAAATAGATTAACATGTTAAAATCGTATCATAACTATGGTCAATGGTCTATGAGAGGTATAGATCATACTATCATAGATGTATTTACACATACCGGCATTACAAGTAAGAACTGCTTTAGATCCTACTAAATTTACTAATTCATCTTCAGGTTTTGTGTTAGGAATTACACCACCACTTTCATCATTTCCAGCTATATCACCTCTGAACGGACCAGATGTTTTATTTTCCTCTTCGTTTGTATTTGATTTTCCTTCATTTTCTCCACCATATATTTCGTTTGCGTCATCAGACACAATTAGTTGTACTCGATCTTCCACAGGTCCGGCAGAATTTTGTGCAATACAGGAATATGTCCCGGTATCTGATGGTTGAGCATTTTCTATAACATATTCAGCTATGTCAGATGACCCTAAGTTACTGCGAGATTCACTAAAAAAAATAAATGCTGGTTATAATTGGATTCAATATATCAGTAAATCAAATCAATCTTACGGGTAAGAAGAATAACTCTGTGTAAGCTTAGTCCATGTCACCGTGGGTGACGGTTTTCCAGTCGCGCGACAGTGAAGCTTAACTGGTTTTCCTGGTAGTACTGTTATAATACCAGATGGCCTTAGGTTAATAACGGGAACAGATTGGACTTCAAGAACAGCTATAGCTGATGTCATGCCAGCATTGTTTCTGGCTTCACAAACATATTCGCCTGCACTAGATGCTTCCATACCAGTAATTCTAAGACATAATACATTAAGATACTAAGTACATTTGAAATAAAATATTTTAATGATTTCATTTAATTTTGCTATACTTGATTACTCCCGGTGGAATCTCCTCCATTTGACTAGGTAAACTTTCGCCATTGCGTCTAGTCCACTTGATAACAGGTGTAGGAATTCCTCCAGTTACTCGGCATTGGAATAATACACTACCTCCAAGAGTCACAGTTTGTCTACCGCTTGGGTATAATTCAATAGTCGGAGCTTCCCTTCCTAACAAATTATAAATTAATATTATCGATACAAATTTGTTTAATTTATTAATATGTTTTAATAAATACGTACGTTCAATATCAATAATAGAAGATGCTTGTGCAGTCCCACCTTCATTTGTAGCTTTACAAACATATATACCACGATCTTTGACTTGAGCTGATGGTATGCGTAGTACAGATCCACTAATCTAAAAAATCAAAAAGGCATACTACGTTATGTTTGAAAATAAGTAATAATATAATGTACATTTTTTTTGACTATATAAATATTCAAATGCTACAATAAAAAATACCCTCTGTTCCGAGATTGTTTTCTCCAGTACTGAGAAATATACTCAGGACAGGGTTTAATTTAGACTTGATATGTCTAATATCAATTTAATATAATAATATAAAATCTAATATATAATTTATCCATTGAGAGTAGTAAAAAAAATGAATTAATAATTTGGCTTACTGATTTTAATTTGTCTAAAAATTATTAATTTAAATTAAATGTTACTAAGTAATTTGTGGTGTTGACACTCCAAACAATGGAATACTTTTAATTTTATAAGTAGGCACATATAACAAGAAATATATTTGGTTAAATATAATAAACAAATAAAACAAAAATTATTTTAAAAGGTCTATGGATAGATTAAATTAATTGTATTTTAGATTCTGAGCGAAGCGAGGAATGTATTGATTTTACAATGATGTATGTTTTTCATTTTTGTATTTTTTTTTGTGTCTGTCATCACGTTTTGGGGAAGTAAAAGTGCTTCGATTTTCGACTTCAGTACCTCGTTCGATCAGAAAGTGAATCTAGTTGGTACTTTGGGGGGTCAAAAGTAAAAAATATTTTTCTAAATATTCGGGATAAACAAACTAAAAATTAAGGGAAAAACGGGAAACTTTACGCACAATCAGTTTTCGACAAAATCGATTTTAGTTTTTGATATAACTTTAAAACACATGACGTGAAATTTTCACCGAATGTTTATATTAGTATATTCCATCCACCATGCAATTTTCAAAAATACAGTCGACTTAAGTTGAACTATTTATAGACATATGCAATTTTCGATCATTATTAGTTTTTTCAAAATTAATATCGATAAAAATTTATTTATTGGGTAGAAAAGCTTGAAAATTGAATCCAAGGCTCCTAACATATTGTTACAATAGCAGTTGAAAAATAAAAGAAATACATATGTAGTCACAATTTTTTTATAAGCATTCAAATTTTAAATTTTGACTAAATACCTAGCAATCACGAAAATTCGCAAATTATTTTAAGCTAGAAATTCATAAAAAATTTAACACAAGATTTCTTATAAGTTTGTCAACCTTTATCATAAAATAAATATCCACCAGAAAGTCAAATTAAGTTTTTATGAGCGTTTGAAATTTAAATTTTTACAACATTGGATTTTCACTAGATTTCTCATTTAACGATTTTCTTATTTTGGTCTAACTCTAAAACAAATGACCGCAGATACTTGAAATTTTCACTGGATGTTTATAAGGCATTTTCTATATTTGATAAAATTTTTAAAATATTATGATTTATTTTGAGATTATGTTTATGTGAATGTTATCTATATAAAGTTTAATTTTCAAAATTTTTTGACTTTTTTGAGTTATTTATAGACCACTGAAATTTTCGATTTTTATTAGAATTTATTTTTGAAGGGTCGGTAAAAAAATGTTGGATAACCAAAAAAACTTGAAAATGTAATACAAGGTTCCTTATGAGTTGTTCTTATCGTAGCTAAAAAAAATTAAAAATTGTTGGTCACAATTTTTTTATTAGCATTTTAAGTTCAAATATTGACAAAAATTCGTTATAGCCATGAATATTTGAAAATTATTTTGTAATTCAAAACTCATAAAATTGTTTGTATTTATATCTAAGGTTAAAAAATTCAACACTAAATTTTCCATAAGTTTTGCTTCAAATAGCTATAGAGAAAATTTGAAGCATCATTACCTATAGGAAAAATGTTTTGAGCGTTTGAGTTTTAAATTTTTATGAAATCGCTTAACAATAACGATTTATTCTCAAACCAGGTATATGTATATCTATGATAATATAAAGTATTATGAATTATGATAACTACATGCAATGGTTTTGGAAAAATTGATTAACCATGCCTTATGCAAAATGTGTCCTAATTAAAAAATAAAATATTTGTTTCAAAATAAAATATAGGACAATACTCGTATTTAAATATAATATATTTTAGACTAAATCATCTCCGTTCAGAATCGTTTTTCGTATACAATGATACCTATCATTGAATTCAAATTTAACCTACCCTAGTCAGAGGTCCACCCAACCACCTAATGTACAGCAGAGTGGTACCCACTTACCCGCTTTCTTAAACTTTCATATCCTATGCCTTGTTATTGTGAATTGGACATTTTTACAAATTAATAAATAAATAAATAAGTATAAGTAAATAAATATTTACATTATAAACGTACGATGGACTTTTGTCATTTTTTACTGTTTTTTTTTTTAATTTTTTTTTTTTTGTCAACATCTATAATAGAATTAATTAATAGGTATCTGATAAAAAAACGGCTATTAGGCGACAAGATATTAATGAACTTATAACTGACCCATTTAATTGTTTTTTGATTGTAATTAGATGTTAAAACGATTCAAAAAAAGCTTTTTATGAATGAACATTTGTGAACAAATACTTTTTATAAGTGAAATATTATATTAATATAGTAAATAATAAATATACCTATTATTTGCTATTTTTAATTGGATACCAATAATGTCATACTATTTTTTAGGTATTTTGCTTAAAACAAGGTACCTACCTATACTATACTTTTTTTAAGTAACTGTAACATTTTTTGATAAACCGATCAACTATAGTTTTGGTTACTATGTAGGTACTAAAATTATGAAAATAGGTATTTCAAATTAACAGATACAAAGCAGTTGAATTAATTTGAAAATATAGCTAAGCCAACTATTTACAATATTGCAAAAGTAACATTTAATAAGTTATTTTTACTACTTGGAAACAATGTAATAACTATAATTGTTGGCTAATCCAAGCATAAAATAGTTTTAAGCCAACTATTAAAACATTATAAAAGTAACTATTTAATAAGTTATTTGTACTACTTGGAAACAATGTAGGTATAAACTATAATTGTTGGTTAATCCAATTACAAAATATAGTAGATAATAACTTTATAATATAGTTACATCAATCAATAAGTATTGTTAAAAAATAGTATAAAATTGTGTGGTTAAACCAACTAAAATAATTTAACCATATACATTTAGTACATTCAATAATAATTATTGTTGTCACATATGTAACTCTAAGTTATGGTTGGTTCAACTATAAAAATTGTTTAACCAGCTATCTAGTTTTTTCCGTGAGGCAATATGTACTAATAACTCGTATGTGAAACAAAATGATTCTATTATCATGGGGGACAAAGAATAAAAATATAAATGAACAATTCAACAATTGTATATATATACCTGAACATTAGGAGTTAAATTTTCATTGATTTTAAACCATTGTACTTGAAGATTGGGATCAGTAGTCGACAGGCATCTGATTTCCGCGAGGGTACCTTGTGGAACTATTTGCTTGTCTGGTTCAATGCGTAAACTTGGGGGATTTCTTTATTGAACAAAAATCCAAAGTTATTTTTCAATTTTATGCAGTTGTTTGTTCAACAAATTATATTTACCTTCTTTGCACAATATTGACTGGTACTTCTACTTCCGATTCAATCGCTCCAGATCTATATGAAATTGCTGAGCATACGTATACACCAGAGTTGGAAGGTTTAAGACGGCGAAGAGTCAAAAGACCACTTGAACTTTGTTCAGATCCATATGGCAATGGTTGATTTCCTATTTTTGACCATTTAACACCATACTGAGTCTCATCTGAAATGGTACATTGAAGACGTACAACATCACCAGGCCCTGAGTATTGAGGTGGATCTATTGTCAGCGACAATAAATCATTTGATCCATTTATAACGTTTTGGGAAGCTATTTTAATAAAAGTACAAATATTAATTTACGCAGTTAAAAATAATCATAATGTTTTAATTTTACGTTCAATATAAATTGTGACTCTTTGCGAATCAGTTTCGCCATTTTGATTTGTTGCTCTACAGAAATAAGAACCTTGATCAGATTGCTTTACTGCTGGGATACGGAACACACCATCCGCAGAAACGTACTAAATTTAAATCAATGATTTAGTAATTATATTACTTATTTATAATTTACTATAAATAACTCACAGATGGGTTGAACTGTTGATCTAATCCTCTATACCATTCGAGAGTAGGCGCTCCAGGAGACTGACAAATGAATTCAGCTGGATCACCAACTACGAGTTTTAGGTATTTAGGTCTGATTTCAACAGTTGGCTTAATAATATTTGTTCCACCTAGATACAAATATTTTAATTAATACAATTATAATTTAAATACATACATTTTTGCATTAAAATTATGAAATACACGTATCAATTTTACCAATAGTTTTTACATCCAGACGAAATTCTATTTCGAGAGCATGGAATTAAAATAAATATTTGTACATGTTACATTTTACATGAAAATAAATAAATAAATGAATGTAAATTATTACCTCCAACAGCAAGTGTTTTCTTTTCACTGATTGCAGAATAACCATCAGAAGCAGTGCACACATATACTCCAGAATCTGATGTGTCAAGATTTGTAAATAGCAAATATCCTGATCCATTATCGATTGCTCTATTTACAGGTAAACTACCGCCTTCTCTTGTCCATTTTAACACAACAGGCTGAACAAATATTTACATACATTATTATGAATTTTGTTATTTAAATTAATGTATAAGTTAAAAAAAAAATTTATTTTACCCGATTACGTCTAGATCTGGCATCACATCTAAACCTTACAGTACTACCAATTTCCACGATCTCAATCGATGGGTCTGAAACTGTGATATAAATATCTGGTTGACTTGGTATCGGTCTGCTGGTCGTTGTCGTTCGATCTAATATTAAAAAGAAATAAGTTATACAATTTAAAATTAAAATTATTACTATTTTTTTTGAATAAATAGCTAAACAACTTTATTATACAAATTTATAAACTAATCATTCATGTTGACATTCTAACCTGCTATTCTCAGTATTTTTTTGTCACTGAAAGATGAATATCCATCAGATGCTGTACAAATATACACTCCACTATCTGAAGGTTCTACGTTAGTTATATATAAATGACCTGACCCATTGTCTTGTGTACGGTCAGATGGTAAATATCCATTTTCTTTTGACCACGTTATACTGATTTTCTATAAGAATAAATGCAAAATATGTTACAAGTTATTTCAAGAAATTAAAAATAAATAATATTGTACTTGTGAACGACGAGAATTGGCAGCGCAGTGTAATGTAACAGTATTTCCTATTTCAACAATTTCGATTTTTGGCTCAGATATTTGAATATAAATTTCTGGTAGTGGAAGAGGTGGTGGTTTTCTGGTTGTGGTTGTGGTTGTTTGTCTATTATCAACTGCACATAAAAATGTATTAGTTATTGCAACACTAAATTTAGAAAATATTCCTGATATATTAGAAGTATTTTTAGGTAGTTATATTTAGGGTTTGTTTTTATAATTTTTTCATGTTATTAACTGAACTCTAAGAGTGTTGCCTGCAGGTGTATGTAACTTATTAGTTTTCATTTTTTTTTTAAATTATACGTCAAATTCAAATAACACTCCCTCCTTTTACAAAAAAAGAATTGTATTATATTGAAATTATAATTGTCAAATTGCTTAAAATTAAAAAATTGTCTATGGTTCCTTATAGATCTAAATTTGAAGAACTAATATAATTAATGTTTTTTTGGTATAACGCTAGAATATGTCAATGCGGAAATTTGTCCAAGTGTTAACTGTTTGTCATTACTTAAGCTACAGACCACTATTGATAATAAATAATAATACTGTTGTTTAATGTTTAATCTGTAGGTACCAATAAATGTGCGCTAGGCACCTCCTGTTAAGTTTTTGGAAAACCCATATTTGCTTTCAAAAGCTACTTAGCTGATATTTGGAAAAATTTAAGCTATTTGATTTAATGATCTAGAATTAAGCACTAAAATAACAGTGTTTTTATATGTGCAAAATAATTCATGTATCCAGTATTCTCAAAAACGTGATTAAAATATCCTTGTGTTTGCTGAAAAATATGAAAAATATACTATCATTATAAAATATATGTATTACCTAAAGTATTGCATGAAGGCCCGGTGTATCCAGAGAGACAATT
Organism: Diuraphis noxia; assembly: GCF_037042655.1. Lineage (NCBI taxonomy): Eukaryota > Metazoa > Arthropoda > Insecta > Hemiptera > Aphididae > Diuraphis > Diuraphis noxia. The sequence continues at coordinate 31,870,837 of NW_028301715.1, read as the reverse complement.
ACAAGTGACTCTTAAGTCTGAGCCTAGTGAACAGCTTTCTTCGTTAGCATTACATGGGCATCTTGTGCATTGGTCATTGATGTTCTTGTAATATCCAATGCTGCATATCTAATTTGAAAAATAATTTAATTAAGAGTACTGTATATTTGTAACAGATTATTTTGCATACTTCACATGATGTTCCTCTGTGACCAACTGGACATCTGCATATTTCAACACTGGTTGATCGTTCACCACCAGTCTCCGATTCAATAGCTGTATCTAAACTTACATCACTAAGGTAAGTTATATTTGTCTGAGAAGCATGTATCGCACGAATTAGGATAGCTTCAATAGATGAAAGTACTTTCATAAATTCGGCTCTTGATGCTGGTTGTGGTCCTGAAGAAATTAATCGACGCCAACCTTTTTCTACTAAATGAGTACTTAGTACCTATGAAAAAATCATATTCAAGTATACAATTCTATAATAGTTAGTTAAAAGGTGAAAATATATACGGTAGATTCGCCTGGTAAAACTTTTTTATCATTTGATTTAAATAACCATATTCCACTTCCAACAAGTATGATGTCAGTGTCATCACGTATTGTGGAACCTGGAAATGCGGTATAGCGTTGGGTCCAGTTAAGAAAACCTCCATAGGATGTAATCTAAATTTAATAAGAATCCATATAATTGTGCTTAAATTTTTTTTATTATGTATTTATGGTTTAATACATAATTTTCATGTAAATATAATTTAATACCTTATTTCCTGTAAAAGAAGATGGCAATGACCAAAATAGTTGTTCGCCACGATTAGGAGTATAGTCATACCCAATTTCGTTTCTAGACACGTCAGTTGTAAAGCCAGATTTAATGAACCTATTTCTAGTACTAGTAAGACAATTTTTTCAATTAGCTTAATTTCTGAACAACAAAATTTAAAATTATATAAATAAATTATAAATACCTATCAGTTAAAGTAAAACCATGACTTTGTCCAAATAACTGCATTGGAATTTGAGTAATAAATAAATTGGAAGGATAACAGTTTTGAGAGACTCCAGAACAGAAACATTCTAAACATCCTTCTACATGATTTTCTGACAAGTCAAATGTACCAGGTCTACAACGGTCACAACGAGGTCCTTCGACATTGGTCTATAAATGTTGATTATTTATGAATATTTTTTCTATTTATTAATTACTTAATTATAAATTTAGCTGTACTTTGCAAACACATCTATCATCCTGACAAGGTAATAAAGTTCCCCGAGAATCACAATCGCAGACAGAAATCTCTTCATTGGGTTCACATGGTACGCCTTTTAGTGGGTTACCTGTATAACCAGGTAAACACTCATTACATGTATCTCCCGTTGTATGATTTTGACAGTTCTGTAAGTTAAAAATTTATTAGTATACATCATAGTTAATAATTAATTATACTTAATTTTCAGTATATGACTTACAACACAAATTCCAGAATCAGGATCACAATGGTTTGAATGACCGTTACATGTACATGGTTCACATATTTCTAAATATAGACCTTGGCCATTTCTCGTGTATCCCACCGCACAATCTTCACATGACAGACCTTTGTAACCTTCTGGGCACAAACATTCTTCCACTTCAACAGCTCTATTTTTTCCAGTATTGAATGAATCAGTGATTTCAAGCGTAACTGATTGTATTCTGTATATAAAATTATAATAATCAATAATAACATCAAAAAGTATATGTTTTTACTACTGTATAGCCACTAAAAGTATACTTACGCTACTTCTCTAGTACCAGTTGTGTAAGTTGCTTTAATTAATATGAATTTCAAACCAGCCAAGGCCATTAATAAATGTTCGCGATCTGCAACCTGACCATCTGGTCGTTGCCAATTTTGTTCTAATAGTTTAACTGAAGTGGATTTTAAAGTATTTGGTTCTACGTTTTCACGACTATAATGTAATAATCGGATTTTGTTTTCCTGAAATTTTAAAACAAACAATGACAACGGAAATGTTTTTGCTAGAAAAAATTATTTGAATATTTACACTTATGAGTTCAATATCTGGTGCACTGTTTTTGGAAGATTGACCACCTGGAACTGGAACATGTCTTAAGATGTAACTGAGAGAACCACCATATGATGTTATTTTATTTCCCAGAAACCGCGGAGGCAATTGCCAATAATAAACCTAATAATAATATTGCATATAAAAAATATTTTCCTAGTAAATACAGCATTTAACAGTGATTATTTATACTTCTTGACTGCCTGGTGGAAAGTCTCTGTAAACAAGTTCTCTAGTGCTTGAATCCACTTCTACATTTGGCAACGGAACAAAGTTTTTACGCTGAATTAATTTTATGTCTTGGTTGGTTCTAGCAAATGTTGCATGTACCTATACATTATAAGTTTGTGTACATAGTGAAAAATCTCATCGGTCAAATAGCTAACATTTACCTCTTGTCTATACAGCCTCGAACTGGTGCATTGATTGGATACACCCATGCAGAAACAGCTTATGCAACCGAATTGATTGTCTGGTGCAATATTGAACGTGTTAGCCTTACATTGGTTACATAAATCACCAGTTGTATAATCCTAATTAGAAGTTAATAAAAAATAAATTATTAATACTTTATGATTTTTTTTTTATTCTTGTTAAAACTAAAAAATTGAAAAAACATCTTATTACAACAATTATAAGTTATGCTTACCACAAGTGTCAGTAAATAAGACAGCATTAGCAAATAAAAATTAGCATAATTATTTTTAATTGTTTCAGAAATATAAAATGAATAAGACTTACCTTGCAAACACATTTTCCTGTACTCTCATCAGGGAATGGTGATATTGAACCAGCTACATCACATATACCTAAAAAATAATATATTATAAAGTGTGAATACAGTAGTATACCTACCGTTAATGGTAATCTTATTTTTTAGTTTGTTTACCTTGCTTGCAATAATCTCCTGGTTGTAAAGGATTTCCTGAATATCCTGAGGCACATTGTTCACACCTTCGCCCAACATATCCATCAACACAATTACATGTCGGTAACCCATCAGTGTCTAGGTAGCAACCTTTACCAAATCTAATAGAGACAATAATTGAAAAGAGGTTTCATTTTTTTAATTTAAAACAAAAACAATTTTAATTACTGATTGCCAGATGATGTTAAGGGACAAGGACAATGTCTGCACGGTATTCCTCTTGGTGGTGATCCATACATTCCTATTGGACAGACTTCTGTATCTTCTTTGTAACATTGTCCTAACCAGGAACCTTGTTGTCTGCGTATATATCCAGGAGCACAACTCTTTAAAATACCATTAAATATTTAAACACGCATAATGAGATTAAACAAAAACCTGTTCAAATTGTGAATAGTGAATATGAAAATAGTATTCACATAACAAGATGAGAACATTAAAGAAGTAAATAATAATTGACTTAAAAATCATGATTCATAATAAAAATTTTGGAAAGAGTATTTAAAAAAATATACATAGGTAGTAAACTAAATAAATATTTTCATATATTTAATTGTAGATGTGATACTAACTTCACATGATAGACCAGTATAACCTGCTGGACATTGGCATTCCTCAATAAATGCTACATGTTCATTTATATTTTTCATTGTTTGTGCAGAATCCATTTTTATATGTTTTATGTTTGTTTCAGATTGTTGTGAAACATATTGACCCCTGTTGAGCAATTAATATAATATATTAATCAACATTTTTATGGGCAAATATATTAATGGAATATATTATAGATACCTGATTAAAATATTTTCTACATTAGCTAAAACCATCATAACTTCTTCCCTGGTTGCTAATCTATCAGAATAACTGAAACCAGTACTTTCTTTTTTCCAAACATCAGCAAATAATCTAGCTGATACAACTGTGTCAATGCCTACTGGTATTTCTGGACCAAAATACATAAGTTTAACACCATTTCCCTGGTGAAAATATAAAGAATTATTTATTATTCATTAAAACTTATAAACTAAAAATGAAATTTCTTACAATCAAAATAATGTCTGGTGTGAATGTGATTGTATCTCCATTTCCCTCATACCTAACTACATATTTTATGTAACCCCCATAGGATTTAAGCTGATTGCCTAAATAACTTTCTGGGAATTTGAAGTATGGGTATGTATCTTCATATTGCCTTGAAGCATTATTAACTGTAAACACTTGCAAAGCTTCATTTCCATTCACATTTATTTGATGAGCAGTAGAACTTGCTGGTTGTATTTCTACTCTAAATGAAGAAGATTCTATATAAACATTAGCTATTTTAAGTTGATTCAATGATGGTGCATTCTAGAAAAAACAAAATATTAAATTATATTAATCAAAATAAACACAAGTGAGATTTTCAAACCTGAATCTTGAAGAGTTTGGAACTCCTACAATTACTCGAGATTCCAAAACAAAAACAGTTGATACAATCATTTTGAGATAAAGCTACATCATTAAAGGTTCCTTTAGGGCATGTGGTTGGTTGAATTAAATTAGGTCGTTTTACAACTAATATTGTGTCTGGAACTGCTATTTCAGACCCATGTATGTTGATACCTTCACAACTGTATGCACCTTGATCAGCTTCCTAAAATCCATAGAAGAGATGCATATTAAACTAAGTTTAAAACAAAAGTGTATGCAAAAATTTGTTTTATAATATAAGAATTATACCTGAATATCAGGACAAGTGAGTGTACCAAATCCATTAACACTAGTCATTTCACATTTTGTTGGAACATGGCCCCAGTTCAATCGCCATGATATTTCGGGAGTTGGTACACCAACAGCTTTGCATGTTGTTATGAACACATCACCAATTTCAAGTGTTATCAAAGGAGGTGGTGTAGTTTGAAATTGTACTGGAACTAAATTTAAAAAAAAAAATATTGAAATATAATAATTATAACAATGACACAATGTATACACATTATTCTACTTACGACAACCAATTTCATCGCTTCCATCTGAACAATCACTTTGAGAATCACATTGAAATGATTTTGGAATGCACTCTTTATTTCTGCACTCAAATTCACTGTATAAACAGCGAGAATCTATAACATGATGAAACATTTAGTAAAATAGTGTTTCAATTTTTTTACTTATAAATAATTAGTTACAATTGTACAATATCTACAGTACAGTAGGTATAGATGTGTATATCAAAACTTGTATCAGTAGATTACATTAATTTATATATATATAATATATATGTTCATTACACACCCGATAATTTTTGATCACAATTTTGCTCATCAAAATTATCTCCACAATCATCTTGACCATCACACACCCAAGTTTTGAGTATACATTTTTTATTACTACAGCGGAATTCGTTGGGTTGACATCCAAACATGTCTGAAAATGACAATATTTAAAAAAATGTTTACGTATAAATGTTTGTATTTTTAGTTAAATCTAAACATACTGCAACGGGTTTCATCTGATCCATCTAAACAATCTATTTGACCATCACAAACTTTTGACTTTAATATACATTGTTTATTAGAACACGTAGCTTCATTTAAACCACAAGCTTCTAAAGGCCGAACCGTTACATCAATCCCTGAAGTATAAATCACAAATATTATATTAAACATTAAAACATTAAAAATATGCATGCGTGAAATTTATATCTGTAATTATATATACATAGGTATCCTTAAGAAAACGAATATTGAATATACATATGAAATGAAATTATTAATAACCCTTTAAATTAAAGATAATTTAAATAGGTCATAGCCTATAGGTTTACTAAATAACACAATAGTCAATAGATGTACTTTAATTTATAAATGCACCTATATATATATATATTTCCATAATTCAGACATTTTACAATTTTAAAATGATATAATCTACTTACATTTAGATCAAATAAAAATGCCAGCAAAGTAAAAAATACATTTTATAGTAATACACATAATAAAACCAAAATATTTAGTACCTATGAATTTTGGCTCAATTATGTACATACCTGAGTAGCGATTAATATTAAAATTTCTTGTTGCAGGTAAACCAAATTTCCATTTACTATTTATAATTGGTATTACATTTTTGTGTTTCCGTGCAGCTTGTATGCGATAAGTATATTTTTTTTTTATTTAAATTTAAAAGCATCATAATGTTTAGATGTTTTACTTACATGGTTCTACTTTTAGGAAGACAGATACGCGGGATCCCGGGTCGGAAGCTGAGAAACCAATTGCCTCGCACACGTATGTACCACTGTGTTCAACCTTTATCATTTTAAACAGATTAGCATTTGAAGTGATGAAGAATAATAAGTAAATGTAAATTTACCTTAATATTAGGCATTTCTAATCGACCTCCAATGTCTCTAGATCCATGAGGTAAATACAGTCCATTGCCTCGAGACCATCTAACAGGTGCTCTCAGAGGACCTTCATCTCTGCATTGAAATACTACTTCTCTGTCTACGCAATGAATAGAAATATAGTTGTCCATTAATGTAAAATATAATTATTATTTTAAATAAAAAACCCAAACCAAAAATAACATGCGAATAACACGCGAACAACATGCAATACTAAATAAAGATTTATAAGCGATGAATACTAAAAATAGTTAAGTATATTATTAAAATACAGAAAACATCAATTATATAGGTAGATATTATCTACTAGATAATTATAATTAATGATTTAAGTTATCTATATATATATAACTAAATATTTTAATTTTATAATTTTGTTATTTAAAAATAAAATTACTTTCATACAATGTTAATCATTAAGATCTTAAATCCAGACATCACAAATTATGGGGGATTCCCGCTTGGCCGCTTTTGATATATAAATCCCCCATTTATAACAGACCCATGATATTAATGTATTCGTGAAAATTTAAAATTTAAATTTTATATACAAATTGTATAATAAAAAGAAATATTTTTTATGTGATATATGGTTTTAAAAATTATTATTTAAAAAAAAAATGAACTCCATTGACGCATTGACCACCATCATTATACAATTGTCAATATTATATCTATACAATCTGCTTATATTACTGCAAATATCAAATGACCACATATCTATAATACTGTTATATACAATGTTTCGAGTAATCACTAATCAAATGTTATTTCACCATTATAAGCAATATTATAATAAAACAGTAAAATAAATTGACCTAGGTAGTAAATAACTATGATTATTAATTATGAATTAGATTTAAATATTACAAACATTTTTTTCGTACTTAAGTGCTAAGAAATTGTTATTTTAAAATCATTAAGATAGAGAATTAAATTATTTCTGTAATGATATTTTGTTAATACCTCATATTCATAATAATAATTTATTTATAATAATGGTAATATAATTTTTTACACCCAAGTAGTGAATTTAGTATTAACTTACAGAGTAGATATTATGATAAGCAATAACTTTAAAGATAGTAAAACAGGCATGTAACATGGAAATATTTGTTAATTGTTATTTATATATTATTTTGATTAAATATATAAATGGTCATCTAGATCAGTGCTTCTCAACCTGGAAGGGGGCCTTGAAATATTTATTTAATTTAAAATATTTACGGTTATTTAGTTAAAACTTATAATATTATAACCAACCATATAATGATTAACCATTATAGATAAAGTCTAATGTTAAATTTCTATTATTAAATAATAATAAAATTGTTAGGGGGGGACTTGACAGTTTTACATTAAATTTAGGAGCCCTATACATATAACAAAAAAGGTTGAGGAGCCCTGATCTAGATGATCATTTAATTTCTCTAACGTTATGTTTAATTTTGATTATATATTTGGTTTATATATTCTTCATACAACATTCAATGGAAATTGTGTAAAAATTTTCAAAACTATTTGTTTTAATAGACTTAAATGTACTTATATTAGTTTACATCTTTCTTATAATAGACAATTGTATTGATTGATGATTCAAATAACTGTCATGCAAAAGTCTTAAAAACAAACAATACGTCATAATAAAAATACAAACATAATGTTGCAGTTTCATTATGTGTATTGTTGTGATGCATTTATGATTGTCATGCAGTAAAACTGTTAAATAACTTTAATATTATCTACATGTTTTGTGATTCAAATTGTAAGAGTCCCAGACATGCATGATATTCAGCATAGTAATGCATACGAAAAATATTCAGAAATCAAACACCCGAGAAATATCCAAAAAAATGGTCTTACCTTTTGAGTCTAGTAAGAAGAAATCAAAAATAGAGTGCATATTGGGAAATAAACAAAAATACAAAATTGAATTAATATTAATTGTTAAACGATAACTATACCTATTTAGTTATGTTAACAATAACAATAACATTTAACAATAAATACTAACGTAAATATCATTATTTTGAGTAAACAACTATATAACAGTGGAAATAATATTTTGTTGTCAAATTTGAAATAATTAGATAATAATTTATATAACTGTTTTATAATTTACTATTTTTTTATTTGTATATACACATTTTTATTATACTAGGTGTTGTTTTCATATCTTAAAAAACAATAATATTATTTATATTTACCATAATTTACTAAATCTAACCTAAATAAATCAAGTTTCTAAAAAGATACGATTAAATAATTTTATTTTTTTATTTTAGGATTTGTGCAAATTTAGCAATATTGTGCAATATAGCTGGTTAATACTAGTATACAGATATTAAATGCAAAATATGTTAATTGCATTCCAGAAAAAACATACATTTTTTAAAAATATGTCATCATAATGAACTATTTTAGTTGCAGGTGTCGACTATTATGTGCGACTTTGTTCATTATGATAAGGTGTATTAAAGTATAATTGTATTACAGATTGAATATTTTTCAGCAAAATATAGTATGTACAAATATATACAATAGGTAAATTTAAAATATAAATTCATAACAAAGATATAAGATTTGACTTACTTTCTTTAATGGTTTGTTCGTTTGGATATGTTTTTAAATTTAAACCATCTGGAGCTCCATCTAAAAAAAAATTTTTTTATGAGTCATAATAATCGATAAAAATAATTTTTTTATCTATTGAGAGAAAAATCAATAAAAATGATTAAAATAAGATAAACATTATCAACATGAACTGATGAGAAAACAAAATAATTTATAAAGTATAAAATGTGCAATATATAAAACAAAAATATACTATAAAAAATTAATAATGTATACTATACAAATTTAATAATGTAACTAGGTATGAAGTCGTCAATAATAATAAATAAATTTTAGATTTTGGTCAGATTATAGCCATAATTAGATACAATTTAATTTCAGAGATCAACAATTCAGGACTTTTATAAAACATCATTATCGAGACATGGGAGTTTTTAATTTTGTAAACTTTTGAGTGTCACACTATTATTTAGTAGTCAGTTGTTTCCCCTGTGTATGTGTTAAACCTTAAACTTACAGCAATTGTCTTCATCCGAAAAGTCTTGACACTCGTAGTTGTTGTTGCATTTCGCCGATTTCGGGACGCACTGCCGACCGTTGCGGCAAGCAAATTCGTTCCAGTTGCAGGTCACGAACACAGAAGGATTTTGATACTGCGGGTATAATTCAGTGGTGGTAGCGATATTAGTGACGTTGGGGGTCGTTATTGTCGGAACTGCGGGAGCTGTGGGCAAAAACATTAAAAAACTAATATACACAAATTAAAAATGAATAACGATGTATGATATTCTAATTATTATGAATGAGATGCTGATGGAGAATTGTTGTTATTATTATTATTTAGTAACTGTATACAATAATGTAATAATAACAAAATGGTCTGTTTATTTAGATATTAACTACATAATATGCTATTTATTAAATCTAAATACAATTCCCATCTCAACCAGGTGTATTTAATTCCATGCAATTTTAAAAGGATTTATTTTCTGGAGAGAAGCATTTTAAATGTGATGTACTCATAAAGTCATAATGTAGTATTAGTTGTATGACAATACCTATACATAGTATTTATAGATAATGAACGAACGTGCGGAAAATATTACTTATTGGTGAAATTAAATTAATTTGTTATGTTAATGATAATTTGGACGATTTTTAAGTTTTATTTTTAGATTGAATGATATAGGAAACTGGACTATCCGTCTGATATTATTTTAATTTTGATTAATATTAGGTACACCTAAGTAATTGGAGTTTATATTGTAAGTCAAATATGTATGGATCATAAAAACAAATATAAACAGAAAAATAAACTTAAGTTAAGTAATACAAATATTGGATTTTACTTAAAGTTACAAAGTTTAATTCAAATTGTATTTGTTGTACGTGACTGTAAATATGAATAACGTACAAACATTTTTTTGTATCCATTTTAAAATAAAATAAAAATATGTTCATTGTTCATATATACATTTAACATATATTCCGAACTTTTTAAAAACAAATTTTATTTCGTAGAGTTTTGTTTAGTTAGGTCTATTAAGAAAAAAAGTCGAACAAAAGCTGAAATTTAATTATTGTTCGTGTTCCAATAAGGCTATCCCAGATTGGACTTCATCAATATGTGTGTGTACCAAAAAATACTTTTTCCTCTATTATTCAAAACATTGTTGTCCTTCTCATTGCTCCAAGCGAGTAAATATAGAATATTATAAAGTTAAATGGAAGAAAAAACATGTTGTTGTCTTTACATTACGCAATACTTGAACACAGTTACAATATAATATAAGCCCGACGTCAAAGCCTATAGCTCTTATCGAATTCGACCAATTTAGCAGGTCCACCCAAGCTAAATGTCGTGGTCGTGTACCACAATGACGGAGACGACCGACGTGCTTCGTCAGTGGGTCGTACTTACCACAGTCCAATTCGTCACTTTGATCCTTACAATCGTTAATACGATCGCAGCGGTAATCGCTGCTCACGCAACCGCCGTCATTGCATTGAAACTCGTTGGAAAAACACACTGTGGCGACTGCAGGAGGCGGTATGTCGGCTGTTGACGACGCCTGATTAGTGTTTGCAGACGATAACGATGGTCTGTCTACATGATAGTAGTACACAAAAAGCCACAGAACAAAAATACAACAATATATCACATAACTACTAGAATACAAGCAAAAAATAATAATAACGAAAAAAGCGCTGCCCTTTAATAATGTATATAGGTATATTATAATATAGTTATAAATTATAATATATATCGGTTGTAAGTTATAAAAATTATTACTGTATTTTATATATTTTGAAAATTAAATTTAGTTTATTGTTATCCATCATAGTTTATAATTTATATATATTATAGATTTTATAGCTGGTGTGCGCGCTTAATGACTGCGAAGAAAATAAAATTTAAAAAAAAACTGTCGTATTATTATTGTTAATATTATTACCATTTGTGCAATTCCGCTCGTCTTCTGCGTCCGGACAATCCGGACGACCGTTGCAAGACTTCGATAAGGGTATGCAACTCGAGTCAGCACATGTGAAATCTGATTCAGCGCAAGGTGCGAGCATGGGGTCTATACATCAAGCGTGCCACAAGAAAAGCATTAGAATATTAAGAACGTGAACATTGAAAATAACATGTTAATTAATTGATAATGTATTAAATTGTATTAAATTAAATAACATGTTATTTATTGATATAACAATATTATTTTATAATATGTCAATAACTTGTGTTATAATAACATATAATATTCATCTGGATATATATTTCCTAGATGAAGTGATACACAGGCAGGACAAAATCTAATGAACTATTGTTACTGTTTTTTTTTTTTTATGAATTATAGCCTGCATCATGTAAGTACGGTGGCGATGGCCACATATTAATAATAATAATATTATAATACGTCTATAAGTTATGGTTTACTGTCACGTATATATTGTGTAAGCCGCGAGCCGTGTAAAAAATACCTAAAACAATAATGACAATAACCTAATTTGTTACTATACTATATAAACTATAAGGAATTAATGTGTTTGCGTAATAATTATCAAAATTACTATATAAATATCTTTGTGGGAAACAGAATAAGTATTTAATGATTGATTCAATGACGTTAGTTTATTCTTTTGATATTCAGATATTCAGAAATCATTATCATTAATCAGTAATTAAAAGAATAAGAAAACAAATATTAATTTTTGATTAATATACAAAATATATTTTTACATTCTGTGTAGCATGTATTTAAAAATATTATTGTATATTATTAGTTATTAATACCTTTACTCAAATTCATAAAGCCTGAAGTACACAATATGATGTAAGGAATTTAAAAATAATGTAAGGTAATATAGGTAAGATAATGGTTAAAAGTTCACTAGATTTTATCCTAAACACAGTTCATCACTTCAACCCATGTTAAATATTCACCTTATTAATAAGTATATTGGTTTTAGACGTTTTAGACATAAAAGACACTTAACACGTAAACAATAAACCAGTAACTTATTAGGTTACTAAAAAGTTAACCTAACCTTAGGTTATTTAAAAACCAAAACATTAATTTATACAAAACTGTTAAACTGTCATCAAATCTTAATTATGAAATACATTTTTTACTTTAATTATACCTATATCCTAAATAACGAAAACGAAGAATCTACTTTCTTTTCAATATTCGTGATAATTGTTTTCAAGTGTAGTATAATAATGTACCATTTTAGAACTAAATTTCTAAGGAGTTTTGTGTAGGCCATTATATCTACATTACTGGTAGACTTTCCAAACTAGAGAATGTCGGAGGGAACTTTCTATAATCAAATTTTTCAATAAAATATTGATTACAGTTTTAAAAATAAGCACTTTTTGTATTTCATGTATTCAAGTTTGCCTTTAATTTTTGTATTATCCAAAATATCTTTGGTCATGCTTCAGTAAAGTTTTCAACGATTTTGATCAAACTTAATTCCCATAGTTTTGTCTGGAAATTAGTATTTAGTATTTATATTTTACATAAAACCAAATATAAACACATGTTTATTAGTATCGTCGTTTGATTCTTAACTAAATAGTTCATCCCAAAAGTAAGCAATATTTAGTGTGTAATAAGTTCATTTTCTATATTAAGTTTCACTTAATATCTAGATAATAAAAACTGTGCACAAATCTAATATACGTATCAAGGTATATATTATTGTCTTTCGATAGTCAAGTATTTTCAAATTTAAACATGCCTATTAATATTTTTATTTAAACTTAAATATTCTGATTTTACTAGAATTTAAATGTGTTTTTGACACATGATGCGTGTTTCTATTGTAATATTGTATTATAATAATATTTGTATGGAGTTACTTGAAATCCCTAAACTATAAAATTAAAGAAAATTCTTAATATTCTATTAAAACTTGTTAGCATAAAATTATATGACTAACATTTGTAATATACTATAGTGTCTATAGGTACAAAGCTTTGTTGAGTGTTGCTTATATTTTATTTGTGGTTTATTATTAACTACACCGAACTAAATAGATGTGCGTAGATGGTATGAAGTTTATGTGCATTTGGTGAAAAGCCATTTTATAAGTACAATTATTATATTACAAGTACATTTTCATGTAGTACATTGTAAAATATGTAAGTGCGACATGATATTTCTACACCAGTGTTATTTTTAGAAAGCGACAACAACCGTTAAAATGATAAAACTATAGGTAACAGTTTGTTTTTATAATTGGGATTGGGATATTCAATAATATATAATAATTTGACTTCCTATACAAGAATGAAGAAGATTATAAATATTGTAAGAAGTGTATAATAATTTATAGTACCTGTACCAAAACTGGGTAAATTGTCACTGCCCGGTATCCCGCAATTTACTTCGTCTTCGCCGTTACTGCATTCAGGTTTCCCGTTACATCTTTTGTCGATGGATAAACATTTACCATTGTGACATTGGAATTCTTCAGGACCACAATTAGCTGAAAAAAAATTTAACTTAATAAAATATAGGTAAGTATAAGCATATTATTATGTAGCAATTGGAAATTAGAACTGTGGCTGACGGCTGTGTGATAAACATTTTGGACTGACTATTAAAAAAAAATAAAAAAATAATTTTAAGTTTAAGTAAAAATATATTGTTTTAAATAAAATAAAAAAAAACCGATAAATATTAAATATAGTAGGTATTGATGAATCTAAACATGTTAAGAACGTGTGTTATTTTATAAGTAGATACTTACAATATAAACCGTATACCTAATAAGTATTAATACTATTTATAAATATAGTTTTAAACCGTGAAAAAACATTTTAAGTTTGGACAAACAGATAAGTCATTAGTGGAGAACAAATTTCACATGGTATACCTTGCCAGATATGCTCATATAGTTTTTAGTTTTTTACTACACATATTTAAACTTTAAATTATAATAAATAAAAACATACTACTCGATTAATATTGATATTAACCTATAGATATTAATGATTCAAATTATGAAATAAAAAATTAAATTGTCATTTAAAAATCAAAGATTGATAGTAGTTCTACGTTCTACCAGCAATCATAAGGGTTAAGTTAAAGCGATCGAATGGTAATAAAAATATATTAGTATTGAAATGTAATGTCTATAAAATTGTTCATAAAAGTAAATATTTTTTGAAAAAATGTGTGTTCTGCAGCTGTTAAATAAATTAATATATTTACAGTGTACTCTGCAATTGTATTAGATGCATAAATTGTATTAAACGTATACATTTTAATTATATTAAAATATATATCATTGTAATTCATAGAAAAATGTATTATTTACAGCAATTTTCTTCGTCAGATCCGTCGTCACAATCAATGCGTAGGTCACATTCTTTTTTTTTGTCAATACACTGATCTGTGCTTCGGCATGAAAATGAATTTTCATCACAAACTTTTTCAGCTGAAAACATTATTAAAATTTTTTATTAGAATCAACTTGTTAACATAAATGTTTCATTTAACCCGGAGCATATACTGGACAATACACAATTACGAACGTTTTCCATAAAGCATCAAGTGCAAGTATATCAAATGTATTATGACATTAAAATTATAACACATATGACGAGTGAAAATACTAAATATACATCCCAATTTTTTAAAATTTAAAACACCACCAATAATATATTTCGTACTTTAAGACAAGTGCCATTATATTATGTATAACCTTATACATAAAGATGTTTAGGTACTTTTACATATAAATATGCAACGCACAAAGCTAAAATAGCAATTTTATTCTAATGTTTAGTGCGAAACTATACTTATGACTTATAAGTGATAAGTAGCTCTAAATATTTGTTGTGTGGACGTGTGGTTAATCAATTGATATATATCTATATAATATAATTACATTTATATATTATATTATCAAATAGATTTATTCTCGTATATTATGGTAATTATACAAAAAGTGAGTAAAAATAATTTGACGCTAGACATGTGACACATTTGTGTGTGGCGAATTCCAAGCTAAATTTTGATTTTTTTGTGTTTTTTAACATACGACAATTTTCTTCATCCGAACCGTCCTGACAGTTTTTTATTCTGTTGCAATGTAAGGATTTGTGGATACAAAACGATGTAAGATGACATTTGAATTGTTCAGCAGTACATTCTGTGATGATAAAATAAATTTTAGATAAATCAGTTAAAGTAATGCTCAGCTATCTATTTATATAGGTGTAGGTATAGGGGTTTGCATATTACCTAATGATAACTTAATGAAAAGATAAACATAACATTGTTTTACTACTGTTTTAAAGACATTAAACATTTAATTATTTAATTAATACCACATATTTAAAATTAATTAAATTAAATTCTAATACACTTGATACTTATATATAAACTATATATACATCTAATAGGTACGTACTAATTTCATTAAATTAACTAAGTTATATAAAAGTGCATTATCATTATTAATGATGTTGATGTAAACATTTTTGTTTTATATATTCATATCCTTACAATTATAATAAATCTTAAAATTTCAGAAAAGCTATAGATATCAAAAAAATGATGGTCTATAACTTTCAAACAGTTTCAAATGTTTTAGATATAGGTGCCTACATTATTTATTTGTTAAGATTAAAATGTTTTCAAAAAATTGAAACATATTACAGTTAATATTAAAAATATTATTGTGATATAGTTCGCTGTTTAAATATTAGGTTTAACAAAATTGTATACAAAATAGTTTTTTATTCAAGTTGGAGTTTGAATATTTGATTAGATTTTTCTTTTAATATTTGTACATACATTTATGTACCTACATTTATCATGTATAATGTATATAATATAGGTTAAACATATAATATATGTATATAATATATATGCATGCACACGTACCTACTTAAATTTTGTACTCAATAAAATGAAATTTATACGGGTATACTATTATACATTATTGATGGACATGATTGGCTTTTATAAGAGTCGAATAATTTAGTACCTATTAAGATGAACCTGCATGTATAAAATTATTTAACTGAATCAACATAATTGTGTTAATAGTAACTGAGTTATTTATAAAAAATAAATATTATGTAACATTTTTGAAAATATTTTTTTTCACATAATGTGAATAAATCTATGATTTTAAGGATAAATGTTTAACGTCCATAACAATAACATGAAATAGGTATATAAAATATATTTTCAAATTTTCTGCAGATTAAAACTATAAATCAATAAAAAATAATAGCTTAATTAATTAATTAAAGATACCTATTGGCTATTTGTACAATTATTGTATGCCATTTAGAAACTAAATAGCTAGTGATTCATGGTAAAATACCAGACAGAAAAACTTAGACATTATTAACCGAAATAAAACTCGTATTAATGAAGACAATAATTATAAATATGAAATATGATTAATATATATCAAATTAACCAGCAAATTCATTTTGAGTACCTATATATTCCATGTCATCGTGAACATTTGAAAACTTCTTAATGTAATTTCTTATGATTAATAATGACGAAATAAAACTTTTACTTATTAACTCATTAAAGCCCAGTCTTGCATTTTTAGTATTTTTTTAGGTACAACAGATATTTACGTGTGTGTGGGATACCTAGTATTCTATATGAATAAACAATTTTTCACTGGTACCTAATATTTACTTTATGCTAAATCCACTAAAATTTTCTGTGAGTAAGTCGTTTGAACGGATGTTATAAAAAAAATGCGGCTTGGCAAGTTCGAAAAAATTATGTCATTCGATGGATATAACAATAATATTCATTGTTCATATTTAACAACAATGATTTATTGTTGTTCAATGATACAAATTATTAATTGTGTTGTGGTACAATACAGATGTTCGCCATTCGGTAACAATTTTTTTTTATTGTTGCCCATCGCTATTGAAATGTTTGAATAATAGCAGTGTTCGCGCGCTCACACATTAGTGGATGATAGATTTCCGTAGAACAGATGGCGCTCGCGTTGAGAATCCGTCGGTGGGGGAGATATTTCGAGGCGTACGGTTGCCGTCACTGCGACGAGAGTGATTCCGTCTTTCTTTTCGGCTGCCGTGTTGTTAGGTTATCTCGTGCGTGTTCACATCATTCTCGAGACTCGAATCGTCTCGTTTGTATTTTTCGTTTTGATCTAGCGCGTATAGCACACCACAATGTCCAAAAGAGGTAAGTCATTTTGACTCATGTTAGCAACATTAATTTATTTTTTTGCGGTCAAATCGGTAAAAACTTCTGAGTTCGTGCTTCAAACGGCTGAGCGTGTTGACGCCTTACCGTTCATCTTGAGTTTTTCGGTCGTACTTTATATACACGCGTTTGTCCGCCATCACGGCCATCCACGCCTTAGGTTATGTTTGTAAATATAATGAATTAATGTGCTTTTTTCAGGACGTGGTGGTTCCGCCGGAGCCAAGTTCCGAATATCTCTCGGTTTGCCAGTCGGCGCCGTCATCAATTGTGCTGATAACACTGGTAAGTATAATTTTAGGTTTAATATTGTAACGAAATACTAATTTTCGTCACGTGTAATTACTAGGTGCAAAGAACTTGTTTGTAATCGCCGTTCAGGGCATTAAAGGTCGTTTGAATCGTTTGCCAGCCGCTGGTTCGGGAGACATGATTGTGGCGACTGTGAAGAAAGGAAAGCCAGAACTCCGTAAAAAAGGTACATATCATTTTGTTGGTCATCTTTTAAGTTTAAATGTAACATGTGTATTAATTATTTTACCATTTATTATAGTTATGCCTGCGGTAGTCATTCGACAGCGGAAACCTTTTAGAAGGAAGGATGGGGTGTTTTTGTATTTTGAAGACAACGCCGGGGTGATAGTCAACAACAAAGGCGAAATGAAAGGTGATTAATACATTTATTCTTATATTTATTTAAACACTTAGTTATATCTTTTATTTTAATTTAGGGAGTGCTATTACTGGTCCTGTAGCTAAAGAATGTGCAGATTTATGGCCTAGGATCGCGTCAAATGCCAGCAGTATTGCTTGAATTTTGTTTTTAAACTATGATTTGTGTTGACATCAATAAAAACCCTATATTTACTGCATCTTTGGTGATTTTATTTATAGTATTAATATCCTTATCCTATATTAATTCTTAGTATAAGATAATACATGGTAAATGGAACATGATTTTGTTTATTATATGGTTTTATTTATGAGAATTTAAGTATTTATTATCAAAAAATATAATATTGTAGGTATGAAACGAACTAGTATAAAATAAAATGTCTGCTCTAATCTACAAATTGTAAGAAAAGTCATAAGGCAAAGTTATTATTTTGAGTTGAACCTAACTTAGCTTTTCAAAATATTTGTTTTGTCGATTGTAATATTTTTAGCAATTTCTCTATTAAATGATTGGAAGTTTACTAACATTTAATTTAATTCTAAATAAAAACTAAAGTTCTTTTTGCAATTTTGTATCAATAAATTAAATTATTTTTAATCTTAAAATTCAAGCAGCTATATAAGATTTTAATTATTAAAATGGGTATTTATTATTTATGCTTAATAATCTAACAATAATAAAATTGCATTTGGATTTTCGACCAACTTAATTAAGTAGTGCACACTAAATTACAAACATCCAGCAATTAAATATATAATACAGATCATACTATACAGTCATGATAATTTGAAGGTAATAAGTACAATTTTTTTGAATCACCTATGTAACTTGAACATGACTAGCAAACATTCAAATTGGCAAGACAAAATTTGAGTTAATGGGACCTCTGTATTTTTTGTTGATCATTACAGTGTTTCAACAAAACTGGTGTTGAGTAATCTATAAAATGAATGCATGTATTTCATTAATACATTTTAATAATATTAAGTTAGCATGCCCAGATTGAAGTGACAAGGTACCGAGAAAATCTTGATGGGTTGCTAAAAAAAAAGGCTGATCGTAAGTGTTTGGGTAATTATTTTACAACAAAAATTAAAATACATTAATTTACCTTGGTGCACTACATAAAATCTAGATTAATTTAGAAATGTTTATTTGGAAATGGGAATTTTAAGGCTGGTTAAAAAACTAAAACTCGGTGGCCCAATACCTTGTCTATCTCCCGTGTAAGTTAGTGATTTAACCAAATGGAATAAGATAAATTATTCAGTTGAGTTAAAATGATGAAGTATAAGGCTAATAATTTAAACTAGGTAATGTTTTAATTTTAGTTTTTTTAAATATTAAAGAAAAATGTTCATTTATGTAAATATATTTTGCACTTTTATCATATATTTATTGTACATAGTACATACTAAACAAATTGAATCGAATTTCTTTGTATTAAAATACAATTTTTAATTTTTTTCACCAAAAGAAAAAATTTTTATTGCTATTAATTCTTAGTGGCTAAATACTATTTTCTACTTGTAAGAGAGATATAGTAATAGTCTGTAATTAACTAGTATTTAAGTTCATAGGTATTCTTTATGACATAATTTAAAAACTGAAAAAATTCATTTTTTATTCTATTGAAATTAATGACCACAAATTACAATGCAATGCTCTTAAGTATTAAATAAATTTTTGATGAAGCAATATTACATATCTACAAATGAACTGTTGAAATTAATAAATTAACTTATAAAAAATGTAAGTAAATTATAAACAATTTGTTTTGAAGGTTGTATAGACTATAATTTAGAAAACCTTATTTCATGCTAAAGCATAGACGCATAGTTTTATTTTTAAAAATTACATAGACCTATCATATAAAAAATTTAATAAGGTATTATGTAGGTTAGGTACATTCATAAATAATTAAAGCTTGTATTCCAAAGTGGAATTTATGGATATAATTTATAACCTTTTGCTCTTTAAAAACTTTGTAAAACGCATACTTGAATATCCAGTGAAGACTACCAGTGAGATGTTTACAAGTGAAGGCAAGTAGTAAATTGTGCTCAACCATATAAAATAAAAATATTCTAAGAGCGTGTATATAAATTGCCTACACCTTAGCTCCTAACTTCTGCTTATGTGATGGTCGATACAAAATAGTGGTGCTACATAGTTTGTCGAATTAAATAAATAAATAATATAAAAAATATTAATGCGTGGCAAGGTCAGAATAATCACTGATCGAAAAAATTAAGTACCTATACACTATTTAATCGATACTCGATAATAATAAATTGTTTTAGATTTTATACATGACGTATAATAATATATTATAAAAGCATAGGTAATATTAAATATAGAGATATAGTAATAATTTATAATAATATAATATAATAATATTTTATAATAATTTATGAGAAAATTGTTGTAAATGATAAATTCACAATAAATGCTCTCGTTTCGGGTGGGTCCATAGTGTTACGTGATAAGTAAATAAAGCCTTAAAGGTAGGTAATATTTAATAATAATCGTCGATTATTTTTGTAGCTTGTTGTAAAGGGATATCGGTAGGCATTGGGTACTAGGTGGGTATAACGAATAGCGCCTTTGATGGACTTAAAGGTTGCCCATCATTAAACATTTATTTAAATTAGGATATTTAAGAGTTTTAAGTACCTTCTTTAGGACTACATTTTCAAACTCCTTTCTATGAGAGTGTGTCATTTAACTGTAAATTGTTACCTAGACTAATGATTATTTTTTTTAAATACTGACGTTGTTTGTTGATAGGTATACAGCTAACCATAAATTATAAAATCCCGATACCTACCAAACACTAAATCTATTATACTATCTCTTACTCTACTTCATCACAAGATTCGGCTTAAAGAAGTAGATAATTGTCTTTATATATTATATATTTATTGTGTTTATATTATTTTATTGTAACCGTAATAATAAATTTGTATATAACACATAATAGTAAAAAAATAAAAAATACTATGGATTATTGTCTATTTGTTTATTATTCTTAAGAAAAAAGTACTTACATACAGCTAAATAACTCAGTAGAAACTATTTGTTCAAATTTAAATTTAAATACATCAACACGTTATAAAATATATCATCTGCAATTCACATAAAATAAAAGCAATAATGATCATTTGAAAAGAAAGACGTGCGCACTGCGCGCAGTATGTACTCTTTGAAATTAGATGAAAATCTATACCTCTTTATACCTAGGTAGGTAATTTTGAAAACAAGGTCATAATATTAAGTAATACATAAACCTGGTACCTGGTAACTGGAAATTCCTAAAATCAGGATGTCAAAAGAAAATCGCCGCTTCCTTGTATAATGTACCTATATGGCTATATCACACTATTCATACCTCCTAATTATGATGGGTAAAATATTAAAACGCAATACCCGCATGTGTTGATTCTGTCTTGCAAGTGCATAAACATAGAACATTTTACGCTCAGCACAACATGTTTAGCTCAGTTAGTTTAAAATTTAGAGAATTAACCTCTTATGGAAATTAAAGGTTACATTACTATGGAGGGCTTCTCGTAGGTTTTTTATCATATTTTTATTTTAAAGCGAATTATGAGTACTTATTTTAAAATTATAAATTGTTTATATATCTTAAAATACTCGCAATTCGCTTTAAACAAACACATAGGCGGATAGGCCTACCGGACAACCGGGCATTTCCCGGTGGGCCCCCCTTTGTATTTCGGTAATGGGGCCCTTTAATATCATGTATTATTAAATTTTTTTTCATGTGGAGGCCCCTTTTTAAAATTTTCCGGTAGGCCAAAAATAGCCTATCCGCCCATGAACATACATATTATTATAATCCATAATACTATCATTAACCATGTTAAATATTCGGAATAATATTCACACATTAGTTTCGTGCCGGGATCTAAACAAACGTCGTTTTGTAGCAATCGAAATTCGTAGAAGCACTGCGGTAATTGATGCACGCGTATGCCTATGTAGCGATGTCGCAACTCGTAGTAACAATTACTATAATAAATAATATTGTATTAAGTTTACAGCCTTTTCTTTTCGAGACTATTAAACAGTTATAATAATATAATATATAATGTATTTATGGGTACGCTCTACGCGTACTACAGTGCCACCGACACCCATTACTAGTTTTATAGTCAACGCGACGCGGGAGCTTCGTCATGTTCGCGGGAGAAACATCGCAAAAACGTAAATTATAGTATTATTACGACACGCCGACTGCAAACATTAACGTGTCCGGACTAATGTCAAAGATCCGTTTACGCGTACAAACATATTATAAGTAGGTACATATTATACGCGTTTCGTAAGTAACGTTACATATCTACGCATGTATCTGGTATAGTGGTATATACCTATCCCTATGGCAGTTTCTCGCACATCTTCTGTGCTTTGCACTTTATACGTTTTTCTTGGCTCACCGAGTTTATATTGTACCCAAGTGTATACGCGTGTACCTAAAATGCACACGTCGTATGCATATAGTGTCATATTATTATAAGTAGACACGCGTATGCCGTCGATGGAATTCGAATTATTTGATTATTAACCGCAATTGTATTATACCCGTATTACATTCATTAAAATTATATTAGGTATATTAGATATTGTATAAAACAAAAAACACTTATCACGTAGCCACACGCGATATCAACCGAGCCACGTAGGTTAGGTACACGTCGTGTACAATATATATATATAGATATATATATTTTTTTTTTGTACATATTTTAGATAATATTTTTTAGATTTTTACAATTCGTCAATTCATTATATGCACCTATAAATTTGGTTGAAATGTTATAAATATTTATAATGGACTTAATATTTGTTATTCAATTTAAATTTAGTAATATAATAGCCAACAAATATATCATAACCACACCCTTAATCATTGATTTAAGAATTTTAATAAAATGAAAATTATAATATAGTTAACTTCTTTATATTTATTTTATTACTTAAAAATAAAATGTTTTAGTTTTCGAAATGAGACGGGCAAAAGATAATAAAAATATTTGACTCCGAAAACCTAGTCTATAGTCAATAATTATAATATATAATTTTACAAACACCATTGAAATAAAGAATTATTTTTAATTAATTTTAACGTAGCTTATTATTAAACAAAACAGTTGTTGATTTATTTATTTTAATTTGTTCTAATAATTATTGTGCTGTCCATTCGTGTATATTGAAAATCAATATTTTGTTGTTGGTTTGATTTTGAATAATTAAAATTATGAAATGAATAATAAAGGGGTCGTATATTGGTATGTTGCCTAGCACAGAGGTGTTGATACAGATACAGATATTTAAAATAATAGCTATCGTCTATTCTAGAAAATAATAGAAATGACATATTGAATAACGATGACGCTTACAACAGTTAACACGGCACTCAGTCCCGAGTACACAATATAACCTTAATTTTTACATTAATGGAGAATATGTTAAAATGTAATGGGTACCAATTATACCGTGGAAAAGTGGATAAATTTAGAAGGGTAAAATAACTACGTGTGTGTGACGTGATAAACCTTGATATCCGATACGTTCCTAAACAATACGGATTTTAGAAGAAACCACGCGGTTGTGAAAAGGATAGGAAAAGAGCGATGATGTTGTAAACACTAGTAAAATATAATATATAAGACACACAAATTATAGTGGTTTAAAAATGTTTTTACGTGAACTCTGAGTATAAGAAAAAAAAAATCGACGACGACGAAAATATACGTAGGTATCTAACCTTTTATATAACCAAGATATCTAGTATATAACCTTAAAAATAATGAAAAATATTAACGGTAACACATAGGTAATACCTTGATTGAGTCTCAGACAGAATCCACGCCCGAGTATAGTATCAATCGACAACCACGAACTCGAAAAGTAAATTATAGCAAACGATTTTCCTCGTAGCCATCAAAAGTCCAATGCACTACTATTACTTTAATGTATCATGCGTGATTATTTTATACACTACTTAATACTGTTATCTCGTATCGCCCTTATTGTTCTATATATTATATAATATAAATATATTGTTTTAGCGAGTATCTACACCTATATATAATAAACACCAAAAATCTACATATTATAATATGTAGGCATATACGAGTATATGTTTTGTTGTACTTTGTAATATGTCTATATTGACATAAATATTATACGACATAGCATTTCGGAGTGTCTATACAGTTACAATGTCATAACCCTAATATATAGCGTGTGTTACACCCATATTAGATATGTATGTTCATCTATACACATCAGCCTTTAACCGTGAGTTCATTGTAATTCTAATTTTTAGAGCTTTTGACATTTTAAGTAAACTTAAACGATAAATTTTAAAAACCCAAGCATTTGTATGTTATTTAGAAATATTCATGTTGTATTGCAATAGTTTTTTTTTTCAAATGATAGCTGTAGGCACACTTTTTAAGTGTAAATTATATAAAGCACATGATTTTTTTTAAGTTGATTTATTTAAATCATAATTCAAATGTGTAGTTTCTCAGCATTTGTGTTTTGTATACCTATGACAAAATTCCTTGAAATAGCAAAAATATTCCATTTAATATTTTAATGTATTTTTTACTTTAGTTATTAACCTCACTCAATAAATCAACTAAAATAATCGTAATATTGTGATAGGTAGATTAACATTGATTATTGATTATAGATATCTACTATAATTTTAAAATCGTCATTAGGAATTACATTCATAATTGGTACAATGTATATTTAATCAATACTATTATATCGTATTATATATCATAAATAAAATATATTTTACAGCCAAATATATAATATCTATAATTTATATGTATTGTCATTTTAGATGCTAAACGGTAATGCACTTTTTAGATTCTAAGCGATTAATGTATTGATTTTAACTTTTCAACTTTTGTATATTTTCCAGAGAGAATGTGAATCTATAATTGCTACAATATTGAGGTAAATAGGTAATAGTTTAAAATTCTCAGTAGTTTTTAAAAGAGAAATAATTTAAGGCATGAGAAATGGTTCTTGTGAGAAAAAAAATGCATGTACATATATAAATATTTAATATAATAAGTTGGTACAAAAAAAATGTATGCGGAGTGAAACGTGTCGATTGTTCCACAAGAAGATAAAATGGATCGTTTATTACGATATTATTTTTTTAGTTTTTGGTTTTGACATTCGTATGTAAAAACTGACATAAAATTATAACGTCGCGTGGGAGCTGTAGGAGGGGGAGAGACGCACACGCGCTTTATACATTTGAATAATTATTTAATTGTCATTTCGGCGCCGTCAATGTATATTTTTTTTTCGTATATGATTGCGATCTTCGTTTTATATATATTCACATATGCTGCAGTATAAATTATAAAAGAGGATTGGCACGCCACACATCTTATTAGACCAATACATATTATTTTTTTTTAAGATTATTATACTAACATGCTGCACGTGCGACTGTATAAGTATAGCATTGTAGAAACCTACGTCACTTCACGAATATTACATACTCTGTCCGTCTCATCGTTTCTCTCCAAAATTCTTTTTAAATTTCTATTATTTAACGTCCAATAACGACGCGGTGAGACAATATTTTTGTATACTGCACTATACTGCAGAATATATACGGAGCAGCGAAAATGTCGTAAATCATATAACGAGATGCGCTTTGAAAAACATAAATAAATATAATATTATACATGTACAGACGAGTGATGCTATTACATAATATATGTATTATATAATATATATAGTATACAAGCGTATAGGTACTTTACTATCGGTTTTCGGTATACACTGCAGTTGTATAGTAAAAAACTAAAAACTTCGTGACCGAAATACTAATTGCTTCACCGACACGGTCGAACGTGTAAAACAAATAGCCGACAAATGATCTATTGGGCACGTAAGAGCAAAATGAAAAAAAAAAATCATTTTTTCCCCTTCAAATTGTTTGAATATCTTTTCTTTTCTTTTTCAAGGCGTGCGAGGCGTGTTATACTATACAGGCGAGATTTTTGGCGTGGGACTTGTTAACTATACGGCGGAACAACAACGAAATTATACCTGCCGATATTTCTTGCACTATTCGATAGAAAAATAGGGTGTAAAAGACATAACCGATAAATATATAATTAATTTTAATGTTGTCACAACACTGTTGTTCTGATAAAAATTTAAAAAAATAAATTTTAAAAATATTGATTTAAAAAAATGTTTTAAACACACAATAGTATGTTAGTTACCTACTGCATATATTTACATAGTTCATTAAATTTGTTGGTTTCTGTTACGCACAATACACATACATCATGATACATATGCTTACATACACACATATCTACCTTATTATATATGCAGAAGTGCCTATAGATAAACGCTATATTGCAGTCTTGCAGTCTCCGTTGCCGCATGAAGTACGCAATTGAGTATTATGGGCGCAATTATTAAGTTGAATAATGTCCACTCGTGTAAAAAATAATAAAATTATAAGAAATAATAACGATAAACATATTTAACAAAAAATTTCGCGGTCCCATAAAAAATTATTATAATTATTATTATTACCTATTATTGTGTATTATTATTACTTTTATTATGATACCTACAATAGGTACTCTTATTGTTGTATATGATAACGAAAAGTATTCCAACTAATATTGCAGTTTACTATGTGCACTGGCACGAACTGTAATATGATTATTATCGTATATTATATATTATACACTATAACTATACCGAGATTCTTATGTGCGCGATGTGTCCTGTGTGTTAAAAAAAAAAAAAAAAAAAACAATAAAATCGTACTTATTTTGTTTCTTTCGATTTTTAAACGCCTTCGCGTCTACATATTATACTCAAACAGTTGTTATAACGTCTATTCGATATTTTAAAAATAAATGTGTTTTATTTGTTTCGCTCAGCCGCACCTAACATCGTGTAAAATACAACAATCCCGTCTAAAATGTAAATGTTTATAGTTAGTCGTATACACGAGCTGTATATTATATTGCCAATGCGTCCATATTTATAAATGTTTGTATATTATTACGGTAGGTATATTAACAGTCTAAGAAACATATTATTTTAGTTTTTTCTTACTACGTTAAAGACTTTATTACAAGTGTGTATGTGTGTATTGGTGTGAAAATTAAAACACAATTTAAGACTATGGGTTATATTAGGTAGCTTATTTGAAAACTCGTATGCAGTATTTTCGGTTGACAATAAACGACGACTGCTCCAAATAAAAACATCAACATGTTATAAATCGAAAAAATATAAACGACGCGTAATATTATATCTGCACTCTCGTAAAGGTACACATAAAATCGATAGGTAATTAAAAATATTCAGACGTTATATTATGTAGTAGATACCTAGCGGATTCATGGTCTCGGTTCGATGACGATAATAATTATGATTATTATTATACAATACAAAATATAATAACTAATTCGTTATATACCATATGCCTATATATACATAGAGCTGTTGATTGTTCATCTTCATCGTACTGCTGTAGCGTGCATTCTCCGCCACTAACCGCTTACCTACCTATACAGAAACTATAATATAGGTATAACAATTTCGAAACGACATAACATTTTACGCCGTTGTTGTTGTAAAAACATTATAATGGACGATATGTTATGATATTGGAGCAAGTAATATACATATACTGCTATGCCTAAATGAGAATAATAATTGCGGTCTGAACACAAAAATAAAAAAAATCCATCGCGAGCTTGTATGTACCATAATACCATATACATTGCCGTGTGAAATAAACCGCACGTCATGCCACACGCGTGATGTCCCATAATACATTTAAATGACGACATTACAACACGAGATTTAAATTTTATAATTATTATTATATGTAGTAGTGCACCAACAATTCTATTTCTATAGGTAGTTTGCTAACGTTATTTGCAGTAAGACGAGCGTGTAACAAATAACACTGTTTGAATATCTTACAAAGTTATTTGTGATGAATAATAATATGTATAGATATACGATGTTTATTAATTATATCATCTATCGAAATTTATTAAAAATCAATTTGTCAAAAAAACGCGACGAATAATTATTTATGTCACCACATTGAAATCGTGATGGTTATATTATGGTATACGCTCTACAGAATATATTGAGAATAATTAAGACCGTAGAATATTATGTGTATATTAAGACTAGGTCGACGCTCGAACAGCAGTATTATACTAGTTATACAGCCGCATAGGAATGTCGATATATTTAGGTGTATATTTTTTTATATATATAGGGGTCATAGCAGACCTCGGAATGTAACACCAGCAGCCTATAGACAAGATTTTCAGCCCGGATCCAGAATACAATCAATTATTATTAATAATGGATAGACGATATCACAAACCTATTGTTCTGCGAAAGTTTTCCAATTTCTGATGGGGTACAGACATTTTATTCAAGACTGATCATTATAAACGGGATTGTACAGCCTAGTAGCAGACCAATACAGATGATAGTCGCCGCCATAAATCTATACACTTATTAAAATCGTCCAATAATGTGTATATAATATCATGTACAATGACGTGATGGAAGGAAATCACAATTGGTCCTTTTTCACGAGACACTTTCCTTACGATAAGATAGTCGGGTAGTGTATTGACCATCATCATTATGCTGTTTTATATAATAGTATAATACATATCTACATATAGGTACCTCGTATGACTATGTAAAATGTAAGTATACATATTAGACAGGGCACACGCCGTCTACACGTCATGTCAATGATTATATTATAATATATTCGTATAGGTATTGTTATACTAATAACGATCGTACGTGGTACGTAATTTGTAATATATTCCAAATATGTGCGACGCGAATGGACGGGCCAAGTGCATTTTAATTCAATAACAATTAAATATTCAGCTCGCCAGGCCAGCCTACCGAAATCGTTTGACCATCGCCGCGGCGGCATAAATACATATACGCAACGGACAACAGTCGTCTGTGCTGCAGAACGCCGTCAGCCGAACCGGCTTTGTAATAATATGGTCCACCCACTCAACATATATGTAGGTATAACACTAAAATATGATATTACAATGATCCGCCGAAATAAAACGAAAACGTGGCGACACGAAAAATGACGATTGAATAACTTGAAAGTTTATACTGGGTTTCCGTGAAAATAGGGTATAACTAACTCACACATCATATTACTCTGCCACAGCGACCTACACATATTTTTGAATTCTGTTTTGCGGACATGAAACTATTGGATCATCAATAATCTCCCGCGAACGGAATTCTAAAATATTATGTTTATAATATAGGGTATACCTACTGAGTATAATAATTTGAGTAATTGAGTTATATATACGCAGTGAATACTTATACAGTTTTCGCGGACACACGGATTATGTGTATATATAGATTATAGGTGCAAGCGGGGATTTATCGATTTCGTATACCATTATGATCGCGTACGATGGTCACACGATGACGGTGTGTACCGCTAAATATGTTATAAGCAACGGATACATTATTATTTGTTCCCGAACGAACCGGTCCGCGCGATGACGACAGTTTATAGTTTTTCACATTAAGATATGCACATAAATCTCTGTGGTCCGAGGCCACCGTGGTGTGAAGTTATATAATATACCTTTATACTAGGTAGGTATACCTAATTACACGTATGTTAAACTCTGTATCGATTTTTTCTATTTTTCAACAAGAATCTCTGTATGGAAGTCTCATTATAGTAAAACGGTAGAAAACCATCACATAAACCGTACAATTTAAAAATAAATTTGTATAAACATTATCAGTGCAAAAATCAATTGCCATTTATTATTTAAATTTTAATGCACATGGGGCCCGTGCCCTCCCATCGATATAGCTACTATGGTAACATATTGATCAATCGTTATATTTATATATAAATTTGTACTTGATCTAAAAGTATATTAACTGATAAAGTGGCAAGATGTCACGATAAAAAAAATTTGGATAAGTAAGTTGTAGCTGTGTACATTTTTTATTTACGCCCTCTAATAATTCTAAATACGGCCCTAGTATTACCTAATAATAAAGTAAAACGTTTGGCGATTAGCACATAAAATTATTATATTCCTAGTATATTATGTTTTTTACGGACTATTATGAATTAACACCAAATCTTCACTATAGATTTTTGATAAGCGTTGATTGGGTACATTATATTATGATATATTTACATGCTCTTGGGCGGAGGAGTTGTGTGGACCAGAAGTCCATCTCCTTGGGCGCGCCACCGTAGCTGGGTTCCTATATAATATATAATATTATGCCTATATTAGGATACCTAATTACAATAATATAATCTTCTCGTGAAATTACACGGGTGGTATATGCTGCGGGCGGGCACGAGCCGCACAACAGACACACTACGCGTGTTACCTGTATAACCATTTATTTTGCTATGTACATTGGCGTGCACAAGACGGCGTACCTATAATAATATGTAATATAACATTATTGCGATGATGCAAGCCCTTCGTCGAATACAACACCATTTTTCACGGTACTAAACGCTCACCGACAGGCACATGTATCGTAGCGCACACACGTATTATGGACACACACAAATATATATATATATATATACATATAGTTATATGGGCGTATGTATAATAATATTATACATTATTACGCGAATCGCAGACGCGACGCTTATGATATTAATATATATATATATAAATGTGTACGGTATAGGTACTAATGTTATATTATCTGCAGCGGTCTACGCGCATTGTATGTCATTGTATATTACACAGCTTTGTAGGTATCGCTTATTATTATTGTATAGTGGTAACGTTCCATTGCCAAAAGAAACGTCATAAATCCCAATCCCAGCAGCAGTGTTTGCGGTGCGCGCACACTGCAATTTATATATTTTATACACGTCATGTTATTATAAATACTGTTAATCGTATAAACCGGTGTCTGCAAACTGCAGCGGAGCCCTATGCAGGCGCAATATAGGTATTATTTATTATGAACGCGGCGGAGATCCGCCTATATAATATACATATATGTTGGGTGGGGGTGGGGTAGAGTTATGGGTGCATTATACGTGATAATAATACGATATCGGATTTCTTTTGTCAGCCGGACGCAAATGTACAATAATGCGCGTCGATAATGACAAGGGGAAACGATACACAAAAGCCGCCGGATTTGGACGACGACTGCTGCTGGATCGGTGATCGTTCAACTGACGCGCAGCGTAACTCAGAGGATCTTTGCGACGGCGGTGGCTGTTATTTAATAATTATAATAATATGCAACCGCAGTGTGGCAAATATGCATATAACGATGACTAAAACACTCTGACCATGAACTGAAATTGGTTAAATTAAGTTAAATCCATATAAAAAGGTAATTCTTCCATTGAGATTCATTGTACCTCGAGTGTACCTACTTATTGTACCATAGGTTAGATCTTAGATTAGGATGGAATATTGAGGGTTTTGTGATAAAATAGTATCACTCAAAACGGAAAATCATAATGGAGTCGGGGAGATGGTGAGTAAAATTTGATTAAAAATAACTTTGAATTCTTAAAAATTTCAAAAATAAAAAAATGATTAGTATAAAGATCGAAAACACAGATAAATGCCAAAAAATGCCGTTATTCGAATCTATATATTTTGACTTTCGAGTATATAGTCTCTCAAAACGCATTATCGTATCGATATCGAAAAATGTTATCGTCGTGGAAACATAATTGACAATTAGCAATTGATGGTTGAAACAAAAGTTCACTGAAATGATTACAATCGACCTTATGATTTCGTTTCATTATTATATTTAACACGTATGCCTTTGATTGTTTATTATTTCCGAACGTTCGAAACACAGCAAACCCTAAAAACACCATCATACTTTAATATCAGAATCGTTTTCGCTATAATAAAGACCTTCACGAATTATTATAATAACAAAATATACCTACACAATACGGAAGCCTCGGGCTGACAGGATTTCTTGTTTATATATTACCTCTTTTGAGTGACACGTTGTTTAAAATGCCGTAAAATAAACGAATTCGTATTATTCCCATCCTCCGTCGCGCGTATTATAGGTATATCGTAAATTATGTCATAACTATACAGGTACACAACATTCTCGCTGAACAGCATATAGCGATTGCGGAATGCAACAAAAAATTTAATCGCATACGAAAAAAAAAAATCGGATTGATGTGTTTTTGAAATTATTTTAATCATACGAATCGCTTTTTTCCTCTATATGACCGACATACGTTCTTAATTGTTTTAATAATAGATATAATATATTGCACAGAATGTGAACATTTTTGCACAGTGAATAGTGGCTCTATAGTATATAGCAGCGTGTATGAAGTGCTTGGACATAGTTTTCCTCGTGTCTTGCCGGCCCCGATAAGATATATTACATAATGCGTTATTATTATTCATTATAATTTACAGACGGAATATTACACGTACTGTGCACGCCGATCGAAATGAATGCCGATCCTATGTATAATAATACGCATAGGCGTGTATAGTCCGATGTTGCCGCTAGCTACCGCGTTGTTTAAAACGTGTTTATATTATTTTATTATTATTTTGTCGTCGTCGTCGTATATAATCGGCGCGGTCGATGAGATATACGTCGTCTGTTCTTCCGGAAATTCGTCAAAAATCACTCCTGCGCTATAATATCGATCACCTCGCAATAATCAGCGACTATGTTATTACGTGTGTATCTGATACTTGTTGACACCCCCCTCCTCGATTGGCGGACCCCATCACACCACCGTCATAGATAGGTACAGTACAAAGTTGCAAATCGATGTATACGAGCAAGATTTAAGTATAGTACTCCATTTGTTTAATTCTTTTTTTTTAAACGTCCGTCTAATAATGTTTAGAATATCCTTGGAACAGCGGAAATTAGATTGAAGCTATATATATTATAGTAAATATACATATTATTACATTGTATATCAGTGCTATTATATACAGGGTGGACCACGGCCGGCGGCATTTTCTTTTTCAACGAGAGAAAATCAGTGTACTATATGATATATATATATATATATAATATAATATAATATATAGATACCCGATGACTGATACGCTATATAATAATTATAATATATAAGTATATAACTATACTTGATCATGGTGGACTTGCACCCACATCTCACACTATTAGCAACTTTTCGAGTTTTTTTTTCCACCAGCGTTACCAATTTTTGATTTTAGTTCATGGTAATTTGACTATTATTTTACTATTAAACAATCATTAATTATATATATATATATATATTAAAACCCAAGAACCAATTCCCACAAGGTTAGGAGTTCCACTCACCACCACCCTAAAATACACCAATGAGGCAATAGCTCGCATATTTATATACTCGTTATACACCGTAGAGATGCATTTAACCAATATATATATATATAATTATACCTATACAGTATACATACTTAGACGCTCAAGTAGAATATTAATTAATTTAATTATTGCTCATAATATTATAAGACGGGGTTCATTATGCTGTAAATATAAGGAACCTCGGGGCTTGGGGTGATTTTTAAAAAATATATATAACCTGCAAATAATAAGTACCTACACCATATTATATATTATCATGAAATAGCAACGGTTGTTTTACTTAAGTCTTAAATGGTTTTGAAATCAATGAAATAATGAATACGTTATACGTATAGATATATTACTGCAACATGATATTATTTTACATTCTCGTTTTACTAGTTATTATTTAATTATTTAATTCAATCAAGTTAATATACGGGTATAGGTAAAACACAAAATGAACGAAAGTGGCTTAAAATTTAAATAAAATTATGTTTAATAAACGGAACTGGGCAATTTTATTGGTCAATATAAAATGATATCATACATTTTTTTTATATTTTGTAAAACATAACTTTTCTGATAATGTAGTTTGCTTGCAATTTTATTAAATAGACATCAATACGGTTATGATTTCGACGACGATGCTAATAATTATGTTTACGCTTTGAAATTAACCTAATATTAATTATACAATTAATATGAATTATTAATATTTAGTTCTTCGAAAAACTGACGGGTATGTATCGCATTATATGGGAACAAAAAGGGTTTCAGCCATCATACTTCTGGGAAACATTATATGAAACGCGAACGTGCAATTTCGCGTTTTCTTCGTGAATCGAATTTCACAAGCAGTGCCGGCGCGAAAGGTTAGGTTTGGCTTGGAAGCGTTGGTTGGTTTGGCGCCCGGGGACGGGGTTGGGGAGGGGTGGCGGGTTCAGTGCAAGCAGTTCTAGTCCCACATCGATAGGAGATAATATTATACATCGTTATTATTATAATATGACGTACAGTGCGGTGACGATCGTCGCAAACACCGTTCACAATCTGACTAATTGTCATTCGTTGCATACCTAGACGGCATAGTGCACCGACCTCACCTCGTCCGCGACAGTGTCGAGCCTAAAAGATAATGGTACATTATTGTACTATAAATATGCATATAATATCATTTATGCACATGATATACGAAATGTTCCAAATTGTCCGATATAATATCATTACATAGTAAACGTCTGGCTGTTTGTGGTATATTTTACCTTATTTTTTATTACATATTATATTATAAACCTACACGCGCGTTATAGCCTAACGAATTCACTTGCCGCGCGTATACCCGCTGCTTGTACGCATATAAATGTACTATATTATATGTATAATGTATATATAAACGAACTACCTCTGTATATAATATGACTTACATACATCGTTTCATATACATATATATATAGCCTCGGGAATGTATATAAATCGCTACTATTGCTCCCAATCTGAGTACTCGGTCCCCACCATATATATATATAATATAGTAATTTGTCGATTATTTGATAAACGCGTCCGATAACGTCACAATAACACCTGCAGCTGTACATAGGTATATACATATATTTATGTATATAATATACATCGTAGTTTACGAGTATATTATTATTATTATTATGTATAAACCTATATGGTAATAGTCGAGCGCGGCTGGCGAGAGGGTATTTATTTATTTTTTGTGATGAATGGCATTTCGTTTAATTTATACGGTCACAATATAACTTATATAACACACACACACATCACGCCGGTCTGTCGGTCGTCCGGTCGAAGACGCTTATCTCGAACGAGTCTTATTGGAGCGTGCAGCGTTCACATTATTATTATATGATTATTATACATGTGCACATAGCCCGTGCCAAGGATAATAATAATTTATGCGTCGTCGGCCGATAGACACTGAGATCGCGGTGTCGTGAAATAATATGTAGAGATCGTGTCCTATCGAAAATGTTCAACGAGAATCGATTCCGCGCGAATTCCAAAGACGTTATTACGGGCAACACATTGTTACAAAACATATACCTAAATAGATTCCGGACGGGTGGTGAAGATAACTACAGTTGCTGCAGAGAGGCCGAAAAACGCATAACTATTATAATATACGATAATACAAATAACAATAATAATAATAATAATGTATATTTTTTTATAATATTAAATTTTTAATCATACGCTTCGCTGTTTGCCACGCACTTCAGCTCGAGGCGCCGACTGAGTTCATGTATTATAAATAATATTATAACAACGACAAAACTATAATGCAATAGTGCGCGTAGATAACATCTTATGATATGTGTAATATTATGCGTAAGTTATTCCGATGCCCACGAAAACATCTCTATTGTGCGCGAAATAGATTATTGTTAAAATAATATTATTTACACGCGCGAACGGCATAAATATTTTTCGCACACGGTGCATTATAATGATCTTATAAAAAAAATAATATAATAATTTGATTTACGATCGCGACGGGAGTGTAGGTATATACAATGATAATGTCTGGTCGTATATATATATATTATATATACGGAGGAGGTCCTGACGATCTTTTTTGTTCTAAATCCGTATGCGAGTGCAGAAAGAAAATACAAAAAACGTCACCGGCGGCACTTTTGTGTCATATACATGATGAGTGTATACAGCCACACTGTGCAGAAGACGCGTATACGTATAATATAGTATGGCGGATAGGGGTTCAACCATCACTCCATCAACGATTAAAAAAATAACTTTTTTTTTTTAATCGAGTTGGGTTGTGTTTTTTTTTCTTGTGAATTAACCAAACACAAATGTTTTGCGTACGGTTGCGTAAGATTAATAATTTATATGCCTTTAACACTTTGCCAAGATATATTATTATCATTTTATTCCCCCCCCCCCCCGTCACCGTGTAAATAGATGACAATTTGCGAGCGTCCGTTTCGATGGCGCGGCTCACTCGTCGCGCGCGTCTCGTTTATGCGCGTATGCATTATATAGGTACGTGTCTAAATAAATGTACATTGAAAATACTCTTTTCTTCGCACGTCGCGGTCCCCGTCAAAGAATCGCAGCTATACAATGCCGTATTATGATACCTACGACGGTGATGGGTAATACGTGTATAGTATACCGATTAATCGCATAATATTATGGATGTATATACATAGGTACAACGCCACCGCGACACACGAAATTTCAATAATTACACGCACACACGTACGCGCGTAGATATTAGCTGTATATTATATATTATATATACGAGAGATGCGTTATTATTACTTATAATAATAATATATAATGTATAACATGATATCGTGTAATAACTCTCGCGGGCCCGCGTCTGTGTGTATGCCGTCATCGCATTGTCTGTTCGTTAAATTGGCGTGTGTGGGCTGATTTTAATATCATATCTCAGACGGACCGACATTCCATATAATATCGTCACACTGCGGCACAAGTTCTCGCGTGTCGTATATATAAGTTACGCATATATAGGTATATATGTATATACGTATTATGCGAGCTGCAGCGAAAGATTTTACTGAAGTCTGCGCCGCGTAAATTATATATACAGATTAGAGGCGGACAACTTTCGAGTTTTCACAAGACGATACATATATAGGTGTATAATAAACTCGTGTGTGAGTGTGTGTGTGTTTGCGTAGATCTGTCAAAAGTAGTTCAGACGATAGATGTAGATTTTATCTATATATTGTACGGATAACATTAATAATATATTGTGGAAGACTTTAATTCAAGGACTTTAAATTATGGAAATACTGGAATATAGAAAAGAATTTAATTTTTAATGTTAGGTATATTATCAACACATAAAAAAACACAAATGCCCATCATGTTCATTAAGTCAACTATTACATGTACATTATGCTCGCATATCACATTTGTAGGAGGGTATTTCCTTTATGCTATTCCATCATTTTGGTTCTATTGCCTGTTATATATATATAATAAGTCCTATTATATTTTGGTATAGACTGCGAACGAATTTTTTCATAGATCATATTTCATGTAAGTGATGTATGCATTTTTTAATGGCAAAGTTTATTTTTAATTTCATATTCTGATAATTAAAATAGTTTTTCTCTCGAAATGTTGATGATATACTAACTAACAAAGAACATTAAATGTTGCCATTACATGCAAACAGTCTAGCGTACATACGAACATTAAACATTTTAAGCGGAGTAGCTGTAGAGCGGCCGAGAACATTCGCCAATTTTTGCTCACTTGTATTATGTATATATTATAATAGCTTTAAAATTGTAAACGTTTATAAATAATAAACTATAATATAATGGTTCGGTATTTGATTTCATGTATAGGACATTGGTATGATTTTACTGAAATAGGTACTTATTTTGAGAGTATAAAATTTCAGTCTTCAAAGTAAAATGAAATAACATTATATATATATATAATTTATCAAAACTAATATTGCGTATTCAAAAAAATAAAAATGCAGTAGTTCGTGCCTATAGATGCCTGATGCCCACTTAAAAACGTATAAAAACTAAAAACACGACAATTTACTGATAATATAATATAATATACTATACCTATATATATATGCGTTAAAATCAAAAATCTGCATTTTGTCACGACCCCCGGTCGTGCAGCAGTCCGCACGAGAATAATATTATATTATATTATATGGACAGGTTTGATAAAGTAATAACAATTTCTGTCGGAAAAATCTGTTATCCCACTATTAGATCGTTCGATGGCGATGGTTACTCCATCATACAACCGAGACTACTGCGTAGGATCCTACGCCGTGTACGACGTACACAATATATACATACAATAGTATGGTATATGCACTATATAGTAATATACATAATAAATCCGTCCACGCGGCAATTTTATTTAGCACTTTCACTCATATTATTCGCATTATATTATTATGAAGCCATCACAATATTACGCGTATATGTCGTGAACACAAAACGCAGCCGATCGATCTTATCGGTTTTCCATATACGCTCTTTAGACTTTTTTTTCACGATCGTCCGATAGCTGACTTCGCGTACTCACAATGTGTATATTATTACACATACATAGGTACCTACGCTATAAACCGCGGTTGCCATCGCCTTACCCGGTCATAGCGCGTCGTCTATATTATGGTATATTATGTATGTATGTCGGTATTATACCGGGTGCATTCGGAGGATATGACATATTGTTTGAACATGAAAATTTCAACAGAGTAAAATTGTCAAATCCACCAGATTTCTAAAACCCTATATATGATATTATGATTTGTATATTTGTATTTGTATTATATACCTACACATAAAATCGTATCGCACCCGATCTTATAAGCACGCATGACGCATCAATACTTAGTATTATGACTATATATTATATATCATA
Organism: Diuraphis noxia; assembly: GCF_037042655.1. Taxonomy (NCBI): domain Eukaryota; kingdom Metazoa; phylum Arthropoda; class Insecta; order Hemiptera; family Aphididae; genus Diuraphis; species Diuraphis noxia. The sequence continues at coordinate 31,831,601 of NW_028301715.1, read as the reverse complement.
ATAGGTTATTATGTTACAAGCACGCAACGCGACACTAATAATATACATAAACGCGTTTTTATTATTTCATTATTATATTATATAGTGCAAATGTGAATTTCGTATATTATTATATATATAAAATATGGGTCGTATATACACTGCAGTTTTCAGTTTTCACTTGTCTCGTCATTATATACTTATACGTATTACTGTATTAGACGTCGGAAACGATTGTGCGAGTAAAATATCATAATTTTGTCGAAACTATTAAGCTGCAGTATACACATGATTAGGCGTCTGAAAAATGTTTAGTGTTTAAGGTGATAGTCCGTAGACCATAATAGGTACTATATATGTACCTGCTGTATGTATATATATATAGAGCCGTGTATATAGTTGCGGAGATAATGTTGATGTGAAGTGTGATGCAGTTATAATACTTATATTATAAACGAACTTGTACATAATAGAAAATGGTGGGCAACCGCCGACGCGCCCGTTTACGATGCGATTGTATACGTATATGTATATATAATATATTACACAGTAAACGTGATTATTCATCAGCGTCAAGCGTTCGAAAGACTACCGTAAACATTTTTCAAATAAGTACATAATTATCGCATCTGGTCCCGAAGGTTTTCGATCCAGAAAACGCGGATAATGGCGGTTTTTTGTATTTATTATATATTTTATTACAATATTTACGACTCACGCGCGTTTCCTCGTCCGCCTGTGACAAGGTCGGCCAGCCCTTAACATATTATAACACATACGAAATATATATATATAATATATATCATATAATTATAAATATCACACGTATATTGACACCATTATAATTATGGATTTGGACGTGTCAGGGGTACACCTCCTCCAACACGAATATACATTTACCTCCGTTGTACCTATTGCAGTTGTACCGGAAACAGGAAATCAATGAGACCGTTATTTTCTATAAGTCACCGCTAGGGTCCGGGATGTATAACGATACATTCTTTTAGGTTGTTTTTCCCTCGGGACCCTGCATGATGGAGGGAGGTGCCGGAATTACTATTGAAAGCCATGCGGATAAACGAGAAGAATATGATAAATATATCAAATACAAGTTTGAATATAATGTAATAGATGTGTGTTGCGTTTGTAAGTACGGATATTTACATAAGGATACTTGCTGTGGCCCGTGAAAAAAAAAAACAATTCGAACTCATGTTCTATATTATTCTGTATTCGTATACGTATAATACGTAAATATATCTTAATTGTCTGCAGTACTCTACACTATATCTATATACAACTGTAAAAAATATGATTTATAATAAATTGTTATTGTATTGGGATTTTTTAATCCTATATTTGAATAAAATTATCACAATTCACGAGTCAAAGCATCGCGATTAAAAGAAACAAAAGGTTAACTGCAATTATTCATTTCATCTCGTTTAAATACCTATAAGATTTCTTATATTCCTAGTAGTGGATTTTATAGTATTCGATTTACGAAAATATTTCAAGACGAATGATCAACATTTTTGAGGATATAAAATCGTTGCGAAAATTAGCAGTATTTGTGAGTTTGAAAATAGTTACTTTGTTGTATCCTATACCTGTAGGTGCTTGTTTAAACAAGCACCTATATAGTTAAAATTCCATTATTTAACCTTCACGAATTTTATGATACAAAAATGTATGTATGAGGTAACAAATAATTACGGCTTATACAGTCATTCTGGATTTAAGAAGATACAATTGTAACATATTATCTCTCAAGTGGATTACACACTTGAAAACTAAAAATAAATAACTGAATTTTAGTTAAAACTTGACTATAAGGCGATGTTCAACTATTTTTTACGAAACATCATAATATAACATTTAAAATTTGAGATGTTAAGAATAAAAAAACAAATATATTGTAATGAAAATCTTGAGGGTATTTTTTATTATGTAACATTATATCTAAAATGAATTGGTAATAGATTATTAGTTATTACCAATATAGATTACTGTTTCATGCGCAATAAATATTGTTTTTTATAACAAGAAAAATATAATAACATAGTTGAAATATATAGGATATAGGATTTATATGAGGGGTCTTATTATAATCACAACAAAGATTGTTTTGAACACACCCAAACACATTTAAAATTTTAAACAACTATTAAATTTTAATTATTTCATAAAACTGGATTAAAAGAAAAATCTGCTGAAAGTGCGCGTCTCCCGTTTTTGTTGATGTAGTATACTATTTTTTGATAAGCAAAGTGCGAAAGTGAGGAGAAAAAAATAAAGGCGTTGTCGTAAAAATTTCATAAAAATCTACCCAAGTTTAATATAGACATTTCCTTCGGTCTGTAGGAGTAAACCGCCGTTTTCCGCCATTAATTCTATTATTGCGTCAACCGTCGGTTCGGCGATTTTTAATATGATAAACCTTTTAAAAAAAATATAAAAAAACGATGATAAAACCGTCGTTCCACATACATACAGCTTATGCATTTAAAATTTAACCGTTTTAGCAAAGATTTTACGCCCCCTTTCTGATGATTACGATGTACATATAATATTATGGACTATGGTTAATAATATATATAACACAGTGACATGGCGTGATGTAAAAAACGCATTAAATATTCAATAGAATAATGGACACCAAAAATGTGCATCACGATTGCATTAGGATTGTAATCTGTATATTAGAGCATTATGCAGATTTTATACTACAGCAGGTATTCGTGTATTACTATACTATAATACTCTATACTCGGATGACTATTTCATATTTTCAGATTAATAATACAAGTATAAGTAGTAAGTACTTATATATACCGTGTCACATTATATATAACAATGTCGCTTTTTTCAAAGATAATTATATAAATATTTAATTACGTAATGTTAAATTATTTTAATTTTTGAACATTATATTTACATAAAGTATCAAATAAAATTGCACGTAAAAAAAAACTAAATTTGCTATAAAACAACGTAAAATCTTTAACATTCAAGTGAAACTACTTTTGGGTCCCTTTAATGGCTGGCGAATTTCACAGTTTCAAAGATTTTTAAGGATAACTTTTGTATTTATAATATTTATATTTAATTATTATACACTAGCTTGTACTAGGTGGTTGTCTGTTTCCTAACATTTTATATTTGTTCAATAAGCGTAAAGAATTATATGATATAAAAAAAGTAAAATAATTATAATGTTGGCTCAGTGGACGAGTATATTATGTTGAAACTGCACATTAATAAATTATTATTATATAGGTAATACTACGCTACCTATATCAAACCAGGTAATTTTTAATTTAATATTTTTAGTTTGTTTTGTAATCATAATGTATATATTAAGCAAAATAATAATATGTTCGCGTAAGTGGGTACGTGAGGTATATAGTTGTTCCATTAAAAGGAATTTGCTTGCAATTTAATCACCGATAGAATTCATATCCTATAACTGCACCGTATTAAATATAGAATAAACGTACACAGCGGCGACCGTGTTTTTAATTAAAAGTATTTGGTACTGAACCAACGAACCGATGTTTAAAACATTAGGTACCGTTTATAAGACACATCGATCGTCTTAAAACCAACAATACATGCAACATTGTAAGATATATAGGGAATTAATAAAAACTAAAAAATTCATATGATTTATATATTTTAGATTTTAACAATATATTATAGTTACATTATAGAAAGGGACGCAAAATAATAGTATATTATACTGATGCATGGATGGCTGTCAAAAGTAGTGACTAACAATAGTAATATATCTATGAGCGGTTATAATCTGTAAAACACAAATTGCAGATGACACCGGCCTGGTGGTAGATCGCGAATAGACGAGGATAGTACTGCAGTAGGTATAGTGAAGAGTCAACGATGGGTAATATATTACGAGCGAACACATAACATAAATGTATAGGTATATATATAATGTTATAGTGTCCATTATTTATGTGCGTGGTTGTTGGCCATAATACACGTGAAACTAATAACTCTGTAACCGTCGATTTTTGGATACCTATATAGTACTATTATGTACATAATGGAGTGCGATGATGAATCATTATTTTTTGATAAAATAAAATTGAAAATCAAAACTACTCGATCCGCGTACACCTGGTATAGTTCAGAGGAAATAATATATTGAAAATCCATAATTTATCGCAGTTATCAGCTATATACACTAAATTATTTTGCTGTAACCGTTTACGATAGATTGGAAAAAAAGAAGACAGGTGGCTAATTAGTATTTTCAGCAAAACTTCACCATATACTATATAGTTTAAATTTCAAGTAAACGAAATAAAAAATAATAATAATAATACCAATTGGACTTGACAAATTAGTAACACCTAACTACTGATCATGCACCCGAGACACTAAATTTGTGTTATCTATACAATTGCCGTTGATACATATGCCATCACACGGATACAATGTAATTTAGACGGCGTGCTAATTACACATTGTAAATTATGACTTATGAGTAATACTCAACGAATTTACTGCTATTTGCGTATTATATAATTTCGTAAAACCACACACCTATATAATATGTAAGATTCACACCGAAGTGAAAACATTTTTAACAATAATCACGTATATATATTGGTATCATCATATTATAGTACTTAAACTACATCAAAATATTAAAATAGAAATAAAAGCGTATTCAACGGAAAATTATTCGAATTTTAATGTAATGATATAGATATAGGCATAGGTACATATACTCACGTAAACGAGCCATTATAACTTATATCCTATTTGAGACGATGTCACCTTAGTTAAAAAAAAAAAAAACTTTTCAAACACTCGTTTACAAACACGCGGTTGCGGTGGGAATCATATTTCACCCCAACATTTATCCATACAATAAATTCAAACAATGACCTTTATTCTTTCCCCGGTGGAAATATAGTCATTCAGCATGAAATACGGTGTGTAGAACGCGCGGCATAAACATCCTCGTAAAAGCGATTTCACACATAATGAACTGTATGTGCCAACGGATGTGGCAAAGCAATCAAATGCGGATTTTCAATGTCGATATACATGGGTACGCGTGTGTGGGTAGTGGGTACGCTCGGGGCGCAGACTATTTTCCTGAAATTATTAAGTTAGAGATCGCGCATATATATACCTACGAGTTACGAGCCGTCGAAGTCTATTTTAATCGACATGCGACCAAAAAAAAAAAAATGTGTTCATGTCGAATAATTTCTTTTTTAGTAGCAAATTAACAATAATGTTAAATTTTAATGATCACTTAAAACAAAAACACGAAACGCTTTGACGACGTTATAATATTATACTGAATATTAATTCAAAAATAATTTTAGGGCCCAAGTTTTTTTTTTTTATCATTTATGTGTCATTGAATATAACTCCATGACGTCATGTAATTTCAGGAAAGCCAAATTTATTCATTGTAAAAAAATAATAGCTCGTTCGTAAACGCATCAATTAATTTAATGTGCATATAATATGATCTCTGTGGTATTTAAACTATAAGGAACACGTAAGTATAATTTTGTTCAAACAAAAGTGTATGATTACATATAACAACAAATTGAAGGCTACTTTACAGCAATTTTAAGATGGGTAAGTAGTCTGTAAAAATGTGTTACTTAATGAAATATTATTAAAATCACTTACGAATATTCGAGCAGAAAAGATTTTTTTTTTAAACTATGGTTTTTAGATGATCGACCTCCGGAAATTGTTTTATGAAATACTTACTAGTATGTACAATGAAACGTTAGCATAAATAAGAACTATATATTACAATATGGCTGTTTTTTTTTGCATTTAGATATATTATACATGCTAATACGACTATATAGAAATCTATTGTTCAATGAATGTGATCTGAATAAATGTTCGTTATGAATGAAAATGTTGTCGATTCTTTTCTATTATAATTGGGGTTTATTATATACTATAATTTCTTTAGATTTAAAACAATTTTTTATTTAAATCCTAGCTTATATAATTTATAAATACTTATAAATATAATATATTTAAATGAAATATTACAGTATACTGCAGTACGTATAATACGTATAGTAATACAACTGGTTTCTAAAAAAATCTGATGGCTTTAAGCAATTATTTTGGGAACTAAATGTGCTGCGATACACATCATATATACGACATGATACTTCAGTCATATAGTACGTTGTATAAAATCTCGTAAGTACGATTAATAACTTTGAGTTATTTAAAAAAAAAACTATTTTTAATTTATATTTTAATTTTGAATTCAAAACAAAATCATACATTGTAATGAATATATTTATTTTAAACTGTGTCTTTTGTTGAATCGTGAATACTGAATACCTTCTAATACATGTATTAAATTTTCTACGTAAATGTTATTTAAAATAATATAATTATTATGGCCAACAAAAGTGTGAATGCTGTTCATTGTATAACTTCTGTAAATAAATGGCTTTCATTGAAATTACTCAACCAGTACATTTTAATGTACATATATTTTATTAATTTACACAGTGTAAAAATGTGTTGTTATTATTATGATAAAAAATATCTATGCACCTGAACACATGAGTATTGTTTTTCAAAAACAATTTTTACACTATAATATACGTAAGTATGTAGGAAATACGTAGGTTTAAGTTGGAAGCAACGCTAATTAAACTGCACGCAGTGACTAATTATAAATAAAATATATTAAACGTGTCAAGGGGGTGGTAATACATTTACTAACTACCTATTCTGCTTGCTTATACATTTAAAAACAAGTATGTAAAATGTAAAGAACATTTTATTCATAGTAAATAATGATTGAAGCTGATAAAACTATTTATAATTAAATTTTTAAAAGTATCTATCTATCATTAAAATATTTAAACCATATATGAATATCAAATAAAAATAACACCCGTGGAATAAAAGTGTAACTATATTATTGTTTTTGAATTTCAGCAGTTCTTGTAAATTTCTCAAAAATTAAAAATGTTGTCAAATCCATTGTACCATTTATCTACCAGGTTTTAATGAATTCAATGGCTTTTAAAATACATTGGGTGGGCGTTCTCATTAGACCGACAAAATTGTTTCCCACAAAAAATACAACAATAATAACGATTATTAAACTTGAAAAGCGTTGAATATTATGAAAAGATTATAATCACAAGAGTATAATATTCCCGTAAGTAATTTCATCTATTTAAACTAGATAAAAATATAAATTAACCACTTATCGTATTTTATTAAGTATGATAATTTTTACAATTTTATTAATGCTTATATTAAAAGTGAATGTTTCTTATTGTCTGAGAAGTCTTGATGTGTATCTATAATTATGATGTGTTAAATGTATGTATATTATTAAATTGATTTATAGTTACTGATAAATCACTTTATGTTTTGTCATTGTTTTTCGATCAGTTTTGAGTGCAAATCACATTTAAAAGCTTTTTGTTTTCTATAAATTAATTATCTTTCATAAAGTATAAAATTTGATGAATTGAGAAAAATGTAGCAAAACTTTTGATAGCTTATAATGTATATATATTATATTGATTTTTAACGCACAAGTTTATAAGACTTAATAATATGTCTACTAGAATGACTGATGCGATTAGAGAATTTTATGTCTAGGTTTTAGTAATTACTAATTAATAATGTTATTTGATTATTTGTTAGTTTGCTGAAATAAAAATATGGTTTTATACATTATCATCAGTGAAGGTCCATTGTACAATAGAGGATATTGGTATCTAATATTTATCCTTTGAGATCAAACGCCGCAGGAGACGATAAGAATCGTCTTGGTATAGAACTAAATATAAATATATTATATTATATACATTGCAATATTATTACTTATCAAATTCCATCAAAATAGTGTGTTTATAGACTAGTGTTCTCGTGTGAAGATTTTACATTAAAGAACAAATTCTTTATCATAAATGATAATAATTATTACACAATATACCAACTCTTATTATCTTCTAAATGCATAAACGACTGATATTTTTATAATCTATGTTATTAGGTACTTTTAAGAGATTAATGCGAAAACGCGAACGTTCTTCAACTAGAAATTTTACCAATTTTGTTATGCTGTTTTTGAATATAAGAAAAATACCGAATGTCACATAGGTTTAGATATTGTGTTTCTATTAAACAAATAAAATACTAATATCAATGACAGCTATAAAATTAAACAACAGGAAATGATTAATTTTATTGGTATTCGTACCTGAAGTGTTTTATATTTTCCCCCGGTTTGAGTTAATAAATCAATAAGATAAATATATTTCAGAATAAATCGTGGACAAGGTTGACATTGGATATCGGCAGTCAAGATTTTCAGAAAAACTAATTAATTCATCGGAGCATTGCGAATGGTTAGGATATCAAAAAAGAATTCGTTATATTTATTAATACCTCATACATTTTTCATGAAGCTATACACGTGGGTCACTTAAATTTTTTGCCTGAATCTTTTTCCTGATATTAATATTTCATCTATCATTACCACATGAAAGACCAAACGGGTTTTCGTTTTTGTAAAAAGTTCCAGTGATTTATACGACTATATTATGATATATGTAAGTTTTCTTTGATGAGAACAAGGACCGAGAATATTACAAACGAAATAAAAAGAGTATTTCGTACGAGAAAAAGTATATTAATAATACATTTAAATGTTAAGTTTAAACATTATCAAATTTGAAATGTAATTATCTCGAGTCCTTAGAAATATGAAATGTTTTATTCACTTAATTTTATGAGGTTTATTATTATTGGGACTAAACACTTACGAATCAATTGAATTTTTCATGCTCTACGCGCGCGGGTGGATCTGTATCTATACAACTGTAATTGTTTAAAATTTTTAATAGGCTCTTACAAATCATTTTTTTTCCCCAACGCATAATTTGATTTTTCAATAATGTTTTAAAACTTATCTAAAAGGGGAAAATTCGACCTAGAACTCTCGGATTATTTCATTTAAGTAAAAACATTGATAAAAAGCTTGGAAGTTTTCAAAATAAAATCGTTACTTTCGTTTCGTGGAATATATTCAGAAGTCGTTTTTCTAAAAAAACTAGTTTACAAGTTACATTACCGTAACTACGTATACGTGTATGGAAAAATTATACAATATCATTTTTTTTTTTTTTATTATTAGTTATTGACGAATGGTTTAATGATTATTGATTTGACGCGTTGTTGGTCGTCGGTCGGCTATTATAGCAAATGATTATACGGTATACCGCATGGCGCATACCCACATTAATTTTTTTTTTTTTTAACTAAACATAAGGTTTTTACATATACATTATACCTATCTAATCTAATGGCTAATAGTTTAATATATTTTAATATTTAATTGAGTTAATGGAACAATAATTTGTTGCAATTCAACAGGTTTAAAAAATGTGCCATCATCAAAAAATATAAATAATGTCAACTCAAACTGGTATAAAATAATGTTGTAAGTTTATTTATCATTAAACTCGTATTTGTTCGTGTTTGTCGTAAGTCTCATTGACAGCATTTAAAAAAAAAGCTAATCTCGGACAGATGTGTTTATCACACATAAAATTATTCGCACAAGGTTTCAAGAATATTATGATACGCGATGTTTAAAAATACACATCAATATTCATAACCGTTGAAGTTGAATCTTTGCGATATAAATGAATATAATTGCATTCTTTAGTAAAGAGTTATAAGTATCAAATTAGCGTTTAATAGATTTCGAACCCGGTGCGGTTCGGTATATTAAATTTCGTCATTTTAAATGGCAGGCATTCAAATTTAAAAAGAATAAAAATAAATAAATAGTTTAAGAAATCCATCACATTTTTCCCGAAGTTACAAAATCATCCCACACGACGATTTATCATAACCAAAATGTGGAATTGCCGTGACGAAATTTTGGAATATAAGAAACTAAAGTTTACCAGGGATTCGTTTTTATTATTTTCAACACAGCACAAGCAGTCATTCGGTGGTGAAAAATATATATAATTTATGTGTAAATCATTTTGTTTGCTTTATGGGTGTACTTGTACATAAACTATTATATGTACGAAGCTCTTTTTTAAGCATTATTTATTTATTCATTTTTTTTTTTTTGATAATATACTAGTTTGAGTGAAGTAACTAGGAGCGAAATTGGTAAAATTATGAAATATTAATGATTTAACCTCGATTTGCGTATTTCCGTAAATATAAGCATATTAAACATACATAAATTATATTATATAAAAATATAATTCAGATAGACCGGTAGACATGTTTATAATTTGTTTAATATAATGTTATAGTGTTATATGAGTAACGATCTATCAAAAATCCACGGCCTCTCATCGCTAATAATACTGATGAATTTAATATAATTTTACAACGTATTATGCAGATTAGTTAACTGTGTAAGACTACACATACAAAGATGGGTCCGACTAAACCAAGCAAAGTCGGTGATGATGTCATTCAAATCGATGATATAAAAATAAATTCCAAAACGTATGTTCTCCAGACACATGCACAAATCAATCACAACACCGCAGTAAATTTGTCACGATCAGCTGATATGCATCAATGTTATTATTATTATTGCTAGGTACTATATATTATATTTTAATTTACTTTTTCCAAATTTTCATTTTACATAATATTATTACTATTACGCGCCGTAGCCCGTAAGCAATAAGCACACGTATGCATTGGCGCCACCCAAGTCGATATATTTTATTTCGTAATCATCATCGACAATCAGCGCATGTTTGCAGATAAAAAAAAAAATATGTAGGTATCTATGTATAATAGTTAATACTAATATCGTCACTAAGATCGCGTTTATACCGTATACGGTATTACATAACTGCGCGATATTATGATGTATCGTAAAATTATTATAACCGTTATTACAATCAATTTAAAAATATAAGAATAAATATAATAACAGTATAATATTGGTATTATAATATATAGATATCAATTATTTATGGTTTCGAAATCTGTTTCGTCTAATATTAATGAAACTGCAGTTATACGCATATAGTCTGAACACTTGAATTTGTATGAAAAATTGTCAGCACTCGGCCGTAGCGAGTCGCTGGCAAAAATTCTCTAACGAACGATATACATACGTATTATATAGACGGCAGACACTTAATGAGTATCAGTCAAAATGGGTCACTAAAAACATTTTTTTTTTTTTCGTGCTGCCAATTTCGATCTATATACGCGACCAGTCAATAACCCACCAGTTAATTGCCGTCATATTATTATGTGATGACTGATTATATATACATACATCCGTTGTGTATGTGTGTATAAATTACACGCGGAATCCCATTAGAATTTTAATAGGTATCCAAACCAAAATACCGTGAACACACCAAAACAATATAAACCGCCGTGGCGCGTATACGATCGAAAAGCTCCCTCTCCCCCCTCCCACTGTCTATTATTCAGATTATCGCCGTTCTGACCAAGAAAGTTTAGCAATAATAAACTGGACCTTTTTTTTTCCGCTTGTATGCGGCTCCGTCATGAAATCGATCAACTGTCGGAGATAAAATATTGCGCGCACGGTTTTAAACTATAGGCACATCGAGGGTACATACATACGTATTTGTATATATATATATATATATATATATATATATATATATATATATAATATATACATTTAATCCGCGAGTACCTATTCCCATATAACATGTATACAATACGCGTTTTTTAGATATTCGAAATAGTTAAGACGACGTTGGTCACGACCGAGGAATGTATCTGCTTGTATTCGCGACATTATGTAAATAAATACACGTAAACTATAGTCAGGACACGTTCATAATATGTATAATGGTATGTAAGTGTGTGCGTAATGTGTATGTGTATGTGTGACACTTAGCGACTTCATTACGTTATACTTTCATTTCAATAAAAGCGATAAGATAGCGGAAATTTAAATAATATCGCGTTATTTTGTTGTTACGAATTATTTCATCTATACAATTCATGGTGCATTATTCATGCGTTGGCAATAGGTACCTATGCCTAAATTATTTCGAGCATCTATATAGTTCCAACAGTACTTGTATGCCTATTGCAGCTTATAGAACATTACACACGATAATGTAATATATAACTGATTGGATAAAAAAAAAAAAAAAAAACACTAATTAGGGTCCTTCCGTCAATTGATAGCCACTCCGTGTCCTTCGTACTGATGTATGTCAACCGACTTGTAATTCAATCTGGTTATTATACATAATATTTACACATTGAACATTTTATTTCTTTATAAAAAAAAAAAAAAAAATGAAGAAGAAGGTATAGCCGGATACACATTATAGCATCGACTGTCAAACCGAAGAGTAATGACAAAAAGGGTTATCCTTATATACGGGTTAGATGTGTTGAACATCTGTGGCTATAGTTTAAACTATTATACATTATTTTAACCATTTAATTATCGTAACATTAAAATTCCCATGATATTTTTAACAGATGAAACGACTTTCGTTTTTATCCGTGTATACACGTGAATACGGTACGGAATTCAGGTAAAACAATAAGATGGGCGTGTGTATAGAATGAGGTTAAGGGTGCAGAGGGTAAACAAACGAAAGGACAAAAAGGGTTAAGACTGTTGAGAATTACGTGGGTATTTGAAGTGGATATATGATGTGCACTTGTGAAATGCACGTAAAATGGCTTTTAAAATATGGCGACAAAGACGAAGAGTATAATATATTAAAAGTTCTATTAATGAATGACACAAGCACTGCGGGGCTTGAGATTTGCAGACCTGCAATAAGTATTATAACTATAATATGAGTATAGTGTGTGATTAGAAAAGTATATTGGTTTTGATTATACAATAATTATTGTACATCAACATAACGTTTAAGAAGGTAGTTAAAATAATTTAAGTTGTCATAAAAGCAAGACGTGGCTGAAAATATTGTGACACGAAAGTTGCATATCGCGTTAAAATGTAGCTATTCACAATCGTGTATTCGTAAATCTTATGCGGTATTCGAAACTTTATGACACGCTCTGAAAGGCCCCTTTACATATTTTATGGAAATAATTCTATACAGAATACAAGGTAAAAATATATATACATATGAAATCTTCAGCTTCATCATTGCTCTTTTGTTCACATTGTAGTAGTTGGAAAATGTGAATATAAATATGAACAGTTTACTGCTATTTAGTCTGGGTATAAAGTATACGTCATATACCATATACCATAAACGTCCAAACCTCTTGAAAATGCTAATAATTTATTTAACTGTATCTATTATTAATTATTATAATTAATCGGTAAGTTATACAACAACAGTGGCACGTCTGTTTTATTTTTAATCATGGAACCAAAAACAGCTATTTCAATACGTTATATTTCTTAACGACGTGAACGCCCGCCCGGACTAACAAGGATATGTAACACCGACATCGTTTATTGCAAACCATTAACTAAGATATTGATAATTTATTTTATTCTTAAGTTTTCTCTCTGTGGTCACTGGTTGGGAATCCGTAGAAGTGTTTTAGTTATTTAAATAATTGCGGATTTACAAGCCGCCAAATGATATTTTTAATCTTGGCTACAAAGCATGTGTAGGCTGAAGGCCAATTTTAACATTACTCATAAATATTAATCTATACGAGAAGAGAAAACAATATTTATACGTTTCCGTGATTTAATTTTTAGAGAAAAATGGGCAATTTTTCCAGCCAGGTTTTTCAAATCGGTATAACAAATATCAACAATGCATATATATATATATACGTTTAAACTATATACGATGGTGATTATGACGTGTCAAAATTAATCGAATTGGTTTTAAGGCAAACTTACTGGTGCCCTTAAGAAAACATTTGAATGGCGCGAGGAGGTGCCGGAGATAGATTCGAATTCGATTTGGATCCGAGAAAATAATAAAGAAAAAAAAGACAATATTCCGTAGGTACCACTACATATAGAAAGTTACTTTTATTGGCCATCCAATGGCGCTTCAGGGTACCTACGTCATACAAAAGTTATTAGATTTTCGTGTATACACACGAACACACATACAGAGAGCGTCACACAAATAACGCAATTATAACTTGGGCCACCCATACTGCTTTGGTCGCTATAGGTATTATGAGTAAATTTGAAATAATCAAAATTAATTATTATATTAACCAGCCTTTGTGTCACATAGGTTCATCATAAATTTAATGCATTAAAATTACATGAACACTAAAAACTATATTTATTTATAAATAAAATCTACCTATAATATATATAGGTATATGTTACGTAGAGTAAATAGATTACGTTCAATATTATATATTGAATACTTTTAGCTAGCCAACTTTTAACAGTTTTAATAAAATTGTTATCATAGCGATTACAAAGTAATATATTTCATTGAAAATGTCAACAATATAATTCTGATGTATAATTATTATGATGTTTAATATATGGTATAACTTAAGAAAAATGATTTTAACAAGTTTGGCTAGTCGTTCACTATCGTTGATAAGTATAGAACTCTCAATAAATCTCAACAATAATCACCTAAATAAATGTTGATCGTGATGCCAAAAAAATAAATAAACGCCGCAAAACCGCGTGCCTATTGTGTAATGTATACTTTTAAATGTTATACTAAAAGTACCTGAATAGTAAAGTTGTACGTAGAAATTTTGTCTAATATTTGAATTGGGTACTTATTGTAGGCTTGATAAGATCATTATTATTTTAAGCTGTTTAATTGTTTACTTTTATAATAGTTTAATAAAATAAAATCTATAAGTATGGGTCGATAATATTAAAAATTAAAATAACTTAATACCAGAACTTAAACTATAATGTGATATAACTAAGCTACAGTATTATTATATATTACAGGTATAAAATTGTATTTAAACTTCTATTAAAACAGGTAATAATATATAAGTAAGAATAAAAATATATCTTAGGTAATTGTGAAGTTTACTAAAAAATGAAAATTTAACCATGAAAGTTAATTAATAACCGATATTTCAAGAATACCAAGTAAAAATCATAAAGTAAAAAAGAACAAACATTATACGATTTATGGTTCGCAATATGCGTCCATTGAATGTTTGAATCGACAGCTGCATCAAACTATTTTTGCACAAAAACAAACGTGCTGGTACATGATGATATGATATTATGAAATAGAAAATTATTAGAATCATTTGTCCCGGTCTTACCTGGTAACTGTTGGGCCGACTCTACGTGCAGAACGAGGCACAAGGCTAAGGCAATAATCGACAGAAATCCAGTTTTGTGGAACATCATTGCTCTTAAAATTTTATTTAAGCTGTTTTTTTTTTTTGTTTACATTAATGCCGTCCGAATCGAGTAAAAAAAAAAAAAAATAATAATAATAATAATAATATAATATATAAATCTGTCGATTAAAAAACTACATGCCGGACGATTTATTCATTCAACAACAATTCGACTGCGAGACAACTATGATTATAACATTACTATAATAATATTATAATATACGTATATGATAACACGAACGCACGTGCCAGACCACTATTTGTACAGCGAGAGCGCGTGGACTCGTGTCGGCCGGTACGAGTGCGTATGATCGCTATGTAGTACGTACCTAACGTCCTAACGGCCGTGTTTTCCCTCGCGTAGCATACGTCGGGATGTCGGTTTCGATCGGCCGCGGTCGGAATCGCGAACGTTACGAGCGGTTACCAGTTCAGTAATAACAATAATAATAATAATAACAATAATAATTGTACAGTTTTATAATAAAACCACAACCCTTTTTTGTTGGTGTTTTAAACGCCGAAAACCGCCCAACACTGTAGACATCATATCAGGTACATCCATAACCATAATGATATGTAGGTAAACCAATTTAATTGGGGAAAATTGTTTTTAAACGTTTGTGATGGTTACCTAACTACGAACCAATAATAAAATGCAGTAGACGGTGTTATTGATATTATGATAAAAAATATTATATGAGGTATGAAAAAAAAATAATAATGAAAATTGGGAGTGTACACATGCAAAATTTTATGACATTGTGTATTGCTAACGATATATAAAAAATTCCTTTTATTAATATGAAGTCAAATATAATAAAATGTATATATATATATATTTATTTATGAATTTAAATTAACTACACATATCGTTTGGAATTATTGGCTGAAAAAGAAACTCAGTAAAATGTATATGATTATATTGCAAATGGATTTTATTATTGATTAAAAATAATTTATGCAAAATTGTTTCTTTGCGACTGACTACACGCAAGAATTATGTCCCTTGTTTGCGAAATAATTCTTATTTTTTTTTAGCATATTAAAAAAAATCACTGGATAATATCGCATTTTATTAGTCTTAGTATTATAACAATAAATTCTAAGTTTATTCACTCTTATGTCTCTTGTTTAAGATATGTGTACATAAATATAAATAATATATGTTTGATGATAAATGATGACTAATAACGGGATGGTGGCATATCATTACTTTTCTTTTAAATTGTGGTTTGTTATTATTAAAAAAAAAATCCAATACCTAGCTAAATTACAGAATATAGACAGTCAAATACCTAATGTAATATTTAAAAGTTAAAATTTAACATAGTAATATAATGTATAAGCTAAAAAAAATACAGTATAAATATTGTCATATATATCATTTTATTAACGTATTAGAAATAATATGTGTATAATGTACGTGGAAATATATGGTCAGTGGATATTTTAACGTATGTTGTATTTTTAGTTGTATTTTGCTGTTATTATGATTTATGCATCGGAACAATATTATGTGTTGCTATATTTTATGAAGGTATAACATTTGGAAATAAAACGATTAAAATATATGTAGGTACTTAACATTTAACCAAAATTTTCAATTTTAATGCATTCCCATTTTTATGATTAAATTATATATTTATTAACGATTGTGCATGAGATGGAGTTTAAGTTCGAAAAAAATCAGATATTTTATAGCACTAGTGAAACTATACTTATAGCGTTAGTGCTTAACCATATTTAGCGACCAGTCGGTAGTCACCACATATTATAGTGACATTACGTTACGATAGACATGAAATATTGCAACTGTTACGATTTGTGTATTGTCTTAATTTTAATTCGTTTATGAATTAATCATATAACATTATAATAAATACGGGGACATAGATGTGATGTCATCGAGATAACCGCTGCGCAACAGTACTAGTCACACAGTATATAAAAAGTATTTGGATAGTAACTAATAAAGGTAATATAGTTTTGACTTTACCGTGGGCGCAGTTTCGTACCGATGTCATGATACTATCGTGACTTTGCAATAATAATATTATACACTACATTTTAACATTATTTGAATAGACGTACAAACACGATGAATGAATTTCTGAATACAATCGACGTGCAGTGTACCTATATTATAATGTGCATGCACCACCGAAAATGTACGTGGAAAGTCTATGGTAATGTCGCGCCTTATACATTTTAATCGAGAAAACCCGATTGTTTGTTTTTTTTGTACGTATATAATATTATCACCGTTTTGAGGGTAATGAATTATTTAGTTAACGTTTGTACGCTGCAAATCAACATGTATTGACAAATTTCACAATATTGCTTTGAGTATGGACATAGTTGATAGAAGACGCATTTCAAAGATTTTATCAGACATGTTGTCTATGCTATTATAATATATTGATGAGATTTTATTAAATTTAAAAATTATTTATAGGTTCAACTCATTTGAATGCGTCAGGAGCGTTTCTCGAGGACTAAATCACACACACTTCCTCCTCTTCTCCTCTTTTTCTCTTCCTTCTAAAGTATGATTTTTTATCTTGGAATATAAATTTATGATGTATATTGTATACTGCGACCATCTTTTTCTAGTTATCTACTACATTGATGTGCGGTTCAATCAAGTATTTTTTTTTAAATGTGCCTTTTTTCAAATTATGAGCATTACAGTTTATTTATTGAGCGTGGATAAATCGTTTAAAATTAAATGTTTATAAATATCAAATAAATTTATATTTTATAACTACAAATGCAATGAATGTACTAAATTAAGACCTTTGACGTAATTTATTATTTATGGCAGCGAATAAAAAGAAACTTTAATGCCTATTTAAATTATGCGGTTTTACTGAAATAATTGAAATGTAAAATATTGTTTTTTTTTTTATAAGTTTAAAAACAAAAGTATATATATATTTTTTAACGAAAACTAATTACAAATTATTTATTCATTTGGAGTTGTAGTTGTACATCTATATGCAGTTTATGCATGGATATAATCGGATGGCTCTATATAGTAATAACATTAAAAATAAAAATGTATTCGTGGGTAGTTCCGTCCATAAAACTAAGAGATCCTTTTGACTTATTCATCGTCTACTAATAACTAATTAATAATAATTATCATATGCCCTACAATTTCATTATATTATTTTATCAAAGTACATTATATATAATATAGTTAATCAACGGCAACCCATATCAGGTATAGCCAGGTTAGTACTATACTACTATAGTATAGTTATATTACTTATAACATACTGTTTTTCGCAATAGTTAAAAAAAAATAGTTTTAATTTTATTAGAAAACACTGTATGCAAAATACTATTACTACCTAAAAAAAGAACATACTTATTATAGTGAATAATTTCATTTGATTTTTTTGCGGTTTGAGGAAATTATGAGAAATTGTTATTCATCTGTTTACCTCTGTAATAATTTCATTGATACATAAGAATACATCATCCATAAACGCACGAAATAAATTCGTGAAATTGTGGAGGTTTAAGAATTATAAAAATATTCATACAAAATCATTCAATGATACCTCATTATAATACTATCTTTCAATAAATTTAAATTGAAAACATATCACATAATACCTATTGTTGTTTTGAATTTCAACGCCAAAGACAAAATATTATATTTAGTAATATACTGCGGTGTAAAATACCGATCATATTTCAACTCTAAGATTAGGGTTAATCACGTACAAAACGTACGGTCGTCGTTTAATCACGTACTTGCATGCAATGTGTCCCCCCCCCACTTGCAAGCCGCTCACAAACAAGGAGACTGCATTTATAGAGCACATCATAGCTAACTGTTTGTAAACATTTTATTTCGAGATAAATCACTGCACTACCGGTCGGACGAAGGTTTATGGCATGGCGCGATGGTGAAGACGATGACGAGTCGAGGGATCATAGAAGTTTCATCTCATATATTACGCCCACACGCGCGGACTGACTTTTGCCTGAGAATTTGGCTTCACGTCAATTCCAGGATGCACATTACAAGACGTATAATATACATCGAAAGCGAATAAGAAACATCGATTCGATACATAATTTTAGCGTGTAATAGCTTCCGGCTACCTTGGCTGAGAAACTTATTGTGTGCGCGTATATATTATAAGATTATTTTAATATTTATAATCACTGAAATTATACTGCCGAAGGGTGCGAATATTCGTCCAATAATATCCGTGTATACCTAGGTACCACCTTCGAGTGGGAACGCGAGGGATTAATTAATATTATTATTATGTTTAGGTACAAACCATTTACCATAAACTGTTGTATTTATTAACATTATAACATATTTTATTGCAACACCTATCGTAATAATATTGTAATCCCCTAGAGTCGTAAAATCGGTATTATTCAATAATGCCTTCTGCTATGCCTACCACTGCAGGTCAGCCGAAACCCCCAAAGATGTAAGTACCTCGTTAAAGCGTTTATTTTTGTTTTGAAATTGGATCACATCCGTAAAAACGAATTATCAAATTTAACGATTGAATCTGCAGCATCAAGCAAAAATTTGTAAGCTTTTCTCAAATATTGGAAACTATTATATCCGGTCACGCGTTAAATTCATTATATTAAATATTTAAGTTCAAACATTGTGTTTTTTAGAATGTATATGTGGTACCTAATAGTTAGCTATAGCAAATTTTTCGACATTTCCAAATAGATTTGAAGAATGAAGATTTATATAAAAACTGCAGTTTAAAAACATATCGCGCTGTGGATATGATATAAGAAAATTAATTTATGAATCCAGCAAAATGATTTTGTTGAATTAAAAACCGATAGAACACATGTAATGTTATAATATCGCTGTCTAGTCTAATTTATTGAGCTCATAAAAAAAAATGTAGTGGTTGACTTGTATGTATGTTATATCTTTATAGTCTGAACATAATTTGTTTTATGTTTATCATCATTCTGTATGTAAAAAATTTGTGGGTAAAGTTTATTTTATTTTGAGTTGACGGTCGACTTTCTGTCATTTAATTTTATATTGGCAAAAAGCGTTTTAAAATAAATAAACAATAACAGTACGGCGAAAATGGCAACACAAAGTAAATTTTCTACATTACTGTCAAAAACATTATTTTATTTTGTACGTATAATACAAGACGTGATTGATTGTAAAATTCAAAATAAAATATTTGAAAACAACAGAAAATATCACATGCTATAAACATATGAAATCTAAAACCTGAAAATGATTTCGTTTTTCCATCAAATCACCCACTCGTATTTCGTCAAAGTCCGAATGACCATGTATGTTATTATATAATAATTTTAAATATAGAACGATTCGGTCAGAAAATTGGCCAGCACATAGTGTTATCACTCAGCCTCCGCAGGACACGCTGCTAGCGCGTAAATGTAATATTTTTCCAACCTAAATATCATTCAACATACATATCAATTTTGGTAACATTTATAAAACATTACAATTTCTTTAGATTGATGACGAAGCATTTTTTATTTGATGTTTTTGAATTTTGTGGGCGTACAAAAAAAAATGATTAAATTTATTTTTAAATAACTGCAAGGAAACAAAATGGTCATAATATGTGACCTAATGCATATGATAATAATTATGTTTTAAAAACTATTACCTATATTATATCATACATAGGTTAGGTTAGGTACATTAATTTAATGTCGTCGCATTAATCTTATAGTCAATACCTACGCACAGATGAGACAGGTGTTATACCTAAGTTAAAAATTGATTTAATGAAATTAAAATTAAATTAATCCTTTTGCATACCATTGCATATTTAATAAGAAAGTATAGGAAATATTTCAATAACTTGCACGAAGTATCTACCTATAAACACAATATTCGATCGTTGATTTTAGTTGAATAAAATCTATCTAACCGTCGTGTATTAAACTTAGTAAGTTTAGATCATTTGGTCTACAAAAAAAGAATGTATTTTCAGAATGAAACAAACAATCATCAGCGATAAGTCGGCTAAGAATCTAAAGTTTATATTTTTTTTATGAGACAGTTTAATTTCAATGAATGTTTTATGTTTTTTTTATTTTGTAACGCATTTTCAAGGATTTTTTCGAATATTAATAATAATATCTAAAGTGTAAAACGTTCATGATGATGTCATGGTTTATTTTATTACAAGCAATCAGTGTATTTGCTATACATATTTATTCTATTATTAGGGTTTTCTTCTTAGATATTTTACGTGTTAAAATAAATAATATATTTTATGATTTTTATTTTTAATGAGTTATGATGAATGTATTACGAACGTTTATAATTTTCGAACACACCCAATGGCTTTTGTTGCCGCTGGTTCCTCTTAAAAAAAAAATTTCGAATAATAGATATTTAATTCGTTGACATAAATCATTAAAATTCACATCATGTATTATATTGGCTTACAAATTATATCAAAGAACAACGTTACTTAAAACTATCATTTTAAAATTGGTAATGAGAACAATCTATCATCTGGCATACTATATACGAGGTAATTTAGGCCAATTAAATAGAAATTTATATTTTCAATAAAAAGAAACTCATCTACGATCAAACTTTTGTCCATTGTCACGTATTATTTTATAGGATGTTTAATTGTTATTTATTAACATTTTACGAATAATTAAGAACTCTCGTTGATAAGTTTGCATTTATTAAGTTGCAATCAATGTAAATTGTTAGATTAAAATTAATGTTCAGAATTTAAATACAATAATGTAAATTAGGAATTGGTTTTTGCTAGTGTTAGAAATATTTTGTATGATATATAAGTAGGTACCTACATATAATACATTAAAATCATCATGTTCAAATTATATTTTCTGACTAATGATATATTAAATATATACCTACCTAATCGTATTACATATTTTATAGTATTGTGTTACACATTTATCAAAGTTATGTCTATGGATAAAAATTGAAAATAATTTGTTAATGTGGGTACATTAGACAGTACAGTTATCTATGTTTGGATGTCTCTATATAGTTAAGTTTAATTTGAAAATGTATCACTGATTCTACTTGATTTATCTATGTTACAATATACACTTGAACACGATTGATAATATAGTATATAGTATTATGTTAATACTATATAATTTCTAATATTATAAACATGTGTAATTTTCCCATTTATATTATATATTTCTCAAAATAAAATAATAAAATTCATTAAGTCACTATACGCTTGCCAAAATGTTTTGTTTTTTTTACAAAATCTGAAATATTTCATGAAACGATTGCTTGCCAGTTGTCAAAAACGAAAAGAAATCTGGCCATCTAACCGCGACATAAAAATTTGCGATTTTTACATTAGCATTTATGAGTGTATATTTGAGGAATTTGCAATGCAAAATAAAAATATATTTTTAGGTAGTTTGAATATCGGCGCAAATAAATTATATTAGTTATACAACATTGTTCTTTCAATTGCACATGCATTGTTTGTTACTCTCTGTTTATTTTGAACATGGAAAATAATTCTAAACAATTTATTCAAATAAGCGTCGTATTTACATATATATACATAGGTATTAGGTATAAAATATAATATATAATATATGTAGTCCCACCAATATATTGAAATTCGGCTGTATACTAAAAACTAGGAGCATTGGACTTGCAAGGACAACTAACAATTGTTCATTGACAAATAATAAACCTAGTCTGAGAATCTTGTTCTCATATGCGTACAGAGAGTAGGTATTTGTAGTCAATGGAAAGTCCGTACGAATTTACGTGTTTAAAATTAAAAATTATTTTACTCATTTATTTCGAGAGGTGTTGTACACCCAGCACTTTTTTTAAAACTATTTTTTAGTCACAGTTTATTCATGATAATTTTTTTTACATCCAATTATCCATATGAAATACGTTTAAGTATGTATTGCGTATACGTATATATATATATACTACATAATATATGTTGTACATAATTATGATTTGGGTTTACGTGTCGTGAAGTATTCTGAAAAAGTCTTTGAAATACAGGCGATATTTTAAGTAATAATATAATATACCAACTAAATCAGAAATTATGTTTATGATATGAAAAACCTTTAAAATCAATTTATTCTTTTATTGAACTGTGTTAAGTATGGTATATTGTGATTATGGATAAAACATATTATGAATTTATTGAATAAATAAAGTACTATACTTAAATGTAATATTTAATTGAATATTTAAATGTATAAATATTGATTTAAAAAAGTAAATACATGTATACGCGTATATAGGTCATAACATAACTTAAGACTTATGAGTACTTAATTGACATTATTACCTACTTGTAACTCGAATATGACAGGGTATAATTTTAAGATTGAACACATTTTTGTGTTTAACTTTAAATATACATAGGTAATTTCCAATCACGTCTAGTATTGCTTTATACCGGTCAGCTATAAATATTTTTCGATTTTTGTGTTACAAAAAAATCTGCAGCTTTAACGTAATGATTACGAAATAAAAGATTACCTCATATAAAACTATGGAATAAAATTTTCATTAATTTTCCATGTCAAGTTAAATTTTAAATAAAACTATATTTACGAAATTAACCATCACACGGCTCTTTGTAGGTGCCTACCAGCCTACCTACAATGCCGTTTCATTGATTGGCCATTCATTACTGCATATAAATGGTTATTATTTATATTATAGTATGAGTGAACACTGCAATGTACCTATCGTGTACACATACAATGAACGCCTACGATAATAATATAACATCGACTCATTCTTTGAGTAAATGTGCTAATAATTTAATAACACGTATTTTTGTGAACCATAACGTGCGTGCGTGTGTCTCTCTCTTTTTGTAGACAGGTATATGCGTAAACTGTGAACGTCTATTAGATAAGAAAACATTGGTTGCGGGCGGAAAACGTTGGCGTTCATGACATCACGAAATTAAATAATAACTTTGGAGTTGCTATTAAAATGAACATGGCATAAACCTACTTAAATTATACATGTATAATCAATGTGTACTCGTATCCGAGTCTGCACGCGTGTGAGTGTGTGGTGTGTAAGACATGCACCTATACGATACCATACGGGTATTATTATACGTATATAATATTTTCCGCCGGTGGCTACCTGTCTACAAGGAAAGAACCGGCTGGCACCATCGGCCAAATAAAAAGTAAATAGTCTATTATTATAGCGCTGTAGCACAAGAAAGAAGATCTATGAAATAATAATGGTAATTACACACAGTGGACGCGATCAATCTCACCAGCTGTTTTTTAAATAATTCTGAAGAGAACGACGGAGCTATTTTCATAATTTATTTTCGTTTTTTTTTAAATTTACTTCATCTTATAAAGTGATTCATGTAGTGGGTAATAATGTGAATTTATACTAATTTAGATTGGATTCATAAAATTAATAGATGAGGTCGTTGAGATTCAGAGAAACGTCATTGAACATTTTGAATATTTAAGTATCAGTGAACAGTGGCGGCTCGAAGGGAGTATATTTGAATCATGTGATTCACAAAAATATTAATTGGTGGGTGGGTGGGTGAGTCTTATGGTTGAAAAAGGTAGACTGAACCATTTTTGCAGGTTGGCAATTTAAATATTAAATTATAAATAATAAATATAATATATAGCCGTAATGTATACTCAGCAGATAATGTACAGTAATAACTAATAACTAATAACTATATTTTAGGTTGGGTGGTGTAAAAATATTAAACGTGATTCGAGGGAAAAAAAGTTCAAGCCACCACTGGCAATGTATAGATATAACGGTGTTGTATAAAATGTTTGAAAATAACATACAACAGTATAGTTACTTGGATTAAAATTCGTAATTAAAAAATCATTCAGATAACATTGTATAAATTAATAAATATTTTTAAGTTCTGATTTAATGGCCGCATTCTCTTGGTTATAACTTTTAATGTAATTCAAATAGAGTGTTCTCAGTTGTGTGAATTAGTGTATCGTTTTGAAGAGTTGGAGTAATGTTACTCGAATATAAGCTAATAAATATTTGCATAAATTTCTTGTAGTGGTATACAATTAAAATTTACCATACAAATAACCTCGTAAACACAGGTACCGATGTTTAAAAATCGAATTCAAATAGTATAGGTGTACCTATACGATAGAGGATTATGCTTTAATCTTAATACAACCAATCGGCAATCATATTCTTCAGTTAAATTGTAATTTGTAATTATGACTAAGTTGTTTATACATATGATCATATAGACATATAGTTTGGGGATGTAATACTAAGTGATTAAATGGAATATAAACTTAATCTAACGACAAATACTTGACAATATTTCGATTGGGTACTTCCAATTCCATAAAACATTGTTTGGTCTATACTCTTACATTTTATAGATAATTCAACAACCTTGTAACATTATGTAGCTTTATAAACTTATAAATATTTAAAATGTACTGGGTGCAGCAAACCCTGTTGTTAAACTGGTGTAGGATATTTAAATACATTCTAACTATTATTTAAATAATATTCATTTTACACACACACATTTATAATATAAATATACCTACTAAGTATAATAATATTATGTATTATGTATCTAACGATGTTTTTTAGTTCCGCGTTATTTTATATCTTGCACATTGTAAAAAAACATAATCGAATGTTTTTGAACATCTAAACGTTAATAAAAAATTATTCGTTAACCAATTGGTCAACTACTCATTTATCAACTTGTCTTTATATGCAAAATTAGATTGACTTGAAAATCGTTAGAATAAAATATAATAATCATCTGTTGCTGATAATACAGCGCATCGAATATTATTATGTTTTTTATCCAAAACTTCATACCTGATATTATGTAAAACTAATAACTGAAAAACAAGTATTAAATAGATGAAATAAAAAATAATCTTACTGTTAGTTGGTGGACAGCTTAGCTCGTCGGTTCGATCCAAGCAATCATTGAGACCATTGCATTTTTTTGAGTTTGGGATACATGTAAGACCGTCACATTGGAATTCATCAACCCCGCACACTGAAACACAAAGCAAATCTATTATTTTATGCAATTTTGATTAAATATACAAAAGATATCGACAAAATAGATTTGCTGATTGGTATTTGACATATAAAATGATGTCTTTATAATTAAATCAATTTTAGTAATTATAATATTTTTGTTTTAATGTTCTAATCAACAAGTGAATGTAAAAGATCAAATGAGTTATATCTTATAATAAATATATAGATTGTTATTTATTTCCAACACCAAAAAAACACAATATCTTCATTAAAATAAAATAAATGATTATAAACGGTATTTACATGGATAATTTGTAAATTTGATTTTCTAATTACTTATAAGAATTATCCCATTTTGTCGAGATGTTAAGAGCGACTATAGATAAATTTTATCTAGTAAAATGGTATACCAAACAAGTTAAGTTTTTTTTCCAATGATGATTAAAAATAAACTGAAACTTTTAAAATAAATACAAATTCAATCATACTATACAAATTATTGTAGAAATTAAAAAAGATTTTATATATAAAATAAATAATTGGAGTTAAGCATTTAAATATACTTATTATATAGATAAAAATATAGGAAATGTTTTAATTTAAACAATGAAGGTAGTTTTTTTCCTCATTAACAAAGAGGTATTTTAAATTTATAAATCAGTGATGAAAAATACTCGTCAATATGTCAAAATATATGAGTAATGTTTATTATTCAATTTACTTATATAACTCAATGGTAGAAATTATTGAAATTATATTGTTTATAACTAATAAATATAACATTAATTTAACAATATTAAAACAATAAATTAAATATTTATATCTTAGGGTCATTTTTCCTCAATAGAATGAGATACACGACGTTAAGTAATATATTAATAAACTTGTATACATTTTATTATGAAGATACTTTTGTGTTTTATTTCAAACCGGATATTTCTTTATGCAATCTAACACATAGCATGGTACTAACTATTTAATAATATACGAATATGTTTCAAATTATAACGGTCATAAAAATAATTTATTCTACAATAGATATGATACGGTCTTAAAAATACACTTTACCGTTGGGTGAATTACCATAGGTATACGTATAGAGGTAGTTTACAAGATAGATTCACTATAACGTATAACGCATTCTCTTATAGGTTTATATAATTGATCCGTTGATTAATCATTGTGATTTAGTATCCTGTAGTTGGTATTATATCAAACCCTTTAATCAAATTTACTGGGTCTTGTGGAAAGTGGTTTTACAACAGAAATCCTCAGATCACGTGAATCAATAGACCATGAACTGATTTATTGACATCACTTGATGTCTGACCTTTTTTGCATGCACTTTCGTATTTATTCATATACACATTGTAACCAGTCCTCATTATCCGGTACATAATGAATGATAGGTAAATAAAGTAATACAATTTGTTTAGAACGAACAAGATAATAATGTGCAGGTATATAGTTATATGATACAATCTTAGATTACAAGACGCTTATTAAAATTATAGTCCATGTAATAATAATAATAATATAAATTCCCATTAGTTTTTAGTTCACCAAATCTAATTAATTAATTTGAAAATGATATGTTAGTATCTACTCAAATAAATTTAAACTAGGGTTTTTTATATTTATATATTATGCAAGTATTTTTTTTTTTTACATATTTTATAACTGTTGATATACGACAAGGTATAAATTGCAAACCTGCTGCAGTGTTTGATCAAATTTCTCGTTAGGAATAACAATATAAATATTTGCCATTTTATTTGATAATTTTTTTAATATAGCTATTTTCATTAATTATCATCTTTGGCAGTGTATTATCTTGCGTTTAGGTAAAATAAATTAAATCAAAATACCTTGTGGAAATATTACGACCGACTTACGTGAAATGTTGGCAATACGCCTAAATCCATTAATGGAAGAGCACTCTAGAAATTTCCGCCTTGAGAACATTGTAATTAAATTTTGAGTTCGATTTGTTGTTTAAAATTCATGGGTTATGTTTACATATTAAATTATAAATTATAAATTTTCATACTTAAAAAAAAACGATATTACTTGGTAGTTATCTGCGATTTAAATGTCGAGCACCAAATTTATTATAATTATAAGTACCAGATTTGACGAAAATACACGAGTGGGACGCAGATAGTTGACAGCGGATTAGCGTTACAGTGTGTCAATGTTATACGTTGATGTTGGTGAGTGTTGAACAATTGAGAGCATTTTGTTTATTTTTGCACGAACACGAGTTTTCTACATTAAAATGGTTTCAATTCTATTTCTAAGACAATCGTATTATTTAATATTATTATTTAAATACATTATTTTGTATTTATTTTGACCCATTATCGTATAATAGCGTAGGTATATATAATGCAACTAGAACAGGTATAAATACACAATAATTTAAACAAACAGTAATCGTGAACGAACTTTTTAAAAAGTTTTTGATAAATTAAACTAGTAATAACTGTAAAAACAAATTATTATGTTATGTATTTTTAATGGATAGATAAAATAAAAAACCGAGTCACTCTGTTCTGCTGTATAACTTTCAACTTTCAAGTTAATTAATTATTATACAGAGTACCTAGTGTTTTTACTGTATAAGTCATTGCAATCGATGTTTTGAATCTGAATACTATTACTAATACTAATAATATCATTAATATCGCATACGAACAAAAACGATTCCGAGCGAAAAAAATGGATACGAATCAGCATAAAATTATTATATATTTCTAAAGATATCTGTAGTTAAAATATATAACATTTATATCATTATTATTAATTAATAGTTATTAGTATATTTTGAGTTTAGTAGATCGAATATAACTATTATAAATAAATACCTCAGTACCTTATAACAGTGTGAAATGTGAATAATGTAAATAGGTCGATGTGCTAAATAACTTTAAATGTATATAAATAAACTTGAAAAATCCATTACCTATTTATGGAAAATAATAATAAAAGGTTTCAAATCTATACGAGTAATATATTTTTTGAATATAGAAAAATGACGAATTAGATCTTTTTGAAAACTACAGATGTTGTGTATACAAAATATATATTCCTGTTTTCGTGTTAATTTTTCCCAATTTTTAAGAAATAAGTAGTATATTTAATCCTCAGCCCCACTTCGGTCAATTATCAACTAGATCACATCTACTACCAGAAATCATTTTCAAAACAGAGAAGATTGAAGAAGTTTTATTCTGCTTAAAAAATGTCACAATATCACATCATTATCATATAAATTATAAATGTAAAATCAATATATTCAACTATTCCTCACTACACTCAGAACCAAACACACATTTTTGATAAAGGACCTAAGATTGTATTCACTACTAAAAAAATAAAATCATACAATTTCTGTAAAACAGTATTAAATGTTTAAATATCATTATTCTATGTTTCTACATAGAGAATTATAAATCTTATTAGGTTATTATTTTCTTGATTGCTGCAACGTTATAGGTATCCACTTACTTACTCAAAATGGATTATATTTAAAACAACATTGACATATATGTGTCAGTAATGTTTGTTTTTTTTTATAATCCCGTTAAATTAAAACAAAAAAAAAACTTTTAACAAAATATAGCTTACGGTGTGTGCAATATAGTTTTGTGCATAGTATACAAATTTTATAATTAAAACGGTGTAATATTACTTTGTGGTGCATTTATAGACTACAAGATAAGTTTAGATAAAGTATCATGCACGGATATTTATACACCATCATCTTGATATATTTTTTTTTCAAAACAATACGATACTTTACTTAGGTAGCCAAAAACAGACGTTGTAGTTTAACAGCAACACTTATTGTTTATTATTATGAATAAAAATCTTGATGAAATTTTGTTGGGAGTTCCCTCGATGTATAAGGTATATAAAGTACCATACCTTTAATACAGATAATACATACCTAACTATTGTATTTTAATAATTATATTAAACATTTAATTAGTTGAATTATATAATGAAAAATAGTAATAATAACAATAATAATATGTACAAAAAATATTTTTCAGCCGTTCATATTATTTTAGATGTATTATTAAAATGTATAATTTAAATGTGACTTCTTGAAAGTTAGCAATGAATTATGTGAGTTTTGTTCACAAAGTCATCAAACTCAAAACAAAACTCATCCTTAACGCTTACACACTATATTATTATTTTAATGAAATTAGTTTGTAATTAACATCGGAATAATAATTTCCCTGTAATAGTCTACTCCACTCCCAATAGTTCGCTTATAGGTACTTGATATTTGGATAATACTTTGATTAATTAAATTAATTACCCGTCTACATTAACAAAATAACACTTATTTTTGTTATGCGTAAAACCCCAATCAAAAGAGTGGATACGATCGTTATTTTCTTATAGGAACTTACCGTTAAGTTCGATATGTCTTTGACACATTTGTTCGTCAGTTCCATCTGGGCATTCAGCCGTGCCATTGCATCGAGATTCTGCTGGTAAACAAGCGTTGGTGACTACACAAAGCATTTCGCCCGACTGGCAAGTGGCGGTGAGACCAGCGTATGCTTAAGTTGTAAAAAAATATATATATAAATGTATGTAAAAACAGAGGTTAACTACAGTAAAATCTACGGTACAAAATATAAATAATAAATATAATGGGTAGAAAGATGTTTTGAAGGCGCCATTTAAATTGATCAAGAAAAATATGTATGGCATTCTCAATAAGCTCTCAAGCAAAAATAAATATAGTGGTAATACGTTTACATGCAGGATAATCACGTAAAATAGAATCAACTACTGTAGTACTGTCAAATGTAGATCGAATAATATATAGAATTTGATTACCTACATAAAAATATTGGCAACATCTAACCACAAAAATAGAACGCATATTACTATGTAAACTATAGCATATATATATATATTATAATATAAGTATTAAGTATAGCAGTATTTAATTTTTGATATCATATTATTGGTATTGATATTATTGCTGATACACTAATGTTGTACAATTTGAAATGCAAGTATGTATTCACTACATTTAAAATATAATTAAAACCAGCTGAATTTTTATCTTGTGATTAGAATATGAACCAACACTCAGTGATTTGGATACAAATAAGAATCAATAATACCTATATGATCACAACTCGTCACCAAAGTTCTACCAGACTATTATTAAATAATTATATCATGTAATAATAAGTAATAATACTCTCAATTTCCAAACAGCAGATCCCCTAAAATGCCTGCAAAGTTATTACACAAAACAGCCCTTAGCCAGTAAATAACGTCAGATCCATCGACTGTTTATTGTTTGCGTCTAAATTTACCTTGTGTGATGTCGAATCCTTTATCGATAACAGTGAGAGGGCTACTAGGATTAAATGCTCTAGAGTTGGATATGAAATATCGGAGTTGATTTTCTAATGTTTCCTTAGTTTCTCGTCCTTCGGATTCAATGTCCACAGTTGCTCTTACAAAAAATTCGTCGCTACTTGGCCTGAAATAAAAAACCAAACGATTCGACTTCATTAATTGCAACGATTCGTACACTTAATGCGCTAAAAACTTTAAAATATACATTTTAACACAACTGAGAAAAAAGTTGTTTTTACGCTATAAATATTTTTCTTTACAATCTAAAGAAATGTTTATTGAGTAAAGATTTATATACATCAGTACATAGTTTTTTGTATAAATTGTCCAAAATCTTAAAGAGGTATTTATATATTAATATCGCGTTGAAAGAGAAACGCTAGTTGAGTCGTTTTATTCAATAATTATGTTGATACCATAAAAGTAGTATATTATGTAAATATAAACCAACAAATATAGGAATTAAAAAAATTTCAAAATATATGTGCAAACATATTTTTAAATTAGAAATTTAGACATCACGAAATTAGGGGATATCGAATTAGATTTCTTTTGTTTCTATTATTTAATTAAATACAATTAATAATTTGTGGTGGTTAATGGTTATAGGTTATATTATATTATTAGGTTATACCTATATCATATATATTAGGTATATCATAATAATATATTCTAAATCTGTTATTGAAATATCGCTAAATAGATAAGTTACGCGGTAGTTAATTTCTTACTGGATTGCTACTACTCTTGGTGAGTAAGTTCCGTATTGTTTTAATGCTTTGTTCAGTGACAAAGTGATATTGTTGGCAAGCCAGTCAAAAGCTTCGCTTTTCATATCAGCATAGTCCTTGGTATATGGCTCCATTATTGTTAAATGTACTCTGAAAATAGCTGTAAAACCAAACACAGTTTTTATTTATCTATTATAAGTGGAGATATATTTATTTAACCAGCAGACATATCATGATTAATTATTATGCAGATCACGTTTTATAATAAAAGTAATGTGATTGTAATATTGCCATTAGTATTATGAAATAATGTTGTTTTTAGATAAACATTAAATATTTATGAACACACATTATTATTTATATAGGTAGTATATAATATTATTATATAGGTAATTGTGCATTTACTATTAAATAAATAAATTAAAATAATCTGACTTGTTATACCCTAATATACTATGCCTAACAAATAAAATGAATATTCTATTGACGCATTATACTTTTTTTTTTCAAAATAAGAGGTTAATTAACTGATTACCATTTAGAATTATGCATTATAGATGTTATACGACACTATGATTTTAATAATTTATAATACACTGGTAACATTAATATTTATCTGTTACTTACATGAACAATTAGTATACCTGAAGGTGATGTGATGTAATTCTAAAAACCAAATAAATGTTTTTATCTACTATTAAAATAAAATAATTTAACATTTTAACTTCTATAGTCATATACTCGCAATGTACTTTTAAACATAATTGAGTAGCTTGTATAAAATACTTAAATGTTTTCAGTTGTCATGTCGATTTAATTATTAAGTATAAAATATTTTTTCAACGATATGTTGTTTTTCATGATCAAATGTTTTTAAATTTTGTGAAATATTTAAACAAATATCAGAAAGAGTTATTTTGATTTATACTATTAAATAATAATCAGTAGTTATTAGCTTAGTAATGAGCAATGACTAATAAAATACAATCATACTATATCCTAAAATAAAGTATAATTTTCCATGAAGATTATCAATTTGAAATACATTTTTCTATACCTATATGTGTTCATAGTTTATAAGTAGAGGTCGGATTTTTATGATTTTACATATTTGTTTCTAGTCTATGCAGTTAAATGGGAGTGAGAAATCTTTACGATTCATGAAACACAAAATTCATAGGAAAAAATTTATTTTGCATAAAAAAGCATATTTTATGGGTTAGAGAATATTTAACACGTTAGAGAATATTTGAGAATATTTTTGAATATCGGCATATAATGAATATATTTCACGTTTATCAGCACTTTGATAGGTATAATAATGTTCACCAAATAATTCTGTTTATAAATAATAAATTTCTGGGTTTTAATAAAAATTAATCGTAGGTTATTTTGTTAGCCAAAATAAATTTAAACTGAATTTTTTTTAATATTAAAAGAACATTTTGCATATTTAAGGACATAAAACATCATATATCTGGTATTTTAAAAGAATATTAAGAGAATATATTGCCTAATTTATGCGACATAAAAACATCATATTTTAAGGATTTTAAGAGATTATAAATCCGACCTCTATTTATAAGTAAAACTTCTTTCTTGAGGTATGGATGGAGAAAAAATCGTCACAAAAGAATGAAACGTCACAAAAAAATTAGACGGGGTATGAATGCGTGTGTATGACTGCGATAGAAATCGCTTGAGTGGTTAAATGTTATATGCCCGAGTGTGATAACGCGTCATTTGCTTAGTGTGTTTTCTATGTTTTTTCAATTCTACTCTCGTCTCTCCTCTTTGTGAAAAAAAGTGAATTGGTAATGTTATTGAAAATTGTTTTTTTTTTTTTTTGTGCAAATTCTGTTATCAAATTGATTACATTGCATATAATATTCGTGGTGACGATTACTGATTAAGAACATATTCGAATGAGACTACACTATGGGTTAAACCTAACTTATGATTTAACGGACCCTATACTTATGAAAGAAGTTTTACTTCCCCAGAGTGTTACTCACACACTATATTTTTTTTATGCATGGAAATATATAGCTAATATTCTTTAAAAACTATATTATATTCTTAACTATTTTGTTTTCTGTTCAATCATATTATACTTTTATTATAAATAAAAAAATATTGTCGATGAATGATGACCAGTGCAACACAGATGTTTGCGTTCACACGTGCATAGTCTATAATTAATGGAGTTTATTAAAGACTATTTTATGTTGTGGGCACCATATGAGTTATGACAGTTCTTATATTGTTGAAAAAATATCAAACAATCCATTTTTTTTTTCTCAATAACGTGACGTACAATGAACATGACGTGATATAATCTAACCCATATGAGATACGCGTGTGTAAAAATAGAATATTATATGACAGTATTACTTGTGCCTTGTTCGACAAACGACTGGGTCGGCGATAGCGGCGGAGCACTCGTCGGTGACTCAGTGGTCGTGGACGGTTGGGCGGTCGTGGACGGTTGAGTGGCCGCAGTCGCTTTTGCAGTCGTCGTCGTCGTTGTCGTGGTAGTAGCAGCAGCGACGGTAGTGGTGGTAGTGGTGCTTGTGGTCGAATCGCCGGCGTTCCAAGAGTCGGGTGGATTAGTTATGGTCAAATTAAAACCGTTTACGTTATTCATCGGCAACATATTAGTATCGTCTTGGGACCCGACTCGCTGTGGTTTGTTCGTCGTGTAACGGTCATCAGTATCTGGTCCGTCACCCGAATGATTGCCATCGCCCGACGTTAGTTCGTTGTCCTCGTCGTCATCGAACGATGGTATATCTCCGCGATTTGGTCCGTTGTCGGACGCTGTCATTGGAGCCGTCGCATCGGTATCTTCTTCCGTCGTTCTGGTCACCCTACTGAAAAAATTACGAGCAATTTATATCACTAAAGAATTCAAAAGAATGACTTAGGAACTAATAAAAATACAATGAAATGTCTATAATATATATGCTATAGTTTATATAAAAGGCTATTAGGAAAATTAGTTTTGGAAATTAAGTGTTTATTATAAAGTATAATGAATAGAGTGCTTGAATTGTCTGCGTGTGATTGTGTGGAGGGGGATGATTTTCGTAGCCCTTTTAATATTTCTCAATTCAAGCACCGATTGCTCA
This sequence comes from Diuraphis noxia, assembly GCF_037042655.1. Lineage (NCBI taxonomy): Eukaryota > Metazoa > Arthropoda > Insecta > Hemiptera > Aphididae > Diuraphis > Diuraphis noxia. The sequence goes on along the minus strand of NW_028301715.1, from coordinate 31,795,971 downwards.
TATTACTGCAGCTATACTCGAATAGTAACAATGTTGTCATATGTTTTTATACAATCAAATTGGGTATCATACATCATACATATATTTACGTTTTCGTATATAGAACTCACCTCCACCAAAAAACAAAAAAAAAATTAAGTAAATATTAGATAAATAAATGTATTGTATAAATACAAATTATACCTAATACGCGTTAACCGTTATTTATTTAAAATAAAATTAACGTTTTATACAAGTGCTATAGGTGCCGTTTTATTTAAATATTTATAAACGCTATATGCATCTAGCAGAAGGCGATATAATATACCCTTAAATCTAAATACATAATATAAAAAATAGCTTAAACGTTATAGACAAATATACAACCATATAACATATAAAACACTTTTAATGATACTAAAGGGACTACCTAGTAATATGTTTTCGTATTTTCCAATAATACCTACATTGATAACTTACTATGTATTAAATACTTTGATGGATTAAAAAAGTACGTCAACTAGTAATGAAGCTAAGATTTTGAGGCTTCTTCACAAGTTCATAACTATAAGCGTCCTTGCAATATAATTTCTATATAATATTATAGAATTATAACTTAAAAGAATTTATGATAGATCATTATTTACAAAAATAACAAACACGTTCAATGCAATAAATGAAACATCTAATTTATATCATTAGATCTTCAATAAACGTATAAGTGCATATTATACTCAAAGCATAAATTATAGAATTATAAAATGAGCAAAACATTTTGAAATAAAAAATCAATTCAAGTCTATATATAAAATATAAGCAATTCAATCGTAAGAATTATGATTAGTAAATAGTTATAATGTATTTTTTTTAAAACGTATTTAAACGATATTTATCCGTAGTTAATAAGTAATTTATGTGACATATTTTTGCATATCTAGAGTAGTACGTATAATCTACTAGTAATGGTTTCTGTAGGACGCTCCAATACGATGACAACTAGAATAAATACAAAATAGGTACATACTAATTATTTTACAATGCCAATGTCGTCAACCCATTTTATTTATATTCATAAGCATCATAATATATAAAATATGCATCTCTATAAATATTTAACTAGGAAAATTTCTATTAATTCTTGGAGCAAGGTAAATTACACATGTATTTCAGGTGATGGATGGCCTTATAGACTAAACTCGACTATTCATATATTTCGCGATCAAACTTTTGATATTAGCTATATATAATAAGAAAATATACGATTGAAAGTATAGGTATACAAAGTTGTATAGAGATAACCAAACAATTATCTAGATACGATAACAAGTAATTCATTGAAATTGTAACAAGATATAAAAACAGATAATTTAAAACTTGCATTTTTAAAACAGTATTATTGCTATAAAATATGTTATATGAGTTAAAAATTTTACATTGTGAATACGTGTTTTAATACGTTTAAACCATTTGTGTTTACAGAGAACGAACATTATATCTGCAAGAAATAACTATAGATAAACACACGTAATAAATATTCATAAGGGTACTAAGAGAAAGTGAAAATAAAATACAGTAAATATAGGCATATTCTTGGAAATAGGGTGTATAAATAAAAACAATAATTAAAACCCCTAGAAAAAAATCCAAATGATCGTCAAAAAAATATATCTAGGTGACTTATCTTAGATAACCATTTTATCTTAACATAGAGATATAAATATATTTTGAATTATTTTTATTCGAATCGGATTAAAAAAGTGGGTTACTGTAATGGATGGAATTAAATTTGAATCCAATGATATTATTATACCATTGTATACAAAAAATCTTAGATTTAAAAAGTCATTAAAATGTTTTGAAAATTTTACCATGTCTAATATAAGGCTAATATAAGTAAACAGCCCAAAGTTTTTATGAATGTTTTTAAGCAAATAACAACAAAAAACTCCCAAATTTAAAATGTCTATAAATAGCTCAAAAATGGCTAAAATTTCCGAACTTTAAACCGTAAGGAACAAAATCCAAAATATAACAAAAAAAATCTCTAGTCATTTTTCATTTGAAGCAATATTTCTGTTAAAAAACGTTGTCCATAATTATTTAATATTATAAAATCGTGATATCGTTCGGGTTTTCTCCTTTAGCCACTTTTATTTCGAGTACCGTTCGAAAATCGAAAAATGACCTCTTTAAAGTACCAGCTCAGGAACATTATCTTTCAGAAAAGAGGCTACACTTGATACTTTTGAGCAAGTTTAGAGGGAGAAAAAGTGTTTACAGAATAAAAAAGAAAAAGAAATAAATATAATTGTAAAACCAATACATTCCTCGCGTTGCTCAGAATCTAAAATTAACGTTCTTATACCTATATAGAATCTACATAACGAACAACGCCTTCCCATCATATCCGTAAAGGTGCCTTATAATGCATTTATGACCATTTTTTTTGAATAAGACTGAACTAATAAAAATATTAATTTAGTATAACTGATGGCAGATAAAACAAACATAATAAAATTCAAATCATTAATTAAACAATCATGCAAAATATATTATTAGTTATTACCTATGTGATTTTATTTTATTTTTATGTGCGTTGTAATTTTTTTTATATTGCATGTTAAACGGCGTGTGCTATAGGCAATTTAGCACCATGGGTGTAGTGTATAATATTGCGTACGTTATATCAATAATTTTTATATTAATTGTGTTATTATTAATTATGTTTCTAATAATATACATTAATTAATAAACATTAAAACTATATAATGGAGTGTAATTGATCACAATGTCTTATATAATGACAAAATCAATATATATATATAATTACAATAATTTTTTAATATACTATGATTGAATAATTATTGAAAAATTAAGTTATAATTATTAGGTACTATACACGGATATAATAATTATATTAGAACACTGTGTAAAACTGTATAATTATAGTAATATGTTTACTAATCAATGGTAGTTTACCGCAATACTGACAGAGCAGCGAAGCCAGTCGACGAGTATAATATATCGGAATCCTAACTTGGTATCGTCCTGAATTTAATCTCTATTGGACTACAAAACTGTAGTAGTAATATTGAGGTAAATTAGAATTTAATACAATACTTTTTATTATTGATTTGTGAAGTATAACTAGTATTTTTAAATACCTGCTGTTACATTTGAATAGCTAATATAAATGAATAATAAAACATAAGATAACAATAACTGCTAATAGAATAGTGAATACAGGTAGTATAACACCGAAGTGTTTTAAAAGCAAATTGTTGATGACAAATATTTTAAAACATTATAAATTATAAAAAAATTAAAAAAAGTATTCTCATTGGAAAATCTATAATTTAGTCTATTATCGACAATATTTTAATGAAGTCCATATATTACATAAAATGTATGATATTTTAATATACAAGTATAATATTTATAATTTACGATGGTATAATATTGATTTATTATACTATTATTCGTATTAATATTTGTTTATATATTATTTATGTATTAGTTATATTATGATAAGTAGTTAATATAATCTATAATAATAATTAATATTAATAATTCTAAAACAATATTCCTAAATTTTATTTACCTTGATATGTTATTATCAGAACTAGTTGATGATATAGCTTCAGTAGAAGTTTTTTCAGTTTCTTCATCTCCTAAAAATGACCATATTGATCGTTTAATCCTATTCACTGATCCGTGTACAAAGTTTAGAAATCTGGATGTCGATTGATCAGGCGGATTTAAACCGTCTAAGATATTATTCGGTGTTTGATCATCCTCAAACATTAAATCATTGTCCGTCTGTAAAATCAAATGAATATATACATTAATGACGGTTTCTAAAAAAAAAAAAATGAAAATACATATAACAGCCAAATTGTAGTTGATTGTTGTTTCAATAATTTTTGGAAAATTTCAATAATCAGTAATTAATGTACCTTCAACTTTATATTTTATGCTGATTAGTAACATATTATATAAAAACTTAAATATATTTTTAGTATCATATGTGATTGACACAAAATGAGTTATGATCGAAATGTGTTATTATATTAAGTATAATTACAATAATCAAGAAATGAGTGATTTAAATAACTGTGTTAACTAATTCTATATTAATTTATTAACACCGCAGTTTATCGCATTATCGTTTATAATAAATACTCACTACCGTGTTTGGTAAACAAATTAAATCGTATATAGCACATAAATATAACAAATTCTAAATTAATTCTATAAGAATTAATATTACTATGAGAAAAATTATAAGTGCATAGTTTTACTTAAAGTTTTATTATAATAAAAAAAATTAATTATATTTTCAGATTTCATTTAAACATTCGTATTATTATCAAAATTAGTACTAGGTACTAATCGTGTAATTATAATGATATCAAAATCATAAAAAAAGTAAGAAATGCCGACTTTTAATGTACAAGAACAGTCTGGTAGGAAAAAAGAGAACCTTTAAAAATTATTATTACCACTAGATCGCGCTAACTTATACAGCAAACATAATATTATTAAACCTTTGAAAACTAAGTACCAAGATAGATAATTTATTTAGTAATTTATTAACGGAAAATTAATAGTATAATATCATCAAATCATCATTTTTGATTTATAATAATTTTATGAGATAAAGTCACTAAACTTTTTATTATATTTGTAATTAATTAGTATTTTTATGTTTGCATAGCTGTTTTCAATAATATTCATATTTGGTGTGTACATTTTTTAGAACATCGTATAAAAATATTAAATATAATGTATTAGATTTTTCTTTTCAATTATTGTAGGCTAAATAAAATAAAATAATACTGATCTCATGTATAGAATATTACTATAAACTATAAAGATATATAGTATCTAAAAATTGTATAATAAACTAGTGCCAGAAAATTCAAATGCTTAGAGGACGCCTCGCCCACATATGTGTTGTCTCCATCTTATACTCAGACGTACATAACAACATGGCAAATCTGAGTTCAGCAGAACCAATTATGTGTTTTTAGTTTCAATATGACAATAAATTGGCAAGTTTTTAAATTTAAATATTATAATATTATCAACTGTGCTCTCTCATCGTTTCTTTCTATTTTAACTTAAATATAGTCATGATTATGTAAATGACTAAAATTTGGAAACACTCATAAATCATTATAAAATTAAAATAACGAAAGATGCCGACAAAAGAACACATATCTTATAGGTAATAGATCAATTTAATGTAAATTAAAATTTAAAACTAACAAAACAGAATAGACTTTGCTGACTGCTGGACATCTTAGTTGTCAATTTAGAGTGATCCATTAAATATTTATTTTACATAATTTTAAGTCATTAAAAAAAAAACAATTTTGATAAAATTTATGTTTTTGCTATTCGTATCACTATTATTTTTATAAATATTTTACTCGTTTGAATGACAACACATTTTTAATTTCATATTCCTAAGCAGAACTGCAGAAGAATATTATTCGGAGTATTTCGATCCATTAAAATAAAATTTCAAATATAACCAACCTATATCAGTTTTAAACTCCATTGTAAAATTTTTTAATCGCAATGTATATGTACATAGCAAATTAATGCAAATAATTTAATAAAAGTTCTAGCTTGATTAGAATAAAACTGCGTTCGTTTTATAAAAAAGAAATCAATTGCGTAATAATTATTAATAAATACATATATATATATATCTTTATGGATTAGATAATTTAAATTTTGAATAAGGTATTTATATACATTTTAATACACTATTAATTATTATTACGACTGACTATTCGGCACTTGTTTTAATTTAATAGGCGTGATTTTGCAGTTAATCAAATGAACATAGGTTAAAAATTTTAAGTGTAATTGATATTTGATTCACTGATATGATTACATTTTAGATAAATTTATTTATTAAAACATCTCCTACCTAGCTATTGTGAATAAATTTAGGCATAATTCATGGATTTTTTTAATCGATGCTATATTAAAAAAACGTTTCAAAATAAATACATAAATTCCTTTGATCTATAATTTATTAATCTGTCTATTCGACTGCACACATGATGCGTATGTACAGCAATTCTACTTCACACTTTTCTGTTCAATGTAGGTACTTAATTTATAGCAGGTTGTAAAAGTAATAATAAGGTGAAACATAGATATATAAATTAACATCGGTTTCATTTGATTTGTTCAATATTATATAATCATATAATTGGATGAGTTATAATTGTAAAATCTTAAGGAATAAAGTATAATTAATAAGTAATAAACAGAGCCAAGGTGATATTTATAGACAGTCAGATAAATCAAGTTACATAATAATACTACTGTAGTCATTGGAATATTATTTCAAGTGGTAAATGTATTAATAGTAATATCTTTTTCTCCAATTTCTAGACGAAATTATAAAATAAAAAACGATTATCGTATGGATTTATGACAGAACTATTTTAAATTTCTGACTTTTGACGTTTATATATAAACTGACGTAATGGTAAATGGAAAAAAACTTCAATAAAAACAATTTCTAGTCATATTGACTACCTACATGTCATAATGATACCTACCTCGCTTTTACCGAACTCATAATATCAAAAGCATTATAAGTATATGAGAGCTATTATGCATTATGTTAATGGTAAGATTATTACTAAATATAATTAATATTATATTATGTATGAACTTCATAATAACAATAAATAAAAAAGTGCTCAAGTAAATTATGAGTTATTTGTTTTATGCTTGAATTTATATTAAACATGATAATGCGTTTGAAAAATTAACGATTAATATATTATATATTGAATATATGTGGCGAATTTTGACACATACTTAAGGAATTAAAGAATTACTATATGGGTATTATACATGGCTCTTGTTAATTTACAAACTCATTAACCATAATAGAATCTTTTATCGTAATATATTATATCTCTCTCAATATTTATATAGGTTTATATTAGTCGCAGCCTAATAGTCCATGCCCATTCATTACGCATATTAAATTAGAAGCGTTCTCCGACAAAATATTTGTATCTTTATAAAATTAAAATACCGTACAATATGGACATCAAACATCAATTTTTAATGAACAACCATCAATGATGCGGTCACATGGAATAAATTCGACCACACGCTGAATAATTGATCTCAATAATAAAGTACAATTCTTTTTTATCAGATAAATAAAACTAATAATAATTAATCATTTTGTTGATCGTGCATATTCAGATTTATGCACGGGGTGTTTCAATGTGACCAGCTAGTACAGCCATTACTACAGTTTATAAATTAAAAATCTTTTTTTTTCTCAGTGTACACAAAGAATGAAAACAATTTTAAATAAACGCATCTCATGAAATATGTAAAACTAAAAAATTGAATCGAATAGAAATAGCGAACAAGTGATAGGTTAGGTATACCTTACGTTAAAAAAAACATTTTAGACACGTTTTTAATATCAGTATTATGGCTGCAGCGATATGAGCATTGAGTAATGAGCTAATATTGGGTTTCTGAGATCCCTTATGATATAGGTACCTACGTAATTTTTAGAAGTAATATAGATGCATCATGTGCACACTCGACAACTATATTATATAGCAGTTTTAACGTTGTTATAGATAAGTCGAGATAACCTATACATAGCAAATATGCAGTGCTGCTATCTATAAAAGTTGCACTTATGTAATAAATATATTATTGGAATTTAAATGAACTTTGCATTGTTCTTCAAAGCGATCGGATTAAATATCCGTTTTAACTTTGAATAAGAGTATAGGAAATTTTATTTTTTTTCCATTTTTTTATTTTAAGATAAGTTTTTATTTTGACTTTAAGAGCACTTAAGTTTTAAAGGAATTTAACACTGAAATTCGAAATGTATTAATTTTAGTTTTAGATATTTACGTGTTATCGTGTTGAAGATATTTTCTTATAACAATTTTATTATCAGAGTGGCATTTTTTTATAAAAATATTTTTTGTAAGGTTATTATCAAACATATGATTTGATTTTTTAAATTTTAACGTAATAATGTCTATAAATTGAAATAATTAGAGCTTATATAGATTGTCTGAGTGGAGGTCTGATTAAGCGTAATGAATCGAAATACCAAGTATAACAATCGTTGGAATCAAAATTCAAACCATTGTTATACTTATTTTGATGTATCAACATTTGCAATTTGCATATAAAAATCAAGTAGAAACTTTGTTAACAATTTACATCGGAAAATGAAAAATCTGTATCACCACAAGACTCGTCTCCTTAATCAACGGTCGACAACTGGCTGATCGCGATCCAAAACCGGACCGTGGAATGAAGAAAACTGAACCATCAACATGTCTTAAATTTTTTTTATCTTTATATAACTATTATAAAAATATAAAGGTTTGACAAAAATTGTTTTAGTTGAACCTCATTTATTTAATATTTTAATCATCTGGACTCCATTAGAAATTACTTGCCAATCCCTGGCATAAATGGTGAAAAAAATCTAAATCTAATTCCAAAATAATCACATTTTAATAAATGCACTATTGAAGAATAATATAGAGACGACCACGTTCCACGAATATTACATTAATAATCATCCTAATGACCTAATGTATTGTCTTTCGAATAAAAATCATTAATTTTATCGTTTTTTATTAAAGGACATTATTACTACGTAATGAGGTCAAACCTTTGACTGTCGGACTGCACTAAAATCTTCACAAAAAATTAGAAACGACAAGGTTACTGATCTATATTTTGCGATGATCTAACTCTATAATTATGTCTACTTAGCACCTCCCCCATCAGACCACATCAAACAGATTTATGTAAAACGCGTTTGTCAAAATACATCAACAGAAAACTTAAGAAGCTTACTATTAATTCGTTAAATTAAATTTAAAAAATTATTGATAAACAATTATATAATGTATATTAGTATATATAGTCATGTAATAATAATAATAATAATAAAATTAAGAATCAATATATATAAAATAACATAATAATATATAATATTATAATACCAATAATCAATATATTGTATAGTAATTATACTATAATAATTTTTAATATATTGATCGATAGCCGCTGTCGACTTGAAGGCAGCATTAAACACCAGTATAATATCATAATATACATTTACCAAACTATATATATCACCCCAAATATTGTATTATTGTATTCATTTAATTGAAATATTTCAGACAATGTACAGCAGATATTATTTTATACAACTATTTTTATTAAATTATTATACATAGGGGGTATGTTTTATTAAGAGTGACAGGAAAACTGAGAAGTAGACCAAAATATACTATTACCTATGTGTATAATAATAAAAATATATTTACTGTGTCTCGTTAAAATTAGTGTTTAAGTGTACTTGTGTACTTCTCCTTAAACGTCCAACGGCCATAAAAAGCTAATTCCTACTCTGGACAGCTATTAAAAAAAATAAAGAAATAAATGTTAATTTTAGACATTTTAAAATTTTGGCTTACGCATTGGTAACACCCAGTATAAAATATGTGTAATATACTGACGTGACGCAAGCGTCTACCAGGCGCCGTTTAATTATTCTATAAAGTTAAGAATAATTTTGACTAATTAACTGTAATGAAAAATACAGATATACCCAATTATGTTTTTTCAGATATCTAATACTGAGAAAAAGAAAAAAATCCGATAAATTAAAAAAGTTTTTATTTGAACAATACACGGCTATAAAACTTACAATTAATTATTATTATAAAGAGTTGATATTCTTGTAGACATGATTAAGCATTTAATAATTTCAAATATTTTGTGAAGTTGCGACGATATTAAAAATTATAGTTTTTATATTATATTTTTAACATTTTAATTTGCAAAGATTTATTTTATTAAATTTACAATAGTATTCTGTAATTGCTTAATAAATTTTATAGGTAAGCGTTTTAAGGGATATTAATTAATGTTAAAATTTATCATAAAACGATGGTCGATTTAGAAATCGTATTTACCTATGTAAAAGACCGACATTTAATGTCACTATATTAGTGTGCAGCCATCAATGATAAATTAGAATATTTTCTGAGAAAAAGTAATATTGTAAAATGGAATATTTAAAAATAATTTTCTGAGACGATCACTCTCTACTATTTATTTATAAATTTATGATAATCAGATGCAACACGAAGAGCAATCGTAAGTTCGAACCTTCGGGTCATATACAAAGCAGTGTCATAAAATGCAGCGCGGCCACACTTTATGCATGCCGAGCCATACCAAGCGCGTTGCATGTAACCGGATAAGATAAGATGGTATACTTAGTGTGGTATGCATACATTTTTTTTGTATAATATTTTAGTCTAGTTTTTTTTATTTTTAAAACAATAACAGTTGCACCATACTTGATTTGAATTGAAACTAAAAAAAATAACACTTATAAAATAGAAATTGTAGAGAATATTTCCGTGTTCTTTTCTTATTATTTTTTTAGCTTAAATCATTTACTCAAATTGTTCAGCTATGTTATATTTATAAATTATTTTTAATTTTTATTGTGTACGTAAGCAACACTGATATCGCGGCTTCAATAGTTATAGACAGAACTACTCTTATTCGAGAACTAGTGATGTACTAATAATGATAACTAGTGCTAACTGCTGCTAACTGCTGCAGGTTCACTCTTATTCTAGTTTTTTAAAGTTTTTTAGTCCACATTTGTAGAAATTCTATGTATTATATAGTAGTTACATTGGTAATGATAAAAAAATTCAAATATGATTTTATAGGAAAATCACCCTGTAAATACAGATTAATATTCATAGTCCGAATGCTGAATATACCAAAACATAAGAACTAACTTCAATCTGCCCGAATAATGATTAACTGAACTGAAATACTTCACAATCATCATCAGTCAATTTCCAACATTATCGGATTCATCAAAGTCGCCAATCTACAGACAAACATTTAAAAAATACTCAGAATAAGAGACAACACGTTATGTAAATAAACCTTTTTTTTAACTCAATGGTCCATCGTCCATGCTGTGCCGATTTTTAAGATTAAAAAAAATAATATAAAGTGTGAAATATATATAAGTACATTGGTTTTATAATATTTGATATTAGGTATATTAGGTACCTAGTCGAAAAAGAAAACTTAATGTTTTGTAAGAGTAAATACTGTAAAAAAAAAATATTCTATATCTATTATGACCGCGGGCTTGTCAAACAAATGTTCTGTAGCTATATCGAGTCATAAAATAACGATTGAAACATTACGCATATTATTTTAATAGTTTAAGGACGTTGTATTTTATATATTTAAAACAGCAAGCAATAGGCCTATAAAATAAATTGTTTGAGTATTAGACAGTTGATAAACGTTATGTGTCCAAATAAAAAGTATAAAAATTATAAAAGTTCCATACAAGGAGTGTTAATACTGCTTACACGCTATACATGAGGTAATTTCAAAACATATTTATGCGCGTACAAAACATAATAATATGTATGAATCGTTTATATTTTTATTTTTATCACATAATATGTGATAATATAAGAGTATCATTTATAGGTATGACCCATACCTATAACCATGTAAGTACACTTATACGCCGTATTAAACGTTCCTGGTAAAATATATAGTTTAAGAACCCAATCAAGTTTCTAGTTAAAACAAATATTTATATAATGATATTTGTGTAAATACAAACAAATTCATCAATCCGTGCATAATCGGTACATTCTACGAAGCACATTATTACAATGGAATCCATTCAACAAAAATACGTTTGCAATCTAGTAAAAATCCAATGTTGTGCAAATTTAAATTTCTAACGCTCGTAAAAACTTAATTTGACTTTCTGGTGGATATTTATTTTATGAATGATAAAGGTTGACAAACTTGTAAGAAATCTTGTATTAAATTTTTTATGAATTTCTAGCTTAAAATAATTTGCGAATTTCAGTGATTTTTACGTATTTTGTCAAAATTCAAACTTTGAACGCTTATAAAAAAAAATTGTGACAATGAATTTCTTTGACCAATAGTTTACAGTTGGACAACACTAGCATTGAGTTAGGTTAGGTTTGGTGTTGTATGGTAATAAATAGATCAGAGGATCACCTCGTAAAGATGAATTTCAAATTATAACGAATAAATTATTATTTTGGAAAACAAAAAAATCGCAATTTATTTAAATTGTCTATTCCCATTGTATTAATTTAATATTGTATCATAGTAAAAAATGTATTATTGTCATTAGACATTTATTTTAGATAAGGTTCTAGACTTATGATATATTATACCACCGACACAAATATATTTTTTTCATACCAAATATTATTATTTACTTAAATCAACCATGACAATACGATATTTATGAGATAATCATTCATCAAATATTATGCAGAATTAATTAAATACGAATAAAACACGTGGTTGACCAATGTTCAAATAACTATAAATAGACGAGACGGAAAAATCATTCGATTTCCAGGAAGTCTGTATATAATAGTGTGCCAGTGTGTGAACTAGAAGGCATTGGCATAGGCGCCTATCAATTAACGTTCATCATAATAATGAAGTGGTGAATTCACACACAACAGTTCAACGGGTGAGTAAGTACGTAATAAAAATATAGAACATTGAAAATAGTCTTTAAAATTTCGTATTTCACGTCATATAATTGATAGCATAGGAATGATAACCGCAAAAAGAGTCATAAATATTCACCGCGCTGTGCACACAAATAAATATGTATATAACCCATATACAGGCTTATAAAATATAATGCAAACACGATGTATGTATACACTGTACAGGGCGATTCATGTTCTAATTATTTTAATTATTTGAGTTCTAATCGAAAAAAATATTTTTTCAAATACTTTGATTCGTATACAGCACAGGTCAAGGAAATCCGTGTGGAGATACGAACTTCTATTTTATTTCAACGGGAAATCGTTTTGCTGCAAATTGTCTAAAAGATAGTTTACTAAAAATTATGCGAATGATTGAATAGGTACCTAAATCGAAAATTGAACCGATAATTTTTTAGTTATTGATAAGTGATTATTGATTAATAACTAATAACTTAATGCACTTAAGATACTATATAATCCTCAATTATGTTTTAATTTTTTTTTAATGGGTTGGGGTTTAAAACTAAAAAACCACCCCCGAACAGGGTCGTGTGTTTAACTGCTGCAGTGTGTGTAAATTGATACAAATTGTTGGTATAGTGCACTTATATTTATAATTACATGAACCCACAGTAATATTACTTAATAAACGTCATCGTCGTTGTCGTTAATGTGCTGTATAAAAAAAAAATTATTAAATATTGAAATACACAGAAGTATATTATTTTTTATGCGGTTGTTGTAGATTAGACGATACAAAGTATATGACTCATATTAAGTTCGTGTACATACACGTTGTATGCGGGCGGGTGTGACATATATTATAAATGAATGACATGCGAAAACGATGGCGTTATTTTTCCTACTTGCCTGACTAGTTTTATTTAATATATACATCGTAGTCGTAGTGTATCGTTGGTAATTATTGCGCAACGTTCGAGATTAATTGCTCGAGTATTTTACACGTTTTTTTTTATAGGTTGTTTAATATTTTATACTATAGGTACCTGCGTCGTTTGACAAATTCTCTATTCGAAAAACAAAAGCAATACAATATACGAGTTAGAACAACATCATCAGCTGCTGCTCTTACGAAAACTGAAGTATGCATAAGTGTTATACGTGTATAACGTTTGTCACACCAATGTCAAACTGTAATCTTTATTGTACAATATAATAAGCTACCTTACCCGAACCTATATGGGTAATACATAGGTATGTCTATATATCACCAATGGGAATTATTATTAAGTTTTTATAGTACATAAACTACTATTATATTATATAGTTGTATTATATAAACGATCATGGTCTCACTAAAAAACGTGAATTCCCTTAATTTTTTAATAGGTATATCAGTGTACGTACTACGTTCCTCACTCGTTGTGGTTTAGGTATAATATAATAATAAGTAAATTATTGACTCATACGATATATCTTAGGATTAAAATACAATACGTTAGAAAATTTAAAATCGTCGGCGATAATTTTTTCAACTATTCTAATAAAGGCCGGCCACATCAATCGATAAAAAAGTATTCATATTATCTGACATTCGCAATTATACATTTTACACTATTATATAATACAACTGTACCAACAAAATATTTTTGCTGAGCTGTAAAAAAAAATTCGAAAAGGAGCTGCGTATCCCGATAAGTTATTTATCTAAAAGTGTTTTGTTTGTGCTTTGGCTAATAAAATAAAATTTATAAAATTATAAAACCCCCATACCTACCTAGCTACTAGGTATATCTACGCGACACGTAATATTGGTAAAATTATTCATTTATAATATTGACGGAGCAAGGCCACATTCTTTTTTCGATGTACAAATTAAGTACACAATATAGTTCTAACCTATAAAAGTTGTTGCATCATATGGTACATGGTATGTATAAATATTTTACAGTTTATCATACACATACCATATATCATACAAGGTGTTTCATAAACTTGGACGAAATTAAATTTAGTGGTATGGTCTTCATGTTTCACGATAAAAATGATTTCATTTCTGTTGGTTTTGTTGGTCAAATTTTCGATTTGAGGTTTTAATAGTTTAGGAGATTTGTTTTATTATATTTAAGGTGCGTTATAATTTCGAACAACCCTTAATTTTAGTACTTAAAACATATATAATAAACGCTTGGGGATAGTGCAGCCGCAGTAACTGTGCGCAGACTTCGAGCAATTATTGGCCGTGATGAGGTGTTTCACACTTAAGTCGAAGTATATATACAAAACATTTAAGTATAATTTTTTTTTTTTTTTTTAACACTTCTTAAAGTTATCTCTATATAATTTCTGTCTATGTAGTTTATGAAACACCCTTCAAAAGTATAAAAATAATAACATCTTCTCCTTTTAGAGCGATTCTATAAAAAATTGCAACGCGCACATATTATATAGGTATAACATAGGTGCCTATGACGTCATTCTGTTACGGCACTTAATATAACAGCTTTAAATAACGAATATCGAGGACTCGTATATAATATAACATAAACCACATCCGAATAATCGAAGACCGACATGTATCGTTCCTATACGATGACGACGATACCATTGAAAACATCATCTAGATGACATCATGAGTCCGTTATAGATGCATAACTTGTCTCGTCGGCTGCAATACTAATTCGACTGATCAAAAGTCAATATTATACAGTTGCAGGATCGCTACGCACACCACATTTGTATACCACGGTATAATATTATGTTCACGAGCCCTTCCACACCTTTACCACGGTATTTAATAATAATATAGATTCACGCACTACACACATAATAATAATAATAATATTCAATTGTAGAGCATGACACGTATCGGATTACGTGGCAATAAATGCTGGTATATAATTATTATTATCGTACGAAGAAACGAAAAACTAACCAAAATCTAATGAAACGTTTATTCTGCATCGAGGAACGTGTTATTACCAAAAAAAAAAAAAAAAAAAACGATTGTGCACGGTAGTATAATATATTTTATATTGTATATTAATTTCATTTATAATCTTATCGAGTGAATAACTATAATGCTATAATATGTTATGAATTATGATATAAGACACGTAGAATCCCTTC
Organism: Diuraphis noxia; assembly: GCF_037042655.1. Taxonomy (NCBI): domain Eukaryota; kingdom Metazoa; phylum Arthropoda; class Insecta; order Hemiptera; family Aphididae; genus Diuraphis; species Diuraphis noxia. The sequence continues at coordinate 31,780,246 of NW_028301715.1, read as the reverse complement.
ACCAACAAACTGAGAAACACAAAATTACTCGTCAAGAAATTAAACTATCCTTCCGGCACAAAAAGAAAAGAGGAAGTAACCGTCACTCGAGCCAAAATAGGCCATTCTTACTTAACCCATGTACATCTCATCAAAAAAGAACCAGCACCCATATGTGATACTTGCAACGTAACTCTATCAATTGAACATATCGTAATCACCTGCCCCAAATACACTGAAGCACGCAAGATACTCCAAAATCCTGCATCACTCTATCAAGCCTTCAAAGATGAAAACACAACTGCAATCAGTACATTTTTCCATAACATAAACACTAAATACCCATTGTAAATAATAACTATAAAATGTATTCCAAAATTTAATGTACACATATATATATTTTCCTTTCTTTTTCTAGTATACATTTTGATTAAAGTAGGCTAAAAACCTATGTTGTTGAAGCCTTAATAAACTTTTAAAAAAAGGGACACGTAGAAACAAACTGTAATTATACTTATAATCAAAAAATAGATTCTCCGATTTTATATTTTAAATTTAGTGCTGTTCTACGATAATAAGCAAACAATAATTATTAGCAAAAAGTTCCGTTTGAAGTCCATCATCAATCGTGAGCATATTAGTTCAGTTTCAGATTCATTCGCTATTAATGTAACTAAAATAAAGTCAAGTGTACTCTATGAGTTTATTTTCCAGAAAATTTGGAGTAGGAGCAATGGAAAACGATCCGTTTTACTCCACGGGCACCCATACGCGTACGAATAATTACATATACATCGCTATATATATATATATATATATATATATCATATTATATTAATATTTATAATACAGTCGCCTGTTATACACTCGTGTTTACAGCGTGTGGTTACGGCGTGACAAAACAGTATAAACATCGTATTCTGGACGAAATCCAGCGCGACCGCCATTATTTCTTATCATTGTGTATGATACGATAGTGCCGCTCTAATATAGAGTCGACGGACCCGTCAAAGTCTGGCATCGCGATCATCGACTTTTACTGAACATTGGGCTCTCTATTCGTACGCTGCTCCATCGCTGTCGACGCGGCCGTCTACGCCAGACGTGTTTAATAATAATAAAATATTCATTTTATTATTATTGCAGTGGCGACGCGAGTTATAATAAACCACTGAAACTGTGTCAAACGTTCCGGGGACCGCGGATTATGTAGACGGCCGGGCGCGGCATCGTGCAGTTTGTGGTGTTGTGGTTGCGGCGGTGGATAAGGAAACATCATACGCGTATACCACCCACCTATATAATGTGGTATATACGATAATATTCCGGCATGGGGAGGGGGGGTGGAAATCCTTAAGACGCGGTATTTATCTAACAACCACATGTATTTATTGTAGATAAACGATGTATATTTATAGGCAGGTATACCTGCAGTAATAATGTTTCTAAAATCATCTTTTTTTGTAGCCGAGAGTATTTAAATATAATTAATTAATATACCCAAATATAAATATTAACATAACTATTATAACCGATCTAGCAATAAACATTCATCGCATACATAAGATATTAAGATATAACCTTATCTTAAATTACGTTATCACAGTATTGCTGTATATTATTATTTTAAATAAATAACTCTTTCCGACTCGTACTGCAGTATAATATTATGTACAGACAATATTGATATTATAAACGTTGCGAGATCGATTCGTCGTCGTGCGGAAAATATAGCATAAATAATAATAGCACATGAATGAAATAATAATTGATCGTGTAAAATTACGATATTTTCCGCAATGTACGTCGTATATAATATCACTGTTCTATGATAATATAAAGTACAATTTTTCAAAAAAGAAAGAAGAAAAGACACAGAACAATGGTTGCAGATAATATATTCAATTGTGTTTAACTACATTGCGTTTTGCCGTTTATGGATTATCGTGCGTACAATATAATAATAATGTATTAATATACAACTCGAGTAAAATACTATTAGCTTGTATTTAATTGCTTCGTTATATTCGTTTGTTTTATTTTAATATATTATATTATTTATTACGTAACATAAGTATGTGTAAAGTAAATTTTATGATCAGCGTAAACGGATGTAATATACATTCATAATCATTAATCAGTATCAGTTGACATAAAATCAAGTAAATATTCCAACAACGAACATAATTTATTGTTAATATTGTATTACTTTTATATAATAATATTTAAACCTACTATGAGTACTTTTAATAGCATACGGTGATGCGAGTATTTAAAATGAGACGGGAGGTGTTATATTATTGTTGTTATTATAGTTATTGTGATAAAAGTGGTTAAAAGAGTAATAATATATAATAATAAATGACTAATTGCGAATCGGATAATTTCACACAGAGAAAAATTTCTTTGTTCGAACATTATGTCCCAACTAAATACATCTTAACGTGAAGTTGAAAGAAGCTACAATCAATATAAATCAATATATATATATACATATACTATAAGCAATCTAATGCAGTGGCATATTTACAATTTTTGATTAGGGTGGGGGGGGTGTCATATCATAATACAATAATTTATAAATATAATTATTATTATAATATTTAAATATTTAAAATTTAAGGTCTCCAGACGCATTCAATAATTCTTGGGGGGGGGGGGTGGAACCCCCCCCCCATAAATACAACACTGATCTAATGGATGATCATTCATTTTAGAAAATTAAAAAAAAAATTATATGGTCATTGTCAGTGTTAGGACTTATCTAGATCAATTTATCTAGATAAATTATCCAGATAATAATTATTTTATCTTTTATCTTATCTAGATAAATAAATATAAGTTATCTAAGTATTTATTTTAGATAAATATTTGACTTATCTAGATAAATTTAAAAGATAAATTTTTTAGTGAAAATTAGATAGATCTGTACCAAAAGTATTATTAACTATGTGAATTTTGTTTTTGGTCCACTCGACAACTTCTTCAGCAGGGTGACTTCCCAAATTTTTATTTATGCTTTGTTACTCCCTAGAGTCCCTCGGATCTTATTGGTTCCTTATATAATTATATGTGTTGAAGTTAATGTTTGGTGATACACATCATGATATAATAAGTTAAGTCGAAAATAAACATATTATATAGGCATGTACTTACATGACATTATATATGTTTTTTTAAATTAGTTGTTTTAATTTTAATTTCTATAATTATCTGTTATTTATCTGGATAAAATATTTTTATCTTTTATCTTTTTGTTAGATGAATTAAATTTGTTTATCTTTTATCTGTATCTTAGATAAAATTTAGTGTTGTTATCTTTATCTTTATCCAGATGATTTTTTTATTATCTGTTCCTAACACTGGTCATTGTATGAAGGTTTATAGTAATAACACGTAATTCCATACGGTTTGAACATGAAATATAGATTTAATGATAAATATAAATCGATAATAGCTAAACAATTTAAAATATTTAATACCAATTTTTAATTTATACTATAAAATTTATAAGTATATGATAAACATTGATGATAACATTAATATACATTAATTGACAAATCTTTTTATTATTCTATCTGTTAAAAATTAAAGCACGTATTTTTAAATAATATAATTAAAAAAAAAAAAAAGCGTAATTCATTATTTTCATTACCATATAACTATACTAATCTTAGCTTCGGTTATTACTCACGCGACTATTTAAGTTTGAAAATGTTTAATGTATTACCAAAAAAGGGATGATGGATAACATACATATTTTGAACCTCGCCTTTAAGTACTAATCTAAATAAAAATATTTAGGTACAATATAATTCATTATAGACTTCTGCATTATTATGGTCGACTCCGACATAAACATGTTTAATGTACATAAACGACAACGTTTGGCCGTCCGTCTTATCCTCACACATGTTATACTAATCAGAGAACATGTATACAATAATCTCACTTGAGTTGTCTAAAAATGTCTATCGTACAAAGTACAAACAGACTAGTATTAAAAAAAGATCCTTACTAGTTATATACGACCATCACTCTCGCACAGAACTTAAAATTAAAAACATATTTTACACGCCACATAGCGAGATGTTGATTTTTATCGAAAACGATTATTTTGGCAATGATATTATTGCCTTGTTATTATTCATACACACACACAAATGCACGAGAACTTTGTATTAACAACGATTTTGGTTTAAGCTAAAATTTAAATGTTAACATCGAAAACCTACAACAGACTAGTTAAAATTATTTTTATTCCAATATTTAGACTAATTTTCTACAGCATGTTTTATATTCCGTTGAAATTTTGTAAATATAAAATTATAATTTTTACAAATTCAATAATAATATAACAATAAAATTATTAAAATTATTTTATTAATATTCAATCAATTGTTTTACTACCTAAATCTAAGCAGTATGGGACATGGGTATACCTATAAGTACCTACATATTATATCATGTAGAGGTAAAAATATTAATACAAACCGGTATAAAGTAGTAAAAATTGAAGTACCTAATTAAGAATTCTGTATGAGATATAAACATTAACGAATTGACATTATCTGAGAAAAAAAAATTATCGCAACGTTTAATAGGTAGTGCCACTTCATTCTAAACATTGATGCTTTTAGTGATGTCATTGACAAATATATAGATTTAAATATAGGTGGTTAACTAAATCTTGTAGATACAAATTTTGATAATTCACTTTTAAGGTCAATGAACACAAGAATAGAGAATGTGGCATTATAATCTAATTATTTAACTTCCAAATATGTATTATGTGTTGATAGGTGCCTGATGTTTGCTATGTAAGTACCAAAAATAATGATAAATTATAACATATAATAATATATTGTAATACTAACGCATTTTATGTTTTAAAAGAGCAACATTTTCAAAAAAAAAAAAAAAAAATGTATAGTGATCAAAATTTATAAAATACCTATGTTATGAATAACAATTATGCAAAAAAATATTTTTCAATAAATTCATATTATATCCGAGATAACGAGTGTTTACTGTTAAAAGGATCATTCTGTATATCAATAATGATATTGTACACTATTATACCTGTTGTATTATAAGGATAATAATGATTAATACGATAATTATAATACAATAGAATTATTACTCAATGGCGATTGACGACGACATGTTATGACGTGTTTACATAAGAATCTATGTTGAACATTATCTCATATTAAATAAATTACCGATACAATGTTATGTAAATTAACGATTTATCGTTATTTCAATAGCACCATAATCATAAACGAACATAACGATCTGAGTGTAATTGAATGCATAATAATAATATTATGTGGATACGGTTTAAGTCACGACGATTAAAATGTTTTCATCCGTTTGCAGTGTTCCAGTATATATATAATATATATATGCAGTTTGTACGCTTGCACACGCGATAAATCTCTGCATAGCACAAAAGTTGACATTTATTATACGATAAGTACATGACGTTATAAAGTATGTATATGAATTATACATCATAATATGTATTTATGTATAACCGTAAGCGTGATTGAGATATCATTATGAGCGACACGATTATAAGCATATAATAATATGATGATTGAAACACGAATACCAGAGAGACAGCAATAATTGTATATTATATTGTGTATATATACGCTAAACCGTACGGTAATAACATTAAATCTGTTTATTAGAAGTCGAACGAAAACAAAATATGTCATTTTGTGTCCGACAGTATTATATTTTCATATTATATACTTATACGTCGTCACTTTTTTTATTGTTGTATATCGTCTGTATCATACTCAGAGTGATAACAATGTAATAGCATATACATCCACGTGTGTATGTGTGTTTGTGTTTGTCTACGGGTGGAGGGACAAAAGTTTAAGAGAGAGAGTATGAGATTTCAAGCATAGTTAAATAAAGAGAGAGAGAGGAGCGGACGAGCGTGAAACGGAAGACACGGTGCAAATGGGGCCATTGTCGCTGCGAAGCACGTGCGCCTAATAAGCGTTTAACAAGTCGTCCGAGCGCATAAGTCCTTAAGTCAAAATAAATGTGTAACATGATGGCGGCGGTGGCGGTGGTGCACGACTCTGGTACCCGGGGCACGTCTTGCTCTCAAATTCATACATGTTTAATGCTTTGGCCTTTTTTCACACCCCGTCCCCGGGCCCAGGGAAAAAAAACAAAAATTGCCCTCGGGCTATTTACGACCATTTACACGTAAATCATACGGATGTTTTGTACCTGCAATATTATATGTGTTATTCCGCCTCAACCTCTCCTCCGCATTGCAAACATAATGCCTTCATTTTCTATTTATTCATTTTTTTCGTTTTATTTTTATTTCTTTATCACAGTCATATATATTATGTTATTACCATGTATGTTTGTGGCCCTTAACATAAATATGGTATAAGTTTATTACACTTCACGTAACTTTGGCATATATCATTTTCATCCAAAAATCGCTTTTTTTAAATCGACGATATTAATAGATACTATTTTGTGGATATTATATTCGTTTTGATTTTAGATTCAACGAATGTTGCTTTGATTTTAAAATGAAGTGCATTGTTTTTTTTAGGTTTTTATAATTATAATTTATTTTTAATTTTTTGGGAAAGGTGCTTTTTTCAGTTTTTTCAATATTGGCGACCGGTAGATCATGAAGTAAATGTTTTCTATTATTATAGGTGGTATTATGGAGTTTAGTCGGATCAGAAGCACAAATATCACAATAATTCTATAAACAATAGGGGGAAACTAATAGGTAACAATAAGACGAAGACTTCAATATTTATTCACAACACCTGCAGTTTTCGATAAATTCTATTATTTTCTTGTAGTTCAAAAAACTATAACCATAGACTAAAAATGAAGGTACACCACATGGTAAAACTTTTAAAATATTTTGCCTCTTTTTAAGCTACACGTAAATGTTAAGGATTTTAATTTTTCCAATTCATGTCACAAATAAGAGAAAACTTATTCAAAATCTTTAAAAATTCAAGACAAGCGTTTTTCTTACAACAGTTCAGGTACCTATATCAAAATTACAGTCACAATTTTTTTTATAAATTCATTATATTTTTAATTTTATTCCCAAGTCTTGAAAACGTAATACTAAATATTCTCTTATACCAATTTAAAAATATTAAACTCACATCATTTTAAGGTATGTCGGTATTAACTAATAAGTTATAAGATAGAAGATAGGTAATAAAAATAGTATTTTATGATTTAATGACTATAATGTTTTAATAATTAATTAAACATATTATGTGTAATCTATGCGATATTTTCCAGAAAAATTTGTTTAACAATCGTAATAATAATAGAAAAATAAATTACAAAATATCATTAATAAAAGATATTGACACATCATTTCCGCTCAGAATCGTTTTTCGTATAAGAGGTAATTTATCATCGATTTAAAATATTTAATTCCCATTCATTATAAAGTGTTCCACTCAATGACAAGATACAATCAAAGTGTAGGTACTATACAAATTACAACATAGCAAGTTTTCCGGAACTTTATTTTTAACTTTTGATCAAAGATTCATTGTAAAATTATTATAATTATTTGTTTAATTTTATATGTTTTATAACATTATGTTTCAATTGCTTGAAATTATTGCGTTTTCCATACCAAGTATTCATCTCTATTTAGAACAATATATGGTCGCTAAACTAAAATTAATAATATAATATTATTTTTCTTACTGTTAAATGGTTATTATTATTTTTGATGTATCGATGAATATAAATTTCAAGACCTAAATTATTACCCTCACGTCGCAAAATAATTGGAAGTATAGTTTTGTGTCAAATAAGTTAGTATTCAGTATTTATAAATAAATTTTAAAAAATGTTCTACAACCGTATTAGAAATAAATGGCAAAACGAATGGCTTAAAATCAACACCAAATTAAACGAAATAAAAAGAACAACTGAAAAATGAAATAACCCAATGTCTCTCAAAGGAAGAGACGAAGTTATATTAAATCACCTCAGAATAGGTCATACACACTTCTACACACATGGCCATCTAATGAGAAAAGATCCACCAATAACACATGCTTTACGTGAGGATATCCAACCTCGATCAAATCACTGAATGTAGACACACAAGAGGCCCGACAAAAATACAACATAATATAGGTACTTGAGCGACTTCGCGACGCACTGCGTTCCGACGAAGAACCCATCCAAAACATATTATTATATTACTTTATGAAAAATATTAAATTGTACAATCTAGTTTAAAATAATTAAGTACCATATGTTAAAAATCCAATGGTCACGCTATCGAGGCTTCCTTCTTATTACTAAAATAAATAAATTAACTAAAATACTTTAACTATTTTATACCGTATTGAAAAATTGAAAATTTAGTTTTTTGTGGAAAAAGTCAGTAATGAATATCAATAAAAAATAATAATATATTCCTAGTCACAAAATTGCAAATGTGTAAAATAAGTCAGTATTTATGAATAAATTATAAATAATTTAATTTCAATTTAATCGTTATGTCGTGTGATATACTCTGAATATAATATGTTTCATATATTTGTATTTAACTTTTCAAATGTTTTCGTGGTTACTTTTTTTTCAACCTATAAACGTCCAAAATTTAAATTGACCAGGGACACTTGGCGACCTTCGCGTATATATGTAAAAAATCCCCATCACAGCATTCTTGTCGAGTGCGTTAAAATATTATATTAGAGAATTCTTAATCATAAATCATACTAAAAGACGCCTTAGGTGATATGGTATCGAACTATATTATGTTCTACAAGAAATATAGTGTCAAGACTCTGAGCGAATAGTTTACCTCAGAAACGATATATGCACGCGTCTTTAATAATATTTTGATTTTCCACAGAGTAAAATATCGCTTGTCCGACACGCACGCAATTGTGTTTTCGACGTTTCCGTCATAAATATATTATCTACAAAGTAATTACTTTACACGCGCATATTACGTATGTATTCCACGGGGGGCGTATAATATTATACCAATGCATTATAATAACGACGATGACGTCTGTTGAAGTCGTTTCAAACCTCGGGATCAACCTCAGCGGTCGCGCGCGCTGCACCTCAAACGTTTTCGGGCGTCGTCGTTGTTGTCGGTTACACGCCGCTATGTTTATGGCAATATTTTCTCGGCGGCGGCGGCGGCGTCTAGTCGGAAAAACGGTCACGCGTCTACTTCCCCGTCCTACCCCCACCGACCGACGTTATTGGATCTTCTCGCTGAAAACTCGGACAAATTTACCCTCTTATATGATGACAGCGGTGGTAGGTTTTTTTTTTAAATTTATTTTCTCCTCTCCTCCTCCCACTCACTGGCCCCCTCTCCAAGCTCAGCCACGGAGAGTGCGGAGGAGCGGCAACACCGTCCCTAACGCGTACTACACACCGGCTGCAGTGTTGCGGCGGTGTGATTTACAAGTTTGCCGACTCGGCGGGGCATTTTAACGTCGTCACAAAGTCCGTTTAATAAGCCAATAAACGAGTTGTTGTTCTGACACGCGGAGATGACGCGATCAATGGAATACGTGAAAGTGTTACCGACGAAAATATATAATATCACATACAATATAAGCGAACATCCCGCCGCAGCCACCACCATCATACCGCGGGTGTAGGCGGGCCGGATGCTCGTCTGTATAATGTTGGTATATATATATATATATGCTGTGTGTGTGTTATTATATTGACGCGCGGACGATGGGTGAATTGATGAGAAATTTATGTTTTTGGAATTTCGTGAGAAGACTTGCTGCTGAGATTTGACGTGCCAAACCGTGTATGTATATATATACCTATATATATGTTGTAAAACACGCGCATAAACAAGAAAGAATGCCGGAATTCTTGAATGTACACAGGAAACGTTCGGTGAACAAAAACACACTTTGATTGTTTACAAAGGTTATGTATAATAAAGGTAAGTGGGTAGTAAAAAAAAGATATATAAATGAATACATGCGCGTAATGTGTAATGAAATACATAAAATGATCAAAAATACCTTCAGTGTCCACATTGACATGATTTATAGGTACTATTTGAAGGCCTGTAGATACAGGTTGTCGCATTTACAATAAAACGTGGACTATCAAATGTCATTCGTATTACATATGTATATTCTTAGTCAAGGTGGATTTTCACTGTACAAGTGGCTAAAATTTTCGAAATTCTATAATGAATAATAAAATTAATAATATTATATGAAATTTTTTTAATATAACATACCAAAAGCAAAAAAAAAATTAATTAACTGTACCTACTGTGTACGTTATATGAGATAATATTACAGATAATATGCGGTCATATGTCTTTTACCTGATATTGTAATTGGGTGAAAGAATTTACTAATCAATATTGACAATATTACACTGCACACTGCTGATAAAGGTCACATAGTAAGATAATAAGCTCAAAGTGTAGGTTACACTAGGATAAATGTAAATGATAAAATTTACAAATGCTCAAATGATTAATCAATACAAAAAAAAATATGAGAGATCCTCGAGAGTCGAGAAAACTAGAAATCTTAAAAACAATTTTATAATTAACATAATATTATACTCTTTAACTTTTAAAATATTGGTACATTCTGTATTTACTTAAAAATATATTAAATATGTTTTTTGAAAGAAAAATAATGTCATTGTAAGACCAATGTAGTTTGTCACACCATTCAGTACACATTTAACTAGAATATTCATTATGAAAATATAACAAATTATAAAAAATGGTATTTCATGTATTCAGTTAAATAATTCTCTGTATGAAGTTCAACGAACGAGTCTTTAAAATACAATAGTTCAGCGATCCTTCATTATACAAAGCACGTTCTCTAATGATTCTACCAAAAAATTTTGTAGCAGTTTCGAAATATGTGTTTTATTGTTTGATCGTCAACTTTTTATGTTTTATAACAAACAGTTGGAATGCATAAATCTATTTTGATTTATTTATTTTAATTTAGTAATTATATGATTCAAATAAATCATCGTATTACGAGTTCTTATACCCCAAAAAGCGTTGTTTGGAAACGACACGATTTTACTTATAGGCTTAAATGTTTAATGAATGCATAAAATATTTATTGTGGTTTTAAATGACTAGCAATTCTTTTTTGACATTTTAGTTTCTTTAAAGTGTATGTCATACATTTTAATATATGTTCGAGCGTAAAGTTTTTGTACAAATAAAAACAAAACAAGTGCGAATTCTTCTCATTAAAATAAAAATTGGCATCATTAACCTATTGCATTCAAATGGTTGAATTTTAGTTCACCGAAAGGTTCAACAGACATAATTATGACCGTAATCGAAGTACTTATATCTTAGTACATTGGAAGCTGTTCTTTATTCTACGTAATAATAATAATAATAATGATAATACGATATGATAAAAGTTTTAAGAGTTATTTAGTTTGTTGGTCGTTGGATTACATAATAATATATACTCCAACTCTAAGTATAATGCTATCTGACAAGTAAGAAAAACAAATAATTATCATACATATAGCTCGATTTACTTTATTTCTACAAGTTAAAAAAGTTATTTTAATTAATTGGTATACATTTTAAATAATACCCATCATAACCATACTATCATCATTCATTGAAAGTATTTTAAGTTTTTGATCATTAAAAATAAAAATTTTTATATAGGTAAATAACCATCAAATTACAGGTGCAGCTGAATACGCGTTTAGAATGTAACTAAAAACCAAGGCAAGTACTTATTTTCACTATTTATGATGCCAAATGATAGTATGTCACAAAAAATTATTGAGCCGTGGACATCCTTCACACGTTTACAGTTTAAGACCACCGTTTTATAGGTGGGTAGTCGATACGATGATTATATTAACAATGAATTCAATGATTATAATATTAAACTCATTATTATTGATAATCTCTAAACATATAAAAACCGAGAAAGTAACTCTGCTGTATAGCAGGTTTATTCGTTCCAAGTACACCTCTTCTTTGTACCTAGATTTCCATAACGGACGTAGTAATATTTGCAGGATTTAATCATAATAATCGTTGTAATAAGAATACCTGAGAAAACTGATTCTGATTCTAAGACGGCAGTGTAGCGCCTATTATTTTTAAGGTTATTTTATTTATTATTATCATAATATAATAGTAATGATTATTATTTTTCATTAAATCGATTTTCTATTTGTTTTATAATAGAATAAAATATTATATAGCTTTAATTCTTTTTTTTGACTAGGTTATTAAAATATAAAATCATTATGATTTTTCATCTATCTAAGTATTTGTATGAGGTGTACCATCCATAGATAATTTTTCAGATCGGTGCCGCGTGTTGGACATATTAGGGGTCATTTTACTGACTATGAGTGATTTGTGTGTGCCCAATCCGTAGTCTATTTAGGATAACTTTGAACTTTCTAGAAAGTATGTGAGCTGTGTCCATATGAACACATCTTGTTTTACTTCAGGGAGTTTCGTAAGCACATAACTCCAGTTTGTCTGCACACATATTAGTACAATGCAATTTTATTACGGGTTTTAAATCTTGTTTGGTTATGAGTTCAACTGCTGTTAGCTGGGTTAGTAATTGCATCTTTTGGTGTTATATTAGCCATCTCATTTTCGACGATAAGAAAATTTTGTACCTGTATGTTTATATTGTTAGTGCTGTGTGCATTTTTTATGTTGTTTATCACACTGAGAGAATCTGATTGCTTTTGTAATGTTTGAGTCTACGATTAGTTGTATATCTTTGAAAATTGCGAATGATTTCACAGTAAAAAAAATTTATACTAATGATATAGGTATATTGAAATAAAAATATGGGGGGGATGTCCTACTATGCCGAAAATAGCAGGGGAGAAAATTATCCAATAATCATTATTTACTAAATTACACTTTTGTCTATTACTTATTGAAACTACATCAATTGTAAATGTGACTAAGCATACCTATATACCTACAAAGAAAACACTATTACTATATTAAAATTCAACGGCATGCAAGATTTTACTGAATAATTAACAAGCCTATTCAACTTTATTTTAATCATTATAAATGATATCATATTAAATTAAAATTAAAAATGTTGTGTAGTTGTTTTAAATTCAGAATCAAATTTGTATACAGTTTTTCAAATACAGCCAATAATCCAATTAATTAAATAATAATTCATTATTTGTTTGTTTTTTTTTAGTACAAAATTAAGGACTTTACACTATATACTCAGATTATTTAATGTATTGTTTTTTATTTTTTATTTTTTATCATGTAAAATGCAATCTGTACAATTTAGGCACATATGCAAGCAAAGTAACACAAAAAAAGAACAGGCGGGAAAATACGTGATTAAAGAAAACACCCATTAGTGATACTTTAGCTGTTGTTGATATACATCGTTATGCTAATTTAGAGAAGGTCACGACACCATGATATTTTCAACCTGTGTTGTGGATTTCCAAGAAGGTTGGGACGGAGAGAGCTTTTATGAGTGAATTGTAGTGATTCGCAAGTTTAAGGATAAATCTGTTGTAGAAATTTTTGGCTTTTTGTTAATTGTTTTTATATGAAGGTCGTTATGGAGCATAAGATTTGAAGCGAAATAAGGGACATTTGTAATTTTGAGAAGTGAAATATTTTGGAAAGTTAGAATTTTATTGGTATTAGATTTTTTGGCTGTTCCTCAGAGTTGTAGTCCGTAAATCCATATAGGTTTTAAAAGAGATTTATATATTATTAAATGTTGTTAAAAATGTTTTTGATCAATTTACAAATTTAACCATAAGATCTCAACTAACAGCGTACAGGTAAAGAATAATACAACAGTATTTATAGAAAATAAAGATAATTCTTTGAAAAAAAAAAATAAAAGTATTTATCGATTGATTAATGTTTTTCGTTTTATACACAAATTATATATTAGGATTGAGTGTAGATAGGATATCTAATGTTAGGTCAATAATGATTACACGTGTCACGCATAAAATGATAATATAATATACAATTAAACGATATATTTAACAATGATATTATAATTAATATTAAAACTAAGAAGGTATATTTAGTATACATAACAGTGTATTATTATTTATTAACAAGTTTTATATGAGAATTTTTTTCTTCTCGGGAACGCCTGCCGCACAAAACTATATGTATACTGTCAATTGGCATTAAGCCACACAGACATGTTATTAAAAGTGTCATCAACGGCCTATATACGTATATGCAAGGTTACAGTACTTTCAGCTTAAAAGCCGAAGAATGCACCCCGAGTGGTTAATAAAGCAATAAGCCGCTTATATATATTCACAAATACATGCGAGTACCTGCACTAAAAATATATCCACTTCAATACCCAGTATCGATAACGACCTTTTTATGTATACCATAATCAAATATATATTGTTTATTTCTAAATGCCTGCAGTATCGTAAAAATAATAATTTATAGTCAACCTGCTTGATAACACTTATGCGTACCATAAGATTATACGCCTAACCTATCCCCAGATATATTATATTATTCACATCAGTAATGTTCTATATAACGTGTCCAATGAGAAATCCTATTATGTAGAAACGATGTAAAAAATATTTGATAGTAAAATGTCGATAATATTATATTATGATCTATTAATGAGATGCATAGTTTAATTTTTTGAAAACTTATAGGTATAATCGGAACCTCAAAGAAGAAGAAAACAATAAGCAAAAATGATTTTTTAATTTTAATAAGAAAAAACGTATGAAAATTATTTCTTAACTCTTTGTACTATATATCGAATATTGTTTTATTTTTATTTTTATTTTTTTATGAAAATATCTATTGTGTATCTATACAATATTTGCTATTCATATTTGTATTATTAATAAATAAAACAAAAGACATATTATAATTAGTCACGTCATTATATTGTACGAACGTATTTTTATACACTCCATTAAAAGAGTATTTAAACAAATTTGACGATAAAAATCAAACTAGGATGAAGTGATGATATCGAATTCTTTGTAAATAATCGAATACAACAATTTTAATTTAAAATTTTAAAGCTAGTTTTAATTTCTTTAGAAATATACAAATTACATAATGATATCATACACTATAATAATATTACATGATATTATTATCAAAAACAATTTTTAAATTTAACGTTTTTATAAATGTATCGAGACCTGTAATTATTACGACATTCCTTTTAGAGAGGATAACCGGAACGGAAACTTGTAGAATATTCTTTGAGGTGTATTTATTATATAGTTAAATTCAGAATTTTTGGCATAGGTTTGCATATTATAATAATATTCTATTGTAGATAGTGAACAAACTGTAGAGAGCTGAGTTGGCATGACAGTTTTTCTGATTAAGGTCATTCACCACGATGAAAAAGAAAAAAATGTATACCGTTTCGAATAATTAAAAATAAAATTCAATAGGTAGGTACAATTGAACGTAAAAAAAATAATTAAAGAAATATGTTTCAGAGTCGAACATCAACTACGAGCGCGTGTGCATCTACGTATATCATCGTCAATACAGAAGGTGTAGGTATATTATAATATTAATATCTAGAAGAAAATAATTTACATACTATGTATTACTATACGCATCGTGGTTATTGTTCCAACACGCCTGCAATAGTAGTAGCAGCCAGCAGGCCGCATTTTCTAAATTCAGGATTATTCTATTGCAATAGAACTTTATTATAACTGTGGGTTGGGAGGTAAATCAACACTATTATTAAAATAATATGATCGTTTCCGATCGGCAAACATTTATTTTTTTATGTTTTACCACCAGAATTGTAATTTTTATATTTCTCAAGATCATAATGCTGCTTATTAGTATAATACTATCATAGGTATTATGTTTTGTGTTTGAAAACGATAAAAATGTCGAGTTTAAATGCATCATTGTAGCTATTGTAGTCTAAACAATAATAAGGCATAATAAGGTGCTTGGGATGAAAATATATAAAAAAAAAACGAAATTCTCGATATTATATCTATGTATATTTAATTATACTATAATATAAATGTTTAGTATACACGTATTACGTTTATAATATATGTATATATATATAATTATACGAATAGTGCAGGGGCGGCCAAACGGTCGATCGCGGACAATTTCAAAGTCGATCATGTTAGAATTTATTTTTAGGGACACACGCACGAGTTGTTATTGAATTGTCGATAAGTTTTATCTGTTTAATTATAATCTGGTTTCGTGTGTCAAATGTTTATCGGTCTACTGCATAAAAAACAGTGGTTTGACGCCGTTGTTGGTTAATTGATAAATATTTGGAAAATCATAAAAACGAAACCGTTTTGGAATATATATATATGCATTCACCGCAATATCTCCACTCATAACTCTTCCAAATGCCAAATCGTCTATAAACATTAAAATTTGATTGGACGTTACCACTAGTTACCAGGTTGATATAGGTACACGCTAGTCTAAACTTTAAATATTCATTAAAGAAAAACCATTAGACATAATATCTAGTTCAATATTCGATGCAGACATATGATATTTGTACATATTATAACTTTTTTAGTAAAGCGCATATTCTGCTCCAGACTGGGATATGAAAAACATTATTAGAATTAGACAGATTGAATTTAAAAATTAAAGAATAATAGACGAGTTAATCGACACTGACATGAGGGTAAACAAATAAGGGCAATACAAACAATATTTATAAAATCACATGCGTAAAACTAGCGCTCTTCGTAAAAGTTATAAGTTTTTATCTTTTAATATAGGTAACGATAACATTAGTGGCGTTGAAATAATCATCATAATAATAGGTCTGTTATATAGAAATACTTGCAGATGTATACTGAAAAAAAATTCGAGACAATATTTTGATGTTAAACAGTAACTATATAGTGAGAGGTAGCGGAGTAGGTACTAATAGTACTAGTATTATGGATGTTGGATAACTTTTTAACACAGAATGCTAATAAGTAGGAAAGTAACACATACACTATGGTGGTCTAAAAATTGACAAACACTGCACACGAAGTCACACTCAATATTTTGCAACTAATTCTTCATGTGGACATTTTATAGGTTATTTGTACAATATTTAATATTTGTTTATATAAGATAATATAGGTGTGTAGGTATGTAGTGATAATTAAATTGTGCATTGGTAGTGCGTGCTAGCAGTTTAAATTTTCAAACAATAGAAACTGTTTTTATTATTATTATTATTATTGGTATCGTATTGTTATTAAATTTAAAAAACGTGATCAAAAAAAAAAAAAAAAAATGCTCGGCTGGTAGAGAAAAATAAAATCACAGAAATTTCACGCAGAATACGTAATATTATGGTCGCGAATCTGAACCACGGTTATGTTCGTATTTTATGGTACGGTTGGTGGCGTCAGCGGTTTATTATGAAACTCACGGGTCGGCGCAGTCTTTGGTGAGTGTGCGTATGCGAGTGGGGGCGGACGACCTGTTGTTTTGAATGGAATAATAATATAATAATATAATAATAGTGTGTTTTATTATTATCGTTGTTGATCGGCGGCGGTGGCGATACACGAGAAAACGAGTCGTCTGAACGCGCGCGCGAACTAGCAGCGATGGCCGCGGGCAGCGGCTGTTCATCCGAGCCCCCTTCTGTCTTTACACACCCCACACATACTCGCGCGCACCAGACCAGACCGAACCAAACCAGTAACCACTGATGATCGTGTATGTGGTATAATAAATATTACGCACAGAATGTTTACTATGTAGGTACAACGATATTATAATGCGCATAGGCCTATCGGCGATGTATACCTACCCAAATATCTAAGTAATAGTTATATATACAGAGTGATTGACGGTATCTACGAACGGGTATCGACATCGTAAATAATTGTCGTTTAGATAATATTCTCTATAATAATATGTATGTTTTCTAATGATTTTTTTTTACGCATACGTATAGAATGAAAGATCATAAACAGAAATTACATTTAATTCGTGATCAGTGATCACACTTTAATCCATTTCAAAGTTATCTCCGAGGTTTTGGAATAATTATAAAATTAGATTTAATTATAAAAAATTAATTTATTATTTACTTCACGCACAATTTTATATTAGGTATAATATTGTGATTACGGTCGTAAACACTCTCGGTTCATGGGTTTGCATCAGTTTTTGATTTCCAAACGATAATCAATGTCTATAAATATATAAAGCATAATAATATGAGGTATAGTAATCTAGTATCATAAAGACCGATCTATATAGCAAATTATACTTAAGTATCAGATTAGGTGTTAAAAATGTTAATATCATGATTCATGTTTGATCTTTTGCGTGTTAAAAGATCTGTTGGCAGAAAAATAATCACCATTCAACCTGCAGTATAAAACGTATGCGATCGTGGTATAGCATTAAAGTTAATATATAATATCTTAGCCCATTTAGAACGTTTTAGTAAAGAAAAATTAATTTCTCCACTAACTACACCCTAACACATTATTCAATTATAGTAATTACTAATTATACTAATGTCTAATGCTAATACCATAATTGCAGTAATACTTCATCAATAGACACAATATCGTTTGAAAATAAATTACACTCCACAATATATTAAATAATTTCGACGTATAAAAATCATAGTGATAAAAAAAAATCCATAACAAGACGACTGAGTTTACGTAAAGACAATTAAATTATAAAACTTCCAGTTGCCATAGGCAGCACAATGACCCCCACCCAACACGTGTTATACCGCTGTTGCGTCACTCTTTAAACAGAGATCTTCTTGATATTTTACCAGTTGCACTTACTAGTTTTTATTTATGTGGAATTCTACAGTAACTTTTAGTTAGTTATAATATACAGATGCAAAATTTTTAATTTATAGGATTAATATTTTATTAATTCATGTTAATGATACACAACCCGATTTTCATATAATCCTGCTAGACGAATTGATTTAAAATTAATTTACTTTTAGAGGAGTACATGTTATAATAAAAAAAAAAAATGTAAATTACTAAAAATAATTTAAGTGCTTGCTATTTATGGTAGGTAATGAAATTAATCAACATAAATTAGTCAAGAATGTAATAGTTCTAATCGTTAAAAACTATGTTATAAGATATATTATAATAAATAGAAAATTTCTACAACTTTATAAATTACATGAACAACAATGTAGATTTGATGATTATCCATTTACAAAAATAAACAACCATTAATGAAACCCAAGAGGATATTTTTTACTTGAAACTCGAGTTAAAGATCGAGTACTTATATAATATTAATAAAAATAAAAATAATATTATGCTTGCATGTTCAATATATGTATAGTTATCTTAAATATTTACAGTTACTATTAAAATGGATTTTAAGATTTTTAAAGGAATAACTTAAATTTTTATAGTTAGTAAATATAACTACAGCTCATGTTTTCGACAAATCAAGTTGAGTGCATTCCATTATTATCTTTACTATAGAACATATGTGCTATACACCTTACTATTCTCAGTACGAATACTCATTGCGATATGGAAACTAAACAATTGTCGTCAAAGCATTAGTAAATCCGTAATCGAAATATCGAATATTTTATAATATATTAATACATACTACTAATTTACGTCTCTAGATATCACACCTAGAGTAATAAATAGTAATAATACGTTCTGAATATTATATACTATAGGCTAAATTTTAAAGATAATAATTAAATATACTATTAAATTATACTGTATATTTAAAAAAAAACTGGTTTACTAGTTTTTATATAAATATTAAATATTTTGTATCTAACCTTAAATAGCGTACACTATAGGTTTATCATAACATCATCAGGTATGATAATCTTAAGAAGATACCTGTTTATAATTAGTGATACTGTGAATACCAATTTGTAGGCATGATTAGAATTATTCATTAAAATATTGGACTATTTTAATATGTTTAAATAGACAGCACGAGACAAATATCGAAACAACCGTGGTAAAATAATTAGTTAAATTTATAACTTCATAATTTATGTTGAACGATTTAAAGATAAAAAATACATCACAGTACACACCCTACTTTATATGTTGAATAATTTCGTTAATTGAGTCGAATAAAAATAACGTAGGTAATTACTACTTACTAGTTATAATATAAGAATTAGATACCCCTGCAAGAAGAAATCCTCAACTGCAGTTCTAACAATAACCAATGTGATAAGCCTGTAAACGCGTGACTAGGTCGGTTTCAATGGAATTTTTTTTTCATATTTAAATTTAACATATTAGCATTTACCATTGAAAATGAAAAGAGTAAAAGAAAGAAATAATGATAAAGAGAGAAGTGTACAAACTATATAGATGCGTAAGTATAAAGAGGGAAAAAATCCCGTCAGAGAAATATCACCGAACCACCTACTCGGAATGTGTTTTTTTTATGAATCGTAATTTATCACCTAGCCAATGAATAATGAGCCTCAGCTATATTATAATACGTGTTTTTTTTTTAATACAGCATGTGGTGTTATTATTTGTGCCTTGAAGTCGGGTAGGTCATATTCGTCAATGAGTTATTTATGAAAGTAAATATATTATGTTAAGACTGTACTTACCTACCTACCTACCTATTTAAACGTATCATGTATAAATTAACAAAAATTACAATTTGAGCTACTTTTTTAAGACCTTTATCGAATACAAAATATCATCGTTAACTTATATCATAAAATAATAAGCTTCAAATGAATTATTAAAGTGTTGAAATGTTTGATATATTATGAATCTAGGTATAATATAGTACAATACAATAATATAACAAATGATTGTCATAGTTGTTACTCGTTTGTTGGTCGTTGCCATTATATCAGATGTTCAAATTTGATTTCATCCTTCGCAGTGCATTAGTAATCTATTTTATTTTGTTGAGAAAAATAAAAATTAATAATAAAATATTTAATGATAAGATAATCCACGACAGTGTGATAAGTCAATATGTCGTTTTAAAACAACTACATATTTTTTTAAATAAAAAGTTTACGAGGAAATTTTACTCTCACTACCTACAAAATACAGAAAAAGTATTTAACATTTTTTAAGGGAACTAATAAAATTGGATAACTATATTTAAAAGCAGTTAATATTTTCATTATCATCCAAGTTTTTACCAAAGATGAGGACAGGTAATATTATAGCCAATTTATAGGCACATAAAATAAAGAATATATATAACCGTAAAATCTTAAAATAATTATAATATATTAAAGAAACAAAAAAAAGAAAAGGTATTATTTTTAAACCAAACTTAAAAATATATTATGAAGTATAAAAATCCACTTCAAATAACTGATGTATAATACATAGACTCATGTAAATATTTTAATTTTCAATATTACCATCACTCATAAAAGAAAACTATGGTCATAATAAATAATAAGTTCCTATTTTTCAACATTTGAAAATTAACAGATAGATGAATGAATTAAGTTAACATGGATGACCGTAAATATTGTGTATACAGCTATAATTATGATTTTATTTTATTATCTAACCAAAGTTATAATGTTGATTTCCAACTAAATTATAATATTTCAATAGACATTTACAAAGTAATTTATTCCAACATATTGAATTAGAAATTAGAACTATAAAAATAGACAATAGTGTTCAACCAAATAGAATTCCGCATAAAAGAGAGATTTTAATTTTAGTAACTCAATAGAAATTTATTTTATTTTTTTAAAGTTCGATTAAAGTTAAATTAAGATATATCCGTCAATATAACAACAAGTTGTATTATCCAAGTGTTAAAAATTGTAATAGCGTACATAATGGGTATACCGAGTTAATTACGTCATTCAACCGATAAGTTCGTTAGTTCATACACACAGTCCTATAGACCAGATGTCAACAAAAACTTTCTAATTTCGTCTTAAACTTTGGATTCATTTTCTCTCAAGTTAAAGTACAATAAACTTTACAATCTTAAGTGTACAAAAAAGAAAAACACAGAAATTGACTGCGAACCAGTGGGCCGAGCATTCGGAACAATTGCATTTTAGCTACCTATCTACCGCATGATTTTCACATTTTTTTTTTCCAAAACCTAGGTAAATCAACATTTTAAAAAGGGGGTAACTTAAATATTTTCTCAAATTATTAGTTTCGAAGTTACAGGAGTATAAAGATAGTGGTGTTGGCAATAAACCTAACCGTATGGTTGTGTACGTCTTAATTTTTGAACCTTACCATTCTAAGTATATTAAGTAGTCTCTTACCTGCCAGCTCTAATTACCCAGGTCTAGGTTCTACGAACCTTACAATGAGGTATTGGCCACCGAACGGGTGACCTATAAAGTTTGACAACGAGGAGTTCTGAAACTCGTTCTAAATGTATTTTTATTGAATTATATATATCATCTAAAAATCACTGATTATATGGGCGACCAGTATTAACATTATTACCAAAACTGTGTGCAAAAACTAAACTGAAACAATTCGCAATTAACTATTAAAACATATTGCATTAATCGAATAAAAATTAATAATAGTCGTATAATAATTAATATAGGTACGTAATGCTAATAAAATATGCATTCATGAATATGTCGAAAGTTAATATTTCCTCATATTAATATAATAGTTGAATAAAAATTAATATAATCTTATAATACCGATACTTCCATAATGCCTATAATATAATATATTATTACTTATACATTTAAGAGGATGGAAACAATTAAGTAGGTATAACATATGGGAATTACTCTAATACTAGCTACCATATACATCATCATAACTGACTGGGTAGCATTTTACATTACATATTATATTAAACAACTAACAATAAATAATTCTAGTTTAATTTTATTTCCAAAAAACCTAACTATGAACGAAATTAAACTTACATTGAAGAGTGAAACTATAAAAATAGCAAACATTTTCAAACAAAGACTAATTGTTAATTTATTCGATATTTTGGAATTTTTTCAACATTTTGACCAAAATTAGTGACGCCCAACTATTATGTATAGACTTGCCCGATTACATGCATCCTTTAGTTATTTTCTACACCGTGGCCTCATTACGGGATTCAACGGGAACGAAAACCTTAGCCTTGCAAATCTTCGCTCAATGCGTCCAACGACTAATTTCAAATTACCTTTCTATAACTTTGAAATAAATGATTTGTACAATTTTTTTTGTCACCATTGTTTGAAAAACGTTGATTTATATAGATTTAAAAAAAAAATCGTATCTCAGCTAAAATGCAGATGTATCCTCCTCACAAATTTGCAATGATAATAATCGTTAAATGGTCTATCCAACAATTTTCAATTAACATATTTAAAAATATTTGTTTGTTTTTTGTATTTTGAATTTTCTAGAACACAATTAGGCCTAGGTTTAACTTAACCTAGGTTTTTAAAAAAATATTTTATTTTATATATTAAAATAATATTATATACAATCATCAATGTTTCATTTATTTACGAAACTAAATTTGTTTTTTTTTTGTGTGTGTAAATATATAATTTATAAGTTTGGTCATTATATATACCTATAAATAATACATTTTAAAATCCACAGAACTTTGAAAAGTATTGTAAATTTTGTATTTTTGATTCCTCAAAATACAAACTAGGTTGAATTTGATACCAAAACCACACTCAATAATGTAGATTGAAACTTTTAATACATAAAAAAGCTACACACATATACAATACACATGATTTTAAAACCAACGCATTTAAAATATACGCTCAAAATTTAAAATTGTAACATTTCTTGCAATTAAATAACAATTTTTAATACTGAATTATAATAAAAAAATTCAATAACAACAATATAGTATAATATTACGCGATATGAAATCCTATATTATATAAATATTTTAGATTAACATACAATATTATCATGGTTCAGTTGCGGAATTCAATTGATTTTCAACAAAACCTCACCTAAGCTAAACACAATGGAGAGGGGCGAAAAGTGAACATTTTCATTCACATAATTCTCACTGGGGAATAATGATTTACCTGTCAATGTCAATGACTGGAAAAAATACACACTGTATTTCGTCAATACAAATAAAATATGTCGAACTCTAATATTAAAATTGACGATTGACGAGGCACGCAGAAAAGTTTATTGAAATCTTACTTTTGGCATAAGTCATGACATGGGTACATATTCTGAGATTTGTTTATACGTTTTTAACTGAATACCATTAAGTATCTATATGTCATAATCGATAAAAAATGGTTTTCCGATATTTGTTAACAGGTAAAATATGTTATAACAACGATTAAAGAGGTTTTTAATAAAATTGCAGTTGTTTACTATAAACATCTTTTTTTCAGAAGGAACGAGTGCTAGTCGAAAATTTAAAAAAAACTCAACATTTTTCGACTTAATATCAATTTCTAGTTGTTATAATAATTAAAGTTGACAACTCGTTGACACTTATTCAATTGTTTTCATATATGCGCAAAGAACAAAACTTATGATCATAATTAAGATTAAAATAAGGAGATCACATACTGATACAATTTACTCATTTTATGGTCGACTAAATATATAAATAAAATAATAATTCTAAATTATATCTTCAAACATATTTGGAATACGAAAAAAATCTCAAAAATTAACATGGAAAAATCAATCTCAATTTTCAGTCATTTTTAAAAAATGTTCCCTTTTATAAATAAATGTAGTTTAAAAGGTAATGGCTACACCACCTGAATATTCGACATTAAAAAAAATAACAACTACTTAGACCAATTTTTACTCCCTCGTATATTATTTTTTTTAAAACAAATACATCTTATAATATATTAACTATTACACTTTTAGAATTACGTTTAAAACGTCCAATTATTGAAAATTTCAAATTATACCGAAATAAAAAGACGAATTTGATATTTTTCCAATAGTTAGTTAAAATGCTTAATACATTTAGACGTTTATGTAATATTTTAGTTAATAGTAGGTAAACACTGCAAGCGTCAAGGATTAATATTTTATGAATTTAACTGATTAATAAAAATCGATTTTGTTGTAAAGTGGAGTTGTATTAACTTCGCCAATTTTTTTTTTCTGGCCTTAAGGAAATTACAATGAACATTGAAATGTAATGGATAAAAGATAAAATATAATAAAGAAAAATACTCATACCCTCATAAAACCAATATACTATTAGGTAATAATATCTCTTACCAATCTTAATTTAAAGATAAATTTATAACATCAGAACATTATTATTTTAAATGATAAGCTATAATTTTCATTAAAAAAAAATATAATTAACTAACAGTTCAATCAACGAAATAAAACGCAAATTTAACTTCAGTCCTAGTATAATTTGTGAGTATCATAATATTAAACCTGAATATACTTCACACGTGACGAAGGCCATGATTTATAATAAACAATTTATGCAAACGTGTAGAGACGTGTCGTTATTTTAAATTTTAAATAGATGAATCATAACTTTCAAAAGATATAACCAAATAGAACTCTCTAACGAAGAATTGATCTTTTGTTTGGTACAGGGTTACAAAATGATGTTATAACATCAAACTAATAAATGTAGGTACCTACTACTACATTATTCTGTTGCTATAATAGAAACCATTTACATAAAATATATTGTAACAATTACCAAAAGGTTGGTGGTCATATATAC
This sequence comes from Diuraphis noxia, assembly GCF_037042655.1. Lineage (NCBI taxonomy): Eukaryota > Metazoa > Arthropoda > Insecta > Hemiptera > Aphididae > Diuraphis > Diuraphis noxia. The sequence continues at coordinate 31,754,541 of NW_028301715.1, read as the reverse complement.
AACCAAAAAATTGGGTAGTACCAATTGTTCATCGATTATCACAACTAATTATTTTTTCCGTGTATTTGTTTAAGAAATGTTAGAATCTTCACCTTAGAGAATTGCACTAAAAATTATAAAACTACCTAGCGAAATAAAATAAATGCAAAATAATTGAAACTATAATAATATAATAATGATTAATTTTGGTATCATATTTGTAATTTAAGATATTATAGAATAACTTCATAAAATGGTCGAAAGTTATCACTGGTCACAATAGGTGCAATTAATTATATAGGTATTTTTGTTAAGTTTGAATAGAAAATTAGGTAGTTAAACGAGTTCCACTTCAGATCATCTTTCAAACATACTAAGGAGATACCAGGTAGTCGGGTACCTATGTCTTATATGGTTCACTCTGGCTTACCTATAGTTTTCAAAATAATGTTCTTAGGTAGTATATACTATATACTGGTTTTTTATTAACAACAAAAAATATAAACATTTTTTTAAACTATAAGGATTTGAATAATTGAACAATTATTGATAAATATATATCTTATTCTTAACCACAATAAATAAAACTCAATTTATTTGAATATATAAACCTAATGTATATTAAATTATATAATACCTAGAAAAATGTGTAATTCAAAGCACCGTATACGAGATGATTTTAAAAACTAAACTTTTACATACGATATAATATATTATTTGTATACTAGTTAGAGTCACAGATACAATTGGTTATAAAAATATACCGTTTATATGTTTATATCAATTTATGAAATTATCACAGTCATGACTCATTAAACTGTGGTTATGCCAGAGTAAATAATTTAGATTTGCGGTTTATGAATTAAATAATATTTATTTAAATCATAATATCATTCACATGCAGTATTGTTCATAAAAAAAAAAAACAAAATAACTACTAAAAAAACTAAATACCTATTTATAATTCATAATTTATGTGGCAATGGTATATATATATATATATGTATATAATAAGGCGCTTTTACAATAACATAATATTCCTGTATAGTTGTTCCTAAAGGTCAAATGTAAGCAGTCCTCCACCAAATTTTGGGGTCTAGTACTAAATGTCTTTTCGGGGGCCCTATTAAACATTAAAATCGCTAAGTCACAAATTTCAAATTAATTTCAACGGGCTTCTAACTAGCTGGGTCCCTGAACTACAGATAAAACAGCCTCTCCCCATGTGGAAGCTCTACGCAGGTACCTATATTCTTTACTGAAATATCTTTTTTGTCGAAAATTATATTACATTTTACAAGTTTTACAAGCTAGAGGGTAAAATTATTTTTTTTATATACGAGTAAAACGTTACCCAATACAATATAATTAGTAGATCATCGATTGACAGTTTGCATTATTAATTATTACGTATTTTAAATGTCTATATAGTTTATTAAAATAGAAATATTTTATTTTATTTTTGATGCTCTAATAAATCTTTAAACTTTGAGTTATTTTAATTTGTCTACAAGAATATTTTTCTTTATTTTTAATTTATTATTTCGACTTTACTTATTAAGAATAATAATATAATATACCAAAAGTTATATAGTTTAAATACCTATTACCTATACATATAATAACTACCAAGTTATATCCTACATAAAATAATTTGTATTATATATTTATTATATGTATAGAATGTAAAGAACAAATCAACAAGTTTACATGTTGCATAACTAAGTTACATTTGAATAATAAATTCCTGACGAGTTAAACTGTTTTTAACCTGAGACGTCAGAATGTTTGATTGGAAAATGTCGTTTTCTCACGAATACGAAATATTGTTAGGTAAAACTCTTTACCATTTAATGTAACATTTTTTTTTGTTTTCAATACCCATACGAGACACATTTTCTATACGTGTTAACTTTTGACATGATTTTAATAATTTCTTGATTTGCAAAGAAATTGTGTGAATTTAAAACCGATTCATGCATTATTATTAAACTAAAATAATAAAGAGTAATAATTTATAACTGAGAGTAGTTAGGTATCTATTATGTTTTACATTGATTAAAGTATGCTTTTGACTGTAAGCCATACAACTTTTAATGACTTTTAATAATGTAAATTTCGATTCCAAAAATTTATTTCATTTGTTATCTAATATACGTCTAAATACTTAAAATGCAATACTGCAATATACAATCTATTTTTTACTTGATTCAGTATTTTTATATATCACCCGAATTAATATATAAATTTAAAAATATAATTTAGATTTAATATCATACCAAATCTATACTAATATAATAAAGAGTTAAAAAAGTTTGAACGCGCCAATCTCAGGAACTACTGGTTTGAATTTAGAAATTAAGTTTTGGTTGGTTTGTCGTTTTATCGGGGGAGGCTATAGGCTATATAACATTTTTAGAAAATTTACGGATGAAATCGAAACATTTTTTGTTTGATATTTACAATCTGTGTTTGACAGCACAATAAGTAAATAGGATAATTTATGCACAATATTATAACTTTAAATAATATGAAGAGGGAGGCCAAACAGTGATAGAACCCAATAAAGAGGGAGGCCAAACAGTGATGGAACCCAATGAAGAGGGAGAGCAGGGGAGGCCAACCAGGAAATCGGAATTTATAAGAATTTATGAATTTGCTATTTAAAAAGCTTTATAATTATTACTGCGTATTAAAAATTCTATGATGCAAAGCCACATTATATAGTAGGATTAATGTACTGAATGTCTCTAGTTCAAACCAGTTTCAATGGATTAATTTTTTTTGCACTGTTTCAAAAAATAAAGCAGGAAAGTGGATATTGCTCTGATATACAGTAGGTTACAAGTGGATTACTGTAATGGATAGATTTTAATTTGAAACAAATGATATTATATCATTGTACCTATTCGAAAAACGATTCTGAGCGGAGACGATTTATCTGTCTAGGATATATTATAGATTATTATTACTTATTATTAATACTTATTAAAATATTTGACTTTCCAGTGGATTTTTTTTTTTGTTAAAGGTAGACAAACTTATAAGGAATTTTGAATTAAATTTTCAAATCTTAGATTTAAAAATATAATTTTTTATAAATTTCTATCAAAGATAATTTGAACATTGCCGTAATTTTCATGTATTTAGTAAAAATTTGAACTTTAAATGCTTATGAAAAAAAATCATGCTTATGCTTTCAGCTGCTATTGTAACAATATGTTAGGTGTTTTAAATTAAATTTTCAAGCTTTTCCACCCAAAAAATACATTTTTATTGATATTTATAGAAACAAAACTAATAATGTTGAAAAATTAATATGTCAGTAAACAACTCAAAACTAATCAAAATATTTTGAAAATATTATCAAATATAGAAAATGCCTATGTAAAAATTCATTGAAAATTTCAAGTATCTGCGGTCATTTGTTTTAGAGTGAAAATTCAATGTTGTAAAAATTTAAATTTCTAACACTCATAAAAATTTAATTTGAATTTCTGGTGGCCATTTTTTTGTGATAAGATTGACAAACTTGTAAGGAATCTCGTATTAAATTTTCAAATCTTAGATTTAAAAATAAAAAAGCGGGTAAGTCGCGGATGTCGCTCTGCTGTACAGTAGGTTACTGTAATGGATGGGATTAAATTTGAATGCAATGATAGGTATCATTGTGTACGAAAAACGATTCTGAACGGAGATGATTTGTCAGTCTAGGATATATTATATTTAAATATTGTCATATATTCTATTTTGAAACAAATATTTTATTTTTCAATTAAAACGCATTTTGCAGAAGGCATGGTTAATCAATTTTTCCAAAAACATTGGATATAGTTATCATAATCCATAATACCTTATATTATCATAGATATACATATACCTGGTTTGAGGATAAATCGTTATCATTACGCTATTTAATAAAAATTTAAAAATCAAACGCTCAAAACATTTTTCCTATAATGACGCATCAAATTTTCTCTATAGCTATTTGAATCAAAACTTATGGAAAACTTAGTGTTAAATTTTATAGCCTGATTATAAATACAAACAATATTATGAATTTTGAACTACAAAATAATTTGCAAATATTCATGGTTTTGACAAATTTTTGTTAATATTTGAAATTCAAATAATAATAAAAATTCAATTTGAATTTCCGGTAGACATTTTTTTTGTGATAAAGATTGACAAATTTGTAAGGAATCTTGTATTAAATTTCAAATCTTAGTTTAAAAAAAAAAATTTTTATGAATTTCTAGCTTAAAACAATTTGCGAACTTTTGTGATTATTACGTATTATGTCAAAATTCAAAATTTGAATGCTTATAAAAAAAATCGTGCTTATGTATTTTTAATATTTTTCAACTGCTATTCTAACAATATGTTAGGAGCCTTGTATTAAATTTTCAAGCTTTTCTACATAACAAATAACTTTTTATCGATAATAATTTTAAAAAAACTAATAATGATCGAAAAGCGCATATGCTTATAAATAGTTCAACTTAAGTCGAATTTATTCAAAAATGCATGGTGGATAGAATATACTTATATAAACATTCGGTGAAAATGTCATGTATCTATGGCCATTCGTTTTAAAGTTACATCAAAACCAAAATCGATTTTGTCGAAAATTGATTATGCGTAAAATTCCTGTTTTTTCCTTAATTTTTAGATTGTTTATCCCGATTATTTAGAAAATATTGAGACTTTTTTACTTTTGACCCCCCTCCCACCAAAGCACCAACTAGATTCACTTTCTGATCTAACAGGGTACTGAGTCGAAAATCGAAGCATTTTTACTGTCCCAAAACGTGAAAACAGACACAAAAAAAATATAATAAAAAAAAAATTAGGAAAAGCTATTATAACTCTGTAGATCTTTATTATGTAAAAGTGATTGTGTTAGTTTAATAGGCATCGATTTTTGGTAGTCTTTTAGAGGGGTATTGCCGTATTACATAGGTAGACTTTTATTTTTCGCATCATAAAATTTGTCTCAACATAATATAACCAACGGCTATCGGTACATAGAATAAAAAACTTCATGATTTTTTTCCCGTTAACTCCCCTGACAAATTTGAAAACGATTTACCGGGTCAAACCGTGAAAATGTGCATCATTGAGTTTAATTGAGTGGACATACTTCGATCGAAAATCCAGTACATGCATCACTTGAAGTTTATTCGTGCTACACATACTAATTTGAAATCACAATTGAAAGGAAGGAGACTTTTTTTTAAATAACCAAGGTTTAATAAAAAATTTGATTCATTGCTAAGATTAAAATGATGTTTTATAAACAGTATTATTAAATTCAATATAGCGTCTTAAAATCTCCGTAACAATTGGGCGGAGAACTCTTTAGAGCGCACTATGCGATGAATCGGCAACGCTTCATGCAAACCGGATCATATCATATCATCATACCTTATGTGAATGAATAGTCTTTTAAAATGAATAAAAAAGAAAAAACCTCGCCTATATATATATATATATATATATATATATAACAGATTATATGTATATTTGATTTCTGAAAGCAGTTTGAAATATTATACACAAACGACAAATAAACAATTATAAAAAGGGATTTAAAGTAAACGTCAAAATTGTTTTATTACCATCATTATTATAACCTATACACCTTGATCTTAACTTTATTTATAACTTATAAGCATTATTACCTTATTAGACATTTGGACACCATTACACTATAGTAAAAGAAAACCCCGAAATTCTATTATAATATTGTAATATTACAAATACCTATATACTTTTTATTCTAAACCGTATTAATTTATGTTTTGATGCAATACATTTTACTCTAGGAATATTTAAATTTGTAATCCAACAATAATAAAGGAACAGTATGGTTTTGATTACTCGATAATTATATGCCTACCTATAATCTATCCAAGGACTTCAATCCTAATTCAGCTGACATTTATAGAACGTGAATAGTAACGAATATTTTATTGGTGACTAATAATTTGATTTTAGTCATGTTGTAACATTACTTTTTTAAACCACAATAATATTAATATAACAGTTACAATGTAAACTAATATACAATATTGAATTATTATTGATGAATCATACATTCAAGGTTAGGCATTAACGAGTTAATATATTAAAAGTTAAGTTATTTTGAACTTATTAACTTAAATTATAATTTATTATACTAGTTCACTGTTTCAATTAATTTAAGTTTAACTTAACTTAACTGCATCTTTGTTCACTTCAAATCAACTTACATTTTTTTTTTTTTTATTATCTATTAAGTTAATTTTGAAAATTTTTTCATTAATTTACAAGTTCGTAAAATATAGAAAATATTATTATATATATATATATATATTTACGAAGAATTTCGTATAAATTTGAATATATTTTTATAAATAAAAACAAATATATTAATTAGATACTAATCAATAATAATATATGGATAACAGTGTAAAATAAGTCGCTTGAATAGATACATCATAGATAACAAGCCCGCAAAGAATCGGTTCATAATACCTATTCATTGGTTTTATTTATTTTTATAATAATATTTAATACATTAAATTAATAAATTATCGTACGATTATAACGAATTGTGCACATTTCAATTGATATATTATTATGTTATCACTAAAATAGTAAAAATAGTTAACTAACTATACCAGTGTACTATACATTAATACATTCAATATTACTAGTTTACGAATGTTATTAAAATTCAATAGACACTTCGAATAACCTAGTTGTAAGACACAGATCTTATATATTCACCACTTAAGTAGAAAATTGAAACATCAACATCAATAAATCTATAAAATATTAAGGAAAATATAATAGGATGTTTAACCATTATTCTGTTTTAACAATACCCCAATAATCTGGTAGCAGCATACAATGCAATGTATAAGAAAAAATGTGAATAAACTGAAATGAATTCCGATTTGTTGCAAACGAACCATTATAATCCTGACACTCGAAACATCGCCGTACCACTACACATCAAATACTGCAGTAGTATAGATTCGTATTACATTTGGGGTGAGAGGATGTGAATAAGTACATGAAAATAAAGAGCTCTAACAAAATAACCTAATCAGTCTTCTTAAAAAGAAATAAATAAGAGGCATTGTTCACTTTAAATCTGCACTATGGAATCCATCATACCGATGATTTATTCGTGAGAATGAAAGATAAGCCTCGATCCAGTCGAAAAAAACGGGAATACTTAAATTTATTTGAATAGCCAGAAATTAATGATTCAACATCGAAAACCTGTAGGTCCACTGACGAATGAAAGATTGTTTTAAATAAAATAGTAAATATTATATTTGATCGAATACGAAATATTAAATTAATATTCGCTTACCACTAAAAAATTTGAAAATTTCTTCAATTTTGGTTTACCTAAAACAATAAAAAATACATACTAAATTAATATAAGTATTATAAAAATAATATTGAGTAGGATTTAAGTGAAAAATCAATTTTTATTTTATTTCTCAAAATATTGTGAAAACGTTTTTAAAATGAATTTTTATTCATAAATATCGTTCTATATTGTAATTAAAGGTACAAAACAAACATTTACATCAATAAGTATGTGAACTGCGGTCAAAATACACGGATTTTGGCTTTGTTACAAAATCGCTTGAACATAAATAGTAGTAAATAGTAATATATAGTCACACATAAAAGAAATAAGACTATACGAATATATGATATGCTTTATTTATATACCTGGTTTTGAAATGTACTATGATTGGTCTCTATACACACTTTTATACGAACGCGGAACGAGTTAAGTTGAAGTGTTAAGTACCTATCACTATCAGATTAAACTTTTTTTAATAACATCCAACAATACGAATATTAAGAACCATAGCTGATATTTTTTATTAAATTCTGAAAAATGTATGTATCTGGATAATGACATTATGATGACAATAATTTACCTAAATGTATTTAATTATCATTAATTTATAGACAGTAATATTATGATTATTTAATACATGTATAACTATGTATATTATGATAATTATCAATAGATACAAAATTGTAGAACCAGTAATAATAGTTGTAAATAAAAAATGTTCTTATGAAATATTTAAGAAGATCGTTGATAACTATGACACTCTAAAGCAGGGGTCACCAAATGGCGGACCACGCGCTGCATCCGGCCCGTGAGCCGTGAATGCATTTAAACCAGCCCGCTGACTGGAGAAAAAAACCAATAATTTAATTATGTTTTCATTAGTTTTAATATTAGTAGTATATTTTTTTATTTAGAAATAAAATATTTTTGGCCAACCGGCATATTATAATAAATATTATGTACTTTGAATTTTTATGGCCCGCGACAATTTTCTGAATTCTTAATGTGGCCCGCGGAAAATATTAATTGGTGAGCCTTGCTCTAAAGTAATTATTTTTATATACAAAACGCAAAATTGAATTTTAGATTCTGAGATTAATGAAAAATTCATAGTTGGCTAACAATTATTATTTAAAAATGTATAACCATTATAATGCACTGTTTAAACTTTTAAAGTGTATAAACAGACTATGAGTGCCACAAAAATATCAAGTAAATTAAGTACGTACGGTAGTAAAATTGAATATATTGTGAATTATAGGCATTTTGTTTATTTTATTTGGACTTTCGAGAGATACTTTTTTGGATTTTACTAACAATTAGGTAGGCACTGAATAACCATATATACGAAAATCATTATAATAATATTTTTAATTATGTAGTTATTTTAGTTAACAACTTAGAAATATAATATTCTAATAAGTACTAACTAGGTATGTACCTATAATATGCCTATACCCGAACCTGATTTTTCTACTTTTTCCACATTTAAATGTACAGGGTGATTTTTTTATCATGAACCACTCATTATTTCAAAAAGTATAAATGTTTTTGAAAATATTTTTTTACATAATTTCAAGTGTTTAAAAAAACAACATTTTTAATGAAAAAATTTATTTTTAAATTTTTTTTATCTTTGATTTTTTTTAAAGTTTTTATTTTTTTGAACGACAACATAAAGTTTTAATTTCGTATTCCAAAGCGGAATATTTTTCTAAGAATTTTGATACATAAAAGACGAATTTAGGATGAGTAGCTTATGAGTTATAAGTATTTTAAGTTTAGATGAGCGGAGTGGAGTGCTACGGGTTACCTTGCAAAATGTTTTTCCACTACTCCACTTGTCTAAACTTAAAATACTTATAACACATAAGCTACTCATCCTAAATTCGACATTTATGTATCAAAATTCTTAGAAAAATATTCCGCTTTGGAATATGAATTTAAAACTTTATGTACCTAGTCGTTCAAAATAAAAAAGCGGGTAAGTGGGTATCGCTCCGCTGTACATTGGGGGTGGGGTGGACCTCTGACTAGGGTAGGTCAAATTTGAATGCAATGATAGGTATCATTGTATACGAAAAACGATTCTGAACGGAGACGGTTTATCTGTCTAGGACATTATATTATAGATTATTAAAAATTTTCAAATCTTAGATTTAAAAAGAACATTTTTTATGAATTTCTAGCTTAAAATAATTTGCGAATTTTCGTGATTTTGACGTGTTGTCAAAATTTAAATTTAAATGCTTGTAAAAAAAGAAATGTGAGTATGAATTTCTTTTATTTTTCAAATGCTATTGTAAAAATATTTTAGGAGCCTTGTATTAAATTTTCAAATCTTAGATATAAAAGGAAAATTTTTTATGAATTTCTAGGATAAAATAATTTACGAATTTTCGTGATTTTTACGTATGTTGTCAAAATTAAAATTTGAATGCATGTAAAAAAAAATTGTATCTATATATTTCTTTTATTTTTCAACTGCTATTGTAAAAATATATTATGAGCCTTGAATTAAATTTTCAAATCTTAGATATAAAAGGAAAATACTTAATGAATTTCTAGTTTAAAATAATTTGCGAATTTTCGTGATTTTTACGTATTTTGTCAAAAATCAAACTTTGAATGCTTTAAAAAAATATATGCATACATATTTCTTTTATTTTTCAACTGCTATTGTAAAAATATGATAGGAGCCTTGTATTCAATTTTCAAATCTTAGATTTAAAAAGAAAAACTTTTATGAATTCCTATCTAACATAATTTGAACACTGCCGTAATTTTTACGTATTTAGTCAAAATTTGAATTTTAAATGCTTATAAAAAAAAATCGTGCCTATGTATTTTTTATATTTTTAAACTGCTATTGCTATACAATGTATTAGGAGCCTTGTATTTAATCGATTTGGTCGAAAACTGGTTTTGCGTAAAAGTTCCCGTTTTTCTGTCATTTTTTTTTGTTTTTCTCGATTTTTTTGAAAACTATTGGAAAATGTTTACTTTTGACCTCTATAATGCACCAAGGATATTCACTTTTACATCGGAAACCACCCCCAAAGTTTGAAATTGAAGCATTATTTCGACTAGTTATGCTGAACACAGACACAAAAAAAAAAAAAAACACAAATCATTGTAAAATCAATACATTCATCACTTTGTTCAGAATCTAAAACTAAGGATAAAAAATATTTGAAAATAATTTTTTTTTGTAAGAACGTTGTTTTTTAAAAACTTGAAACTATGTAAAAAAATATTTTCAAAAACATTTATATTTTTTGAAATAATGAGTGGTTTATGATAAAAAAAAATCACTGTATATTACCTTTTTGCTTTTTTTCCGTTTAAACCGACAGCATTTTGATTTTCAACTAATTTAAACTTAGTATGTACATACATCCCAATAAATACTTAAATGGGTATTTATTTAAAAAATTTACTTAAAAGATTTATTACACAAATTAAGTTTAAGAATATAACATATAGATTTGAAAATCTAAAATAAATTCTATTTTAAAATTGCTTAACATTAAGCGAGACAATATGTCATTTAAATTACAATGTTATAACTTAAAATATATATGATAAATTTTCATGTCAAAATATTTATACATTTTATTTAAGTAGGTATGATGTTATCTTAAAAACAATAGATGATTTTATATATTATATCTAATAAATCAATGCTTTGTACATAGGTACAATATGTATTATGCATAACTGAATATTAGATAATATAAATATTGCTTAAGAAATATAATTCAAAAATATGTTATTAAATCGGTAATATTATTTTTTTAAAGAATTTGTGTACGAAATATTAGATTAAATATAAAAAATATTCGTAGTAGTATTATAAAATATATATTGTTATTTTTTCAATATAATATATTGTTAATGTCATGAGTAGTTAAGCACATCAGAAAATAATATTTATACGACGTTACCCAGCCTGCAATAGCTGTAAATGCAATGCTTGTTCGGGTGAGTGATTGAAATGTGTGCATTGTTAGTAAGGATAAATAAAAATATTCGGCTGCATACCGGTTTTGATTTAGGCTACACTAGGTCCATTTGTCAATCCTTATAAGGATAAGAAATTTTACAGTAAACGGTTTTTTGACGATATTCGTAAAACCATTTTTATGTTAAAAGTTAGATTACTTACATGAAAAAAAAAAGTTACTAAATTTGAATATTATATAAAAAGAGTTCAACTCTCATATTTGTATAGTACATACATACCTATAATAATTATATTTTATTTAATACATAATTAATCAGCTGTTTTTTATAACTAAAATATAAATAAATAACTTAATTCGCCGTTGACTAATATCAAAGTCAGGCTTAACATCTTTATCAGTACCTGAATAAGTACACGATATGTATAATCAATACACAAACAATATTATAAAATAGATTCGTATTTAAATTACATATAATACACAAATATTCAATACCGATACGATTTAATCTAATAATATTTTACGTTCAATCACATAATAATTTTATTCTTATCTATTCTCGGTCAACTTTAGCTATTAACAGCAACTTCCTATTTTTTTATTTTTCACTTCAAAGCAATAATAGATGTGATTACATTATCACAGTACAATTGTGAGAACTCATTTTGCCTAAATCTATATTAAATTTTATTATAATTCAAGTAGGTAACCGAAAAATAACTTTGGATCTCTATATTAAAATATATATCTACTCGTGCTTTGTTTGAACTGTGCGTGAACACTATACGCAGCGATAAAAAATAAAACAGACATCCGAGAAGAGTGAAAACCGTTATATTAATGCGCGTGTAATTGAACAATTAAGTTGGGATTTTAGCGAAATGTAATATCTTCCAAGAGAGATGTAGATATATTATGCCATAATATAATGATGGGTTTGGTTTTTTTCCCTTCTCCTCCCCCCCTAGTAGACCATTATCGTATGACTCAAAGCACCATATCTACGGGCGTGAATTAACGAACTTACCTACATATATATAATACATAATTATTGGTTTATCGACTGATGTGTGTACCTTACCTAACCTATACTCAAACATTATCCTGCCTTATGATTACTCTATTAAAATGCTTTAGATATTATCTATAAACGATGTCGTGCAAGAATAACAAATAAGCTCGAATACTGGTACCAATCATATACGAATTTTTTATACACCTAAAAACATATGTATCGAAAAATGAAAAAAAAGTTGTATGCATAAATTGCAAGAGCTGGAATTTTTATCATGAAATTTACGCGTTCGATGTAAACTCGATCAATTCATCCGTGATTTATGGCTTGGCAAGTGATTCCAACTAATAATACGTTTTTAGAATATATGTTTTGTTTGCAAGGCGTTTTTAAATATTTATACAAAACCTTCCCGGCTGGCATGTTTTTTTTTAGATTCACGACATTTGCTATTTGAAAACTCTGAATTTATCATTATACATATCATCGTATTATTACATATGAGTTAAATACTACACTTCATATTTTATTGATATTGTGATAAATTCAGACTTTTTTACTTTTTAAGAAAATAAACTGTATTAACTCAATTAGTTGGATTTAATTTAGTTTCAATATTTATAATTTGTTAAATATTTCAAAACAAGAGGAACGGTTCTATTTTTAAATACATTTTCTTAAGAATATCAGCATTGGTTAGGGGATATGAATTATTCATGTCAGATTAGTGTCTCCAAAAATAGCATAATAATATCCATAATATGTGAAACACATTTTCATGGACTATTATGTTCAGAATTCTCAAAATACTTTTTTTTTGTATTAAAATAAAAATAAAAATCATAACACTTAACATTTTTAAAGTTTCAAAAGTTCTCTCAAAGTTGTCAAATATTATAATGAATACTTCATTTTAGATTATAATAAAAATTTGAGTTGCTTAATATTTTTTTTACAATTATCCAACATCACCATATTAAAATAATAAATAAATAATAGCATTTTATTTAATTATTTAAAATAATGGTAGGTATAATAATACTATACATCGGCTAGGAATAGGGGGCACAGTATTCATCACACACGACCATCTCATGGCAACAAAAAAGCCACCCAGATGCGAAACATGCGAAATGACCTAAATGGTCAAACATTTAGTCATTGAATGTAAAAAATACGAAGACACAAGAAAAAACACCATACTTCACAAAAAATCGGAGAAAACACTAGGACCAGATCTACAATCAACCATCAACATCATATACAATTTATAAAAAAATACAATACAATTATATTATATTAAATTTTATTAAAAATATTCAATATTGGAAATTAGATTATGAGTAATGATGATACTATAATAGATTGTTTCAATAACTGATAACTCTAACTTCTTAACATGAAAGTTAAGTTGTTTTCCAAGTATACGATCAATATTTTTACGTCGTTGGGATGCAAATAAAATATTTTAAGAAACTACTAAAAAATACTCTGCAAATAATTTAACTTAGCTTGGTGACTTTAAGATAGGTACGTAAAAACTAAAAAGTAACAAACTGTTTCAATAGTGGAAGACTATATATAGTATATACTCAATATGCCATTATAGTATTTTAAAATTTTTAACTTGAGTCGCTAAGTTAAATTATTATTACTAATATTAAATCTAACGAATAATAGTGTTGGAATTAAAATGGTAGTAGACATACAACTATACTCGTATTTCATTAAAAATATTCAATATTGAAAATTAGATTATGAGTAATGTTATTGCGAAAAATTGTTTCAATAAATAGCAACACTAATTTGTATAATATATTATGAAAGTCGAGCTATGCGAGAAAATAACTATTTATTTGGTCGTTTAAAAAACAATTATAACCTACTTCATTCACTAATAATTTAAAATGTTAAACGATATTGTTTATTTTATCTATAATTATTTGGTTTCTATATAGGTACTATTATTATCAATGATAAATTTTATTACATCATATGAATTTTTACGAGAAATGGGAGTTTTTCTATAAGTACCTACAGTCTATACAATATATGTCACTGTCTTTGGGATTCAAATATAATATTATGAGAAATTACCAAAAATAAATCATTCATATAAATTATATTGCTACATTTAAATAATTATATTAATATTTCTTAGCTCATGCTATTTATATAGGTAACTAGGTATCGAATGTGTGTAAATCAAACTACTTTTTATTTATTACAGGTAACGCTGCGCAAAATATAATGTTAACGCTCATGTTAAACATCATTAGTATTACATTTTTTTCAACAGCATAATTTAAAATGTAACTTTTTACTGTAGCTTAAGCAACTAATCGTTCATTTTTTACACCTTCTACAATATTATCCAATCATTAAGACGTATAAAAAATATAGGCGCACAGACGCACAGTAATATTTTATAACGATTTACAATCCATAACAAAAACGCAAATAAAATCTGAAATAAAAATCAATTTTTTTCTGACTTAAAACTTTCGAAATGAAAAAAAATTTAACTCAAAATTATTTATAACACAATTATATGATACATTTTAAACGACGTACCTATTTTTTTTTTACATATTAAAAAAGTTTAAGAAATGATAAATAATTTTAAAATAAATGTAGTATCTTTTTAAACTACAAATAACGAATACAAAATATATCTTCATATTTTCATTTTAATAAAGGAAATATATATATATATATTTGAAACAAATACATTTACTCTAAACAAATTAGTTTTATTTTATTTTATTTTATCACCATTTACCATAAAATATTTCATGAATTTAAATTGCGTGGCCATAAATGAATTTTATTATAACAATACAACAACTCACATGCTTAGTAATAATATTATATTATTCTTCAGAAGACATGGGCAGAATGAACCTCGAGTGCTTTGAATAATGTGTACCTATACATTAATAATGTAACTTAACCAATACCACTTAAACAATAATTTATTGCTTTAAAACTGACACTAATGTATCAATCACTTAATAAATTGTCAACATAAAACCTCAATCATCGATTGAAATAATACCATATCATTTTAGTGAACTATCGATCTAAACCCAATTCAATGATTCTAAGAACTAGTAATTCAAAGGTGTGTAAAACATTCCGATAAAATATTTATTCCTATGTACACTTATTTCTACACTTGTCTATCATAAAAAAATTTAAATTTTCCATTCTTTGTTTCAACGAGTAGGTATTAAAAATAATATTCGACGTATTTTATAACATTTCTATATGAACGTTTTATACCCTACCTATATACTACCAATATAAACATGATATTGAGATGCACTCTATACTTTTTATTAGTATATGCAGAAAAATTTAAAACACACATAGGTACAAAAGAATATATCATTTGATGTAAATAATATTTACTAAATATTAACGTAAAAGCTAGCATATAAAGCTTCAAATATTGTAAATTTCTCAATTTAATTTAAGTGAAAATGTTTAACTCAATTTGAAATATATATACTACTCAGTACTCATATATGAAACTTAAAAAACGTTTAAAAATAGTAAATAAATATTATTAACATGCTTTATTTTTTCCAACGCTAAATATATTTGTAATTCAAGTAAGTATTATTTTAATTTTAAGACTTACGTTTATAAAATTCTTGTATTTTTTGTTATTCAAGTAAGAAACACTTTCAAATCATTCAAAATATTTCGAAGCATGAGTAGACGTAAAGGATTTCCAAAGGTGTTCACTATAACCAGTCACCATAGATGCCTACTAAACTACAGATACTGAATACGCTAATACCACTATCACATTCTATATGATGTGACATCGACAAAAAAACGTGTATGGTTAATTGAAAAATAATAACGAACAAAGAATTTTAAACAGTTTTCAATATTTGGATAAAAATATAATGTGTTATAACTTATAACCTATAACAATGACGTTTCGAAAACCAGTAGGTGGTCTTTTAGGATTTTAATTCATTTCGTAATACCGGTATGATTCCAGTTTTTAGGCTAGAGGCGCGTTGATTTGATACCACCGTAAAAAAAACACCTTCTGAGCCCAAACAAGGGGGTAATGAATAACGCACTGCAGTAACCTTCAATAAAAAATAAAAGTATAGGTACTGATTTTAAATTTAATCTCTCAAATTTGCTATATTTCATACAATATAATGTAAATACTTAACACAACTCGATATTATTATGTCAATGAATAACATAAGAAAATCTATTATCAGCAATAGCACAAAACGTTGCTAAGCCTTTAACTACTCAATACCTAAAAATTCATAATATAGATAGGTAATAGCAAATAAAATAAGTTTAGTTTTTAAGCAATTATTTTTACTGAGGAATAATAAATTAGGATTTTTACTTATAGGTAGTAAGAATAGTAGCGTAGTATGAATGATTATGTATTATATTAAATGTTGATATAATTGAAATAAAAATTGGAAAAATAAAATTTTTATAATGCTAACTTTTTCCTATAATAACTGAATAACAAAACAAGGCAAAAATTAGTTTTGTTTAAAATAAGCCAAATTCTATCATTATATACGCTTGTTCTTTGAACTACACTTCAAGAAACAATTAATGATAAAAATTAAAAATATATACTTTACAAGATAACATTTTCAATTGAAAGATAGGATGGGACAGTTATTTTTTTATTTCAAGGAAAACTTAAAATTAATAATTTTTTATATAGGTATGTACTTAATAATTAACTATAACTGTATATAACTGTTATTTTTTATTGTATATATTCAAAAATGAAACAATGTATTGGTTAAAGATTAAAAAAATTTTAATGTATATCAAATTTAAAAAGCTAACAAAATGTTAATTCAAAATGTTAATTTCAGTAATAATAAGAATTTTAAAACATCTTATCTATGGTTTAATGCGCTAAGATATCACCGATAACTAATTATTTACATAATATTATAATAATATTATAAAGAGTTATAAATTAATAATTTTTATTACACATACTTTCATTAATAATAACTAGGTATGTACCTAATTATAACTTTATTTAAGCCAATGGTCACATTACCGAGGTTTTTTCCTTAATAAAATATATATATAATTTTATAAAATCAAAAATATTCCTAAAAATTAATTTCGTTCGAAAATGTATTAGTTATGAGGTTATGACTAAATGTAAAGAATAAATAAACATAAATGCAATGATCGTATTAACATCGAAGATAAATATAATATGATTTTTTTTTCATATATTGTTAAACTATAAATTCTACAAATATATTATAATCAAGAAAAACAATTTTTATCATTATCGACAGTAGACATTAGGCATATTGCACACTTACTTATTTTTTTAAATATAAACTATTATATATTTGTAACATGTATTAATTTTTAATATCGATTTAAATTTTAAATATCAAATATCAAAATTAAAAATTAGCAGATGATTGTTTTATGTGGTTAAATCTACTCATATATTATATAAGATAGCATCTTATTTAATATCATAATTTTTTATACATAAAAATGAAATAATTTTAATACAATTTATATAGTTGTAAATTTAATATTTTTAAACTAAATGTGTAATTTTTTTATAGTAACATATTTGAACCATTTGAGGTATTACTAGTTAGTAGTTACACAACACATCATTTGCATACCAATATTGAATAGAGAAATCCACTATTGTTTCCCGGGAGGCCCCGTTATCAATCGATTTCTAATATGGTCCTAACCCTATTATAAAGTAACGATTCTTCACTAATATACTTATAAGGATCTTTTAAAAGTATGAAAATTCGAGTAAATATCTTCATTGTATAACGAGTTATATATACATTAATCTCCAAATACTAAATACGCACTTCAAGAATTAGAAGGTATGTTTATGTTTTTAACTACCTAGTCTGAACCAACAAAATTTTACAATAAGTTATTACTATTAAATCAAATTGTTTATGATTTATAAAAAAATATATATATATCAGTTAGGAGGTATATACATATAAATATATATATTATTTTGGTAGAGAAATTATTATATTGTTACTAGTATGATTCTATTTAGATCGTTATTCTTAAAAACCCGTTTACGTAGGTATAACTTAAATAAGGTTAACAAAATATTCTCTAGCCGAACTACCCTAAGGCCATTTAAAATAGTAATTTGTTATATTATTAGTTAATGTTAAAATAGAACAGGTTCTATTTTTCAGAAAATTAAAAATTCTTAAAATGTATTATATTAAACATATAAAATACATATTTTTTAGTTATTTATTTATTTTTATTTTCATTTGGGTATACAAATAAATGTGCATACAAAATTAACTAAAAACATCTATGAGTTCAATAGCCAAATACTTCAGAATACTTTAGACCAGCGGTTATCAAACTTGTTTTTTCGCGTACCACTTACGTGTATTACCAATCAGTCGCGTACCACTATTAATTGTATATGTCCAACATGGACAATCAATTTTCGACATAAAATAAATTTATTTTCCTGGACACAGTAACAGCGAAGAGAACGATAAAGCAGATGAAGAATCCAAGAAAGCAATGAAATCTATAGATATCTCAAAACTTAATATGCTACAACTAATGCAGATTTAAAAAAAAAAAAACATAAACAAAGAGCTTATCCTAATCAAATGGCAGATCCACTGGCTCGAGCGGAACATCAGGATACCTCATCATAGCAAAAGAACAGAAATTAACGTACAACTATTGTGGGATTTAATTTACAGAAAACCACATATTCACAGAATGCTCCAGAATATACAGAAGAAATCAGCAGCTTCGACTTATCCACATATGAGACGCAGCACTCGGACCCAGCCGAGCTACATTAATATTAAAATTTTGTAAAAAAATAACAAATTATGCAGCCAAATATAACAAAAACAAAATGTAACTAAATTATCATTGTCACCGATGTTAATAGAAATAATTAAAAAAAAACATTTAGATAAGAACATATTTTACACAACCCTATACCTACAATGGTATATTTTGTTTTCGTATAAGTGATATATTTTTTAACAACTTTGT
Organism: Diuraphis noxia; assembly: GCF_037042655.1. NCBI lineage: Eukaryota > Metazoa > Arthropoda > Insecta > Hemiptera > Aphididae > Diuraphis > Diuraphis noxia. The sequence goes on along the minus strand of NW_028301715.1, from coordinate 31,735,136 downwards.
TAAAATGTATTCCTATTGATAAACAAACCAATTTTAATTTTTAAAATTAATTCATTCAAACCGTTATTTTTTCATCTATTTCTATGAATAAAATTCAATTTATGTTTCGAGTGTGCCTTATCATTGAGTAAGCCGTTGTAATGGATGTGTAAAATGTTAGAATTCAATGATACATCATTGCATGCAAAGAACAATTCTATGCAAATACGGTGCGTCACTGCGATATCAACCTTTTTTCTAAGGGTACTTCATCATTTATTTATATTTCAATATACCTTCTAGTAATTTTTTTTATAATAATTGTAGGTTTAATAAATTGTTGTCAAAAAGTTTTGCATAACTATTAATTATAAATTATTATAATATCATATATTATCATAATTAACGTAGGTATTACATATACCTAGCTTATAAGTAGGACCCGGATTAAAATGCACCTAAAACGATACAAATATGCTACAAAAATAACCAAAAATGCATTTTATCTAAAAAATGACTTTAAAAATGTCATTTATTTTTATGTTTTTCTAATGATTTGGTATTTTAATTTAAAATTTATCATTAAAATATATAATATTACTAATACTAAAATATATATTAATAAATACGCTAAATTTGTATAATACATATTGAACAAATATGCATTAAAAACCATAAAAATGACCCAAATAATGCTAAAAATGCTCTTAAAATAAAAAAACGCCGAAATATGCAAAAAATGCAGAGTAAAATTTGTAGCTTTGAAAAACTCATCACATGAAACGAATTATGTACTTGGAAAGCAATATCTATGATCAACCAAAAAAAGATGCACTTCGCGTTGAAATCCGGGCCCTACTTATAAATAATAAATACAGATAGGTACATGGTAAAATACTTTAAAATTAGTATAAAATATATTTGGATGATTTAATAATGAATAGATAGTAATAATATATTATGTACCTATACCATTGATATTTGCGGACAACGTCATAACTAAAATCGTTTTTTTAAAATATATTTCATCAAAACTAGAATATCAAATATCTATAAAAAAATATGCGCATCTGTGTTTTTGATATTATAAAATTTTATAACAACTATAGCAAAAATTTATTCTACTGTTAAATGTTCAAGTCTATTATAACTAGGTACATAATAATTTTCAAATTTTCATAATTTTTGCAAACAGTAAACGTTGATGAAATACAATTGTATCCAGAGTCCAGATAATAGATATAGAAACAAAAATAATATTAATAATCACTGGTTTTAGTACAATTTATGACGAACCTTAAATTGTATTTTCCAACTTTTTTTTTCGAATGATAATTTATTTTTATTTTATCAAACATATATTATTGACAATTCATACAATACAATTAGTATAATAAGTAAATTCCATACAAAGTTAATATCAGGAAATAGCGTTTATGGGCAGGCACTCGGCAACGGCACCCGACCAGGTACTTTTTAGGTATTACATATGTATTGTTTTAAAATTGTTTTCCCAATATTCATGAGAAAAAAAATTAAATAAATGATAAATGATAAATTTCATAATATTACGTCTAAATATGTTGAAAATTTCATAGATATTTAAAATGATAATTTAAATAATGTAACTTATAAATATGTACATATTACATAATAAGTTTCAAATTTCAACGAAAAGTCAATTTTCCCAAATCCAGTTTTCGTAAATATTCTCGTTTTTCCATATTTTTTTAAAAAAATTTTCTCGATTATTTTGAAAGGTAGGCGTTGGGAACTTATGCATTTAATCCAATAAGTCTTTATTATCTTCCAGAAACTGCTTTCAAAGTCAAACTAAGCATTTTAACTGTTACAATAAATGGTGCAAATAACAGACATATGGAAAAAAAATCCCTCCCCTCTGAATCTTGATTATATTTATATTATATACAAGTATAAATAAACATAATAAATAAGTTATAAGAATACATGTTTTAAAATAAACTATGCAAATATAAGCAATGTTGGGGGGAAGCAATGCTAACAGCAGTCACCACCCTGGTTCTCGATAACGCGAAAAAAAAAGTCTTAATACTACATCATAATATTAATTAGCCAAACACCAATTATAATCATTTAAATATTCTCTTCAAATTTTAATCGTGTTAACACTGTTAACTAAGCTTAATAGCTGCTAAATGATTTTTTAATGATAATTTATAATATTTATTTTACACACTACAATATACATAAGTAAGAATTTATATTTTTTTTTTTTTTTTTTTTTTTTTATTAACATAAAGGCTTCAATTACTAGGATTATTAGCCTATAATTACAAAATGATAGTTATACAATATAAAAGTTGACATTGTCTTTATAGATTATCTTGAATTTATATTTATATTTATCTATATTAATATACTTAAAATTATGTTATAGTATTTAAAATAATTGTGAGTATACACATAATTGTATATAAATTCAAGCGTAAAGAATTATTCTTACCTGTAACACGGATGTTGTCGATGAGCACACTGCAATAATGAACACTAACAGCCCGATGGATAACCATATCCGGTTTCTATGTTGTAAATACACCATAGTACACTTGTTATTGACTTAAAATGCTAAAACTTCTGTTTATGTCACACGGACACTCTCAAAATTTTGCTTAAGTGACGAAGACTGAAGATTACAAACGCAAAGCCTTCAGATTCAAATTTCCATTGTTAAACACGATCCTGGGCGGCGATTAACTACAAACAAAAGAGATAATTGCTTAATTAGTTTATGTACGTACATAGTACATATTTTATTATGTAGGTATATTTAATAATTATTATCTCAAAACATCGTTTAAAAACTACTAATTTATTATAGCTGGAAAATTACAAAAATAAAATTAATGCTGCAATTATAAAATTTGTGTAAAAATATTCAACAGTAGACTAAATATTAATACAATTCTTTAACTATAATAACAAAGACCATACAATAAACAAAACTTTTTTAAACGTAAATCTAAGGATACTTAGATTGAATGGATAATTATTTATTATTTTACACTGTAAATAAATCGATGGTCTTAAGAATTATGAAATAAAAATTATCCATTATAATGTTTATATCGATTATTTTAATATCACAAAAACATTTGAAATTAATCAAATAAACGAAAAAAAAAAAATATTTGTGATTGAATATTATAGTTAATCAATTCAAATAGTAATATCAGGCATAATATTATATCCAATAATAAATAGGTAAATCGTAGACACTAGTATGTTAAATTCACACACTATACCTATCGTATATTTGTATAAAAATTCATAACTCATTCATACTGTATTTCACTTATACTTTTCCGTTCACCGACTACAGTATTGACTGATTTCAACAAAAAAATGTATTTAAAAATACCTAGATATATTGTAAGAGATAAAAACTATATAACCAATTCAATATTTTACTATATAATACATGTGTATATGATTTCATGTAATAAGGTCTCATTAATTTATTTAAGTTTATTTTAATTATTTTGATATATCAGTTAAAATTCGTAGCAATTTAATGAATTCAGGGTACGAATAGTATTAGATGCATCATGCATACAATATTATACAATACACGTAAAGATTTTTTATATACTTTTTATATATTTTTTATCAATAACAAGAACAACACATTTTAAGCAAGAGGTCGAAACTAAGGTCATCAATTATCATCATAAGTAAATAATCAATTTAGGTTTATAATTTTATTTTAAAATAATAATAATTTTTATAATAGCTTCAACATCAAAAATATATATAAAAATTAATAAATTTTTTAAAAGATTCAAAAAAAATATCGAATAACTAAGTAATCATAATATTGATATTTAAAACAACATAATACACATAATCTTTATTATATAGCCTATAGCTTAATCAACTTTTTAAGTACTAAATATATACCTTTAGATAGGTACATAATATGGTAATATTAAGTTAATAGTAAAATAGGAAATATAAACCAAAAAAAAATTACTTTTTAAAGAAACAATTAATGAAAAATTTCAATGAAGCTATTTACACAATTTTTGATAAAGGTTTGCAATTTATTTATTTATTTATTTTATTAATTGCAATATGCGTTTTAAATAACTATTATTAAGAATAAAAGATGCTTAAGTTAAGCATAAATGATCATAAAACAATATATTTTTCTAAAAAATAAAAAGGAATAAAAAACTACTTAGTCAAACCAATAAGACATACCTACTTAAATTATTTGTGTAAAAAATTGATTCCAATATACATATTATGCTACTCCCTAAATTGAATGAAATCATAGTATTATACAGAGTTGATATTTTATTTATTAACAGATCAGTGTATAATATAAGACTATATATTATATTGCAGGAGCCTATTGATTGCCATATACCTAATAGAGTAGTAGATATATAAAATGTCATGATGTGTATGTAAACTGATTGTGAACTCAATTTCTTCTACACTTATATAATATATACTAAAAGATAATGCAATGACAAAGTACTAATGATATATACCTACATTTTTGCTGTAATAAAAATTGAAGATTATTATTATGTTTAAACCGATGAATTTATAACCTAATATTTCCCGCGTTGCTTAATAAAAAGTGTGTGGGATTCATAGATATTAAAACTAGTATTTTACTTAATTGACCATTTGGAATAAAAACAAGAAAACTTCTGAGGAAGAACTTGAAATCAAAAATATTAGATTTTTCAAAAGTTTAGTACAACTCATTAGTACACACAACAACTTTTTTGCATACATTTGTCTAATTTTTATGGATATACATTAGAATTTATATTAAATCTGATATTCATCCGAACGGAAAGAAAAACTATCTAGTCAACATATATGTATAAACATTTAAAAATGTCTACATCAAATCGGGTTTAACCAAGCTTCTTCTAAATACGAAAATCGTAGTTATTGTTTTAAAATAGTATATCACAATTCACAAACCATTATAGCCACCCATCTTTCAGCTTTGAAGTTAGTGAATTAAGACGGATGCCTTTATAAAAAGAAAATTTAGTTATTTTTTGTCGGACAAACGTCGTAACGAAAATAATCAGCAAAATTTACGGAATCGGTATGATAAATAAACATTTTTATGCTGAACCAAAATGTTTTGTTTGATTCTTTATTGACTAAAAAAATTATCTTACATAATAATAATTCATATGTTTCCTGCCAAGACCGTAAACAGCACATTCTATTCGCCCGACGCGTAAACAAAATGTATATTTCGCATAATTTGTCCAATGTATTTGTGTACGTGTAGTCAAATTTTACCTTAATGACAGAAACATTTGTTCCGGGAAATGTCGAAACGCTGCAGTTACCCATAAACTGGTAAACCAGAGATCATAAACCATTTAATTATTCTCGATAAACATGCAATGTCAACGTTTTAGAAAAGAGACCGCACATGTGACTTATATGCCCGAAACGTCAGCGGCTAAAAAATTACGAATGTGTGTTAGGTTCTAATTTATCCTAATTTCATTTCAGCACTTTATACAGCTTCAAAAATAGTTATATTTCTCTTTTTACTATTATTTAACTAACGTAGTTAAACCACGAATACCGTTTAGGTATATTCTTATAAAAATAAAATAAAACTATAATAGGTAGTTATTTAGATGGCAATTTTTTTTTAATTTTAGAACTGTTTTAGTTAATATCATTGATTTTTACTTCTTTATTCTATAGTTTAGAATAGAAATTGTATGAAATGACAATTGAATTTTTAACTAATAGCTGTTTTCACCCATAATAATTTAAAGTTTAAATGACTGCTGTAGTTTGTGAAGCCACACAATGATTTCGAAGTGTAACTCTATCGATCCAAAATGTTCTTATCTAAACTTTAAAAGCTTATAAGTTATAAACAAAAAATTACTGATATTTAATCAATAACCATTATTTGACATTTTAATTAATCTATTTCGAAAATTAAATAAAAAATACAAAACCAAAACTAAAAAGATCACAATTTTATTGATGGTACATTAACCTTTTGAAAAAATTAATTGTATTCAAAAATAAAATTATCTACATGAAACATTTTTCAAAACGTATAAATTCACGAGGAATATATATAATACACCATATATAAATATATATAATCTATTATTGTAAAAAATACCTATACCTACCTAAGAAAAGGAAACTTACTGACTATTACAATAAAATTAGGTAAATATATACTCTAATATCCCATGCAGTACATACCATTCAAACATTGTTATTTTAATAGGTAAGCCTTATTAGATTAATACTAAAAAAAACCTTCATCATTCATTATTAGCTTTCGAGTTATCATTACCGAGATACATATACTAATTAAATATTGACTCGTGCTCTATAATACTACGTAAATTTTATAAGTTTTAGCTATTATAGCATAATTACTTGTTTTATAGCAGGATTTAAAAAAAGCCAAATCTAATGCTTTAACATTAATTTATAGGTACCCACTAAGTAAATTTTGAAATCATCAATGTTTTTGTAGGTTATCAAAACATACTTACAAATTTTACATATATTTCGGAACGGTGGGAGGGAGCAAAATCCTACGTGGGTATAAGCGCATGGCCTAAGATTTAAAAAAAAATATTATGTTGAACTCTGTGTTAGACAAGAATACATTTTTATATCATGTGTTACCAATGTGCTTAAAATCTATTTAAATAAATCAATAAGTGTGATGATAATTGACAAATATTTAACATTTAACACGAAGAATTTAACATTAATAAGAATACTTTCAGCCATAAGTACCATTCGACAACTAAAGTATAAATATATTAACTTTCAACATATGGATATAATAATGATATTATGTTTGACACTATGTAAAATTAAATTAAATTAGAAGTATTTTTAGAAGAACCTAAACTAACATAGGTACAAATGACAATAATATTTAATTTAAAAAAAAAGTATACATAAATTTACTATATTTTAAATTAAAATAATTTTTTCAACTTGATTATTTTTAATATATAGGGTTTATAAAAACCATAATCATTTATTCGAAAAATCATTTATTATACTATAATATTATAATAGCACTCCAAGATCAAGCAGCCTGCAGAGAACACCATGTGCAGAACTAATATGTCCATTGCCTAAGAAACACGTCATGCTCAATCCTAATAATTTATTTGTAAATATAAAATATTTAAATTTAATATGAATCGGCCAAGGACTATTAAATAGTTTTATAAATTTATGACATTGTAAAAATACTCAGTGTATTGACACAATTAAATTAATAAATAAAAAAAAATTGTTTTATGGAAAATATAATAATATAATTACTAGAATATTGATAAATTATTCATGTTTAAAATTGTGTCATGTATTAAACCATATTTTGGATACTTATGGGTGCATTATCAGTTTTACGATATTCTTGAATATTTAATAAATGTATTTTTACAAAATGATCATTTTAAAGTAACAACACAATATTTAGATACAATGAAAATATTTTTATTTTTTTAAATTTTAGTGTTAATTTGAATTTAATATTATAATTTTTTTCTTATTCGGTATACGGCTTCAACTGCTAAGGTTATTAGCTTGCAACTAAAATGAAGATATTAGTTACATATAAATGATACAATAGTTTCTTTAATTAATTTTACATATAAATTATTTTTTGTTACATAAAAATATACAATAGCTTATTAAATTAGGTTGTACCTAATGTACCTACATATCAATTTGTTTAAGAAATTAATTTATTTTGTTGGTATTGTTTTGGATTGGGCTGAGGGCTTCGAAGAGGTTATCAAATAAATATTATTTACATACATATCACTAATTAATTGCAAAATATTGATCCTACATCTATTTTTATTAAAATGTACGTACCTATAATAGTCCTATATATAAATAATTTCGACTAAAAGAAAATAATATAAGTACTTTAATATTTTCAATAGCCCGTGCGAGGTATATAGGAGTGGTCGACGTCGGTTGGACAATGGACAAGATGGACAGTCAGTTTACAAATTGGCATTAAAGTTTTAACGTTTTACGAACATTTGTTATGACTTCTTCTATTTTAGAAAATTCTAATTTCTAATTTTCTTCTACTCTTACTATTTGTTTATGCTTTATTTAATATTTTAGACGATCATGTGATTTAGAACTAAAATGCCATAAGCCACGAGTATTTTTTTTTTAACAGCATGTCTTTTAAACTATGGTCACTTTGACAAGAATATATTGGTTAAGTTGTGTAAATAAAATTATTGAAAAAACAAATGATTGTAATCGAAAAAACATTTTGAATTTGGGGAGGTTTATTGATGCTTTTCAAAAAAATTTAAAATCTTCACACTTATTTCAGCATTTTATTGAATCAGAACTAATTTAATTTGGAGTTCTTTTAATATTATAAAATAATCAATACATAATACTTTTGATCGATGAAAATAGTCCTGAAATAAACCCCTAAATAAACTGTAAATTGTCATCGCTGATTACATACGAATCCGAGAAATACTAATTTTCTAGTCTATACCTAATCATAAATAGGTATTAAAAAAGGCTTTTCAAATCTGGCAAATTTTTATAATACTATTAATTTTATTCTATTATTATTTATCATCAATATATTTTGAATGAATACATATACACTTAAGTCAATATTTTAACTTATAATAAGTAATAACTAATACCCTAGTTTCTACACATTAAATATCCGGATCACGTACTTAAGTGTGTACATTACAATATATATAAACATATAAATTATATTTTATGTCATTTACTATATATATATATGATAACAAATAAATTAAAAGAAATAGATTTCAAAGGATCAACAATATTTTAGTTGCTCATTAGTTATTAGTTATTACTATTTCGACTAAATTATAATATTCAATAATAAAAATTAATAAAGTACATTAACTGTTGAGAAATATTTTGTTAAAAGGACGTAATACCCGTATGTGTGTTTTCCGTCTTACAAGTGCGTAACATGGCGAATTTTACACTCAGCAGATCACGTTTAGCTCTGTTAGTTTAAAATACAGAGTTAATCGACCTCTCATAAAAATTAAAGGTTACATTATTATCTAGTGTTCCTCTTAGGATTATTATTATATTTTAATTTTAAAGCAAGTTATGAGTATATTAAAATTGTAAATTATTTGTTTATCTTAAAATACTCATAACTCAAATAAAAATTAAAATATAATAAAAATCCTATAAGAAGCCCTAGATAATTATTTTACCTTACTTTTTTATAAGAAGTCTATTCACTCTAAATATTAAACTAACGGAGCTAAACGTGATCTTCTAAGCGTAAAATTTGCTTTGTTACGCACTTGTAAGACGGAGACAACACATGCGGATATCACGTCCTCTTAAATATATTGTTTGTATTCCACACCCCACACATTACACGATGATACCAGTCATAATTATAATAAAATGCAAACAATTTTGTGTGAAGTAAATATTGCCAATTATATTTACATTTTATCTTGCTTATAAATAAATGAGAATGAGAAATTATTCAAAAAAAAAAAAAAAATTGATTATAACAATATTATGTATTTATGTTTAATAGTATTTCAATAAATCAGCCATAAACAAACATTAAACAATGTATATATTATATTATGAAATATGTTAAATACCATGTTTTTTTATATGCAATGCGATTATACTTTAAAATTCGTAATTATGCAACAACCGTAACTCACTATTTGATTATGAAAATTCAAAAATAGATTCATATCTTCTTGCCAATTCCCTAGGTTTAATACCATGCCGAGAAATAATATTAAATGTTAACATAAACGTTAGTTCGTATAATGTAAAAAAAAACCTTGTGTAAACTTAGTTACTTAGTATAAGAAAAAAATTCAAATCAAGCGATAGAATAATAACCTGATTCTATATAGTATACCTAAAACTACATAAAATTAAAAACTAAGTAACAAAATTAATAAACCATGTGACTTTTTTAACATAATATATGCATTAACTGAATACTGAAAACTGTATTTATAAATCATAACTAATTTAATAGGTATATAGTTGATTTAAATTACCAATTAACATATTTTACAAATACCTAAATAAGTAGGTATATTATATTATATGTATTATGTACATTATAATTTGCAACGCCTCTAATTTTTAAATTTATTAAATCATGTTAAATCACCTTGTGACATTTCTAAGTACCGAAAACATCAGAAATTATTAAATTATTAATATAATAAAATATCGTTTTTTAGAGTTATTTTATTAGTTACTAGAAAAAAATATGATTTAATAATTATCATTTTAAGATAATTCATAAGATGAGATGTTTAGTATTTTACTTTAGGTATAGAATTTGTATTATTTTTATTTTATGTTCTTATGTTCTTACTTAAATATGTTTTAAATGCAAAAAGTGAAATAAATTTTTTTGAAATTTTAATTTAAGTCTTTAATCAATAAAAATTGAGAAGAAAAATTTATATTCATTAAAAATATTTTGTATAAAACTTCTCTTTGATCGTTTGTTCAGATAATACTTTTAAATACAATATATATAATCTTATAGGTATTATAATTTTTTTTTGTTTAAATATCAGCTTGTTAATTTATTATAAATGTATATTATATTTGCAATTTGCAAGCGTTTTATGAAAGCATTTGTATTATTGGTTTAAAATCAAAGAACAGTGAAAATAGCCATTATATGCTATATACTTTTAGTATTTTTAGCTTTATTCTATATTAAATTATATAATAGGTCCACAAAAATGCCGTTTTCAATAATTATGTAGTTATAAAAACGGGTATACGAATGTAAGATGATATTCTACTTTATTAGTATACAAAATAAAGAACTTAATATGTAGGTAAAAATTTGATTTTTATATTCTAACTTATAAAATTAGAACTGGGAAAGTACTTGTCAACAAAAATAAAACCCAAAACAATGATAGTGGCATTACGTCTTATAATAATATATTAACATAAAATATTTTGAAGTAAGAAAATATTTTTGGTCATACAATTTTTACCTGCTTATAATATTATATTAATTGGATGATAATTTTAATAGTTTGGTAACTCGTTGTATACTCACATTGTATCATATAATATATTATTCGTTTACGACATATTTACATTTACATATATATTGTCGATTTTGAAATAATCAAGTGTACTCATACATAATAGTATATAATATTATTATAAATGCATATATATCCAAACAATTATATAATTTTACATCGCCGGATTAGTTATAAATAAATTATTATTCAAGAAAATAAATATTAAACACACATTCACACACACACTCGCACAGACAGACACGTGCACCACACATATACACTCTCGCACACACGCGTGGAACGGCTTAACAGTGGAAGTTTGGTCCGTCTGTTACGGTCCGTGTTCGTGGGGCTAACTGCCGGCGGCTCAGCATGTGACTCTACACGAGCGATGTAGTGACGGTTACTACCGGCGACGCCCGCACGCGCATGCACACACATGTGGCTACGTACGTGAGATTTTTCTAAGCGTTTCCCCCACCCACAAGCCAGTGACGAGTGGGTATAAAATCCTTTTGTTTGTAAAAAAAATCACCGTCTTGATATATATTTATATATATATTGGCACCCCGTACCCTCTCGATGATGGAAACGGGTCAATCGAGGTGATGATGATGAGTGTTTTTCGTTTATTTTTCTTACTATATGATTGTATCTTTGTTTTATTTGAGTAATTTTTTTATGTTTCCCGAAATACGCGCGACGGGTGAGCGCAGTTGTACTTGGAGAAAATTCTCGCGTATTGTCCAGATGGGTCCAAAATCGATGGGGAAGGGGGAGATTTGCCACAGCGCAGTTGGATATCAAGTCCGTATACACATCATTTGGTACATACCTGCCTAGGTACTCACATACATCAACGTGAATTCTAACGATGACTACACGACATTAAGACCTATCTACGTTAGTGTTATAATAATCATCGCGGTCTAGTCTTTATAGGACATATAAGAATAAGTGCCTTACGTTGTGCTTACGTCTCACCAGTACTCATGTATACCTGTAACCACAACTTCCCATTTATTGTATGCATATATTATATATTTTATCTATGAAATAATACCTAGTTGTTAAATCTAAGTCATTCTGTCGAATATCAGCTGTCATGTACATCTGTACACAACCAATAATTTAAAACACTTAACAATTAATAAATAATAAGATGAGTGCTGCTGCAATAGATCTTATGGTCATCTACTAATTATAATAAAATATGAAAAGGGTTACAATGAGGGAATGCAGTATTATAGCACGACTAAATGGATAAATACAATACACCTTAGCAGTGGCGCCGAAGTTCTAAAAATCTAGTAGGGCGAAAAATATTTCAAGAGGCTCAATATCTAAATATTGTCAAAAATGGCGTACCGTGGAGAGGAAAGTAGTCAATATGAAGCGGCCCTATTCTAAATTTTCAAAATATGTCAGGCCATGGCCTGGCCTTAATACATAAGGTTCGTTACCACTGCACCTATTAGAACAACAGATTAATAATAAATTAATAACCATTGATCATGTATTAGTTTTAATTTTTGTGCAAGTTAAATGGCCTATGTTTCCAAGGGTCTAATATTTAAAAAAAAAAAAAAACACTAAAGTAATCAACAAATTACCTAGATACTGAAAAACTATTTTTCTTTTAGCTCAAATTATGTTTAATATTATTAGAAAATAAAGTAAATGCAGTAGAATAATTAATAATTATATAATCGCATAATTTATACAATATTACACATACCTTTATGTTTTCATTTTAAATAAAATTTTTAATTTGAATTAGATGGAGATGATTGAAGATAGGATAAACAGGAGAAGTGGATAGTTCTCGACAACGTCTCACAAGATAAAATTAATTTAATATTGTACCTATGTATAAACAAAAACAAAACCGTCTTATAAAATTTATAAAGAGCTAAGTAATATATAATATAAATGATGTACTTAGCTTTTTATTTAAATATTTTATTTGTAGAAATATATTTAAATATTATTTTATTCTAGATACATAAGCAATCCATGGTGACTATAGCCTATATGCATATTTATATTATAATTATAGCCAATACGTGTATACAATTTTTAAAAATTAATGATGTTTTGATATAAAAAATAAAAATTGAAAAATGTATATGTATATTGTATATATATATATATATATATATATATATTTAAATGCAGTGGCGGATTTAAGGGGGAGCCGAGGAGCCTCCCCCTCCATTGGCCTAAGTAAAGACCCGCTTACACACAACGACTTATTTTACGTTTTATCTAATACAAAAATTATCACTACACTTTGGACAATGCCTGCCCACAAAAAAAAATTAAATCCTGGATCCACCACTGATCATACGTTAATTAAATCATCATGTATACATAATATGCGTTTAAATTAATATTGATTCTAAAATAATTAACCATACTTGCGATTAAGTTAAATATCTTAAACCACAAAATCCTAGATTTTATCAAGTTAATATTAGGTCTATACCTCTAAAAGTATGCCTTCTATATACATTATTATGTGTGTTACCATTAGCTGAAAAATAGTCAGCTCTGCTTGTTGACGTGTGGTTACAGGTAAATAATGATGATAGTTATCACTTATCAGTTACACAACTTATATTTACACTACATTATAATAATTAGGGTTGCCATACTTATCGGTTTGGCTGTACCGGTTTTGAATATATCAAGGTGTTCCAACAAAATGTTTCGCAATGACAAATTGTTCCGAGATTAAACTTCAATAATATTTACCTTAAAACATTTTGTATATTTCAACCATGCTTTAACAAACATCTCTAGTACCCATAAAAACAATATTATTTTGACAATTGATAAAATAAGTAAGTTAATTATTTTATTATTATGAATGAATGACGAATTCTTTAAGAATATTTTTTCTCTGTTAATTGCTAAGACCGATATTGAGAAATACGTTGTTTTCCTGTTTCGTCTAGACAAATTTTGTAATAACTTATCGACACATAATTGATTATTTTATCGGTTACTATCATTCCTTTTTATAACTTTGAGTTTCCATTAACGAAACAGCAACAGCTGTCTACAACAAACGTTTTCACGCCAAATTTCAAAATATTCCTAATCAATGAGTTAGTTTCAAAAACGCTTCCCGATAACCCAACTAGATGCCTCAAAATGAACTGGTACCACGTCTTGAAAACTTAAGAATTAATAACTTAATATATTAAAAGGTTCCACAAATGAGTGACTCACAATAATACCTATTAACTGTCTTTAAATTATAATCATTGCTTATTATACATACTGTATAGAATATAGATTGTAATTTTTCAAATAAAGTAAAATAATATTAAAAAACTTTCAGTTAGTTTTCATCACCTATAAACACATGTTATAGTCTTGTATAGTACTATAGAGTGCTGACAACTATGTATTTGTGTGTACTACTGTGTAGTATTCCAGTTACGAAAAACTATGATGTTAATTAACGGGTTTTAACTCTTATTAAAACTAACATTTTGTATTATTATTCTAGTATGAGCAATAAATAGCCAGGTATTATTTTTAAGTAGGCAGTAGACACTAAAAAATAAAATCGACAAATTATTTCTTTATTAATGTCAACCTACTGTGACAAATTATGATAAATCATAATTGTATATAAATAATACTTACCTATATACAGGGTGTCCCAAAGAGATCTGACATTCTGACAAATGAAATAACTTTTGTTCTAATCAATATTTTTTAAAAATTTCTTTTAAATATAATCCATAGACATTTGCGCTACATTTTAAGAATACATTTTTTTATTTCTTAATACTGAAAATAAAAAACTTAAAAATTGATAAATGTTTTTTTTCGAATAGCCAATATATCCAATTTGTAAATTTGATTTTCAGAAAAATTTATATGGTAAAAACACTTATTTAAGTCAAAAGGCTGATTTTTTACAATTTTTTTAAATATCAATATTTTCGTTAGGTAAATTATACAGTAGACGCCGCTTATAAGACTCACTTTGGGACCAGCACAAAGTGAGTCTTATAACCGAATGAACCTTATAGGCGAAGTGGAAAAAAAAAATTAATTACGTATTTATAAATTTTATTTTATTACATATTTTGCTTTGATTTTATTAATACATACATTAAAATAATTAAACGTTAATACATATTACATATAAAAATTATTTTTGAAAAAAATTAAATTTAAATAATTAAACGTAAATTTATATTACATATAAAAATTATTTTTGAAAAAAATTAAATTTAAATAATTAAACGTAAATACATATTACATATAAAAATTATTTTAACTAGAAACTAGAAATAATCAACACGAATATTATTTAATTTTTCAATACCAATTTATTTCTAAATTATAACCAAAAAAGTTTGTTTTCTACTATTTATTTTACGAAATTTGAGTCTTATAACCGAAGTGTTGAGTCTTATAACCGATTTTTTTTTAATGTATTTGGACACGTCCGGACCGTTCCAGACGATTTTGAGTCTAATAAGCGACTGAACCTTATATCCGTGAGTCTTATAAGCGGCGTCTACTGTAGTAATTTATAGTTTATACATCACATATTATTAAAATAAATACAATAAAAAAATAATTAGATTTTAACATGCACTTATTTAAAAATGTTTTTATAAAATATTTTTTAAAAACTTTATTATTATTTGAAATTACAAGGTTTCTAACATAAACTAGATCGTAATTTACTTAACGAAAATATTGATATTTAAAAAAATTGTAAAAAATCAGCCATTTGCCATTTGACTTAAATAAGTGTTTTTACCACATACATTTTTCTAAAAATCAGATTTACAAATTGGCTATATTGAATATTTCGAAAACATTTTTTAATCAATTTTTAAGTTTTTTATTTTCAGTATTAAAAAATAATAAATAAAAAATGTATTCTAAAAGTGTAGCGCAAGTGTCTATGAATTATATTTAAAAGAAATTTTTTTTAAATATTGATTAGAACAAAAGTTATCTCATTTGTCAGAATGTCAGATCTCTGTGGGACACCCTGTATACCTACATGTTTTATTGTTTATAACCTACCATTATGCAGCATCTTTTAATTTTTGCGTGCAGGTCCCGAACTTGTGACATTATATTTAACTGATGGATACTGAACTTATGTATTGCATGGTTTAAGTGCAAGTATGGCATAATTTTATATTGAAACACATCAAATTAATTCAAAAAATAAAGTTTTCATAATACTTTTAATGAATCGAAAAAATTATAATTTTTTAATAGGTAGATTTGACAGTGAGACAACAAATCACCAATAACTCGTATTATTTATAGGTAATAATTAATTGTAGGTATAATATAAATATAAATGTGTTCTAAGTTCTAAAGCTAAAGTATGTCGACTCGTTTATGTCTCATAAAATAATAATTGGTAGTGCGCTTCGTGGTGGCCGTACAATGTACAGATTATGAAACACGATGAAGTCAAGGGGATACCTAGATGGTATCTATACATAGATATACATAGATATATCTATACGCAGATGCCTGATGGCAATTATAATATTTATATAATACATAATAATTAATATTTAATGATCAGTATATACTATATACATAGCCACATAGTTAATAGTCAATAGGTAGGTACGTATGTTATAATTTATTCTTTACGACGGAAGAATGAATATTTACATTTATAAGTGGGCGCATTTAACGGACCATTAGAATTTGCATTAAGTCCGAAAAAAAAATCTAGGACATACAATTTTAAAATGCTAGGTATATTATAAATGTCTGCTTGCCTTTTAATATATATTCAACCCCCCGCTCCTAAAATCAGAAGTTGAAATGGTGCCTATGAGTTACGTCAGAAGTTTTGATGCAGACATCAGTTGGAGCATAAATTCGGAGTATACACTGGTGACTGGCTTTTATAATTGTTTTTTTACCTTACTACTAAGTACTAGGTACATAATACATTTAACATATTTTGATTTATATTTATAAATAATAATATAATACTAATGCATAGTGACACCAACCTTAAATATTCCAGATTCGCCGCTGAGACATGATCACATCAATTACGACTTCCAGTATGTTTTTTCACAGCGTCGAAATAACACCACTGTGGAAAGTTACGTCTGCTGCGCAACATAAAAGTCAAGAAAATATTTGTGTTCGGAGCTGCGCGATCACATTACGGGTTATTCCTATCGTTTAATTATATACTATATGAGCGACGGAGTATCATGAAATACCACGTATAATAATGGATTACTGAATTACTAAGTATGTTTCTATCCATCGTCGTAGCCATTTTAACTATTGCACGAATTTATTAACGAATAATGAAATAATTGGCATTTACACCCGCCAACGCGTTGGAGTAATGTTGAAACAAAAGCTTTTGGCTTCCAAACCAGATAAATACCACGACCACAAATTCGGTTGAAATCCATTTTACGATTATCGACCGCGACCACGGTACACGGAGTTTCAAAAATAGCAAGTAGGTTGTCTAAAATCTAAATTTAAAATAATTCTGATTAACAAAAAATAGAAAAAGATATTTATTTCTTACAAGGTTGTACACTCACTCAGATTCATACTAAGATACTAATAATATTGTAACTACTCGTATAGTTCACTAATTCACACCACGTTTAGTTTAATAGATATATTATCGTCCATCTGGTTTCTATGTATTCACGATAGACCATAATGCCAAATCTGAAATGGCAACTGTTTAGGAGACCAGGAATTCAATTTCTTCAGTGTCTCTGGGTCTAAAATTCAAGAAAAACATTTGTGTCTTTGGTCTAAGTTTAAGAAAAAAATTAATGGTATTCTGAAATAAAAATATTGTTTTTAACTTTTGGTAACACTTGGTAGCCTTGCACAGTTTTTCAATTCAAAAAAAAATCACACCATTGACCAACCCAAAACTTATTGCTTACTATTTTACTATTTTATTCATAAATGTAAATAAATAAATAAAAACATTAAAAACAGAGATTCATTCAATGTTATAAATATTATAATAAACAATAAAACTTTATACATACAAAATATATATGAGTATATGTAGGTACTATTTAATATTTACGTAAGCAGCTAAAACCTTCATATTAAATATACATGCTTAATATTTAGAATGATTATTTTCAAGTTTTTGAAATTAACTTATTTGATTACATTGGTCTTAAACTTACAACATTCACCGATCAATTAAATCCAAAATGCTTTTAATATTATAAGATCTAATGAAACTGATTTACAATATTAAATTGGGATCTAAAATACAATTAATACAATCACCATCATTAATTTATGGTTTAAATAACAAAAACATTATGATAATACTGTTCCACCCATATATAACTGGTGTACTGAAATATCATAATACATAATTAAATGATTTATACCATTATACACTATACAAGTCAAAAGGATTTATTAACACAATAAAGGATGGATTAATTTATAAATACATAAAAATAAAAAATACTAAATAATGTAATTGAGATCAAATATCTATATTGGTATAATTATTAAATTGTAAAAAAATATATATATATATTATGTTATACTATTGTATGATTATTCTAACTAAGTGTATAATAATTATTTCTTTCCATTTATTTAGTGGCAATGGGTTGAAACAAATACAGTTCAATATATTAAAATATTGCTTAGATAAGCTTTACATATTCTCAGAAATACAACTAATATAAATATATAATAGTATAGTTATACATTAATACAAACTAAAATAATATTATGAACAAAGGAGAAAGCTGTAATTAACAACTAAATCCATAAAAAATATTATTTAGCAAGCTTAGTGGATTGCTATAATGTATGTATATTAATTTGTATGTTCTATGTATTGCATATAAGCTCTTATAAGTTTAAGTTATTTGCCTAGTTTTCAAAGCTCTTTAAATAATCTAAATATGTTGAGTATAGCATTTAGTGATAACTAAAACTAGTAAATATACTTGCTTAAAAGGGAATTACCTTTTTAATTGTACAGTTATTAAATAACTAACTTTAAAGCACCGTTTTAGAATAGTTTAAACCTAATTTCTAACTATGAATTATAATAACAAAACAAAGTAATAAGATGTATAAAAATCTATGTTTAACAAATTAGAATATTAATTACTCATAAATATAAAAAAAAATTACAAGAGACAACAAAACAAAATAAAAAAACTAATACATTTCTCGCTTCACTTTAAGTTCTAATATGTTTTTTCAAACAAATATAATAAAGATGACAATTATAACTAATTAAATATTGCTTCACTATATCCAAAATATTAAACAATTCGATGAATAAATTAAAATATATTAAAATTGAAACATAAGTGCTGCTTATTAGACTCACTTTGGGGCCAGAAAATTTGAATTAATAATGTGCATGACTAAAATAAAAATATATGTATAATGTATGTAATAAATATAAACAATGAAGTTTATCACCTATTTTATCTATGATATATGTCTTAATAGTTTTTTTTTTTTTTTTTATAGTAGGGGTTTACTGTAGGATGTTGTAGATATCTGTCTTTAAATCTAGAATTAATGTTAAAACATTTATAAAAAAATGTATTAAAAATTGCATTATGTGGGTGCTTTGATTTCCTTCTGATAGTTATATGAACTATAAGATTACTAAAAAACATCAGAAAATTGAATCTACATAAAAGCATTTGGTCTAAGTCAAGTGTGGACCAGAGAGAAAACAAATGGTGCACTAACATCCTCTTAAATACTTTGGGACTTTGGTATAAAGATTTATAAGTTATATAGAGAAATGTACTTTTAAATATTCATTATTATGTATATCATTATATTCACAAAAATGTGATAAATCGTACAATAAGTATTTAACAATCATAGGCAAATGAATAAAAATATTTGAAGATTTAAATTATCATAGTTATTTATTCAATTTAATTGACCTATTAACCACTATGGTAACTGTTTCTGTTTTAGAATACTCTATGCACCTCTAAGTAGAAATTTGACCTTTTGCAGTTGTCCACTATTAATTAGCACATGGAATAGTTAGTATATGGGCCAACCTAATGAGAGTCCAATAGGCAAATAAGTTAAGTCCAATAAGCAACTACTAAATATTAATTTAATGCAGATTAGCTTGAAAAATAAATAGATAAAATTAAAACTTACAATTTTAGATTTAGGGTTCAAACAAAAAAATTAACCAAACCTAAACCCAATATTTTAAGAAGTAATTGCTAGAATTTTTTAATACATTTTCATTATATTTTAAATAATTAACTAATATAAGAACAACACTCTAAACTAAAGAGTTGTTCTAATATTAGTAACTTGATTATTAACATTGAAGATGATTCAAATACATAATAATGGTACAAAGTCAATCAGCAAAAATACTTGAATTAACATAAAAATTGTAAAATTAATAATACTTGTATGTTCCTAAATAATTAAATTACTGTTAAATAATATTGTTCTTGTCAATATTTAATATGAGATACTACACATAAAATAATTTTACTCAAATTAAGTGAAATATTGAGTTAGTTAGTATAAAATAGTAATACATTTAAAAATATTTAAATATAAATAAATTGTATGAGTGCACATACATGGCAGATTTTTAACTAAAAAAAAATATTATTTCTTTAGTAAAAATACTCCCATAAATAGCTTAAGATCATCTTTTTCGACGACAATGCCTTTTATGTTCACTACTCCAGTGAATTAGTTGACATTTAGGACTACAATATGCTGTATTCCAACAACAATGGTAAATAGCTTCACTTTCACAATTCACACACTAGAAATATAAGTTTTATAAAAATAAATTAGTAAACCTAATATTGGAAGTATTACCACAAATTTGGTTAAACAGGATATTGAAAATAAATAAATCTTATTACTTGGTTAAAGCAGTGATATATCCAAAAAAATTATTTGAATGTTGGTTCTCAACATTAACTTTTTATGTGATTGTCATATTTAATTTTTTATTATTTACTTACAACTAAAAAGAAATTTTACTTTTATAAAATCTTGTTGCAGTTAATCTATATTTTTATCATTTAAAAAAAGTACAAAAAATATAGAATAAAATTAGAACTTTATTGAATAAATTACAACAATAGTATTAATGTTTAGATACCAAAATGCAATAGATTTTAAAATGTTAAATATATTAGGACTGTCAACCCTTTGTAATGAGTCGTTAAAATCCCAGCCTTAGTAATGAGTAATGACTAATATATTAATATACTCAACCACTTTTTAAAAAACCAGATAATAGAAAATTTAATTTTGTTTTTTTCTAGCTATACTAAATTTATGCATAATCTTAAAATGTGTTGTATGTGATTTAAAAAAGATATCTCTCTCATCATTAAAATAAAAATAAAATTACCCATTGCTTTCTCTTCACTTCAGACAGTGCAATATTGTGGTTTTCTTGCAATAAAGCAATCTCCTCTTTATGTTGTTCAATGAGTTGTTCAATAGCTTTACGTTTTTCACTTTCCATTTCAGCTCGTATCTAAAATTAAATATTTCATTCTAGAATATAACATAATATAAAATATATTTAAGAGGACGCTACACCCGTATGTGTTGTCTCCGTCTTACACGCGTACTACATAGCAAATTTTCGTTTGCTAGATTCATTAGTGTGCTGTTAGTTTTGATATTAGAGTGAATTGACCCATTATCAAACTTTTAGGTAGGAACAGTATCTGTGTTCTAATGTTGGGTTTTTACAATATTTTAATTTTTAAATGAGTTATGAGCATGTTAAGTGAAAATATTTGAAAATTCACATAACTCGTTTAAAAATTAAAATATCGTAAAAAACCAACATGAGAACACAGATAATGTTCCTACCAAAAAATTTGACAATGGGTCATTTCACTCTAATATCAAAACTAACAGCACAATATTAAATCTAGCGAATGAAAATTTGCTATGTAGTCGCGTGTAAGACGGAGACGACCCATGCGAGTGTAGCATCCTCTTAATTACAAAATTAACCTTGTTTATGTAGCTTTTGGGAGGTTTTTTGCTAATTGGTTTTGTTTGCACTTTAACTGATCTTACTAAATCTTGACATGAAGAACTAACTGTTTCATCTTCAACAACATCAGGGTCTTTTAATCTTTCAGTTGTAGATGTTATATTTTCATCCACTTCATTTTCTTTAACTGGGGATTTTGTTTTCAATGGTGACACACTTTTTGATGATTTAATTCCTTCGGGTGTATTAGTATTTTCTTTTGTACTTTTAACTTTTGTTTTCAAATGTTTAACTGGAGTACTATCTTCATTTATAGGTTCAATAACTTTTCTAGGTCTGCCTCTAGGTCTTTTTTCTACAATATTTTCAGGGCTGGTTTTTTTAATAGATAAAGGTTTCTTTACAACTTTTTTTGGAGGACTTATTTTTTTTTCTAGAGACAATGGTCTACCTCGTTTTCTTTTTATAGGCGTTACTTCATCCTTTGATTCTGATTCCTCAGTATCTGTCTCTACTTTTGTCTCAATTTTTACTGACATTTTCTGTTCTTTAACCTTTCTCTTTTCATAACGTTTTTGAATAGGTGAAACCGCCACTTTAGGTGGTTCTACTTCATCTTCTGAAGATGAACTAGAGGAAGATGATGATGATTGTGCAGCAAGACCAAATATAACTTTGTCCAGTTGAAGTTGATGGCGACGCAATTCCTCACATGCTTTGTTCCATTGAGAAGTTCGACCTTGAGACTAAAAATCAGTGTTGATTTAATATGGTTGAAATATATAACCTTACATTACTTTAAAAATATAAATAGATGTTTTTCATTGTAAGCAATATAGAAAACACATTTTTAAATTATAACAAATTAGTAATTTTTTTTGATGTTAACCTGCAGAGTATGAATGTTCACCGATATTGGTCGTATTTGAGATTTGTCAATAACTCCTAGTTGATGTTCACCACCAAAAAATCTTACTTCATACATATCACCTTCAATTTTCAAAACCTAAAAAAATATTTTTAAATAAAATTATAATAAAAAATGTCTTAATTGAACTTTAAATACTTTGGCTGGCCAATATGGAAAATCTTCTTGTTTTGCATACACTAGTTCATGTGGAGGCTTACATGGCTTACAAAACCAAAATTTTGAGTTTTTTTGTATGGAATACTTGTAACAATAACGGCATCTCATTATCTCATCCAAATCTCGATTACAATCTCTCAACATTAAACGGCCATAATCAGCTAAACTGCTATGAACTATAACATAAATAAACACTTGATTAAATCAAAAAAAACTATAGTATTGGTACAATCTTCATTAATTGATATTTACAATATAAAATATTTTTATGTTTAAAAGTTTAGGAAAGAATAGAGTTAAAGTTGCTAAAATTTACCGCCTTGAAAAATAATAATATTGTGAACAAAGGTCAATATATCTGCACGAAACTCTTCGACATTTTTATACTCATCATCATCAGCTTTATCTTCAATCATTTGAAGGTCTATAATTCTAAAATTCAAAGAAAATCATTAAAAATATATATATTTAAACCAGAGAAACTCTAATCAATTTACTTGAAAATAAGAAGATCTATCCTCCAAGGATCTTTATCTTTTAACGCACATTTCATGTTAAAATGCAAATCACTACCTTTTAGTTGACTCTGAAACTGAAGTCTGTCTGAAACATATGTCGATGGAGCAGTAGTAGCAATTTTACGTTCTGACCATGGTAAAGGTATCTAATTAATAAAAATATATTTATTACTTATATCAAATGCCTAATAATCATTTTAAAATTGAGGATAATTACCTTTTCTTTTAATCTACCAGTAGTATGATAAAGAAGCCTGTTAAGCTGACTTTTTTTAATCTTTTTACAAGATTCTTTTGTAGAAGCACAATTCTAAAAGAATATAGATATTTAATATAATTAAAAATAATAACTATAGCACTAATAGTAATATTTACTTTGCATATATTACAAATGAACTTATGTTTAACATCATTTTCAGGCAAATCTTTTTTTTCAATACAAGAAAGATGGTAAACTCGATAACAAGATGTACAACTTATCACATCTCCAGCACTGTGACATTGAAAACAGTACCAATCATGACTATCTTTATCAGCCTATAAAAAACATCACAAATTAATAAATATGTTAATGAATTAAGTAAAATAAGTTGCAAACTTTTTCTTCTGGAAGTTTATATCCTTCTGTTTCAACTCCAGCTTTTGAACCTTTATTACCAACTCTTTTGGTTAATATCAAAAGACCATCTCGTACACAATAATTTAATTGCCTTCCTACTTCCTCTGTCAAAAACAAAATATTTAAGTTTGAAAAACGTAATTATAATAATACTTTTATATTATACCTGGTGACATATTGTGGACTTTCGTCATATATTTAGTGATGCGATCAATATCGGGTACCTGCCTTTGAAAACGTATCACTTTCACCGCATCCCACAGCTGTTGAACAGCCAATGGGCATGAAATACGGCGGCGGCTCATTGCCATAAATAATCTATCACCCATGTCAATTAGTACACCAGTTATTGACTAAGAAAAAAATGTGTATACTTTTTGTTCATTTTAAAATGATGCAAGTGAAGCACCACTAGTCAAATTTGTAATTATTGCTCTAATAACACAATGATTGCTCCCAAATACATATCCAATAAAAATCAATCTGAAATTAAAACAAAATTAATTTATATTTAAAAAGCAATTTTATTCTTCAATAAACTACATTTTTCAAGTATATGTAAGCTATTAATTATTTGTGTTGGATTTTATCTATCTCTAGGTTTTAAAAGTTTAAACATGATCATATTTTAATAAAAAATGCAGATATTCTTACATTCTCTAAAAAAATTAGAAAAATTATCAATGAACACCAAAATATGATTTTTTTAGAAGACTCATTTATGTAAATTTTAAAATTAAGAACTACCTATTAGTACTAAAAGCCACTTATATAAATAAGTTTAAATAAGAATGCATGGTATTGAGAGTGAATCAAATATGCTTGACAAAATTGTGAGCATTGCGGCTTCAATAAAATAATATGAAGTTGATCAATAGGCGTTTTTATACATTACAGGTATTTTGTTGGTTTGGTACTAATAGATGAAATAATTGTACTTCAGTAAATAAACCTTTGGAACATAAGGTAACAGTCAACTCAGATGTAATTTTCAATTTATGATGCGATTGAAGACGGATACATCGCATGGTGAAGGCTCGTAGATAAGGTATGTTCGCATATTTTAGTCATATAATCGACATAATGATTAATGACACTCGCAGACAATTAATATTTGTTCTTTTACAAAATGATTAAGTGGGTTTTTAATAAAGAGCAACTCAACAACCAAATGTGCAAATATTACGTTTTCGATTTTGTCGATTCGACTGGACCGTGCGCCTGTTTACAGTTGTCCAGTGGTGATCGTCCTCTCACACGGGAACGACGGCAAACGCATTGCAGTAGTGGCGAAGTTGGCAGCCGAACGTCACGGGCGGGAAAACCTCAATTACGAGCGACATCGCCGGACACGTTCAAATCAAAAAACGTACGGACGTGAAGAATAATTTATAATATAGCGCAAAAACGAAAACAGTGATTAATATTGTTGTTTACAAACACATAACGAAAATGAAAGGGATGTGGAAGGGGGCACTGTGAGTTCGGTTTTTGCCGTTTTTGGGTGGGATTCCGCTCTTCTCTTCCATCGAACAATCTGTCCGCCCGTCCAACCGATTTATTGTCGACGCACTAGCGCATCAGTGCTACCAATCTACCAATCTACTTTTAGCGGAACGAATTTTCATAAAAACTACTGGACCAGACTACCAGCACAGAACAATAAAATGAATGCTACCAGAGTCTACAAACGTCTTGTCTGGGTCATGGTATCCGCGGTAAGTAGTTGCAGATTTATCATGGGTTATTTTTAAACAACAAAAATAATAAATATTAAAAACACAATTTATGCAAACGAAGTTAGTACCTTCAACCTCAATTATACGAAAGTTAACACAGAAGCAGATCTGTATTCTGTACATCAAAACATATATTGTGTAGTTATAATAATAATATAGCTATTTCTGATGCATTCTACGTTTATCTTCATTTTTTATATTTGTAATATTTGTATTTGCTCGAATAAAAATAACTTTTCTTGGATCTTGGATTACATTTTTATACTTTATGTTCACTTTAAAAAATAATTAAATAATACTGATTTTCATTACTGATTTATCTTGGAAAATTATAAGATACATACATCATACAGGTATAAACTTAGATCATATACGATCTAATATATATATCATATATATGATCTAAGGGTATACGAGGTATATCCAGAAAGTAAGTTCCGTTTTCTATTTTTATCGCGTTTACGATGTTATCTTAATTACGGTCATATCAGATTATTTCATTTACTCATTTAGAACATTTTTTTACACATGAAATCATTTATGGGTGGCCAGAACTTCAACGAAGATGATGAGGTGAAAAAGGCTATTAGCGCATGGTTACAATCACAGGCGTCATCTTTCTATGATGAAGGGATACAAAAACTAGTACCTCGATATGATAAGTGCTTAAATAATGGTGGTAAATATGTTGAAAAATAGAGTAATACATGTATTTTATATTCAAATAAAATTTATAATAAAATTTACACATTTACGTGTTTTTATTGCCCAACGGAACTTACTTTCTGGACACGCCTCGTAAATTATTTTTTTAAAAACCCATAGATGACATAGAATCTTAAATAGATTAGGTTAATCCACGAATGATTATTGTATTTCAGGATATTCCTTACAAGAAATCTTAGAATAAACAATTTATTATATTTAAAACCTAATAATATGAAAAATAGTATAGAAACCAAATCAAGTAAGATGATAAACGATATAATAATAGATGATGTTGTAATTTTAAATTGTAATTAGTATATAACGGAACAGTGAAATTTGTTCTACACATACAATTTAACTAAACTATACCTACTTATATTATACTCATTATAACCCTTCTCCAAGGCTAAATAAAAATATAATTCCAAAACATTCACGCAAAACTCAAAACATCCGATGGCGCACGGCTTTACAATCTATAGGAATTAAAACGAAAAATCGGCGTTTAAATAAACCACGTCTACCACAAGATCTTATTCTTATACCAGACCAAAGTGAAAGCGAAGATCAACCATAATTTACCACCACAAATACAAACTTTAAAATTATAAACACCAATCCTAATATCTTAAACTAATTATAATTAGTTATAGAATCTTGTAATTTATAGACTGACTTGTAATAGGCTAATAGCTTATAATATTCTAAAACATTTTAATCTTAATAAATAAATTAAAAAATTACCATAAAATGATTTAAGAATAATATCTTTAGTACCTACCTAAAAATAGGTACCTATTTGATGATATAAAAATATTATGCTGTGAATTCAAATTAAATATCGTATTAATGTATCAATATACCTATTATTGACAAATGATGATTATAATTATTGTAGTAAGCAGACAGAGTCAATTTACTATTTTAAATATTATATACCCAAATAATATTAGATATATAAATCGTACCTTTGCAGTAGTAACGAATAACCAAAAAACAATTAGCAATAAATAATCAATACTACATTGAGTACATTGCAAGCCTTGTAAAAAAAACTCCTTACAATTCCTAGAATTTATAAGAAAACTACGAATAGGAACGACTTTCAACTACATTTAACAATAGCAACAAGGTCGGTACTTTTTAATCCACCTCCTGGTCTCTTAAGTGTAACACTTTAGCCGCGTAAATTCTGCATAAATACAGGACTTCGTCCATAGCAGAATTAGAATTAGTTCAATCTCACACACATGTAGAACTTATCTGGTCGTAGAGTCTGCGCACTCCACATAGCCGCCAGACTAAGTTCTTCCCATTTATTTTAAGTGCACAGATTACTTACTTCTCGGGCAGATAGTTTACGTCCTGTCCTCAAAATTTGTATAATTTTATTATACTTTAATAAACATTTAACAATAACTTTTAACGTTGTGTAATCAACAAACCCTGTTAACGTCTCCTTTGAAAAACCTGATCGTCATCTAACGTCGTCGAACTCAAAATATAGGCGTTAGTGAGGGATCATCACTACATTTGACACGTTTCTTAATTTTCATTAAATTATTTTTGTACACAGATATTATACAGGATTATAATTTATAGATTGTGATCATTATACGATTGGTATTTTGTTTCTGTGTCTCATGTCTACACACACTACATAATATACATTATACAAGATAAACCTACCTATACTAAATAATTGCTTCGATCTTCAACTTTGAACATGGTTTCTGATAGAAAATTGGATCTAGTCACCAGTAGTTGGTACTTATGAAATATTGCAATTGAAAATGAACAGTATTTTTTAAAAATAATTGATTTGGTTCTTTCGGCAAAATTATCAGTAATCATCAATTTGATTGTTGGAAAATTCAAGGTTTTATTGATTATACATAGGTCTTTCTGGTATTTTTACTGTAACATTTATCTTACATTACATCTTATACAACATCTATTTTATAAGCTCTATACAGACATGATATAAACAACTAACTACTGGCTGATACAATAATATATTAAAACACACAATTAACTTTAAGTCCTATTTTATCAATACAGAGTCTTTAAGTTCAGTGTAGACATTATAGATATCACCTTTCATGTAACAAAACTATGACGCAGCTGTAACATGAGTAAAATTTAATTTACCCAAGTCCAACATAGTGAACAGTAGGCAATTAAACCCAATAACACTGAAATTAAGTTTTTGTTATTAAAATTTAATTAAGATCCTTTTTAGAGTCCCACAACTCTCACTATGGATATCTTATAATTAACTACTAGGCCACATAACAATACTTTAACCAAAACATATATTATGTATTACCAGTAGTTTTCCATGTAAAAAAAAAAAATATTCACTCCACATAGTTTGTAAAACAGATTTACAGAAAAATTGAATGTAGTTACATAATTTAAAAAAACATATTATTCTAGACAAATAATATTTAATCAAATTAATTGAGAATTGAGATAACTTTTTTCAACGCAAAACAATAAATATTGTTATATGAATTATTAATATACCTAATACAAATATATAATTATAATTATTATACATACTTATTTATACAATGAATCAGTTATTAATTATTATGGGATCAATACATTTAGTTCAAATAATACAGTTTAAGAAAATTGAATCATTAAAATAAAATTACAATTTAAGTTTAGAAATAAAATGAAAGTTATCAAATACATTATTATCATTAATGTAATTACTTCTAATTCAATGATATATTATAATTTATTAAAAAATCATAGTAAAAAAGTGTTTATATTTAAATAGGAATTGTATTCGGTTAGAAATAAAATTTAATAACAATGTAATATATATTTATATAGTAAATATGTCAATATAATTACATTTTACTTATTAAAACTAAATCATGCATAAGGTTGTCTCACCACTAAAAACATCTGAAAAAGTATATGCATAATTTAATTATTGTTAAAGTAGCTCAAGTTTCTGGTACAGATTTTTTTAATTTTTTCTTCTTGATTTCTAATGTTATTTGTCTTCTGAATTTATCCATGTGTCTTTGTGAAAAATTTAATGGGGCATCTCTTGACAAATATTCCGCAAACATACAAACAAATACTCCACAATCCCAATAATTCTGTTGTTGAGGGCAATTTTTCACATTCATTAACAACCAACCGCTAGGATGAAAATATTCTCCTTTTTTATCTTCATGTTCCAACATCAAATATTTCAATATTAGTTTTAAGCATTTAAAATTACGCCCGCCCATACTGTCATAATATTTTATGGACTTTTGTTGAAAGCTAACATAAACTAAACACCAGTGATTATCTTCTTCGATATGAATAGGGATGAACAATTTTTTTTTTGAGAATATATCAATTTTTTTTGTCCACCGACAAACATGAGAGTATCCCTTTTCAGTTAAAGATAGGTAAAAAAATGTATTAAATGCGTATACTGTGTTAGGTGAACGTTCTGTGATTAGATCCATATATTGGTTAATAACTTCATCATTTAAAAAAAGATGACTGTTGTCAACCTCAAAATCGTCGTCTTCAATGGATTCCATAACTTTGTACTCACTCTAAAATCATAAAAATATATCATATAAAATATAACTTGTTCCAAAATGTTTTTGAATAAAATTAATACATAATCATTTTTAAAACAGAACATTCAATATACCTCAAGATTGTGCCAGTTAATGATCAATAAAAGGTATGTATAGTTAACTAAAATTCAATATTGTGAATCTAAACTAATGATAAAACCATAATTTTTAATTAAAAATCAAGCTAACCATTATACTTTGAACAGAGACATGTATATGTGCTTGCGATTATCTACCAACATTTTTAATAGTTAGGTATAAAATAGTATAATATTTTATCTAAGTTTGCGGAACTTATGACAACAAAATATTATTTTGTTAGATCATTATTAAAAATACTCATCATGCTTCTATAGTCAATATGTTCATCTTCAAAAATATGAATTTATTTTTATTTTTTTATTTAAATAATACCATTAATTATAAATACTAGTATTTATAATCAATGATAATGCTTTAACTGAATAATATTACATATTTATGTATACATTATTTAGGATGGAGTATGTGTTAAGAAACAACACGCTATAACTCAATACCTTGTGCATAGTTTTGAATTTGGTTTAGATTTTTAATAACCTGTGTGATATAAGGTATTCTCGAACAATTATTGTGTTGTGGGCCCCATCTTGTTGGAAAAATAAATTCATGCGGGTATCTAAGTTGAATTCATCCAAAAATGTTGATAGCGTGTTCGACAAAAAGTCTAGGTACCTCCTACTTGTCAAAGTACCATCGTAAAACTAAGAACCTAATAATTTACCACATAAAAACCCACACCAGACATTTGTTCCCCACACATGCTGGAAGTTTGAATCATTTGTCCAATAAGAATTATTATCACACAGGTTATTAAAAATCTAACATTCAACTATGATACAATCAAAAAACGATTAAGATAATTATTTCAATAATAGTTAATTGATTTGATTAAAAACATGATTTAATAATAATTCCAATAATAATTTAGTAGTTTTAACAAATAAATAGATATAATAATATCTGAAAATGCTTAATTAAGATACGTAGAGTGTTAAAATATGCGATAAATACAAATTACCTAATTTAAAACTTTCGACTGTCAAAAGAACTGTAAAGATCAAAGTTGCTCAAAAAAAATAGAGCAATCCAAATCCAGTGTCAAAAACAATGGTTCCTATTTAAGACATTTTTATACGGTATAATATAATGCATAAAAATACCCAATGTTCTTTTTGTTACTAAGTAAGGAAATACTTGAACAAAATGAGCAAATAACAATTGTCCCAAAAATCAAATGTACAAATGCTATTCAAAATGTTATGTTATTTTAATTGTGTAAAATATTAAAAAAGAATTATAAATAACAGAAATCATTTGGCACTCATTACTTCGCCATAGGCTAAGCGTGATGATTTTTTTTTTTTGCAGGGAGGGAGGCTATAGTCTTTTTTTGTGGTATCAACAACGATGCCGCTACTTCTAGCAAATTACTTCACATAAAGGATGTAATGATTCAGGTACAAAGGTACAGAACATATATCCTACAAATATAACTATAGAAGAATGTAAAGGAACAAAATATAAAAAAGACTAAAGAAGCTCATTATTAGGTAAAATATAAATAAATAATATACATCATATTATTATCAAATACATATTTTGTATTTGAGTTAAATATATATATAGAAAATTATCATCAAAAGAATTAGACCACTCATTCATTCAAACAATATAATACCCCACACACAATTTGGCTTCAGGACATCTCACTCGACAATACATCAAATACACAGAATTACTGATAAAATTCAAACTTCATTCAAAAATAAAGAGTACTGCCCAGGAGTTTTTCTAGATGTGGCCCAAGCCTTCGATAGGGTTTGGCACGACGGCCTCCTATACAAGTTAAAATCATTCCTCCCAGCTCCTACCTCTATGATCGTACATTTGCAGTTCAACAGGGCGACTCAATATCCTCCTACTTTTCAATCTCTGCCGGTGTTCCACAAGGAAGTGACTTATCACCCGATTTATTCAACCTATATACATCAGATATTCCAAAAACAGCAAACACAACCATAGCAACTTATGCAGATGATACAGCTATACTCTCCTCCAACTCAGACCCTATTTTATCCTCAAACTATCTCCAAAATCACATCAATTTAATAAACACCTGGGCAATCAAGTGGAAAATTCTAATAAATCCCGATAAATCTTCCCAAGTGCCATTTACACTGCGTAATCACAACCTCCCCTCGCTCCAACTTCAAGGAGTCGTGATTCCTTCATCGAATCAGGTAAAAGACTTGGGAATTTTACTAGACAAAAGATTGACATGGAGACCTCATCTAAAGTCCAAACGTAAAATCCTTAACCACTGCCTTCATCTACTCAGGCTGATTCTTAAATCCAAACTTTCAATACACACTAAGTCCACATTGTACAAATCTCTACTCGGACCCATCTGGGCGTATGGTATGCAAATCTGGGGATGTGCCAAACCTTCCCAAGTTCGCACTATCCAAGCTGCCCAATCCATCACTCTCCGGCTAATAGCCTCGGCCACATGGTATGTAACAATAATGAAATCCTACACAATGATTTAAGAATTCCAACAGTTGACCAACTAGCTAAATTATACTATAACAGATTTCACTCCAAACTACAACACCATCCCAATCCTTTAGTCACTAACCTAGCATCACGTACTCTTCCTGACAACCCACCACGCCGACTTAAAAGAAATTGGTGCCGTGACCTATTAAATTAATGAATAAAAAATAAATTACTAGAGGGTTGATTTACTCGCTGGATGATTTCCCTCATCATGTGCCTCATGTGTATTTTTATTATGTATATAGTGTTATATCAGTTATCTATTTTACTTATTGTGTCATGTAATACAGATTGTAAATTTTCTAATAAAAAAAAAAAATAAAAAAAATAATAAAAATATATATATAAAAAATACATTATAAATAACAAACCCGATAGCAAATAATTACTATATTATCAGGTTTTAAGTTTTAACACATGATTTTTTTGAGCAAATATATTAAGAAGCTCTTTAGATTCATTATTATTAGCTAAGTCCCTTTCAATATGAAATAAAAATCTAATGTTAGTCATAGAAATGCATAGCCATGTTTTTATTCGCCACATTACTGAAAATGATCTTGCATATGAACAAAATAAAACAGTTAACTTATACACAAGGGGCTAAACAAATTCCTGGGGGCTTAATATAATTCTGGAGGGCTATAGGCTATAGCCCCTTAAGCTCCCACCTGTTACTTTGCCTCTTAAAAACTAAAAACAGTTGTCACATCAATATGGAAACTAGATTGAATAATAATTCTTAATGTTCAAGGTCTAATAAATTAAATGATTGGGAACAAATGATTTTTTTTTAGTAGGTTAGGTTACCACTATTATATTTTAATATATTATATAAGTATATAAACAACAAATGATTAAATGTATCTACTCAACTAATTATGATTACCTTTATAATATGTCAACTGTCCATTCAGTATTCACAGGAGAAAAATAATCACATCACCGCCGCAAATGGTAAATACTAAAATCAATTAATACAATTTTATTATAGTTATAGGTAAGAATATATAGACATTTGAGAAAACTCAAAATTAAAATATTATAATATAATATAGTTTACCTTTTGGCTTTTAGACCATCTAGGCGTTAAACAGTAATGTAGCCAATATAGATAGAACTCACAATATAAAATTCTCAATATATAGTATTCATTGACACATTCAACACAACGGAAAATAAATTTCAGGCTTTAATTGATTTAATTAAACAATTACAAATTTACAACTAACGTGAGCACAATATATATAATCAAAAAAATTTGTTTTCTTTTGCGCACGATGCACGTTGTTCAAATGGTTAAGAATTAAGATAAGCATTAAACGATTAAGCCGCACTCCGCAGTCGCCACTAGCGACACTATATAGCTACTAGCATCTATATAGTCACTACTCACTAGTAGGTCAGACGTTCAGTAGTTACAATTTTAGTAGTTGTAACATGTACACGTACTGCACTAGTGTCATACTGAAGAAGTGCAAAACTAGTCGACAGTCGTGTAACGTGTAAGTATAATTCCTAATAAGAAATTATTTCAGAAAAAACATTATTTTATTAATTATTATTTATTAATAATATTAAATAATTGTAATCATTGTATTGTTATCAATTTATATTTTATACCATGTTAAATATTACGGAGAATGGTAGTAAGTTGTCAGAAAATTGATAAAAGTGGTTACCCGGCGGGTTAATATTATGCTTATACGACAACAAGGGTGTTGCCAACCTTATAAAATTAAAATGGATTTATGTGATACTAACCATATATAATATATATTGCTATGGTTCAACCCTTAGATCATATTATCTAAGGTTCAACCACAGAATATATTAAATATATTTTTAATAATAAAAATAAAAATAAAAAAGCGGGTAAGTCGTGGATGTCGCTCTGCTGTACAGTAGGTTACTGTAATGGATGGGATTAAATTTGAATGCAATGATAGGTATCATGGTATACGAAAAAAGATTCTGAACGGAGATGATTTGTCAGTCTAGGATATATATTTATATATTTAAATATTGTCATATATTCTATTTTGAAACAAATATTTTATTTTTCAATTAAGACGCATTTTACATAAGGCATGGTTAATCAATTAGTGTAGTTATCATAATTCATAATACCTTATATTATCATAGATATACGAATACCTGGTTTGAGGATAAATCGTTATCATTACGCGATTTCATACAAATTTAAAACTCAAACGCTCAAAACATTTTTCCTATAATGACGCTTCAAATTTTCTCTGTAGCTATTTGAAGCAAAACTTATGGAAAACTTGGTGTATAATTTTATAACCTTAGATATAAATACAAACAATATTATGAATTTTGAACTACAAAATAATTTGCAAATATTCATGGTTTTGACAAATTTTTGTCAATATTTGAAATTCAAATGCTAATAAAAATTTAATTTGAATTTCCTGTGGACATTTTTTTTGTGATAAAGATTGAAAAACTTGTAAGGAGCCTTGTATTAAATTTTCAAATCTTAGGTATAAAAGAACAATTTTTTATGAATTTCTAGAATAAAATAATTTACGAATTTTCGGGATTTTTACGTATGTTGTCAAAATTAAAATTTGAATGCATGTAAAAAAAAAATGTAGCTATATATTTCTTTTATTTTTCAAATTCTATTGTAAAACTATTTTAGGAGCCTTGTATTAAATTTTCAAATCTTAGGTATAAAAGGAAAATTTTTTATGAATTTCTAGGATAAAATAATTTACGAATTTTTGTGATTTTTACATATGTTGTCCATATTAAAATTTGAATACATGTAAAAAAAAATTGTGGCTATACATTTATTTTATTTTTCAACTGCTATTGTAAAAATATATTATGAGCCTTATATTAAATTCTCAAATCTTAGAGTTAAAAAGAAAAACTTTTATGAATTTCGATCTAAGATAATTTGAAAATTGCTGTAATTTTTACGTATTAAGTCAATATTTGAACTTCAAATACTAATAAAAAAAAATTGTGCCTATGTATTCTTATAATTTTTTAATCACTATAATAATAACCTTTGAGAAACTTTGTATTAAATTTTCAAGTATTTTGATAGGGCCAAAAAATTTTTATCGACACTTCAAAAAAAAAATTTCAGACAAATTGAAAATTTCAGTCGTCTATAAATATCTCAAAAAAAGTCAAAATATTTTGAAAATTAAATCATGTAAAGAAAATGGCAATCTAAATAACTGATAAAATTTGCACGTACCTACGACTTATACTTTTTGAATAATAACAAATGTTTAAAATCATTTGAGGATAAATCGTTATCGTTACGCTATTTCGTAAAAATTTAAAATTCAAACGCACTTAAAATTTTTCCTATAATGATGCTTCGAGTTTTCTCTATAGCTACTTGAAGGAAACCTTATAAAAAACTTAGTGTTGAATTTTAAATCCTTAGTTATTAACGCAAAAAATTTTATGATTTTTCAACTTCAAAATTACTTGCAAATTTTCGCGTTTTCGACAGATTTCGTAATTTTTATTTTCCATTATTGCGACTAGTTATGCTGTATGTGTGCTGTACACACAAAAACAAAAACACACATCATTGTAAAATCAATACATTCATCACTTCGTTCAGAATCTAAAATAAATAATGAATAAAAAATAAAAATAAAAATAAATATATTTCATATATTCTTATAACCACATTTTAATTTATAAATATGGTTAATCATATTAATGGTTAAGTACTTAAGTACGTAGGTTCTATTCTAATATAGTAATATTTGTAAATTGTAATGGAAATTTGTTAAATAGTCAAGTTACACCTTATATATATTGGTCAATATTGCCCGTGACTTGTTCTTGGGCATTGCGCGACGGTTTAAAAAATCTTACTATACATTTATTTATTCCTTACGATTAACTTTCATTGATATCAAAAAGTATTAAACATAGATACTTTTAACATTTAGAATATAATGTATAGGTATTGTCAAAAATAAACTAAAATTTAAAAAATTAAGCATTTTTTTTTAAAGGTTTGTTTGAAAGTTATAAAGAGTATACGGTGTATAATAGTATACACTATGGGAACACTATACTGATTATTGTATTGTATACAGTAAACAAACGATGACATTTTCAAATCAATTTTTTTTTTTTTTTTGACAAAAATTCATTTAGCCTGTTGTAATAGTAGTACTACTGTCTATAGTAGTATAGTATAAATTATAATGCACAATAGTAAAATAAATTACTGGACTCACTACAATGATACCATAAAATGTATTAAGGAATAATACCTATATTAGGTATTAAGGTACGCTGACTATTCTTCGGTCAGAATCGTATTACACAGACTACAGTTGTTCGTTATTCTCAGTAAATACCTAAATCTAATGTGCAGTGAATCGTGACCAACCTACCCAATTTTTGTTATTGGTTATTACTTATTATTATTCTATGGCTACGGGTTGTGACGGTTGGGTAGAAAACTAGAAACGATGACTATATTGTCTATATTATATTCATATTATTGGATCTCGCGTGTTTCATGCATTGCTCGTTCGGAAACAAAATATGCACCTACGACACTTGAGTAGCGCATTGTTCGTTGCATTAAATATTTCTTTAAATGTCCGCATCAAAATCAGCTATGAAAGTTATGATATCTGAAACACTGCGACGTAAACACTTTCCATACTCCTTAATATGATATTTTATTCCCAGTTTGTTCAGTTCCACTGACGAATACCACCTCTGTTATAACACGCAACCAGAAAAATGTACAAAAATATGCTATTATAACCTATGCGCTTAAGGCATTAGATATTTGCCTAAAAATAATCCGTTGACATAAGGAAATGTAGTATCTGTGTTTAACACTGTTTGTTCTAAAATTATTGAAGGAGTTAAACGGTATAACACGTTAAGTAAAACGGAGTGTATCGGTCTGATATTGTTTTGCCTGTTTTGGGCTCACGTATTTCATACATTCCGCGCCTGGTAATAAAAAATATGTCTACGTGTAGCTTAAGAAATTTATATTTTAAACCACTCGCCCCAAAAGAGGTCTATATAAATTGGTTTTGATACTACGCCAAAATATAATGTGATCTGAACCTGACCAATGTCAAACTTGCAGTGAAACTTCCACGGTTGAACATCTAATATGCCACTGCCGTAAATTCACCGACATCAGAGCTAAGCTCAACATAGAAGAAAACCTGGAAGAAGCTCTAAGTCCTCAGCCACTCAACATTGAAAAATTAATTAAATATTTAAAACAAACTAAACTATACCTACTAATTTAATCTAGATATATTTCAATCCTTTTTTTTTTCATACTATTATTATTGTTATGTATATAATATTGTTAATGCTTAATTCTTGTGTAAAAAAATATTAATGTTTAAGGCCAATAACCTTTGTTGTTGAGGCTCAATTTAAATTAAAAAAATATATATATATATAATGTGTATTATATACGCAAAATAGGTACAGTGTTCAATGTCGACAACAATAAATTAATAACATTACATTTTTAACTGAACGTAAGTATACTCCGTTGAAAAAAAAGTGGTTGAGCACAATCCATATAACGCGTCGTATCGCTCATCGCTGTATCTGGTAGTTAAACTGTACAAAATGTCCATATGAAATCATTAATCGTTTAATTTAACACATTAATCAATGTACCAGTGATATTAACAACAACCTACTCAGTCACTACGCCAATACAGCAGGGCGACTTTCCAGTTTTGGATACAAGTTAAATCAAAATAATGATTTCTAAAAACATTTTATTTTTCAACATGTGCAATTTGTCAAATGCAAATGATGAAACAAACAATTATTTGTAACCATCATACTTTCAATTTATAGGTTATCTTTTGAAAGTCTAAATGTTGATTGTCCCTGAAACACCAAGAATTCTTAATAGCGTTGCTTGCAACACTCAAAATCTAAAAGAGAAATAGTTTTTTGAACACCAATTCTTTAACCGTGAATTGAGAATGGGTACTAGGTAGATATCAAATACTAAAATAGTGCATTTGTTCCAAAATAAATATCAACGTAAGTCTTAAGGCAAATTTGTATGAATAACCCTAGATTTAACATTAAAATTGATATGATTGCCAACATTTTAATGACAGTTATAGAAAATTCCAAAGTAAAACCATAATTTTTGCTGCAATTAAGGACTATAATACCAATGCAGATTTAACCAATAAGCAAACCATATGAATTATGTATAAAATTAAAAATCGAACACTAAAATCCTGTGTTTTTAATTGGCTACCAAGTATCTGGTAACATTAGGTTATAGATTAGTAAATATATGACATATTCAAACAATTTCACAACTTTTAATCAATGTCAATGACATATAACAGTACAATTAAAAATTTGACTTTTATTCTAAAAATTGTATTTATTATATAATTATAAATGCATATATATTGAAATATATATAATTACATTTCATTCCTAGAATTAAACCAAAACAAGAAAATGTATTGGAACTAGAGCCAGTCAACATAAATGAGTGCTGAAATATTAATAAAAATAAAAAAAGGTTAACTTCCGTAAGTTTATTGACTAAAGTACAGAAAAAAGTTTACTAGAAGTTCCGTGCGTACATAAACATCTGAAGACTTATTTGGCTCTTGTTATAAAAAAAAATTAAAAACAAAATAATACCACAAACAATTTACAAGTATTAATTGAACGCACTTATTTTCAATTTGAAAAAATAAAATCAAAATTATATAATGTAATATATATTTTACACTATTCTAAAAAAGATCAGACTTCGGCGCCCAAGTTGACCCACGTGTGTGACAGTACTACACAGCTGGATTTAAAGATAGTTAACTTGGTGGGGTGACAAATAGGTGTGGCCTGACCTCTGTTCGACGAAAACTGATCGCCGCCAAAGTCTGATCTTATTTAGATTAGAGTATAGGTTGAATAAAAATGACCACATTGATACAATATTATTTCAATTTTATATTGCTGCGTTGTGCCGTATAAATACAATAGAGTACTTAATAGTATAATATTTATATTAAAATAATATTATCTTATTCACAATAGTAATTTACATCCTATATATGCATATTATAATAAATAAAAATATGTCATAAAAATGATACATTAAAGATATATATATCATTTTTAACACTATAAAAAGAAATGTATAGAAGTTAGTTTAAAATGTAGTAAGAACAGTAGTTTTAAAAGTTAACTTATCTACTTATGAAAGTAGACATCATTAAACAATTTTTGTTTAATAAATCATAAACTTTATTGATCATATTAATACCTATAAAATGTATATATCATATATACTTAATTAGGAATAATCACATGTTAAGTGTCTATGGAACAATTTGAACTGACTTGAAAAACATAAGACCAATTTGACTGCTTCCCTACCAATCACTAAGTAGTAAAATTTTGTATAAATTATAAAAATTTTGAATAAACGCATGCAAAATACTCGGAATTTTTTTTCAATCTCATAACTTAAATTACATTCATTTTCAAAAAAAACAAAAATATACATTTTAATTTTAATTGAAATAAATAATAATATATATTATATATTTATGTGTTTAAAGTCAACATCATATTAAACAAAATTATCTATTTTATTTTAAATAATTTTTTTTTTTGTTACATACAAAGATATAAGTAAATGTTATTGTGAATAAAAATTATTTAAATTAATCGGACAGATTAAATCCAATACAAAATAACTTTGATAGGAAGTTTGCCAATAATGACAATACACATAATGGTAACATAATCAGTATGCAATGTTTTTTTCTTACATGAAAAGTATTTGTTAACTATTTTTATTACATGGGATGAAATTCAATTGTCCAGAATTAATTCAAAGCCTATCACCAGGATAGGCTAGTTATAAAAAAAAGTGTAGTTACTAAATTAAAATAAACTTGTACCAAAATCATGATAATAATTATCAGAATAAATTTAAGTATTAAATATCTTGCTTAACACTAAACTTATTAAACACTAAAGTATTTTAGCATTTTGATTCGTATCTTACGGGCTTGAAGACTCTTTATTTTCCTCTGTTGCTGCAGGCTTATCAGATTCATCAGTTGTTTCCTTTTTCTGTAAATAAATATTATAATGTATTAAATATTTACCATTCTATTAAATAAATTAAATATAAGTATGTCATTTACTTCTTCAACTTTCTTCTCTTCTTCTGCTGATGAATTTCCATTTTCAATTTTATCTTCAGTTTTAGAATCTACTTCTTCTTCTGTGGAACTTCCACCCTTCTCAGCTTTAGAGTCAATGTCATTATCAGCCACACCATTTTCTTCAGCTGATACAACATCTTCACTTTCTTCTTTTGAGACTGCCTTTGGCCTTCCTCGTTTACCTAAGGAGAAATTATATTTTTTTTTTGTTATTTGCAATCTATTATTATATATAAATTTTTGGTTTTCACCATGTATTTGAAAATACCTTTAACAGCAGGTGTTTTTTTCTCTTTTTTTGCTGGAGGTTCATTTTTTAACTTTGATGCTGCAGTTGAGCCTCGTGTAGAGGATCTGGTTGTTCTCCTTCCATCAATATCTTCAATATTCAATCCCTTAACAAAAAGTACTTAATTGTAATAATGGATTATACTCTTAAAATTATACGATTGTTAAAATTACTAATAACAAATTTAGCTATTAAAAATATTATGTATTTTTTAAACCTTGGTTATCAGTTCAGCTTCAGCATAAGTTGCATTTATTGCATTTGTACGACTTCCAGTATTTCTCTTACGTCCACGCTTCTCACCTTCCTAAGAAAATAATAATAACAGTTAAATGAATAATTAATATAAATAGGTTTTAACAATAAACTATAACTATGACAGTCTCAATCAGCAAATCATGCTTTCGAATTTGTTTCAATATGGTAAGAGAAATGTTGTAACAAAATTAAGTAATGAATATAGATTCATACAATTAGAATATGTGATATTACAATACCAAATCATCGATTTTAAGTTTTAAATAAAATTTGTGTTATATAGCCACCACCCAATTTAATATACACATTTTACTAATGAACAAAAAAAGTTGGTTATATTTATAAATTTATATAGATATTAACTAAAAATTAAATACAACTTCCGTCGTTTAACAGAAAAACATTCTCAAAAGAAAAATAATAATGTTTTTGTAACATTTAAATAAATAATGTAAGTTACCCACTAATACATTTTTTAAGTTTCCATTTCTTTTATACTCCGATATAAGCCATAAAAAATAAATATTCGCGGTGGTTTGACTGAATAATGATCGCCTTTCGAGTTATGTTCGTTATCCACTCGAGACTAGACTACAATATCGTGAGGTTATACAATGTTATCAATTCAACAGTATTAGGCACTCGAAAATAGTTATTGAAATAATGATTAAGCATACCTAATATCACGGAGAGGTAGTTTGGAGGGTAATTCAATATTCGAAATGCGTACCTATAATACAGTGATACCCTAGGCCTAGGGCATAACGTATTTAAAACAAAACAAGAAATATGTAAGCAATTTGCAATGAAGGACCATGATACAACTGTAAAATTGACAACCAACGTCGAAACGTCGTATCACATTTTTGGCGGGACCCGTGTTAAATGGGCGCGAACGAGCAGTATTGCTGACGGGAAAACAGTGGTTCACCTCGTACAATAATAATCGGGTAACGTATCATTATTTTTCGCTGCCCAAGCCAGTTGCCCATCACCGCGGGCGGCCGGTCGGAACCTACCGAGTACCGACGACGCGCGCGTTTATTACCAATGAAAATACGGCGGCGGCGGCGGAGTCGAGGTGAACGGTTTTCACGGCGGCAGAGACACATGCGCGTGCGTAAGCGCTCGCGCGCAAACAAGATCACGCCGCCGTCGTCTTTAGCGCGATCGCCGCTCGGATCGGCGAAATAAAATGTTCGCAGAACCGATTGCAAGACACGCCATCGGACGATCGTGTTGCCGGCCGGTTGACACACGCGAGCCATAACGCTGATTTTCGCACCCCGCCGACGATAATGGCGGCGAAATCACGAACGGCTGTCGCTGATGATGGTGAAGGGGGTGGGAGGGTTGAGGCATACGGTTATTTTATCGGTTGTCGGCGGCGTAGCACTCGAACGCAGGGGTGCGAGCGCGGGGGGCAGGGGGTTGTTGGCATTTTCGCGCGTCCCGTCGGAAATGTCGCGGAATAATGGCGCGCGCGCGAGCCGTTTGGCGGCAAAAAAAAAGTTATCGGTGGAACACGCGCGCGAGTGCGCCCGGGCATTCGCTGGCAGTTCCGAAACGCGATATTAGTTACCTGAACTGAGGGCACGTTGTTCTCGGCGGCTACTTCAGACATAACGGCGGTAATGATGATGGTGTGACGGCGGTTTTGTTACGATGAAGTGATCGTCGTCTCCGGTCTGTCGGCGCGCTTGGTTAATCGTTAGATGCACCTCGACGGTGATTATAAATGTCGATTGTCTGGAACCTGAACGTCGGTCTGAATGTTTGAACTCGTTGAAGTTAAAAAAAACAAAAAACGTAACGTGCGACTGTTTAAGCGTGGCTGTGCTGAATGCTGAACGCGGACGTAGTACCGTAGTACATAGAGTTGCGAGTGACCAGTAAAACAGGCCGCGGCTGCAGTTGTTTGTTTATACGAGACGACACGAGTGTGTTGGGTTTGTAACGAATAATAATGCGGTGGCGGCGGCGGGCGACATCGACAACGGCCGACGGGCTGCGATCGCGGACGACCGCAGCGCTACGCTACGTACCGCGAGATGGCGCTGTGGTCCCCCAGCGGTACTCGATCACCTCCGTAAACAATAATAATAATAATAATAATGATAATAACAATATATTATTATTACTCTAGGGGCCGAGGGGGAGGCGTTTATATTTTTAGTTTTTATATGCACATATTGCACAGAACATAACGATACATCTAACTATATAATATAGTTTTGAAGTACATGTACCTACAACGAGTACAATTAATCTAAAAACTTTGAAATTATTATATTTTTATACTTTCTTATTTTTAAGGATGTATTTAATTCGATATTTGGAGAAATATTATAATATGATCATTTATTTTAATAATTCATGGTGCCCTCAATTTCGAAAGCGAACTATTTAATATATAATTATATAATTTGCATGACTTGTTTGTGTACGCTATAGTTGAATGTTTTACTATGAAAAATTCTTATAATATTAGATTAGCATTTCATAAATTTATAGCCATAGTGTTGACTTACCTGCAGTTAGTTTTTTAGAAAGTTGGGTAACAAAATATTATGATTGTTTGTTGTAAAAATAATTATAATATGATCGAAATCGTATGTGTCAAAGCACAATCTACAAAGCACAATAGTATAAATTAGTTTACATGA
Source organism: Diuraphis noxia (assembly GCF_037042655.1). NCBI lineage: Eukaryota > Metazoa > Arthropoda > Insecta > Hemiptera > Aphididae > Diuraphis > Diuraphis noxia. Next base: position 31,690,708 of record NW_028301715.1, on the reverse strand, counting down.
CCATTTCTATTCATATAATTAAGGGTTACTTTTTAAATTTAATATAATTGAAGTTAAACAGTTAAATGGAAGTTTACGCATACCTAACCTAATCTACGCAATACTAAACACGTGTTACATATTATGTCCAACACAAAACTTAATCGTAATTTGATATTTATCACAGTTAAATCAATAAGTCATATGAATCGTCTGATTTTCGTAATTATACCTACTCTCATAATTTAATGAGTAACAAGTTATTTATCGTTTGATAACGAAAATGTTCAACTATAACTTGTACAATTCATTGCAATTTGCAATATTAATCGTTTCTTACGACCATCGACTATTCTTATATATCTTTACACGAAAAGTACGCAGTTTTGAGGAGATTTGATCTAAATTTACACATTAATTGTAAATAATAAATAGAAAATATCTTTAAAATAAAAACAAAATGACCTGCATATCAAAAAAGTGAGTAAAATTCTAACCTAAAATTGCATTTTTAAATTCTTATTGATTACACGAAACGAATTTTGTGCTTGGAAACCATTGAGAGCTTCGAGAAAACAATTTAATTTGGATTAAAATCTAACAATCTAGACTTTGATCTACATGTTACATGATCTTCATGTTAAAAATATTACGATACATACTAAGTATTGTAAAAAAGTATGAAATATGACACTACTTGCAAAAATATGAAACATTTAAATTTAATTTAAACTTGATAGTTGATACCAACTATCAACAAAGAAACTACTTTTTAGGGGACAAAATATCTTACCTATGGCGTATGGGTTACAGATACGCTTATCGACATTTTAAGAAAATTAAATGGTTAAAATATAATTTAAATTAATGTCATTCCAAAGTTAACAGCAATAATATACATCATTATTGCGGAGATATTGCATAATGCATAGAAATGAAATGTTATAGAAAGAATTTTGAACATAACCTAACCGTATTCGCAATATAGTTCATCCGAAATTTTCTACACAAACAAATAATTGTTCATAAAATAAAAAAGTATAGCAAGTGAGTACCACTAACCTGTACATTGAATATCCCTGCACGAGTCACTATAATAATGGATTGTTCAATTTAAATCATCGAAAAACAACAAATGATTATGAGCGAAAATGGTTTGTCAGCCTCTATTTTTCTAAGTATATCTTATGATATTATTGTGATTACAGTACCTACCTATATAATTCCCGTTGCAATTTTGTTTTTGTAATTTTTAAGTCTGAATTCATTCGTTTATAGCAATAGTTTTTTTTTTTTTTGCGGGGATGTTCTAAATTTTAATATTAGTAGAAAAGATTGGAGTTTTCAGTCTACAATTTTTAACCACATGTGACGGATCTACTTAGTATATAGAATTTACCACGTAAAGGTTGTATGTAAAACACATAGTGATATAGACATTAGACAGCGTAGTATAACAAATCATAATAATAAATTATTACAAATATTACAAATCATAAATGATGATATCATACATATGACAAAATATTTAACAGAATCCAATAAGAGTAATAACAATATTGATTATAATTTCATTACCGATTGTTGGAGTATGTTTGTGTCGTAGGTATCCTGCGTCGAAGTATCGAAATATTGAACGGCACTCAAGTCCTTGTTTTCTACTTCATTCAACATGGTAGACGGGGTTTTATGAAAATCACAAAATGAAAATAGGTCAATATAAATATAGAATATAATCTATATTTTTCTTATTTATGTAAATTTATTAGTAAAATTACCTATAATCTATGTTTAGGCAAGAATTTAAACATTATCATTGGATTAGGATAACTACCTAATAGTTGGCTATTTCCAACATTTTTAAAACTTAAAACAAATAATTTTCTTGTTCCTATCTTATGTCCTTTAATTGATATCTCCATTTTATCGACAGTAATTTAAAAAACAGGAATATACCTAAATAATACCTAAATACCTAAATTATAAAAAAAAACTTTAAATCTAAAATGATCGTATTATTAAATATTAAGGATTTCACGAATCTATATATTATATAATATATCTAATAATGAATTGAATAATTAACAATGAAAATTATATTTTATTAGGAGAAAGTAATAAGTTTATATTATAGCAGTTTGTTTATTAATTTAATTATATATTTATAAGTTACATCAAACTATAATATATGCAGCTGCATATCCACTTATGTTGTTTATGGAAATTGGAAATAGCTAATAGAGAATTATTTACTTTTGAAAACAATTTGTTATCTGTTCCAAAATCTGTTCCTAATGTATAACTATAATATTATATTTGAAAAAATAAGCCCTAGTATACCTACCTACTAGTTAGACCCTAGAGCTACTACTAACTTTTAGGTACTTCAAATTTTTACATCAAAAAATTTTTTTTAAGTAGGTACAATATATTTGTTATATATACACTGTGTATATATAATGTATGTAAGTATAATATAGATAGTAGCGCTCATGCAGTGGCATATCCAGTGAAGAGGGGAGGGGTGTTAGGGGGTTCCAACCTCTCCGAAAAATTTTCAACGTTTAATGTATGATTATTGATTATAATAAAAACAAAACACACAAAATTCAAAACAATTTAATGTTATATTTTTTATAAACCCCCCTCCCCCAAAAAAAAAAAAATTCTAGATAGAGCACTGCACTGGTAACACCATATGCCAATGAAACTAATATACCTATACCTAATAGATCCATTGGTTATCTATCACCTATATGGATATACAGGGTGATTTTTTAAGCGTGTTTTCCTTATTTTGCTTAAATTATGAATACATTCAAATTCTGATGTTTGGGGTTTTCAAATACACTTGAAGTCCATATATTTTCGAATACTTGAGATTTTTGTATCATTTATAAGGATGAACTTGCGACAATACAACAATTTGTTTTTCAAATGGAACGCCTCCCCCCTTACTTTTATTTACGTAACGAATATTTTATATTTTTTTTAGAACTTTGATGTATCAAATCAACATTTAAATGAGTAGTTTTTGAGTTATATAATTTGTGTGACTGCGGATGAATATATTATTAAGGTCCCTGGTAATATTAAATCTATAGTAATGGGCTTAGGACGCTTAGGTATAGATATAGAGACTTAAATAGTTAAATTATAAGCAAATTTTCATAATTACTATTGATTTACAAATAAAAATTATCTAAATATAAAAATACTACATCTAATATTATAACATATATGTTATATTTTTATAGCATTTTTAAGGTTTATACTTTGTATAAATACTATAGACATGTTAACAATTTGGAAACTGTTCGTTAGAATTAATTAGATATAGCAACATATTCAAGAAGATCGTTCACTAAATAATTTGCAGTAAAAAGTAAGGTTCTCATTTGAAAAATAAAAACTTATATTACCACAGGAGAACATAATACATAACACTCCTGAAATGGTCGTAAGATATCAGGACTTTATAGTGTATAAGTTATAAGTATACCCATGTTTAAAAATTTGAATAAATTTACTATTATTGTTTATAAAAAGAAAAAACAGGAGTGAGTATATGCTTAAAAAATCACCAAATAAATTGGTAATTTCACTAAATGCCATGATATTTATACAAAAAAATCCTTCAAAACTGGTTATCATCTATAATATAGATGATAGATATACCTATAGTTTTTGTCAGGTCCAACCTACGGCCCTCATCACAATTTTTTTTTTTTGGTCACTTTTAGAAGAATAATGTAATAAACTAATAAATATATTTAATAGTTCTAATAAGTGTTTCTGAGTGTGGTCGAAAAAATCGGCAATTAATCATGTTTTTCATCCAGGATTTATATTAATGTACTAATTGTCCCGCCAACTACAGAATGTTGAATCATTCTGGTCTATAGGGTATAGTAGCTTGTAAGATACATATTATATGGTTTATATGTCTATAGTTTGGGGATATAATAAATATGTAATTTTATATTGTATATATTCATACGTCAAATCAATTGCATATATAGTTACTTGTAGTCAACGTCCGTTTCACCTTCTTTTCGGATTCAGCTGCAGCATCAGCCGCGTTCAATATGGACGGAAATTTAAAGCAAGCGATCGTTAGACGCATAAGTAACCATCCGGATATTACCAGACCCGTGTACATAATCCCGGCGTACAGCATGGCAGTAAAATCTATTTTAATTGTTTGATTTTTCATGATTTTTTATTATTATTGTTCTTGTTATTAATGCCGAACAAACGTCGAACGGGTTTTAACTGAAAATTTGCACCTAATTAATTCGAGTGGTTAGAACTTATAAGAACAAACCTAAACGTTATAATATAACTGTATCAGTAGTATCACATTAAGCAATTAAAGAACAATAGTGCTGTGAATTCGAAACTCTAGCATATAACTATCGTCGATGTTAGAACAGCATAATATACTCAAATAAGGTTACAACTCTACAGGACACGCGTATTTTTCGTATATATAGGTATGCAATATACATTATTAAATCGATATTTTCAGCGCGATCATATATTAAATTATTCAACAGTGTATTGTTGATAACGGGTATACAGGGCTGGACTGCAGGAAGGGTTTCTCTGTAAGCTACTAACCCATTTACTTAATTTGACCATCCAACATAAATTAATAAATTATCACATAATTCTCGATAATATTTCTACCTTAAAATGTTATAATAAGAATTAGGGTTTAAACTTTAATCAGCTTTTTCTATGTTGATTAAAAAGAAGATGTAAAATATATCATTATATCAAGCGTAATAGGTTAGGTTAGGTTAGATACGTAGATATAGTAGCGTACCCTATAAGGGCGGGAGGCTAAGGGGACTTTATAGCCACATTAATTTTCTGTGTTAACCTATAAATCTATTACTTTTTTACTCTTTTACTATAGTCAAAGTCAAAGTACAAACTATGATATTTCTAAATATATATCATTATATATAAAAACTATATGCTGTAAAATAGTAGCATAGTGGCCTACATAGTTCAACCTTGTGAGTATAAACACTTTTACCAATAAACAGGGTGAATATTTAAACCATATGAAAAGAATTGAAATTTCATTATTTCATACTTACAGTACCTATACACTCATCATTAATGATAATGTAGTAAATTGAAAAATAACTAGGGTACATATAGTATATACATTTTGGTATTACCTCTTAATGATCATGAATTCATGAGTATGATTTATTATATTCTATTATTTACTACATATTACGCACACACTCTATTTTACTACCTTCTTATAAGACTTATATAAATATACAATATGCGTGTACATCAAAAACTACTTGACCAGTTTTGTGAAAATATCATATTGTTCTAAGAGATATTAGAAAATAGATTTTTATATTTATACTATATAAGTACTAACTGCTATATTCAATCTGTCACCGGTGATCGGTCCATCTCGGCCAAATTAGTTCAGAAAGCAAGGTATATATGTCGACACCAATTTGCACGTGAGCCGAGTTAATACTAAAAAATAGATATAATATAAAAATAAACAGTACTAATACGCAAAAGTAATGCCAATAGAATATTTTGAAATATAGCCCGACGGACCTTATAATATGATATATTTTCACTCAGAATCGTAAATGACGTAAATAATATGATTAATCGTTGAATTCAAATTTTACAAATCGAGTACTGTGCCTTCTCCTTGCAGGATACACTACTACACTTGAAAAATATATAACAATTAGGTAGAAATAAGATAGGTACTTAACTGGTTTATTTAAAAATTATTTTTTGTAGTTTTTATTTGTACCCTATCTGTTTTATTGATATTACTGTTTACAGCACTCAATAGAAAACTTTTGTTTAATTATTCTGTACTATTCGTTATTTTTTTTTGTTGTTTGGAAAATGTATTAATTTGTATCATATATTATATTGTTTGCATACTAAAGCATCGATGTTATTTTAGATATTATAGAAAACATACAAAATATTTCATATTAAGTTCTATTTGAAAATCAAATTTATAGTAAAAAATTGGTACCTACCTGTTAGAATATTTTGTTGCGCACCTAGCTGTATTTTTAAAATTTGAACCTTCGTTTGACTTTCCATAATGAGTAGGTTAGAGGTAGGTAAGAGAAAAAAAGTTGAGTGATTTCTTTTTTAAACTTTTTCTTTTAGATTTTTAAAAAAGTATCTCCCTGTTTTATAAAGAAATTGCTTTTGCGGTCACACTGCAGCAGTTTTTATGGTGATAAATACTAATTTATTATTTGAAAATAACACCATTGTTATCAAATCCTATAGCACCCGTCCACGTAGGTAAACATGCATAGAAAATATGGAGCATTAGGTGTCGTATTTTTTTCGATTTAACCTTGTTGCTTAGCTTTGCGATTTTTTGACTGGGACGCATGAACGTCGGACACCATTTTGTACGTTATCGAGCACGAAATGTTTTGTGGACAACTAGAAATTCTGAACTTCAACAGCCTGCTAACTTATAGTACCAATCAATCTCTATAATCATTTTCCCTATCTGGTTTATCGTCAACGTACTAAAATGATAATAGACAAGTCGAGTGTGAGCCAGTGCAAATGTTATCAGTGATACAGATATGAATTATGAATAATTTTATGCATTTCCTATTTGGTAATTGGTGATGTAATGAATTTGAATTAAATTTTTTATCATACACTTCATACCTTATAGTTCTCGCTATTTTCATATTGTTATAAATCAAATAGACTGTTCTGCAGTGTGTAATCACAGCCTGTAGTTTCGGTGCAACAATCTGAAAATTTGTTTATTATTACATTTATTTGACATAAATGGTATGCATCTGAATTTAATAGGTGTACAAACATTTTTCAAACATATTCAGTAATTAACAATCAATGTGCTTGTTAGTGTATTGTCGCTAGGTCCATCAATGAAGGAACGATTGTTACAATGGTTCATTCTCATATTGGTGATTGCCTCTGTTGTTGGAGGAGAGAAAAGCAATACTAAAGATGACGAGGAAGACAGTTATGATCTAAGGACCAACAATGTAGATGAACACGATGATGTTACCAACCGTATGTTGCAGCTCATCAATAATGCTGCCATGAAAATTGTTGAAGCTCCTGATTTATCAAAGGTAACAATACTGTTTAATTCCATTTTTCAAAGGTGGGCAAGTTAATGGAAAAAATTAACTTTGGAAGGTTAAATTAATTCAATAAAATTGCCTTCAGTTAAGTTAAAAGTTACTAAAAAAAAATTAACTAGATAAGTTAAAAGTTAAGATAGAAAATAAAATAAACTTAACTCAGTTAAAAAAAAGTTAATTTTTTTTTCAAGTCACAATAATCATAAGTCATTAATTGCCCTAGTATTTTAATTTATACATTATACAAACATTTACTAAGACGCTTATCAGTATTTTAATATTAATACTATTTATTAGTGAAGATTAAAATTTAATCTGATTATTATGAATTGATGATAGGTATTATAACATCAGAAAAATAAATTACCAAAATCGAAAGAATAAGTTTTCTGTTGGCTCCACGTGATATATGAAAAAAAATTAAAATTAACTTAACTGCACCATAATGATAATTAAGTTAAAACGATAAAAATTTAACTGAATAAGTTAATAAGTTGAAAACAAAAATAATTAACTAGTTAAGTTAAAAAGTTTAAAAAAATTAACTTTTTAACAAGTTAATACCCACCATTGACATTTTTAATCAGTCTTTGTTCTAAATATATAAATCATTTTAGGAAAAACCTTCAGATCAGTCTCAAGAACAATTAAAAACAGAAGATTTAGATGCCACTGATAATTTACAGTTGGTTAAATTTCCAACAATTGGTTTGTTTAATTACTGGGCAGATATGTCAAATGATGACATTAGTATACAACATATGAAAAGTGATGATGATATTGATGATGACATTGATGTTACCGAATGGAAGGAACCAGTAAGAAGTCTGCCGAGTTCGTCTAGAGAACAAGAAGGTAGGTTATTTAATATTTATTTGATTTATTTGATCTGTTAACTTAATTACCTTTGCACATTAATGTGTTTAGCGGAACAATTATATCAGGCTGGTTTAAAAAAATTAAAATCAACCCTTGGAGATCATTTAGATGCCTATGAATATTTCTACAGAGCTCAAACATTAGACCATGAAGAAGCAAAAGCAAAATTTGCTTTTGCTCTTTTATTTGGCTTAAAATACACTCAAGATATCCCCAAAGCTTATGAAATATTCAATGAATTATCAAAAAAAGGAAATCCAGATGCTCATTTGGTAATCATCACTTTGATCTTTGAACTTTTATATTCTTAGTAATTCTATTCTTATTAATTTTAGGGTATGGGTTTCTTATATGCTGTTGGATTACACCTTCCTGTGAGTCAACCTAAAGCACTTGTACATTATCTTATGGCTGCAGTTGGTGGTAATGTATTGGCTCAATTAGCAATGGGATACCGATATTTTGCTGGAGCTACTGTGGCATATAGTTGTGAAAAGTCATTGGAATACTATCGAGCAGTTGCAAACAATGGTAATTGAGAACTAGCCGTACGTCTTGTACTCTAAATAATTGCTTTAATTATACATTTTAGTGGCAAATGAGTTATCTTTATCTGGTGGACCACTCGTACAACGTATAAAGTTAATGGAGGAGCTGGATAATCCTAATTATAATAGTGGAATTGTAGATTCTGATTTGTTAGACTATTATAAAATGTTGGCTAACAAAGGCGATGCTCAAGCTCAAGTATAATATAATATAATTTAATAATTATAAGATTATATAGCTGCCTAATTATATACATTAATATATTAATATATTATCATTGTGATTTTAACAGGTTGGATTAGGTCAGTTATATTTACAAGGTGGCAGAGGCGTACCAATCGATATACAAACTGCTTATTATTATTTTCAAAGAGCAGCCGAGAATGGTAATGCTCTTGCATATGGCTTTCTTGGAAAGGTAAAAATATTCTTTTTATAATTTTAGTTTGTGGTGCACGTATATTATTAGATTATTCGTACACAGATATTTTTGGAAGAGCGTGATGATGTTAAGCCAGATTATGAAAAAGCTCTTGAATATTTTTATAAAGCTGCAAAATTGAAAAATCCAGTTGGTCAGAGTGGTCTTGGTTATATGTATTTACATGGTCTAAATGTAGCTCAAGATTATTCAGAAGCCTTAAATTGGTTTACCCTGGCAGCTGAACAAGGTTGGGTTGAAGGACATTTATATGTGGGAATCATCTACTACAGTAAGTTTACTACACAGTGTAATCTTTTATAAACTGATGAAATTTTTATTTAATTACAGAGGGATTAGGCGTAAAACGTGATTATAAATTGGCCGTTAAAAATTTTGGCTTGGCCTCTAAGTCTGGTAATTTGTTGGCTTACTTTAATATGGCACAAATGCATGCATCTGGTATTGGTGTTCTGCGTTCCTGCACAACTGCATTAGAGGTATATTTACTATTATTTAGTTATTTAAATATTTTTATTGAATGATAGAAAATCATAAAAAATGTATTTTATTTTTATTTTGAAGTTGTTCAAAAACGTCGCAGAACGTGGTAAATGGGGTGGATATTTAATGCACGCTTACAATTTATACAAAGAAAATCAATTTAAAGAATCGTTTGTTTTATATTCTTTCTTGGCGGAAATGGGATATGAGGTGGCACAAAGTAATACTGGATTCATTTTGGATAGAGGTAAGCTTAATTTATTATATACCATAATATTATTTTTTTTAAAAATTTAATATTTAATTATAAAATTTATATTATATGAAAAATTATAAGATATTTGAATGTGATCTTTTTGACATTTAGGAGATGTTAACATTTGGGAAACTGAAAAAGAACGCTATGTCCGTGCAATGATGTATTGGAGTAGGTCAGCTGCTCAAGGGTATGCAGCGGCACAGTTGAAACTAGGAGATTATCATTATTATGGGCTTGGGACTAAAATAGACTTTGAGCTAGCTGCTAATCATTATCGACAGGCATCTGAACAACACCATAATGCCCAAGCAATGTTTAACTTAGGTTACATGCACGAAATGGGCTTAGGAATGGAACAAGTAAAACCATATTACTTATTTCTTGTTTGTGAAATGAAAGCATTTTATTGTTAATTATTTGATTTTTTTTGCAAGGACATCCATTTGGCAAAACGATGTTACGATATGGCTGCAGAAACCAGTCTTGATGCAAAAGTGCCTGTATTTTTAGCCTTAACTAAACTTAATCTATTTCACATGGTGAACGATTATTACACTGTAAGAATTCTAACATAACTTATATTATGTTAATAGTTGTATTGTTACTAATTAGTAATTTTGTATGTTTTGTATGTTACAGGAATTTCTAAATTTTCTTAATGTTCTTTCGAATGATGTTGCGGAGCCAATGGGTTTCAATTGGGATTTATATTTAATAGCCGCACTATTTGCATTACTTTCCTACATAATTTATTTACGAAGACCAAATAGGCAACCACAAAATGTGTAAAACTCAATAATATATATTGATCATTAATTTCTTTACACAGATAATAATTATTAAAAACCTTGGAAGACTGTACAGTACTTGTTAATATAAATAAATATATATTATATATATATATTATATATATATATTGATTATATTTTTGTTCTCTGTATATGCTAATAACACTTATGCAATTATGAGTTTAATGATTGATTGAATAGACTAATGATTTAAAATTCAAGTCCGTGAATTAAATGATAAAATTCAGATTAAATAAAATGTAGGAATTACTCAGAATACTATATTATTTTAACTATGTTATTTGAATAGTGTTTATTATTGTTTATTAATTATATTTTATTTGTTGAAAGATAGTTATTATTCCCATTGTAATGAATTATAATATATTTGTATGCTATAAGACAGTTAATTTAAATTATTATTATTGTTTTTTTTATTTTTGAGGTGACTGAATTATTATTATTTGTGTGTGTTATTTATTCTTTAAAATTTTACATTCCTGTTCTGTGAATATTTAATGATACTTTAACTATAAATTGAATTATTGCCATACATTTAAAATACTGTTCAATAATGTAACATTTTCTTATTTTTGGTACACATGTTGTGTTTTAAGCTAGAATGAAAAACTATTGTTCCATGTTTAGAAGCGCATCTTGAACAATAGCATTTTATAGTTATAAATAACATACCATATAATGAAGGAAAATAAAATAAATGGAAATGTATTCATTAATATAAATTTCAACAATATAATTTATACTGAAGCAAAATCTGTGTATTTAAATTTTTTTTCATATATTATAATTAAACAATATAACAATACCGTTGGTAAGTATACTTTTAAATTTTGTGATGTAAATAAAATAATAAAAATTAGCTTACAACCTCAACGTTATTAAAAATTAAATATTGAATAATATACTATATTCAATAGGTTATAAACGGGTATTAAGTGTTAAAATATTATTTTGCATACTTTTGCAAAAGCCTTTATTGGTCAAATATTGCGCTACATTGTACTAAATTGTAATGTATTTTATTATGTATTGAATTAATATTGTATCTAGTGTTTGTATATATGCTTTAAATTTTGTAAATGATTCATGATATTTTGTTGTATATTAAACTAATATGACATTTAAAAAAACTATTTATGTATGTCAAATTTAGGATGGTTTTGTAATTAATAGAATAAGTATAGCCATGCAAAAAACAAAAATACTAAATAATTACTGGCTATCCAATTAAAAAAGGATAATGAATATTATGGACAAATATTGGTAAATAACAAAGCAATAAAAGAATCCAGTTATGAATAAAAATGTATGCCATAAATTGTATATTCACGACATTCAGGTATATTTTTTAGATGCTTAATAACTTAATAATAATTTTATAACATAAATATTAAATGAAGGTAAACAAAATGCATTCACATTGTGAATAACAAACAAAAATAAAAATAAATAAATAATTTTAATTTTTAACTACTTTATTTATTTATGAGAGCTATTCATTTCTTCAACATCAGATAATTTTCTTTTGTGCTGAAAATTTGAATCTTGATAATGTGCCCGAATCATGATTGAAGGACGACGACGTCTCATTTTCACGGTTGTGACAATCGAACTATGTATTCTACTTGCATGTTCAGCGTTTATCATTTCAAAGTTCTGGAAAATAAAAAGTTAAACATTTTTACTAAGAATGGTAAATATAAATAAACATTTTTATATCGTTAATTTTAAACATTGAAAATTTTATTATAATTTGACAAGGTCAATTTTGTTTTTATTATAATTCAAAAACAAATATTACATTAGTTTTGACCAAACATATAAAAATATAATTTTTAAAACATAGTACCTAAAATATTTTTGCAGTAATCCACCTATATGAGTGTAACTAATAAACAATAATTTTTATTAGTTATTATTATTATTATTATTATTATTTTTTTTTTTTATTAAATTAAAGTGTTTCTGACATACAAGGTCATCTAACTTATTGATATAATAAAGAATTTTTAAGTTATTATTAATTATTACTAATAAATAGATGATAATATTAATACTTACTGCATTTTCAGGAAGCCTCCCTTCATTTGTATCTGGTAACTTCAGTGAGCGTTTTACAATTGTTTCAGTTCTTTGTTTCTTATCAAGTTCTTCTGTTTTCATTTTTGTGTTTAAATTTTCACATTTATTTTTCATTGTAATTTTAGTGGTCGTATCTATTAAACCTAATCAAGTAGTCTAGATTAAGACAAATTTTCATTTTAAATGTGGTGTTTTTTTACTTGTTTTTGGTTCAAATTTTTCATGTGCACTTTTCATGTGGTTATGTACTTCGAAACTCGAATTCTTGTTTGGTTTAGTATGATCTAATGTTTTACTTGTTTTTTCCATTGGTACGTGATATTTTACTTGAGTTTTCATGATATCTTCTATATTGACCAAACATTTAAAAATTTGATTATTTTTTTGAATTGTTGTTTTTAAACATAGATAATTTATTTACCAATAGCTTTTAAATTTAGATATTAGTTAATTTACTGTAATATTAAAGCTTAAAACACAAAATTGAGTCTAAATAAATCACGTTGGCTAGTTGTAGGCTTATGAAACTTCAGTAATAACATAACTAAATTTTTTTTAAATACAATTAATGTAATTTTAATATCTTTCTTACCTTTTATTTCAATAATATTTGACACATTCTTGAGATAGTGATTTTTTGAAATAGATTTCTTTTTTTTCCCCACGGATTTATTTGAAATACCGATGAAAGAAACTCTTTTAGTTTTTTTGTTAGTCGTACCGTTAGAAAACTAAAATACAAAATAAAATATCTTAAGTATATACACTAGGTAATACAGCCAACTCGCGATATAACGAATTTTTTCCTCGGTCCCTTGAATTTCGTTATATCGTGAATTGACTGTATTAACTATATTTATCAGCTTTTACTCTACTACATACATTTATTGTATGTACCTAAAATAATTATTTCGATGAACATGAAATACAATTTCGTGTTTTTAAGCAATTTTTGGCAAATTCATTAAATTAAGAATGTTGAATAAATAGACATTTTCAAATTGTTGTTAGCTTTAATAGTTCCTATTGAGAATTTTGTTTTAGTTTTCTACTCACAGGAGTTCATTTTAGAATCTTAGTTGAGTGATATTTTCAATATTTTTATTTTGTTTGTGTTTCTAATTTCTAAAGATACTTTTTATAGAACAATAAATGTTACGACCTTAAACTTCGAGAATGGTATAATGTGTCTAATTGTATATTTTATTGGCATTTTGGAGGGTCAAAATTAACAAATCACAAGTCGTTTTCTAAATAATAGGGACAAATTAAAAATAATTACAGAAAAACTGTAATATTTATAAAACACCAACATTTGACAACAAAGTCAATTTGATATTTTTTTTTGTTGTAATTCAAAAACAAATTACGTTATCTTTGACCAGACATATCAAATATAATTTTTAAGACATTGTTACTATAATTTTCAAAATATTTTGGCACTATAATAGTATAATTATTATCAGTAATTTGTATTAATACATAAATAGATAATATTGATACTTACTTCATTTTCAGGAAGTCTTCCTTCATTGTTATCATGTAACTTAATTGAGTTTCTTACAGTTGTTTGAGTTTTTTTTTTCTCTTCGGGTTCTTCTGTTTTCATTTTTGTATTTAAATTTTTAAATTTATTTTTTATTTTAGTTTTAGAAGTCGTATCTGTTAAATCTAATTAAGTAACGTTACTACTATTTTTCATTTTATATTTTATATTCGTGTTTTTTTACTTGTTTTTGGTTCAAATTGATTTTCAGCACTTTTCATCTGATTGTGTTCTTCGAAACTTAAATTCTTGTTGGATTTAGAGTGATCTAATATTTCACTTGTTTTTTCCACTAATCCGTGATATTTTACTTGAGTTTTCATAATATCTTCTAAATTGACCGAACAGTTCAAAATTTGATAATTATTTTGGATTGTTGTTTTCTAAAAAAATTGTTTATAAATATTCATTATTACTATACATTTATTTTATTATTTTAATATTATAATATGGAATTTGAGATCTAGTGTATATATTAACATATGTAAAGTTAATAAATTAAATGTAATAAGTTAAACAGGTGAATTTGTTCTTTTATATATATTAATAATTTTTTTATTCATAATACCTTCTATTTTCATGAAATAATTACAATTCAAACAAGAATAAATATACTATTTTTATAATAAATATTTCATCATCAGAATTAACCAAAATTAACCGGTACTAGAACCTTAAACTTAAACTTAAACCGGACTTTAACCTAACCTAACTTTATTCGATTAGAAAGTGAATCTAGTTGGTACTTTGGGGCTCAAAAATAAAAAATTCTTAATATTTTTCTATATAATCGGGTTAAACAAACCAAAAGTTAAGGGAAAAACGGGAAATTTTACGCACAATCAGTTTTCGACAAAATCGATTTTGATTTTTGATGTAACTTTAAAACAAATGGCCATTGATACATGAAATTTTCACCAAATGTTTATATAAGTATATTATAACCACCATAAAATTTTCAAAAATTTTTAACTTAAGTTGAACTATTCATAGGTATATGTTACAATAGCAGTTGAAAAATAAAATAAATTCATAGTCACAATTTTTTTTTATAAGCATTCAAATTTTGAATTTTGACAAAATATGGAAAAATCACAAAAATTCGCAAGTTGTTTTAAGCTAGAAATTCATAAAAAATTTCTTTTTAATCTAAGATTTTAAAATGTAATAAAAGATTCCTTACAAATTTGTCAATTCGTATCAAAAAAAAATGTCCACCGGAAATTCAAATTAAATTTTTATTAGCATTTTAATTTCAAATATTGACAAAAATTCGTCAAAACCGTGAATATTTGCAAATTATTTTGTAGTTCAAAATTCATAATATTGTTTGTATTTATATTTAAGGTTATAAAATTCAACACTAAGTTTTCCATAAGTTTTGCTTCAAATAGGTATAGTGAAAATTTGAAGCGTCATTATAGTAAAAATTATTTGAGCGTTTGAGTTTTAAATTTTTATGAAATCGCTTAATGATAACGATTTATCCTCAAACCAGGTATTCGTATATCTATGATAATATAAGGTATTATGAATTATGATAACTACATGATAACTACACTAATTCATTAACCATGCCTTATGCAAAATGCGTCTTAATTGAAAAATAAAATATTTGTTTAAAAATAGAATATAAAATCTAAAGACTAAAAAATCATCTCCGTTCAGAATCGTTTTTCGTATACAATGATACCTATCATTGCATTCAAATTTAACCTACCCTAGTCAGAGGTCCAACCCACCACCTAATGGCTAATGTACAGCAGAACGATACCCACTTACTCGCTTTTTTTTTAATGATAACATATTGTATATTATTATTTATTACTGTCATAATTTGAAGTAAATTTACTGGAAAAACTGGAATATTCATAAATATAAATATTTGACAAAATAGATTTAATTCAACAATTGTAATTCAAAAACGATTAACGATGTAAACAATGTATATATTTTAACTAGCGTATTAACTATTATTTTTAAACATAATTCCTACCTATATTTTTCAAAATATTTTGTTTTTAATTTTTGGCCTACGTGGACGTAATTAATCAATGGTAATTAAATATATTATATAGGTATGTATATTATAGCATCATTTTATTATTAATTGATTATATTATATTTCATACTTACTGTGTCTCCAGAAAGTTTTTCTTCATTTGTATGTAATAAATTAGACGAATTTTGTATTGCTTCATTACTAGATTTAATTTGATTTATCATAATTTTACTTTTTTTCGTTACATACTGATTTTCACTAGTTTCTTTTTCTGAAATTATTGCAAATAAAATTATACATAAATATTAACTAAACATATTCATGTTATGTTATCTGATTTTTAGAATGTGTCTATAATAGTGTTAGCGTACCTATGAGATTTGTATTTGATCCTATATTTCCATGTATAAAGATAGTGGTAGATCTAGGCCGTATTCGTTTTTTTCTCTTTTTATTATTTTTAATGAAAATTTACATTATTACTTTCATAAGCTGAAGTAAATGTACTATTTAAATTTAAAATTGTTTTTAAAAATTTTAACGTCTTTAAATATTGAACAATATATAAGTATAAAATATATATAGTTATTTAAGATGACGACACACTCTGCACTGTCGTCTTCGTCTTAAATACGTAAATAATATTGAAATTTTACGTTCAGAAATACACCTCTTTTGTTTTGTCAATTTTAATATTAAAATTGATTATTTACGATATTTTATAAAACATAAAAGCCATAAGATTACCAAAGTTTGTATGTTGATTTTTTACGATATTTATATAACTATATGATAATACCTATAATATAAGTAATAAGCAAGTTGGGTAGTCATGAATTGAATAAAATTAAAATATCGTAAAAACATCTTACAAACACGGATAATTGTCTAATTCAAATTTTTTATTTTAAATGTAGATAATAAGTGGTTTGTAATGTATTTCTTACCTTTTGTATCAAAATTATTCGATATAATATCCTTGAGATGGTTGGTTTTTGCATTTGATTTTTTTCCTCTAGTATTTGTTTTTTTGATTCTCATCTTTTACTATATTATAACTTGTGTATAAAAAAGGGGTACGGTTAATTTTTGAAATTGTTAAAAAGTTTGGTGCAACTCTTAAAAATTCAAATTATTATTTGATCAAAATAAATTATTTTACTATTTTACTATAAATTCATAAATTATAAATAATTTTCATTTAATTTTATACTTGTATACAAATATACGTATTCAAAACTCTTTATTAATTATTATATTAAAATATTATGTATTAACCAATATAGTGTGCCTGTTGGTGGAGCTGAATTTCGAAAAAAAGAACGATGAAGAACGCGAAAGCTTTGGGTTTCTGTCACGTCGGTCAGTGAGGTTTTATCATTGTTCCTTGGTGACTGGAGACTGAAGATGTACTAACGCACGTCGCACGATAAAGTAGATCTACTTTGTCATGTACTAATCTACTAATTATATGTACTATAGTATGGACAGTGAAATAAGGGACTCCCCCCTTAATCACCCCCGACCGTCGCGCACCTGGTGGCAAATTATGCACACGATACACTACATATGGGATACTCACTACTATAATAGTACTATACCAATTCTAATTAATATTGTGATTGTACACGACGATAAGTTGTCGAAATAGTGCTTATTTTTTCTTCTTTAGTAGCTTTTCCGATTGGAAAGTGAATCTAGTTGGTGCATTGGGAGGTTAAACTTTGAAATTTCCAGTGATTTTCAAAAGCACCGGGAAAAACAAAAAAAAAAAATTAAGGAAAAATGGGAATTTTTCGAAAACATAGATTTTAGATGTAACTCTAAAACATATTACCGTGGACACATGCAATTTTCACTGAAAGTTTATTTTGGCATTTTCTATACTTGATAAAATTTTCAAAACATTTCAAATCTTTTTAAGTTATTTACAGACATTTGAAATTTTCCGTTTTTTAGTTTTTTATTTAATAAATTTCAATAAAATTGTATTCATTGGGTCAAAAAACTTAAAAATTTAATGCAAGGTTCTCCATAGTTAGTCATAAGTTGATATTATATTAGTCGGAAAATATATTAAAAAATATTGGCAAGTTTTTTTTTTTTAACCCTTGAAAGTTCAAATTTTGACAAAATGTATTTAATTGAAAATTCACAAACTATTTAGTTGTTAAAAATGTATAAGACGTTTAAATTTTATAGCTAAGGATTGAAATTTTAAAACAAGATTCCACGTAAGTAGTTAATTCTGCGGCAATAAAAATCTAAAATTTATTATTATAAACTGTTTAATAAATATTAATTTTTAATAACAACACAATGATATTTCAAATGTTTTAAATTTACCACTGGTAAGCGTACCAGTATAATATAGTAAATGGGTCGTAATTATTGTTATATTTTCTAATGTCCTATGACCTATTTACTTATTTAGCATTATAACATATTACGAATCGTATATTCGTATAGTTATTGTATGCAATTGATGATACCTACCTTTATCATGTCAATAACCTCGGTCAGTTACCGCTTGATTCCCCAAAACATACACAGTGTTTAACATATATTAATAAAGACCCATTTTTAAACCAAAAATAGTAATTTATTTTCCTATTACATTTATGTGTGTGGACACACTCCACAAAGTTCAAAGTCTAACAGATTATAATCATATCAGGAATTTGCCACATTATCGATCATTGATCTAACGTCGACTTTAATTTTTCACATTTTAAGTTTTAACATCATCTTTGTAAATATACAATATTATAGTACCAACGGTCAACGACCTAGGCGGCATTTAGCTATAATTACTAAATAATATGATTATTATGATATTATTACTATGATTCGAATCACCTAAGATAACAAGATTATTATTTATTTATTAGAATCAAACGGTCGAGCCCAATTACAATTTAAATATGGAACAAAAAATATTCACATAGATGAGAGTTGTTGTATACAATAAGTTAATTGATTAAATTACTAAGATACAAATTAAAAAAAACAATAATAGAATTGCAAATAAACATATCAATATTGTAATTATTTACATGCTGCATGGATCTAATTAAAGGGGCGTTTTTACCATATGAAGTACACTGGAATGGCACATAAAAGGTACCTATCAGTTTGTCTAGTCGTATGACCAAAAACTTAAAAAAGAAATATTTGACAATAGATCTGGACAGTTAACACAACCATTTAAAAGTTTATATACCTATAAAACAAATGTCATGTTTAACCCTTCTGAACTGAAGTGTATCAATGTTTAAATATGATAGTAATGGTTCATACGAAATGTGAGGCAAACGTTGAAATGTTGAATATTACATTTATTATTTATAATTCTCAAAAAGCGATTTTGAATCGCCTCTAGCGAATGAATTGGACCAGATGTGTAAGGAGACTAAATTATTGAATTATAATCCAAAATTTACTTAGCAAAGGCGCAGTATAGTGATTTGAGAGCTATAGGATTATCAAAATTATTACTACTCCGCATTATAAGCCCTAGTATTGAGGATGCTCTGTTTTGAATTTGATATTATGGTCATTGAATGAAAGAGAAGAGTCTAAATATACACCCAAAATCTTTCACGAGATTGACTCGATCGAATTCAACACCCTTAAAAAAATACTTGTTTAATAAACATCACGCACGCTTTCTAGTAAAAGTAATAACTTTACATTTAGAAACATTCATGTACAATTTGTTTGTATCACACCAATCACTCACGTTATCAAGATCATTCTGAAGCAATTTAGTATAAAGTGCAATTTTAATAATACGGAATAGTTTAACATCATCAGCAAAGAGCAATATATTGGAATTTACGAGTACATACTTAATATCCTTAATATAAATATTAAAAAGAAGAGGAGCCAAATGAGAACCTTGAGGAACACCAGAGGTAATATTATACATATCATATGAGTTATAATTTTTAAATTTCACGTACTGATTCCGACTTGATAAAAAGGACACAAGCCAAGAAAAGAAAGGATCACGGTGACCTGATTGGAACAATTTTTTGGTGAAATGGTGAGTATACTATGATCAACTTTGCAGTCAAAGGCTTTTGCGAAGTTACTGAATATTACGTCCACTTGACAGTTTAATTTAAATGCATTTAAAATAAATTATTGCAAAACCAAAAGTTTAGATGTAGTGGATCTACTAGACATAAAGCCAAGCTGCTCGTCAATTATAAAATTTTTAAAGAGGGGGACTAATTTTCCTATAAACAACACCCTCGAATAACTTATAATCATAGCTTAATTATATTTATACATTAATATCTGTAACATGCATATGCTAATGACCTAGTTGTCGAAGCCTTATTCTTTAAAAAAAATAAAAATAATATCCTCTAATATTTTTGGGGTTATAGATATTATTATAGAGACAGGTCGATAATTAATGATTATATGGTTTATATCTCCGCTTTTAAAAACAGGGGAGACATGTTATACAATACTTTCCATTTATCCGGAAAGACTCCAGTGAAAAGAGAACGATTGAATGGTACCTATATTATTAGGGTGTTGACAAAACAAATTTATATTGCATAAAAAATATATTGGACATTTTGTCAGGACTAGAACAAGTTTTATAAATTATTTCATTGAGCGCATTATAGACATCGCCGAGAGTCAGCGTACATGAATTAAAATCAACAGGTGGCAGTGGCGTACCCAGGATTTTCGAATGGGGGGGGCTAAATCTATATCGGTATTCGGTAATCGGTACCATAATAAACACAACGTTTATGCTTTGCTTATACTAGGTCATTGTTACTAAAGATAATACGTTGTATTCAATACCGTATTTTAGAAATATCATGGTTTGTACTTTGTCTTTTTTAATATAAAATGTATTCCAAAACATGGCCAATGGGAGGGGCTGAAGCCCCCTAAGCCCCCCCCCTGGGTACGCCACTGACAGGTGGAAAACTGTTATTGTATAAGAATCCGAAATAGTTTGTGAGTCTGGTATATTTAAAACATGGGGAAAATAATGTGCAAAATTGATTGTAATATCATCACCACCGGAAATAGTTGAACCATTATATTATGTTTTACAGTCTACTTTACACACTATTGATCGTACAGTCTTACTCTTACAACTACAGTAAATTGCATTTATGGGTGTCGGTATGATGTAATACTAAAACAGAGTAAAGCAAAAAAATCTTGAACATTTTGTTGTAAATCAAAAATTATTAAATGCTGGTAGGGACTATTGAAAAGGACACATGATTTAAATATTATAGAAGCGACTATATTAAATCACGGGTAAATAGAAAAACAAATAATGATAGTTTGATAGTAAATATTATGGTCGGTTGGGGGGAGGGGCTATTCAGCCTATTAGTCCCCCACTTTACCTACGCCACTGCTTGAAACATTTTAAACATATTATAATAATGGAAATAAAAAAAGTTGTAATAATGACGTTTTGTTTGGAGACTTTAATCTGGTACCGCAAAAGTACGCATCTTTTTAACCACTAACACGCGATATAGATCTTATGGGTTATAGTTGTACCTATATATCTTAATTCGTGGCCACTATAACTACCTGTGGGTATATTACGTTACTGAAATTTGTGGGCTAAATTATCTTTTTACCTAACGGCTAACATTATAGTAGTTTACTTATTTAATCATTTGAAAAAACACAACCTTATTAAAATTATACTCATATAATTTAGACATTTCATTATTGTTATTAAACATTTTCTATTATTATTAGTATGTAACACCTTTCAAAAAAAATGTATCTTATCCCAATGGCCAAGTTGCCGAGGGTTATTCCTTTAATAATAAAAAAAAAAGTAGTTTACTAGTTTAGTACTATCTAGTATCTATTGATATCTATCTAATACGCAATTCACACAAATGATGGCCCATGTGTTTGAAATTATTCTATCGTTTTTATGCAATACCTACAAATAACCCTGATTTAATACCTAGCCCAATACAGATCACCTCGGTCTTACACAGACACTGAGACACGCAGTTAAACGTCTTTACTCTTTTTTACTTTTGTGAACGCTTTTGAGGTTTACTGTAACAAGTGTCATCGTGATGTCTGCGGTAGGATTTATTATAAAATGTATAAATGTATTATTATAATTATAATTATTATATCACATCCTCCGTACTCGACTAAATGTTTTCTTACGAAATGTTGGACAACACTGTACGCGCTAAAAAAAATAAGATAAGATTAATTGTGATAAAAATTCATTGAAAATTGTTTTTATTTTTATTTTTTTTAACGTTTTGAATAACGGAACGGGCCCCCCTTTGGGAAATTATTTGTTCTACGCACCTTGATCGGGTTTGTATTATTGACGACTAATGTAAATCTAGTAGTATTGGAATTTTTTTTTTTAAAACTTGAAATGCCCGAGTGGGAAAACTGGTTCGAGATCGCCAAACAGTGCAAATATTTGCCAGAAAACGATTTAAAGGTAAGATACACCCTCTACAATTTCTCAGCCGGTATTAATTTTGTGTGTGTATGTTTAGAAATTGTGTCAGATTGTATGCGATTTGTTGATTGAAGAAGCTAACATCCAGCCGGTCAGCACACCGGTAACAGTTTGTGGCGACATCCATGGACAAGTAAATATTGCAATACTTTGTGTGTTAAAAATCTCATTATTGATGATGTCTGTTCATTTTTTTAGTTTTATGATCTAGAAGAATTGTTTAGAAACGGAGGCCAAGTCCCAGACACTAATTATGTGTTTATGGGTGATTTTGTTGACCGTGGATACTACAGCCTGGAATCTTTAACTAGACTTTTAACCCTAAAAGCAAAATGGCCACATCGCATCACATTACTTCGAGGCAATCATGAATCAAGACAAATCACACAAGTCTATGGATTTTATGGTAGGTTTACGGTATTAAATTAACAATTACTTATTTATCTTTTCAAATTGTTCATATAAGTATCATTTTGAAAATATATACATTTAAATAATAAACCAAAATTACAAAAAAATTGATATAATATATTGATAATTATATGAACATGAAACAAAAAATTTAAAATAATAATTTGCTCATTATTGCGATTAAAATTGACTATAGTTTTGGATTTTATGAAAATATTTTGATAAAATATAAATAAATTTCAAAATCATCCATAATGTTATGACTGTTTAAGTATAATCGATAAAATTCTTTTGCTATACATTGAATTTTAAATCTATTGCTTAATGTAATTTGTTGAAATTTTCTCTCTGCCTAGTCAAAATTAATTTTTCATAGTTTTGTGGAGTTTGCCATTTACCAAGACCCAAATACAATCTATTTTATGAATTTCCATCTTGGCCTCAGGTGAGGTAGTAAAGGAAATACATACAATTTCAATACTTAAATTTACATATTTGTGTAATATAGTATTTAGTTGTGTTATATAGTATTTAAGGTCTTAGGTTTTGTTGGAGCTTGATTTTACATATTTTTTACTACAAACATACTACTTTTAAAATAATTATGTGTAATAATAATAATAATTATAATATAAATTTAACCTAGGTTCAATTGAAACAGTATAATAAATAAAAAAAATTTAAATTTGAATTCTTACTTTTAAATTATCAAATTTATTATTTAGCTTATTATGGAAAATATTGTTTTAATTTTCAGATGAATGTATGAACAAGTATGGAAATGCAAACGTATGGAAAGAATGTTGCAAAGTTTTTGATTTATTGTCTGTTGCAGCGGTATGATTTCTTTATACCAAGCAATAAAACATATTGCAGTTTTAAATAATATGAACTTTTATGATTTTGACAGTTAATAGACGAAGAAGTATTTTGTGTACATGGTGGTTTATCTCCTGATATTTCTACATTAGATCAAATCAGAGTAATAGAACGCAATCAAGAAATTCCATATAAAGGTAATTCAAGAATGATAATAATATGTAATTGAAGATTTATTTTAATGTTTTAATTTAATTTTTATTATATTTTATTAACTTTTCTTTTAGGAGCATTTTGCGACTTAGTATGGTCTGATCCAGAAGACATTGATAAATGGTCAATTAGCCCACGTGGAGCAGGCTGGTTATTTGGATCTAAAGTCACTGAAGAATTTATGGAAAAAAATCAATTGGAGCTAATTTGTAGAGCACATCAATTGGTTAATGAAGGTATACATTTTTATATGATATAATTAATAGTATTTGCTTTGAATGGATTTCTCCTCCTGCCTAATCACAATTATAGTAAACCTTCTGTCATGTTGATCCTATTTGTTTTATTTATCACACTTTATTATTACCAAGTGTGCGATATTATATTACCATCATTAGTGTACTATGTGCAGTGAAATTGCCAGTAGAGTAGTCATAAATATTAAGTATATACTCAAATTTATTCTTATATTCTGTTTCAACTACTATTCTGGAGAGTAACATTGTTTAACCATTCAGCAGTCAGCACCCTTACCATCAAACATACTGGTGAATTACATAAGATATCACATAAAATAAATTTATATTTTATATTATTTAGAAATGTACAATATTCTGAAGTACACTGGTGAAAATTAGTCACTACAATTCCATACCCATATCAAGGGGCAAAGATAAAATAAGATGTGTTAAAATGTATAGCTGCTATAATTTTTTCCCCAACTTCAATTATTAATTTAGTTTATTTTTAGGTATTATAGTTCATTAGTAACTTTTAATTTGGGAATTTAAACTTAATATTTATTATACATAAAATAATATTGCAGAATTTTAAAAAATATTCACAGAGATCACAAATGTCTACGTTAACTACTCTATTCACATACTTATGATCATAGGCAAAGCCAGCCTTCACGTTCAGGGTATGCAAATATTTTTGTCCCTCCCCCTCCAAAAAAAAATAAAATAAAAAATTAATACTATACTTTATTATATTCATAATATTACATCACAATAATAGTTATATACAATGCCAATCACAATATCATACAACGTTTAAACTCCAAACAAAATTGTCTGTGCCACCGCATTCCCTGCACACCCCCTGGTTTCGCCTATGCTTATCAATACCACAGTGGCGTAATTTGGTTATGTTTGTGGGGGGGGGGGGATAAAATGTTTTAACATTTTACCTATACCTCCCCATAAAAAAAAATCAAAAGTATTTATTATAAGCATTAAGCACCTTTCAGAATTCAGAGCAATATATTTATGTACACATGAGACATGGAATAAATTTTGATTAATTGTACAAATAGATAAGTTATTTTTAGTTTAATAGGACTACGGAAAAATAGTAGGATAGGATAAGATAGGATAGATATAACAATAGTCTTTAATCTAGATAAAATAATCTTATAATCGTCGATCCACGATAAAATAATACTTTACTGCTCGGGGTTTATTTTTGTACCAATACACAATGCATAAACAAACTCAAAACATACACAAAACATATTGCAATAGTGATTCTTATAAACTTGCGTGGCTGCATTTAAAACGAACTAGGTACAAAGTATTTATGTACTACTAGCATAAAGGATTTGTTTTTTTTTGTATTATTTCTATAAAGTATAGAATATAGACTATTTATAATAATATTAATTCGCTGAGGTATTTGATTTCAATATATATATATATAACAAAAAATAATAATACTATTATTAGATAAAGAAGTACATAGGTGAATGTAGTTAACCAGTCTTAAAAAAAAGGTCATGGAGGGATACGACACCCAAATCCTCCCCCCCATAATTACGCCACTAGATTACCATATAATAGTAGAATAATATACTGACAACCGAGATAATTAATAACTAATAAGTATTAATTTATATTTTTTTTTAAAGATAATTTAAATTGTTATTAAATTTAGAACAGTGATTAATTGTGTTTACATTGAATAATATATTTTAACTTAATTGTATGCTAATAAAATTGTTATTTCCTCATAAACAATAAACATTTAGAGTGATAAAATTATATTTAATACTTTAATACGAGTTTGACTGCCATTTCAATTTTTTTATCACTACTGTATTTACTTATTTAATTTAAATAAATATATTTTAATGAATTTAATAAAATTACTTTGCAGGGTATAAATACATGTTTAATGATAAACTTGTAACTGTATGGTCAGCACCTAACTATTGTTATCGATGTGGTAATGTTGCATCAATAATGGAATTTACTACTGTTCATGACCGCAAGCCAATATTGTTTAATGCCGTTCCTGACGAACAACGAGTTATTCCAGATAAGGCTGCAACCCCTTACTTTTTGTGATAAGTAAAGCTAATAGGGATTATACATTTTAAAGTTTGTTTAGAAATTGAAAACTGATTGTGTTTATATAATTTATTTTTATTGAAAATCAGCAAACATTATTTGCCTAATTGTCGATATATACAATTATTATTCATAAACTCATTAAAATTAATTATTTTTAAATATTGTGTTTCGTTGATTTTAATGATCACTAAAATATTACCTTTTACCCATCCAATTTATTTATTCCATATTATTATATTTTTAAAATTATGAGTATAACTTACTAGTATGTTGCATGACACTCATTTAGAGCACAGCTTCCTGGATTATTGGTATTATAAAATAATGTTAAGGTGATAATATTAAAAAAAAAATTATATAATAGATATTTTTGAAAATTATGTTTTTGATGTATTAGATTTTTTTAATAGTTTAAAGATTATTATTATGTTAAGACAATAAGTTATTTTGTAATCATTAATTGTATTGTTTAAATTGCTTATTCATTGAATTATTTTTTTAAATTAAAAAAAAAATTAGAAATTTTGATTTTTTAACTAAACTTGATTTTATTTTCAATTATAATTTATATTATAGTATTAATTAAAGTTGATACAGTCAAGTCTCGAAAATTTGAACCTTGAATCTCGAATTTTTTAGTGCTTAGTGTTCCTTGAGTGTTTTTAATTATTGTTTGAGGTATAAATATCAAAAAATACATAAACCGAATTTATTGTTATCCCACTTGGGATTTGAGTTATCGAGACTCGACTGTATTTAAATACAATATTGATATATTGACATTATTAATTAGTTCAGCTCAGGATAAATTGCATACCTACTGTTAAAACAAAACCAAGAAGCTTGGTGAGTATTAATATTATATCAATTATCAATTGACTGTATCAATTTTATTATTAGAAGAGTGGTAATTTTATAATTAGACTAAGGATTTATTGTAATCCTTAAATTAGTTTTTGATACAATCGCCACCAGTATCCAAACTCTGAGCTGATTGTTGAAGTATTTGATTCTTTTTGATTTTCTAATTAATTTTATAAGTATTGAAAACATGATGCCACTTGAAAATAAAGTAAATATCAACAATTGTTATATGCCACACCCTACCGCAATACATTCTATTTATCACCTATGACTTATAAGCTGCAAAATATATAATTACACTCCAAATTTACACCTAGTGTGGGGGGGGGGGAGTAAGTGTATCCCACTGGTCACTGCCAACATATATTGTTTTAAAAGAAAATAGTTGGAAACTGTTAAATTTTTTGGACGTAACAAAAGATTTTGGTTTTTAAATGTTTGATGTTATTATATTTATTATCATTTTTTAGTAATCAATAAATTTTAATTAATATACATCAATCTTCAACATTATGGTTAAGTCCCGAAGATAATAGAATCCGTAGTTGAACAGTTAGTATACTAAATTGTAAAAAAGCACTTTTCAAAATATTCGGCAAAAAAACAGAAACTTATTACAGAAAATCGGGAATATTATACGTAGAACCAAATTTGGACAAATCGATTTTGGTTTTTAGTTGTAAGTACCTACCTAGTTCAAAAATCAATAACCGTATGGATTTGAAATTTTCATCAGGTAAATCAGGCTAATTGTCATATAGGTATTATTTCATATTTATTTTAGCATTTTTTATACATGATTTTCAAAATATTTTATACTACCAACATATTCACTGTTCGCACCGTTCTGAGGTTTATGATATTGACTTATAAAAGTTATTGATAATAGTGTATGATATAATAATATAATGGACGAGGACGATGAGTTGTGTTTGGGAAAAATTATTTCAACATACCTACTATAAGAATTTCTATTAGAAAAATAAATTACTCAGGAACTTATATTACAGTGCCTATGTACCTACTTACTGTTATGTACCACTTATAATATAAATTAGTTTAAAAATAGGGATCGACACACAGTCTCAGATCACAATTGTTTTTCGAGTGTTTAAGTAGTGAGTTACGATGGAATTCAAATGTAACATAAATTACACATCCATTTGTCAACATTGAAGACTATATTAATATTTACTTTATATTACTATATTAACTATATTATTATAATTAAGATTACGCAGTGACTCGCTCAATGACGAGGTACCTCTGGTACCTAACACTCGAAACCTAATACCATAGAACAATACTACAGGCAATACGGCTACAAATCGATTTCATTGGTTTTTGGATAATTTATCTTTAAATGTGTTTGTGTTACTTATTGACTTGGGGTGTTTTTTTTTCGTTGAACTGCATTCCGAAAATGGCACAGTTGTGCCGATAAGTGAAATGGTGAGATAATAGTGGGTCAGGCCGAGAGCAAACGATGGTGCGCAAGCATCAGTTCACCGCCACACCTAACCATCAACCACCTCGCAGTATATTGATTAAACAGGGTTTCAATTCTTCAAGGTCGGATATTATTAAAACTGGGTCATTGGTACTTTTACTCGATTTTTCCTTTATATTTTTGGTGCCGTAATATATTGTTTACCTTTAAAAATAGTTTTAATTTTATTTCGTAGCAACGATTGAACGGTGAATAATAAAACAAATGTTTTTGTTTGTTTTTTTTTTCTAATGAAATCATTATGTTAAAATTTAATCTGTTCACAGTAAAATATGATTGTGAATTAATTTTTAAATTTAAAAGCGCGTTTGATTTTAGTCTAAACTTCAAAAGTTTACCTGTTTAGAGATATGATGGTGTGTTATGTAGGTACTTATAACATTAAATTATTATACGATATACCTATTGTTAATTATTATTTATTTGTACCTACCAGTGGCGTATTTACGGGGGGAGGATGTGTAGTATAGATCTCCCCTTGGTGTCTTATTTGTTACTTATTTATAATACTGTAATGCTGATGGTAAGTGAACTACCCCTTCCACTTAGGGGAATCAAATGTTTGCTAACGTATATCTCCTCTTGACAAAATCTTAAATACGCCATTGGTACCTACCAACAAATACAAAGTATAAAAATACGAAATTTTAACCGTAAATTATTACAGTAGTCACAAATTCAAAATATCTTCACATTCTCCTAATTAACAACAAACAATATGTCAATATTGTATTTATCTTGATCTATCTGTGTTACTACGCAGATCTGGCGATGCTGTATATACTGCAGGTGTATGTATTATTTTATTTGTGATCTGCGAGTTGACCTTGTTTTCACTGATTTGTAAATGTTGAATATTAAAGTATGTGATCTGATTATCATTATTCCTTATAGTTGTTGGATTCAGACATTATAGACTTCACTTTGTTGCGATTTATATGGTACACATGCATCTATCTATGGCAACATTACATAAGGTCGTGTGAATTACAAATTGCTAAATTAGTTTCAGAAAACAATAATAATATGGCAGATGAAGGTATTTTTTTATATTTTATATATTATTATATAGTTATTATTCTCTGTTCTACAAAAATACAATAGGTACCTACATGAACTATAATGGCTTAATTTTTCTTGATCCTAGGTTAATACACTCACGTGTGTGACTACTAACTATAAACGTACCTAATATCAATTATGATTAATATTTGGACTCCCACGTATCAAATTGTAAACACTGTCTACCTAATTACAAATGAGTAATGCATACAAATAAGTAAATATATAGTTTCTGAAATATCATAGGTAATTATAAACCATATTATTAATTGTTATATCTTGTATGACTATTTAATTAAAGGCTTATAGGAAATATATTTACTATACATTCATCCTCTCTTTTCTTTAGTTTTTTAAAATAAACTCTTAAAATATACCTATACTACAAGTACCCATGTCGACAGTATATGTACAGATAACAAATATTTGATACCTATACTATTATACATAATTTGATATGTTTGTGTTATAGATAGGAAGTGGGTACTTATGCAGTTATGCACAAACAGTCTGATTATTTTTGATAAATGAGGGACCCTAAGAATTGTAAGATGCCTATAATATACTGTTGACAAACACAATAATAATATATCAATATGATAATATAATATTTCAGGTGTATGCGCGTAATAATATTTTATGAAATAATAACGCATTATAAAAGGTAAACGGGTATCTACTAAAATATCAAAATAAAATTTTGTTATTATTATTAATTAGTCACTAGCAGGTATAGGTAATTATGATATTTATAACTGTTATAAGTACCTATAAGTATTATATAAAATTAAAAATATGAATAGATCATTATTACTCATAATTTAAAATCGAAAATAAAACTCTTGTATAATAATTATAGCTAATAATTCATGAAGTGAAATGTTATTGTGTAAACTACCTGTTTGAAGTAAAAAAAAATGTCATAAGATGATGATATGGGAAGGTGCTCGCAGAAAAGTAAATATCGAATATGATGTACACGTACCTACCTACATCCTGATCTCTCAATAGGTAATCTTGAATAATGGCCACACAGACAGGCATGCAAAAATAGGCTTTAGAGTTTTGGTCAATCATTATACGACGATATCAGTAGTCAGTGCACTATTTGTTTTCTCACATTGACGCAACGTAACAAATTTTCACTCAGCAGAGCCAATCTTGAGTTGTTATAGTCTTAATAATATTATATCTACAACGGATTATCAGATCATCAAACTGTTATCTGTATCTGTACGTTAGTTTTTTAAGATATTTTAATATATTTTATACAAGTTATGATAATTGACAGTATCCATTCATAGAAAATATTACAACTCAAAAATACTTAAATCTCGCTTTAAAGGGTACCTATATAGTATATACATATTATCCAAAAAAAGTCGACAAATAATATTCTAAAATTTGAGTTTGATGTGAAGTAAATGAATTGTAATACCCAAAGCTAAATAATAAAAGCATAATACTAAAGCATAATACTAAAGCTAACAACACGTACATAATGGTTGATTTTGCCAATTATACAAATTTGCTATGCTGAGCGTGCTGCAGGTTAGAAAGAAAAATAATATTATAATATGGTGTGCTGACACCCTCCATCACAAGTTATGAGCATTTAAAATGTACAAACAATTTACGATTTTATAATGCTTGCATCTCACATAAAAATAAAAATATAAAAGGTAACCTTTGGTATTCAGTAGGTAGATAATATTCTTACTTTTAAATTTGATATTAGGTTAATTCACTCTAATACTATAAACATATACCTAGCAGAGTCAGACTTAGTTGCGTCAGACAGAGTTAGACCTTAAATGGATTATTCATAGCGTACAATTTACTATATACTTATTACATTATGTTATTATATGCGTTAGTAAGACGTAAACGAACGTATGCTGGCGTCTCGTCTACAATATTTATTATATTATAATATAATCATATAATTTTGTTTTATATATTCATGTTTTCCGGTATTATAATATAATAATATCGATATTCAGTCAAAATTATAGAATGTCATAGTTAAAAAAAAAAATAGAAGTTTAGGTATTATACATCATTATTGAAATTTTTGATATATTTTAATTACAACATAATTAAATTTATGTGATCAATTATATGTCATTACTCAATATTATAGACTCAAACATCTGCTGTTTGAACTTATAACTGTCGACTGTGGATTATACACTGGTATTTTCCGTCATTTTTGTACCTTCCTTTACGGCTATAATACATATACACAAATAGCCAATAGGTATGTAAAATAAAAAAAATTCAACAACACAAACATTTTCACTTAGAATTATGTTTAACTGTTTATGTCCAACTTATTATTTTATGTGCTGCACAATATTATATATATAGTTTCAGCCAAAGTCCATTATTACACTTACTCTGCATTTTATAAATATATTATGTCGGAATGTAGTTGTAGTACTCCCGAAAACATGGGCTTACACTGTTTTCAGTTTATGCTTTATATATTTTACTCACAAGTATGAAGAGTGTTCAGTATGGTGTTGATATCGTTATAAGCTACTTTAATGAATGCGTCGCACATTTTTGTAATTATACGAAAATTATGAATCACCAATATTAAAAATAATATTTAGATTAGCGATTGCAGCAGTTTAGGTATATATACCTAATATAATATATATATTGTTAACTAATATACATGTGGATTAATTTTTAATTAATTCTAATTGGATTCAAATCATTAATACATACCACTCTTACCACTCTAAATGTATCGAACATACGTAGAAAAAGGTTTTGTAAATAATTAATACTAATTTGAAGTTTAACTTTTTCATGAAATTGGATATTCAAACAAATTATGAACATTTTTAGTTATTTGTTGTACTTCAAATAATATTTTTTCTTTAACTTTTCATTACGATATTATATATTATTTATTTTATTTTCTATATGCAACAATATTTGGATTAAATGTATCCAGAGGCGTATCTGTAGAAGATCTAAGGGGGATATAGCCCTCCATCCCTCATTGGCCATGTTTATTTTAGCCTATATTATGCAATTTTACAAAAAGTGTGAATTAAAGGAAGTTTAATGGGGATTTTTAGTGTAACATAGCCCCCGCCCCCATGCAAAATTCCTGATTGTGGCATTGATTGTATAATGCTATTTACACCACGAACGGGGAACCTATTCACACGATTTTCCCGTTCGTCGGTATTTACTTGTAACTTATAAGTTATAATATATATGTATGCAAAGTTAAACTTGTTTACCCACCGTGTTTTCTAACAGAAAATGTATTCATTAAATACAATAGGGTCTCGATAATCCGAACACAGGCTAATCCGAAAGACGCAGTAATCCGAACGGGCTTGAGAATTATCTGATCGCCATAATATGTACATATTATTATGTATGTATTTATAAATAATACTTTCCGGTAATACAATTTTTGATTATATGGGACAAGGCATACCAATCCATAATAGGAACCAGTGTACAAAAAAAATAAATCAATATTTTAAACGGTAAAGTTCATAATTATATTAATATTTTTATGTGTTCATTGTCTTTTGAAGTTACGAGTTTTTATACGAATAATACAAAAAAAAATAAAATTTCATAAATTGAAATTACAATAAAATGTATGTTTTTTTTTTAAGCCATAGGCAATCCGAACAAATCGCTAATCCGAACGACCCCTTTCCCCAATCTCGTTCGGATTATCAAGGCCTTACTGTATGTCTGTATATATATACTTTATATAGCAATAAAATATGTAAAAAGTATCCTTAGAAACATTTATGCTGACACACCGTTTCAGTTCAGATAATTGTTCGTATAATATAATCATGATTAAATAATTTATAATTCAATTCAAATTTAACGCTTAAATTACAGTGACCAACTCAATGACCAGGTTCACTCAAAACCAGCAACACACCTGTCTGTGAGCAGAGCAAGTTCCGGGGGGGAGGGGGTTATCTTGTCTTTTTTTTTATTGATCTTATATAAAACATCGGCTTCTGTGGCCATTAGTTTACAAATTTACAATAATTTAAAATTAGTTAACAATTACAATATTATATACCTACATTGTGGAATTAAGGGCTTAAATAATAAGGTTGTATAGTTGAATTTCTTTTATAAACTGTAGGATGTTGGAGATTGATTGGGTGTCAGGTCCTAACGCTTCTCCACTTTGTTGAGATATGTCGTATTTTTTCCTTGTGTCTTCATATTTTTGGCATTCAGTAATAATGTGTTATCTTGTCTTATTACTTGTACTAAGTACAAGTATTAATTATAGATATCTATTCTATATCTTGATAATATAGAATATAAAATATACTTTATTACTTTGATATAATATGTGTTTGGAATTGTTAAAATATGTAAAATTAGTATATTTGTATTAACTATACCAAAAATGTATGCTCTAAAGCTCCGGGGTGTTTTTATATAGATTAAGGAATTTATTGAGTTAAACGGGATAAAAAACCTAATCATGTAATATTTCAAAATCTAATTTTTAATATTTATTTTCAATAAAAAAATTTACTTATATATTACGCTTACGCCATAACAAGTTATTATGAATACAGTAGCCAGTAGGTACTTATTAGTCATTAATAATTGTATAATATGTATAATGTATAGGTACATTTGTTCATTTGTACGTTATTTTTGTATCATATTGGTTATATTATTTAAATATGTATATAAGTTATATTATATATCAGGGGTTAAAAAAATAAAAAAATATATTTATTATCGATGAAAAAAAAAACGATAAAATTAAAAAAATTATAAATGTACCTATTTATAAAATTTTTAGCTCTTGTCGCTCTTGATATCATTATATTTATCTATGTGGCTCGTAGACGTATAATTTATTGTTGGCCATCCCTTTTGTATACTATGTATTTGAGTATTTCAATAACCAGTATTATAGATAAAACAGTTTAGATGAATATTGAATAAGTTTTTATACTAAAATTAAAATACAGACTAAAAATATTAAGTTTTTTTTTTGAAATCTGCACAAACTGCTGAGTATAATATTATTTGTATGTATTATTTTAATCTATGAGCGACCAAAACAACATTAATATATTTATGTTATGTATTATAAAATATTTCTGTGTATCCAAACACCTACAAAGTATGTATGTATTAAGTTGAAATTAGAAAAAAACTTGATAATAAATCACCCCTATAGTATAGTCCACTGGGTACCACAAGTTCACAACACATCAATCATCAATATTCAATCAAACGCCATAGTGGTCAGTGGTCATATCACGCATATACTATGTATATTTCCAATATTTTCATTAGTTCTTGGGTGATATCTAATCATTTAAAAATAAATCGTACGAAACGCATAGTAGAAGGAAAAATATTCAGGTTTTGGTTTTGAGGATGCAGGTTACTTGAAATATTTTAAAACAAACATTAAAAAAAAACATGCATCATTGTAAAATCAATGCATACATTGCTCAGTGTCTTAAATATTTTATTTATACTATATATTTATATTGAACTTAATGTGAATTATTAAATGCACTCTGAAGTGGCGTACCTATGAATAACCTTAAATAAACTGCACGTATCTTACGTAAATGGTCGTTTGTTTTAGTGCTATTACAACCATCGTCATACAAACAGCACTCAGCTATATATAGTAGCTATATACTACTATATCTATAGTAGCTAATATATGAATGCTAAATAAGTATTCATTTTTCATTCAGGATTTTAAATTTCATATACATAGTGTAATCTATACATATTTCAATACTCGTGAATATAGTATTGCAATAATAGTCTAATTTTGTCAACGTGTTCGAACGTTTGATATGTTGTATTATTAGTTCATGGTCAATTTATTTGAAGATGGCATCCAAAATCACATGTATTTTATATTTGTTTTCGTTATCATTTTTTATTGACGAAATACCTTGGAAAATTAAAATTTAAAAATGTCATGTTATTTCTGACCAAGTCAAAAATTCGTTTTTGATATGTTGTATGTATAGGTAAGAATAGTGCAGTAGACATACAAAATTAATTTTTGCAATATATATTTTTAAATAAAAACAATAGATTATTGAATCCAGCATTTAAACATGATATTATATTATTTTTAATTATTTTTACTTGACTTATCCGGTATGACAAGAATATTCATTCTACATGACTTATTACCATAGCCTATTGTGCCCATAATTGCATCCGCGTATTAAGTATTACATTTTTCTTGAGCAAAATATTGAAATCAAAAAATTTGTTTCATCCATTTCAAATGGATAATTTATTTTTCTACCTAAATATCTTCCTACAATAAGAATAAGTTGAGCTAACCACATGGGTTTACGAATATTTTCGATTCTGACACGGTCGGAATTGCATCCTATACCCTTGAATGTCCGGAAATCATATATGTGACCACTGACCCATACAATATGACCAATTTGTGTTTATTGGATTAAGTATCTTCAGAAAATACAAGCTCGATTAGCCATAATAATGCTATTTTTATTCTATCCGGTACAGAAGTCATCACTAGACAGTGCAATTTGTGATGCTTAAGAGGACGCCACACCCGCATGTGTTATTGTATCCGTCTTACAAACGTATAGGTAACATAGCAAAATCTGTTTAGCGCGGGACAACTGTTCTCCCTCAATATTTATAATAGAATTTTCAAAATTTCACAACGCATAGGTAAGAACTTTATCTAATATCTGCGTCATAGCGTCGTTATTTTTTCGGTAACATAAATATAATTAAAGTTATAAGCTTAAGAAAATACATTTATTTTTTATTTTTTCATTAAATTTCTTAAAATTATTGGTTTGTGCTATCAAAAAAATAACGACGCTATAACACAGATAAAGTTCTTACCTATGCGTTGTGAAATTTTGAAAATTCTATTATAAATATTGATGGAGAACAGTTGTCCCGCGCTAAACAGATTTTGCTATATGTTACACACTTCTTGTAAGACGGAGACAACATATGCGGGTGTTAGCGTCCTCTTAAGTTATCACGGTGAGTCGGTGAATACAAATAAGCTTATTTTAACTGTATTTACTAATGACTCACACCATTTAGTATAATATGAATCATCAGTGTCATATGTGATAAAGTTGTGGACTGTTAAGTTGTACGTACAAAATTGCCTTATATATAAAATGTCACTCAATTTTCTAGACTGAAAAAGGAATAGAAGCTTTACCTGTACTTTTCTGGTGAATACTAATAGTGGATTATTCTAATAATCATTAAAATATGAAATTGAAAGATAGTTAGTATTTTTTTTTCTGTTTCTGCATAGTAAATTTGTCTAAGGGCACCCCTGTTTTTCTCGCCAATTGTTTTTTTTACATATATTATACACAATTCAATTTTTTTTTATACTTTTGCTAGGTATCACAATATGATATGACCTCTAGCTTTGTTAATTAACTGGGTATAACCCATTCATTATGAATTTAATTTTATTCAAATAACGAATTTGAAAATCAGAATAGACTATAGTCTGTCTGCAAGTTTCTACTTATACATCAGTTTATATTTAATCAATGTTTAAAATGTTGTAAATAAAATTTCTGATAGAGCCCAATAGACGTTCTATATAGTAGGTATTGATACAGCGATAACGAAATTTTTAATTTAATTATTTACATAATGTCTATACTAACAAAATATTTATGAAGTTTATTGTACATATTTACATAGAGTGACGAATAAAGAATATAATTATATGTAAATATATTATATAATGTATAATATATAATATTATAATATTCACACTCCTCTATCAATCACTCACATTGCGTACATTTTGAATAATATCCTAAAAATTCAAAACACTGATAAATGATAACCATAGCAATAATAACTGATAACATTTAGTTCGAAACCAGACAGTTTTTTCTCTATATTCGGATCACGATTTTTTAGACAGCCCTATCACACAATTGTATATATCTGTACACCATATCTATTTTCTGAGGACCGTAGAAAAGCACGGTTATAGATATTAAAACGTATATCTTAAACCATATGTGGAAAAGATATTATAAATTATTAAACTATAATACCAAAAATAGTAAATTTTTTATATAATTGACATCAATTAAAAATCCATATTTTAAATAAAAATTATTTCGGACATTAGTTTGTACCGCTCGCCGTCTAAGTAAAAAAAAAAAAATACTAGGGGTACACAAAAAAAATTGTAGGGGAGCTCCGTCCCCTTGCGCACCCTTAAAATTCAAGAACTGTGTATAAACCATAAATGCATAATTTTACAAGTTGTAAAATATATTGGTTAAAGATATTGCACATATGTTCCAAACTAATGAATAATTATTCCCATTATAATATATTACACGGGTTAAAGTTGAAACACTGATGCAATGATGCGTAATCGTTTGACATTTTCTGGACAATATTTGTAATGGAATTTGTCTCTTTATTATTTATGTTTGATTCTAGCTACCAGTCGAAATATACCTATAATAATCAATGACATTATTTATATTGATGAAATTATTTCATCTGTGTTGGTACTAAATTATTAATATTAATAATTATTATGGTTTAGATAATATTAAAAACATTTAATAATTAGCTAAAACAATACAACAAAAGGTGGCCGTGCGGTCTAATTTCGTCTAACCTAACCTAACCGGGTTCGATCCTCGACCATCGGGCGACATTTTTCTCCGGGCAAGTCACGGTATCCGGAGAAAAAGTGCCGCCATCCCCCACTCCGGGGCATGGCAGAAACCTACGGGTGCCCCAATAAAAATTCTGCCAAAACTCACCCACGTGTAACACACCTACCGTTCCATAAACCTACAGTACCACCCCCTTCTCAATGGCCTAAGTTGCCGGGATAATTAATTAAAATTTAAAATTTAAAAAATAAAATACAACAAAATTTAGTAATTTAGTAACAAAAAATATAAAAAATAAGTAATTTGGTAAAAATGTCTATCCCATTGTTTTATAAATTAGTATCTGCAGGTAAAGAGATTCTACAACAACAGGGAATCAACTCATACCTATCTCTTAATGACACGGGAATCAACTCGTACATAC
The DNA here is from genome assembly GCF_037042655.1 of Diuraphis noxia. Taxonomy (NCBI): domain Eukaryota; kingdom Metazoa; phylum Arthropoda; class Insecta; order Hemiptera; family Aphididae; genus Diuraphis; species Diuraphis noxia. Next base: position 31,651,672 of record NW_028301715.1, on the reverse strand, counting down.
CTAATAGGTAATGACCTAGGAATCAACTCACTTATTGCGATAATTTTGGTGTATTTTTTTTATGAACGCCGAAATTTTATAAAATAAAGTTATAAATCCCATGTGCACAATGATTTTTTTGTTTGTTAAACAATCTGCGGGCGCCTCTGTCAGTATATGGTCTATATACACATTTATTATATTTATTGAATAATATCCACATACTAAAAATATACGTAGTATATTGATATAAAATTAAAATTAAATTTAACGCAGAATCACTAGTTGAAGATTATGCATAGACAATATTTATTTTATTTTATTTTTAATTATTTCAAAACAATTATACCTATTAAAAACTTAGTACAGTACAGTCAAGTTTATCGGTTATCGGTTATTAGTTTATTACTTATTAGTACCTATACATCAGTTTGTTCACGCTCCGATATGTGTCCCGCTCGTTTTATGGTCCAAAGTTCATAAATACTTGTTATATCACAACACCCTTGCGCCTTGCCCTTGTTTTGCAGTATTTAATAGTATGGAAATACCAGAAGGGAAACTAAAACGAGATCTGAAATGCTCAAAACTGGATTTATCATATGTACTCGTATAATTCTCCAATATAATAAATTTACAAAAACATTCAGTTCGCTGAACTGCAAGATGCATTATTATCAGTCGATGAACACTGAACGACCAAATGAAAACTTATTTTTCCCGCACAATACGAAATACTGCTGCTTGCAGTGAGAAATAACAAGAAATATGAAAATAATATAAATTCAACCACAACTCGGCTTATTCACTATAAAAAACATAACCAACTTCTCTATATTTATTTTTAAATAAGGTGTTAGACCTCACGGGTAATCGATAGAAATAGTTTTATTTGAAAGTTGCAAATCAAGCCTTTCTTCTATAATTTATTCGGTGTAACAGCTAACAGGACTTTAAATTTTAAAAAAAGCCATCAATTATATTGTAGACTCCAAAAAATAATGCCTGAGTATCATTCATTCTGTCCTCGCTGTGAACTCGTAATGTTTGTAATCATAGACACAAATAATGTTTGAGATTTGGGGGGGATGAGGCTGAAACTCAGATTTATATTGATCACTTTATTGACAATTATAATGTGGTGTATGTATGACAATAGTTTTTATTTGGTGGGGTGGCTATACAAAGTTTAGGGGGATTTACCCCCCTCCCCACCCAATTCACCCTTATTTGTATCATTTGTGTCTGTTTGTAATTTTTAGGAATTTGCATTATTCAACAACTCTCAGCAGTCAGCTCTGATATTCTAGGTATCTTAGATTTATAGGGGTACCTAATTAAAATTTTACGTTTTTAATATTTCATAATTTATAAAATATATAATCTTATAATTAAATAAAAACCTATGAGATTCACCAGATAGTATTCTTACTTTTAAATTTGATTATAGTTCAATTCTCTCTAATATTAAACATAATATTATAATTACAATGAATCATTTAGAATGTACAATAATTTAATATATTATGATGAGTTTGTGAGGCGGATAGGTACATCATTATCGTCCTTTCAATAAAAATATAATTTTTAATCTTTTGTATAATTTCTTGTTTTTAAAATCATTTAAATTCACACCTCACTTATGAACTTTTTTAAGGATATTGTAATTCCTTAAAATCCTTATTTTTATAACACAAGTTATAGGTTTTTTCACTAATCCCCTAACGTTTTCGACCAAAACCGTAACCTTTCCTTTTTGGCCGATTCACTTTTAGATCAAATTTAATCTAGTTCGATTCCCTTTTCGACAAAAAAAAAAAATTATATAATAAATTTAAAGTAATAAAATAATGATATACAATTTTTGTCAGTAATTATAAAGTATAATATAATAAAAAAAATAATGTTAATATATTATAAGTATTTTTACATATTAAATAATTTTCTATAATTCATTTTATAACATTTTATGCAACTTATAATAATTTTAATTAAATCGACAAAGCAATGGAAATGTCGTTTGATGATTTCTAATAATGTAATGTATTTCTGATAACCTAATGTATCTAATTCTAATAAAATAATTAATAATAATAATAAATATTTAATCATAAAAATAATAAATAATAAATACATAATTATAAATTTTTTTTTAGTTTTATATTTCTAATATCCGATCCGAACTAGATGTGGTCCCAATTAGTTCGGATAATCGAAGTTCTACTGTGTTTGTTATAGTTATAACTTGTTGAATGCATATGGTACCTACCATATATCTATAATATGTTATAATTTATAGTTCCAAGACAAATTTGTATTTTAACATAAAAAGTTTGTTTATTGTTTAAGAGCTATTGATATTATATTATTAGCAGGAGATATATTGATTGATAATTGATGTATTACACTTACCTATTAGTGTATGATGTAGCTAGGTATAATATAATATAGGTACTACTAATTACAATATTAAACGGGTTATACGTATCGGTATCGATTTTTAGCTGGTACGGTTTATATTTGAGCAATATAATTTTAAATAATACCTAATCGTAATATAAAATATTTTTACAGTATTTTTATTATGATACAATTCTAGAAAAAGTTTGTATACCTACGCGTACCTATGCAAATTATATATTATTTTATTGCAAATTATTCGATCATTTAATGTCCCGAACTTCCGAACGATATTTTATAAGACCATTAAGACCATCTAATAAAAATGTTGTTATATATATTATTACGTTGTTATAAAGACCAAAATATAGTTTACAAGTTCATGATTTGAATTTTGCAACGTAATAGGTTTTTCGTGTGACGTGCTGTCTCGTAAATAAGTATAACTTAAAAATTAATTGGTTATTGATATAAACACACTTACACAGTGGTTGATATAAATTTTTAACAAGTCTGGACCAGTTTACTAATTTTTTTTATTCATTGAGTTATGTTGTATAAATAAAATATGCAAGTTAGGTTTAAAGTAAAAAGTTACTTAAAGTATTATTTTAACTTGTAAAAAATATAAGCTAAATAGGAAAGAAACTTAACTTAGTGAAAAATTAGTTATTTACGTTATTTTATTTTTTAACAGAATATTTAAAATGTATACAAAATGTATACAAAATGTATACAAAATACAATAATCAAATTTGATAAAAATATATTTACACAAGTACAGAAATATATGACTATATAAAAAAATAAGTAGATACCTCACCTAGTAAACGTATAAAATTAATTGACAGAAAAAGTTACTTAAAAGAAGGCAAAAGGCTATTTGATGATAGAATTCTACAAACTAAAGTAATACATTATTTAAGTTAATTTGTTGATTTGTTAATATTAAAAGAGATCACGTTTCATGACACCAAATACGTCTCTTTAAACATCGAACCCATCTGGTATTGGGTTATTGTTGAGATTTGAATAGAATACATATGACTGAGAAGGTAATTTTTATGGAGATTTATATGTTGTACCTATTAATTATTTATGTAATTTTGATCCTTATTGAAATCCAGGAATAGCGAATTCAGCACTTTGTTTTTGTCAACAATATTCATTATTACAAAAACAAAAAAATATATTAAAATCGAAAATAATATACCTGTTTCCGATTATAATTTTTTTTCTATAAAAACAATTGTTTTTACATGACAAAATATTATGTTTTAATCTATAAGGTTTATAATTTATATAAGTAAAAAAAATAATTTAACGAGATTTTAAAATTAATAATTTAAATGATTATTAATTACTATAACTACATTTACTATGGAAAGAAATTTAACTCGCCCATCCTAGGTTATTAAGGTATGTATTATAATTTAGTTAGTGTATTTGATCAGTGTTCAACAATTGGTGGTCAGCGTGACTCAGTGGCGTATTTTCGGGTGGGGGGATATGTGGAGTTGGTTTCTAATTTGTTACTTGTTTATAATACTTACCGATGGGAAATAAATTACTCCCTTCCCTCAGGGGAATTAAATGTTTGCTAACAATATCTCCACCCAGAGGTGGGTTTATCTTTTTTACAGTTATAATAGGCACCAACAGTTTACCACCCATATAATAGGTGGATAAGTTACAATACCACTCCAAAATACCTACTCTAAAATATATTTTATAAATACAACAATTATATTAATGGACATCCATTTGAATTTTTCGACTTTAGTTATTTGTCCTATTTTGAAAAAGTTTTGATGGATGTCCACTGAATTTTTAACGTGGTAACGTGGACTCTGGTTGGACTATACCAATGTGTTAAATATAATATTATCAAAAACTATTTTCTATACAGTTGCATACTATATTTATAATCTATAACCTAACCTAAACTAACCCTATACCATAAACGATATACAAAAATATAAAATATGAAAAATACACAATAAATTTATTATTTTTCTTAAATATAAAGTAATTAATTTCCTTTTTTTTTTATAGAAATTTGATGTTTTTTAATATAAACTGCAGTACAAAATTTGCCCCATCCCGCCCGAAATTTTGCCGCCCTAGACAGCTATCTACAGTGCCAGACACCTCTGTCCCCACCCCTTGACAAAATCCTAAATACGCCACTGGACCGTGTCTATTACATACAAACATTATTTTTTTTTTTTAAGAAGTTCAAAAGATTTAATTAATATTCGAATTGCCCACGAAACTTTTGAATTCCGCGATCCCCTGAGTACGAAGATGTATCGGTCTGTCAACCACAGATTGCTGATTCGGGAATCTCTTGGTCAATTTTTGGTAGTATTCGTGGTCAAAGTATCGAATTCTATGGGATCGCCGAGAGTAACATGGTTATGTTGGTTGCAAAAGTTACCGCTGAAATTCATTACAGGGTGACATTGTTCAGTGGATAGTGATGATTAACCTGCAGATGAGGAGCGCTCGGTGAGCTCGCCAGGTAAAAATTTCAATATAACTTCGGTCAAAACTTTAATGTATTTATTTTTTTCCGACCTTTTTTATACTTTAAATACATACCTATATCTGCCATGGTGTAATTAATTACATTATTTTTACTTTTAATTTTTGTCACTTTTTTTTCGTTTATAAAGACTAGCTTCTACTAACTATATACTAATTACTATGATTTATTTTAAACGGTCTCTTGATGGGGTGATATCTATTATAGGTATTGTATTTTGCATTATTTAATATATTTTATAAGACACTAAAAGTTTACAAATATATAAAACCAAATACTATTTATACGCATATAATCATCGTCCCACTGAAATTGGACTATGAAGGCGTTCGCGAGGGCATATAAATGATGTAAATTTAAACTTTGCTACACAAGAAAAATATGGTTTGGATGCCACTGGAGTGTATAATTCGTATTGAATTTCTATATAAAAATAAAAATTTTTAATTATTATACTTAATGTTTTTGAAGGAAATCGTGATGCGATATATTCTATTATAGATATATGAAATATGAATATTCGACGAAATTCGTCTCCATATATTATGACAATACCTATACGTAAACGTGGCGATTTGTGACCATTATTAATTCATTTCGTTACGGACGTTTATTATGTAGTAGCTAGGTATTTTTTTTGGCACACCGTGTTATGTTTTTTAATGATCCCGAGACGAAGACTTATTTATTTTCACGTTTCTGTTGTCATGAAAACAACATTTTTTGGAGGCGAAAGAGGGGTTAATATACGCGAAGGAAATCAGGAAAACCCAGTTCGTACCTCCGACGGTATATAGACAGATACTAGATAGTGTCCTATTAAATCTTCAAAAATAATGTTATACACTTAATATGATCAACTATATAGGTATTTCATGTATATCGGCTCCTGATTTTTTTTGCGCCAAACACGGCAATATTTTAACAATAATAATAATAATAAATCAAATTATTTGTAACGCACACTCAAATTTTATATAGCATGGTATATATTATATATTAGTATATTACTATTTATTATATTATATCGGTCGTAGGTAGTTGCATGGGCACCATTTCCCGCGGTGACACTTGTGCAGTTGTGCATATCTGTCCGTTACAGCAGCGTCTGCCGCATGCGTAGGTACATCGGGTACAACACTATAGTCTATAAGTGATAAGTTTTTACCACAAACTATATGAAAATAATATAAAATATTTCAAACAGTCAGAGTGTCTGTGATTATACGACAATGGCAAACAATAATACAACCATAAGGTTTAATAATATAACATATAATATTATATTATATGAATCCAGGTGTAAAATTTTTTCACACGTCTGCGTGGTTATTATTTAACTTTTTTTTGTCGATTGTCAGCGTTGAATAAATAATTTGCAGCGATATTACAATAATATTATTTACAATTTACTCGTACATAACGACTTAACAATAATACAAATAATATGATTACAATGACGCACGCGTCTGCGTTCACGTTAATGTATACATGTATTAAACGATTGCATTACGACAAATACAATATCTATGTTATTATAATTTATAATACCGTTCGCGTTTTCGATAAGCGAGAGGATTCGACGATCTGTGTATTATTAAATATTATATCATTAGTTATTACTTATTAGTATCACGATTTTAGGTGGGCGTATCGCGTATAATACACCGACATATTATAATAATAATCGCGTATAATATGCTCCGACGCTCGTACATTATGCATTTTTCATTGTGCGATATATTAATAATAATCACTATGCAATGTGTAATGAGTGTGGGTAAGGATTTTCTGCGTTTCCCATATTATTATGACATGTATATAGCACGCACCAAGTGCGGAAATGCGGAACGGTTAAAAGGAAATCGATAAAGGGTCGTCGCCGTCGCGGTCGTGCGTAAAGTATAACTTGGTGCGGTGGCGTCGTCAACCTCGTCGCCAGAGCTTTTTTCCTCCTCGTCGTCACCGTCGGCGGCGCAGCGGCCGGTAGGCTGGCGGCGGGGCGTGGCGCGCTCTTCCACCCGTACGGACGCGCACCGGTGTGACGACCGCTGTTCGGCCGCCGCTCAGGACCGTTTTCGATCTCGGACTCAAAACCTGACGTCGTATTCGACGGTGTTCCTCTTCCCGTTTCGAAACGTTTTACTTTCGGGATCTTCCGTTTTGGGTATTTTGCCAGGTGAAAATAAAGCGATTCGTGTATCACATAATTCTAACCCTTTGGTACGTTCCGGGACGACGGCCGCACGCCCCAGGTCCGCGCGGCCAACCGTCTCCGCTAGGGTTGTTTGAGCGTCAGAAGTGTTCCGGACTTCGTAGCGTTTGGGTCGCAGCGCGGGGTTCGTTTGAATTCGGGCGCGCTCGGGTGCCGAACAGCGGCCCGTCGACCGGCAGTCGCACTCCGCGCCGCTCGTACCCGGTCGGTGTCATTCGTCGGAATCCGAGAGAGCCTGACCGTTTGACTGTAATCGTTGCCACTTGCCGCCGCGCGCTCATACACATACACACACGCCCAAACACACTCACGCACAGAGCGCGCGCGCACACGCACAATCATCCGTATCCGTACGAACGATCGCTTCCGTCGACCGTCCGTATGTTTTGCTTCTGCTGCTGCCAGTGGTGACGTTTATTGTCCAGCGGACGGTGTCAGACGTGATTGTGTGTAGTGCGTGTGTCGTCGCTGCCGCCGTCGTCGTCGTCGTCGTCACCGTCGCCGTCGCCGTTAACGTTAACGTCACCGCCGCGAGATATCGTGCAGCAGGTGTAGCGTTTTAAAATAATTAAGAGTCCGACGTTGAATCGTCGTCGTCTCCGGTGAGAAACATACGTCCACTACACTACCTTTAGCTCTTCGTCGCTGTCCGCGATGGCCGGCAACATGGGCATGGAACAGTTGATACCCATCGTGAACAAGCTTCAAGATGCGTTCACCCAGCTGGGCGTGCACATGCAGCTGGACTTGCCACAGATTGCGGTGGTCGGTGGCCAGAGCGCTGGTAAAAGTTCCGTGCTGGAGAACTTTGTGGGAAGGTAAAGCAAAACGCGATATTCGTCGATGATTTGGGTTCGCCAATGTACATTACTTGCCCGTATCCGACTGCCAGAATGCTATTTTTGTTCGATTTAGTGTTTCGATTCGTGTTCAGTGTTTTAATGAATAATACATTTAAAAAATATTTAAAAATTGACAATGTTAGAGATCTGATGTTTGTCTACTGTCTATCCAATATCTGTTCTAAAACGGATCCAAAATCTGTCCGTTACACCTGCACAATGTTCAACAGCGTCCTTGTCGTCTCATTTCAAGTGATGTCAAATGATGTACTTATGGTCAATATCAGTTTCATGTTTACCTCTGTATTTACACACATAATAATTTTACAATTATCATTTATCTTATTTCTTGTATAGATTATTTGAGTATTATCTTAATATCCGTTCATTGAAACATAAATGAGATCAGAGTCAGTTGAATATAAATTCAGGAACCACATGATAGGGACGTAACTATGAGGTTTCATTATTTGGATGCTGGCCCATATGAATTACAGAGATAGATTAGATGGATATGTAAATACCCTTAGAGTATTTATTAAATGTAGATACATGCTTATTGATGTAATATTTAAATCAGGTACATACCTCATTGTGGCAGTTGGATATGGGTAATTTTATTTACTGATTGAAGTTTATCAGTTGATATTTAAATATGTAGTATGTTTCACATTGGTTGTTAAATATTTTTAATTGTAATATACGTTTGTTTCAAACGTTTAGGTACTTTGACTATAACTGTAATTGATCATTTATAATCTAAACTAATGATAACTTTGTATCCATTTAATTTATTTGTAGCATAAAGAGTACCTATACTACCAGAATAATAGTGTTCTTGTAATTATTAACTTAAGTAGGTACATTTAATTAATTGATTGACTATTAATTTGTAACTTATTCTGTAACATGAGAATTATATAAAACAATATATTTGAAGATATTTTGATTTGAACAACTCTAAATTCTCGGATAATAGTAATTACAGTAACTAATCAATTTTCGACTTTCGAGGTGCACAGACCTAGACGATATAATTTTACTATACCTAAAGCAGCTTATAGTTTAGATTATGAGCTATTTTTTTTCTATTTCATACACAAATGCATAATTAAACTGTTAATGGCTTTAATAACAACAATGATTATTGATTATTTAAGGTGTGATGATAAACACATGACATTTTTTTTAACAAAACATCTACTGACCATGTTAAAAATAAAGTTGAAAACTTGAATGAATTAGTAAAAATATATATAAATAATCAGTCGACTGTTAAATTTTAAGATATAAACTAAAAATATAGGTATCTAGTCTATTTAAAAAAAAAAATGCATTAGTACAATTGTACAGCAAATAAGAATAAATATATTTTATGAATTTGATAAAATTTTGCACTATGAAAAATAGTTAGAAATAGGTTCACATTTAAATATATTAGGTTTTATATTTTGTTTTAAACATTTTAACTAATCTTATTATGAATTTTAAAATGTATTAACCTAGATTCATATTATCCCTCAGTAGATGTTCGGATGATAATATGTATTTTCCAAAAATGTTTTTAATGTTTTTACATCTTAATTAAGCATAATAGTAGTAAATCTATTTTATAGGCAATAGTTGTTAGATTCAATGCTTTATTATTAAAAATACATTAAATATTATAGGTAGGTAGGTATCTATATTATTTTGTAGTTTTGTAGGTTGGTTTCTCATTGTACCTACATTTTAATCATGGTAGTTTATTATATTTATCCCCACCTACTTTACCTATTTAATAAAGAGAAATCTAGTAATATATATTCTGATTCACTACTAGAAATTTTGGTAAATTGTTTTTTTTTTTTATATAAATTAATATGGTGCTCCATATTTACTCATGTGTAACTTTTTATATTACCTTATTTCAATAATCCACTTTCTAATTAAAACAGTCAAAATATTTCAAAATTTCAAATAAAGTTTAGGTACTATTGATTAGGAACAATAATATAAACAATATTGTTTTAATTTGATATGCCAGTTATTTTACATACTATTCTTTAGTGCCAATCTTGTTAGGTACCTACGTGTAATTAGTGTGTGTGCCAATCAATGCCAACTATGATACTTTTTATTTTAGTAGTCAATCTTCTAACGCTCTACAAAATATAAATCATAAGTTACATTTTGAATGACTATTAACCAATTTTTAGAACATTTACTTAAAAAATGAATTTGTTCACGTTTATTCCTTATAAAAAAGAACTCGTTCAGGTTCATGTTTTTTTTCAAATCAACGTGTTCACGTTCTTTGAAAAAACGAACGCGTTCAATAGGTCGTTCATCTTATTTTTTGCTTATGAATAGTTTACCAGTAGCTTATATAAAAATCCATAAAAATAATGTAGGACTCAAACCAAAAATATAAACTCATATTAGACTTTAGACCAGTGGTCGGCAACCGGCGGGCCGCATCCAGCCCGCGAGTATTGAATACGGCCCGCTTTAAATTCTACAATAACAAAATTTAATTGAATATCATATCAAAAAAAATCATACTGTATAAATATATTTAAACAATTAATTTTTTTTTCTTAGTAAATAATTTGGAATATAAAATTTTTATTTTTGTCTGGCCCGCAAACTTTTTTTAATTTATGAATATGGCCCGGGAGTCTAAAAAAGGTGCTGACCACTTCTTTAGACCATATACATTTTCTAAAGTATCTAAATTATATACATATATTTATTAAATAGTAAATAAATTTAGCATCTTAAAAATCATTAAAATTCATTAAAAATATAAATGTTATTCATGTTGGAAAAAAACAAGTGATGTTCACTAACTATGAATGTGCTTTCATGAACAACGTTCTTTCCAAAAACTGATATTAACTATCTAGTACTTTTGTTTAAAATGTAAACATATTTTATGTTATTAGGTACAAATGTCTATGCTCATTCCTCAAAAATGAGTGAAAATGCTCTATATTTTAGTTGTTTTATACATACATTTTTATTTACAACATTCTTTTTTTAGGGATTTTCTTCCAAGAGGTTCCGGAATTGTAACTCGTCGTCCTCTTATTCTTCAGTTGATTAATAGTACATTGGGTAAGTTAAATTTGAAATCATGTAAAATGCTAAGATTTTTGTTTTATAACTGAGTTTGAACAATACCTTTCTGTTTTCAAACTTGATCTAATCAATCGGATAACCTTCCATTGATGATATACTTATAGAAAATACATTTTTAATCTAAACAAACATGACAGTTTGTACGTAATAATAATACTCATCTTATGTTTGAATTATTTAACATTAAAACATTTTAATAATACATTTTTAATAAATTATGACCTTTTTTAAGTACCATTTAACATCTATTACATCCCACTTATTAAAATCATTTACTTTTTGACATCATTAATAAAAGCAATTTTATTCATTTCTAACCTTCATTATAGCTTGTTAAAATATATTTTTATTTGTTAAGTTATTTTAAACAAAATCAACCATATTTATATATTCAATTTGTATTATAAAATTAAATTAAACTTGTTAAGAAATGAACTAAACTGAGATTTACATTTAGCGCCTATTTAATTAGGTACCTATGTTGTTCATCACTATAATTGTGTTTTGATTTTCCAGAATATGGAGAATTTCTTCATTGCAAAGGAAAGAAGTTTACAGATTTTGAAGAAATTAGGCGTGAAATAGAAAATGAAACTGATCGTATGACTGGATCTAATAAAGGCATTTCTAATATACCAATAAATTTGAGGGTATATTCTCCTAATGGTAAGTAAATTATGTAATATATTAATCCATTACCATTAAGATAATTTAAAGAATTTGATTAGAAGAAATTTAATTTAATTTTTATTATTGTATAATATACCTAGAAACTATTAAAAAAAAATTTACATCTTTAATTTCTTTAAATTATGTTTATAACATATTATACCAATTAATTAATACTTAAAAATTTTAAACAATGATTATTTGGTATTTGAAAAATAAAATATCAAATAGATGATAGTATTAAACTATTTATTATGATTTCAAAACTTTTAGTTTTATTCAGTAGTTTTGAAACTGAATTATAATATATTGTTTAAAAACCATACCATTTTATTGTGGTTATTATTTATAACATGTGTAAACAGTTTTAAACATCACAATGATCGACTTGCCTGGCTTGACAAAAGTGCCAGTGGGTGATCAACCACCTGACATTGAACAACAAATCAAAGAAATGCTGTTCCAATTTATCACAAAAGAAACATGTCTTATACTAGCTGTTTCACCAGCTAATGCTGATTTGGCTACTTCAGATGCTTTACAAATTTCAAAACAAGTTGACCCAGACGGTAAACGTTAATCGACCAGTAGCCTGATCTGAAATATTGCACCAAGTCATGCTATTAGCAATTAAGTAGTTTTTTTAGTTTTCCTTAGAATATTCTTTGTACTTTGCTTAAAAGTTTTTTTGTTTCTTCAAACATAAGAAAAAAATGTCTTACCAATCTAATGGTTTTATTCTGATTAAAATCTAAAATAGTATTGAAATTATCATTAAAGATTCATTATAAATCAAGGTATAGGCCTAGGGAACAAGTTATACACTCCTCAACATTGTTGATTTTATTCGTGGCCGTTGTGTAGTTTTGCTAGTATTATTTTCCAGTGTTGAACCTGACCCTTGTTGATTTGCCTGGTATGACCAAAGTACCTGTTGGGGACCAGCCTCCTGACATAGAGCAACAAATAAGATCAATGTTATTCACTTTTGTTAAACGAGATAATTGCCTAATTTTGGCTGTAACACCAGCTAACCAAGATTTGGCCAACAGTGATGCATTAAAAATTTCTAAAGAAGTTGACCCTGAAGGTAAGAAATAATAAGATTTTCCATCTACCTACCTACTTAATATTGTGTATTAATAAATTCTTAAATAATCTGTTCTTACTGTATAAACATAATCAGTATAAATTGATTATTTATTTAAAAAAATTATGAACGGAATACCCAACTAAAATATTAATATAAAACCAATCAGATTTATATCATTTTATTCCTATATTGGTGTGGCGAGTTTTTGATATATTGCATTCTTTATCAGGTTGTACACTTTATTTGGATATTTAATGATTTTAAAATGATGAATACCTAGTTAAAATTTTAAGCATTAGTAATATTTGATTAAGAATTATCATTCTCATTGTTAGGTTCATTATGTAATTTTTAAAATATTAATTGATTTTATAAGTTATCTATCACACGCTTATAAATGTGATTATTTAGACATGTATCATGTATGGTAGTGAAATTGCATGCTATGTATAAAATCATAAATCCTACTTTATTACATTATTACTATAGATTTATGCATTATTATTTTCCCATTAACAATAAATAATTACATCCACTATGATTTTTGAACCATTGCAACCATCGACCTAAATTAATTTTAATAAAGCATGTTCATATTTTAAGTTGAATATTTTATTTTAAGTTTAAAATTAAATATGTTGTTATTGAAATTAGTTTTATGCACTTATTCACCATATCTGATTTGTATATTATTAAAACATATAATATTAATTTCTTAGGTATGCGAACTATTGGTGTCATAACAAAATTGGACCTGATGGACGAAGGAACTGATGCGAGAGACATACTGGAAAATAAGCTTTTGCCTCTCAGGCGTGGTTACATTGGTGTAGTAAATAGAAGTCAGAAAGATATTGATGGCCGTAAAGATATTAAAGCTGCTTTGAGTGCAGAAAGAAAATTCTTCTTGGGGTATATTGAATATTTTGTGTATTGTTTAAAATTTAAATCCAGAAGAGCTAATCTACCTAAATTAAAATTTTGCTGTTTAGACATCCATCTTATAGACATATGGCCGACAGACTTGGTACACCATATTTGCAAAGAGTTTTGAATCAACAGCTCACAAATCATATTAGAGATACATTGCCAGGTCTTAGGGATAAATTACAAGTATGTTTTATTTTATTTTTGTAAAGTTCATCATAACTTATAATATGATTACTTTTAGAAACAATTACTTACGTTAGAAAAAGATGTCGAACAGTTTAAATACTTTAGGCCAGATGATCCAGCTATTAAAACCAAAGCAATGTTACAGTAAGACGTTTTGAGTTATTTATTCATACACTATGGTTTGTTTATTATATTCTCATGAATTTAGAATGATTCAACAACTTCAATCAGATTTTGAACGCACAATTGAAGGTTCTGGTTCTGCTCAGATAAATACCAATGAACTATCTGGAGGTGCTAAAATTAATCGTTTGTTCCATGAGCGGTTCCCATTCGAGATTGTGAAAATGGAAATTGATGAAAAAGAATTAAGGAGGGAAATAGCATTTGCAATTAGAAACATTCATGGTGTGTAATACACCACAATGAGATACTTAACATTCATAAATATATAATATATGTAAATATTTCTTATAGGTATAAGAGTGGGTTTATTCACACCTGATATGGCGTTTGAAGCTATTGTAAAAAAACAAATTGCTAGGTTGAAAGAACCATCATTGAAATGTACTGATCTTGTTGTTAATGAACTATCTAACGTAGTTAGAATTTGTACAGACAAGGTATGTATATTATATATATTTATTTACTTGATTTGTGTAAAATTGTTTCATGAAATATTTATTTTTTATAATATAGATGTCTAGGTATCCACGTTTACGAGAAGAAACAGAACGAATCATTACATCATACATTCGTAATCGTGAACAAATGTGTAAAGAACAGTTAATCCTTTTGGTTGAATGTGAACTTGCTTACATGAATACAAATCATGAAGATTTCATTGGATTTGCAAAGTGTGTAACAACAGTTATGAATATTATTAATTTATTATGTAATATAATATTGTCTTGCAGTGCACAACAGTCTTCTGATAATTCTAATAAAACTCATAAGCTTGGTAATCAAGTGATACGTAAAGGTTGGATGTGTATACACAATTTGGGCATCATGAAAGGAGGATCTAGGGATTATTGGTTTGTGTTAATGTCTGAAAACATCTCATGGTTCAAAGATGAAGAGGCATGTACTTAAATTTAATAATTATTTTTTGTATCATATTTTATGAAAATAAAAAATTATTACTTTTGAAGGAAAGAGAAAAAAAGTACATGTTACCATTAGATGGATTGAAAATTAAAGATGTTGAACAAGGTTTTATGTCTCGCCGTCATACATTTGCATTGTTTAATCCAGAAGGCCGTAATGTTTACAAGGTGAATTTTGAATTGAATTATGTATAATATTAAGCCTACTCTCCACTGGTTTTTAATTCATTTGAAAATTCATGTCATAGTAATTTTTGTTCTAAATTATAATCAATAATAAATTATTATTATTTTACCCATTATTTTATGAATGGCAATAAGTATCACAATTTATTATTGTATTTAACTTTTTTCAAAAGATCAGTGGAGAATTGGTTTCTAACATTTTGTTAATTACATAAATATATTTATTTAGGACTACAAACAGCTTGAATTAAGTTGTGAAACACAAGATGATGTAGATTCTTGGAAGGCATCATTTTTACGCGCAGGTGTTTATCCAGAAAAGTCATCAGATGTATCTAATAGTGATGAGGTAAAATTGTGTTAACTGATATTTGACTTTATGTGTATATTTTTAATTAATCTTTTTTTTGCCTTTCGATCAGGATGGTCGTGAGGTTAGTGTCAGATTTTTATATCTCAGTAACATTTTATAAAATATTTATCAACTTAACATTTTACTATTATAGAGCAGTACAGAATCGACTACATCTATGGATCCAGTTTTGGAAAGACAAGTGGAGACTATAAGAAATTTAGTTGATTCATATATGAAAATTGTAACAAAATCTTGTAGAGATCTAGTCCCTAAAATAATTATGCATTTGATCATTAACAACTCAAAAGATTTTATTAATGGAGAATTATTAGCTCATCTATACGCATCTGGTGATCAGGTATTTTATGTATAATGTATATTGTTAAATTTGTTAAATGTTGCAACTATTTGTTTTAATATATTAACACAGTAGATACTAGATTCTATAATATATAGCAGGGGTGGCAAATGATTTGAACGTTACATGCCAAAAATTACGTTTTAGATAGATAGAGGTTACTTTCCCTGAATTCGCAGATCACTATTGCAGTAAATCAATACAAATGCTTTATTATATTTTATAATATAGCCAAAATGTATATGTGATAAAAATATTTTAATTGTTTGCGTGTTGCCTTGGGTACTCGTGCCATAGATTTGCCATCCCTGCTAAATGGTATAGTTGTTGTTGGATAATTTGTAAGAGCACCGTCCAAAACTAAATTAGTTCTCAATATTTTTGTTTATTTCTAATTTTTAATACCTAAATAATAAAAAAAAGATATTTAACAATGCCATGATCGCTTAAATGCTCAATAGTAACCCTATCAATACATAGTTAATAAATTTTCTCTCAGTCCCTTTGTATTTTGTCTTCATAATTTGTCTTGAAGGATAAAAATATTCTAAATATATACGATATCTTAATTTATTTATAATGATAAAATTATTTTAAGTGTATTTTCTTGTTTTTTATATGATTTATTTTTTAGATTTTGATAAAAAATATAGTAGTTATAATGAATATTGTTATTAAATGGTCATACTCTCATACTGGGTAATAATTTATCAAATAATGTTATAACCAGCATAAAGGCAAACAAAATAATGCTGATTCAATATAAATTACCTCAAATCATTAAGAACATACTTAAGTATTTTAATAACAGTTGTACAAAGCACAATTTAAGAAATTTTATTTCCATCATTTATTAAAATGAAAATGTTCATAGAAGAAAGTATTTGTCCCACATGACCCAATAGAGTGTTAGCAAACATTCATTCATGTATCATAGTTATTTTTATATGTCAACTCCAGTGTTCTGTTGGAAGAAAGTAGATTGAGAACATACTTGATAGTGTGATACCATTCTAATGAACATATAAGTTATCTGACAGTATTCATCTGTATGAAGTGGACTCTATACCTACATATCATGTTTTTGTCTTACTAATATACAACATAAAAGAGTGTGTTTAGTACAACCAATATTATGTTGTTGGTTTTAAATAATAATATCTGAGTGAATTGATCATTATCAAACTTAAAGATAAGATAAACATTATGTTTGTACATTGATTCTTATACAAAATTTGAATATGTTTACTATTATAATTTTATTAAAATAATTTCAAATGAAAAACAAATATTTATCAGTGGTAGAACATAATATTGTGTTTAATAATAGGTCAATTTGCTCTAATATCAAAGTATAAAATTTAAAATTGATTCTACTGAACACAAATTAGCTTTTCATGCATTTGTAAGATAACAACAAATTGCAGTTCTTCATAATGGCTAAACTATCTGAAAGTACTAATCTATACATAATTCTTGGTTATTTTCAACAAAAAAGTAGCTTTAATTTTTGATAGGTACCGAATTTATTTAAAAAAAAAATTCTAATAATTAAATTACACTTTATACATTACAATATACTTGTTATTATCGTCTATAGAGCA
The DNA here is from genome assembly GCF_037042655.1 of Diuraphis noxia. Classification (NCBI taxonomy): domain Eukaryota; kingdom Metazoa; phylum Arthropoda; class Insecta; order Hemiptera; family Aphididae; genus Diuraphis; species Diuraphis noxia. The sequence continues at coordinate 31,634,075 of NW_028301715.1, read as the reverse complement.
ATAAATACAAAAATCAGTTTTTTAATTTGAAAAAATGTTGAATTTAAGAATAATAGCATACAATAAAAAGCTTCTACTTACATAATTATTCAATGACTTATGAAGAATTGAAAAAGCTGTGTGATGTTATTGTGCCAGGCTTACGGTAATTGCTTATCTCATTAGTGTAAATATTGCTTGTTTCACTCAACAGCTTACATGCGTAAGATAGGCGATCATGCTCAGTCCAGTGACGTTGCACAGTAATTTTAGTTTTTTGTTTATTTTTACCAATATCTCTTTAAATATTATATATTTTTTTTTTAAATTGGATTTTGGCATAATAATTTTTAATTTCCGACTACAATGGTTTAGCATTTAATAATACTTTGAAAAACAAATTTTTTTATTTTAATGTTTCTTTAAATTAATAAATAGTTATTAATTTATTATTTGATTTAAATAATGAATGAATTTTAAGACTAAATCAGTAAATTTTGTATTTAAGTCTCAAATGATGGAAGAAAGTGCAGAAGAAGCTGTAAAACGTGAGGAAATGATGCGCATGTACCAAGCATGTAAAGAAGCATTGAGAATTATTGGTGATGTATCAATGGCTACTGTTACCACACCTGTTCCGCCACCAGTCAAGAATGATTGGCTTGCATCTAGTCTTGATAACCCGAGGTATATTTGTTATATATTATTTATATATATATATATATATATATATATATATATATATATTAATAAAGTTTTTATTCTATATTTTTTTGTAATTGTTTAGGTTGTCTCCACCAAGCCCCGGTGGTGCTGGACGTAGAGGAGTGCCTTCCAACCCGACACCTGCAAATGCCGCATCAAGAGCACCTCCACCACCTCCAGCTTCAGGAAGACCAGCTCCAGCGATACCCAACAGACCTGGACCTGAACAGGGACGACAACCTCCTGCTCCACCTGGTAGGCCTGGTGGCCAGGGACTTCCTCCTCCTTTAATTCCTTCGTAAGTCAATTTGGGCATTTAATTACTTTAAACATTTATGATTTTACAGCTCATAGAAATTCCCATTAATTGAATCTATTATTATATAGTTCTGTCAATCATATATTTATTAAAATTAGTTATTATTGTGCGTAGCTAACTACTAGCTTTACTAACAATTATTAGCTAGTTAGCTATGTACTTAATGATAGTACTCACTAACATGTAGTTAGTTTGAGCTATTAACATTTAGTGTAAAAGGCAGCAACGGCGACGGTGTGGTTTTTTTACATTTCAGACGCCGTTAATATGTATTGTCGAGCATGTCTTCGGTGGCCGATTAAATCTGCAACTTCATTAATAATAATCACTATATTCATAACCAACTAACCTATACACATTAAATTGAAGCCAGAGTAAGCTAAATTTAGTCCATTGTTTTATTTCTTTCAATTTGAATGATTAATAATAGTATTTTTATTATTTATTTGTTATAAAAAAAATATTTACTTATATATATATATATATATATATTTGTTTTGTATTCGTTATGTTGGTTAATCTCATTGTCTAGGTTAGCACATCAGTATAGTTAGGTAATTAGATGTTATTTACCTAGGTATGTTACCTAATATTTGTTAAATAATTCACAGTTTGTAAGTCTTTAAGTATTAATTTTTATAATTTATAATTATTTCCTATATTAGGAATATACTCACAGTCACCATTTAACAATTATTATTGGTAGTGATTGTGAATTAGGTATATTAAATATTATTCGACTATTTTAAGGTATATTGTCTACTATTTTATTTTGTTAGCTCATAATTAACAAAATATTAGACCATGTACATTGTTATTTATTTATTATAATTAAAACAATTTAAGAAATGATAATAAATTTGGTTAGAAATTATTTAATGTTTAAGCTCATCATTATATGTTTTCTAGTTGCATAGTCAAGAAAAAGTTTTAGCATTCTAAACTAGGGTTTGCTTTACTTAATACTTCAAAAAGTTTATCTGGATCATTTTTATTATGTTGAAAATACTATTTATTTACTTAATTTTTGATATTTTCAAATATGAAAATTAAAGATGTGTCCCCTACACTATAATATTATGATTTTTTAATAATAAACGAATAACTTTTCAATACTATAAACCATAAAATATCATGATATTGGTAATTTATGAATTGGAAATATAATCAGAATAGTAATAATAAATAATTGATACAATTTATAATATTATGTAGCAATTAAAATTGCATTTTCAATGCATGAAATAAAATTTTTCTTGACTATGAATAAAACTAGATACTAAAATATTTAGATAAACCAACTAATAACAATAAAATTTTATTTTTTCTAGACGTAATTATAATTAAAAGCACTTATATTAATGTTACTAAATTCAGCAATCACCATATTATTCAATGCTTATAATCCAGTTAAAATTTATTTAAATATATATTCATATTTACATATATTATTTTAATAATAATTTATCAAAACATGCTTTTGCTGGTAATAATGTTGGTGTCAGTTTTAAACTAATTTATTTATGTTATACCAATGGGTTTATGGTACAAATAGATTTTGATATTTATTTAAACATTTTATTATATCGTATAAAAAACAATTATATTAACAATAAGAAATGTCTGTAATCATTAAATAATGGCCATGCGCGAGTTATATATTCATATTATTATCATGGTATTGGCGGTAACAGGCGAGGATCAATGCCACAAATACCGCAACGTGTACAACAAGCGGTCGGCCAAGCTGTGGCACAAGTAGCTGTCAATGAGCTTACAAATGCTTTTGCCAACCGTTTCAAATAAGCTGTGTATTTCACTTGCTAGATGTATACATGGCATGGTGAGTTTATACAAAATGTATTCATGTCAATTTTAGTGTATATTTTGTTAAATGTATTTCATTTGTCTTGCAATGCTTATTGAAAAATAGTTCAAAAGTTTATAAACCAAAGACAGCAAAAATATTTAAATATTTATGGTTTTTATTCTATTTGTTTAATTTGTTAAGTATAAATATAACCTTATCTTAATTATCATTGAAATATACTTATTATTATATTTACTCTGGTAAATATAAACAGCAGTTAAAATTATTTTCAGTTTATACTTTTGATTGTTATATGTATCTGTAATTTTATTTACTTAGTTTAAAACCTGAAAATTTGTTCACTCAATGTATTAAGACAAGTGAAACACATAAATATAATTATTAATCATAGGAAGTTTTTATATCAGGAATTCAAAAACAAAGTAAATGTATCCCAACATTTTTTTGGTTATTTAATTTCAGCACTCGAAGAAAATGTCTAGACTTGATTTATCTTCTATTTAAGAAGCAGGCGAATGCCAAAAAACAAGACAAAATATTTTTAATTCAAAAATTAAAATTAATAATTTATTATAGATTTTATTATCCACCCTCTCTTAGGCTAATTAATTTAAAATGTTTAAATATAGTCTAGATGTGATGTATGTATGAAATGTGATTCTTAGTAATTGAAAGTTTACACATAAACTCAATTTTTTCTTTTGTTATGTACATAAAATAATAATATTAATATTATTATAATATTATTACCAAAGGCCTCATTATTAAATAATATATTAAGACAAAGAGGTCCTGTTATTGTTATTATTATTATTATTATTTATAATCATTCCATTGATTAAATGTATCTATTTAATTTTAAGTGCAATTAGGGGTTTTCTGTTTTTTTTTTCTAACATGAATCCCTATAAACAATCACATTTTAAGTATATAATATGTATTATGTAATCAGTTATTTTAATTATTGAGCGGCATTTATTTTTATAAAGTCGAAAAGGTTATATTTTTATTGTCTGTATACAAGAATGAAGCTATTTAAAATTAATGTATTGTTAATTATTTAGTTACCAGAGTTCCTGAAGTCAAATACAGAGACTAGTGTAATCATAAAGTAATAACAAATGGATATTAACATAGAGAAAAACAATTTTATTCAATGAAATGATATATTTTACATTTGTTTGTTGATAAATTACTCTTAGACGTGGCAAATTAATAATCTTATTAATATAAACTTTTTCTGTTAAAATAAAGAGAATATATTATAATTAACTTAAGTATAGCCTACCTAATTTGCTATATTTGGCTTTGCACTACTGAATCCATAGTGTGATTACTTCACGATATAAAATTATATTATTTTATGAAAAGCAATAGTTGAATGCTGTTTAAAATATACAATTAAAACAAATTTATATTAAACATAATATTTTATGTCATTGTTATTGAAAAAAATTGTTAAGTCATTCCAATTGTATTAGACAAGGAAAAAAGACTTTGAAATTTTTATATAATAAGATAATCATTAAGTGTATGTTACAGAATAGGAATATTTAGGTTATAATATATTCTGATATAATTGTATTGTTAAGTCAATTACTTTTTTGATGAAATACGACATGACTAACTAGTTTTTTTGTGTTCCTAGTAATTTGATTGCTTTTTAATATTCAAATAATCATAAGCAATTTTTGTGAGTGTGAGCTAAAACCACAGTCATCCACTTCAACCCTCGGGCAATTAAGTGGCATCTATAACATCATACTCATACCGAGATAATTACCAACTCCTTGCCTACCCTAACCGAATTTTATCATCACAATATTTTTTTACAATAATCATAATGTCATAATGTTTGAGTACATTTTTTAAAATACTGCTGTCAACTCTCGTATTATAACAAGTCCAAACAATTGTGATTAATTTATACTTGTTACACTGTAATTAATTCTGTGTAAATTTACTCACGACACGCTGTACCGTTACCTTGCAAGTAACCCTAAATTTAAGTATAACCTAAATTCAGTGGCAGAGATCGATTTTTACAGTGCCATTTTTATTTAGAAGTATAAACCTATGTTAATTGATATTAGGCTACTCACCGTCGTTGTATTTATTGTACCATTTATACCAATATTCATAATAACAATAATGATGTGTTAGTGGTTCCTGTGCATTGTCTTACAGTTCATCTATACGTTCTAAGACTTAGAATCTAAGTTACAGTGGCGAATGACCATGTGTTTTAGCTCCGACTCAAAACGATTATTGGCTTTAATATTATGTAAATGTAATACTAATAACGCTCATTAAATATTAACCATTTACTATAACATCGATTTAAATTTGATTAAATAATATTGTTATCTTTGGATATTATATATACAAGAAACTTGAAAAAAAAAATGATGTACCTTAGACAAACGTGTCGGATTGTAGCAATAAACGAAAAAAGAAACATTGTACGTTATGCGCATTATATTATATTATTATAAAAAAAAATTGTAGTGTTATGTATTAATCAAGCACAGAAAACAAAGAAAGGCTTTTTTATTCACCGATTATTGTGAATATAACGTAATATTATTTAAAAAATTAATTGAATTAATTATACAATATTGTTATTAAAAATAATCGATAAAAAAAAAAACAAAAAGACTTGTTGCGATTTTTCGGGTTGGGCCTCCTGGCCTATACTTGCTACAGTAACCTAGGTCTGAATACAGTGTTTTCGACGATAACGGTAGCAAAACATAATATTTAAAATGCAGACCTTGCATTTGATTCTGTTTTTTTCTGGTACAATAAACTTATTATATAAAAGAAAAATAGAAGTTTTAACCTATTTTTCATCGTCTAACTTGATCTGCCAACGTTTTGTTAAGAAAAAAAATTCCAAACCCAAAAAGTGGGGTTACAATCGATAGTAATTATGTTTTGCTATGCCGAGAAAAAGGTTAAAAAAATAGTACAATAATAAGTCCTTATAGTAGCAGTTACAAATAAGGTCTTCCTTTTGCAGGATTTCGTTTTACCGTTATCGTCGTTAATAGAAGTATTGTGGTATCTTCATTGTTCTTTCCATTTCACCTTTCTTTCTTACTAACAGCCTAATTCCCATTTTCAAACGTCATCAGTCATTATAATAACAATAGTAAGAATAATATTTATTATTCAAAAATTAACACTGTTATTTGCTTTTTGCACGCTACATAATATAATATGGGTTATAATTGCATTCGCCTTGGGTCGCACACTCGCGCTACGCATAGCCTAAAACGATGGTGTAGGTGCCTACAGTATTTGCGGTACATTTAATGGTGCGCTTTTATTCATTGTCTAATCAATCGACTGTTAAAATAATATTTCCCTATTTTTTATTTTTGTCATATTGAGTTATTTTTTTAATATAATTTGAAGTATATTTACTTTTGAAAGGTGTATATTAGTAGTCCCTAAAAATGTCGCAATAATTCAAAAATGCATTTACGACATAAAACTTATTTTATTCTTAAAGTAATTGTATTTTGATTTAACCATAGAATTGTTGACTATTCAATTAATATTCACAAAAATCGGTTGACCTGTATTTTTAAAATTAACATCTTTATACGAAATCGATTATTAGACGAACCCGACACTCGTGTAGTTTTGAAATCAAATAACTTCGTGTTATACCGTAAAAAATAAAAAATGCATATTTTAATACTTGGAATATGTGATTTTTATTTTGTAGTTTATTCCTAGAACTACATATGTTAAAAATGACTTAACATAATTCAGCGGATGCACTTGAAACGCATCATTCAGTCAAGTAATTCCGGAACAGGTATAGAGGTACATTCATTGAAATCCGAGCCCTAAGTGATCATGATCAACATCGTATATTATCTGCTCCAAGCGACCTACAAGGCGTACCCGAAATAAAATCTTGCGTACCCGCACTACAAGCCACTAAAAACATTTCCATCCCTTCAACGCATTTTTTATTTTTAAATCATATTTTATGTTCTATGCAATTTATCATTATTATTATTATTATTTTTGTTTTTAGGCGTCCTGTAAATTTAGTAGCCGCTCCGCGTATGCAAAATCGACTGCACTTTCAACGGAATTAATAATGTAATAATTATTGTTCGTACATCGATTTGCGCTTCCCCCTCGTCTTTTCGTCGTTGAGTTACCAACGGGTACCTACTACTGTTGATTATTATTATCATAATCATTATTATTATTATTATTATTATTATTATTATTATTATTATATCCTGTTCGTTTCCTCCCTATGTCATCATCAATAATAATAATATTAATATTATTTTATTATTTCTCGGAGAAGACAGGATACGACTGCGTTATATTGTATTATATATTATAGTGTCGTGAAAAGAAAAATGCAATAACGAACGAAATCGTATTTCCCATTTCCGGTTCCTACGTATGTTGTACAACCTCCTATATATTATTATATTATAATTATTATCACGCTCAGATATGACATATTTATGTTTATTATCTGAATACGTCGATGATGACAAATAATGTGTTTGTGTGTTTTTACAATTCAAAAGGAGAATACTCCTGTATACACACACGACATGTGATATTCACGAATTCACGGACTCCAGACGATCGTCGCGCTCACAATATGTGTACATATACATTATGCGTACGCGAGGAGTTTATACTTTTTATATTTTGCTTTTTAATATTGATATTAAAAATATTATTGTAAAACAACCATTTTTATTATATTTATGTCAACATTTTTTACCGTTATATACTTACATGTTATAAATGTTTTTTTTTTATTATTTTTTATTATTTTATTTTATACTCAACCCAAATTCCTCAAACTTTTCTCGTCATCCAAGCATTTGGCACAATATTTTAATATTATGCATTTTGTTTACCCATTGATCTGTTTAAAATCGTCCAAAAATAACTAATACGTGAGTCACATGAGTCATGAGTCATTGAATTAATTAATTAATTAATCATTCAATATTTAAAGTTTAGATTGGCGGAGTGGAGTGTTACGGGGTTACCCCGCAAAATGTTTGTCCACTACTCCGCTTGTCTAAACTTAAAATACTTATAACTCATAAACTACTCGTCCAAAATTCGATTTTTAAGTATCAAAATACTTAGAAAAATATTCTGCTTTGGAATATGAAATTAAAATTCTAGGTTGTCATTCAAAAAAGTAAAAAACTTAAAAAATTATAAGGATAAAAAATATTAAAATCATAATTTTTTAATAAAAACGTTTTTTTAACAACATGAAACTTTGTAAAAAAATATTTTCAAAAACATTGATACTTTTTGAAATAATTAGTGGTTCATGATAAAAATATCAGCCTGTATATAAAAATTAAATTACTATCTCCTACCTATATGAAAAAAGAAGTATTTGCTTTAAAACCCTAGCCCTACTTATAATAATTGTCATGACCTTATGATGAACAATATTATTATGTTACGAAGATGTGTTTAGTGAGATTGTGGTGGCACATGATTGGCATATTGGTGGCTTTTTCCGTAGATAATTAATGAATTATAATAAATAACAAATTTGTAATTAATTATAAGTTTCGTATTCGGAGAAAATTTTGACTTGGAATTTTACAAATTAGCTGTCACCCGACATGGTCGGTACGGAAAATTAATGTGTACACTGTATAACTTAATTTTAACTTTAAAAAGCAGTAATCACATTTATTTAATAGTTCATAAAGAAATATATTTTAGTAAAAATATGCATGTGCTTCTAACATTTAAACACCATCTTAAATATTCTTAATCGATAATCAAATAAATAATACCAAGGTACCTACTTTATTTTGTTATACATAATTTTAATTTAAAGTTATGCATTATTTCGGTATAGTTATCTCATTTCATTATTGCCCGATGCCCTGCAATGTTCAGATTGTATACAAGGGCATCGTTGATACAAAAGGAGTATTATAATATATACCTAGGTATCTATGGATTTCTCTTATTGATTTAGTACAATATAATCCATGGCGATTGTCAAAGTCGTTGCGGAGGACGCAGTCTATTAAAAATTCTAACATTTCAATTAGATAGCAAAGTAGACATGAACGAAAAACATCCTGTTTTCCGTTCAATCTTTTTTTTCATAAATCACATTATTTTTAGACTTCAATTCAGCAGTATCTGATGCGTTTCCATTTCAGCGTCGGAGTGCATACACGTCGCGGACTCTAACAAAGCCCAAAATAATTGATGTTTAAGGTAAGTTTGTTTTAATACCAATTGTTTTGCGGCTTAATATTATAAAATAATTGAGGTACACGTTCGTACACTTTTACAATGGTGATGTTTGCAAATAGTTCTTCGCCTATGCTTTTGAAACTAAAAACTACAATAGGCACTTTTAACATACTTTATATTGTGACTTTTTCTAATATAATAAAATATTCCCTTGAACCCAAAAAGTCAGACTTATTATGGCCTTTTACAATTTTTTAAGTAAATGCAAGACTGTCATATTTTGATATGTGGCTGTATTGCATACAGAAATTGATTTTCAGACATGCCAAAATATGGCAGTGTTGAATTTAAGCTATGTTTATTTTTGTGTCATATATCCAATTATGGCAGTATTGAACTTTAAATTATTAATGAATAATAAAATATTATTAACTGTTAGTTTTTTTGAAATTTGATTAAAATTGTTGTGTTATAATTTATAGTTGTACAGGTAATATATATAAGGATGAAAATTAATCATTTAATAGTTGTAGGTATGTAATCAATATCTTTAAAAATAATTAACTACAAAACACAAAATAAAATACTACTTGTCTTTAAGTCAATAAGCTTATTTTTATGAATCAAAGTAACAAATAATATGACAAATTAAAAAAAAATATATTCTAACCTGATAATGACTATAAAATTATCAAATGCTTTTGAACAACAAGAGTACAAGACTATAACGTTATGTACGAATTTGAATAATTTATTATTATTTTAGTAATATAGGTAATACTTGTTTAAAATACAATGTAAAATAAAAGTTACTCATTATAATTATCATGTCCTTATGTTTAATAATATTATGCTACCTATGGCTTTGAAAATAAATAAATAATAAGTCTAATTTTATTATATAGATTAATCATCATCTTCATAGTTTTTTATTAGTATTTGTTATAAGTATTATCAATTTCAGATATTTTTAAGTTCTTATAAAAATGATAATTAATATCTGGAATAAGTTTTGCTTTGGGCGATAAAATTAAATCTTTTTTATATGTAAGATTCCAGGCTTTTCAATAAATGCAAATTTCATATGTATTGTATGTTTGATAATTTTATTTTTGAATTTCTATTTTTCTTTAAAACTATAATTTCTTGATAATTTGCTTGCCCATAAGTTGTTTAAATTGCTGTAAAAACAATTTATCAGGGAATTCTTTTTTAACTTTAATTAATTTAATATCTCTCTATAAAACCATTTGACCGATAGTATTTTTATTAAAGTTGTTACAAAAATCTTTACTATGACACCTTGTTCTAATTAAAATGTCATCAAATTCTGATTTTAGACCTTTCTTATGATGTTCCTGATCTTTTATTTTCCTTCCAGTCCTTGTCTTTAATACTATCATCAAAATCTTCATTATCTAAATCTGTAAACAGAATACAAACTGTGTTGTAACATAAAGTTCATATAAACACGAGATCATTGAGATCAACATAAAATTATTATTTATTATTAGAGTCAGTTATTTAATCACACTAAGTTTCCATTGGCACCTACTAGCTCAATGAAATTTTGTGAACTTTCATTTGATTTGTTTGAATGTGTCATGTGTGTTTTCAACGGTAAATCGTCTAAAAAAATATTATAATAATTAGCTTGTAAAAAATTGCAACTGTGTAGCTGCTATAAGTACCTACTTATTGTTCTCATATTCATATAGGTACTTATCACTGAAGATGTAGTATTTAACCATCCAATGTTACTTTATTTGCAATATTAAATTCTGCATTTTTAATAGCTGTTAATATTTTCATAGAACAATCACACAATTAAATTAAAATTTATGGTTGATAAGGTTTTGTACATTAGAAATTATCATAAAATGATTAATAGAATGAATTACATTCGGTATTTATTAGGGTATATAATATACAAAATATATACAATAAGCCAAAAACTGACATAGATTAATATATTATTACCTATTTATACATTATATTTATAATTCATATTGCTGAAAAGTTAAACCATTTAAAATTAAATTAAATTTTTACAGATTTATAGGTAAACAATTTTATAATTATTTTATATGGTGTTTCTTTTTTTTATTGAGCATATTCACATCGACAACAAAGGCCATTAGTTACACTTATTTACAATAATGATATAATATAATATGTAGGTACTGATACAATGGTAAGTTATTTAATTAGGATAAAACATTTTTTTTATATAAGATTGAACAATTTTGTTTTTCTTAAAAAATTAATCATGTCTAGGTTTTTTTCATGAATTGGTTATTTTATATTTTACGTAGCTACCTAATTCAGTAATTTATTAAAATTGCATTTATTATTTATTTTCTAAAAAAAACACAATATATCAAAAATTCATAAATAATAAATTGGAATAATATTTTTTAATTATCGAAGTAAAATAAATAAACATTAATACAAGTAATTATAATTAATCTTTACATTATTAAAATAAAAACGAACCGGTAGGTATCCGAGTTCTAGTAGTTAACTTGTTGTGGTTAGTGAACTAGTGAAGAAATTATAAGATGTTGAATGAAATATTTAAAACATAAATTAACACATTATAACTAGGAAGGGAAGATAAAAATTAAACATTAATCGGATTATTTTAGATATATAATACCTGTAATTATAAAACTCATAAAAGAAGCATGATCGTAATCAATAATCAAACAAAAATAGGCTAAGAAAAATAATATATTATATTATAATTTAAATTTAAAATTACAAATATTTTTTGGTTATTATTATATCACATTTAATTATTTAAATGAACATTATTCATAAACGTGAACCTCCTTGGTAATAGAAGTTTTATTGAAATATTACATATCTATGGATTTATCCTATATTAACGTAACATAATATAATCTGTGGCAATTGTCTTTTCAGAATTAGAAGTGGCAGTCGATTAAAGATTCTAAAATTATAATTTCAATGAGCACTAGATCAATCATGAACTAAAAATATTCTGTATTCCGTATAATTTTAATTTAATAATTAATAATATTTTCAGACTTCAATTAAGTATCTGATGCGTTCTTACGTCGGTATCGGAGTGTACCCATACACGTCTCGGATTTAACCAAAACCCCGAAAAAGAGTCGATGTTTGAGGTAAGTTTATTTTCATATTCTTTTGAGGCTTGAATCTTATGTTAGGCTTTAAATAAATATTTAACGTCACGAAAAATATATTCTCAAGTTCCGAGTATCGTTGACGCATATTTTATTTCTAAGCGCGAAATTAAGAAATACGCGAGATTGAATAATATAAACGCGCTGCGTCGTTTTTCAGGTTGCCAAACGTATAATAATTATAATTTCATAATTATAAGTATAACCTAGGTATGTGTTTGTAATCGACATTTTTCAATTTTTGTTTAGTTAGTTAATTGTAATATCCGTTTTAACTGATAACTCCAGTCTCCAAAACTCATAGGGAACAATTTTAATTCGTACCTAAATGGTAATTTGTTCCAAATCCAACGTTAGAAGTCAGGAATTTAGAATAAAATATATTTTATTTTGATAAATTATGTATATTATAGATATTTATAGTTATTTATAACCTTTATTCTTTATCTCATATCTAATATCATAGGTTCTTATTAAGTTATTATATTGTAGGTACACCTATAAAGCCCTATGACCTAAAGGCTAAAAGAATTGATCACTGACTGTTGAACTAAGCGGTTATGAAAAATATATTATAACATAGTTATCATACATTTAACAAATATCTGTTAAAATAGTGTATCTACTTAATACATACACACAGGAGTTATTATTTTCTTCAAAATTGTACAGTTATTATTTATTATGAAGTTGCGTAAGGTTATGTAAATAACCAAACTCTAATTTATTGCAATCGAATTTTTATTCATTTTCTAAAACTCAATCTTTCAAAAATTAATATAGAATAATAATTATAATATTCATGAATTCTTGAGATAAAATAAATAAACAAACTATAATACGCAATCGATACTAGAGTTTTAGTAGCCATACAGTAGATATAGGTAATATTTTTATAGCCATATAAAATGAATAAGTTTTTGAATAAAATAATCAAAACACATAATAACATTAAACGGATTGTTTAGCTATATATTATGTCGCTCTGCTGTACATTGAGGTAGGTTGGACCTCTGACAAGGGTAGGTTAAATTTGAATGCAATGATAGGTATCATTGTATACGAAAAACGATTCTGAACGGAGATGATTTGTCAGTCTAGGATATATTATATTTAAATATTGTCATATATTCTATTTTGAAACAAATATTTTATTTTCCAATCAAGACGCATTTTGCATAAGGCATGGTTAATCAATTTTTCCAAAAACATTGCATGTACCTAGTTATCATAATTCATAATACCTTGTATTATCATAGACATACATATACCTGGTTTGAGGATAAATCGTTATCACTACGCGATTTCATAAAAATATAAAACTCAAACGCTCAAAACATTTTTCCTATAATTACGCATAAAATATTCTCTAAACATTTTTGAAGATTTTATGATGGTTAGAATATACTTATATAAACATTCGGTGAAAATTTCATGTATCAATGGCCATTTGTTTTAAAGTTACATCAAAAATTAATTTTTAGTTTTTTTATCCCGATTATTTACAAAAATATTAAGAATACTTGTGACCACCAAAGCGCCAACTAGATTCACTTTTGACAGACAAAAAAAATAAATATATTCATGGTTTTGACGAATTTTTGTCAATATTTTAACTTCAAATGCAAAAAAAAAAATAATGTGCTTAGGTATTCTTATAATTTTTTAATCACTATAAGAATAACCTTTGAGAAACTTTATATTAAAATTTCAAGTATTTTGATAGGGCCAAAAAAATTTTATCGACACTTCAAAAAAAAATTTTCATTAAAATTGAAAATTTCAATTATCTATAAATATCTTAAAAAAAGTCAAAATATTTTGAAAATTAAATCCTGTAAAGAAATCTAAATAACTGGTAAAATTGTCAAGTATCTACGATTTATACTTTTTGAATGATAACAAATATTTAAAATCGTTTGAGGATAAATCGTTATCGTTACGCTATTTCGTAAAAATTTAAAATTCAAACGCACTTAAAATTTTTCCTATAATGATGCTTCCAGTTTTCTCTATAGCTACTTGATGGAAAACTTAGTGTTGTATTTTTAATTCTTAGTTATAAACACATACATTTTTTGATTTTACAATTTCAAAATTGCTTGCAAATTTTCGCGTTTTCGACAGATTTCGTAAAAATTTGAACTATAAACGCTTATAAAAAAAAATTGTGCCTATGTATTCTTATAATTTTTTAATCACTATAAGAATAACTTATGAGAAACTTTGTATTAAATTTTCAAGTTTTTTTATTGGGCCAAAAAAATTTTATCGACACTTCAAAAAAAAATTTTCAGACAAATTGAAAATTTCTGTGGTCTATAAATAATTCTAAAATTAAACTATATATAGATTACACTAACATAAACATTTCGTGAAAATTTCAAGTATTTACAGTGATTAGTTTTTGAATTACAACCATATAAAAAAATCGATTTGGTCGAAAACGGGTTTGCGTAAAAATTCCGTTTTTCTGTCATTTTTTTTTGTTTTTCGCAATTTTTTTGAAAACTGTTGGAAAATGTTTACTTTTGACCTCTTTAATGCACCAAGGGGCAAGGATATTCACTTTTACATCGGAAACCACCCCCAACGTTTGAAGTTGAAGCATTATTTCGACTAGTTAGACTAGTTAGACACACAAAAAAAAAAACTCATCATTGTAAAATCAACACATTCATCACTTCGTTCAGAATCTAAAATGAATAGGTCAGAAAATATTGTTGAATATTTTATTGAAATTTCAGAGATGGTATTCGTCATTGAAGATTTGCCAACTAATTATCATATTCGTTGTGAAGCCTGTGTGAAATGTATTAACAATGTTTCGAAGATGATGTTTTATAGTAGATTCAGATATTGGGTAAGTGATTTTATATTTTTCAGTAGGTTTATTTTTATTTTATTAATTTATTAATTGATCAGAGGATAGATTACTTGTAATTTTTAAATTATTCGTTTTGTAACCACTGGTATAACACTATTCAAGTTATCAATAAAATCATGATAAAAATTAGGAAATTGGTCAGGTATAATGTTTAAAATTTTTTTTTTTTAATAATTTCCTCAATGATATTTAAATATTTTTCCAATTATCAGGTACGATGACCTGTAGGTACTATAGGGCTGGGAGTGTGAGAGTGGGGGCAGAGAAGGATAAAGAGACAGGGGGGAGAGAGAGAGAGAGATAGTGTGAGGTAAGGTTAGATTAGGTTAGGTTAGGTAGGGTAGGTACTATAGTGACTTGTAAAGAGAGGGCGAGAGAAGGACAGTGTGAGAGGGAGTGAGAGAGGTAGATAGGATGAAGGATAAGGAGATAAAGTGAATGAGAGGGTGCAAGTGTGAGAAAAACGGGTAGAGGGGGGATGTCAGACGAGTGAGTGTGAGAGAGATAGGTGAGGGGGATGGTGTGATAGGGATAGGAAGAAAGAGGAGTAGTGGCAGAGAGAGAGGATAAGGTTAGGTGGGGGGAAGGGGAATAGTTAGGTAGAATAGTTATGTTAACAATTCTGAATATGTAGGAAAGGATCTTAAATTGCAAAGGTCACTCGACCCTTTGAGTGATACTACCAGGTTAGGTAAGGTTTACAACCTTCGACTATGGGATAGAATAAAAAGAGAAGGTTGGTTAGGCCGATTAAGAGGATGTCAGTGGAATTTTTTTTCTCCTAGAAAAAGAAATGCACTGACATCCTCTTAAGTGTTATCAAGTCAAAAAAGCTCTTGATTGTTGATTGTTTAGATTATTATAAGTCTTGTAAAAAGTATGACTTTGTCATTACATATTTTGTTAAAATCAATCAAATGAATATTATCTTCAAAATTACAAATTTCATTTTTATACACAAATTTGCTATATCATTAAACATATTATAGTTAATTAATTATGAAAAGTTATAAGGCGCATGATTGGAAGTAAAAGTTATAATTAATAAAAAACTGTAGAGCTAGGACTTTTATGTACTATTATTAATAATTCATTAAATATACCCAGTTTAATATGCCTTAAAAAAAATTACATTCTTTTATTACACTATAAAAATCCTAGGTTTATATATATATATATATCGTGTGTCCCACAAAACAGAGTAGGTACACTTTACTACTTTACTAATCACTCATTACCCTTTAATTATACCCTGTAATCAATCATAAATTCCTATATGACTTAAAATTCTTTTAACTCATATATTTTAGTGGTATCCATACAACTTGGTTTTGTTGTTTTTGTGATTGGAGTAGACTTCCACTTTTTGTTTCCCATGAGTATTTTTTATTTAATTTGTGACCTTTTTTTACTATTTGTGGAATTTCATTCCTTATTTCGTTTAGTTCCTTTAATAATTTTTATATGTTGTAAGGCATGCTTTTTATGGTATTAGTATATCATCTATTGGAAAATAAGGTTCAAAATCATGCATTAGGAAAAAAAAAATGCTATAATTGGTATAATATATTGTGCATTGTTGATAATATAATATGTTATTTATTATGACAAATTTTTGTGATTTCCTTAATATATTTTTATTTATATTTTCTTAGGGTTCATTAATCGCTTTTGTTGTAAATGCAAAATTGATCTTTGAAATTTGATGGATTTATGTCATATATTCGTACCTAATTAAGTGATTTGTCGATTCTAAAGTTTTTATCGTTTGTATTTATGTTATTGTATTATAGCCCATCTGATAGTTTGTTTTCTCTACCATTTTTATGTGATATATCAAAGGTGAAATCTTATAGTTCGATATTATTTTTGAAAAAGAAACATTTGTTTGATATTATTGAAAAATTCATTTTGTCCTTGATTATGAACACTTATGTTAAGTAAACTTTGTTGTTTGTTTCAGTTATTTGATAATTGTTGTTATCTCTGGACATTTATTTTTTTTCTTTTCTATTTAAATCAGAATTATTTGTTAAATGTGGGCTATGAATTATATTCCCGATAATCTGCTATGGATTATATTTTATTTATTATTAGTCAATGTTTGGACTATATATTTTAATTTTATTTGAATCTAAACATCTCTGTGTTTAATTCTTTTATAAAATATGTTTTAATCTTCTTTGGATTATATTTTATTTATTATTAGTCATCGTTTGGACTATATATTTTAATTTTATTTGAATCTAAACATCTATCTGTGTTTAATTCTTTTATAAAATATGTTTTAATCTTTTTTGGATTATATTTTATTTATTATTAGTCATCGTTTGGACTATATATTTTAATTTTATTTGAATCTAAACATCTATCTGTGTTTAATTCTTTTATAAAATTTTTTTTAATCTTCTTTGGATTATATTTTATTTATTATAAGTCATTATTTGGAATATATATATTTTAATTTTATTTAAATCTAAACATCTCTATGTTTAATTATTTTATAAAATATGTTTTAATCTTCTTTGGATTATATTTTATTTATTATTAGTCATTGGACTATAATTTTAAATTGATTTGAAGCCTAACAACTCGGTGTTTAAATCTTTTATAAAAAATGAGTTAAACATTTCTGGATTTTATTTTATTTATTATTAGTCATCGTTTGGACTATTTATTTTAATTTTATTTAAATCTAAACATCTCTGTGTTTAATTCATTTATAAAAAATCTTTTAATCTTCTTTGGATTATATTTTATTTATAATTAGTCATCATTTGGACTATAATATAGTTATAATATATTTTTATTTTATTTGAATCTAAACATCTCAGTAGTTAATTCTTTTTAAAAAAATGTATTAATCTTCTTTGGATTATATTTTATTTATTATTAGTCATCGTTTAGACTATAACTTTAATTTTATTTCAATCTAAACATCTCAGTGTTTAATTCTTTTAAAAAAAATGTTTTAATTTTCTTTGGATTATATTTTATTTATTATTAGTCATCATTTGGACTTTAATATAGTTATAATATATTTTAATTTTATTTGAATCTAAATTCTAAACATCTCTGTGTTTAATTTATTTATAAAAAATGTGTTAATCTTCTTTGGATTATATTTTATTTATTATTAGTCATCATTTGGACTATAATATAGTTATAATATATCTTTATTTTTTTTGAATCTAAACATCTATCTGTGTTTAATTCTTTTATAAAATATGTTTTAATCTTCTTTGGATTATATTTTATTTATTATAAGTCATTATTTGGAATATATATATTTTAATTTTATTTGAATCTAAACATCTCTATGTTTAATTATTTTATAAAAATGTATTAATCTTCTTTGGATTATATTTTATTTATTATTAGTTATCGTTTAGACTATAATTTTAATTTTATTTGATATTATATTAATATATTTATTTGATCTTTATTTATCATTAGTCATCATTTGGACGTTAATATAGTTATAATACCTTTTTATTTAAATTGAATCTAAACATTTCTGTTTAAATTCAATTATAAAAAATGTTTTAATCTTCTTTGGATTATATTTTATTTATTATTAGTCATAATTTGGACTATAATATAGTTATAATACATCTTTATTTTATTTGAATCTAAACATCTCTGTGTTTAATTCTTTTATAAAAAATGTGTTAATCTTCTTTGGATTATATTTTATTTATTATTAGTCGTCGTTTGGACTATAACTTTAATTTTATTTCAATCTAAACATCTCAGTGTTTAATTCTTTTAAAAAAAATGTTTTAATTTTCTTTGGATTATATTTTATTTATTATTAGTCATCATTTGGACTTTAATATAGTTATAATATATTTTAATTTTATTTGAATCTAAATTCTAAACATCTCTGTGTTTAACTTTTTTATAAAAAATGTGTTAATCTTCTTTGGAATATATTTTATTTATTATTAGTCATCATTTGGACTATAATATAGTTATAATATATCTTTATTTTATTTGAATCTAAACATCTCTGTGTTTAATTCTTTTATAAAAAATGTGTTAATCTTCTTTGGATTATATTTTATTTATTATTATTCAACGCTTTGACTATAATTTTAATTTTATTTGATATTATATTAATATATTTATTTGATCTTTATTTATTATTAGTCATCATTTGAAATATAATATAGTTATAATATATTTTTATTTTATTTCAATCTAAACATCTCTGTGTGATTATTTATTTTTTATTTATACTTCTTAGTTTTTTGCTTTGGTCTCCAGTAAATTTGGTTTTTTTTATAGTGTACAATGGCATTTTTATTTTGTAAATTTTTGAAAATTAATTTTTTTTTTTGTAGTCCGACATACTAGATTGGTATGATCAGATGAGCTATTCCTTGTATGAGAATTTCATGATATCCAAAAATGATATTTAAAATAGGGATTTCCATTTAAAAAGAATGAAGAAATACATGACTTATAAGAATTTTAAGTCATATAGGAATTTATGAATGATTTGGCTAGTTTAATGTCCAACAAGCAGAATTAAAAATATTTACAGGTTACTGAGCAATAAAGTGTACCCTGTTATTTGAGACACATTATATATCGTATATATTAAAAAAAAAAAATTCAAGTTCTAGTAATAATTTCATTATTTTTCATATTTAACATAATTATATTTTGATCCATAAAAATATTTACCTAAGTGCTTGATTTTCGATAAACTATCAAAAGATGCACTTAAAACATTTAGAATTTTATCACATAAGTTTTTAAATATGCTGTGTACTACTACTAACCTAGAAATAAGCATACAATAAAGCTTACAAAAAAGAAAAAATATATAAAATGCATAAAAAGTCTTTGCTCTAGAAAACATAAAATGTTTTAAAATAAAAATTTGTAATAGTAATTTATCTAGATAAAAGAAAAACAACTTTTGAAGGTGATTAAGAGTTAAAAGAAATTCATTATGAAATTGAAAGCAACTTATATTACTAGATTTTTTAAAAAATTAATCCAAATCTTTAATGCTGGAAAGAAGAAATAAGATCTGGTGATAGGTAATTTTTCTGAGAAATACAATCATTTTAAAAGTATTATTTTAGTTGAGTGTTGGAATCTATACTAGTGTTAATCTTTTTCTAATGGAATTTTTAAATTTATGATTTTAGAAATAAAAAAAAAATGTTTGTTGTTCACGTATGTATTTATTACCTAGGTATTCAATATTTTAAGTGACATACATGTTGTTGTTATTATTAGCTATAAAAATAAAAAAACATTCTTGAAATTGATGAAAAATAGAAGAACAAGTACTAATTATCTAATATAATAGATATGGTTTCTATATTATGTTAAAAAGGAAATTTTGGACCTAAAGGTCAACACATCGACTGTCGTTGCTAGCTCCCGGATGGGCAACCACCTGGGTTCTTAGTGACGAATCCTCGTCATATTTACATGTGTATAAAACCAAACAGTAAAATCAGGCTATGCAGTTGATATTTTGAAAACAAAAAAATTGCCTCTGGCCTGGTATGTGCACTGCACACTAGTCGTATACTGTATTTTGGGGTATGGTGTGGCGCGGTGGTTTGCCGTGGTCAAACATCGCCTGGCGTCACTAGCTCCTGGATGGGTGACCACCTGGGTTCTTAGTGACGAATCCTTACCCCACAAACTCACGTGTTTCTAAACAAACACACGCAATATGGATATATAATTGCCGAAGGATTTGTTTAAAAAAAAGACGTATATTATGTAATAATAAAAATAATAAGAAACCAATTGTACATTTTTTAAGTCTATATGAGATATTATACTTCATACTATAACTTTTTAATAATAATAATTAACAATAAGTATGTAATTTGAGATATTTTAGATGGTTAAATTTTCTTCTGGACAATTGGTCTTTGTCACAAAAAATGTACAGACACAGTGATGTAAAGATTACCAATCACACAGCAAAATGTTATGTTGAAATAATAAATAATAATAATTTATTGCAGAACAGATTGTGTAAACTTTTTTTAGATCGTTTCATTAAAAAAATATTCAAAATCATAATTATTCAATTTCTGGTGTCTAGGGTCGTTTTTATTAGGTACCATATAAAAATAAAAATAAAATTACCATTATGGTATCACCCGACGTTTTTGGGCCCAGAAAAGCATGATAACTATAATTTTAGTGAATTGGAAAGGGAAATAATTTAGATATTACACCGTTATTGTAATAATATTACAAAAGTTGTTTTCCTTTAATGAGGATGTCGCACTCTCATTCTCTTCAACATGACTTTTGTAAGTCGGAGACAATACAAACACATAAATCTTTTATAATTATTAGTTATTACTTGTACAATTTACATCCAATCATACTTGCGAGTTTAGATGACAATTTTTGATTAGGACTTCATAGAATGTACTATGGATGTGCACCAAAAAAATGGACATGGCTCTATCCATAATATATTATCTAAGAAGCATTTGCTATGAAGTCCTAAAAATCTAGTAGGGAGAAAAATATTTCAAGAGGCTCAATATCTTAATAATAAGAGCTATTTCTAAGAGGTTAACAATCAAGAGAACAACTTGATAAGTAAACACTTAAATCGGAAATCAACTAAGGATCTTTTTATTCAAAGTGTCCTAGTTAACCATCCGTTTGTCACGCGTTACCCAAATAGCATTTATTTTTCTATGATCATTTAGAATATTTAGATTGATACTTATTAAACTCAGTGTCGTAGTCAGCCTTCCCGAGGGGTATTGGGTGTATAGTACTGTATACACTTTGCCTCCCCAAATCCTAACCCTGGCTATGGCACTGCCTTCCCCGCGGACGTGCAGATGGTTAATTAAGTCATAAGGAGGTTTGTTTAGGTTAGGTACCTATAGTCAATGGTAAGTTGAGCTCAAGTGATGATAGATGACTATCATCACTGGTCATGACCTTTGCATAGATCTTTTCTTACTAACTCACAAGGTATTCAAAATTGTCAACATAACAATGAAAAATATTTAAAAATTAATGAGGAAAATATTAATACTAAAATATATTATTAAACTTATATATAAGTGAATTATACATACTTTTTTTTAGCTTTTTTAATGAATACTTATTACTCAAAATATTATATATACCTGATTAATATTGTCATAATTTGGATCACGATTTTAAAGCCATACGAGTATTAGTGTTATACCAGAAATTCATATGAACTAATGTCAATAACAATAAATAATGCATCTTCTGATCATAATTTGTTCAATAACATATAAAAAATCTAGCTTATTTATGTGTTCACAATTTTCAAACTTTTTTAGCCACTTCACACTAAAAAACAATTATATCATGATTTAATTATGCTTCAAATTTTATTTCATTTATTTTTCTTGAGAAAACATAGTGCAGTCTTCATTGTGTATTCAGAGAATTTAATTTTATCCAAATTTCTTTATTGATCCTTAAGAATAATTGACCTGCGGGTGCCAATACCCCCTTTCCATTTTTATTTTCAAACTATAGTTCTAGTTTATTTTTGTGTACACAATTTTTAAACTTTATTAGCCACTTGCCACTAAAAAACATAATTATGTCATGATTTAATTATCCTTCATTTATTTTTCTAGAGAATACATATTGCAGTCAAAATAGTGTATTCCAAGACTAAAATTTTTTCCAAATATATTTTTTAATTCTTAAAAATCATTTGCCTGCGGGCGCCAATACCCCCTTTCCAATTTTATTTTCAATATATAGCTCTAGTTAAATTTTGTGGACACAATATTTAAACTTTATTAGCCACTTGCCACTATAAAACATAATTATATCATGATTTAATTATCCGTCATATTTTATTTCATTAATTTTTCTTGAGAATACATATTAAAGTCATTAAAGTGTATTCCAAGACTATAATTTTTTCTAAATTTATTTTTTGATCCTTAAGAATCATTTGCCTGCGGGCGCCAATACCCCCTTTCCAATTTTATTTTCAATATATAGCTCTAGTTAAATTTTGTGGACACAATATTTAAACTTTATTAGCCACTTGCCACTATAAAACATAATTATATCATGATTTAATTATCCGTCATATTTTATTTCATTAATTTTTCTTAAGAATAAATATTAAAGTCATTAAAGTGTATTCCAAGACTATAATTTTTTCCAAATTTATTTTTTGATCCTTAAGAATCATTTGCCTGCGGGCGCCAATACCCCCTTTCCAATTTTATTTTCAATATATAGCTCTAGTTAATTTTTGTTGTCACAAATTTTTAAACTTCATTAGCCACTTGCAACTAAAAAACATATTTTATCATGATTCAATTATCCTTCATTTATTTTTCATGAGAATACATATTGCAGACAAAATAGTGTGCTCCAAGACTAAAATTTTTTCCAAATTTCTTTTTTGATTCTTAAAAATCATTTGCCTGCGGGCGCCAATACCCCCTTTCCATTTTTATTTTAAAAATATATCTCTAGTTTATTTTTGTGGACACAATTTTTTAAATTCCATTAGCCACTTGCAACTAGAAAACATAATTATATCATGATTTAATTATCCTTCAAATTTTATTTCATTTATTTTTCTTGAGAATACATATTGCAGTCAAAATAGTGTATTCCAAGACTATAATTTTTTCCAAATTTCTTTTTTGATCCTTAGAAACCATTTGCCTGCGGGCGCCAATACCCCCTGTCCAATTTTATTTTCAATATATAGCTCTAGTTAAATTTTGTGGACACAATTTTTTAAACTCCATTAGCCACTTGCAACTAAAAAACATAATTATATCATGATTTAATTATCCGTCATATTTAATTTCATTAATTTTTCTTGAGAATACATATTGCAGTCAAAAAAGTGTATTCCAAGGCTAAATATTTTTCCAAATTTCTTTTTTGATCCTTAAGAATCATTTGCCTGCGTGCGCCAATACCCCCTTTCCAATTTTATTTTCAATACATAGCTCTAGTTTATTTTTGTGGACACAATTTTTTAAATTCCATTAGCCACTTGCAACTAGAAAACATAATTATATCATGATTTAATTATCCTTCAAATTTTATTTCATTTATTTTTCTTGAGAATACATATTGCAGTCAAAATAGTGTATTCCAAGACTATAATTTTTTCCAAATTTCTTTTTTGATCCTTAAGAATCATTTGCCTGCGGGCGCCAATACCCCCTGTCCAATTTTATTTTCAATATATAGCTCTAGTTAAATTTTGTGGACACAATTTTTTAAACTCCATTAGCTACTTGCAACTAAAAAACATAATTATATCATGATTTAATTATCCGTCATATTTAATTTCATTAATTTTTCTTGAGAATACATATGGCAGTCAAAAAAGTGTATTCCAAGGCTAAAAATTTTTCCAAATTTCTTTTTTGATCCTTAAGAATCATTTGCCTGCGGGCGCCAATACCCCCTTTCCATTTTTATTTTAAAAATATATCTCTAGTTTATTTTTGTGGACACAATTTTTTAAATTCCATTAGCCTCTTGCAACTAGAAAACATAATTATATCATGATTTAATTATCCTTCAAATTTTATTTCATTTATTTTTCTTGAGAATACATATTGCAGTCAAAATAGTGTATTCCAAGACTAAAATTTTTTCCAAATTTCTTTTTTGATCCTTAAAAACCATTTGCCTGCGGGCGCCAATACCCCCTTTCCATTTTTATTTTCAAACTATAGCTCTAGTTTATTTTTGTGTACACAATTTTTAAACTTTATTAGCCACTTGCCACTAAAAAGCATAATTATATCTTGATTTAATTATCCTTCAAATTGTATTTCATTTATTATTCTTGAGAATACATATTGCAGTCATTAAAGTGTATTCCAAGACTATAATTTTTTCCAAATTTATTTTTTGATCCTTAGAAACCATTTGCCTGCGGGCGCCAATACCCCCTTTCCAATTTAATTTTCAATATATAGCTCTAGTTAATTTTTGTTGTTACAAATTTTTAAACTTCATTAGCCACTTGCAACTCAAAAACATATTTTATCACGATTCAATTATCCTTCATTTATTTTTCTTGAGAATACATATTACAGTCATTAAAGTGTATTCCAAGACTATAATTTTTTCCAAATTTATTTTTTGATCCTTAAGAATCATTTGCCTGCGGGCGCCAATACCCCCTTTCCAATTTTATTTTCAATATATAGCTCTAGTTAATTTTTGTTGTCACAAATTTTTAAACTTCATTAGCCACTTGCAACTAAAAAACATAATTATATCATGATTTAATTATCCTTCATTTATTTTTCTTGAGAATACATATTGCAGTCAAAATAGTGTATTCCAAGGCTAAAATTTTTTCCAAATTTCTTTTTTGATCCTTAAGAATCATTTGCCTGCGGGCGCCAATACCCCCTTTCCAATTTTATTTTCAATATATAGCTCTAGTTAAATTTTGTGGACACAATATTTAAACTTTATTAGCCACTTTCCACTATAAAACATAATTATATCATGATTTAATTATCCGTCATATTTTATTTCATTATTTTTTCTTGAGAATACATATTAAAGTCATTAAAGTGTATTCCAAGACTATAATTTTTTCTAAATTTATTTTTTGATCCTTAAGAATCATTTGCCTGCGGGCGCCAATACCCCCTTTCCAATTTTATTTTCAATATATAGCTCTGGTTAATTTTTGTTTTCACAAATTTTTAAACTTCATTAGCCACTTGCAACTCAAAAACATATTTTATCACGATTCAATTATCCTTCATTTATTTTTCTTGAGAATACATATTGCAGTCAAAATAGTGTATTCCAAGGCTAAAATTTTTTCCAAATTTCTTTTTTGATCCTTAAGAATCATTTGCCTGCGGGCGCCAATACCCCCTTTCCAATTTTTTTTTCAATATATAGCTCTAGTTAAATATTGTGGACACAATATTTAAACTTTATTAGCCACTTGCCACTATAAAACATAATTATATCATGATTTAATTATCCGTCATATTTTATTTCATTATTTTTTCTTGAGAATACATATTGCAGTCAAAATAGTGTATTCCAAGGCTAAAATTTTTTCCAAATTTCTTTTTTGATCCTTAAGAATCATTTGCCTGCGTGCGCCAATACCCCCTTTCCAATTTTATTTTCAATACATAGCTCTAGTTAAATTTTGTGGACACAATATTTAAACTATATAAGCAACTTGCAACTAGAAAACATAATTATATCATGATTTAATTATCCATCAAATTTTATTTCATTTATTTTTCTTGAGAATACATATTGCAGTCAAAATAGTGTATTCCAAGGCTAAAATTTTTTCCAAATTTCTTTTTTGATCCTTAAGAATCATTTGCCTGCGGGCGCCAATACCCCCTTTCCAATTTTATTTTCAATATATAGCTCGAGTTAAATTTTGTGGACACAATATTTAAACTTTATTAGCCACTTGCCACTATAAAACATAATTATATCATGATTTAATTATCCGTCATATTTTATTTCATTAATTTTTCTTAAGAATAAATATTAAAGTCATTAAAGTGTATTCCAAGACTATAATTTTTTCCAAATTTATTTTTTGATCCTTAAGAATCATTTGCCTGCAGGCGCCAATACCCCCTTTCCAATTTTATTTTCAATATATAGCTCTAGTTAATTTTTGTTTTCACAAATTTTTAAACTTCATTAGCCACTTGCAACTCAAAAACATATTTTATCACGATTCAATTATCCTTCATTTATTTTTCTTGAGAATACATATTGCAGTCAAAATAGTGTATTCCAAGGCTAAAATTTTTTCCAAATTTCTTTTTTGATCCTTAAGAATCATTTGCCTGCAGGCGCCAATACCCCCTTTCCATTTTTATTTTAAAAATATATCTCTAGATTATTTTTGTGGACACAATTTTTTAAATTCCATTAGCCACTTGCAACTAGAAAACATAATTATATCATGATTTAATTATCCTTCAAATTTTATTTCATTTATTTTTCTTGAGAATACATATTGCAGTCAAAATAGTGTATTCCAAGACTATAATTTTTTCCAAATTTCTTTTTTGATCCTTAGAAACCATTTGCCTGCGGGCGCCAATACCCCCTGTCCAATTTTATTTTCAATATATAGCTCTAGTTAAATTTTTTGGACAAAATTTTTTAAACTCCATTAGCCACTTGCAACTAAAAAACATAATTATATCATGATTTAATTATCCGTCATATTTAATTTCATTAATTTTTCTTGAGAATACATATTGCAGTCAAAAAAGTGTATTCCAAGGCTAAAAATTTTTCCAAATTTCTTTTTTGATCCTTAAGAATCATTTGCCTGCGTGCGCCAATACCCCCTTTCCAATTTTATTTTCAATACATAGCTCTAGTTAAATTTTGTGGACACAATATTTAAACTATATAAGCAACTTGCAACTAGAAAACATAATTATATCATGATTTAATTATCCATCAAATTTTATTTCATTTATTTTTCTTGAGAATACATATTGCAGTCAAAATAGTGTATTCCAAGGCTAAAATTTTTTCCAAATTTCTTTTTTGATCCTTAAGAATCATTTGCCTGCGGGCGCCAATACCCCCTTTCCAATTTTATTTTCAATATATAGCTCTAGTTAAATTTTGTGGACACAATATTTAAACTTTATTAGCCACTTGCCACTATAAAACATAATTATATCATGATTTAATTATCCGTCATATTTTATTTCATTAATTTTTCTTAAGAATAAATATTAAAGTCATTAAAGTGTATTCCAAGACTATAATTTTTTCCAAATTTATTTTTTGATCCTTAAGAATCATTTGCCTGCGGGCGCCAATACCCCCTTTCCAATTTTATTTTCAATATATAGCTCTAGTTAATTTTTGTTGTCACAAATTTTTAAACTTCATTAGCCACTTGCAACTAAAAAACATATTTTATCATGATTCAATTATCCTTCATTTATTTTTCATGAGAATACATATTGCAGACAAAATAGTGTGCTCCAAGACTAAAATTTTTTCCAAATTTCTTTTTTGATTCTTAAAAATCATTTGCCTGCGGGCGCCAATACCCCCTTTCCATTTTTATTTTAAAAATATATCTCTAGTTTATTTTTGTGGACACAATTTTTTAAATTCCATTAGCCACTTGCAACTAGAAAACATAATTATATCATGATTTAATTATCCTTCAAATTTTATTTCATTTATTTTTCTTGAGAATACATATTGCAGTCAAAATAGTGTATTCCAAGACTATAATTTTTTCCAAATTTCTTTTTTGATCCTTAGAAACCATTTGCCTGCGGGCGCCAATACCCCCTGTCCAATTTTATTTTCAATATATAGCTCTAGTTAAATTTTGTGGACACAATTTTTTAAACTCCATTAGCCACTTGCAACTAAAAAACATAATTATATCATGATTTAATTATCCGTCATATTTAATTTCATTAATTTTTCTTGAGAATACATATTGCAGTCAAAAAAGTGTATTCCAAGGCTAAATATTTTTCCAAATTTCTTTTTTGATCCTTAAGAATCATTTGCCTGCGTGCGCCAATACCCCCTTTCCAATTTTATTTTCAATACATAGCTCTAGTTTATTTTTGTGGACACAATTTTTTAAATTCCATTAGCCACTTGCAACTAGAAAACATAATTATATCATGATTTAATTATCCTTCAAATTTTATTTCATTTATTTTTCTTGAGAATACATATTGCAGTCAAAATAGTGTATTCCAAGACTATAATTTTTTCCAAATTTCTTTTTTGATCCTTAAGAATCATTTGCCTGCGGGCGCCAATACCCCCTGTCCAATTTTATTTTCAATATATAGCTCTAGTTAAATTTTGTGGACACAATTTTTTAAACTCCATTAGCTACTTGCAACTAAAAAACATAATTATATCATGATTTAATTATCCGTCATATTTAATTTCATTAATTTTTCTTGAGAATACATATGGCAGTCAAAAAAGTGTATTCCAAGGCTAAAAATTTTTCCAAATTTCTTTTTTGATCCTTAAGAATCATTTGCCTGCGGGCGCCAATACCCCCTTTCCATTTTTATTTTAAAAATATATCTCTAGTTTATTTTTGTGGACACAATTTTTTAAATTCCATTAGCCTCTTGCAACTAGAAAACATAATTATATCATGATTTAATTATCCTTCAAATTTTATTTCATTTATTTTTCTTGAGAATACATATTGCAGTCAAAATAGTGTATTCCAAGACTAAAATTTTTTCCAAATTTCTTTTTTGATCCTTAAAAACCATTTGCCTGCGGGCGCCAATACCCCCTTTCCATTTTTATTTTCAAACTATAGCTCTAGTTTATTTTTGTGTACACAATTTTTAAACTTTATTAGCCACTTGCCACTAAAAAGCATAATTATATCTTGATTTAATTATCCTTCAAATTGTATTTCATTTATTATTCTTGAGAATACATATTGCAGTCATTAAAGTGTATTCCAAGACTATAATTTTTTCCAAATTTATTTTTTGATCCTTAGAAACCATTTGCCTGCGGGCGCCAATACCCCCTTTCCAATTTAATTTTCAATATATAGCTCTAGTTAATTTTTGTTGTTACAAATTTTTAAACTTCATTAGCCACTTGCAACTCAAAAACATATTTTATCACGATTCAATTATCCTTCATTTATTTTTCTTGAGAATACATATTACAGTCATTAAAGTGTATTCCAAGACTATAATTTTTTCCAAATTTATTTTTTGATCCTTAAGAATCATTTGCCTGCGGGCGCCAATACCCCCTTTCCAATTTTATTTTCAATATATAGCTCTAGTTAATTTTTGTTGTCACAAATTTTTAAACTTCATTAGCCACTTGCAACTAAAAAACATAATTATATCATGATTTAATTATCCTTCATTTATTTTTCTTGAGAATACATATTGCAGTCAAAATAGTGTATTCCAAGGCTAAAATTTTTTCCAAATTTCTTTTTTGATCCTTAAGAATCATTTGCCTGCGGGCGCCAATACCCCCTTTCCAATTTTATTTTCAATATATAGCTCTAGTTAAATTTTGTGGACACAATATTTAAACTTTATTAGCCACTTTCCACTATAAAACATAATTATATCATGATTTAATTATCCGTCATATTTTATTTCATTATTTTTTCTTGAGAATACATATTAAAGTCATTAAAGTGTATTCCAAGACTATAATTTTTTCTAAATTTATTTTTTGATCCTTAAGAATCATTTGCCTGCGGGCGCCAATACCCCCTTTCCAATTTTATTTTCAATATATAGCTCTGGTTAATTTTTGTTTTCACAAATTTTTAAACTTCATTAGCCACTTGCAACTCAAAAACATATTTTATCACGATTCAATTATCCTTCATTTATTTTTCTTGAGAATACATATTGCAGTCAAAATAGTGTATTCCAAGGCTAAAATTTTTTCCAAATTTCTTTTTTGATCCTTAAGAATCATTTGCCTGCGGGCGCCAATACCCCCTTTCCAATTTTTTTTTCAATATATAGCTCTAGTTAAATATTGTGGACACAATATTTAAACTTTATTAGCCACTTGCCACTATAAAACATAATTATATCATGATTTAATTATCCGTCATATTTTATTTCATTATTTTTTCTTGAGAATACATATTGCAGTCAAAATAGTGTATTCCAAGGCTAAAATTTTTTCCAAATTTCTTTTTTGATCCTTAAGAATCATTTGCCTGCGTGCGCCAATACCCCCTTTCCAATTTTATTTTCAATACATAGCTCTAGTTAAATTTTGTGGACACAATATTTAAACTATATAAGCAACTTGCAACTAGAAAACATAATTATATCATGATTTAATTATCCATCAAATTTTATTTCATTTATTTTTCTTGAGAATACATATTGCAGTCAAAATAGTGTATTCCAAGGCTAAAATTTTTTCCAAATTTCTTTTTTGATCCTTAAGAATCATTTGCCTGCGGGCGCCAATACCCCCTTTCCAATTTTATTTTCAATATATAGCTCGAGTTAAATTTTGTGGACACAATATTTAAACTTTATTAGCCACTTGCCACTATAAAACATAATTATATCATGATTTAATTATCCGTCATATTTTATTTCATTAATTTTTCTTAAGAATAAATATTAAAGTCATTAAAGTGTATTCCAAGACTATAATTTTTTCCAAATTTATTTTTTGATCCTTAAGAATCATTTGCCTGCAGGCGCCAATACCCCCTTTCCAATTTTATTTTCAATATATAGCTCTAGTTAATTTTTGTTTTCACAAATTTTTAAACTTCATTAGCCACTTGCAACTCAAAAACATATTTTATCATGATTCAATTACCTTCATTTATTTTTCTTGAGAATACATATTGCACACAAAATAGTGTATTCCAAGACTAAAATTTTTTCCAAATTTCTTTTTTGATTCTTAAAAATCATTTGCCTGCGGGCGCCAATACCCCCTTTCCATTTTTATTTTAAAAATATATCTCTAGATTATTTTTGTGGACACAATTTTTTAAATTCCATTAGCCACTTGCAACTAGAAAACATAATTATATCATGATTTAATTATCCTTCAAATTTTATTTCATTTATTTTTCTTGAGAATACATATTGCAGTCAAAATAGTGTATTCCAAGACTATAATTTTTTCCAAATTTCTTTTTTGATCCTTAGAAACCATTTGCCTGCGGGCGCCAATACCCCCTGTCCAATTTTATTTTCAATATATAGCTCTAGTTAAATTTTTTGGACAAAATTTTTTAAACTCCATTAGCCACTTGCAACTAAAAAACATAATTATATCATGATTTAATTATCCGTCATATTTAATTTCATTAATTTTTCTTGAGAATACATATTGCAGTCAAAAAAGTGTATTCCAAGGCTAAAAATTTTTCCAAATTTCTTTTTTGATCCTTAAGAATCATTTGCCTGCGTGCGCCAATACCCCCTTTCCAATTTTATTTTCAATACATAGCTCTAGTTAAATTTTGTGGACACAATATTTAAACTATATAAGCAACTTGCAACTAGAAAACATAATTATATCATGATTTAATTATCCATCAAATTTTATTTCATTTATTTTTCTTGAGAATACATATTGCAGTCAAAATAGTGTATTCCAAGGCTAAAATTTTTTCCAAATTTCTTTTTTGATCCTTAAGAATCATTTGCCTGCGGGCGCCAATACCCCCTTTCCAATTTTATTTTCAATATATAGCTCTAGTTAAATTTTGTGGACACAATATTTAAACTTTATTAGCCACTTGCCACTATAAAACATAATTATATCATGATTTAATTATCCGTCATATTTTATTTCATTAATTTTTCTTAAGAATAAATATTAAAGTCATTAAAGTGTATTCCAAGACTATAATTTTTTCCAAATTTATTTTTTGATCCTTAAGAATCATTTGCCTGCGGGCGCCAATACCCCCTTTCCAATTTTATTTTCAATATATAGCTCTAGTTAATTTTTGTTGTCACAAATTTTTAAACTTCATTAGCCACTTGCAACTAAAAAACATATTTTATCATGATTCAATTATCCTTCATTTATTTTTCATGAGAATACATATTGCAGACAAAATAGTGTGCTCCAAGACTAAAATTTTTTCCAAATTTCTTTTTTGATTCTTAAAAATCATTTGCCTGCGGGCGCCAATACCCCCTTTCCATTTTTATTTTAAAAATATATCTCTAGTTTATTTTTGTGGACACAATTTTTTAAATTCCATTAGCCACTTGCAACTAGAAAACATAATTATATCATGATTTAATTATCCTTCAAATTTTATTTCATTTATTTTTCTTGAGAATACATATTGCAGTCAAAATAGTGTATTCCAAGACTATAATTTTTTCCAAATTTCTTTTTTGATCCTTAGAAACCATTTGCCTGCGGGCGCCAATACCCCCTGTCCAATTTTATTTTCAATATATAGCTCTAGTTAAATTTTGTGGACACAATTTTTTAAACTCCATTAGCCACTTGCAACTAAAAAACATAATTATATCATGATTTAATTATCCGTCATATTTAATTTCATTAATTTTTCTTGAGAATACATATTGCAGTCAAAAAAGTGTATTCCAAGGCTAAATATTTTTCCAAATTTCTTTTTTGATCCTTAAGAATCATTTGCCTGCGTGCGCCAATACCCCCTTTCCAATTTTATTTTCAATACATAGCTCTAGTTTATTTTTGTGGACACAATTTTTTAAATTCCATTAGCCACTTGCAACTAGAAAACATAATTATATCATGATTTAATTATCCTTCAAATTTTATTTCATTTATTTTTCTTGAGAATACATATTGCAGTCAAAATAGTGTATTCCAAGACTATAATTTTTTCCAAATTTCTTTTTTGATCCTTAAGAATCATTTGCCTGCGGGCGCCAATACCCCCTGTCCAATTTTATTTTCAATATATAGCTCTAGTTAAATTTTGTGGACACAATTTTTTAAACTCCATTAGCTACTTGCAACTAAAAAACATAATTATATCATGATTTAATTATCCGTCATATTTAATTTCATTAATTTTTCTTGAGAATACATATGGCAGTCAAAAAAGTGTATTCCAAGGCTAAAAATTTTTCCAAATTTCTTTTTTGATCCTTAAGAATCATTTGCCTGCGGGCGCCAATACCCCCTTTCCATTTTTATTTTAAAAATATATCTCTAGTTTATTTTTGTGGACACAATTTTTTAAATTCCATTAGCCTCTTGCAACTAGAAAACATAATTATATCATGATTTAATTATCCTTCAAATTTTATTTCATTTATTTTTCTTGAGAATACATATTGCAGTCAAAATAGTGTATTCCAAGACTAAAATTTTTTCCAAATTTCTTTTTTGATCCTTAAAAACCATTTGCCTGCGGGCGCCAATACCCCCTTTCCATTTTTATTTTCAAACTATAGCTCTAGTTTATTTTTGTGTACACAATTTTTAAACTTTATTAGCCACTTGCCACTAAAAAGCATAATTATATCTTGATTTAATTATCCTTCAAATTGTATTTCATTTATTATTCTTGAGAATACATATTGCAGTCATTAAAGTGTATTCCAAGACTATAATTTTTTCCAAATTTATTTTTTGATCCTTAGAAACCATTTGCCTGCGGGCGCCAATACCCCCTTTCCAATTTAATTTTCAATATATAGCTCTAGTTAATTTTTGTTGTTACAAATTTTTAAACTTCATTAGCCACTTGCAACTCAAAAACATATTTTATCACGATTCAATTATCCTTCATTTATTTTTCTTGAGAATACATATTACAGTCATTAAAGTGTATTCCAAGACTATAATTTTTTCCAAATTTATTTTTTGATCCTTAAGAATCATTTGCCTGCGGGCGCCAATACCCCCTTTCCAATTTTATTTTCAATATATAGCTCTAGTTAATTTTTGTTGTCACAAATTTTTAAACTTCATTAGCCACTTGCAACTAAAAAACATAATTATATCATGATTTAATTATCCTTCATTTATTTTTCTTGAGAATACATATTGCAGTCAAAATAGTGTATTCCAAGGCTAAAATTTTTTCCAAATTTCTTTTTTGATCCTTAAGAATCATTTGCCTGCGGGCGCCAATACCCCCTTTCCAATTTTATTTTCAATATATAGCTCTAGTTAAATTTTGTGGACACAATATTTAAACTTTATTAGCCACTTTCCACTATAAAACATAATTATATCATGATTTAATTATCCGTCATATTTTATTTCATTATTTTTTCTTGAGAATACATATTAAAGTCATTAAAGTGTATTCCAAGACTATAATTTTTTCTAAATTTATTTTTTGATCCTTAAGAATCATTTGCCTGCGGGCGCCAATACCCCCTTTCCAATTTTATTTTCAATATATAGCTCTGGTTAATTTTTGTTTTCACAAATTTTTAAACTTCATTAGCCACTTGCAACTCAAAAACATATTTTATCACGATTCAATTATCCTTCATTTATTTTTCTTGAGAATACATATTGCAGTCAAAATAGTGTATTCCAAGGCTAAAATTTTTTCCAAATTTCTTTTTTGATCCTTAAGAATCATTTGCCTGCGGGCGCCAATACCCCCTTTCCAATTTTTTTTTCAATATATAGCTCTAGTTAAATATTGTGGACACAATATTTAAACTTTATTAGCCACTTGCCACTATAAAACATAATTATATCATGATTTAATTATCCGTCATATTTTATTTCATTATTTTTTCTTGAGAATACATATTGCAGTCAAAATAGTGTATTCCAAGGCTAAAATTTTTTCCAAATTTCTTTTTTGATCCTTAAGAATCATTTGCCTGCGTGCGCCAATACCCCCTTTCCAATTTTATTTTCAATACATAGCTCTAGTTAAATTTTGTGGACACAATATTTAAACTATATAAGCAACTTGCAACTAGAAAACATAATTATATCATGATTTAATTATCCATCAAATTTTATTTCATTTATTTTTCTTGAGAATACATATTGCAGTCAAAATAGTGTATTCCAAGGCTAAAATTTTTTCCAAATTTCTTTTTTGATCCTTAAGAATCATTTGCCTGCGGGCGCCAATACCCCCTTTCCAATTTTATTTTCAATATATAGCTCGAGTTAAATTTTGTGGACACAATATTTAAACTTTATTAGCCACTTGCCACTATAAAACATAATTATATCATGATTTAATTATCCGTCATATTTTATTTCATTAATTTTTCTTAAGAATAAATATTAAAGTCATTAAAGTGTATTCCAAGACTATAATTTTTTCCAAATTTATTTTTTGATCCTTAAGAATCATTTGCCTGCAGGCGCCAATACCCCCTTTCCAATTTTATTTTCAATATATAGCTCTAGTTAATTTTTGTTTTCACAAATTTTTAAACTTCATTAGCCACTTGCAACTCAAAAACATATTTTATCACGATTCAATTATCCTTCATTTATTTTTCTTGAGAATACATATTGCAGTCAAAATAGTGTATTCCAAGGCTAAAATTTTTTCCAAATTTCTTTTTTGATCCTTAAGAATCATTTGCCTGCAGGCGCCAATACCCCCTTTCCATTTTTATTTTAAAAATATATCTCTAGATTATTTTTTTGGACACAATTTTTTAAATTCCATTAGCCACTTGCAACTAGAAAACATAATTATATCATGATTTAATTATCCTTCAAATTTTATTTCATTTATTTTTCTTGAGAATACATATTGCAGTCAAAATAGTGTATTCCAAGACTATAATTTTTTCCAAATTTCTTTTTTGATCCTTAGAAACCATTTGCCTGCGGGCGCCAATACCCCC
Organism: Diuraphis noxia; assembly: GCF_037042655.1. Classification (NCBI taxonomy): domain Eukaryota; kingdom Metazoa; phylum Arthropoda; class Insecta; order Hemiptera; family Aphididae; genus Diuraphis; species Diuraphis noxia. The sequence continues at coordinate 31,597,588 of NW_028301715.1, read as the reverse complement.
TGTCCAATTTTATTTTCAATATATAGCTCTAGTTAAATTTTTTGGACAAAATTTTTTAAACTCCATTAGCCACTTGCAACTAAAAAACATAATTATATCATGATTTAATTATCCGTCATATTTAATTTCATTAATTTTTCTTGAGAATACATATTGCAGTCAAAAAAGTGTATTCCAAGGCTAAAAATTTTTCCAAATTTCTTTTTTGATCCTTAAGAATCATTTGCCTGCGTGCGCCAATACCCCCTTTCCAATTTTATTTTCAATACATAGCTCTAGTTAAATTTTGTGGACACAATATTTAAACTATATAAGCAACTTGCAACTAGAAAACATAATTATATCATGATTTAATTATCCATCAAATTTTATTTCATTTATTTTTCTTGAGAATACATATTGCAGTCAAAATAGTGTATTCCAAGGCTAAAATTTTTTCCAAATTTCTTTTTTGATCCTTAAGAATCATTTGCCTGCGGGCGCCAATACCCCCTTTCCAATTTTATTTTCAATATATAGCTCTAGTTAAATTTTGTGGACACAATATTTAAACTTTATTAGCCACTTGCCACTATAAAACATAATTATATCATGATTTAATTATCCGTCATATTTTATTTCATTAATTTTTCTTAAGAATAAATATTAAAGTCATTAAAGTGTATTCCAAGACTATAATTTTTTCCAAATTTATTTTTTGATCCTTAAGAATCATTTGCCTGCGGGCGCCAATACCCCCTTTCCAATTTTATTTTCAATATATAGCTCTAGTTAATTTTTGTTGTCACAAATTTTTAAACTTCATTAGCCACTTGCAACTAAAAAACATATTTTATCATGATTCAATTATCCTTCATTTATTTTTCATGAGAATACATATTGCAGACAAAATAGTGTGCTCCAAGACTAAAATTTTTTCCAAATTTCTTTTTTGATTCTTAAAAATCATTTGCCTGCGGGCGCCAATACCCCCTTTCCATTTTTATTTTAAAAATATATCTCTAGTTTATTTTTGTGGACACAATTTTTTAAATTCCATTAGCCACTTGCAACTAGAAAACATAATTATATCATGATTTAATTATCCTTCAAATTTTATTTCATTTATTTTTCTTGAGAATACATATTGCAGTCAAAATAGTGTATTCCAAGACTATAATTTTTTCCAAATTTCTTTTTTGATCCTTAGAAACCATTTGCCTGCGGGCGCCAATACCCCCTGTCCAATTTTATTTTCAATATATAGCTCTAGTTAAATTTTGTGGACACAATTTTTTAAACTCCATTAGCCACTTGCAACTAAAAAACATAATTATATCATGATTTAATTATCCGTCATATTTAATTTCATTAATTTTTCTTGAGAATACATATTGCAGTCAAAAAAGTGTATTCCAAGGCTAAATATTTTTCCAAATTTCTTTTTTGATCCTTAAGAATCATTTGCCTGCGTGCGCCAATACCCCCTTTCCAATTTTATTTTCAATACATAGCTCTAGTTTATTTTTGTGGACACAATTTTTTAAATTCCATTAGCCACTTGCAACTAGAAAACATAATTATATCATGATTTAATTATCCTTCAAATTTTATTTCATTTATTTTTCTTGAGAATACATATTGCAGTCAAAATAGTGTATTCCAAGACTATAATTTTTTCCAAATTTCTTTTTTGATCCTTAAGAATCATTTGCCTGCGGGCGCCAATACCCCCTGTCCAATTTTATTTTCAATATATAGCTCTAGTTAAATTTTGTGGACACAATTTTTTAAACTCCATTAGCTACTTGCAACTAAAAAACATAATTATATCATGATTTAATTATCCGTCATATTTAATTTCATTAATTTTTCTTGAGAATACATATGGCAGTCAAAAAAGTGTATTCCAAGGCTAAAAATTTTTCCAAATTTCTTTTTTGATCCTTAAGAATCATTTGCCTGCGGGCGCCAATACCCCCTTTCCATTTTTATTTTAAAAATATATCTCTAGTTTATTTTTGTGGACACAATTTTTTAAATTCCATTAGCCTCTTGCAACTAGAAAACATAATTATATCATGATTTAATTATCCTTCAAATTTTATTTCATTTATTTTTCTTGAGAATACATATTGCAGTCAAAATAGTGTATTCCAAGACTAAAATTTTTTCCAAATTTCTTTTTTGATCCTTAAAAACCATTTGCCTGCGGGCGCCAATACCCCCTTTCCATTTTTATTTTCAAACTATAGCTCTAGTTTATTTTTGTGTACACAATTTTTAAACTTTATTAGCCACTTGCCACTAAAAAGCATAATTATATCTTGATTTAATTATCCTTCAAATTGTATTTCATTTATTATTCTTGAGAATACATATTGCAGTCATTAAAGTGTATTCCAAGACTATAATTTTTTCCAAATTTATTTTTTGATCCTTAGAAACCATTTGCCTGCGGGCGCCAATACCCCCTTTCCAATTTAATTTTCAATATATAGCTCTAGTTAATTTTTGTTGTTACAAATTTTTAAACTTCATTAGCCACTTGCAACTCAAAAACATATTTTATCACGATTCAATTATCCTTCATTTATTTTTCTTGAGAATACATATTACAGTCATTAAAGTGTATTCCAAGACTATAATTTTTTCCAAATTTATTTTTTGATCCTTAAGAATCATTTGCCTGCGGGCGCCAATACCCCCTTTCCAATTTTATTTTCAATATATAGCTCTAGTTAATTTTTGTTGTCACAAATTTTTAAACTTCATTAGCCACTTGCAACTAAAAAACATAATTATATCATGATTTAATTATCCTTCATTTATTTTTCTTGAGAATACATATTGCAGTCAAAATAGTGTATTCCAAGGCTAAAATTTTTTCCAAATTTCTTTTTTGATCCTTAAGAATCATTTGCCTGCGGGCGCCAATACCCCCTTTCCAATTTTATTTTCAATATATAGCTCTAGTTAAATTTTGTGGACACAATATTTAAACTTTATTAGCCACTTTCCACTATAAAACATAATTATATCATGATTTAATTATCCGTCATATTTTATTTCATTATTTTTTCTTGAGAATACATATTAAAGTCATTAAAGTGTATTCCAAGACTATAATTTTTTCTAAATTTATTTTTTGATCCTTAAGAATCATTTGCCTGCGGGCGCCAATACCCCCTTTCCAATTTTATTTTCAATATATAGCTCTGGTTAATTTTTGTTTTCACAAATTTTTAAACTTCATTAGCCACTTGCAACTCAAAAACATATTTTATCACGATTCAATTATCCTTCATTTATTTTTCTTGAGAATACATATTGCAGTCAAAATAGTGTATTCCAAGGCTAAAATTTTTTCCAAATTTCTTTTTTGATCCTTAAGAATCATTTGCCTGCGGGCGCCAATACCCCCTTTCCAATTTTTTTTTCAATATATAGCTCTAGTTAAATATTGTGGACACAATATTTAAACTTTATTAGCCACTTGCCACTATAAAACATAATTATATCATGATTTAATTATCCGTCATATTTTATTTCATTATTTTTTCTTGAGAATACATATTGCAGTCAAAATAGTGTATTCCAAGGCTAAAATTTTTTCCAAATTTCTTTTTTGATCCTTAAGAATCATTTGCCTGCGTGCGCCAATACCCCCTTTCCAATTTTATTTTCAATACATAGCTCTAGTTAAATTTTGTGGACACAATATTTAAACTATATAAGCAACTTGCAACTAGAAAACATAATTATATCATGATTTAATTATCCATCAAATTTTATTTCATTTATTTTTCTTGAGAATACATATTGCAGTCAAAATAGTGTATTCCAAGGCTAAAATTTTTTCCAAATTTCTTTTTTGATCCTTAAGAATCATTTGCCTGCGGGCGCCAATACCCCCTTTCCAATTTTATTTTCAATATATAGCTCGAGTTAAATTTTGTGGACACAATATTTAAACTTTATTAGCCACTTGCCACTATAAAACATAATTATATCATGATTTAATTATCCGTCATATTTTATTTCATTAATTTTTCTTAAGAATAAATATTAAAGTCATTAAAGTGTATTCCAAGACTATAATTTTTTCCAAATTTATTTTTTGATCCTTAAGAATCATTTGCCTGCAGGCGCCAATACCCCCTTTCCAATTTTATTTTCAATATATAGCTCTAGTTAATTTTTGTTTTCACAAATTTTTAAACTTCATTAGCCACTTGCAACTCAAAAACATATTTTATCATGATTCAATTACCTTCATTTATTTTTCTTGAGAATACATATTGCACACAAAATAGTGTATTCCAAGACTAAAATTTTTTCCAAATTTCTTTTTTGATTCTTAAAAATCATTTGCCTGCGGGCGCCAATACCCCCTTTCCATTTTTATTTTAAAAATATATCTCTAGATTATTTTTGTGGACACAATTTTTTAAATTCCATTAGCCACTTGCAACTAGAAAACATAATTATATCATGATTTAATTATCCTTCAAATTTTATTTCATTTATTTTTCTTGAGAATACATATTGCAGTCAAAATAGTGTATTCCAAGACTATAATTTTTTCCAAATTTCTTTTTTGATCCTTAGAAACCATTTGCCTGCGGGCGCCAATACCCCCTGTCCAATTTTATTTTCAATATATAGCTCTAGTTAAATTTTTTGGACAAAATTTTTTAAACTCCATTAGCCACTTGCAACTAAAAAACATAATTATATCATGATTTAATTATCCGTCATATTTAATTTCATTAATTTTTCTTGAGAATACATATTGCAGTCAAAAAAGTGTATTCCAAGGCTAAAAATTTTTCCAAATTTCTTTTTTGATCCTTAAGAATCATTTGCCTGCGTGCGCCAATACCCCCTTTCCAATTTTATTTTCAATACATAGCTCTAGTTAAATTTTGTGGACACAATATTTAAACTATATAAGCAACTTGCAACTAGAAAACATAATTATATCATGATTTAATTATCCATCAAATTTTATTTCATTTATTTTTCTTGAGAATACATATTGCAGTCAAAATAGTGTATTCCAAGGCTAAAATTTTTTCCAAATTTCTTTTTTGATCCTTAAGAATCATTTGCCTGCGGGCGCCAATACCCCCTTTCCAATTTTATTTTCAATATATAGCTCTAGTTAAATTTTGTGGACACAATATTTAAACTTTATTAGCCACTTGCCACTATAAAACATAATTATATCATGATTTAATTATCCGTCATATTTTATTTCATTAATTTTTCTTAAGAATAAATATTAAAGTCATTAAAGTGTATTCCAAGACTATAATTTTTTCCAAATTTATTTTTTGATCCTTAAGAATCATTTGCCTGCGGGCGCCAATACCCCCTTTCCAATTTTATTTTCAATATATAGCTCTAGTTAATTTTTGTTGTCACAAATTTTTAAACTTCATTAGCCACTTGCAACTAAAAAACATAATTATATCATGATTTAATTATCCTTCATTTATTTTTCTTGAGAATACATATTGCAGTCAAAATAGTGTATTCCAAGGCTAAAATTTTTTCCAAATTTCTTTTTTGATCCTTAAGAATCATTTGCCTGCGGGCGCCAATACCCCCTTTCCAATTTTATTTTCAATATATAGCTCTAGTTAAATTTTGTGGACACAATATTTAAACTTTATTAGCCACTTTCCACTATAAAACATAATTATATCATGATTTAATTATCCGTCATATTTTATTTCATTATTTTTTCTTGAGAATACATATTAAAGTCATTAAAGTGTATTCCAAGACTATAATTTTTTCTAAATTTATTTTTTGATCCTTAAGAATCATTTGCCTGCGGGCGCCAATACCCCCTTTCCAATTTTATTTTCAATATATAGCTCTGGTTAATTTTTGTTTTCACAAATTTTTAAACTTCATTAGCCAATTGCAACTCAAAAACATATTTTATCACGATTCAATTATCCTTCATTTATTTTTCTTGAGAATACATATTGCAGTCAAAATAGTGTATTCCAAGGCTAAAATTTTTTCCAAATTTCTTTTTTGATCCTTAAGAATCATTTGCCTGCGGGCGCCAATACCCCCTTTCCAATTTTTTTTTCAATATATAGCTCTAGTTAAATATTGTGGACACAATATTTAAACTTTATTAGCCACTTGCCACTATAAAACATAATTATATCATGATTTAATTATCCGTCATATTTTATTTCATTATTTTTTCTTGAGAATACATATTGCAGTCAAAATAGTGTATTCCAAGGCTAAAATTTTTTCCAAATTTCTTTTTTGATCCTTAAGAATCATTTGCCTGCGGGCGCCAATACCCCCTTTCCAATTTTATTTTCAATATATAGCTCTAGTTAAATTTTGTGGACACAATATTTAAACTTTATTAGCCACTTGCCACTATAAAACATAATTATATCATGATTTAATTATCCGTCATATTTTATTTCATTAATTTTTCTTGAGAATAAATATTAAAGTCATTAATGTGTATTCCAAGACTATAATTTTTTCCAAATTTATTTTTTGATCCTTAAGAATCATTTGCCTGCGAGCGCCAATACCCCCTTTCCAATTTTATTTTCAACATATAGCTCTAGTTAATTTTTGTTGTCACAAATTTTTAAACTTCATTAGCCACTTGCAACTCAAAAACATATTTTATCACGATTCAATTATCCTTCATTTATTTTTCTTGAGAATACATATTGCAGTCAAAATAGTGTATTCCAAGGCTAAAATTTTTTCCAAATTTCTTTTTTGATCCTTAAGAATCATTTGCCTGCCGGCGCCAATACCCTCTTTCCAATTTTTTTTTCAATATATAGCTCTAGTTAAATATTGTGGACACAATATTTAAACTTTATTAGCCACTTGCCACTATAAAACATAATTATATCATGATTTAATTATCCGTCATATTTTATTTCATTAATTTTTCTTGAGAATACATATTAAAGTCATTAAAGTGTATTCCAAGACTATAATTTTTTCTAAATTTATTTTTTGATCCTTAAGAATCATTTGCCTGCGGGCGCCAATACCCCCTTTCCAATTTTATTTTCAATATATAGCTCTAGTTAAATTTTGTGGACACAATATTTAAACTTTATTAGCCACTTGCCACTATAAAACATAATTATATCATGATTTAATTATCCGTCATATTTTATTTCATTAATTTTTCTTGAGAATACATATTAAAGTCATTAAAGTGTATTCCAAGACTATAATTTTTTCTAAATTTATTTTTTGATCCTTAAGAATCATTTGCCTGCGGGCGCCAATACCCCCTTTCCAATTTTATTTTCAATATATAGCTCTAGTTAAATTTTGTGGACACAATATTTAAACTTTATTAGCCACTTGCCACTATAAAACATAATTATATCATGATTTAATTATCCGTCATATTTTATTTCATTAATTTTTCTTGAGGATAAATATTAAAGTCATTAAAGTGTATTCCAAGACTATAATTTTTTCCAAATTTATTTTTTGATCCTTAAGAATCATTTGCCTGCGGGCGCCAATACCCCCTTTCCAATTTTATTTTCAATATATAGCTCTAGTTAATTTTTGTTGTCACAAATTTTTAAACTTCATTAGCCACTTGCAACTCAAAAACATATTTTATCACGATTCAATTATCCTTCATTTATTTTTCTTGAGAATACATATTGCAGACAAAATAGTGTATTCCAAGACTAAAATTATTTCCAAATTTCTTTTTTGATTCTTAAAAATCATTTGCTTGCGGGCGCCAATACCCCCTTTCCATTTTTATTTTAAAAATATAGCTCTAGTTTATTTTTGTGGACACAATATTTAAACTTTATTAGCCACTTGCCACTAAAAAACATAATTATATCATGATTTAATTATCCATCAAATTTTATTTCATTAGTTTTTCTTGAGAATACATATTGCAGTCAAAATAGTGTATTCCAAGGCTAAAAATTTTTCCATATTTCTTTTTTGATCCCTAAGAATCAATTGCCTGCGGGCGCCAATACCCCCTTTCCAATTTTATTTTCAATATATAGCTCTAGTTAATTTTTGTTGTCACAAATTTTTAAACTTCATTAGCCACTTGCAACTCAAAAACATATTTTATCACGATTCAATTATCCTTCATTTATTTTGCTTGAGAATACATATTGCAGTCAAAATAGTGTATTCCAAGGCTAAAGTTTTTTCCGAATTTCTTTTTTGATCCTTAAAAACCATTTGCCTGCGGGCGCCAATACCCCCTTTCCATTTTTATTTGCAAACTATTGCTCTAGTTTATTTTTGTGTACAAAAATTTTAAACTTTATTAGCCACTTGCCACTAAAAAACATAATTATATCATGATTTAATTATCCGTCATATTTTATTTCATTAATTTTTCTTGAGAATACATATTGCAGTTATTAAAGTGTATTCCAAGACTATAATTTTTTCCAAATTTCTTTTTTGATCCTTAGAAACCGTTTGCCTGCGGGCGCCAATACCCCCTTTCCAATTTTATTTACAATATGTACCACTAGTTAATTTTTGTTGTCACAAATTTTTAAACTTCATTAGCCACTTGCAACTCAAAAACATATTTTATCACGATTCAATTATCCTTCATTTATTTTTCTTGAGAATACATATTGCAGTCAAAATAGTGTATTCCAAGGCTAAAATTTTTTCCAAATTTCTTTTTTGATCCTTAAGAATCATTTGCCTGCGGGCGCCAATACCCCCTTTCCAATTTTATTTTCAATATATAGCTCTAGTTAAATTTTGTGGACACAATATTTAAACTTTATTAGCCACTTGCCACTATAAAACATAATTATATCATGATTTAATTATCCGTCATATTTTATTTCATTAATTTTTCTTGAGAATACATATTAAAGTCATTAAAGTGTATTCCAAGACTATAATTTTTTCTAAATTTATTTTTTGATCCTTAAGAATCATTTGCCTGCGGGCGCCAATACCCCCTTTCCAATTTTATTTTCAATATATAGCTCTAGTTAAATTTTGTGGACACAATATTTAAACTTTATTAGCCACTTGCAACTCAAAAACATATTTTATCACGATTCAATTATCCTTCATTTATTTTTCTTGAGAATACATATTGCAGTCAAAATAGTGTATTACAAGGCTAAAATTTTTTCTAAATTTATTTTTTGATCCTTAAGAATCATTTGCCTGCGGGCGCCAATACCCCCTTTCCAATTTTATTTTCAATATATAGCTCTAGTTAAATTTTGTGGACACAATATTTAAACTTTATTAGCCACTTGCCACTATAAAACATAATTATATCATGATTTAATTATCCGTCATATTTTATTTCATTAATTTTTCTTGAGAATACATATTAAAGTCATTAAAGTGTATTCCAAGACTATAATTTTTTCCAAATTTATTTTTTGATCCTTAAGAATCATTTGCCTGCGGGCGCCAATACCCCCTTTCCAATTTTATTTTCAATATATAGCTCTAGTTAATTTTTGTTGTCACAAATTTTTAAACTTCATTAGCCACTTGCAACTCAAAAACATATTTTATCACGATTCAATTATCCTTCATTTATTTTTCTTGAGAATACATATTGCAGACAAAATAGTGTATTCCAAGACTAAAATTATTTCCAAATTTCTTTTTTGATTCTTAAAAATCATTTGCCTGCGGGCGTCAATACCCCCTTTCCATTTTTATTTTAAAAATATAGCTCTAGTTTATTTTTGTGGACACAATTTTTTAAATTCCATTAGCCACTTGCCACTAAAAAACATAATTATATCATGATTTAATTATCCATCAAATTTTATTTCATTATTTTTTCTTGAGAATACATATTGCAGTCAAAATAGTGTATTCCAAGGCTAAAAATTTTTCCATATTTCTTTTTTGATCCCTAAGAATCAATTGCCTGCGGGTGCCAATACCCCCTTTCCAATTTTATTTTCAATATATAGCTCTAGTTAATTTTTGTTGTCACAAATTTTTAAACTTCATTAGCCACTTGCAACTCAAAAACATATTTTATCATGATTCAATTATCCTTCATTTATTTTGCTTGAGAATACATATTGCAGTCAAAATAGTGTATTCCAAGGCTAAAATTTTTTCCGAATTTCTTTTTTGATCCTTAAAAACCATTTGCCTGCGGGCGCCAATACCCCCTTTCCATTTCTATTTGCAAACTATTGCTCTAGTTTATTTTTGTGTACAAAAATTTTAAACTTTATTAGCCACTTGCCACTAAAAAACATAATTATATCATGATTTAATTATCCGTCATATTTTATTTCATTAATTTTTCTTGAGAATACATATTGCAGTTATTAAAGTGTATTCCAAGACTATAATTTTTTCCAAATTTCTTTTTTGATCCTTAGAAACCGTTTGCCTGCGGGCGCCAATACCCCCTTTCCAATTTTATTTACAATATGTAGCACTAGTTAATTTTTGTTGTCACAAATTTTTAAACTTCATTAGCCACTTGCAACTCGAAAACATATTTTATCACGATTCAATTATCCTTCATTTATTTTTCTTGAGAATACATATTGCTGTCAAAATAGTGTATTCCAAGGCTAAAACTTTTTCCAAATTTCTTTTTTGATCCTTAGAAACCATTTGCCTGCGGGCACCAATACCCCCTTTCCAATTTTATTTTCAATACATAGCTCTAGTTAAATTTTGTGGACACAATATTTTAAACTTTATTAGCCACTTGCCACTAAAAAACATAATTATATCATGATTTAATTATCCGTCATATTTTATTTCATTAATTTTTCTTGAGAATACATATTGCAGTCATTAAAGTGTATTCCAAGGCTAAAAATTTTTCCAAATTTCTTTTTTGATTCTTAAAAATCATTTGCCTGCGGGTGCCAATACCCCCTTTCCAATTTTATTTTCAATATATAGCTCTAGTTAATTTTTGTTGTCACAAAATTTTAAACTTCATTAGCCACTTGCAACTCAAAAACATATTTTATCATGATTCAATTATCCTTCATTTATTTTTCTTGAGAATACATATTGCAGTCAAAATAGTGTATTCCAAGACTAAAATTATTTCCAAATTTCTTTTTTGATTCTTAAAAATCATTTGCCTGCGGGCGCCAATACCCCCTTTCCATTTTTATTTTAAAAATATAGCTCTAGTTTATTTTTGTGGACACAATTTTTTAAATTCCATTAGCCACTTGCCACTAAAAACATAAATATATCATGATTTAATTATCCGTCATATTTTATTTCATTAATTTTTCTTGAGAATACATATTGCAGTCAAAATAGTGTATTCCAAGGCTAAAAATTTTTCCAAATTTCTTTTTTTATCCTTAAGAATCATTTGCCTGCGGGCGCCAATACCCCCTTTCCATTTTTATTTTAAAAATATAGCTCTAGTTTATTTTTGTGGACACAATTTTTTAAATTCCATTAGCCACTTGCAACTAAAAAACATAATTATATCATGATTTAATTATCCGTCATATTTTATTTCATTAATTTTTCTTGAGAATACATATTGCAGTCAAAATAGTGTGTTCCAAGACTAAAATTTTTTCCAAATTTCTTTTTTGATCCTTAAAAACCATTTGCCTGCGGGCGCCAATACCCCCTTTCCATTTTTATTTTCAAACTATAGCTCTAGTTTATTTTTGTGTACACAATTTTTAAACTTTATTAGCCACTTGCCACTAAAAAACATATTTTATCACGATTCAATTATCCTTCATTTATTTTTCTTGAGAATCCATATTGCAGTCAAAATAGTGTATTCCAAGGCTAAAATTTTTTCCAAATTTCTTTTTTGATCCTTAAGAATCATTTGCCTGCGGGCGCCAATACCCCCTTTCCAATTTTATTTTCAATATATAGCTCTAGTTAAATTTTGTGGACATAATATTTAAACTTTATTAGCCACTTGCCACTAAAAAACATAATTATATCATGATTTAATTATCCGTCATATTTTATTTCATTAATTTTTCTTGAGAATACATATTAAAGTCATTAAAGTGTATTCCAAGACTATAATTTTTTCCAAATTTATTTTTTGATCCTTAAGAATCATTTGCCTGCGGGCGCCAATACCCCCTTTCCAATTTTATTTTCAATATATAGCTCTAGTTAATTTTTGTTGTCACAAATTTTTAAACTTCATTAGCCACTTGCAACTCAAAAACATATTTTATCACGATTCAATTATCCTTCATTTATTTTTCTTGAGAATACATATTGCAGACAAAATAGTGTATTCCAAGACTAAAATTATTTCCAAATTTCTTTTTTGATTCTTAAAAATCATTTGCCTGCGGGCGTCAATACCCCCTTTCCATTTTTATTTTAAAAATATAGCTCTAGTTTATTTTTGTGGACACAATTTTTTAAATTCCATTAGCCACTTGCCACTAAAAAACATAATTATATCATGATTTAATTATCCATCAAATTTTATTTCATTATTTTTTCTTGAGAATACATATTGCAGTCAAAATAGTGTATTCCAAGGCTAAAAATTTTTCCATATTTCTTTTTTGATCCCTAAGAATCAATTGCCTGCGGGTGCCAATACCCCCTTTCCAATTTTATTTTCAATATATAGCTCTAGTTAATTTTTGTTGTCACAAATTTTTAAACTTCATTAGCCACTTGCAACTCAAAAACATATTTTATCACGATTCAATTATCCTTCATTTATTTTGCTTGAGAATACATATTGCAGTCAAAATAGTGTATTCCAAGGCTAAAATTTTTTCCGAATTTCTTTTTTGATCCTTAAAAACCATTTGCCTGCGGGCGCCAATACCCCCTTTCCATTTCTATTTGCAAACTATTGCTCTAGTTTATTTTTGTGTACAAAAATTTTAAACTTTATTAGCCACTTGCCACTAAAAAACATAATTATATCATGATTTAATTATCCGTCATATTTTATTTCATTAATTTTTCTTGAGAATACATATTGCAGTTATTAAAGTGTATTCCAAGACTATAATTTTTTCCAAATTTCTTTTTTGATCCTTAGAAACCGTTTGCCTGCGGGCGCCAATACCCCCTTTCCAATTTTATTTACAATATGTAGCACTAGTTAATTTTTGTTGTCACAAATTTTTAAACTTCATTAGCCACTTGCAACTCGAAAACATATTTTATCACGATTCAATTATCCTTCATTTATTTTTCTTGAGAATACATATTGCTGTCAAAATAGTGTATTCCAAGGCTAAAACTTTTTCCAAATTTCTTTTTTGATCCTTAGAAACCATTTGCCTGCGGGCGCCAATACCCCCTTTCCAATTTTATTTTCAATATATAGCTCTAGTTAAATTTTGTGGACACAATATTTTAAACTTTATTAGCCACTTGCCACTAAAAAACATAATTATATCATGATTTAATTATCCGTCATATTTTATTTCATTAATTTTTCTTGAGAATACATATTGCAGTCATTAAAGTGTATTCCAAGGCTAAAAATTTTTCCAAATTTCTTTTTTGATTCTTAAAAATCATTTGCCTGCGGGTGCCAATACCCCCTTTCCAATTTTATTTTCAATATATAGCTCTAGTTAATTTTTGTTGTCACAAAATTTTAAACTTCATTAGCCACTTGCAACTCAAAAACATATTTTATCATGATTCAATTATCCTTCATTTATTTTTCTTGAGAATACATATTGCAGTCAAAATAGTGTATTCCAAGACTAAAATTATTTCCAAATTTCTTTTTTGATTCTTAAAAATCATTTGCCTGCGGGCGCCAATACCCCCTTTCCATTTTTATTTTAAAAATATAGCTCTAGTTTATTTTTGTGGACACAATTTTTTAAATTCCATTAGCCACTTGCCACTAAAAACATAAATATATCATGATTTAATTATCCGTCATATTTTATTTCATTAATTTTTCTTGAGAATACATATTGCAGTCAAAATAGTGTTTTCCAAGGCTAAAAATTTTTCCAAATTTCTTTTTTTATCCTTAAGAATCATTTGCCTGCGGGCGCCAATACCCCCTTTCCATTTTTATTTTAAAAATATAGCTCTAGTTTATTTTTGTGGACACAATTTTTTAAATTCCATTAGCCACTTGCAACTAAAAAACATAATTATATCATGATTTAATTATCCGTCATATTTTATTTCATTAATTTTTCTTGAGAATACATATTGCAGTCAAAATAGTGTGTTCCAAGACTAAAATTTTTTCCAAATTTCTTTTTTGATCCTTAAAAACCATTTGCCTGCGGGCGCCAATACCCCCTTTCCATTTTTATTTTCAATATATAGCTCTAGTTAATTTTTGTTGTCACAAATTTTTAAACTTCATTAGCCACTTGCAACTCAAAAACATATTTTATCATGATTCAATTATCCTTCATTTATTTTTCTTGAGAATACATATTGCAGTCAAAATAGTGTATTCCAAGACTAAAATTTTTTCCAAATTTCTTTTTTGATCCTTAAAAACCATTCGCTGCGGGCGCCAATACCCCCTTTCCATTTTTATTTTCTAAATATAGCTCAAGTTTATTTTTGTGGACACAATTTTTGAAACTCCATTAGCCACTTGCAACTAAAAAACATAATTATATCATGATTTAATTATCCTTCATATTTTATTTCATTAATTTTTCATGAGAATACATATTGCAGTCAAAATAGTGTATTCCAAGACCAACATTTTTTCCAAATTTCTTTTTTGATTCTTAAAAATCATTTGCCTGCGGGTGCCAATACCCCCTTTCCAATTTTATTTTCAATATATAGCTCTAGTTAATTTTTGTTGTCACAAAATTTTAAACTTCATTAGCCACTTGCAACTCAAAAACATATTTTATCATGATTCAATTATCCTTCATTTATTTTTCTTGAGAATACATATTGCAGTCAAAATAGTGTATTCCAAGACTATAATTTTTTCCAAATTTCTTTTTTTATCCTTAAGAATCATTTGCCTGCGGGCGCCAATACCCCCTTTCCATTTTTATTTTAAAAATATAGCTCTAGTTTATTTTTGTGGACACAATTTTTTAAATTCCATTAGCCACTTGCAACTAAAAACCATAATTATATCATGATTTAATTATCCGTCATATTTTATTTCATTAATTTTTCTTGAGAATACATATTGCAGTCAAAATAGTGTGTTCCAAGACTAAAATTTTTTCCAAATTTCTTTTTTGATCCTTAAAAACCATTTGCCTGCGGGCGCCAATACCCCCTTTCCATTTTTATTTTCAAACTATAGCTCTAGTTTATTTTTGTGTACACAATTTTTAAACTTTATTAGCCACTTGCCACTAAAAAACATATTTTATCACGATTCAATTATCCTTCATTTATTTTTCTTGAGAATACATATTGCAGTCAAAATAGTGTATTCCAAGGCTAAAATTTTTTCCAAATTTCTTTTTTGATTCTTAAAAATCATTTGCCTGCGGGCGCCAATACCCCCTTTCCATTTTTATTTTAAAAATATAGCTCTAGTTTATTTTTGTGGACACAATTTTTTAAATTCCATTAGCCACTTGCCACTAAAAACATAAATATATCATGATTTAATTATCCGTCATATTTTATTTCATTAATTTTTCTTGAGAATACATATTGCAGTCAAAATAGTGTTTTCCAAGGCTAAAAATTTTTCCAAATTTCTTTTTTTATCCTTAAGAATCATTTGCCTGCGGGCGCCAATACCCCCTTTCCATTTTTATTTTAAAAATATAGCTCTAGTTTATTTTTGTGGACACAATTTTTTAAATTCCATTAGCCACTTGCAACTAAAAAACATAATTATATCATGATTTAATTATCCGTCATATTTTATTTCATTAATTTTTCTTGAGAATACATATTGCAGTCAAAATAGTGTGTTCCAAGACTAAAATTTTTTCCAAATTTCTTTTTTGATCCTTAAAAACCATTTGCCTGCGGGCGCCAATACCCCCTTTCCATTTTTATTTTCAATATATAGCTCTAGTTAATTTTTGTTGTCACAAATTTTTAAACTTCATTAGCCACTTGCAACTCAAAAACATATTTTATCATGATTCAATTATCCTTCATTTATTTTTCTTGAGAATACATATTGCAGTCAAAATAGTGTATTCCAAGACTAAAATTTTTTCCAAATTTCTTTTTTGATCCTTAAAAACCATTCGCTGCGGGCGCCAATACCCCCTTTCCATTTTTATTTTCTAAATATAGCTCAAGTTTATTTTTGTGGACACAATTTTTGAAACTCCATTAGCCACTTGCAACTAAAAAACATAATTATATCATGATTTAATTATCCTTCATATTTTATTTCATTAATTTTTCATGAGAATACATATTGCAGTCAAAATAGTGTATTCCAAGACCAACATTTTTTCCAAATTTCTTTTTTGATTCTTAAAAATCATTTGCCTGCGGGTGCCAATACCCCCTTTCCAATTTTATTTTCAATATATAGCTCTAGTTAATTTTTGTTGTCACAAAATTTTAAACTTCATTAGCCACTTGCAACTCAAAAACATATTTTATCATGATTCAATTATCCTTCATTTATTTTTCTTGAGAATACATATTGCAGTCAAAATAGTGTATTCCAAGACTATAATTTTTTCCAAATTTCTTTTTTTATCCTTAAGAATCATTTGCCTGCGGGCGCCAATACCCCCTTTCCATTTTTATTTTAAAAATATAGCTCTAGTTTATTTTTGTGGACACAATTTTTTAAATTCCATTAGCCACTTGCAACTAAAAACCATAATTATATCATGATTTAATTATCCGTCATATTTTATTTCATTAATTTTTCTTGAGAATACATATTGCAGTCAAAATAGTGTGTTCCAAGACTAAAATTTTTTCCAAATTTCTTTTTTGATCCTTAAAAACCATTTGCCTGCGGGCGCCAATACCCCCTTTCCATTTTTATTTTCAAACTATAGCTCTAGTTTATTTTTGTGTACACAATTTTTAAACTTTATTAGCCACTTGCCACTAAAAAACATATTTTATCACGATTCAATTATCCTTCATTTATTTTTCTTGAGAATACATATTGCAGTCAAAATAGTGTATTCCAAGGCTAAAATTTTTTCCAAATTTCTTTTTTGATCCTTAAGAATCATTTGCCTGCGGGCGCCAATACCCCCTTTCCAATTTTATTTTCAATATATAGCTCTAGTTAAATTTTGTGGACATAATATTTAAACTTTATTAGCCACTTGCCACTAAAAAACATAATTATATCATGATTTAATTATCCGTCATATTTTATTTCATTAATTTTTCTTGAGAATACATATTGCAGTCATTAAAGTGTATTCCAAGACTATAATTTATTCCAAATTTCTTTTTTGATCCTTAAGAATCATTTGCCTGCGGGTGCCAATACCCCCTTTCCAATTTTATTTTCAATATATAGCTCTAGTTAATTTTTGTTGTCACAAAATTTTAAACTTCATTAGCCACTTGCAACTCAAAAACATATTTTATCATGATTCAATTATCCTTCATTTATTTTTCTTGAGAATACATATTGCAGTCAAAATAGTGTATTCCAAGACTATAATTTTTTCCAAATTTCTTTTTTGATCCTTAAAAACCATTCGCTGCGGGCGCCAATACCCCCTTTCCATTTTTATTTTCTAAATATAGCTCAAGTTTATTTTTGTGGACACAATTTTTGAAACTCCATTAGCCACTTGCAACTAAATAACATAATTATATCATGATTTAATTATCCTTCAAATTGTATTTCATTTATTTTTTTTGAGAATACATAGTGCGGTCTTCATTGTGTATTCAGATAATTTAATTTTTTCCAAATTTCTTTTTTGATTCTTAAAAATCATTTGCCTGTGGACACAATTTTTAAACATTATTAGCCCTTTGCAACTAAAAAATATAATTTTATCATGAGTTAGTTATCCTTCCTACTACTGTTGATTATTATTATCATAATCATTATTATTATTATTATTATTATTATATGCTGTTCGTTTCCTCCCTATGTCATCATCAATAATAATAATATTAATATTATTTTATTATTTCTCGGAGAAGACAGGATACGACTGCGTTATATTGTATTATAATATATAGTGTTGTGATAAGAAAAATGCAATAACGAACGAAATCGTATTTCCCATTTCCGGTTCCTACGTATGTAGTATGGTGTACATCCTCCTATATATTATTATATTATAATTATTATCATGCTCAGATATGACATATTTATGTTTATTAACTGAATACGTCGATGATGACAAATAATGTGTTTGTGTGTTTTTACAATTCTCCTGTAAAATACTCCTGTATACACACACGACATGTGATATTCACGATTTCACGGACTCCAGACGATCGTCGCGCTCACAAGTATGTGACCCTTGTGAACTTAGCAGTGCAATGATAACAGACAGCTTTTAAAATGGTCTAACAAATTTGTTAGTTAGTTGTTAGAGATTTAGACAACTTTCAAAGTTTGTTAGACATTATTTGCGGAGCAATAAACTTTTAACTTTTGCACTGCTATCTTCACGGTAGCAGTGCATAAGTTTGTTAGAACTTTTTTTTCCGCTCAAACAACAAATCTAGGTTTGTTAGGGATTGTTAGACAACTTTCAAAGTTTATTAGACATCATTTTTGGCGCTAGAAATTTTTTACTTTTGCATCTGAATTTGATTTTAAAAAAATCATTATATAAAAAAATTAAAGTGAATAAAAATCTAATTTGATTAAAAATTAATAGTTAACCAAAAACTCGGATTCGATTTAAAAAAAACTTATTGAATAAATAAATTGGATAAAAAATCGAATTAATTCAAAAAGAATAATTATGAATAAAAAAAAATGTAATACAGCGGCCAATGACCTATGTATTTGAGGCCTTATTTCTTTATATACAAAAAAAAATCTAATGTGAATAATTAAAATGAATAAAATTTCTTATTTGATTAAAAAACAATTAGAATGAATAAAAAATCGATATTTTGGATTTATTGAATAAAAAATATTATTTGATTAAAAATAAAATAAGAAAAAAACATAAATGCTAATATTTATATAATTACCTATAATCACCTACCTCCATGATGACCTTCAACGATAAGTTAAAAGACTAAACAATATAAATATCATTATGATAACACCACATTTAATATTTTATATAAGAAACAATTAAATTAAATAACAATGTACCTAAATACGATTTTTAAAAGAAATATTATATTGAACTTTCAATAAAAATAAGTAAAGTAACTTAAATGTTAAAAATATTTCATAAGTGAACTAGTTTTTGATAAAATTACATTTTTATCTAATATAGATTTTTTTATCATGTAATAATCTTGTATTAAATTAAATTATTTTATTTAATCAAATTAGATTCTTTGTCAAAAGTATTGATATTTAATTCTTATTCAATTTTTATTTAATCATTTTTTTAATCACATTACATTTTTTTTATCAAATATACCTACTTGTTGATTCATAGTAATTTTTCATACAATTTTTTTTAATGAAATTAGATTTTTTAACTCACTATTAATGTTTAATCAAATCAAGTTTTATTTTTATGAATATAGCTCTGAATTATCTTTTTTTTAAACTCTCATAGGTAAAGCGTTTCTCAACCTGTGGTACGCCAACAAAATCTCGCTTCATGAAAAAACTGAAAAGTATAATTATTTGCATTAAATTATATTTGTTACTTCATCCTTACTTCACCTATCATTAATAACTGTGAATATTTCGTTTTCCATAAATTGTAGTTCTGGTGATAGCAGTGTAAAAGTAAAAAAATTCAAGCGCCAAAAATAATGTCTAACAAACTTTGAAAGTTGTCTAACAATCTCTAACAAACCTAGATTTGTTGTTTGAGTAAAAAAAAGTTAAAAAGTTTATTGCGCCGAAAATAATTTCTAACAAACTTTGAAAGTTGTCTAACAATCATTGCACTGCTAAGTTCACAAGGGTAAATATGTGTACATATACATTATACGTACGCGAGGAGTTTATACTTTTTATATTTTGCTTTTTAATATTGATATTAAAAATATTATTGTAAAACAACCATTTTTATTATATTTATGTCTACATTTTTTACCGTTGTATACTTACATGTTATAAATGTTTTTTTTTAAATTATTTTATTTTATACACAACCCAAATTCCTCAAACTTTTCTCGTCATCCAAGCATTTGGCACAATATTTAATATTATGCATTTTGTTTACCCATTGATCTGTTTAAAATCGTCCAAAAATAACTTACCTATACATGAGTCACGTGATTGAAAATTAATATTATAGAATAAAATCCAAATAAATGTTTTAATCAGGCACCGCAGTACATATTTTTTTTTATTTTTTTTTTTTTTGGGGGGGGGGGAAGTTCAACTCCCCTGTAATATTTGAATTTTTATGTATCCTGGTTATTAAAAAAAATTTATGATTTGTTTCAATAACTGATCTTAAACGTTAAACCCTCCAGAAACTTCCTGCGTACCTACGTCATTGGTTTTTATCGTAATAGAAAATAATAATTTAAGATGCTGAATTTAAACTAATAACAATATATTCAACATACCGTTTAGAATTTCCTGTACATATTTTATTATTGTATAAAATAATAAAGGTACCTAAATATAATTTTATAATTTTAATTATATAATTATTGGTAATTAATAATCACGATATAGCGTCGCATTACAGGTATAGTTGTATAGATATAATTTTCTGTTCCGCGTTTAAACATTAATGATAATTTTTTTAATTTTTACAATCTATGCAATACAACTAGCATAATGAGTAATTTTGATAAATGGCTGGCAGGAGGTTGCGTTTATGGGAAGGCACACAGCAGTTCCACCTGATTAGGTATTAATGTTCTGTTTGTTTTTTTTTATCTTAGTATAGGCCTTCAGGCCACTGGATGTGACAGAATATAGTTGGAGTATAGTTGTTTGATTAATGATTTACTGGAGAGTTTAACTTAGTAAAAAATGTTTTAACATTTATTGGAATATATACAATTTGTAATGGTATTTACAATAATCGCATGTGTGCAATATATTATATATAAAGACATAAATATATTAGGAAAAAAGTCACCCTGCAGCAACACTTAAAAGTATGAAATTGAAAGTACATATCTAATATAATTTTGCTAATAGATCAAGGGTAGATATTTTTAGGTTTTTGTGAAGATTATTGTCTGTTAAATAGATATCTATCTAGGATAAGACGTTACTATAGCCGTAAGGAGGTGGATTGAGACGTTTGAAGCATTTTGGTATTGGATGGCTTTGCAGAAGTCTATAATTGAATATTGTTTGTCCAAACCTGGTTGAATTATTGACTTGTACACGGTAAGTTTATTGGATAGGGAGGGTTTTTTGGCTCTCAGGTTAAGAATTTTCTAGAGTTAAGCCAATTCATAATTTTTTTGTTGGAATTGGTTGATTGTCTAACGTAACAAGTGGTGAATCGACTATCGAAATTTCTAAGTGAAAATATTACTTGAAAAGATTTAAATACGTTCATTGTGATTTTCTACATGTGTATTTAAATGTTTTGGACCTTAAATGCTACGTTAATCGGACTAATCACAAAATAATAGTCGAATCTTTCCTCATACCTACCGATTTATGAGTTTATTTATAAGCAATATCATTTGATTAAGATAAAAAGTGTACTTAATTGTCTTGCAGTTATACACATGACCGCGGTCTGCGGTGTTTTTATAAGTATAGTTTGGCGTAGAGTTATTATTAAACGTACGTTTGCGCGTGCCACTGGTCCTAAAACGATGACCGTCGGACGATAAAAAAAATGTAATTGAAATAATAATGTCTTGGCCAAGTTGTTAAAATAATAATATATCTCCTACCTACACCACTGATGCACGGCGTGACGGTAATACATTTTTACGAACATACTTTGAACTGAGTGGCAGGAATGTGAAAGATTCTCGTGGGTGTATTCAAGTCCTTCACTCCCATCCCCGAGTTAATTTATTTACCTATTATTTAATTTCACGTAGGTACTCTCACCGGATAGCTTTATTTTTCCGTATTAATTTTTGCTTTCATAGGACATGAGTCTAATATTTCAACACTTCTTTCTCAACGGAATCATTTAAATTGTGTTAGACTGTCAACTGTCGAAGTAAAAAAAGTAAAAAAAGTTTATTCATCAGTTCCTTGAAAAAAAAATTGAATATTAGTTGCTAGTATATATATTATATAAGTTTATTGCTCATACAGTCATATGCGTACTAAACGGTAAAAGTGATATTAATTGGCAAAATTTAGTATACTCAATCGTCCTCCTGAAGTCCTGACTACTTATGGGTAGCTATAGATAAGTAAAAAATTATATTAAAACCAGGCTTAAGTGAATAAAATTCAGATAGGTACCAAACTTATACACCTATTGTAAGTACTTAATTCAAACTCAATAGTAGGTACCTATAAACATAAAGATATTTATTGAAATTGTTTCTTAACTATTTATTTTCAATACAGGACATAGGTATGTAATCAATGATGCTTGCATCAATTTAATAGAAAATACATTCATCACTCATCTTAGAATCTAAAGTATGTAGGTAATATATTTTATTGAAAAAAAAAATAATAAAAAAAATTCGAAATATGTCTGGTTACCAATATAGTGGCTAGTATTATCATAGTGTTCGTGTAAAAATATTTTGGACTAAAGTTAAACAGTTGAAAATTTTTTATCAAATTATCAATAATATAAGTGTACAATAACAAAATTGCACATTATATATTTATTATTAAGGATAATGAGACAAAAATTAACTGGTAAATGGTTATTTGTAGAGGTGCACTTAAAAAATAACTAAGGAGATCCATCTAACTGTTGTGTCCCCTCCTATTTAAGAACTGGATACCTTATATATTAATATTATATATTTGAGATGATGGACAAGATATATCTCGACAGAAAAGATGTGTAACAACACAAATTTTCGTGGACCAAACGAGATATCCGTTTTTGTGGCCAAAATCGTGTTTAAATTTAGATAGAAACGTAATACAAAAATTGCACGCCGTCCGCCGGCAACAACGTTCTTATGTTTAATTCGCCTCTATGCCTTACTTCTTGACAGATTAGATAATGTTTATTTAGCGGACTCAACAACTAACTCTGGCAAGTACTTAAATTTGGAGGGGTTTTATTATTGGTTTTAGCATCGAACAGTATTAAAACATCATAATAATACATGACAATTTTATTAACAGCAATATATATATATATATATATTAGTTAAACCTACAACTTATAATTGCCTGTTGTCCTACTAATAAATTATTGATTTAAATATGATAGCCATACAGGTAGGTAGTATAGCAAAGTTGGAAAGTACCTACCTAACCGTTTTTCTTAACTCGTTAAATCGAGTCAACACAGAAAAAAAATACAATTTACCAGCTAATACAGTTTTCTGACTTCATAAAATTAAGTATACAATGTTGAAAAAATATATATTGATAATTGATACTTACTTAACTGATAATGAATTTAATAAGTAATTGGCAGTGGATAAAGTCCAATGAAGTAGATTACCCGTCTATAGGTACTTGTAAGTTGTAAGTTTATAATAATAAAACGACTAAATCTATTGTTGTTGTTAATATAAATCGTGGAAATTGTCGTCGACATAATAAATTATTATATATGGAGTCGAGACTGAGTCGTACAGTATTATGTTGTTTGATTTATTTATAAGACGCTCCATAAATCTGTTCTAATTTTATCTATATATTAAGTTCTAATTATGATTCATGTCGTTCGGCCAATATTTCGTCACGGTTTATTATTATTATGTTTTCGGGAGATAAGTTGTCGTAAAAAACATGTGATAATAAATTTGAATGAGGTAAATCAAGTACTTACTTTTTTTTAAATACACTTTTTTCAATGAAGAAAAACCCATAAAATAATTAAATATCATAAAAGTCTTTTGGTATTTTATCATCATTTAATGAGCAGCTAAAATATCACCACAATGACAGGTGAAACTGCTTTAAATCCTTTACTCCCGTATGACCCTTTAAATATTTATTCGTCTGAACTCATTGTGGTGATGTACATTAAGTATATATACATTCGGTAAGTTGAAATATTGATCCAATATTAGCAATACTTGAATATAAAAATGCATCTGCAGTTATTACTGAATCACTAATATTATATTGTTTCAATGAAAATACACTTTATTCTTACTTTTTTGGTTAAAATTTAGAATTTGCAAATTACCAACTATGGTTTTTCCTTCAACATCCGATATCTGTATTTTACTGAATTTCAAACTGACCCACGGCTGCCGCGAACCCGCGTTATAGATTTATAAATGACGAGACATTAAATCGAACTGACAAGCAATACTAGAAGGACTTAGGCTAGGAATATAATTAAAAACATATATATATATATAATATATATATCACCGAACTATTAAATATTGTTGTTTGATTTCATATATTTTTGAAAAAGTTCGGCGCCACTGTAAACTAGAAAATAATGTTATTTCTTCAATTTCGCTTTCCCAAAGGTAGAAAAAATTAAAACGTTTAAATTTTTGGATAGTTTTTGCGTTTTGAGATTTGGATTTTTTTCTATTTTTTAGATCATAGGCAAAAAATGAAACTTTTTCGCGCTGTGAATTACAGACAACCTGTGACATTCGTGTGCACGAAAACAGTCGGTGTTCGAAATAATTTGCTTGTGGAGCGACAAAACTAAAATATTTTGGCGTAAGTCGTTTTGTCTATCAACGCTTTGAGTCGTGAGGACGGCGTCGTCGTCTCTATAAGTACCTATATTATATTTCGGATGATGGTCATTTTTATTAAACACGCGAGTATTTATAGATGTAAAAAACAAATAGCTGTTTCGAAAATATTGAACAAACATTTAATATACTTAGTTATTGACGTCGCGAATGTATCGGAATTCGGAATATAGGACAGTATAGACATTTTTAGTTTTTACATTATCATAAAGGTCTTGATTGAGTGCTGAGATTAGTGGGGTCTCTTAATATTCTAATCCACTGGCCCCCTCATTATTATAAAACTTTAGTCTAAGTCCAAAAACATAATATAATTTATTATTAATAAAAAATGTTTACATAAGGTACCAGCTTATCTTCTTTATAAATGTTGTAATTTTTAATTAACTACTATGAAAAGAAATTATAGTATAATGTATAGAATTCTACCCTGGGGGATATTTTGGTTTGTTAGGAGGGCGGCAGGTGTAAGGGGGTGTTGTAAGGTCGGCGAGCTATCAAATACAGAATAATTGTAAAAAATACACCCATATTAAGTTAGGTTAGGTTAGTGGTTATTGACACGTATATTATTGCAAGTGAAATCAGAATATTTGTAACTGTGTACGGCGTACGTATAGAAATAATTTTTGGGGTGGTCTATAATATATAATATTATATAGCAACCAACAAATGATCTATCACCTTGAGGCTGTTGTATATTTAAAAAATACGATGGGGGAAGGGGAGGGGCTGCAGCCCTCTGGGCGCCCCCTTATATACGCCACTGGCGTACGGCGTACAACGTTGTTTTTGTATGCCACGTTATCTAATCGAGTTTTACCGGAAATATTTTAATTCTTAAAATTTTAATTGGACGCAAATAAGACATTTATTTACTAAACATTAAGAGTTCTTATATTTACTTAAAAACTGATCCATGAGAATTTCTATTAGAAGGCGGGCGTAATAAGCCGTCAGTACAGTTATCTTGGTGAAGGGGCGCTGAACCGAAAAAGGTCGTGAACCACCGATTTTTATTATATGGCGCTCACATCATATTTTTTTGTTCTGTTCGTATTATTTTTTTATAAAATATCATAAATCATAATAGGTACTTCCAGATCGGAGCGGCGAAGATGAAACAGTGTTCCTTTGGCGGAGGCTCACTAGCTAAATTCTACCTATATTTTAGTTTTTATATGACACAGCTAGCCTTCTCCGGAAGAATAAATATTTACCTACATTTTTTTTCACTCTTTCATGTGGATTATCTTAAGTATACAATTTATAATATTTTATATACTCGAGTACCTAATAATGTACCTACCTATAAAATACGCTAACCCGAAACAACCTTCAGACCCTGATGCGGTAGTTTACTTTTACACGTTTTACCCCTCCCCTCCCCTATACATATATTATCAATAAATTTTTATAAATTATTGAATAAGAAATAATACATTTTAATAGTGTAATGATAGTAACAAAAACATGAAGCTGGGATATCGGAAGCCATCCACCTGGCACCCAGATAACATATGTCGCATGGTGTCCTTTTTGATCAAGACCAATCTTATTAATAGCTTATAATCTATTATGTTGTAATATGTGTAATATGTGTATGTAAATAATGTATATAATAATTCTTCCTAAACAATGTAAACTGTCAGCCAATGGCCTTCGCTGCCGAAAAAAATAATAGAAATAAATGAATAGATTATTAAAGTTAAAAAGTCTTTGTACGAAATAAAAATTATCACACTCCTGATAGCTAGATGTGCTGTAAACTCAAAAGTCTTCGAATGGATCTTCGCAGGAAAAAACTCCGGATCCATGACGTCATTAGGCAATGTTATCAATATTGTCCTTATCAAATATTAAGCTGATTAAATACGCGGCAATTTGGCATTTGTTTAAATTTGTACAATCTGCAGCGACGGATTACGCGATAATGGAATATTTATTTATTTTCTTATTTCGTATATATTCCTACTATTAAAACTTAATTATTATATTATTTGCACGTTTTCCAAATAAAAGATTATTGGTACTAAAAATATGAAATGGTCCCCTTTGGCCCCTAAGGGTGCTTAATTGAAGATTTGCTTATTTGAGATAACGTTTGTATAATTGAGAGGCTTGAATTCTGTTGGTATTTGAGACTTTGGCTAATCCCATGAGTTGAATTTAATGTAGGTACTATAATTGTATTGTGCCAATTAATTTGATATATAACTTTATACAATATAGATGCAATAAGATCTATTGTGAATCGCCCTGGCATTGATGCTATTAAGATAATACTATAGAATTAACAACATGGCATAATATGTAGTATTTTCAAGCTGTTAAATATGTTATCTTATTATAGTATAGTACTATAATACAATAACTGTAGTACTATAGTAGGTACATCAAGAATAAATATAATATTAGGTATATTATATTATATAAAGAATTGTTGCAAAACTGGTATTTCATATTTTCCTAACAAATTGACAAGAAAAAAAATCTGTCTTTATATAATCTCACTTTAGTATGCTTTGCTTATTTGTGTGAATTGTTGAGGATTTGAGTGTTTCAGTTATTTTTTTTGTTTTCAGTGAAGTGATATAAAAATATTTACATTAATTTTTTTTGCAAAGTACAAATATATATATTTTTTTAAATATAAGTATATTAATATTACTTTTGTAATATGTTAATTTGTAAAGTTTGTGAACTCCAATACAATTCAAAATCAGGGTATAATAAACACTTGAGAACAAAACATGAGAAACACGAAAAAAATATTTATACATGTAATAACTGCAATACATTATTTAATAATAAAAAACTTTTGATAAGTCACTTAAAAAATGAGATGCAGCTGACACAAGATTATAAACAAGTATGTTCTTTTGAAAATTGCAACAAAACATTTAAAACATTTAAGATGTATAGTAATCATCTTGAAACTATACATGAAGTAAACATAGTACACAATAAATTTAATTTTAACACAATTGAAGGTACCTATTAGCATTTACTATAACATTTTTTTTACGACTTTCCAATATATTTTAACAAGTATAATTTACTGTAGAAAATAATTTTATATAATGTATACTTTAAAATAATTTTGTGCTTAATTTTAAGTACATTATTGACAATTTTGTCTCTACAAATTAATTTTAAAACCATATTCTAATTGATTTAATATAATAACAGTTATACTTACTCAATAATCAACCTACAACTGTACAGCAGAAACACTTCAACGTTTTCAGTATTATTATTTTGTAATTATATGTTTTTCTAAATTCCTTTTCTAATCACTTGTGAAGTTGACACCTTAACGGATATAGTCCATAATAAAACTTGGGCATATTGTTCAAAAAAATGCTGGTAATGCTATGCTAGTACTACTATAGTGGTTTTCAGCAAATGTGGCCCTAGTAGTACTAGTAGTACTATTTATAATCAATGCTATTGAGTTCGGAGTTCCGAAACATTTGATAAGAATAATATTGATAACACTGACTAATGACGTCACGGATCCGGAGTTATTTCCTGCGAATATCCATTCGTCAAAAATCTAGGTACCTCATCATTACATCGAGAATACCCTATATATGTTTTATATAGCATATTATTGACTTCGTGTTATTTCAGAGATGGTATTTGACAGTGATAATGCTGCTTACGAAGGTAATCAACCACATATAATTTGCCGAATGTGATATGGATTGTGTCATCGTTTGAGGTGTTTGAAGGTGAAGTTTAAGGCAGATCCTAAATGCCTAATCTGGATATGAGATCTCGGATACAAATATAATTTAGCATTGGTACTAGTATTTTAGTAGGTATTTACTATGCGACTGGTATAGTTAAAAATATGAATGTAAATGCATTTATTGGGAATTGTGTAGGTGACTATTGTTTCTGGGTGATTTCAAGTTCACCGAACGCGTTGTCCATTACCTCAGGATCACGAGCCTAGAGAGCGATGAGTCTAGGTCAGATTTCGTGTCACCAATATTACCGTATCATCAACATATTCACAGCCTCGCATGTTATTCGTTATTTTTCACTTATTCTATATTGATCGTTATGCAAGTGTATAACAGTGGTTACGATAAAAAAAAAGTTTTCACCAGCACTACACCTCTGAAAACAGCACGGCTGTAATATACTTTTTACATTTGTAAATGTTTTTACCTAAAGGCTTAAGTAAAATTTTAAGAACTCATCAGAACATTGTTTTTAGGGGAGGAAGAGGAGTGGGGGTAACCGATATTATATTAGCAATACGTGTCTATGCCTAATCTAACATGATCTATATGGCACTGAAAATGTTCACATAGAACAATGAATTGCAATATGGCTAATGAAATTAAAGTTTCGGAGACTTTCATCATCGAGGCGTTGAAAAAAATTGTCACTGTAACTTTTGTGCAGCGTTACCTTATAGGTACAACAAGTAAAGACAAATGTAATATATATTATTATACAACGAAGCGTATCGCAGAAAGCGACGGTTGTGGCTAACTCGAAATATCTACAGCAACGAGCCAAAAAAAAAAAAAACAAATTCATTTTTATTTTAAGCAGACTATTATTGTGTTGTTTGTTTTATTTTTGTGATGCAGCGATCAGTTCGCAAGGTTTTTAAAATCAAATTAAATGCTAAAACAACACATTTACAATATATATATCTGTACATCTACAATATAGGTAGCTGTCCACAGAAGAAACGCGAATCGCGAATACCCTGTGTGCATAAAATAAAATAAATCTGATCGTTTTGAGTAAAACTGAAGTGTAACATTAATACAATATAAACGCGGAAAAAATTTTCGATGAGTGCCTGAGTGCACCGTGCACGAGTTAACTGCACGCTTGCACTATTTACTATTGTACTATTTACTCTGTATATATGGCAGTAGGAGCATATTATAATATTGGAAACGTTGGAAAAGCGTTGGAAACTGCAGGAAGACGAGTCATCGATCGTGGTGTATTATTTGAACACTGCCGCCACGATGATCAGACGAACAATTGCTATACTAATACTGGTTTTGCCTAGGGGAGGTCGGTTGTTTTCGTTTGCGATTTTTTTTTTTTTTTTTTGGGGGGGGGGGCAAGTTGTTATTATTAAATTTTTATTTTTAACGTCCTGCAAAGAGCCTCGATTTACCGTCATACGATGTGTATTATAGAGGTCGTGAGACGTGCGAAAAATCGAATCGAAGATTTCGTGGGGGCCGTACACTAAGGTCCTCGTACGCGCCCCCGCCCCGCAGCACTCGTATAGTGTCCGCCCGGAAGGCGATTGAAACGTTCCGCCGCCGCCACATTCTTGGCGCTCGTCGCGGAAGCTAACAATAGATCTTTGCGGCGGCGGCCTAAATTTCCCGCACACGGCAGGCCGCATCCATATACCGTATTTTGTCTAAATATTGTCGGCATAATATTATACATATAATAATACTACATCATCGTCCGACGAGTGCACATTATAATAGCATATGCCATATAATACCTACCATTATAATAGGTACCTACATAAAACGAAGGCGTTTTAACCAGCGAATACCCGATATATTATAATATTATGAGGACATTTTTGACGTCAAACTTATAACATTTCACGTGCACGATTGGTATAGCTATATAATACTGCTGTAACTGGAAATTTTTTTCTTACAGTCTTTGTGACTCGTCTGCCAAAACCGTACCGTGCGGACAATAAAATACAGATAGGTTATCGCCATAAGCGTGCGCACGGGGGAGGCAGGGGAGGCGGCTGCCACCCCTGCGAAATTTTCCTCTACACCAAAATATAATATTATACCTACCAATTGGGGAAAATCGGGTGGGGGGATTGGAGTCTGGACCTCCTTAGCTAAGGTATTGCCTCCCCTGCCAAGAATACCTACGCACGCTTATGGTTATCGCACTGAAGTGGTATAAGACTGAAATCTAGAACAACAGTAACGCATAAACAAATTTTATCGCATTAACGTCATAAATCGTGGGCGTCCGCGCGGTATGAAAGATACAGTAATAGTCGTATTTTAAGTGAATAGTTATCGTTTAAAAAAAGTGTACGCATATTTATAAAACATATTAAAAAAGTTTCAATGGCCTAATTCTTGTATTTTTTAGTTATATAGTCTATGATGTATACAATTTAAGCCAGTTTCAATAATAACAATAAGACGATGACGTAGTTCTGGCCAAGATTGACACGATTTTACCCCACCTATATTATATGTTGCATATTTATAAATAATAGATATTTCTCGACATTTCGATTGTTATATTTTTCAGTTTGTCACGGGTCGCCGCGGTGTTCGTACGCGCCTGCAGTGGTATAGTTGTTAGGCC
Organism: Diuraphis noxia; assembly: GCF_037042655.1. Classification (NCBI taxonomy): domain Eukaryota; kingdom Metazoa; phylum Arthropoda; class Insecta; order Hemiptera; family Aphididae; genus Diuraphis; species Diuraphis noxia. The sequence goes on along the minus strand of NW_028301715.1, from coordinate 31,566,403 downwards.
AAAGCTCTTCCCCTCTTAGAACTGTCAACAGTCTAAGAAACTTACGTACATACTTTAATATGGTTTTTCACAAAGAACCAATCATTCAAAAATCAAAATCAAAGATCATTTTTAGCTGTCTTTGTGTGTAAATTATTCTTCGGTCTCGTATCACTGTAATTACCGTAGTCTATATATTACTACGATAACTAATAGTTATTAACTATGTATCTGTTGATGTAATATTATTTTTGATTCAAGGTTGGTTTTGCAGTAAGAGTATTGCATGTGTAGGCACATATTGGGCGAGGGCGAGAAAGACAAACAAAAAATGTTGAACATTTCGAGTTTTTGATTACCTAGTTTAAATGTGTGGTTATTTTAACATGTAATTTTTGGTTTTTGTCTTGAAATTACAAGTCTGCAACTGTCTGTTCGAGACGGTTTATGATGTATTATACTGTATAGTGACACTATCAACTATAATTGATCCGTCAATCGCTTTTCCTTGGACGGGATGAGGAGAGACTGCGTGTCGACTGGTGGCCTTATAATAATCTTACATTCCTATAAATAACACGACATAACATACACAATATAACTGTTATATTATCATACCTGATGGACATAATGATGTCATAATAATAATAATAATGTATATATATTACGGTATTATGCATCGTGTACTCTGTCATAATATAATATCGTATGCCGAGCGTAGCGCACTATATAATTTTCAGCGTGCCGTTCGTTGCCAATAACGCGGGCGTTTAAAAATAAACGGGCGCGAAAAACCGTGTCAACTGTGATCGCGTTACCGGGTAACACGTGTACATAATACGACCACGTCCACCGACGCTCGATCGTGAAAATGTCAATGGGTCAGACCTATATACGAAATAATATTATTAGAAGGCACACCGCCGTGTCATATACGGTGTATACCTATGATGTACCTATAAAACTGCGGTGGTTTGCGCGCAATAGTAATATTATATTATTATTATAATATTAGCGCGCTATTATTATCCTCATCGAACATCGTAGCGCGGTCGTCTCGAAAACTGCGCCGGACGACGAATAATAATTGACGATTGTAATAACAATTATTATTGTACGCATCGGCTATGCCAGTGAGGATCGTAGTAGGTTTAATATTGTATAGCGTACTCGCCTACCCACCCGGCAGTCATGAGCCCAATCTTGGCGTTCCGTTCGCGTGCCCATTTCCAGACATATCACATATGTACATGATTTGTAACAACTGTAAATAGTATCGAATACTGGAATATACTATCGATGTTGTTATATAAATTTATTTATTTCTACAGAGATCTTAAACGCTGAGCTAGAGCTATGTTTTGTAGATATAGATGAAGGCTACAATAGTATATAGTATAGCCGTGGAACTGCTAATAAAAAATGCTTTTACAGCACAAATAATACGGACTAAAATGTGAAAAATATTTCTCAGAATTTACTTGTAAACCAATTTTTCAACTTTTTTATGTCACTATTTTCAATAATATATATTGACATCGTGACATAATATACTGCTAAACAGTAAACTGAGGTCTTTAATTAGATTATATTTATATACGTACCACGGTTTAAGATAAGACTATCTTAAACCGCGATACGTACTTATAGGTACTCGTTTTCGGCTTTCGATTTTTCACGCGTCTCGTTGATAAAAATAATAGCGTTTATATAATTTATAGTGAATAAATATACACCTTTTTTATTTTTGAACCAATGACACCATGTGAATGCTTTCGCAGTACTTCCGCGAGTATAATAAATAAACTAATTAGTATAGTTGCGTAACCCGAATATGTCCGGAAAAAAATTAACTAATGTAAAATACGGCGCTATAAAGGCGCATGCGTATTGGTTTTGTAGTTATGTTTTGGTATAGGAACCTCAAAACTCAGTTTTCACGCAAATTGGCGTGGTATACTTGTGGTAGATTTATATGTAGGCATTAATTCGACTGAGATGGGTAATCCGTAATCCACCTGTGTCCTGCAGTGGTCATAAACGTTCTTAAAATTAAACAATTATGTTATTTTCTCCGACATAAGGTAGACCGTTCCTCCAAACATTCAACATAATCTTATACTTTGGTAGTAAAATTACATGAGGTTAAAATAATATCTTCGAATGATAATTAGTTGTGGAATAAAACTGTATGTATATGGTATCATGCAAAGTCATTTAGTTTTTATGTTATTAGTTTATTGGGATCTTTTCCATTTATTCATTATGTAACCATAATTTATTTTGAATTATATATGTGTATTGCTATATAAACAAAGTCTAGGCTACTGTTTTGAGGAAATTGGGCATCAGGGCCGTATTTAAGATTATGGCGCGCGTGGGCAACAACATTTTGGCGCCCCCCCCCCCCCCCCCCCGGCAACTTTGCTAATAATTAAATTTAAAACTAGTTGGTAAGTAATACTACTAATACTAATTATAGGTATTTGTGGTGTCTGTGTTTAGTATTTAAGTAAAATTTAAAAAAAAAAACTAAGCAAATGCAGTGGCCTGGTAAATATTATTAATATATTTAAAAATGTAAAAAATAACAGAATATAAGTAATATACTAATAAAATATAAAATAAACATAAAATATATAACATATAATTAAATACATTATAATATATAACATACTATCAAATTCCTTATAATATATAAAATCATTACTTCAGTTTTTTTTCTTGCTTGTTTTGCTGCAAATGTTTTTATCACGTCTGAGTAATTTAAGCTTTTAGTAAGAGTAGCTTCTATGTTAAGAACTGCAAGACTATTAAGTCTTTCTGAAGACATAGATGATCTTAAATAATTTTTTATTCTACGGAGTGTAGAAAATGACCTTTCGGTTGAACAGTTGTAGGCCAAATTACAAAGGAACATTCTTAAAGCTACATCAACATAAGGAAAAATTGTAACGAATTGTTTTTCTTTTATAAATTTACTCATGTCTAATAGGGTTTTAGGAGGGTTGGTGGTTAATTTTAATACACTTTGAAAATATACCGTACGGCTAAAAATAAATAATACCCGCCGTGACCGTGCTCGCCGCTCGGAAGTCGGAGGCCGTTGTAATATTCCGCAGTTGTAGATTGGGAAACAAATAACAATATTGTACAATTATTGTCAATTACCCTAATATTTAGTATTTTGTATTATATTATATTTTAATTATTAATATAATGTATAATTTTTCCGAAAACTTTTTTATAGTCTCCGTAAAAATTTTGGCGCCCCCTTGACATATTCCGGGGGGGGGGCTATATTGCCCCTCCGAATCACCCCTTAAATACGGCCCTGTTGGCATTCATTATGGAATGTTATCAGTTAACAGTTACCACAAGATGCTTTTAAGTAACCCTCATTAAGTCTATAACTATAAGTTAATAAGTTCATTAGGTATTAAAGTTATTTATGAAATAACATTGAAATCAAATAATTTTTTAATTCTACTTAAATATTTATGCTTACATAAAATGTAGATTAGTAAAAAGCATTTAAAATTGTATTACAAGCTGGTAATTACTATTCATATGTATTTTATTGAAAAATCATATTTGTATAAATAATTTAAATAAAAATTCTGAAATACTAAAAATTAGAGTAAAATTGAATCAAACGTTATAGAAATCAAAAACAGATTTTCGTTATTATTATGTATACAGAATAAAATATGTAAAAAATGTAGGATCAACGCAACCGAAACAAATGGCGTATTTCAATGTTTACAAATATGTATTTAATTTTAAATTCAAATCAAGTTTAATCCTCTTGTGTTCCCGTTCGAATATTGGGATCCAGCGAATTTAGCTGATTTGTCTCTCTCTATATATAATTGTATAGTATATTAAACATGCCTACGCACTAATGGTTATTCATCGATATTATGTTTATCTCTTTTTTCCTTCAACAATTCATTATGGTTTCTCGAACGATAAAACAAATCTCCATTATAAAGGACGTAGATATAAACATCAAACAACGTACTGAGTAAACATCATTTGAATACAATAATTATAAAATTATATATATACATATAAAATATATACAGTGTACAAGTATTATAACCAACAGTTGTTTTCTGTTTTATAATTGTGTACATTATATATTTATATAGGTACGAATAGTGCCAAATAAAAATGTCGATTGGGTGGTTATAGATGAATATTATAGACATTTTTATGTGTGAAACAAAAAAAAAAAATACCGGGAATTCCACTTTGCTGTATAGTTCAATAGTTGTAGGCGTCGATCGTGTTATCGTCATTGAGTAGGTCACTTCTATAGATAATGGATGTGTAAATGTGTTAAATTTGAACTCAATTATGTAAATCATCGCATACAAAAACTATTCTGAGCGAAGACTGTCTGTGAAACTTAATTTGTACGCTTATTTTATTAAATAATATATTATATTAGTAAGCAATTTCTTAACTTTTGAATTTGGAGAACATACAAATACATACCTACTACCTATGTTGTTATTAGGCACTTATTAGTAATTTATTTTTCTATTATAGTAGAAAAAAATTCGTTATAGATCTGTTGTTCTGCAGTGATTTCGGACTTACCGGTTATATACAAAAGCAGCCACATAGGTTCCCTCACTCTAAGAGAAGAAATTGTATCTCCCGTTCTTTATAATATTTGTGTACCACCCCAAGTAATAAATCAGTATATAGTGATCGATAATGCCGATAACATCAAATAGACCACCATCAAAATGGTGAAATAAACTTTTAAAGTAAATCGAAATAACTATACATTTAGTTTCATACTAGCTTCATATCGTAATGTAAGTTGTAACTCTCTATAGTCTATGTCCGCATTAAGTCATTCTGAACTCTGAAAAGGTAAACTATCTTTGTATTTTGTATATAATTATCTAGATCAACCTTAGCTCAACACATTAATTCTAAAAGACTTTCTGTAAATAATAATCAAGTATCTATATACCTAATAATGAACAGATTATAGTTAAAATTAAACTTATTATGTATAAAACTCTCAAACTGAACTTAAGAAATTCAATCGTGTCAAAACAAAAGACAAATACTTAAAGTTAACATTGGTAACCTCAAATGCTTGAAATGTCAATCACATGTGTTTATTATAAACGTCACGCTAATTAAGTAATTTTTAGAAGGATTTGACATTTTTAAAAGGTCTCAACTTTATTATTATTGGAATCGTTTAGCATGGATAGAATGCATTTCAAACCAGAAATTAAATAACCTTTATTACACATTCGAAGTTTAATAAATTAGGTATACCTATATATAACATCAACGTATTACTGCAGATCTGAGTGGCATTAATGTAGAGATTTTATGGGAATTAAAAATTGTGTTAGTTCACGAGCTGTGTTAAACAATTTTATAGTGTAGTGTTAACTACGTATTATAATAAATAAATGATATGCCCAGTGCCCATTCATATTTGAGACATAATATACAATTTTATTTTGTTTTTCACTCCAATTGAATCAAGCATTTCCAGTATAAGGACAAGTGTGGAATTTTGGCCTGAAGTCCTACAACCGCATATCATAAATTACTATAATTTGGCTCATACAATTTACATTTTTAGTTGATTTTTGCAATTTTGCCAACACTTTCTCTCTTTTAATAACATTCTTTCATCTGCTATTTAACACAGGGTGTCTTTTTTAATATTTTAAACTACGTTTTGAATAACATATTCGTTATTATTCATTATTGCAATATTTATTTTGAAAACTCACAACTTAGTATTTATTTAATATCACACATACCTATTGCTTATTATAGCTATAATAAGTTCAAAGTTGGTGTTTCGAGACTGATGAAACAGGAAGGGTATTAATGCATAGGTCTTGTCTAATTTTAGATTTTTCTTTAATAGAGTATAGGCACTATATTTATTATACGAAAATAAATAAACCGATACAGTATGCCGCCAGAAAAATATTCTCTTTGAGAACTTGAAAATTAAATATTATGTTGGTGTTTGAAAATCGAAAGTAAATGTACTCTTGGTCAATAAATAAACGTGCGTGAAAAACATAATTTCAGACTTCAGTTATCTATGTAAATCTAGTACTGTATTTTATCTATACAAATTATCTATATATGTAAATTTTAACATAATATGGGAAATAATAGAAATAATAAAATTTTCCGGAGAAATTTGTGATATAAATGTTAAATGTTAATTATTTATTCGATATATTAAAACATTCAATTTTCAAATATTATTTTATGAATTACTGGTAGGTACCTATATCATAGATAACAGATATTACCAACCTCCATACGTTTTCTTTTATTATTACTGCCTATCGATATTCTAACGATTGTATTGCACTGATTATTGCTTACCATGTTCTTATAGTTATAAACATTACTCAATAGGTAAAAATTGTTATAAGTACCCACTTATCGGCGATATCAGACGTATGCGTCGACCTGTCGCGAAGATGCTTTCATAATTAATATATATTTATTAGAAATACCTTTAATTAATTATTTAATGTATACTTAATTAAGTATAGTAACATCATGAACATTTTTAAAGTTAGATTTGTATTATTATGTATCACATATGGTATACATTGAGCACTTAGTTTTAATGATATGTAGTATCTAAATGAATATTTTTTTCTATCTATTTTAAAGGTTGTTATTTATTTACACCTAAATATTAAGAAATTTATTTAGTCATATAACAGTACTTGCATGTATGCATCTTATAAGTAGTATAACTTTATGAGTGTGATTTTCCAATAAAAATAAAATGAAAAACATGAACATTGACTGATATAAACTGATTATTGTTAACGCGTCATCCTGTACTTAATAATATGAGAGGATAATGCATGTGCCATGTTATGTATTATTCCCAAGAATATATTTCAAAAGCAGTGTTTTTTAAAATGATAATAAAAATGTTTAACTGTAGACTAAAACTGATTTATTCATGTTGTTGGAAACGAAGTGATGAGAAACAGCTAGTAGGCAGTATTATAGAACTATCATTGCCCACAACTCAAATCATAATTTACATTTGGCTTGAAAATTGTGTTGGTTAAACGTTTATTGTATGTTACATTGTGACATACCTATATAATAATGTCTAAACGTTTGAAAAAATATCGTAATACTTTGCGTAGTGTGAATAATATATTTATTATATAATATGATATTTCATAATTATGAATGTATGCTATAATTAGTGAGTATTAAGTTTGTGATGCTATATTTTAAATCATAACTGTTGAAGGTCTAGGAACGTGAGGGATCCTCAGTAATAACTGTTCTTTATTAGTTATACACCTAATGTCAACTATTCAAAACCATTTTATCCTTTATAATTGGATTGAAATATTTATTTTTGTATTATTATTTAAATATACTTGCGTTTTAAATACCATTTTTTAATATCTTCTTTTCCTATAATTATTGATCCATCTTATGTATCAATCACATCAATTCCCAAATCTTCTGATAACATGGTGTTTGGGATAAGATACATTTATTTTTCAATTTTGTGTTATAATATTTATCTTATCTATTATACACTCAAAAGATTACTTAATTAATATATAATATATTATCGTATCGGCTATCATTATTGTATTTTAACCTGACAATATATTTTCATGCATTATATCATATTATACATATAGAGACAAAAAAGGTTATGAAGTTATGTTATAACTTATATGTACCTAAAACTTAAACACTTCATTTAAATCCACTGGCTGAATAAATAAATTAAAAAAAACTATTATCTAGAAATAAAATTGGTTATATATTTGTTTATAAATTATAAATAATACAAATTACAAGACTGATCAATGGCATTATATACATATATGTATTATAGATGTACAATGTTATTCATAATATATTGTTCTGTGATTTGTTCAAATTTTCCATGTATTAACCATTTTTAGTTTGTAGGGTAGGTACTTCTCTTTAATAGGTATCAACTTAATAGGTACGTAAATAGGTAAATTTATCTAAAAATGTTATAAAGTTCACCGAAAATTTACGATTATTCATAGCCATGGTATATTTTTGATTTTTCTATTTGTTTTTTTAATTATTAAATTTGATTATTTACACAAGTATGCTAGGATGATACAACGTTTCAGCTCAAAAGATCGATTGTTGTTTGCAATGATTTATCGTTGAGTTCAAATATAAAACTTCTATTGCAATGAAATTTTCGGTAACTACTGTACAACCGAGCGGTTTCCACTTGTTTATCTTTCTCTTTATTGTAATAATTTAAATAAATTGTTGAAAAAAAAAAAATTGACTTAAGTAAATTGTTACCTATTTCACAATATGTTGAAATAGTTTAATGTAAAATCACACCTATGAAGAAAAATATAAATATGTTTCATGAAATGAATCATGGTGGATTCTTCCCACTGGAGGTACTCCAAAGTTCTAAAAGTAGCGTGCATTTAATGCACTATGGGCGGTAATATCGCTCCTGTTGTTACAATTCATGAAAATAACACTAGAGCGCGCAGGCGCCTACTCATAGCAGTAAATTATGTCACTAAAAATGTTAAACAGTTTGAAGTCAAACATCAAACCGAGAAGTTTAGAAGATTGCAGTTAATGCCAATACACCTGTTAACTTATTACCTGATCGAGTATTTAGTGCCTGTTTGACGACCCTAACTGAACTATATAGTGTTAGTACTGCGAAACTACTAGAAACTACGTTTCTCAACTGATTTAGAGCACTAATAATTCAATTATGTAGCAAGTATATTAATTTCTTTAATTTAATTTTAATTACTATTAAATAATACATTAATACAGGTTAAAAAACGTGTAAATGCCTACGACCAAACAGATATAAATAATTATGCAAATAATTTAAACCACTAAAAAAAAAAAAAACAAATTGGAAATAACTAAAACCAGAGTCAATTAGGTACTCGATATATAAGTACAATAAAAATATCGAGTTCCCCGATAAGAAAATTATTAGTAGTGATACAAGTTAATATGAAGGATTAAGTAAGGACTAAACTAAGGAGGTAGGGAATTTATTAATAAAATATTTAAATAGTATTTAAATATATAATATTCTATATTAACTAATATATAGGTATTTACTATTTATAGGATACATATTAAAGTATTTAATAATTGTAAAACTAATACTATGTAATACGTCACATTCATTTATCTTTCTGATCCGTTTCATAATGAATTTCATTAATTTCACGAAAGTCGACTTAATTGAGAAACACATCACATAATTACAAACTATGGATAACTTTTATTGGACCAGGCAAGGGAATTTAGTGGTAGGTATAGAACTTGTTCTGTAATCTGTACATTGGCAAGCAAACAATAACACGTACTAAATTTTTAAAAATAGGAACTCATTTAACATAGTAATTTAACTAAATTAAAATTATATTAAACTTTAAAAACTCAATTAAATTAAAACTAAAAACTATACTTTTTAAGGTAAATTTTAGTTCTAGTAAATGAATATAAACGTATACTGCAGTAAAAAGTATAAATAAAAAAAAAATTAAATTACGGAACATTAAAAATAAACGTATATGTACTTATATATATATATATATATTATATAATTGTATAAACTTAAAAAGCTAATGGCCTATTTTGCCGAAGCTATAACGTTTAATAAAAAAAAAAATCATTATGTATAGTAAAAAATTTAAATTTATTAAAATTAAAAATACAAAACGTTATTATCTGAACACGCGTATTATGACAACGACTTAATTGTATTTAAAAATTAGTAGTAGAAATTCCCCAGTGACAACCATACACTATATAGGCTACCTATGTTATTTTATTAACAAGCGTGCTTTTACTTAATTTCTTGGTTTTCTGTTTTACATATTAAATTAAATTGCTTTTTGACCACACAAGTTCATTAAACTTCTCCAAAAGATAATATTTTCAGTTTCTTTTCTTATAGGTTTCTAAATATTGATTATTAATTTAAATTATATTTTTTTTTATTCACGACATAGAAAAATCTTGATTTTTAATGACATATTTTAGGTTGGTTTGTCTTTGATTATTTCATCAATTGTCAACTTCACCACCATTATGCAATTTCTAACCTAGGTATAGTTCATCTTGGCACAAATAATTTCAACTATTTTAAACAATTTGAATTATTCATCAAACATTTTAATTTTAATTAATTTAGTAATTAATTTATCTAAAAAATAAAGTGAAATAAATATCCAGTTTCGTGAGATTGAAAACAATTTTAATTATTTCCCGTGCCTATTTATAGGTAACTATAAAAACGTCAAATGGATGCAACATAACATATATTTAGTTTATGATTTGACAATCAAATGTTTCAAATATTTTAAATTAAATATTTATTATATTTAAATTAAATATTAAAGTCTTAAATATTGTGTTACATAATTTGTATATTTACTATCACCTAATTTCTTTTTAATTTGTTCACTGACATCAAATTTTCAATCGTATAATATGGTATCAATTAGTGTATTTTTATAGCATATTCCATCTTATCTGTTAATATACCAATATAATTAACATTTATTGTTGTTATTATGTTTACGTTATTACTTTTTTAAGTTAAATAGCTATACTATTACAGTTAAGTATACGTTTAATGACGCGTATTAATGTATTCTTATATAATTAATTAAATGAAAGCTTGCTACTTGAATATAAAATATTGTGTCCTAAATCAGTGAGGAAAAACGTATTGAAAATGTACACTACGTATCCTCTAGTCCGAATAATAGGGTTCATAACTATTATGCTACTGATTTGCCTATATAAGACGCCGTGTTGACTAAAGTTTAATCACTGATTGGTTCTCTTTATATTAATAATTTACTATATTTTTGTTTAACTATTGAGTCTGAGTCTTTCATTTTACAGTCCAAATACAAAAAATTTTTCAAGGTAATACTTCGAAAACGGTACGATCAGTTTCGTCACAGTAATAATATAATCTGTATATTATATAATATCGTCAGGGTTTTGTTGTTTCCTCGTTTGCGCTTTAAGATGATATTTTTAGAATTTGAAATTTCTCTAGTAAAATTATACATAGGGTGTTAGGGTGTTCGTTTAGTATATTGACCTTTCACGGAAATCATATATGTATGAATAACAATGATTTAAGGGACCACGAATAGAATAAATAGTGGTGGAATAAATTCAACATTTTAATTTTAAAACATGAAAAACGCATTAAAGTCTACTGAATGCTATGTTAAGTGTACATATTATGATAATGATTGCTAATTTGTTTTTTATATATATTTTTTAATTCTAGAACTAATTATTTAATTATTAATTTTCTAGTAAAACAATAAAATTCAAGTTTATACTACCCTTCCATCTTAGATATAATACATATATCTCCTCCTCCTCATCCCAACGAAAATTCTTATCTATGCCACTGATGACTATACATATAATGTATTTAATTTTATATAATACAATAAAAAAAAAGCATTCAAAAAAATAAACTATATTATATTATATTGTTGTTGTTGTTGTTGTTTTTTTTTTTTTTTTGATACTTTTCTTAATTTCTAATGGTATTACTTGATTATTTATAGTAAAAAAAAAAAAAATTATTTTTTTATAATTGTTGTTTAGCCAAGTTTAAAACGTCATTTAGAATTCTGTTCATTACAAAAGTTGTCACGGACTGTCAAAAGGGTCGTCCGGAAAATAAAATGCGGAAAAAATGAAATATCTTACTCAAAATTAGTTCCGAAAAAATTGTTTTTGATTTTATGTGAGATATTTGAAATTATCACTGAATGTTTATATTAGTATTTTATATATTATGTCATACCATTTTTACTTGTTTTGAGCTATTTATAGAGAAATAGGATTTTCAATTGTTGAGTTTTCTTTTTTATTTATTGTTAATACAATTTAATTGTTTTGCCAAAAAGGTTGATTATTTAACACAAGGTTCCTCATAAATAATTTTAACAGTTGAAAAATATTATGGATACATATGCACGATTTTTTCTTTATAAGCATTTAAATTTAAAACTTTGAAAAATTAGATTTTTTTATTTTTTATTAAACGGAACTCACTTACTTGCCCACCTTTTTGTTTTCAATTATATTTTGGAGTTTAAAAATAATAATACTTACCATGAAAATTTAGTTAAAAAGGCCCACAAAAAAGAAAGCTCGCTACGCTCGCATATGAACTATATCGAAATTATTTTCTTCATTTTCATACATTTACATTTATTATTACGAATTATATAGTAGTTATAACCAAACAATTATTAATTTTAAGCAATTAAAATACAAAAAAATTCATCTTAGTTACTACATAAAGTTTATTTCGAGGAAAGTATTTAAAATTAATATATGTATCGTATCATAACAGTATTAGTTTTTTTATTAAAAGAATAATTACAATCTATACAAACATTTTATACAATAGGTAATTTTTTTAGAAGGAGAATAGCGTTGATATAACAGAGAGGGAGGGTACTCAGTAGTACCACCCGAACAGTATTAGTAACGATATTATTACTACGTGTAAATTCTAAACAATGAAATCTTTGACTAAATTATACTTGATGAATAAATAATTCAAGTAAAAAATAATTAAAATAATTAAATAATAGGTATATTAGTTTCCCACCAACATTTCATAATACACATTTTTCCTTCTTCGAAATTCATGTGCAATATTGAACTCTATAATTGACAATTTTATTGTATATCTATTATCTAGTCAATGAGGTATACTGCATATTTTGGTATAGAAGTTAAAACAAAATATATATGCAACTGAAACTAATGATAAGAGATAGGTATACCCACAGTGTATCAGTTATATTAATATTGTTATTAAAATATTCACAGACATATCGATCATTTAATCAATAAAATGCTCATATATTATATGCAGAGTGATTCTAGATTCACATATCATACTCACGCCCCTGTTTTTCTTTTAATGATTAAATAATTCAAATTCTGGTTTTTGGAATTTTCAAATATACTCATAGATCATAATTACAAATCCTTGATTTTTTTTTATATATACTAATTAAGTAGTGGTCTGGGGTGATACAAACTTCTATTTTTCAAACCAGAGCTTCCAATTTTTATTATAAATGGATAAATTTTTATTTAATATAAAAATTCGAACGAGTGCGGTTATTGAAATATTTATTCTAAGGATAATATTATATAGTCCTTAAAAGTTGTTAAAAATATATGACATATATATTAATATTAGATCTAGTATTTATTATATGTTGGACCATTTTTACAGATTATTCATATTATTGGATTAATATTTATTACCAAAATGTTAAAATCAATATGGACTCATTTCCTTAGTATTCCAAATTTAAAGTACTCAAAAACTAATCGTTCGAATTTTGACTCTGATACGTAAACATTTTCAAAAATAATAATATTAACAAAAATAGAAATTATTTAAGAAAACAACGGTGATGAGTTTCCTCGTCGAATCACTCTGTATATACTGATTATACTGTATATTATTAAAATAGTTTTTATTTGGATGGATGTTTGTTTAGAGTTGACGATGGAAATTTGAAACGAAACTAATTAATGGGATTGAATTAATTCGGGTACATAAATAATATAATTATTTATATTATGACTGTGTATAAAATATAATATTATACGGCTGCAGTGCTATTATATTATAGCTTTCATCACGCACGGCTCGGACAATTTTCCGCCTTACACAATTAATGACGGGAGCCGACAAAGAACGCTATACATACTAGTATACTATAAAACGAAATAACACCGGTAGGTGCCTAAATTAAGGACACTATTTTTAAATTTATTATAATTTCACTTGCAGTCAAAAAATTGCTCCATTACGAATATTATATTACACAAGCCATAATATTATGATAAGTGTATTGAAATGCTTCAAAGTGTTTTAAATCATTATATTTTATTGGCGTCATACAAAATAAATGCTAAACATGTAGGTGATGGTAATACAATTGTTAACGAACAACGATAATGAATATTACACTTGTGGTTTTATCACGATTGGTCGACGACGGTGGAGTGCATTTGACGTAAATACAGTTTAATAAATGATTCTATAGGTCAATGATTTTTTTAATTTAAATACAAATTATAAATTGTCGTTATTATTATTTTTTCTACATCTCTTTTGCGTTATTAAATTAAGCATATATGCGACACGTTTAATTTAATTTAAATTACTTAATGATACGCATGTGTACAATATGTATAATATATGTAGATAAATATGGTTATGATAAAATTAGTATCGTACGCATTTAGATTTAAGAATAAAATTTTAATAAACAATATCTGTTATTTATAATATTTTATTTTACGAAAACAATAAACTATCATCGTTCTTGTTTGTCTATAATAAGTAGCATGGACGTAATTAGGATTTAGTCGTAGTTACAGGAGATAGCAAATTTAAGTTCAAATTAACAATAATAAAAAGTGAAAAACCTATTAAAAAATAATTCTCAAAACTCCAACGTAAACAATTCAATAATTATTTTGTTCTACACTAAGCACATTAATTAATATTTAATAATTTGTTGTTTATGCCTGTTATCCGAAACAAATAATTTTAAAATATCGATGATACATTTTTATCATTAATTGTATCATCTTTCTATGTTTAGTGTAATTAGATCTCTGAATATATTTGTGATATGTTTAATCTTTAAGTACCTACGTTTTAATTCTCTCAAACGAGAAAAAGAACTAATCGCCAATTATATTTCATATTTCCATGATTATGCTGGTACGATAATTTTTCTTTATTACATAATAATATATATAATATAATTGATAACTGTTGATAACAGTGTTAATGAATGATGATACAATATTTTATTTCGAAAATCGTATTTCGCATGGAAAATTGTAATATATGTGATGACAAAAAGTTTCTAGAAGACCCTTTGACTTATTCAAACAGGATTTTCAAAATTTGGATATTTTGTTATCTTCGTTAGTTATTTTAAGTTTTAACCCTCGATATCTCAGCCGTAGGATATTTTATCCGTAGATATGTGTTTTGACCTAGATTTGAAATTCGCATCGTGTTTATAGAAAATTATAATTCATTTAATATACTCAAACAATCAATATTGTTTGTATTAGAACAAAATAACAAACTCGTGTGACGAGAAATCATTATTTTACGTATAAATATATAATATCATAGTTTGTAAAAACAATTTTATTTATTATAATAAATAGAATTATACTCCTCCCAGTACTCCCCGAATTTAAAACACCTCTTATAAATTTTAAAAATGTTGACATTTGAGTATTACTTTTGTTTTAATGAAATTTGCGGACATTTTTCCATTATAGAAAGAAACTCTTAATTTAATACAATATATTATACACCTACGCATTAATGAAAAATGTAAAACATGATAAAAAAAAAACAATAATTTTTCAATCGTTTTTTTCAGACTCACCACAGTTTACATTTTAATCAGTTTAATCAAATCACGAACCGCGGTCTCTCGAAGAGCCGCTCATCATCTCTACGCCCCTCACAGCCGCGTCTGCCACACGTTACTTCACCTCAGCCCACCCTTCCTTCCTCGTCAATTACTCTGGCCGTAAAATGTATTTTCACAAAACATCCGCCACACAAGTATTATGACGTATACAGGTTTATATTTACGGTTGTGTTTATTCGACTGCCAGTGAGTTCCGAACCCGCGCACAGGAATTCGTTGCAAAAATAGCTGTCTAACTTTTGGGACGAAATAATATATCGTTCCGAAACCGGCACGTCGTTGTGGTTGGCCGGTTAGACTTTGATATGATGTATTATTGTATTGTACACGCATATATTATATGATCCTTTCAGGGCAGGCTCCGCGGTTAGGTTAGGTTAGGAGTTTAGGACCATATATACAATTACCGTGAATACCATTCGCGTGTTATACAATAACTCGTGGATAGTAGTTTGTGCATTGTGCACGAATTTCGTTTAAAAATAATATACATAAGAAATTCCTCCGATACTCGTGTAATCACTTTGCCCTATCCACCGAAAATTTAATGGGAATTCCTTGATATATAATATAATATACACCACAATACTCGTATATTTCCAATCTAATATATAAATATAAACGCGACGTGTACTGTAGTTATAACTAATTTTAAGGCATGCGATAAAATGCATCACCCGTGAAAGACCACAAAGCTACAATGGTTTGTGCTTGCTTAAAAAAAAGTAAAAACCAAAAATATGTATTTAAAATTGTATAAGATACTTTATAAATGATAATATTACATAATCTATATCCTTGGTCATATATTATGGTTTTGTACGTAGCTATTTGCAGCTATAATTTGATTAATTTGAGTATTTAGATTTACGCGATATTATAGAGAAAAAGTAATCTCATGATGAGTCTTAAAAGAACTTCAGAGAGCCGCGGGCCTGAGTTTCTTGCTTTCGTGTGTAGTTTTGAAATAGGCACAAAAACAATAAAATCATAACAATCTGTAATAATATTTATAATCTGAATAAAATGACGTATAAACTATAAGGCACATAAATCTATCTCAATATAATTAATAATATATTTTAACCACTGATAAATTTCCGTAAAAACGTTACATCTTTCGTATTCTAGGTCAATCGATCAATACACATGGTAAACACGGCGTCCCCGCGATTGGCAGTGCAATCTTAAATTTTCGAATAACTTTTTCAAAACATTTCACTGAAATTGATTATACTAAACTCCAATACTCAAATAGACTTTTAATAAGTTGCATCCACTATAACATAGGTACCTACGCCTATATGTAATGGTACCCATGTCGAATTATTTTTACCTACTATTTGTTTAAAATAGCCAATCTTTATAAAACATGAGTTCGAACTTCTTGTGTAGGATATCTGCAGGATATATAGATAATAAAATATAATAAACATATAATAAAAAAACATGTATTATTTATAAAATTATCTATTCGAACAGTTGTACAATATATGATAATATAATACTATATTAAAAATAACTATCGTTTTTACGCCAGTGAACAGAAAATAAGTAGGAATAGTAGGATACCTTAGTAAAACTGTGAAATTTTATTGTGAAATCTCTAGTCTGTATAAACTGGACGAAGATTATAAAATTATATAAATTCGAGTCATAGATATATATGTAAAGTATTTTTGTGGTATATTATTTGAATTAAATAACCTGCAGTGACATTGAATGCTACTCCTTAAACCATTACATATTGTTTAAACGTCATTAAAATTGAAGTAGTAATGATAGTGTCATCTGTCAATATAAGTAAATAACTACATATTTTTAAACGTATTGAAAAAACACGTACATACAATTATTATTATGTATACTTGTTGCTACTTTTTATTGACATAACTACGAATAGAATAGTAGGGTTGTAGCCGCCCCTCCCAATATAAATTTGGAATTTTCTACTTTGGAATATAAACTTGATCCTAACCAAAGTAAGACTTTGCATACATTCAATGTTCGTGATGTAATAGTTAATTACGAGTATTATAAATGATGTTTATTGATGAACTTTATCGTAATTGTTTTTTTAAAGTAATATGCATAAACATCTAAGTATATTATGGTACTTTATTTTTACTTTAATGAACTTAACTGTGCGATACTGACGATCTTAGTTTATCATAAATATTTTCTACTAACCGGCAGCGTGTTTTGTAAAAGTTGTCGACCAAATAGTGCTGCTGCAGCCAGGGAAGTTTAATGTTTATTCCGATCGTGTTATCATTTTCTCCCGCGAGGCAATAATAATAGTAATATGACTATGGAAGATGATGTGGGTATTAGGAGGTGTTTGGCAATATATTATTTTTCACTGTACCCGTATACCGCCCGAACTGCGCACAGTTTTGGCAACGCGTTCCAATCGTCGCCATTCCGACATGTTCTGTAGCTAGACAGCACAGAGTGAACCAAATAATGCTAAAGAGAGAGTGAGAGAGAAATTATTTAATCGAGGCGACAAATAAAATTAGATGGTCGCGCGGCAGCAAAAACAGCCGGTGCTGTCACAGTGCCTATATATTTGTACCTACGCCTACCTTACTGAAAGATAATTTTTAATGTGCAATATACTGCTGCCGGGTCGTTGGTTCTTTATCCTATGCATTTTTCAATTTTTGTGGATTAAATTTTTTTTTTTATACATAACTTTAAGTATTTTTTGCATATTATCTACTATATATGGCATACATTTTTATAGTTAAAAACCAAAATTATTTTAACAATTTTTGTCACGATGATTTTCTTTTGCCTTTTCAATTAGTGATCATTTACACACCTATTTTTTAATTTTATTTTCTAAATATTTTTCCGTGGATTTCGATATTTATATAAGTGATGGTATGCGATATCGAACTTGACAACTTAAGTTTTTCAATCATTGTTTAGTATTGTTTTGATGAATATAATAATAATTTAATGTATTATTATTGTGATGATGTCGTGAATAATATACCTACTACTCTTATATCGATTTATAAGGGGACTGCAGCATCACGCGTATTTTTCATACGTTTTAGACCAATAAACGGTGGTAAATTACACATACTTCGGATTGTCCGATTTAAATTTTTAATACATGAATGAATTCGTTGACAAAATATCTAGGTAGGATTTTTAGGAAGTCGATTTTTGATTTTCAATTATAATAGACCTTAAAGTTAGGATATTATTTTCAAAATTCCCGTGAAATAATTGCATTATATTTGTATTTATTTTGAACATATCTGTTTTTAAATCAAAAAAGTGATTCCTAAAGAGCATTGTCTAGAAGATTATAGATTCAACCGTTTTTTTTTTTTTTGAAATTTCAATCAAACTTCAGGAAGTACCTATGTTTAATTTGCTACCGCTTTTAGTAGTTTTTATAGCCATGCATACAAGAATATATTTCGTTTTTCATAATTAATTTATGCTTTAAAAACTGGAATGGTTCGTCAACCGGTATGGAAGCTGATATTATTGTAGATGGTTTCAAACAAAGTATATTAATGAATGGAATTGTTTATTCTAAATTAATTGGTAAGATTTTTTTAAAATTAAATATAACACCTAGTCTGTAATATTTTTTACTTCGTTATAAGGCGATGGTGATAGTTCTGTTATGAAACGATTACGTGAAGCAAATCCTTACGGTCCAAATATAGTTAGGTATTAAAAAAATCGAATGCACTAATCATCTTTTAAGAAATTATATTAATAAACTAAGAAACATTTTAAATAAAAGAAAGAGTTCAAAAGGTGAATGCGTACCAAGATGCTATCGAAAGATATTACATGACCGATTATTGAGATTTCGCTATGCGGTAACCGAAGCTATAAATATAGACGACAGCTAGGAATTATACCGTACGAAGATAATTTGTTAAAATTAAAAAAAGACATTATAAATGGCCCAAGTCATGTCTTTGGAGATCATTACGATTGCAGTCAATATTTTTGTGATGGTCCAAAAATAAGTAAACAATATTTTTCATAGTGTTCATTTAATTTATTATATTATTCTATAATCTACAAAATATAAAGTTTAAATATGAAATAATAATAATAAAAAAAAAATACCAAAGAATTAGGACACATCTGACTAATAAAATAATAAATTTTTTTTAAACGGTATTTTAAATTTAAAACTAAGATATGCTGTTATTATACATGTCTAATGTATGATATTATAAAAAAAAATCAGATATTAATATTTTATATATTAATTTTTTTATTATTTATTATTTATTTTATTAAGTTATACATTTATTTATTTTTCTGATTTTTAACATGTAGATGAAAAACCACGTTCAGAATTTTAAGAGACTGGGTATTTGGGAAGATATAACTAAAATAAAAAATATATTGATATACCACACTGAAAACCTAATATATAATTATAACAATAACGCTGCAGAATCGTATAATTATATTTTAGCGAAATTTGTGGGTGGTAAGCGAATTAACTTTTCAAAAAAAGGATCTTATGAGTTGAGGCGTAATGTTGCTGTAACGGTTTACAATTCTGGTATGAGCCGTTTATCATTATTTAAAATTATCAATAAGTGAAGAACAATCATTAAAAAAAACGAACGAAAAGACAACATCAATGTGAAGGATGGCATTTAGAATGAAAAAAACGGTTTGTATGATATATTATTTTATAGCAGTAAATAATAATATAGACAATAGAATCATATTATTTTTTTCTCCAAGGAACACTTATTATATAACAAAATATCTATTTCACTGTAAAGACATGACAGAATTTTAAACAGTTAAAAATTATTTTTTTTTAAACAAATGTAATCACTTGATATATTGGTATTTTTTAGTTTATGAAAATCAATATTGATATTGCCTTTTAATTTTTACAGTTTAACTGCATCACTATTTGGTCGAATTTGTAAATTGCCGAAAACTACATCACGAGATAAAGTAGTTAGTTCTATGTTATTTGGAACATTCAAAGGGAATTCATCAACTCGTTATGGTATAGAAAATGAGAACAGTGTTAGAAAATGAAATTCTTCCGGCAGGGTTAATAATAGATAAGAACCAACCCTTTTTAGCTGTATCGCTGAATGAATTAATTGAGTTAGATACATTAGTGGAAAAAAAATGTCCAGCAAGCGCTAAAGATTTTACCCCAGAAGATGCAATAAAAAAATTAAAAGTTGTGTCGTCAAAAAGGGAAATCTTTTTCTAAACAAAAATGATAATTATTATTATCAAATGCAGAGGCTACTTCATGTAACTAACAGGATGTATTGTTATTTTTTCATTTGGACACAAAAAGGTAGTTTATTACTTTATTAGCACAATAATCGAAAAAATTCAAAGAGACGATCATTTTTGGAAAATCTACATGAAAGTCCAATTAAAAACATTTATATGGATTATATTTTAAAATAGTTAATAAAACAAGAATTAAAATAATATTAAAACAAGTTTATTTATGTTTTAATATTTATCGTAAATTTGTTTAACAATTGATGATAAATAATTAATAAATAATTGATGATTATTTATTTATTATAGTAGGTAGTACATTATACATTATACATTTATATAACATTTCAATATCATTTAACTTTTAATATTTTAATATTTTGATTGTATTGTTACCAAAGTTTTAGAAAGTATGACTAATGAGAGAAAAATATCTTGCTAAAAACTAGGTGGAATAATTTTAGTGTGCATATAACTTTGAAATTAATTTACGTGAAATAAGACATGACGCTACGGCGGTATCAGCTTGTTTGTTACACAAACTGGTGATATATAATATTGTGTCGTTCTTCATTATCATTTCTTTGGGTTTCGAGGAATCCATATCTCACGCACACTAACGTTCATTTACTTTACACACATAGACACGCAATTAGACAAGGCTAGAATTGCCTATACACAACTCCTTATATATGGTCGTGCTCCAGTCCCCTTAATGATTTCAGATAAATACATTGTTTCAGACGTCTAAATATTATTAACGGTACAGAAAATAAAAAACATAAAAATCGTTTATTACTTTTTAACCCACCATATGAACCTGCTGAATATTAAAGAAAGAAAAAGACTCACGAAAACTGACCGACGACAATATGGTCGTCTCATCTCGTCATATTCTCCTTCAACATATTCATTTCAGGGTCTCTGCACGCCATACTCGTAACATTGCCCCTTTCGCTATACCGACATTAAGCACTGACTATCTGGTTAACGAATCCCTTACTCGTTGTATGAGACATGCAAAACTTGACCCCTCTTTCTCTTACCAGCTACTCTAGCTTATTTGTAATTTTTTTTTGCATTTATATATTGCTGTTAGTTCTACATCACTTATAATATAATCTTAATAATGTAAATATTAACTTTGTTTTTATATCTAAATTGGGCTTCCGCCTGTCTTATTAATTAATAAATAAATAATCTAAGACGATCTGCGTGCAGTAATAACTAGATGATGGTGCATGATGAAGACGAATCGAATTAATTACGAACAAATATGTAGGTATGCGTTTACGCGGAACGATATAATCTGGCTGCCGCCCAGTTTCGACAGTTGGACGCACTCTCCTAAATTTATTAATCCTCCCTTCCGCCCCTCGTCGACGACAATTTAGCCGAGTGCCGCCTTCGATGATTTTTATCGGAATCCACTATTAATAATGTTCAATTAAATGTCGATTATATAACATAATTAACCGCGACACCTATTCGGCGGCGCACGGCAACTGTCCAAGTCCCGTTGCAGCTAGTGTCACGACGACGACGACCACGGTGATTTATCTGTACCTATATTTAATAATAAATAATATAATATGTATCTCGTGTGCGAATTGAACATTCTATAAAATTTGCAATATATTATTATAATATGTACATTCTATAACGCATACGTTCACCTCTTCAAGTATCTTTTTAAACGTATTTCACACGTTTAAAACTTGAAAAAATTTTATACACGACGCAATTCTGACAATATTGTTATAATCTATTGTGCAGCATATATCTACATCCACAATCAAATATTTAATAACAATTTAAAAAAAAAATGATTACATCAGTCACCTTATTGAAGCTGCAGGATTGTAAAATATTATAATATTATTTAGGTTTTTGGACTATCTTGTTAAATTTCTTTTGTAAATTCCGCGTTCGTTCAAAATCTTAAGACTAGTTAATTTATCGAAATGTCACAAGACTTAATACTGTTGTAGAGATTCTATCACAAATATTCCGCGTTGTTAGGATCGAAGCGATCTAATGTGAGCTATATATACTTTGTTGACTCTCATCGTCATCGGTCCGCTATAATGCAGCGGCATATTTAGGATTTTACTACCATTAGTACACATTCTTTTAATGCCTTCTTCCCCCAACGATCGTTTTTTTCTAGTTTTAATTATTCTCATCAATAAGAAAACTTATTATGTGTACAATTTGCCTTTCCAAAATGTGGTTTCCGGCCTATTCCTTGATGAAGTCCCGATTTCAGGCTTCTGAGCTTCGTTAAATTGTTGAGATTTGTTTTTAATTCATTTAGTATTATTGTTAATATAATATATTTTTTGATACTGAATACTACAGATATCACAATGTTTTGTTATTATATTTGTTATATTACTAGCTGATACCCGTGTACTTCGTTATCCGTTAAAAATACCAACTATATATGATTCAAAATGTGTGTTTAATTCACTTTAATTCGTCATTTGATACCTGGATAATAATAAATAGTTATAATTAATGAATAATCCAGTTAGAAAGTGTTATATGCCTAAGTATCATTGAATTGAATATTTAAATTGTCAAAATTATATTGAAAAACCGAAGAAAATTACATGTTGATATACGAAATTGAATATCGCTGTAAGATTATAATACATTTTATCCGCTATCTATCATTATGTATAAAAATATACTGCTAGCATCATTACATGAAATGAATTTAACACACAATATGAACTATGAACCATATACTCGTAAGGGGCGTCACCGTTTTCCACCAAAATCGACCTTTCCGTTTACCGCCAGTACAAAAATATATATTTACTCTTACCGCCACCACAAATTTCAGTTTCTACATTTTGGTAACCCCTTGGTAATTATTTTTAAAACAACAGAAAAAATTAGGTACTCGATTTTTAATTAAATATATGATTTTACATAAAACATTCAAGTGATACTTAAAATTATGATTAAAAGTATTAAAATATTATATTATATAATACCTACGTATATTTATCACGTAGATAATATGTTAAAGATCATGATTTTCTCTATTAATAAGATTATGTTCGAAATTTATGCGACAATAACTGACAGTAAAGATAACGCTTGTCTGGTTTGATCTTTTATTGATTTTACGATACCTAGCTATAACATTAATCAATAGAGTATAACTATAATAAATAAATAAATAAATGTTTGACTGTGATATTGTATTTTACGTCGTAATAATATTGACTTTTTTGTAATATATTATACAATATTCTATATAATTTTAATGTTAAGTAATCACTTGAATGTGTTTTTGTAAAATCATATATTTAATTAAAAATTGATTAGGTACCTAATTTTTTCTGTTGTTTTAAAAATCATTACCAAGGGTTTACCAAAATATAGAAACTGAAATTTGTGGTGGCGGTAAAAGGGAATATATATTTTTGGGGGACCTATCGATTCCGCCAATGTAGCATCGATTCCGCCAGTATCGACTCCGCCAGTTCAGGTAGTCTAAAAACAACCTATCGATTCCGCCACCTTCTAATTTTTACCTCAGCCTAGCAACTAGCAACTTTACTGCTTAAAAAAAATAATTAAATAATTAATTTTAATATACCTAAATTAGTTTAGTCAAATATATTTTTTATAATGTGATATGATGAAAAACTAATGCAATGTGAATTAATATATAATACAATATAGTTAAATAAATAAAATCGATAGGTTGATTTTAGACTACCTGCACTGGCAGAATCGATGAAACCCCTATTTTTGTATTGGTGGTAAACGGACTTGGAGGTAAACGGAAAGGTTGATTTTGGCGGAAAAGTATAGATCACCCCTCGTAAGAGGTAGGATTTTAACGGGCTACGAAGTGCACGGGTACAGGTAGTTTTAAGTTAAGTATATTTTTTGACGGAACGAGATAGCGAAACTATTGTATTTTTAGTATGGTCATCCCTTACCCCCGCAACTTTATAAATGTATGCCAAAAACCTGCTCCACAATGTACTCTTTCGTTAAAAAAAAATTTAAAAGATCTAATAAGTATAGTTCCAGAGTTTAATTTGAATTAAATTTGAGTATAGACTTCTATTTATTCAATTCAGTAGTTAACAGTTATATAGTTTTAGTTTTAGTGATAATTTATACATTATAAAATATATATACCGACGGATAAAATTAAGTAGGTATTACTGCTGAAGCTTAAATAAAAATTACCAACATTAAAGTAATGGTTGATTGAGTTTGATTATAAACATAATACCTATTCCTTTATAAGCATAAGCTAAAATTCTCGTAGCTCACTCTGTATACGTAAGTGATCCACGAGGAATTTACAAGGACACGTGGGCTCTAATTAAATTGCAATGACTCTTTGTTCATTGGTGTGGTATAGGCTTAAATGTGGAATTTTAGAACCCTTTTATTAGAAGCTGCAAGGTCACTAAACGTTCTGTTTTTAGATAATTCGTTAATTGTAAATTGTAAATTGTAATATCCATTTATAACTCATATATTATTATTATTATTTTTTTGTGTTTAAGTTAGCTGCATACAAGTGTTTTTTTTAAATTTAAAATCAAACATGAAACTGAAATATTTTAAAAGACAAAATAACATATTATAATTTAAAAAAATCTAAAAACATTTTTCTGAAAGTAAACATTTTTTATAATGAAAAATACCTACTTTAAAGTAAGTATAGCTCGTTAGTCTTATTAGTTCTTACATAAATATTCAGACTTTGTCCCATTTTTTAAATTTTAAATTTATGAATTCATTTGGTGAAATATTTAAGTGTTTTTACAGCATAAATCAAAGTTTTTATCTTGTACTTCAGAACGTAATGTAATATCGAACTCATTGATTTTTAATATTGTATTTAAACATAATATAATTATTGAAAACCATATCAAGTCATAAATGTATACTAAAATTGTAATAAAAAGATAGGATTTTATGCAGTCATATTATATGTATATTATTATAAAACGTTACTAATCAAAACTTCATAACATATATTGTTAAAATCAAACTTCTATGAATTTTACTAGCAATACAGTAACACAGTTTTATAATTTGAATTAAATTATTTATTAGTTCTGTGCAACGCATGGTAATTAAATGGTCTATTTTGTTTTTGTTGGCTTAAGTAAATTACATCTTCAAAATCTTAATTATATTATGACTAAATTATGTTAAAATTAAACTTAGTAAAAGTTTTTTCTACATTCTCAGTTCTTACTATAACTTATAAGATAAAACGAAATGCTTATAAGTACCTAGTAGGTATGTTAAACCTATATATAAATAACAAGTATAATTACATTGAATAACATAATGTATTATAATCCATTAGTTCAAAAATATTAAGTTAAATATATATTTTTTAGATTAGCTGAGTGTAATACTCCAAGAATTGCTCTGACAACTATTTCTTTAATGTTGCAGATCGTCGCGCATATACGAAAATAGATATATATTCCGCAGAAGTTGACAATATTAAATTTAGTCTCCAGCAACAGTCATGAAACACATTAAATGGTTGTCTAAAATTGTTTGTCATAATGTTTTCTATTTAACGTTTTCATCTTAAGTACGAGAAATAACACATTATATTCAATATTCATACAGTACATTTTAACATTGCAGCATCTTATTTTAAATTAATGCAATTATAACTGAATTCTTAAATTATTTTATATGAATTTAACTACATATTCAAGTTTTATCCGCTTGAATTGGATATAGAAATCAAATAACATTTGATATTGTATATATTGCAAAGTTTCGTAACTTAGAATATTATATACATTGATTGAATATATTGTTGATGATAAACGTATTAAACTATAAATATTAACATTTTAAATATAATTGGTCGATATGTTTAGAATTGAAGTAATTGAACAATGCTTAAGTTTATGTACCTATTGGGATATTGTTTTTCGATATCATATTCCACAAGTTAAAAACCTGTTTTACCAGTTGTGTCTGCATGTATGAGCGCAGTTAAGTGTAATATTTGTATACTACCGATTTAACTAATTTAATAGGTAATAGGTAAGTTAATATAATATTATACAAATTTAGTTGATCTACAATCATTTTTTACATCAACGTTTAAACTTGTAAAAAGTTTTTAACTTAAATACGTTTAAATAATAATATTATTTTGGTTATATCACTCCTCAAACAAAAATTTAGTTCAAATCATTAATTAATTAAACTTAGTAATTTTAAGGAAAAAATAAACCTATTATTTATTATAATTAAAAATTTTAATATTCTTACCTATAATGTAAAACACTCGCTATACCTGATAATTTAATAGATATTTTGTGGCATATTTAAGAAAACAATTAGTTTAATACTAAAAATTATGAAATTTTTAATAATATATTTAGTTTTTAATGTTACACTATTGAATACGTAAATTAAAATTTTCATAAACACCTCGTAACATTATTTTGACTAGATTTAATATTAAGTATTTTGTAACAGTCTTGAAAATTTATCACTGGCGTTAAACAAATATACTAAATAATAAATATATATTATGCGGTTCAATGAAAATCTAGAGGTAATAAAATAAGTCAACTTTATTACAATTTAATATTTTGTACAAATTTCTTTAAAAATTTTAAAACATAGTCAAAATTGAAAAAAAATTATACCTACAATATGTACATAGTGGTATTTTTATTTTTTTGTCAATAGTTGTGTTTACTTAGTACCCATTCAAGGGAGTAATATGTATTTTATTTTATGCGAGTCAAAATATTTTATATAAATCACCCACAAATTGTTTAATTTAATGCACGTAATATATTATATTTTATAAATAACGATAAATTAACCGTACTCGTACGTTAATACAACCGACAGCAATTTATGGCTTAAAGAAACCAACATTTTTAGCAGAATTATATTATTTATTGAAATATTATTGATCCTCATCAAACCTGAACCGTATTAGTATTTAAAATATTAAATATTAGATACATGGAATATTCTAATATGTATTATTAAGTTTTTTGTTGAAAAATAATATTTATTTAAAAATATACCTGTGTTAACAATAAAGTTATCAACTATGAGGATTTAATATATAATTACTGACTAAAACAAATGTTTGAATTGTATTTGATTAAAAATAAAGATATAATATGCAATAATGCCTAAGTCTTCACGAAAAATATAATTTAAATTTTAAAGTATAAAAATTAATATTGTGATACCAACACCTCATAATATTATTATAGGAAGGTATTTACGTATGAAAAATAATAATAATATTACTTACTTTTTTTAATCCATTTCATTATTCGTTTAGACATTTTTTTTTTTTTTTTTGTACAAAACGTTTTGCTATATTATGTAAACATATCTTTTTTAAATAAACACGTCTGATGTAGGTATTCTCAACTATATTAAATGAGATCGACTGATTGAACTATTATCCAAATTATTATTACGGTAAATTAGATAAAAATAAAAATTGATTTTTAGTAATACATATTTTAATATTTTAAGTTCAGTAGAATTAACACATTTTTAGGTACTTCATAACATCATGTTAAAATTAATGATAAAAAAAAAAATAATAATACATATCTGTTAAGAACAGAACACCACATTACCACTCACGTGTATATGCTTCTCCGTTTTATAAACGTATTCCTATACAATTATACAAAAAAGCAAATTTGCTTTCAGTAGAAACTATTTTGTCTTATTAGGTTATTTTATATTTGAGTGAATGACCTATAATTAGACTTAGAAGTTAAAGGTAACAAATTATTTGTGTTTCTAGCCTTGTAGGAAGGTAAGTTAGTTTTCATAAGGAAATTTCAATTTTTAAACTATGTATACACATTCCAGATTGTTAAGAACATTATTAAAATTTTATAACTCGTTTATTAATGTATTTATTATTGTAACAAACACGAAAAGAGTTTTTACCTTTATATCAATTTACTTTAATAATCGAGTTATCAGTATCAAAGTTAGTAGTGCTGAACGCAAAATTTGGAGATATGTTTAATGTTGTAAGTTATTGCAAGTCGAAGTTAACACATGTGAGTATGTGATATCCTCTTGTAGGTGTATGGTGTATCGGTGTATGTTGTCATAAATCTTGTATAAATTATATTAAGCTTTATAATAGTATATACAATAGACAGACAGGTAGTTATGTCATTGTACGATGTATATTTGGAAAGTTTTGAAACTTATATAAGCTATAATAGAGCAAAAAGACAAACACTTATATTATATCAATTTGGTTAATTATTAGTATATTATTTAGACCATGTATAGGTATTATGATTAATAGCTTGTTAAGTTAGTGTTATTCATAAAATAGTTTGTCAGGTGTAGGTATTTATTTAAGATATATAAAATATTAGCTTTAAAAATAATAATTATGGGTAGATAGTAAAAATAATTTGTATGCTATAAATTATGAGTTAAAACTGTACGAAAATGAATTAACTTAATTAGTCATGAAAAAAAACATACTTCTAAAATATATTGTGCACATCTGATTTATACGAATAATATATATATACATACAATATATATAGCGTCCTACGTAGTACGTTATACGTAGTATAATAATGTCGTCCCTGCAGGGCCTGCAGACAGCAATAAAATGAAAATGTTGCAGTCGGCCGATGGTTATTTTTTTTATACTTTAAATGTTATTGCACTGTAGTCTGGCACGATTATCATTCTGACTTCGGCCAAGAGCTATATCTAGTCAAAAGAAAATAATGATGTGCGATATACATATTAAATAGAAGAAGATCCTTTGCGTTTTCTACAAAATACAACCCATCATTTGAGAACAGTATATTACATACATGGGCGTATCGCAAGATTAGTATATCATATTATAAAGTAGAGACGTCTAACGAAACGGTTATAGGTCATATGGTTATAAAGTTATAAGGTATAAGAAATAATAAAACATTAACTGAGTGTATTAAAACAAAAACGGTATAGGTCGATTTTATTAAACTCAGCACCTACAGAAAGTAAAAACAAGTTTTTGGTTGATGGAACGCGTGTTAGAGGTAATAGAATAGAGGCGAATAACTCGGCGCCATTCAAAAGCGCCAAGTGGCGGCCATGGCGTGCGTGGTTCAAGTGCGGCATCTGTGGTTAGGTTAGTACCAGCAGAGGTGGTGTTGGTAGTAGTGGTGGTAGTGGTGATGATGCTGCTGTGTTAGTGGTGGTGGTGGACGCTGGTGGCTGATACGATGTGCGGATGACAAGGATTTCACGTGAGAAAAAAAGTAAGGGAAAGAGATCGAAAGTATACCTAAAAAAAGGTAAGAAACGAAAAAATTGCTTTTAATTATTATAAAATTAATTATAATATTTTAACGAAGGTAAGTAATGTAAATTGAAATGAAATCGCTTCGTCGTCCATCGCTTATGACGGATTCCGTGATGGCGGCGGCGGTTGGCGGTGGACAGCGACGAGCTAAGTGGCAGTGGCGGCGGCGGTGGTCCTTCTAAAAATGGACCCTGCCCGGCGGCCCCGACGGACGAACGGCATTTGACCAATCATGGAGTTTGTGACGGGCACCGGGATCGCGTTGCAGACGGCCGCCCGTGGACAGAAATAGAAAAAAATAATAAAACACAGCCGCCGTGGAAACTGCTATGATCAGCGGGTGGAAGGGGTGTCCGTCTGCCGTGGTGGGGAGACTAGGGTTTTTCACATGCTGAAACTCCGGGACAATCCCATTCATTCTACGTCTCAACCGCCGAGTAGGTACTATCTAATATAATATAATATCATATACGCACCTCGGACACTACTATTCGCTTATTGTTGTGTAGATAACATACTATATTATATTATTATAATATTAATAATATTAAAATATTATCATCATATATTAATATATGATAATAATAAGACTACTGACAGTGAGCTTTTAGAGTTCGTATTTATAATATAATATTGTATTATGATTTAACCGCTAAATATAATAATTTTACATTAATATCTATTATAATATAATATAATTATATCTTAATTTTATATGATATATAGTGCTCTGCTGTTGAGTAGTATATTATAATATTATTAATAATTAATTCAACAAAGTGTGTGTTTTTCTTTTCTTGTGAAAGTCGTGATCTTATTTTTTTTTTTGTTTTTTATTTTTTAGTGCTACGACGTAATACGTGCGTTAATTCGTCGAAAATCGAATTCGCCGCGTCGGTGATCATACATTAATAAAATATATATAGTGTCGGCGGCTGTTTTTGTGCGCAGATTTTGTTTTGTTTTTGTTTGCCGTCTAACCAAACGCGGCAGTGTACGCCAAATAACCTCAACGGACATCGAACTCTCTGGTATAATTTTTAAATTTATTTTTATCATTTATTCGTGTTCCATCCAGACCCTGGTAATATATCCATGTGCATCGTAATTATACCTCTATATACCAACACCTGCTTACCCGTCACCATCGGTTTACCGTTTTTTATTCGTTTTATACGCTCGCGAAATCTACACGTGTTGGTTTACCTCATAAACGCTTGAGATCCTCGAGCAAATCGTTTGAAGTTTTTCGCCGGTCCGAGCTAGTCTAATAATAGAATTTTTTTAGTTTTCGCTTCCTCCGCGAAATGTAGGCCGCCGCGTGTCGTATTTCATACACACGACCGAGAACTCTGGATTCCTGCCAATATTTAATTATTTATAATATTTTACGATCCCAACGTTCAGAGCACCGAATTGACACATTCACCATAATAGGTGAACGTGCAGAGTTCGTTCGACCTGCCCGATGTATAGTAGGTAATGTTTAGTAGGTACCTTCGACATACACCGATTTCAATTTTCAATCGTTTATAGATAATACAATTATATAATCGAGTGTTTCAATATATCTTTGATGATAATTTTGATTATCTTTCGAATATCGCAGAACCGAATCGTAACGCATATGCGATAGAAAATCGGCAGGGCTGCCGCCGTTGTTAAAGTTCAAATACATTTGGACAAGTCGTTATTGACGGGTATACACTACATATCTTGCAAAATATTTACAATTTTCGAGTGCATATTATTTATGCATTTGAATACTGCAGTTAATATAGTTAATGTCTATTTGTATAATCGAAAATACTATAACTAACTAATAAACACTTCTCGCTGACTGCGTCTATAACATCGATACCGTACATTAACGTTCATTTCCGTTCGATCTATTTCGGTCTGTATAGTGTCCACCCGGGTCTGCATTACTTGGCTCGGGCTCCTAAGCTTCTAATAATATACAAGCCATGTATAGCTCCAGGCACCTCAAATATGCGATAAAGAGCTTTTCGATTTAAAAAAAATCGTGTCACCTAACATTTTGTTGTGCCTGTTGTGTGTGTGTATGTGTTATTTTTACTGTGCGTCCATCACTGCGGAGTTATATTATTACCGACTTCGGGTTTGCTGAAACTTATAAAAACGAAACGTTAATAATCGGTGAATAGTTTTGCCGTTTGATCTTCGTTAAACGATTTTTCTTTTACATTTTTCTTTTTTGTTTAAATTAAATTTTTTTTGTTTTTGGAATTTAAGCGTCAGCAATACTGTACTCGCATTAATTAATATTAGTAAAACTCAATATCTTATATAAAGTGATAAACAATAACAAATTTAATTGACCGCGAATTATTTTTTTAGGAGTGTCGCAAATAACACCATAAATAAAAGAGGTGTGTGACGACGTGCAACAAATTGTTTCTTTGCCTTTTCTCTTCAAACTACAAAAATGCCGCGTGTAGTTAAACAAGAAGGCGATGACCCAGATCCAACCCCATACTTGTTCGTATCGCTCGAACAGAAGAGAATCGATCAGACCAAACCCTATGATGCGAAAAAGGCTTGCTGGGTGCCCGATGAAGCAGAAGGTTTCCTCCAGGGAGAAATCCGAGGAACCAAAGGTGATTTGGTCACCGTCGCTCTACCTAACGGAGAGGTAAGTTTGATGATGTTTCAAATATATTTTAAAATCTATTGGATATTTCAATGTGATGCTTAATATTTATTTTTTAATAGGTATAGTTAAGGTTAGCATTTTTCGGAATATTTCATACAAATCGCATTATATATTTTGTTTATATTATGAACAATAATTAATAACTATCTTTTTAATGGGATAATATTCTTAGTTAATTTTCGATAAACATTATATACTATTGTATTATAGGTATATAAGTACTAATAAAGTACCTATAACACAGTTAGTTGTGTTAAGTAAATAATTTGCAACAACAAATTAAAAATGTATTTTTCAATTTACTCACTGATGAATCGGTAGGATAGACTTAAGATAAAATTAAATATTATAAGTATTCAAAATACCCTATGGGGTGGTGAGGGGTATAACAATAACATTAAACTGCAATATACTTTGATGATTAATTATTTAAAAAAATTGTATTATATTGATAATTATCATTATACGATAAAAATTAACTATAATATTTCTACGCACTTT
Organism: Diuraphis noxia; assembly: GCF_037042655.1. Classification (NCBI taxonomy): domain Eukaryota; kingdom Metazoa; phylum Arthropoda; class Insecta; order Hemiptera; family Aphididae; genus Diuraphis; species Diuraphis noxia. The sequence goes on along the minus strand of NW_028301715.1, from coordinate 31,533,045 downwards.
CTTTCATAATTACATGGTTTTATTTCGTCCGTATTTACTACTTATATGTATATGATATACTTATACATATTTGAGAATATTATTTTCTTAATTTTAGTAGAAATAATTTAAATTTAGATATATTCAAATCTTACTGATGCACAGAAATTCAATGTAATATTGTTAGAAATTGATTTTTTAGTAAGTTAATGTTTATCAGTATAGCTAACCATTGATTTTAATTTGTTCTTACTGTTAATAACTTAATGTTCTAAAATGCATCAACGAGAACTAAATCGATAAAAATAAAACCTTATACACCAGAATATGAAGGACAAAAGTAAAAGACAGATAAGTTTTGTATGGGTGAATAAAATATGTTGCATTTCAATGTTACACGTTGTCTTTTGGATCGCATAGGAAATACCGTTCAAAAAAGATAATGTGTATCCAGTGAATCCACCAAAATTTGAGAAAGCCGAAGACATGGCTGACATGACTTACCTGAACGATGCCAGTGTGTTGCACAACTTGAGGCAGCGATACTTTTGCAAATTAATTTACGTAAGTACCAATTCTTATTTTACTAATATACATTTTCTATGGTATGTCAGGTAAAAGATTTCAAAAAGGACCAAGTGGGCCAAGTGAACCCACCGAAATATGAAAAAGCAGAAGATATGTCAAATTTGACATATTTGAACGATGCGTCTGTATTGTATAACTTGAAAGAAAGATATTACCATAAGCTCATTTACGTAAGTGTTGGGGTGGCCAATGAATGAGGTTACGTGCATCATGCTTTTGGATTTTGAAACCCGTTTAGAACATCCTGTATAATTCAGTTCCTGAAATTATCCTAATAAAATACAAGAATACAATAATTATAATTTATAACATTAGTTAAATATTTAAATATAATAATCAACAAATTTAATTAAATATAATTTAATATACATTACTTATAACTTATAAGGTATCGAGATGATATCATTAGTTTTAATTTTACTGTTAGGAAAATATTTGAGATCAAATTAAAATATTTTTTTTTAATCAGCCAACTTTCTTTACATTATTTGTCTATACATATTTTAAATAACAAACGCTGAGTTCGTATTCTTGAAAATTGAAATTGTGACACAGCACGTTTCTTTTACACGACCATTTTTACCAATGAAAAAAAATGTCCAGACTAACAAAAAAAACATTGTTTTGAAATTCTGTTTGATTTTTATATTTTATCCTTATTGAAATATATTATTGTATCTCGATATTCCGGGACATAAATATTTCATTTTGTACAGTAAAACCAAAATACCTACCTATCCTGTGTGTTCGTTGTTTTGCTATCACTGTCGGCCGAATATGACATTGGATCGACAGTTCTAGGTGAACCCTGTTCAAGAGAACAACACCTATTGGCTTCACATATTATAGAGTACAACATGTTTGTTTTATTGGTTGTGTAAAAATCATAGTAGTAGATTGTTTTGAATGAAATTTTTATTAGATTAGACTTTTTTGTACAATGTATATTTTATATATTTCTACAAAAGACACTTACAAATAATTACGTGATTTATACAAATACGTATATAATTTTTTTCTTAAATTAGAAAATCATATGGATAACTTATATTTATACAAACAACGATTATATTTTAAAATGTAATACCCACATAAATATTACAAGTGTCTATTGTAATGTTGATTGTAAATTTGTATTTTAAAATTAACTTAGAGAATATTTATATGTTCAGACCTACTCCGGATTGTTCTGTGTTGCTATCAATCCTTACAAACGATTCCCCGTGTACACCAACCGTTGTGCTAAATTGTACAGAGGCAAAAGGAGAAATGAAGTTCCACCTCACATTTTTGCCATTTCTGACGGCGCCTATGTCAACATGCTTACAAGTTAGTATAATATTTGATTTATTTTTTAATTAAAGATAAATTCATTTCATTGAGTGTTAATTTTAATCATCGATAAGAGTTTAAGCATAATTATAAATATTATGCGAATTACTAAGCCATTGTAAAGTTTATATATTAAAACAATGTTTTTTTTTCATTTTCTTTTTTTCAGACAAAGAAAATCAATCTATGTTGATCACGTAAGTCATTATTTAATTTAGTTTGCATTAAAATCATTGTTATATTTATATTTTATATTTTATTATTCAGAGGAGAATCTGGAGCTGGAAAAACTGAAAACACGAAGAAGGTAATTGCGTACTTCGCCACTGTTGGTGCTAGCACAAAGAAAGAAGATGAAGCTGCTGGTGGTGTTAAGAAGAAGGTGATTATTAAAATTGAATACTTACAAGTACAAAAATAATTATTGGACCTACTTTAACAAATATGTAATCTTATTTAATAGGGTTCCTTGGAAGATCAAGTTGTACAAACCAATCCAGTATTAGAAGCCTTTGGTAACGCTAAGACCGTCCGTAATGACAACTCGTCTCGTTTCGTAAGTCCACAATCTTTAACACCAATATATTAAAATCACACTATACTATATAATATTTTGTGGTAATGCTTAGGGTAAATTCATCCGTATTCATTTCGGACCCTCTGGTAAATTGGCCGGAGCTGATATCGAAACTTGTAAGTACATTTTATGATAAATACCTGTTGTATCCACTTGATTATAACCGATGACGTACGCCGTGATCATAAATATCGTTTGGACTTGAGTAAAATAATTTAAACTAACCCACAATTTTAAAACGTTTTATCACTACAGATCTGTTGGAAAAAGCTCGTGTCATCTCTCAACAATCTCTTGAAAGATCTTACCACATTTTCTACCAAATTATGTCTGGATCCGTAAAAGGCGTAAAAGGTAATATAATATATTATAATAAAAATAATATTTTTTTTATACTTAAATGTAAAAAATCAAATAACTGTTCTTAAATTGTATTAATGCTCTCATACACAGTAAAGTGGGTGGCGGTTATATTATGTCATGGGGAGGAAATGATATATATATATAATATATATATATATATATAGATAATAATATTGTAAGGTAAAATAATTGCGATAAAACGTTGGCGAATGAAATCGTAGTCTATTCGATCGATACTAACCATACCACTTTTGAACCCAAATAACACTGATTGGTTGTTGAACACAGAAATGTGCATGCTGAGTCAAGATATCCACGACTATCACTACGTATCACAGGGAAAAACTACTATCCCCGGTATGGATGACGGAGAAGAATTCCAATTGACCGACGTAAGAGCCTACAAATCGGTCTTATCCTCACTATATTCCTTAAACTATATTATTTCTTATTCCATAATAATATACTATTCACGTATATTTTCCTCGTACCTACTGATATTAGTCGAAATGCTGGGCGTCTTAGCTACTGTAGATGATGTAGTATAGATGCATTTTTTTTTTTATCTATTATGTAGAAATTCTACGAGTGTATACAATTATGTAAATAAACTACCCTAGCCGTACATTACAAAACTAGTACAGGCGTAACGTCTACCTACAGACGATAAGACTATAAAAAATATGCCCCAAACTATATACTATATATATGCGTGATATAATATATACATTGATGACCGAAATTAGTCTCAAACCGTCGAGTGTGTGATTTTTATTTTTTATTTTTGACCAAAGTGTATAGAATGTATTATAAATAGAAAAGACCAACAGATTTTTGACATTAGCTGTTGTAGTCATGTAAATAAATTTTTTTTTTAACATTAAAAAAATTAGTTTTAAAACACCGTGAATCGTAGTGTACAAGGTTTTAATAAATACAGACTACAGACCGTTTAAACAACTCTTACCGTATAAATGGTTCTTTATTAGTTCAAATTATTATGGTTTGATTTTATCATGATATTTTAATTTAATTCTAACATTTGACTTATTTACGAAAAAAATCCTCCGTACACTACTGATTACGGATATGGGAGATATTTTGGTTTTTGAACAATATCTTAGTTTAATATTATACCATTTTCACAATAGAATATAATTCCAGAAATTGCATATTTTAATTTTATATTCAATTATTTTAATCGATCTAACGATTTCAAAAATCCAACACAATTATTATGAAAGTTAAATATTTGATGGTTCTTAGTGCGCGTTCAATTTCTGGAATTTTTTATTCTTTGTGTACAGGAAATAGTTTTGATTTGAACCCGATACCCGAATGTGTTTAGTAAATGAGATATATGAGATCATATTTTCTTATATCAATTTTACTCATTAAACCCAATGCATGACAAATGGGGTTTGTTTTTTTAACCAGAAATGTGTCTCCTGTCCAACAATGTAAACGATTATCACTTCGTCAGCCAAGGAAAGACTAGTATACCTGGTGTAGATGACGGAGAAGAGTTCAAAATTACTGATGTAAGTCTTTCCCCGTCTATTCCTATTTTCGTTTAAGTATGCTCATTTCAATCACATAATATCTAACCATTTTTAAATTCTTCAAAACTTCTCAACACTTACAATTTCAAAACTATTATATGAATAAAATAATAAATGAGCATTCTAAACGAACATCCTTTTGAATTTCTCCTACCGTCATTGTTTAATCTTTGAATACCAAGTGGCTTGATTGTTTTGGCTAAACTATATTGTGACTATCTGCAGTGTATTACTTAATAATATTAATAATTATTAAAACTCAAGTCAATCGCAAAACTTATATGTAACTTGAAATATCTTCACAATATTATGTACTAGCATATCATGATTTTATTTTATTTTGTTTGTTTTGGACATGTATAATTTTGTGATACCTAATAACTGTTTTATGCACTTTGCACGCAGAAATGTGTTTATTGAATAAGAGTCGAATCTCAGACTTCTATTACGTTAACCAAGGTAAAACTCGAATACCTGGAGTAAATGACGGTGAAGAATTTCAAATTACTGATGTAAGTGCGACCTGCGCTTCGTGTAATCTCATTATTTACTTTGAATACACCATCTATTCATGTGCTGTAATTATTATCGATTATTTACGAGCATAACCAAGCCAATAAAATGCGATCTATAGGTTTCCAGGGGAAAATAAAAAAATATTTATCATCTAAAACCGTACATTACATATAAAAAAAAAGGTATTCATTTTACATTTTGGGTGCATATTGCCATATTATGACTATTTTTACTGTAAATCTTTTGTTTTATTTAGATATTTATATGACTGAATATTTTAGCGTCATATGCTTTATTGTATTGTCCGAAATTTATGTTATTGTGTATGTTAGCAAGCGTATAATAGCATCATGCAAAACTTTAAGGAATTATGTTTGTTGTAAATGTTCTTTAAAAACAATATTTAAAAAAATTATTTTAAATAAAAGTATATTTTTGACAAACATGATTTTAGTAGTATTATATGTCGATTCAATGTTATTATACTATTTATAATAATTTAGATATATGTATATTGTGTATAAATATAAAATGTCTTCGTATTAAGTATAATTAAACATTACATGCTTAACTGAAATCGCTTGCTTTGGCAGAAATGTGTATGTTATCTAACAACATCTATGATTACAACAATGTATCTCAAGGAAAAATCACTATTCCCGGAATGGATGACGGAGAAGAATTTCAACTTACCGATGTGAGTCTCATGCCTTTACAGTTATAATATATTTATGTATACAAAACATTTAATGATTGATGAAACTTCTAAATTTTCATCATACTGAAAATCGATATATAAAACATAATATTAATATTTCCTTATATTTCGGGGAGCTTTCTCTGCTTAGCTTATTTTAATACACATGTTAAATCCTTCATTGTTTTATTAAATTTATTATATTATTATATTTTATTTCATCTTCAAACAGATATTATAATATTTTGAAAGTGTTCATAAGTTCCTCACTTTTATTTTGTATTTTGATTGAGTGAGGGTAAGTTTACGTCTTTATATTTTTTATGTAGCTTTATAATAAGCTTTTGTGTTTCCTTGCTTAGGTTTTTGTAAGTATTTTGCTTCTTGTACAGACTTGTCGACTTGGACTAAAATTTGCTTTTTGACTCAAGTCTAAGACAACCTTCAATTTTTCCTTTACTCTAAATCATTTCCTTTTTAGATTATTTTTTTTTCAATACAATAAATAGTTTTAAATTTCATTGGACGTGTTTTTACGAATCACGTTAACATTTTTATCTTTTTTTTTTCAAGTATTTCAATTAAATTGAAATACACTAATTCAAATTTTTAATTATTTTTCCTACGCTAATTTTGTATATCTTTATATTTATAAAACAACAGCAAGCTTTTGATGTGCTTGGATTCACTGAAGAAGAAAAGAATGACATTTATAAGATTACTGCCTCAGTCATGCACATGGGAGGTATGAAATTCAAACAACGTGGTCGGGAGGAACAAGCTGAAGCCGACGGCACTGAGGTAATTATTATGTCATAGTATTGTATTTTTGATTTTCATATTTATAAAATCCATGGTTTATTATTGATTGTAGGAAGGTGCACGTGTTGCAAAATTGTTGGGCGTTGACTGTGATGATTTGTACAAAAATTTATTGAAACCCAGAATTAAAGTAGGAAACGAGTTCGTTACACAAGGTCGTAACAAGGACCAAGTAAGTGTACTTTTTATTTTTTTATAAGTTCCTTCACCAGCTACCTATATATACCTTATAAATTATTAACTCTGTGCTACTATTTTGCATTACCTATACCTACCAAAATATGTACTTACTGTGTAATTACCGTTGTCATAGGTCGCATACTCTGTAGGTGCTATGTCCAAGGGTATGTTTGACAGACTTTTCAAATTCATGGTCAAAAAATGTAACGAAACTTTGGACACACAACAAAAACGTCAACATTTCATTGGTGTATTGGATATTGCTGGTTTTGAAATTTTCGACGTGAGTATAATATACATAATTTACTTAGTTACAATTAGAAATACAACAGTTACCTACTGTTGTATTATAAATTGTAATTAAGTATATTAAAATGTATATTTAATATACTAATATCATAAAAGCCAATAATTTATTTTTCATATATTATTGTATTATATTACATATTATGAACTTGTTATGCAAGTAATATTTTTTTATCAATATCCCATTTCTTGTTATAGCATATTTGAATAAGTGTATCCATAGGTTAATATAATATGTTCCATACATTTTTTTATTTTAAAAACGTTATCAGTATTTTGTTAGAATTGTTCGATTTATCTTGATTTTCATTACTTTTGAATGAATAGTTTTTAGTTACATAAAAAAAAAAAAAACATCGGTGGTTTTCGTTTAAATACGACAATTATTTACTAGAAACATTGATTGCCTTGTTAATATTTTACATAATATTTTAAATTCTGAATTTGATAAACACAGTACAATGGTTTCGAACAATTGTGTATTAACTTCACAAATGAGAGACTTCAGCAGTTCTTCAACCATCACATGTTTGTGTTGGAACAAGAAGAATACAAAAAAGAGGGTATCAACTGGGCTTTCATTGATTTCGGAATGGATTTATTAGCTTGTATCGACTTGATCGAAAAGGTATTTCGAAATAATCGGATAGCATGACTTATGTGCATTTTTGTTTGATTTCCAATCCTCGATTGAGACCCCAGAATTTTAGTTATGTGTTACACTTCAATTTACGACGAGAGAATATTTCGAGAAACGTCGGTAAGGATAAATTATGTATGGTAGATAATATCATTTTGAACCACACCTATTACCTACCTATAATAGATCTATATAAAACATATTAGTTAACATTTTATAATATTATTACTCTTTACATATTTTGTAGCGTTACATTACTATTGTTACTACCTATCCGCCAATTAATATAACCATGATACCTCTAATAATAATACTGACTTTACCTACGTATTATATTCGTATAATACTTTTCACTGTCCATCGTACTCAGATCTGTTTAATATTTTATTTTATGCATCACATCCATTTATTGTTTGCTACCTAATTTAAAGTACAACGGTTTCGAGCAACTTTGCATCAACTTCACCAATGAAAAGTTACAACAGTTTTTCAACCATCACATGTTTGTACTTGAACAAGAAGAGTACCAACGTGAAGGTATTGAATGGGCTTTTATCGATTTCGGAATGGACTTAGCCGCCTGTATTGAACTTATTGAAAAGGTACCCGTATTAGAGCAGGCGGTTGAGTGTTAGAGTTGAGATTCTGCACAATAATTAGATCGATCCTCCATATGACAAACGAGGAAATTTTATAACATAAGTATTTTAGTTGGTTTTCAAAAACGTGCCATGAAAGACACGTCGAATTAGTATATAGTAGTTATTACTTATTAGTTATTACTCATTATAGTTTTTGTTTAAATGTTGTATTTACTATTTTTATACCTACTTATACTTTGTGCATGCTAACTGTATTTGCTTGTTTTTTTCCACATTCGTTTGTACTATTTAGTTCAACGGGTTCGAACAGCTTTGCATTAATTTCACCAATGAAAAACTGCAACAGTTTTTCAATCACCACATGTTTGTATTAGAACAAGAAGAATACAAACGTGAAGGTATTGAATGGACATTTATTGACTTTGGAATGGATTTGCAACAGTGCATTGATCTTATCGAAAAGGTTTGTATGAAAAAAAAATTAGGAAAAAACCTTTCATTATTAAAAATTTAAATCAATATAAATTAAATTAAAAATTAACCATCAAGAAGCCAATTACGATTCCTAAACAAAACTGGCTCGTTGAGTAGTTCAAAAAAATGAAGATTTGACTCTTAACTATTATAATACAGGTATAAGTATTTAGTAATCACAAACGTTGATATTCAGATTTATGTTCATATACAAAATAGAGTTGTAGTATAGAATGTTTGCATGTTTTATTTTATCCAGATAATTGTACAACACGAGACATGATACAATTTTTTTTTTTTGTGAATTTATAAATAAAAAAAATATTTAATAATGTACTTGAACGCATTCAAATGACTTTATTATATTTAAAAAATAGTAAAATATAATTTAATTTATTTCAATTGTACATTTGTACATGAGTTTTGATCATAATATTTCGATGAGGCTAGTTAAGTAGCTGTTTGTACAATCTTACATTAAAATTTAAATCATGATTAACAATTATTATATTATGTTATAAAGGAGTGTACAATTTTTTTTTACAAAAATTTAGTAAGTTTTGGACCATAAGTTATTAAATTAATCTTATTTGAAATATTAAAAATTACTCTAACATATTTTTACACTCAAATTATAAACAATGTTTTAATTTAAATTAAAAAATAATCATAAAAAATTAATTTTTAAAATTAGTTCTATAGCTCCTAATTTATAAATTATAACATATTAAAAAGTTTTTTCAATGCGTGTACATTGTAAACCTGTGTTTGTACGCACTTTAGGTATCTAATTTTATTTAAATTTACGTAATATAGCCCATGGGTATCTTGTCAATTCTTGAAGAGGAATCTATGTTCCCCAAAGCCACGGATAAGACCTTTGAAGACAAATTGATCTCCAATCATTTGGGTAAATCACCCAACTTCAGGAAACCAGCTCCACCCAAACCAGGTTGTCAACCTGCACATTTCGCACTTGCTCATTACGCCGGTGTGGTAAGTTATCGGATATTACAAATAAATTGAACAGTTTTTTCAAAACTCGTTTCCATGATTAAATTTTGTATTTTATATGTCTTCAGGTATCATACAACATCACTGGTTGGTTAGAAAAGAACAAGGATCCATTGAACGATACCGTTGTTGACCAATTCAAAAAGGGATCAAACAAATTGTTGGTAGAGATCTTTGCTGATCATCCAGGTCAATCTGGTGGTGCTGCTGATGCCGGTGGCAAAGGTAATATTTCTTGTATTAATAATATTCATCATATAAATGTAATTAAATATTGTGTAAACATTACTAATGATTACAGTTTAATCAGAACTACAGGATACACATACACACACACATTTCAAACACATTTTTAACATCTAATAGTACACGAAATAAAATACTGTCAATTTTTACCTCCAGAAATATTTTAAAATCAAATCAAATGTTTTATAAAATGCATTATCTTTAACCCATACTTTCACAATCATTTTTGAAGCATTACGTAAATGTATTATTAATTTAAATAATGTATAAGTCATTTAGTAACTGAATACTGATCTATATATTTTTAATACGATTCTTTTAGCTATATTAGTATTTTGAATTATCGTATTAAAGAATACCGTATCAAGTAAAAATGAAATAACATCGACATTTAAAATTAATATTAACTTAACCATGATTTATGATGAATTTTATATAATACAGGTGGTAAGCGTACAAAAGGTTCAGCTTTCATGACAGTATCTACATTACACAGGGTAATTTTACCAAAGTGTTACACACAAAATCGTGTTTTTTTGTGAGACCATAAAACTGCTTCGCAAATATTACGTTATTACAATAATTATTCACAATACTGTTTAAATATCTTCTGTCTTCTATTTGTTACGTTATTCTAACACTAAACAACACTTAAAATATTATATAATACATTTTATTATAAAAATCAACAGAGATTATTTAGGGAAAACACAAAATTCATTACATCCATACTACCTATACCTACCTATTTATTATTATTTTAAATTCTAAAATATTTGTGCAAATAAACAGGAGGTCGTGGAAAGAAGGGTGGTGGTTTCGCCACTGTGTCGTCATCCTATAAGGTATTATCATTAGTAATAATAATTACATCGGCCTTGATTTTTGTTTGAAATCCATTGAAATGCCGATTTTGAAAAATCACACCAACGAATTGAGTTGTTTTGATAAGGACGCAAAATAAACTCTACAAATTCGGCATATTTTTTTCCTTAAAGTAGAATTAGAACTTAGTTTATTGTTTTTTGCCCTTTAGATCATTATGCTTAGGCATAAACTTAATTAGTATTAATATTTATTTATTTAGCCGATTTTCAAAATACCGTCTGAATCGGATATATCTGAATGTGTTGCTCCGTAAAATACATACTAAAAAAAAAAACAATTAGTGCAATATAATATGCAAATGTTAATAATTGTGTATGATTGCTAAAAATAATACTACTGGATTTTTAATGTATTATATTTTTAATAATAACATTTTTATTTTTACGATTCTGATCTGAGCTTTAATGTAGTTCCAAACATAGTACGGACACTTACACTTTTTCTAGAAAAATAAGTGTCCTTTAAGTCTTACACCAGTTACACCTATATTCTTTCTATTTAATGTTGAACATTTACCACGGTACTAAACATCAACAGTTTATATAATCATTGCCCAGATATTTTCAAAAAAACTTTGTCAAATTATAACACGTGACAAAATTATTTTATCACGTCATTTAAATCCGAGAAACTTCAATATTATGTTTGTACTTAAATTTTCCACAATATTATAATATGCAATTTTATTATAGTATTAATCAGTAATAATCTATTCGTACGATTTTAACTAAATTTTAAATTTAAAATGTCCATCAATACAATATTAAACCTAACTCTGCTCAGAATCGTTTTCCAAATACAATGATGTACATAACTGTTTTGTGTTTTATAACAAAATGTGTTTGTTAGTAGAACGAGGGCGAGAAGAGTATATAGGTACTCTCAAAACTCAAACTCAACGAAATCTATCAGTGTTTTGTTTTTATAATTTTATGTAGAAACATAATGTTATAACAAAGATTTTTTTGTTTATGATTTTACTTGAAAAGTACGATTTTCATCTGTAAATTGTAACTGTATGTTCTAACGTGTTTTTTACAACGATAAAATAACGTATATTTTTGTTTTTTCTGCTAGTTTTTATTTTGATAACACTGCTTAATAAGTAATATTATTAATATTCACATGTGCATCATAGGAACAATTGAACAACTTGATGACAACATTGAAGAGTACACAACCTCATTTCGTACGTTGTATTATTCCCAATGAAATGAAACAGCCTGGTAAGTTTATTTTAATATGATTCATAATGTATAAATTATATTTAATAAATAATTTATTAATACAAATTCAATAAATTGTATTTTTTCATAGGTGTGATTGACTCTCACTTGGTAATGCACCAGTTGACATGTAACGGTGTACTTGAAGGTATCCGTATTTGTCGTAAAGGTTTCCCCAACAGAATGGTTTACCCAGACTTCAAATTACGGTAAGCATCACAGTAATTATTTATTTTTTTTTATGATAATATGCGATTATGAATTTTAAAAATATATTATAACTAAAGAATAATATTATATTATATAATAATACTATATAATATAATTGTTAAATATATTATTATTGTTAAACAGTTAAATTCCCAAACGGTGAATATCATATTTATAAATTACCTTCAAATATAATTTAATATAGGCATCGTCAAAATATATTAAATATACCATACCTACTTATGTCCTATACACAAAGTGATTTATATTTATACACAATTATTAAAATTAATTTATTTTATTTGGTAAAAAGATACATGATCTTAGCGCCCGCAACTATGGCTGCTGAATCTGATCCTAAGACATCAGCAGCTAAATGTCTCCAAGAAATCCAATTAGATCCAGAGAGTTATCGTATTGGGCACACAAAGGCTAGTTATCGAAAATTATCAATATTTTCCATTAGAATACCCAAATTTAGTAATTTATAGATACCCTCGAGTGAACCCTGTTTGATATTAATAATCATTATCGGCATGCATTACGATCATACCTATACTTACCTATAGTATTCCGTACCATACAACCTGTAGTTTATTAAGCGTCAATGTTGTGATATATATATATATATACATATATTTATATACATGTGTGCGTGTTACAAAATGTAACAGCAATATAGTGGAAAATGGAAATTTAACGTATAATAATTTAAATATGTTTTTATTATTATTATTATTATTATTATTATTAATTTCTATTTAAACCGATAAACAAATCAATAGATACAAGATCTTAGCTCCTGCTGCGGCGGAAAAGGAGACTGACTTAAAGAAATGCGCTGGCGTCATTTTGGAAAACGTCGGGTTGGACCCAGATAAATTCAGGCTTGGCCACACTAAGGCATGTTTAAAAAGCACAACCAACATAGGAATTTTTGTTTGCGAAATTTCTTAATTTATGCCATTTTGCTTCATACTATTGCCAAATTTATTGCAACTTTTCGCTGAAAGTTTTTGCTGTATACAATATTGGGCTCTAGGATTATTTAATGTTAAGCTAGCCGTTAATACAAAATTGTTTATCTACTTCAATGACGCTCATCCATGTTTTGCTAATATTAGAATAGCCGCTGTAGCATGCTCCCTCTTAGACCTTAGTACCTACTGTATTTATTACTTATTAGTTTATATATTATACGTAGTGTGTAGTCTAGTATTATACTATTGAACAAAATCTACAAACAAGTAGACGAATTATTATCCAATTCCTTTAGACATTTTGTATACCTACCGATTTATATTTATAATGCAAACAAAAATCAAAACCTTTTTGTTTTATCCTTGCTTGTTTTTTGGTTTTTTCATGTTTCACCGCTTATTTAAAAAAAATACTTTGCTCATCGCACCACAAAAGATACAAAATACTGTATCCAAAAGGTGTGAAAGACTCAATGTCGCCCGAAGAAGCGACAAAAACAATTTTGGAAGGAATTGAACTCGACCCAGAACAATACCGGTTGGGTAACACTAAGGTATACTTTTGGGAAAATACGTTTTTTTAATAAAATAAAATAATTAATTTAATTCACGCATATATAATATCATCACATTCGTATAGTGGCGTAATTTGGTCTTAATGTGGACGAAATACAATTTATTGACGTATACATCAATATCAAGCTTATAAACTTTGTTTCAAAAATTTTCGGATTTAATGATATTTTATGCTTTTGAGGTTACTCAAGTATCAAAATCGATTTATTTGATTTAACCATACAACATTCATACTTAAGAACGGTAATCACATCGTGTATACTTACAATGCATAATGCGTATTTATAATGTTCAAGATTGAAGGTACTAAGTACTTGAATAATATCTTTAAATATTATGTAAATATAGAATCATTCAATTATTATACACAAAAAAAAGTTTAAAATATAAAAAGTAAATAAAACTGATTATTGATATATTTTTTTGTATTTGAGTTTTTTTATAATCTAAAAAACTAGTGTTTTACGGAATAAAACATATTGAACAAGGTGTATAAAGTACTTCAAAATGTTTGTTTAACAAATATCAAAGTTTAAACGTCTTGCAATATATAATACAGTTTTATAAGCCGGAATTACGCCATTAATAGGATATAATAGACTAACAGGTTAAGAAATTATATTGTATACGTTTGTTCATTTCATGGACTCATATGTATGTAGGTCGTGGTCAATGTCCAATATTTTTAGAACATTTCATTTCAAATGAATTTTACTTATATTTCATCATATAATTATTGTGAATGTCATTATTTATTAAATATTTAAAAAAAAAATAAATGTATAAGATAAAAACAATTACCTGGGATATAATAATAGTATCATGCATGAACAATTCCGCTTTTACTATTGATATCATTTTAACACTAGTATTTTGCTTCATTTTTTAACTGCTTGTTCATAGTTTTGACTAGTTGTACGATTTATAATTATGAAAAAATTATAAAAACATAAAATAAAGTTTTCCAGTTAATTCACCATTTGCTAATACACATTGGTTGTATGTTTGTGATCAAATATATAACCATTGTAATATGGCGAAGTGGTATAAACTTCATTTTATGTTTACAAATGTTCATTCAAAGTTGTTTGACTGTCATTTGTCGAGATTGAACTCTAAAGCTCTCTTTTGTTCACAAATCTAACTTGAATTCTTTTGGGTTCTTCATTGAATTCGATAGGTATTCTTCCGTGCTGGAGTATTAGGTCAGATGGAAGAATTACGTGATGAACGTTTAAGCAAAATCATTGGATGGTTGCAGTCATACATTCGTGGTTATATTGCCAGAAAAGATTTCAAGAAATTACAAGACCAGAGGTTAGTAAACTTTCCATGCTCAATAAAAATATGAAAATACTAACAATAAATCGTTAAAAAAAACATTTTGCGAGTATATTTATAAATACATATAATAATATATTATACGTTATAGCTGTTATGTAGTCGTAACAGTATCCACGATTCGTAAAAATATACTTAAGTTATTTATGGCGTAGAAATATTGCTTTCTTCATTGTAGGCTGAATAGAAAAATCGTGGTTGCAAATTCCTACAATTTCTATTTTAATGTTTATGTTATAACTTGCTAACATATCGTATAACCGAATATCGAAATTATTGTAAATTTTTCTAACAAGTTTCATTTTTGGACAGATTGGCTCTATTGGTTATCCAGAGAAGCTTAAGGAAATACATGAAATTGAGGTCGTGGCCATGGTGGAAGATGTGGTCTCGCGTCAAACCATTACTCAATGTGGCTAACATTGAAGATGAATTGAGAGTAAGTATTTCACATTTTTTAATTTTGGAATTTTAAATATAAAATACAACACACATTTTAATCTCATAAATTTAGGATTTTTCTACAAATATTTGTAACCAAATCGTGGTTATTACCTTTTTAATAGTATTTTATAAAAATTAGAAATCTCTTTATGTTCCTTGAAATTCAATAATACATCATGATTAAATTTAGATGTCTAATACTAAAATTTTTTTTATATTAATAATACAATATTATGTTTGATCATTTATGGTATAACATATGTAATAATATAATGTATACCTAATCTAATTTCTATATTCATAACCATGAATCATGCAAACGTTAAAAATAATTTTTTTACAAATATTTTTACATGCATTATTAATATATAATTATTTATATATTTAAAATAAATCATATTACTAAAAATGTGATAATATTACCCTAATTATCATTAATATCAATATCATATATAAGTTTACCTCTATTTGAGTGTAGTTATAATAATATCAATGAGAAAAATACTAAACCTAAAATAAAACAGATCAATTTAAAAAAAAACTGACTAAGGTTTTTATTTTTAGATCCAGTTTAAATTATATAGTATTTATGTAAAAAAATCTTGTAACGAATACCAACATATAGTTTGTCCTGAAACCGAATGTGTTTAAAGTATCTTTGATTTAATTATAGATTTTTTTTTTGTGTTTTAAGCATATTAATATCATCGGGATTTGATACTTTTAGTATTTATACATGTTTCAAATAAAATAAAAGTTTTCAAATAATAATTAATAATATGATCCAAGAATAAAAAAAATTTGCTATTATTATAAATAAATTAAATAGAATTTATATAAATATCACCACCCATGTTGCATCCAAATATGCACTCTACACAATATAGTATAGTACCCCCACCAAAAATATTCTCGCGTTACTGGTCCACCCACATATAGCCGCTCTGTATTCCGCTCCATCGACCACTTGGTCCATTAGACACATCACTTGCCTTCCCGTGTGCTAGCCTAGTATATTAACCCAGTGCCGCCATGGAGTTACTAAAAGACTTGGAAAATTCTAAACAGAGATTGGAAGAAGAAGTAGAAAAAGTCACCGCTGCTTATGAACGTGAAGAAAAACTTCGTAAAGAACTCGAAGCACTCAACACTAAACTTTTGTCGGAGAAGACACAGCTACTTCAATCTTTGGAAGGTGAAAGAGGAAGTTCATCCAGCATCCAAGAAAGAGCAGCTAAATTGGCGGCACAAAAGAGCGATTTGGAATCTCAACTTTCGGTGAGTGTTTCAATTATTTTATTTTTTTAATTTCATTATAAAACAGTAGTTTAAAGATTTAAAACATTGTTGATTTCAATTAAATTTTATTAATTTAAGTCCTTTAAAAATTGTACTTTGACTTCTGAATGCAGTGAATTTAAATTACATTTAGTATTCAAAGTTTAAAGCAGATAGTATAAAGATTCGCAAAATAAATCATTCAAAACATATTGAAATTAAAATATGTGTTTAAATAATTCTTATTCATTTTCTTAACCATAGTGTAAGTGTTATAAGTATTAATTAGTATACACATAAATATTATGTATTAAGTTATTTTATAGTTATTAGTTATTTATAATATTGAATCTTAAATAGGTATTTTAAAGAGTGAAATAATTCAGAACAATAGAAAATAAAATTCTAGCAATCGTAAATAATTGTATTTGCATTATTATTATTTATTCTTACTAAAGTTTAAAGTTAAGATTTTAATGAGAAATATCAATAAATAATAATGCACTTACTATGGTATATGATTAATTTAAATATTTTTTTCAAACGATGAATTTTCTTATAAAAATAACTCTTAGCTCAGACAAAGTTTAAAAAATAAAATATCTTACTCATACATAAGTTTATAATTATTCAAATATTAAAAAAATACTAAAATTAAAAATACATATTATTTATATTAAACTTTAGATCGACTTGACTGCAAATGTAGTACATTTTCACAACAATTTCCAATTTTAAAATAACCCGTAACGATTACACATTTTGCAGAATATAAACTTTAAAAAAAGTTAATATCATGTTATTCATGAATAGTTTCATGTGACATAAGTAGCGTGAAAGAATATCCCACGAGAAACGTTTGGTGGTCTATTTTAAAGTTCGATGAATAATCCTAGTTTTAACGCCTCCATGATAATATTACCGTTGAACATCGGATCTCTTTCCCCTCTTTCATAACATAATTTCATGACATGTTGGAAAAATTCGCTGGCAACGAAAAGACCCATAAATCCTGACATGAGGGAAGGGGGCATACAATAACACGTGCCCACACGCAATGTACCTGGAAATAGATTAATATTCTGCTGTATAAAAACGAAAAATGTTATTTATATTTAATCTAGTATATTAGATATTTAATAATAATTAATATGCAAAATTAAAAATGTCTAAAAAATAAATAGATACTCTATGATGCTTCTATTGTAACATTTGTAACTCTATTATAACTATTATTTAAGAATGTTGAATTTTAATTTATATATTAAAGTATACCATATCATTTAAATTAAAAAATGGATTTGGTGATTTGGTGGGTACTTTTGTTCAATATTTAATACTATACCATATTTACTTTTGAATAATCATTTAAGTTAAACAATTTTTACATTATATTAAAATTAAAATTCGGTTAGATATTAAATGTGAAATAATTTTAATTACATTGATGAAATGTGTGGAGTACAAGAAAACGTACACCTCTATACAGTATAAAGTGTACAGATATAGAGAAAATAAATTATATAAAAATTTATTAGTTATTCACTCTTTTGTTGCATTAAACGTAAATACTTAAATATGTTAATTTACTTTATTTTAAACAGAATAAATACAGAATACATTTTTTTTGTTTTAATTGTATGCTATTATTTAGATATTTTATTTTAATGTGCCTAGGTAGGTAGTTTAATAAGAGTTTATATCTATAACATCTCATTTCAATAATAAATTATGTAAAATTATCTAATTCATTATGTATAATAGAATTTTGTATTACTTAAATTGTAAATAGTACTCTTTTTGCTAGAACTGTGAACTGTGGTATTTATAAATGTTTCATTAAAAAAGTTTATTTTTGAAATGTTGAACATATTATACGTTTACATTGATGTATACTATATAGGTTTCGTAATCTGATTTCATCGTTATTTTAGTAAAAATGCCAACGTACTGACCTCTATAGATATGTTGAAAATATTCCCAAAATAAATGATTAAATCAAACGCGTTGACGGTTGGGTCATTATCAAAACATCTGGATAACATTAGTTTATGTGTAAACAGCATTCATCAAGTAAAATTATTTAAATATGTACTTCATTAACCTGTTTAATTTGAATATAATTTATACCCACGTAATTTTGAAATGCACCGATGAGTATTCAAACTATTAGTATTCGGTAGGTACTCAAGGTATTAATTTTTTTAATTAGATTTGGCAGATATTCAAACAAATACTGCAATTATATTCCTCTTTTAAATATTATAACATATTTTTGATTTTTAACTAACATTAAATTGTTTTTGTATTTTTACATCTTAAGAAAACTTTATTAATTTAGATAGAAATGTATGATTTGCAATAAACATGCGATATAAATTACGTCTCATTCTACGAATTTAATTAATTTATACATGTATTAACGATAGAAATTTTGGCTAAAATATTCGAATTGTATTATAGGAAACTCAAGAGAGGTTAACCCAAGAAGAAGATGCGCGTAACCAACTGTTCCAACAGAAAAAGAAATTGGAACAAGAAAATGCTGGACTCAAAAAAGATGTCGAAGATTTGGAACTTGCTATTCAAAAGTCCGATCAAGATAAGGCATCCAAGGATCACCAAATTCGCAACTTGAACGATGAAATTGCTCACCAAGACGAACTCATCAACAAGTTGAACAAAGAAAAGAAATTGTCTGGTGAAACCGCCCAGAAAACTGCCGAAGAATTACAGGTCAGTTTGAAGATTTTAGATTCATGCCTAATTCACAATTTTTACCAACTGTAGAATTCATTTTACTAAATAATTACTCATTATTTGATTATAGGCGGCTGAAGACAAAATCAACCATCTTAACAAAGTTAAGAACAAGTTGGAACAGACTTTGGACGAGTTGGAAGATTCGTTAGAACGCGAAAAGAAATTAAGAGGTGATATTGAAAAGGGCAAGAGGAAGACTGAAGGAGACTTGAAACTTACCCAAGAAGCTGTTTCTGATTTGGAACGTAACAAAAAAGAACTTGAACAAACAATTCAAAGGAAAGACAAGGAATTAGCTTCCCTTACTGCTAAGCTAGAAGATGAACAAGCTTTAGTTGGCAAACAACAAAAACAAATCAAAGAACTTCAAGTAAGTGATTTAATACATATTATTTTGTATTTTTTAAAGTATGATATTGGATATATTTTACTTAATTTAATTTTTAATTTTTAATTAAATCTTGTAATTCCTATTTCAGTCGAGAATCGAAGAACTCGAAGAAGAGGTTGAAGCCGAAAGACAAGCCCGCGCTAAGGTAACAACTAACAGCAATGTTTAAAATGAGAAAAAAATGCTTACTTTTTACCATTTTGTTTTACAATTTAATTTAAATTATGCGTTTTTACTAATAAATACATATAAATATATATATTTATATTATTCATAGGCTGAGAAGCAACGCGCTGATCTTGCCCGCGAATTGGAAGAGTTGGGTGAACGCCTTGAAGAAGCTGGTGGTGCTACTTCCGCTCAAATTGAGTTGAACAAGAAACGTGAAGCTGAGATGAGCAAACTCCGACGTGATTTGGAGGAAGCTAACATTCAACATGAAGCTACCTTAGCCAACTTACGCAAGAAGCATAATGATGCTGTCGCAGAGATGGGTGACCAAATCGACCAGTTGAACAAACTCAAGACCAAGTCAGTTTTGTATTTTTATTATTTTTAATACATTTGATATATTAATTAATAAAAAAAATAATACAGGCATCAACTATAAATTAAATTTTCTAAGAATGAATAATAAACATTCCATACTGATATGATTTAATCATATAAGGGAACTTGATCTATAAGCTATTTGAACTACATAATCGTTACGAAATGTTGAATTAGAAATAATTATTTTAATCAAATAAATTCTATTTGAATAACTTATTAGTTTTAAATAAATTAAATTATACACCATAAAAAGTAAGATTGTATTACTGCTTTATTTATAAAAATGTCTAATGTACATTTTTGTATGAACGATTGAAAATAATGTATATTTTGTCAAATTAGGGCTGAGCACCACTCACATTATTTGTCCAACGACTTAAACAACACTAGAGCTGCTGTTGATTTAATATCTAGAGAAAAGGTAGAAAAAATACTGAGGTTCAGTGTTTATATATGTTGCATGACAATGTTTTATCCTTATTTTTAAATCAATGAAAACAAACTTCAAAAGCATGTTGACGTATCCCCTTTTAAAAATGAATTCCTTTTTATAAATTATTTAATTAGTGTATAAAGATTCTAATGAAATAATCAGTACCATAGAGGAAATTAATTATATTACTTGGTCAGTTTAAAATTATAAATCTGAAATAAATTAATATATAAAAATAATGTTTGTTTTTAAATGCAACGATAATTTAAAATGTAAATAAAAATAATGTTATATTGATTATTAGAGCTGAGAAGGATAAATGCCAGTTCTTGTGTGAATTGAATGACACACGTGCAAGCTTAGACCACATTTCTAACGAAAAGGTTGGTTGAAAAAAAAACAAATGATTTACTGCTTTGGCGAAAAAGAATATTAAAATAATAACTGAAAAAGAATTAAAATTGCTTCACATTAATAAATCTTTATAATTATTTTTCGCACTTAACTTGATGTATAAAATAAAAGCTTCGTTTTATAGTTGCAAAAGTCTTCTTGTTTAGCAGGAAAATATTATAGTATTACATTATAATTAGTCAAAATAATACAATGATTTTATCATGGGTTACTAATAATTTTATAAACATAGTATTTAGTAACAACTTCTTAATTTTTTAAATACTTATGTACCAATTAAGACGCGTTGTGTAGTACGTTTTCTGTAACAATAATTAACTAAGATTTTACGTGT
Source organism: Diuraphis noxia (assembly GCF_037042655.1). NCBI lineage: Eukaryota > Metazoa > Arthropoda > Insecta > Hemiptera > Aphididae > Diuraphis > Diuraphis noxia. The sequence goes on along the minus strand of NW_028301715.1, from coordinate 31,511,317 downwards.
ATGTTATGAATGTATGATGGTGTCTTATTCTAAAATATACTAATACTTGTAAAACGTGTTCAAATAATTGTTTTGTGTTTGTCATCATTTTTTGTTCTAAATAATGTATGATTTAGTATGCATTCTAATTTTTATCGGATTTATAATATTAGGCCCAGACTGAAAAGATCTACAAACAAGTACAACACCAGTTGAACGAAGTTCAAGGTAAGCTTGATGAAACCAACCGCACATTGAATGACTTTGATGCTGCCAAGAAGAAGTTGAGCATTGAAAACTCCGACTTACTTCGTCAATTGGAAGAAGCCGAATCACAGGTTTCTCAGTTGGCTAAGATTAAGATTTCTCTCACCACCCAACTCGAAGATACCAAGAGACTGGCTGATGAAGAAGGAAGGGTAAATATTTTTTTATACAAACTTATTGTAGTTTTACTTATGATATTAATTAATATTATTACATTTTATTTAGGAACGCGCTACTCTTTTGGGTAAATTCAGAAACTTGGAACACGATATCGATAACATTCGTGAACAATTGGAAGAAGAAGCTGAAGCTAAGGCTGATATTCAAAGACAATTGAGCAAGGCTAATGCTGAAGTTCAATTGTGGCGTACCAAATACGAATCTGAGGGTATTGCCAGAGTTGAAGAACTTGAAGAAGCTAAGTAAGTATTCTATCCACATTACCAAAAACAAAATATAGTACCATTTGAAACCTGTGTTGACATATGACCTATAATATTTTCAAATTTAATATGTAACTAACGCATGACTTTTATTTTCTTAGACGTAAATTGCAAGCTCGTCTCGCTGAAGCTGAAGAGACCATCGAATCACTCAACCAAAAGGTTGTTGCTTTAGAGAAAACGAAACAACGTTTGGCAACTGAAGTCGAAGACTTACAATTAGAAGTCGACAGAGCGACAGCAATTGCTAATGCTGCTGAAAAGAAGGCCAAGGCTATTGACAAGATCATTGGAGAATGGAAACTCAAGGTCGATGACTTAGCAGCTGAATTAGATGCAAGCCAGAAAGAATGCAGAAACTATTCCACTGAACTTTTCCGTCTTAAGGGAGCCTATGAAGAAGCTCAAGAACAATTGGAAGGAGTCAGACGTGAAAACAAGAATCTAGCTGGTAAGTTTTATATTTCATTAAAATATAAGATATTTAATACTAATACTATTATACTATTTTAATTTGAATAGATGAAGTCAAGGATCTTCTTGATCAAATTGGTGAAGGTGGCAGAAACATTCACGAAATTGAAAAACAACGCAAACGATTGGAAGTTGAAAAGGATGAACTCCAAGCTGCATTAGAAGAAGCTGAAGCAGCATTAGAACAGGAAGAGAACAAAGTATTGAGAGCACAATTGGAACTATCTCAAGTTAGACAAGAAATTGACAGACGTATCCAAGAAAAAGAAGAGGAATTCGAAAACACCAGGTGAAATAAAATCATTAAAATTGAATAGAATTGATGAATTTTTTCATAAAGTTAAAATAACATTTAATGTAATACTGCAATTATATATAATATATAAATAATATTTGAAAGGTTTGAAATTAACATAACGCATATAACTTATGTTTTTTTTCAGGAAAAACCACCAACGTGCTTTAGACTCTATGCAAGCTAGCTTGGAAGCTGAAGCTAAAGGAAAGGCTGAAGCTCTAAGAATGAAAAAGAAGTTGGAAGCTGACATCAATGAACTTGAAATAGCTTTAGACCATGCCAACAAGGCTAATGCTGAAGCTCAAAAGAACATTAAACGCTATCAACAACAGTTGAAGGATGTACAAACTGCTCTTGAAGAAGAATCTAGGGCTAGAGAAGATGCCAGAGAACAGTTGGGAATTTCTGAAAGACGAGCAAATGCATTACAAAACGAAGTGGAAGAATCCAGAACCTTATTGGAACAATCTGACCGTGGCAGGAGACAAGTTGAACAAGAATTGGCCGATGCTCATGAACAGCTCAACGAACTTTCCGCACAGGCTACCTCCATTTCTGCTGCCAAGAGGAAACTAGAAGGAGAACTCCAAACTTTACATGTAATATTATAACAATAATTGATTATTTTTAATTTATTAAGTTTATTAATAACGTATTTGTTTGTACACAGTCTGACTTAGACGAGTTATTGAATGAAGCCAAGAACTCCGAAGAAAAGGCCAAGAAAGCAATGGTAGACGCTGCCAGACTTGCTGATGAACTCAGAGCCGAACAAGACCACGCACAAACTCAAGAAAAACTTAGAAAAGCTCTTGAAACACAAATCAAGGAATTACAAGTATGCATAATTAAACAATTTGTTATTTTAATGTATACACTTTTAATTCTTAATGTATGATGTTATTATTTTTAATGCTTATTTAATATTTTTAGGTAAGATTAGATGAAGCTGAAAATAATGCACTGAAGGGTGGTAAGAAAGCCATTCAGAAACTCGAACAAAGGGTACGAGAGTTGGAGAATGAATTGGATGGCGAACAACGCAGACACGCCGATGCTCAAAAGAACCTTAGAAAATCTGAGCGTAGAATTAAGGAATTGAGCTTCCAAGGAGATGAAGACAGAAAGAACCATGAGCGCATGCAAGACTTGGTTGACAAACTGCAACAAAAGATTAAGACATACAAGAGACAGATCGAAGAGGCCGAAGAAATTGCCGCACTCAACTTGGCTAAGTTCCGTAAGGCCCAACAAGAACTAGAAGAGGCTGAAGAAAGAGCCGATCTAGCTGAACAGGCAATTGCAAAGTTTAGAACAAAAGGCAGATCAGGATCTACAGCACGAGGCGGAAGCCCAATTGTAAGTGTTTCTCGCATTTAATAATTACAAATCTGTTATCATACATTTTTATAATGATATTTATTCTTATACATGGCGATTTCTACATGCATTTCATTTGATTCAATTGACGTACGTCAAATGACGTGTTCACTAGAAAAAAGTTTGGTGTATCGTAAAGTTGGGATGATGGACATCTATCACTTTCTAAGCAGTTCTATGTTTAATTTGTTAACATAATTTTAAAATAAAATTAATTCCTTACATCCTAATTGTCCCAATTATACGATACATTGTTGCGCGTTATCCATATAGTGAGCTAATAGAATCATTATTATTCCAGCCTCAAAAGCCACGAAAGGCGCTACCGTTGGAGTAAAATCTTGATTCTATCTATTTATTTATTTGTAAGTCGGAGAGACTAGATTTGTAGTTGACGAGTCATTTACTCGGTTAGAATGTTTTTTCACCGGTTTAAGCCGTACAACTGACATGACTCGATACGGTCCTATTCTAACTCGCATTTGAATATTTTACAATTCTAATCGCATAAGTGTTGAATACTCCGATTACGAAATAATTCGAATTATTAATAATCATACTATACCTATGTTTGTGAAATAAATATTTTTGATTTCTAACAAAATGCCCATTTAGCTGTGCTATCATAGACCTGATTTTAGTTTAACGTTTTTTGAAAAATTATATTTATTACCAGTTACGAGTTTAATGTTTTATTTATTTATTTAATGCATGTAGCACGGTCAATCCAATAAAAGTCATCATACATGACCTAGACTTTTATTAATAATGCATTTTGTTCATATAGAATTTATGACGTGCGTTCGGACAGTTATGGAACATTTTTTTAACTTGTATTTTTTTATTTTCATTTATTCACAGGGACACAGGCCGCCCGTTAAACCACAATTCGACGGATTCGCCTTCCCACCCAGATTCGACCTCCACCCAGAAGGCGACTTCTAAACAAAATTTAACTTATTTGTAATAAAACTTTAAAAAAAAATGTACTACAATATTTTTATTTTATTTTTTCGAAATGTATTATAAAACACCACGTACACACCAAACAGCAGCATCAACCATACATCTACATCATTATTTGCGACACACATGCGGCCTGTCTGTATTTATTAGTGTGTAAAACAATGTTTTATTTATATGAAAACAAATTATCATAATGATAACTATGTTATTCAACAAAAATTCTTTTAATTTAAAATTAATTTTAACCCCGTTGTACAATTCAGCTTCTTTAATGTTTCCAATAAAGATACGCTAATTGTTAACTTATAATATTAATTTGTATTTATTCACTATTTACTTCCATTCGCCTGTTCCTCTGTATGCATGCACTTAGATACCCGAGAACATTTCCGAGAGTGTTACGCTGCACCACATCAGCAGATTAAATTAAGAACCCATGACTGATGGTGCGTGTAAATATTGGTCATCTTCATCGAAGCCCGAAGAGATGAAAATATGTGCGTCATAGGAAACCATTAAACTTTTATCAGATTTAATTTTAAAACAAATACCATGATGGTTTATATAGATGTACTCATCAGTATTCAGCCGATAAAAAACAATGAGTAGTGTTATGACCGCTCCGAGAATGTAGACCATAGCAGTGAGTATAATAATATTTAAATATTGTACAACGGTATTGTATGATTAAGTACCTGCAGTATATTAGGTATAATGAATTTGATTGAATTCCTAGCTGATCCTCGACTCGTTATTTCTAGTTCCGGCCATTGTATCCATATTTTGTATCGGTCGAAGACGTTCGTAACGCACGAGTATGACATTCATTTCACGATCAATATATTAGTATTGCTATGACGTACTTGTATAGAAAATATGAGGTGAACGAATGTCGTGGAAAAAAAAAATATCAATATAACAATTATTATATAGATGAAAAGTGTTCGTAATAATATTGTTTGCGGTGTGTGCAAAATGTATACGCGTGAGTATAGTACTCTTTTCAATAAAAGTAACCTATTAGTAACCGAATCACATTATATAATGTATAATATCATATAGTTATCTTGTTGAATTTTTCTCGTATTCTCCTAATCGGCCCGTGTCGTTCGTGTCGACATCGCGTGATAACTATATGCGTATATTTTAACGACAGCTAATCGAAAATATTCTCGCCGATGACTATATACGCAAGTAAAATATTTTACCTCATGGCCATATCGATATCACATTTGCCGGTCTCTTCTCGAACCGAGTACGTGTGTTGGTACGTAAAATCGATCTTTTCTCGTGTACATATATCATCGAAATAAACATAAATGCCTCCCCACATAAGTAACTCGATAGAAATTAAGACCGAATATATTATTATTACCGTAGCTATGCGTATCGAATGCATAACGAATTTTATCCGGCGTAGAGATGATAAAGCCAACATTAGAACCGAAGAGACCTCAATAACCATTCATTTAACACACGATGAACGCATTAACGTAAGGCTCAGAAAAAATTAATAAACATTTCCAGTGCGTAACGTCAAAACGATAAAATTAGCAATTATTCTTCGTGATTAACCAGAACAGGAGCTGTGATCTTGACACATATAAGTACGTCTCGGAGTCTATGTTGGAAACTTTCCAAGTTGAAAATAAAATATATATATATATATATTCACAGAGTTGTCTACCAATATAATATAGTGACGAAAGCGTACAGTAATACACTTATTTATTACTCGTTTACGATATAAATTATATTTTATATTGTAAATTTATAATGGTATATATTGGGTGCCTAAACTTTTTCAAGTGGTGTGGATTACTACCGATAATATATATTTTGTTCGCTACACAAAAAAAAATCAGACGCCTCATACCTATATATTGTTGTTGCTATGATATGTCCGACATTGAGAAATACAAATTTATTTTCAAAAGAATATTATTAACCTCGTACTTATGGTATTGTGTCATGACTATAGTCTCAAACCTAAATTTATAATTTCATAAGAAATATTTTGTCAATAAAATATCGTATTTTTAATCGAATTTTAATTTTAATAATCAATGATCGATCGTTGTGTAAATATAATTGTATGAATTTATTTTTTCATCTCGTTTGGAATAAAAACTATATTGAACCGAAGCATGTTGAACATGAATATAATGACATTGATTGTAATTAAATTAAAATAATAATTATTAATAATTGAATATTTTATTCAATAAAAAACAATAATTATTTGTTGTACAAACAGTTAGTTGTTAGTTACAATTTTAGCCACAACAGTCATATCATCGTTCTTACCTTAAATTTGTATAATATTTTAGGTTAAATCGGAATACTAGTGAACGTTAACTTTCTATATTGTGCGTTGTTCACAAGACGGAGACAACGAATACGAAGGGAGGCGTCTTAAACTTTTACCAATGGTATTAATCGTCATGGTACTACTCATCGTTGATTAAGTACGATGGTATAATTATTATCACACGGCGTTCTGAATAGACGATTCAAGTACACCGGTGTCAATTATCCGAATTTTCGATATTTTAAAGAGTCTTGTATTGATATAAATATTAAATATACGCTAGAATAATGGTGCTAAAATATAATATAATTTAGTCTATACAGAACATTATTTTATTCCAAATTTTAATGAAAAAATAAATAAATATTCAATCGCATTGCAACGACAATATTAGATTATAATTATTCTGATTAATTTATCGCTTATTTTATTATTTTTTTTTTTTTATAGAGTGCCCCTCAACATCATCTCTCCAAGCAATATAATATTCTTCCATCTGCTTATATTATTCACTGTTTCTCTTCAATGAACTCCATGTTCCATCGTTCCCGCGCCTCCAACTGCAGTTTATATACAGTCATCCCATCTTAAACGATGTCCTCCTAAAGGTCGTTTTCCCGTCGGATTATTTTCGATTGCGGTCCTTATTATTGATCCATGTTTTCGCCATACAAGTCCTGCCCATTTCGGTCATTTAACTGAGATTTCCTTTGTGATATTAGGGCCTCATAAAAAGTCCCGGGATTCTTTACTGTGTCTTTATTCTTCCAATACCCGGTTCGGTCATCACTGCATGGTCCAAAAATCTTTCTTAGATTTTTTTCTTTCAAACACCTCTAACCTATATTGCTCGTTATTTTCACATCTTGTTTTGTTGTTATAACTATCGGGAATTTATATTCATCCGTGTACCTAGGTATGTACAATGTCTGAAAAAATGTAGTTAAAAAGACAATAATGGCTACAGTACTTGCATTTCCATTGTTTGAAATATAAAAACGAATTTGACGTGTTATGTAGATCCGTTTGGCTGATCCCTAACTATTGAAGACCTAATTCTATTTTTGAAAAATGGCTTAAATATAATTTCTATTTAAAATCTATCAAAGAATTTAAATTATAGTATTCGAGAGAAATATATAATTTCATAATATTATGTGTATTAGTCTGCTTTGACTTGGGATAGGAAAACATTTTTAATAAAAAGTCAAAAGTCAAAATACACAACAACCAAAGGTACAGTTATTTAATTTTTTTTCTTCGTATTTACCGTGCAAGTTTTATTTGTTTTTTAACGTTAAATACTATTATATGTTTAAAAGAATAAAGAATATATATTTAATTATATTGTTTTCTAGTATTTTCATTTTTATTTTATTTATTTCTTATCATATATTTGATATTTACGATATTTATAAATATTGAGTATTTGCATGGGTAGCTTACGATAATATTATTATGAAATAAATAAAATATAAATTATTTTTTCTGTATAGGTGCATAACAAATTATTATCGCTGCTGCTCTTAAAAAAAAAATCTCAATTATAAAAATATTATACTTTATAATACCATTAGGTCGAAAATCTTTAAGTATGAAAAGACGCGTTCCATGTCACTTTTTATAAATTAAAACCAGAGATATCAATAAATATTAAAAATATTTTGTCATTCTGACAGATGATGCATTTATTAGTTCAACCTAAATATTTATCATTCTTTTTCTACATATTTGTGGGTACTGATCAAATAAATATTTCGTGGAAATGCTCGGAATAAAAATGTAAAATGTGCAATATGATGGTAAATATTTGTAATGGACGTCGTAAAGTATTTCGAAATATATAATATTATTACGATGGTTTTATCGTAAAAATGTATAAATAGTGACGTACCGAAAGGTAGTACTTCTACGTCGAAAAACGGCGCTAATATGCACGCGATTCATCACTTTTTACAGTACAAAATATGTCTATGGATATAAGTGTAAATTATGATATGATGAACTCGGAGGCGCATATTATGACGTGTGTTGTTGTTGATGAAATGATGATGATGCGTATGAACAGGTGAAAAAAATTGATAATTTATATCGAACTGTGTTACAGGTCTCGTGGTTAACGAGAAGAAAAAAAAACACTTGTTGACTAACCTACTTAATATAATGACGACGCTATGTTATAACATAAACGGAGCATATATAATGACATCGTCACTTTACGTATTATATTACCTATATGTGATAATCTGAAAATGTTTTTACTTTGGTATTTCGTGTTTTAAGTATACTCATCACGTGCATCGTATACCTACACCGTGTAACGGATCGAGCGCGCCCATTATATCATATTTTTTTAATAATTATTTTCGCGTTTACATTGTACACAGGATTTCGCCCTGCAATACAATGTACATAAACATAACAGAGGTGGCCAACATTAATACATTCACAAGCCAAATGGATAAATACAAAGATATAAAGAGCCAAAACGTTAAAAAAATACGCATTTTATAATTTTCTCGTATTTTCTCGATATTAGTAAGTAAATAGTGGTTTTTTTTTAATAAGACGCGAACTGCAAGTTACCCACCTCTGATACATAGTATACTAATACAAATCAAAAATCGTTGTATACTATATATATACATATATATGTATATTTTTTTTTTTTGTCTGTACACCAAAAGCCATCACAGTGTATCGCATATTGACAACAAAACCGCATCACAATCGTACAACATATTATAACATTGAAAGTCATTATTTAACTATATATCAATCGCGGGTGAATGGACCATATAATGAACGCCTGATAATTTATTATAATATTATGTATGTCAAAATGATATAATATGTAACGACGTGATAAAGTCTCGTCCTCGTTTACGGTTCAACGTGTATAGCACGTAACTATATTATACAGAATATGATATGTATATAGGTACCTATATAGGGTACGTGGTGAAGAACACCTGACAAAATGTCGATTACAATTCGAACCTCCGTTATTGTTTTTATATAATAATACATTTATAGGATAAAGTGTATGAACGTTTGTGCTAGTGTATATGCGCTGTACACAACAGTATAGGTAATAGGTATATATAGAATTGCCAATCGTGGTGACTTTATCGGAAATCGAAAAGTCATTCTTGAATTGTGCGCTAGCAAAAAGGTTATATTCTAAATCGATTTTTCATATTTATATTATAAACTGAGACCCATTACGTTTATATTATAAGAATGGTAAAAATCAGTTCACTCTCTCCAAAACGAGAAAAAAATTTTCATTTCAATAATATAATCTAATTATTTTTAGTTGATGTTAAAATAGCCATTTTAAGGACTTTTTTTTATCAAAGGCTGCCGATATTTGATTCGCCGACACGTGTTGGCTGAATAAGAGCCGCAGTAATTAAATCGATCGACATATTATTTAAAAGTAGACCTATCTAAATGTCCAGAAATCAGTTTGAAAAATATTCGTTCGCCAGCCAATTTTGGAACGTGCGTACAGCGGTGTGTTCTATCTGGGTATTATATTATGATACTTCGTATATAATATATAATGTATATAATACATATAATGAACATTCAGGCATCGAGTCGGTTGTCGCCGCAGTCGCGCGGGAGGGTGTGCAAGTTGAATGGGGCACGTGAACATGGTGAGGGGGTGCTACGTGTGTGTGCTTTCGGAAATGGAGATAGACGAAAACTAAAAGAGAAAAAAAGGAAACGGAGAAAACGTTTCCAGGACCGTTCGTCGATAACGTTTTATATTATATACGTGTACATGCGTACCTGACAGGACGGAAAAGCGCTGTACATATATTTATATATAAACATTAAACACACACACACACACACACACACCACGAGTGTTCGACGGGCCTATACATCTATTGTGTGCCGCCGGATGAAAAGCCGGGCAAGAACGGCGAGCGACAGGCCGGCAGTGGTGGGTTTTTGCGGATCGAGGTCAGGAGTGACGTCAGTACAGGCACCGCTGACGTCATGGACGTGACGTGTTTACGCGGATGTTGCTGTCCGGGGCACACGCGCCGCGCACGGGGTACGGCCAACCCCTTCGACGACCACCCAACCCCTCGAGTCACCGACGACGCATACTTACGCACACTTCCGCCGCCGCCACCTCATCGACCCGAGTTTCGACCCGTGTATAATGGCTGCTGTGCTATACGACACATTCCCTTTGCCCTACATTTTAATATGTGTATATATATAATGTGATATATAATAATGCCGTACCCCACTGCACTACACACCTCTTCACCCCTTCGGTGGCCATCTACTCCTGCCAACGCTATACAACGATCAGCGCTAAGCAATCCCTCGGGTGGCGGCATTTGGATGTGTACGGTATATATATCTACAATAATATTAAATTATTATGAATAATATTTTGATGCAATATATGATATATTATGTGTAAGTGTGTATAATATATTAAGTACGAATAACAGAACGCACTTAACGCACGCTGTGATTTTGTGATATTATCAATTGCCACAGCAGTTTCGAGTCCAAAAAGGTGAAAAAAAAATTGAGACCCGATCCGTTGCCAAAAAAACGACTAATATGATATAGTGCCAAATACAAAAAAATAAAAAAAAATAAAATAAATTGTTCGAACTTTAGCTCAAACCGAATACGGAATAACTTTCCATCAAAATTGTAATGATGATGATCTTTTCTCTATATCATCAAGTCCCACCATTCAATAATCACATATTATTTAACAATAATAGCTCTGAATATATGAAATATCAACTTATTTATAGTTAGAAGGGTGCTGATTTCAAAACGGGGGGGGGGGGGTTTAAAGCATCCTCTATCAACCGAAATATTGCACCTTTATAACATACGTTGGCGACGCGATATAATATTATATAATCGACGTACCTGCAGTATATACTAGTAATATTGCAGTTTATATAATATAGACATGTGATCGCAAAAAGTCATCGCAGTGCACCGCACTGAGCTGCATATTATAGGTACTCTATGTGATATATACATTAAACAAAAATATATTAAGTGTTTATATATATAGATGTATACTCTTTGGTTCTGTAATCTTTACTACTGCAGCAGTCAGCAGTATATAATATTATATAAAATAATAACTTGTACATACCTACACGATTATACGTAACTTATATGCATATATATAGTTAAACCTGCAAATATAATTCTAAGGGAGCAGATTCCAAAACAGGGAGGGGGTTTAAAGCACCCTCCGCATGATGCGAAATTCTCAAATATATATTTATAATGTCATCGACCCGTACCTACGCTGTTCATACATAACACGTGCCTATAAGACCTGAGCTGCGGTTGCAAAACGTCTTCGCGGTGCATCGCACTGAGCTAATTATTGTTAATTGTTATTATTATACTGTGTATGTACTATGTATATATTAAATAAAAAGATGTAATGATGTATAGAGTAGGTAGTGTTGCTCTCCTCCGAGGCCTCATCCTGCGCATTGCTGTCAATAATAAATTAATAATCGCGACGACAGCTGTTGTAGGTGAATCGAAATCGGACGGACCGTTCAGGAGAATATTTCCATTTCGTTATTCGTATAATAATATCGTATCATCTCACTGCAGTTATTCGCGTCAGTTTTATAAATTCGTATCATGATACACCGTCGGAAACAGTTTTCACACCGCGCAATAAACTTGACCAAATAATAATGTGTATATATATATATATTATATATGTGTGGTCGGCTTTTTGGGTATACACCGAACACCTACGCGCGACCTGATATTATACGAGATATATGGTCAGTACGCGCGCGATTTTATTATATTTACCCTGAGCCTGCACTTTATCGTCGTCACCGTATTAGTTTATATTTATTTTATACAATGTCGGTACACGTGTGTTCTCATATATAATCACGTACCCACCGATGATAGTATAATATGCCACGTGATTCAGCGCGTTTATGTTATATTATTTATTATACAAAATATAGTGACCAGTGCAGGCGACTTTCGTTATTCGTATACGTACGCACTATATTATTATTGAACGACACAGTTATTCAACCTTCAGCGTATATAGCTATGCGGATGCAAAGTAGTTGACCATAATAGAGGTATATACTTGTTATGAAAAAACTTTCTTTTGAAATGTATATCTCTAATGGCCGCGAGTACCTGGAATTTTGGTTTCTATTTAAATTGTATATGTTTTATTATGATTTTTTAAAATATTTTGGACATTATCGCCGTCTAGCTATTGCTATAATATCGTGATGATGGAAGCGTTTCGAGACCGAAATCCTGAATGTGCAGGGGAAGCTTTAGGAATATAATAATATTAAACATGTATTATTTTTAAAAAGGTAGTATAGTAGAAGTATTTTTTAAAAGGTTATTTGAAATACCTAATAAGTATAGGTAGGTCGATGTAAACACCGTCCGCGTCGCTCGTAATAAAATAAATATTTATCCACGAAAGTCGGTCAACGATAAGATGATGATGTATAATACCTATATTATGTGTTTTATGTACATATACAATACATCGTTGTGACCGTACACTTTAGTGTATATGTATACATGTCAATATGTGTGTATGTGTGTGTGTGTGTGCACTATGTACACATTATGTTTTATAATTTATAAATGCAGTTGGCGTCGCGGAGCATAGCTACAGCAACCGGTATAATATGTATAATATATTTTATAGTTAAACGCGTAATGGTATTTATTTATTTCGTCCGAGCCACGAAAACGTTTTCCGTCCCGCGAATAATGGAATCAACGTGCAGGGCTTACACTGTACGTTATATATGATAATAGCTATAATATATATATATTAATATTATACTATATACAATATGTCTATTCCCGAGTGGCTGTTACGTGAGGATTTCCTAGGGATTACTTCCGGTCGAATTATATGCTAGATAATAATATTAATATCGTGATAACGACATTGCAAAAATCGTTACGCCACTGCTTGTTAGAATATATTATTATGTTCGAACACTAATAATATAACATTTACGAAATAAAAAAATTTACCTATGACAAGGAGGTTTTATGAAGGGATGTGATTTAACAGAAGCTGAATACACTGTTTCTAAGATACCTACCCTTCTCGTTTATTATAGGTAGTCGATTCATTAAATGGCGAAGTGCTTATAATTTTAATTATAATAATTAATCACTATAACGCGTCTACAGTTTTTTTTTTCTTAATATCCGTTCAAATGTCAACTATTGCTTTTTGAACTGCGAGTATTTAATTATTTAATACATAAACATACCATATATTTTATGCCTAACCCATATTTTATTAATTTATTCCTAAGACCGCCACTGACCGTATAGTAGTCGTATATGTACATATTATATAATTTATACGGAGTACGACGTGAATAAAATTATTATCTTCGTTCAATCTCGAAAGTTTTAAAAACCCATTTTTATTTGTTATGCAATACTATTAATTTAATCCTACGATTTCCGAATTTGTGATCACAAAATCTGTATCTTAACATTCTTAACATTGTATATCTTTATAATCAAAACACATTGCTCTCGTATATCGAATTTGAATAAATATAAATACAGATAATTTTGTGAACTTATTCTATGAAAGGTCAATACGAGGACTTTCAGTAAAGTTGTTTATATAGTCTTCTTGATAGAAATTATAGATAGGTAGCAAGCAAAATATCAGTCATGTTAAAGAAACTTTCAGGATCCCTCATCATCTGAATAGGAAAAAAAAACCATGATATAGTTGTGAAACCGATAGTTTCTCGATACTCCGCGCTCGGAATCCAAAAAAAAGTAAAGGTTAACGCGGTTTTCGAGATTTGTAACTCACAACTATAATAATATACTCATGTGTAAAATGTACAGTCGCGACTCGTGTCAAAAACCCTATCCGATATAGAAGCAGATTAAAGTCGTTTTTTTTTTTCATTTTGTACCCGATTATTGGGCATTATTTTATACCAACCAAAAACTGACAATTATTGGAACGCGAGTTTGGTTTCATCATACTAGTGCTCACATTTTACAATAACAAACTGCTATATACGACAAAATATAATTTTTTTTGTTTTGATTGAAATTGTTTTGGATTTCAATATGCGTATAAAATTTTTATATTTATGTGTGATGGTTTGATATCGCAAATATTACTATCGTGTTCGCCTGCAATTATAGGCTCATAATTTTACTAATGTTTTATGCATATCAACATTTATATATACTACTAAAATTAGGAGTTAATTAATATATAGTATGTGTGTATAATATGACTTGTATAAGATATTAATTAATATAATATAATATATAATGTACATTACTAATATTTGGTATTTTAATTAATATAGATGGCCTACGTGGCTTGTACGTATCATTATATAGGTATTCATTAAAAGTATAAATAGGTACCAAGGTACCATTTCTAACTCCTATCCACAATTAAAAATTATTATGACAACTGCTAGCTAAAAACCTTTTTTGACTCTTTAATTGTACATAGTGTTAAACGGCAATAACCTTACACTATAATTTCTAACGACAAGTGGTTAAGTAGAGTGGATTTTTTTTTATTATCATATAATAGGTACTATACGTAGTAATACGTGTAGTATATAGTAAATTACACTTATTATATACACATAGTTTCAACAAATTATTTTTTTTTATAATTAGTAAACATGTGTCCATAAATTCATTTGCTTTCATATTAGTATACTATACATAACTATTACCATAGTTGTTTTTTTTAGTAATATTAAAATAATGATGTATACGCAAATTGAATATTGAAATGAAAATTTTAAATACCAATACCTAATAACAATACAAATCGACAGAATTATAATGCTTTATTTGATTCATCACAGTATTTTAATATGTAGATTTATCACGATTATTAGTCGATTAAGCCTGCAATAGCACAGTACCTACCACATTTTTTAATCCACCATTGATCCCATATTTAAATAACTTTAAGCAAATCTGTATAGGTACACCTTAAATACTTTTATTAGAAGTGTAACACAGGACACATGTCTGGGACGATGTCGGTCTTCAGTCACTGGTGTGCGCTGAAAGTCAGCACCGGCCGGTGCCACTAGTTCCTGATGGGTGTCCACCCGGGTTCTTAGTGGTAAATCCTTACCACACATAGTTTGTACTACACGTGTTTGCACCAACCTTATCAACCGCATCAACCCCTAAAATAACTATAATGACCATAGTTGTCAGGCTCAGGTCCACGAAGAAAAAACACAAATCTTTGATTTTTTTAGTTAATGTTTTCACAATTTTTCAATGATATGCTTATGATATCAAATAGGTACAATCAATGTAAATCGTGCACTTAACATTCACGTGCATAAAGACCATCAGAGATAAGACAATATAACTCAATTTATTTGAAATTGACTTAATGGCTGTATAACGACCATCAATATTCAAAAATCACCCAAATTATTAAGGGTACTATAAACTTTAAAGTATAAAGTCTAAAAAAAAAATAAGCTAAGCATATTTTGCTTTAAGATGTTTTAGTTACAAACAATAAATAAATAAATACTATTATTCATAAACAATTATTCCTAAATGAATAATGTAATCAAGTATTTATCTGTTTTGGTAAAAATTAAGAATATAATAAATTTTAATATTATGTATAGGTACCATAATAATTAGTAATTAGGAATCAAACATTATTTAAATTATTTTAAACTATCCGTTATAAACAGTTGAACAATAAACATAGTCACATATTATGCAGTATACTTATAAATATAATAAGTATACGTATTTATATTTTATATTTATAATCATCAGTTCATCACGTACCCAATAAAACAAAAATATAATTTCATAAAAACAAAATATTATTCATATTATTAATCTGATTTTTATGGTTTACTCTTAAACTTAAAACTCGAAATTAACACTAAAAAGAAAACTAATTTTTAATATACCTAATGACTATAATTTTCTAATCATTCGTTGTTAAATAAGTATTTTAAATTAAGGTTTGCACTGATTTAATAATATATTGTATGGACAGATAAATAAATATAATTATTGGAAATGATTGGTATTTCAAAGTCCATTGCTATTTTTATAATTTTAATCACAGTTTCTATTTTTCAAAAAATATTTAGGCGTTTTTTTTAAAATTTTCATACAAGATCAATAGACTCTAGACTTAACCACTTGTCTCATGACTAATGTCAAATATATATCACATTAACGTTATCACTAGTTTACTTATCTAATATAGTATATTGGTATATTAAATATTGATTGGTGATATATATTTCAACAACAAATAATATATAATCGAAGGTAATATTATTTATTTTGTAGTTCACGATGACTCATATACTTCGTTAATTGAGATATAATGCATATTTAGAATTAGATCATTAAAATTTTAAACAATTAAAAATTGATTTGTATTTGATTTAATTGCGGCTTATAATATCGTGTATGTTATATACGCGTAGAAATACTTAAAATATTATCATTTTAATATGTAGAAAACAACATAGGTAGGTTGCTAATTTCAAAACACTGTTTTACCAAGTACACTACATTTATTATATTCGATACTTTTTACGTACATTGACGTTTCATATAGGTAGTTTAATTAATTATTTTCTTAATTATTATATGGAGATCCAATCTAAACAAAAACGAAAATAAGTGAACTCTAGATTGCATCTTCTAAGACCTTATTACAATCGAAACTTTCTCTAGTCAACAAATTTACGGTATAAAAATCGATAATTTGTCCACCTTGGCTTTACGACATCCAACTATGGAGGCCAGCAAAGCTATCAAACGCTAAAATCCTACAAGCCCCTCAATCTATATGCATATATATGCTTAATAACCTCTGTTATTTGGTATGTAACCAACAAGACATGAATATTTCAACTCTCAACACTTAGCCAAATCCCATCACATAAAATTCCGTTCAAAACTTCGCGCTCATTCTAATTCACTAATTAAAAGTCTATCTTATGCCTCACTCATTCCTTGAAGGTTAAAAAGGCAATGGCCAAGAGACCTGTTCAATCCTTAAAAAAAGAAAATTGATTAACTAATGGAAAACTAAAAACCAAACCTAATTACTGCAGATCAGGTGGCACTGTTGGGAGCTTTCCTATTCTATAATTAATGTTATTTTATGTCACCACACTTACTCATTATACCTTGTCTGCATGACTGCATAGATTCTAATTATACTATTTTAAATAAATAGAAAAATATGTATTATACAGCTTTAATAAATTAATACTAATATATGTATAGAATATTGGAATTTCTATTTAAATAATAAACCCACATAAAAAAAAGAAAAATCATTTAAAATACACCATAATACTGCACCTCATACAAATTGTATTATTTGTTGATTAATTTAAAAAAATTTAAAAATACAAATTTTTCATACGTTTGCAATCTACTCAATAGTCATTCAGTATTTTTTTCCGGTTATAAAATTTTTCTACTGACATGTCCAAAATAACAAATATATATTTACATATACACAAACTAGTATATAATTTGCAGTGTATTAACGTTTAAAATAAATAAAATTGCTTAATTTTGATAAATCTAAATTGCAGTAATTCACTTGTGGCAACTATAATAAAACCAACGTCACTAAAATTGTTATTTGATCACTTATTATACATTAAATAATTACTACATTTTTATTTATTCTCATACGTATGATGAATTTTTGATTATCATTACTTATCAAAATTATTAATTGATGTAATAATAATTCGTAGTTAAAATTATACAAATTACATATTAATGGTAACTAACCAAATTATAATAGCTTCAACATAATATTCACATAGATACTAATATAGATACTTATTGTCATAATATGAACAATATAATATATTCTTATAAACTATTAGTGTGATGACAATCATGTATTGTTGAGTGTTGTTGAGAAGAAAGCGTAAAAATTTGTATAGTCTATCCTTATAAGTTATAACTTATAAATATATAATATACAAGTTTAAAGTAGGTAGTTACTATTGACACGGTAAAATATTTATAATAATATAAGATTTGATTTTTTATTTCCATACTAAATGTTGATGGGTTCATTTTAATTATTTTAGTATGATATATAAGTCTTTTAAAACAAATCTAATGTAGTATCATTGACAATAATTCATTTCATACCATTACCATAGGATAATGTAGGTACACAAAACTCATGTTAAATTGAAATCCTCTGTAAATTTTGAATTAGCCTAAGCTTTATAGCAACTATAATAATATAATTAATAGTTAATATTATATTAACTAAAATATATTTACACGCTGTTACTAATGAAGTATATTTTAACAATTTAATAATAATTAAACGTGTATAACGCAATTTATTCCACCAAAAATAAAGAATTTATTAAGGTTTCTTTTGATGGCTATCTATACTTAATTCAATGAAAATATTTGAAATTCCATTAATCTAAAATTTGACTTAACTCATCGAAAAACTAAAGTTTAAAATTTAAATTAAATTAAATTTATGTTGATATATTTTTACGTCGTATAGTTCGTAAAAATATATTCTGCTTCAATTTATGAAATTGCTAAAAATAAAATGTATCTTTTAACAAATCAAATAAATAGACTATAGGTGCATTGAGTGTGATGGGTCAAAATTTCAAATTGATCGATAAATTATTATAATATTATGTAACATTGATTTCTAAAATCATACCCAATAATATTATATTCAACCTCCCTATAAAATAATTTGTTTTCCTAAAAAACAATGCCAAACGAGATACTTTAAAAAAATATCTCTCTAGGGTACACGCAAAAACGTCCATTATTACGTTACCAGTTTCATAGTGTACCTATCGTATGATTTTTTTATATTTCCCCATGGAAATGTTTAAACATGTATAATAACGCACGTTAATAATTAACATAATATATTGAAGGTATACAATAACTCACAAATTTTAAGATAATTATTAATACATAATATCAATATAGATAATAACTATTACTCTGTATTGACAGGCAGAATTAATTATTGAATTATAATTATTGTAGGGTATCGTAAGTTTCCATGTTAGTATAAATATAAATATTTTTCGACATATAAAATAATAATCTCTTAATTCTTCATGCAAATAACTGTAAATACTAAATTTGTATTATAACAACAAGAAAATATCACTGAAAAACGACAAAAACATTCGGTCCCGTACTCTTTATTTTTTTTCATATATCATTTTTTACACACTCGAGTACCTACTATCTATGTATATAATTGAATGCTACATCATGTATTGTGACGCTATATCCAGATAAGTACACTTCCCAGTTCCCTCTCATTACAAAATCTCGTTTTTTTTCACACACTTTTAATTATGTACCTACACAATATTTAATACACATAACACAATATATAATATCAATGAGTAATATGTTCAGAACTATGTACGATATTATGAAGGAACCATCTCATGTTATTATTAATAGTCAGACCTATATATTGAATACAATATATAAATATATACAACCTATATTTTTTAACAGTAATACAGTATATAGATTTTGAATAATTATTTTAAAAGACCTCTATTACGATATTTAGTATGTACTGATGTTGGCATTTGCCATTATCTTACTATCAGTTATACTCATACGAGTATAAGTCAAATACCTAAATCACATATTCATACATTATATTACATAATATACCGTACCTGTAGGCTGTATCAAAATATTCACAGGTCATGTGCAACGTTTATTTGAGCTTTGGTCTTTAACTGAGTCTTATTAGTCGAGCGAAATGTATATGGCTTGACGATGACACAAACGAACCTAAATAAATATTTACGCACACATTGCAAATTTCTGAAGTATTAAATTACTTAAAAAAAAAAAAACATCGCAGAAATAAATAATCATTTTTTAAAACATAGGTATAATTGAGTGTGCATTTCTAGGACGTTTGACCATTGTATTTACCATCATTATATCAAACCTATAAAACCAAACGCGTAATATACGTCATGTACGGCTAATATCTATACGTATTCAGAATCATTATAAATTATTTTAATATACAATATAGGTAATGTATCGATTTCATTATGACAATAATAATAATTTATTTAATATTATCGTTGATGAATATACCCTGCAGCTGGCAGTTACTCGATTAACCATCGCTTTTGGTGACATCCAAAGGGTGTCCAAAGTATACTATAGCTGTTTAGACTACGAGCCCAAATTATATATGAAATGTAAATTTTACGATTTTATGTCATGACGTAAACACTCGTTATTCTGAAAATTATATACGTTTTCAATTTTATTAAAAAATTTTAAATCATTGTAAAACGACATTTGAAAAAAAAACACTATATTTTTACTATTTGTTATATCGTTATTATTTTTTAAATATTTTGTTTTAATATTTCAAAGAAGAATATTTTACAGATAATTTATAGCATTAACATCGAATATCAAACAAGTTATTAATAAGTAAAAATTATTTAAATTTTAAAATATGGTTGAGCGATGTATTGTAACCTACAACACATAAATATATCTACAATTTGTAGGAACACAGTTTTGCAAGGTGCCATGTTCGCCATTGTGTGATAATCCACTGATAGAAGCCATATTAGGTTCAACTAATATATTAAAAATAAATATCAGCAATGTAATGATAAACTGTGCTTATATATATTTCACAAAATACAAATTTCTATCGAGCCTAATAACTGTAAACAATGTGAAGGATAGTTAAATTTAAGTTTACCCTAACCCATTCTCCCCGTCCCCCTATAGTTGTACAAATAAATAAAGTAATCCGAAATTACCACAATTATTGTTGTCATTGATCTTTGTTTATTTATTTGATTATGATTTTTTACCAGAAATGTTCCAAGGTAAAGTACCAATGTCGTAGTTATACATTAAAGCACCTAGAGAAATAATATTTACATATTTTCCCCACTGAACTGAATACATATTCAGTTCAGAAATTGTTCCCCTATAATACAAATTATATTGTTTACGTTTTTATTCATTATATTTTAACCATTATATGTCTAGCAAATACTTGACAATCAAAATATGATATTAGCCCGTGAAAGTGTTAAAATACATTTTTATTTGATTTTACCCACATTTTATTCATAAATAATAATATACCAATACTAAAGAGCTTTACTTTGCTTTTTAAAATGCATTTTCCTATGTAAACCCCCGAACCACTTTCCATTATTATTTTTATTTTATAAAGATGTATAGTTTTAAAGTTCTTTAATTGATATGCACTTTGCACTTATATATGCTTTTGCATTCAACCCCCAATATAGACTGCAATCTCCTTTACCAATACAACATAATACAATATATATTCTTTTATATATATTTATAAGTGGGTCTACTACCTCACCACCTTTGAATAACCACTGTCCCCTTTTGAGGCAATAATAATGCTTTCATTTTCTACTCCAGCATCTTTTATTGTAAGTAAGTGAATCTATTTTTAAAGTTTAAACTTGGCAGGTTAAAAGTAAATAGTTCACAGTAATTTTTAAAAGCGACTGGGGAAAAAAATTAAAAATTAAGAAGAAATGTAATTTTTACACAAAACTAATTTTCGACAAAATCTATTTTAATTTTATAATGTAGCTTAAAAATTATAATAACCGTATATACTTATTTTCATCAAGGAATATATTATGTTTATTTTCAATACATAGTAAAATTTTAATAATAAAATATTTTAATTCAGAGTTATTTATAGTCATGAGAATTTTTTTTCATAAGGTAAATAATTTTTTACTCGGTCAAAATACTTGAAAGTTTAATACAAGGTTTGTCATAAATTTTTATTGGTGTAATTAAAAAAAAATTAAGGTCCTAAAAATCTATCATAATTTTTACGAGCGTTCGAAGTTTTTATGACATTAGATAATTTATATAAGTACATCCACAAATTATCGATTTCTTATCTAGAAATTTTTTTATTATGTTGTAAATCAAAAATGGATTATTGTAGATGATTAAAGCATATTATAGAAAATATTTTCTAAATACATTTTACAGTCTGTACCTATCCTTGACAATTTGACATGGTATTTAAACGGTTAGAAAATATTGTTTAATTTTATTATATATACACAAAACATAACACCTATAATTTTAAAATGATTCGTAGACCGTAGTGCACATTGTGTATCGCGGTGTACATAAAATTATAAAAATAAGACCTAAATTGGACTTATATCAATGACGGATGTCGATATGTTCATTTGCATAATTATCAAATTGCTCATATTTATTGGGCACCAATTTTAAAAATTGTTTAACCTTTACAAAGCTAAAATTCGAGAAAAAAATAGAAATTATAATTTAAATATAATATTGAAATATAATTTTAACCTGTATTTTATATTTATATATTATGACTCGGTTAAGAATTTTTAATGGAGATTAATATGGGGTAAGTCCATTGAAATTTGTCACTGAGAGTTTAGAACATCACTTCGCAGATTCGTAAACCTGCGTTGTCTTTAATTGAATACGTAAGTGCTAAGTAGGTTCATTAAATTGTATTAAAACCAAGTAGATAGGTGCATATTATTATGAGTATCCCCGAATCTTGACAAAAAAAAACAGGTGGAAGGGGGTGAGTTACTTGAAACTTAATTTTAATTTCAATATTCGGATTTACCAGTCACTATAGATATGAATTATAGACAATCTGGTTCATACCTAATTACCTATATCTAGACAGTACCTATATAGTCTAAATTTGAATGTAGGTACCAAACTACCAAACAAAACTATCTGTTTATCTCATTTCCATCCCCTCCCCAAAGGTGTCACTAAATAAAAATAAATCCACGTCGACTTTCGTCATACTTACCGTCGTATAATACTCGAACAATTTCATAAATCGGACGGACATATAAAGAAAAGAAAATTTACTTACCAATAATAATACATCGTCGCGCGTTTTCGTGCACCTAGATACCTATTATAATACCGAATTTGTCGTAGCTGCGTTTTGCGCGCCGTTTGCGCGCCAGCCCGACAGACGGCGTTGTCGGCGGCCCGCGGCTCATCTGATAAGGTATTGTAGTAGTAGTAGTAGTAGCGGTGGCGGTGGTGGTGGTGGTGGTGTTAGTTGTTAACGTGAAAAAATTGGCTGGACGACGACTGCCGCTGCTGGCGAGGTGCGCGGTCGAAGTTCTTGTAAACTGCTGTTGCCGTGCGCGTCGCCTCGACGTGTGTTGTGATCGCGTTTCCATAAAAATATAGGTAATAAAATTATTTAACTTTTTCGTGTCCGCACCAGCTCTCCGATTGCCGATCACTATTTCTATTATTATTTTTTTTATCGTTGCATTTACCGTTACGTACAAAAACTAGCGCGCAATCATGCAGTATTATAATTTTATTATCGTTATTATTTTGTGAAACCAATTTACCTTTGAGGGTACCTACGACTCTTGGTTTCATTTTGTTCTACATCTGATAATTCTGATAGGTACTCACTGCATATTCGATTCGAGATTGTCGTCGTCGGTCGATTGATATGCGTTCAATCGTGTGATTCGTCGTCCTCACGAGAATTCCCATCGGTTTTCAGACTCGATCTGATACTCAGAAAAATGGTAAATATCCCGAGAATCGTATCTAGGATGACCACCTACACTTCCTATCGATTTTTTCTTCTCAACATTTCTTAATTTAAATTTAACTTAATTTAATTTTATGCACTAGACCTACTTAAATCATGATCTAATTAGTACATAATTATTTGTGTCTTGCACCTCCCCCTATTCCATTTGTTTGTTTTAAACTTCCCTTACCCAGGTTACGTTACTTTCAATGCATTAATTTTTCTTTTCTACATGTTGACACAGGATTTAAGCGGTCGCATTGTTGGAGCTCAAACTAGTGGTGGATCTAATCAGATTTAGAAAACTACGGGTGATCCAACGTCAATAGTTGTTAATTTGACCCATCAAGAAATAATGTTCTGAAGCTAAGAGGGATCACTAGCATTTAGTAGATCTAGGTACCTATTAAAAACATCTGCAATTCTAGATTAGTTGGCCTTCTTAACCCCGCCATAGATCCACCACTGATTGAAACCCAAAATTACCGGGTATGATAATTGCTATCCAATTTTAAAATTTTGTAAAATACATTATTTTCAACGATATGTAAAATAGTGTATAATTGCATGAAAACAAAATGTTTTTATTTTAAATATACGTCAAATGGAAAATGCTTCAATTTTTTGTTGCTAAAACACCTGCATGTAATACCATGTATTCACCTTCATATGAATAGACAGTTCAAAGTTCTTATATTAACATTTATACAACTGCAGATGGTCTTATTTGATTTGTCTTTAAATTTATGAGTTTATGACTTCTTTGAAACAAAACACATAAGTGCATGCAATTTTTAGTTTGTATGTGTATGAAAATTGCTATAAATGTATAATTAAAAAACATCCAACATTGAAATTTGTTTTTATTCAGAGTTTTATACTAGTAAAATAGTAGTTAACATCTGGTTTTGACAGGTTTTAACTTAACACACTTAACCCCAAACTTAAAAATTTCAATGCTTTATCTATTAGGTATGTTGCTTAGGTATATTCCTAAAATATAGTTAATTTTTATATGAAAATACTCTTTCATAAATAGTATTCGCTCTGATTTTATTCTATATATTTTTCTGTTTTAAATATCCTATTGAAAGAATGTGTACTATTTATATTCTCTGACCAACATGTAACATATTTGCATTCAGCGAAACCAATTTTGTGTTGTTAACTTTAATGATTTACACCTCTTATCAAATTTAAAGTTTAGAACATTATTCATAAATGTATTTTGTACATTGATTTTTTAAAGATATTTCAATTTTTATGTTAGATAGGTATGAGTATGTAAAATATTCAAAAATGCTTATATATTGCAAAAAAATTGTATTGTTACAGCCAACATACAAACACAGACAATGATTTTAAGTTTCATAATAGGTCAATACTCTTAAATATTAAAGTCAATCACACAAAACTAGTTCTGATTCTGAAAGTCAATTTAGTATGTTGCATGTATGTCTGAGAAAGGAAATAAATTTTATTTTATTTTATAATTAAAAATAAAATGTTAAATTTGCTTAGCTTTACATTAACTGTCTAAATATATATAACTATTTCTTAGAAAAATAACTTATCTATAATGATTCATTATTCTTAAGATGGTATAAGAACCTAATATTATGCAAATATCTAAACATTGAATTTCTTATAGTCGATTTTTAAGATAATATTAAAGCTACATATTATGTTAATTATTAGGTATGATACTCGTTTTTTTATATATTATATTGATCACTTCAATAATTGAACTTATTTTTCACCTCACTTAATCAATAAATATAAAATAAATAAATTTCAAAGTGATATTGTTAATATAGAAAAAAAGTAATATCAAAATAAATGAACTAGAGTTTAAATTTAATTAATTTATAACTTCAATATAATTGACATGTTATTTTTAAACAATTTGTTGCACATATTGCCTATTACAAATGAGTCAAATATTTATTTATTTTTTAATGAAATTATTATAAAGTTGTTCGGTATTTTAATGATTTAATGACTATCTTTCCTGCACTGTATTATTTGGTTTAAAGCATATTAGATTTATCTCAAATGTTTAATTTATTTGCCAAGCTAAGCAGTAAAATTCTATTTTTACTTTTATTTACAGAAACTTATATTTTATGTTAATATCAAGGCTATGATTTCTTAATGCCAATATCATCGTTAGTTATGTGTCTTGAATTTAAAGCAGTCTCTTGATTGAGGAAGCCAAACTAAAAAACTAATCATACACTGAAACCTTATGGCATATCAGTGCAAATACGCTTTAATACTTAATAGCCTTGAGATACTATTTCATGCTCTACATTGTACTTCATTAAAAAAAAAATTCTTTTAAAAATTAAACATATATATGACTATATATAGGTATATAATCAACACTTTTGTGAATCTAACTCAAATTTCTAAGATATGGCTTAACTCCAAATATTTACTGATTCTCCATTTGTTCTCAGATACAATATCTACAACTTTTAAAATGTATTTGTATTATTAAACATTTTGTTGAATTCAATTTAGTTTGAAACATTTGGTGAGAATAATTCAATATGCTGATCAAGGAATACCGTATACCACTCCCGCTCAGTGTGGAAGAGTACAGAATTGCTCAGCTTTATATGATTGCTGTAAGTAATATTAAATAATTTGTTATAAACATATAACTTTTCTACTACTGGATATTTTCAATTAGAAAAAAAGTAGAGAAGAGAGCAAAGGAGCTGATAGTGGAGTTGAAATATTAGTTAATGAGCCTTATGAAGGTGGCCCTGGTGGCGACGGAAATACTGGTGGTGGACAGTATACAAGAAAAATTTATCATGTTGGGAGCCACTTACCAGGTATTATAACAAAGAAAGAAATTATTGATGATAGGTCAAAATTAACTTGGTAAATAATTGTGTAATAAATTATCCATAGGCTGGTTTAAAGGACTATTGCCAAAATCAGCATTATCTGTTGAAGAAGAAGCATGGAATGCATATCCATACACAAAAACTCGTTATACTTGCCCATTTGTAGAAAAATTTTCATTAGAAATTGAAACCTACTATTATCCTGATAATGGAACTCATGATAATGTTTTCAAAATGTCTCAAAGCGAAGTTCGAAATGTTTCTGTTGGTATGTATATAAAAGCTTTATTTTTTTAATTGTTCAGATACGGTATGTTGTAGCTTATTTTTAGTACAAATATAAAATCACAATTTGATTTTTTAATGTATATTATTTAACAACAATAATTATTAAAGTTATTTTTAAGTATTCATAATATTAAATATGTATCTTTAGATGTTATAGACATAGTGAAAGACCAATTATATGGAGCGGATTACATTAAAGAAGAAGATCCAAAATCATATGTAAGTGATATAACAGGTCGAGGTCCTCTATCAGAAAATTGGATATCAGAATACTGGAAAGAATGTGAAGTAATAAAAATAAAATTTTATTTAATGTTAATATTGTATTTATAATTTTTAATGTCACATTTAGAATAAAAGTATGCCCACATCGTCAGGAAAATCTATTATGTGTGCTTATAAATTGTGCAAAGTAGAATTTCGTTATTGGGGCATGCAAACAAAAATTGAAAAATTTATTCATGAAGTTGGTGAGTTTATAGTCTCTATTTATATATTTCCTGTGCATTTCCATAACTACTAACTATAATTCAGTAATAACATTTAAGCATTGCTAATAAAATATTATTTATGAATAGCTCTGAGGAAAACTATGGTTCGAGCACATCGTCAAGCATGGGCATGGCAAGATGAATGGGTTAATTTAACAATGGATGATATACGTAAGATTGAGCGTCAAACTCAAGAAGCTCTTAAACGAAAAATGGATAGTAGTAGTAGCGACTCTGAGATTTGTGAAGGAAATAACTCTGTAGATGATACGAAAACTGCCACTAATTTAGCTGCCACCATGGGTAGTATAGAAAAAAGTGATCTAGAAGTAGCTACACCTGTTACGTCAAAACGAATGCAAGATTCAACCCTATATTCTCCAGCACCACTTGTTTCTAGCAGTTCTGATACCATATCAAGCAGTATTCAACAATCATCGAGCATGTCAGTCCTAGAAAACTTAATATTTATTTATGTAAATTAAGGCTATAAATTTGTGATTTTTCAATTATTTTTTCTTTATTTATTTTAGGCGAATACCTGTGAAAAAGAATTGGAATAATCCCAAATCACAAGTACCTTCACCGGGATCTACTCAAAGTTTTGATACTGTGCCTAATTGGAGAATGGAAAGTTTGATTCGAGATTCAGATTCAGATCTTAGTAATGACGATGAATTTTTTGATTGCCAAGGTAAGGTCAATACAATAATTTTATCATCTTCAACTCTGTGTTGAAAATCAAAATCTTTCTTTTACTAATTAAAACTACTTGAATTATTTTTTTGTTACGTGGCATTTTAAATCTCAGCAAAAAATTTATTTTCAGATACATTACCAACATCAGAAATTGTTTCTCTCTCTAAATGGAGTTCTTTAACCATACTAAATGAACAAGAATATGATTCATCCAGTATTCCTGACAAAGAAGGTTACTATTTGAAATCTTAGACTTATGTCATGAGAAAATATTTTTAATAATTATTAACTAAATTATTGTTTGCAGAAGATAGTATATTTTCTCCTACATATAAAAAGTCATCTCCTTTTATTCAGCGTGGTCATAGTGTTGATACATGTCCAGGTTCACCAACTATAAGTAAAGAAAACAATTGTCAAATTAGTACACTTATGATGATTATACATTCCGGTAGTGTACTAGGTAAATTATACATTCATATAAATTATAAATGTATTCGCTTAAATAAGTAATATTTTAGATGCTAATTCTGATATAATGGCAAAGAAATCAGATTTCACTACATTTAGAGGAGCATTTGAATCAGTCATGCGACAACACTACCCAAATATGATTGGTCATGTTGCAATGAGACTTATTCCTTGTCCATCTATATGTGCTGAAGGACTTAGCGTATTATCAAAGTAATATTATACATTTAAATTATGTTTTAATATTTTATTTAAAAATTTGTGTCTTATTTTTAGATTGAGTCCTTACAGTTTTGATGTATCCCCATCTGGTATGGAATGCACAAATATTACCCATGATTCCGTCCCAATAGGTGCTATTCCTATTCTAGCAGGTTGCTCACATGATTATAAAGACATAGTATCTAATGTAATCCGCATGGCAAATCAAGTATATCGAGAATTTATAAAGTCAGATGAAGGATTTGGATTTAATGGCAGAGTTTATTTTATAGGTTTGTGAAATTAATTTTAATTTATAAGTTTGAATACATTTATTTTACCTATTTATTTTGATTTTATTGTAGGAGATTCTATGGGATCTGTCATAGGATATGATGCTTTGTGTAGAAGTCCTGATTCTCATTCGTCACATGATGCAAGTAGACATAGCACTCCAGAACATGTGCCAAAAAAAAGTGACAATGGTATAAACAAAAATTATGAAACACTCAAGATTTGTAATAATAAATCTTACAATTAATTATTTCAGATGATTGCACTTCATTAGGTAGTATGGACTCTTCATTTAAGGTTTTAGTTACTCCACCAGTTAGAAGAAGATCATCATCAACAAGGTATTTATTTCTTATTTTTTATTTTATCAAGATTGTATTATAATCATTACATAGATATAAACTGATGATTTTTATTATTTCAGTGATAGTAATGTATGTTTGGACTTTGAAGTTAACGAAATGTTTATGTTTGCATCACCGTTGTCACTTGTATTAGCATTTAGAAAAATTTCAGCTCATAAATATGATAAATCAAGTAAGTTCTTACTGTTTTAATTAATAAATATATTTTTTCTTACAAATGTTTTATTCCATTTCAGCTTCAATTCAACGTCCAGCATTGCAGCAAGTTTACAATTTATTTCATCCATCTGATCCTATTGCATCTAGATTAGAACCATTAATTTCTGCAAAATTTTCGATTCTGCCACCTGTTAATATCCCACGATATCAAAAATATCCTCTTGGAACAGGACAGCCATACTATTTATGTAAGTGACCTAGCAAATAGCAATGTGTGAAATATTTTATTACTCAGTATTCTTTCTATGTAGTAGAAACAGTGCAAACTAATCCTCAATTGTTTACTGAACACAACCATGCCAGGCGTACGTCTGAAGTTAGTATTTTAAGTACAGTTTCTGGGATAGGTGATACACTTCCAATTCAAGCGATAAACAAATGTAAGTTTTTTCTATACTTTTATCATTACCTAATATAATGATTCTATTGTTTTAGTGACAAAAAAATGGTGGGGTTCCAAAAGATTGGACTATGCTTTGTATTGTCCCGATGGATTGTCGAATTTCCCTACAAATGCTTTGCCTCATATATTTCATGCTAGCTATTGGGAATCATCAGATGTCATTGCATTTATTTTAAGACAAGTAAAAATAAAATATAAAATTTTTAAAGATGTTATGATAGTTTTGTAAATTCTAAACTGATTTTAAATTTGATTTCAGTTTGCTATATTTGACTATAATAGTTCAATTGGGAATGAAGAAAAAGAACTGGCTACTTTTAGCCCCAGTCAACCTAGAGAAAAATGGCAGCGTAAAACGACTTTCATTAAAATTAAAGTAAATAATAGTAAACTATAACATATATCTCAAAAGAAATATTAATCATTTTAATTACATACAGAATTCAACTGCAAGTCATCGAGCAAATGATGTGATAATTCAAGAAGGTTTGCCACAGATAATTAGTGCTCGTTTTATTTATGGACCATTTGATATGTTTTCATTGGCTGGTGTGTACTTGTTTTTTTTTTTTTTTTAAAGTAGTTTAATATTATATAACTATTTAAGTGCTATATTTTTACATTTGTTGAAATATTTTAATATTTTTCTAGGGGAAAAAGTTGATATCCATATAATTAAGGAACCTGGTAATGGTGAATGGACACATTTAGCTACAGAAGATTCAGATAAAAATGGAAGAGTTACCTATACAATACCTGAAAATAAATCTCTTGGATTTGGAATATATCCTGTTAAAATGGTTGTTAGGTAAATATATCGTTTATGACTGCTAATTATGATGAAAACTGTTATAATAAATGTTCTTATATTTTTTAGAGGAGATCATACAAGTGTTGATTTTCTGTTAGCTATTGTTCCACCTCAAACTGAAATTGTTGTATTTAGCATAGATGGATCATTTTCTGCTAGTGTCTCTGTTACTGGACGTGACCCAAAAGTTCGACCAGGTGCTGTTGACATAGTAAGGTAATGTGTACCACTTATTTACATCTAATTACTAGGTATCAAAATTTGGCTTACTTATTCATTATAATATTCAAAATATAGTTTGTAATTTTTATACAAATTTAAAAAGTATATTCCATTTCATATATGCGATAAATTTTTATTATTTATATAATTACAAAATGTTTAAATTTAAAAAAAAAAATAAATACTGATTCGAAATCAATGTTATCAAAATTAAATAATACAAACATATTGTGTGTAGATAATATATAAAATAATTTTAATAAAACTTTGTTATAAGTCACAGTTTTTAATATTTCTTACTGTACTAAAACATAGTTGATTTAACTGTTGTTCTATACTTATCAAATCATAAATTTTTTCCCCTCTACTCAATAAAGTAAAATAATGAGACTAATTGTATTGTCAGTTCATAAAACTTTGATAAAATCAGAATAATTAAAAAAAGAATGTTATTGTGTAGTAGATTTAAAAAATTGTGCTTCTTAATTAATTTGGTTTATCAATATGTTTAATTTTATATCTATAAATTTAATATTAAAATATGATATTGCGTAATAAATCGAATAATTTAAATGACACTCTATAGGCACTGGCAAGAATTGGGCTATTTAATAGTCTATATTACTGGAAGACCAGATATGCAACAACAACGCGTTCTGTCATGGTTAAGTCAACATAACTTTCCCCATGGACTAGTTTCGTTTGCCGACGGTCTTTCTACAGACTTCCTTGCTCATAAAATCACATATCTCAAAAGCCTTGTACAAGTAAATATATCTTATAATATAGTTATGTAAAAATATGTATTCCTCCAACACTAATGTATTTTTCCCATGTAACTTTTATTTTCAGGATCATAAAATGATAATACATGCGGCCTATGGAAGTAGTAAAGATATTTCTGTCTACAGTGCATTAGATCTGAAACCAAAACAAATATTTATTATTGGCAAAGTGGGTCGTAAACATCACTCAATGGCAACAGTGTTGAGCGATGGTTATGCTGCACATTTATCAGCATTACAGTGTCATGGAGGATCTAGGCCAGCTCAAGGAAATGCTCGGATGCTTTTGACTTCAAGAGGACGCTTAGGACATAACGCTTCTATGAGACGTAGAAGGTGTGTATTTTAAATATGTATTTGTTTTTTAAGATAACAGTATACAAAAATCATAATCAATGATAAATATGATTTTAAAAAAATTAATTTTTCTAAAATCATATCACTAATCTTTACCACAGATGTAACCGATAGTAGATACCTTATCAATTAATTGTAAAGGCTAAGTTCGATTTTTTCTTTGAATATATATTTTTCCCGTCTTGCGCAATAGTGAAGTTTTTGTTTAATCACTAATTTATTTAATCAATCAAAGTCATGCTCAAAACATGTTTTTATTTTTAAAATATCTCGAGTCTAAAAGGTGTATACTTGATACAATTAATTTTTTTTTTACTTTTCAAAAGTTATCATTTATTTTTCTGTTTTCATATTAAATTTTTATTAAACAAATTGCATTCGAATAAAAAAATTTAATTAACCACTAATGTTAAATATGTCTCATAATATATTTGAAACATAAGTCATTATTTAAAAGATATTAAATTCTTCTATTTTTGTGGTTTTCGTCAACAATTAAATTCTTATAAAATAACCATGAGAGCGGTTATTCTTAAGCTTATCATTACCTAAACTTGTCTTGATCAGGTGTCCCGAGAAGAGATCTGGCGATACACATGGTTCCAATAATTGATCCATACTTGACCGCATATTATGGTGCAAGTAAATGCCAGGTAAAAAATATGAGAATGTGCTTTGTGTGGAACAAAAAACACTTCGTTTCTGGTATATATATATAATATATAAAAAAAAACTGCACACTCTTGTAAAATTGATTTCTTTCTTACCCTACCCATGCTTTTGCGCCTACCTAAAATGACTGTAGTAAATAACATTGGATACATTAATTGAAACACTATATCATATTTTTTCATTTGTCTTGTTTTTCGTCCTTTGATACCTTTTAGTATAAATATGCTTGATTGTCCCTGCACTTCATTCATACAATATACAATAATGTTACAATTATTATATATGACCATTTACTGTGTATACTATTGCCACTGTGAAACAACCACATACTGTATCTTGTATGTTTTATATTTTTCATGTTCAATTTACTTAAATCAATATCTTTTTCTTTTTTAAATAACAGATCTGCTAAGCGGACAACATCGTTTCCAATTTGTTCGATGACTAGATCCACAAGCCGTAATAGATATGATAACCTTTGATGTTGTTCTTGGTCGTGTTTTCAACACCATTCCTCAGATGGTTCCTGATGACAGCGGCGTAAATTATGTCTGTGCATTTATAAAAAAAAAAATGTTACTGTATGATTGTTGTAAACTGTTGTTATTATTGTTGTTTTTGTTTTCATTGTTGTCTTTTTAAACTATATTATTCCTCACTATTATTGTCTCATTGTCTCTTGTCTAAAGTTCTTTGTATGTACATTTTTTATGTATTGTTACCAATCTCTAGCACATTCCTATTTTTTATTGATTTAATTATTTTCATTCTCCATACTGTCCATTATGTTTTATAAATCATTTCCATTTTATTTTTATTTTTTAATTTTACTATTAAATTTGTACAGATTTTATTTTATTAAATGTGTCGAGATCTAGTATCTTACCAATCATCAAGAAGGCTGTGCCGAGCATATTGACAATGTTCAGTACAAAATTTAGGCTGCTAATATTATTTCCTTTAATATATATATTTTTTTTTTTTTAATATTATTGTTTCTATTATTTAGTTTTATGTTTTGATTATAACTTTTTATCCTGATATATTGACTCAAAATCAATATTAAATCCATTTAAGGTCATATTTTCTAGTCAAATGTTGATCAAACAAAATTATCTATTTTTAAAAAAAATAAATAAAAATAAAAAATATTTAATTGTAAATATTTTTTTCATTAGCTATAAGTTATTATTATATTAGTGAATAAAAATATTATTGTTATGTAAAAATGAAAAATATGTGATATTTTTTATTTTCATTTTATATACTTATGTGTCTGCTGTAGACAAACTCGTTGGAAGAACTTCAACTTCTTTGTTTGTTTTTTTTAAGTATTTTATTGTTAAAACTAAGCAATTGTGTACTTGTAATGTCTTCACCTCAATATATTTTGATGTTTGTGTCCTCTCCGTGATCATGTTGCAATCACAAGTTGTAAACTTTGTATCTGATTAATGCAACAGCTCTACTAAAACATATTTATTAAAATATATTATATTAATAATAATTATAGTAAATAGAAATTGCGGTCGGATATGAATTTAATATTACGTTATAATGATTGTATTGAAATAAGTTGTTTATATCAAATCATTTTGTGTGTAGTATGTTTTATATTGGTGTACTTTAGTTACTACTATGTTATTACCGATAAATCATAAAAAAAATATTATAACTGAGTGCAATACTGCAATGTTATTTAATATATAAGATGTATGGTTCTTATTGTTTGTATTTATTATAATCTACTTAGTATCCATATTTAGCAGTGAATTGCATAATGTATATTATGAAGATATTTAATTTACTTATTAAAATATTTCTCCAACAACAAGTGGAAATAAATTGCAAACAAATGCATCACCGGCATGCAGTTGTATGTTGAGGCAACTTAGTGCCATAGAACTTTCAGTTGGATCTTAAACTGATCAGTTCTCAGTTGCAATACAAAAAAGGCGGGTAAGTCGTGGATGTCGCTCTACTGTACAGTAGGTTACAAGTGGGTCACTGTAATGGATGGAATTAAATTTAAATCCAATGATATTATATCATTGTATACGAAAAACGATTCTGAGCGAAGACGGTTTATCTGTCTAGGATATATTATTAAATTTTCAAATCTTAGATTTAAAATAAATTTTTTTTATGAATTTCTAGTTAAAATTAATTTGCGAATTTTCGTGATTTTTACATAATATGTTGTCAAAATTCAAACTTTGAATGCTTATAAAAAAAAATCGTGACTATGTATTTCTTTTATTTTGCAACTGCTATTGTAAAAATATGTTAGGAGCCTTGTATTGAATTTTCAAATCTTAAAATTAAAAAGAAAAACATTTATGAATTTCTATCTAAGATAATTTGAACATTGCCGTAATTTGTACGTATTTAGTCAAAATTTTAACTTTAAATGCTTATAAAAAAAAATCGTGCCTACGTATTTTTAATATTTTTTTAACTACTATTGCTACAAGTTGTTAGAAGCCTTGTATTAAATTTTCAATCTTTTCTACCGAACAAATAATTTTTTATCGATATTTATAGAAAAAAAAACTAAAAAAGTTGAAAAATTAAAATGTCAGTAAACAGCTCAAAACAAATCTAAATAGGTAGTTTTAAAATGTTTATCAAATATATAAAATGCCTATATAAACATCCAGTCAAAATTTCAAGTATCTGCGGTCATTCGTTTTAGAGTTAGGTACACCAAAATAAGGAAATCACTAAAAGTGAAAATCCAATGTTGTAAAAATTTAAATTGAATTACCGGTGGACTTTTTATTTGTGATAAAGATTGAAAAACTTGTAAAGAATGCTATTGTAACAATATGTTAAGAGCCTTGTATTAAATTTTCAAGCTTTTCTGCCTAACAAATAAATTTTTATCAATATTAATTTTAAAAAAACTAATAATGATCGAAAATTTCAAATGCCTATGCATAGGCGCACATAGGGGGGTGCTTAGCACTCCCAGGTTTAAAATTAGCACCGCATAAACTATTTAAAATATTTATTACCTACATAGTCATATCTTTTGAAATATTATTATATAAATCTGTCTATGTATATCAGGATATTTTGAAAATACCAACAGTTAGTTTATCAGCAGAAATGATGGTTTTAATGAATAGTCTACCAGCCAGCTTTATATATGAAGGCATGAAAAATCAATGTTATAAAAGTTCGTTTCCAAATGTCTGTGAGCTATTGGGAATAACAATTCCAATTTCTTCGTCAACGTGTGAACGCTCCTTCTCAGCTATGCATAGATTGAAAAACTGGTTACGCATCAATATGGGCCTATAAAAAAAAAAAAAAGATAGGTTAGGTTATAGAAAGATTTACCAAGCTATCTACGCTTAGCATTGAGAGTGATCTTACCAATAAAATAGAGGGGGAATTATATTGCAAAAATTTGCAATATCAAACAGAAAATTAAATCTTGTCTAACATTAATAATTAATGATTACATGTTATTATAACTTGTAATATAATTACAAAATATTTATTTTTATTTTTAATAAAATTTATAATTATTGCAATGCAATTATTGTAGTATTAGGGTGGTGTAGCCCCACGGGTCTGTGTACTATAAATTATTTCAGCAGTCAGCACCCCCTAAATTCACACCCTATGTGCGCCTATGTGCCTATGAATAGTTCAACTTAAGTCTTGAAAAAAAACACACATCATGGTAAAACCAATACATCCGCTCAGAATCTAAAATTTAACTAGCAAAATTAAATAAAAGTTTGTGAAGTGGTGCTCGCAGTAGGTACCTTAACGTTAAAGCCCGTCATTGCGCTTTACATGATTCTCTGTTAAAAATATAAGCAAACATGTTTTTATATTTTATACTTACACTGTGTTTGATATATATATATATATATTTGTTGTTATGTTCAGGTATAGAGCAAAGCATAAAAACATTATAAACTATGGTCAAGATTCTGGGTAGACTATAGTTGCAACAAAAAATGTTCATAAAAAAATAAGTAACTATACCTACCTACTTTATTTATAAACAAAAACTGAGTATTATAGAACACAATAATAGCAATTAATCAACGATTTTAATCTTACGTAATATTTCATAGCTCAATACAAAATTGATTTTATAAATATAGATTATTTCATTTTAGATTCTGAGCGGAGCGAGGAATGTATTGATTTTACCATAATATGTGTGTGTGTTTTTTTTTGTGTCTGTTATCACGTTTTGTGGCAATAAAAATGCTTCGATTTTCGACTTCAGTACCTTGTTAGATCAGAAAGTGTATCTAGTTGATACTTTGGGGGATCAAAAGTAAAAAATTTATATTTTTCTAAATAATCGGGATAACCAAACTAAAAATTAAGAACAAAACGGGAATTTTACGCACAATCAGTTTTCGACAAAATCAATTTTGGTTTTTTATGTGACTTTAAAACAAATGACCATAGATACATGAAATTTTCACCGAATGTTTATATAAGTATATTCTATCAACCATGACATTTTCAAAAAATTTCGATTTAAGTTTAACTGTTTATTGGCATATGCAATTTTCGATCATTATTAGTTTTAGATTCTGAACGAAGTGATGAATGTATTGATTTTACAATGATGTGTGTTTTTTTTTTGTGTCTGTGTACAGCATTACTAGTCGAAATAATGCTTAAATTCCAAACTTTGGGGGTGGTTTCCGATGTAAAAGTGAATATCCTTGGTGCATTATAGAGGCCAAAAGTAAACATTTTCCAACAGTTTTCAAAAAAATCGAGAAAAACAAAAAAAAAATGACAGAAAAACGGACATTTTTACGCAAAACCAGTTTTCGACCAAATCGGTTTTCTTATATGGTTGTAATTCAAAAACTAATCACTGTAAATACTTGAAACTTTCACCAAATGATAATGTTAGGGATATCTATATACAGTTTAATTCACTATTTTTGGGTTATTTATAGACCACTGAAATTTCAATTTTTTTGAGAATTTTTTTTTTGAAATGCCGGCAAAAAAATGTTGGACGATCAAAAAACTTGAAAATTTAATACAAGGTTCCTTATGAGTTGTTCTTATTGTAGCTAAAAAAATTAAAAATCGTAAGTCACAATTTTTTTTTATAAGCGTTTATATTTCAAATTTTTACGAAATCTGTCGAGAACGCGAAAATTTGTAAGTAATTTTGAAGTTGAAAAATTATTAAATTTTTTGTGTTTATAACTTAGAATTAAAAATACAACACAAAGTTTTCCATAAGTTTTCCTTCAAGTAGCAATAGAGAAAACTCAAAGCATCATTAAAGGAAAAATTTTAAGTGCGTTTGAATTTTAAATTTTTACGAAATAGCGTAACGATAACGATTTATCCTCAAACGATTTTAAATATTTGTTATTTTTCAAAAAGTATAAGTCGTAGATACTTGAAAATTTTACCAGTTATTTAGATTCGCATTCTCTTCACATGATTTAATTTTCAAAATATTTTGACTTTTTTTGGCCCTATCAAAATATTTGAAAATTTAATACAAAGTTTCTCATAAGTTATCCTTATAGTGATTAAAAAATTATAAGAATACATAGATACAGAAAAAAAACACACGTGTGTACACATCATGGTAAAATCAATACATTCCGCTCAGAATCTAAAAAACAACAACATTATGTCATCACATATAAGTCCCTTAAATGTGTAGGTTTACAATACAATATTAATATTTTTTGAATGCATGTTAATGTAGATGTTACAAATTAATTATCAAATAAAAGTTGTATGCGTCTTGGTTGCATAAAAAATGATTAACTAACGTCTTCAATAATTTTTGTTTTTGCTTTTTAACAATGTCTTTAATATGCGTGGCATTAAATTAGCAATTGTTTTAAAATATGTCCAGTAGGGGCAATGGCACTTATGCCCCCCCCCCTCTGTGTGCGCCCTTGATAACCAGTATAAATTGGTGTTCGTCGATTTAGGGAAAATTCAATTTCTCAGCTGGATTACGTGGATTAAATCTTGACGTCTTAATAAGCTGGACCGAGTAGTTTTGACTGCATAACTATAATAGGGCTTTTAAATCATAATAATTCACTATTTGAGAGAGCCACTACTCAAAATGTCATCATAAATACATACGTTGGGGTTTATTCTTCGTGTAATTGCCTAAATCACTAAAGCTAGTGTCAAGTTTTCAGTTATCTATAAAAATTAATATATTAGGATAATGCATATTATATAGCATTTTCAACATTTTTTGATTTAGTTGTACTTGTAAGTTGAGCAATTACTGTCAGTGACTGACACTGACACAGTGTAACTCAGGTGGTAATTAAAAATAATTCTTTGTATCTAAGTAAATTTGATATTTTCATTTTTCCTCGTATAAAATGTAAAGCTTAAGAGATACCCACGTGTAATGTCTACGTCTTACAAGTGCGTAACATAGCAAAAACTGTTTCGCGCGGGAAAGAACCGAGAAGTCTATACAGTTATAACTAAGAAACCAAATTTGCAACAAGAAAAAAGGAGAATTTTAACTGTGTCACAGTGTTTTATTTTTTCCATAAGACCAATATATCAAAAGTTATTGAAGTTTGAAAAGCTTAAAAATATCAGATTTTAAAAGTATTGTAACTTTATTAATTATTATTAAAAACTCGGGATGCAATTTTTTATCGCAGGACACAATTATTAGCCACCCATTTCGTTGGTACTCAATAAGGTTTCACCGGAAAAGTCAATATTCACTTAAGTTTATTTCTTACTCCTCTTTTGGGACGGGTAATCTGAAATATTATACCTACACATGAGTTACGATAAAACAAAGTTAATTGAAGATAAAAAAATCGTTTGGAGATATTATATGTATTATTCGAGACGTCTGACTATTTGACTAACTCCAAATTTAATCTAACTTCAAGAGGAACAAAAAAAATCAAACTGTCAAGTTTATCAAGGTTTTAGTTATCGTAAACACTAAACCGAGTGCAAAAGGTACTTATTATTAATTGTCAATTGTCACTGATCAGCGACATATCGCAGTGGCTTCAAAGTGTAAAATATACTGTATGACATCGTACATCAATGGGCCCCCACCTCTCTTTTAAAATTCAACAATAAGATGAACATCATAGAATTAAGAAGTAATACGCACCCACATTATGCAATGTTTATTCAATTATTTTTGTTTTCAGCTGAACAAGATAATAAATACTTAAATACATTAATTATGGTACTTGTCGGATCGATAAATAGGTACAATGATTTAAGGTTTTTCAGTGATTTTTTTTTATCTTTGTACCTACCTACATAATCAATCACGAAAAATAATTAGACTTTAAACTTTGAAGGAAAATTTAGACAAACAGAATTAGATATTTAAACAAAGAATAACAATTTTAGTTATTGTATAGTAAATTATTTAAAAATAGCTGTTATTATCATTCATAATCATAATATATTGTAATTATTTATCTTTATATAGTTAACAATTCTACGTAGGTACGTACAATTCTGAATCCTCGGCCTGATCCCTCGTGGGGGGGGGGGGGTTATCGATATAGTACTTTGAGAGGTTAAAAATAAAAATAATTATTCCAGTAACTGTAACCCTATTAGTGACTTAACTGTACTCGTAAAGTCGTAACCTATCTACAATATTATGTAATTGATGCGGTTCGCTGGTTTTTTGAATGAGGAGTACCAATAGGTATATAGTTAATTATATCTTTTATAAGTATTTAAGTTTTAAGATGTAGATGAGTGGTGTAAAACCAACATTTTGAGGTGCTGTAGGTATAACCCTATAGTGTGTCACTGCTCCGCTCTCCAAATTTTAAAATTTAATCACGCCAAACTAATTAATTCTCTTAACAATAAAATTCTCCTTTGAAATTTTAATTAAAAAATGTACTTTATAACTCAAGAGGGTAAAAATCTTATAAAAAAACGATTATGATTTCGAATAATCGTTTTACCTACGTTAAATATTATTCCTATACAGTGCGCCAGCATCACATTCGTTCCTCCGATTTAACTTATAGTTATATTATTGTGAACGAAACAAAAATATAGGCACATTAATTTTTGTGTAATTTTGCAGGTTGGTGAATTTTTAATTGGTTGAATACATTTTAATCTCTAGACCTTTATTTTTTTCGAATTTAGTTCCCACTCAACCGATGAAACTTGCACTCGAAAACTTTCGATGTTTGCATAATACAGGCCCGTGCGCAAGGGGAGGATTTGGGGATTCAAACCCCCCCCCATGTCCAAAAAAATCGTGTTATTCATTTTTGATCTATTATACTATGTAATATTTTATAATCTTATTTGTAATAATGTATAACTTTTATTATAGGTACTAAAGGTACTTTAACATTAACAATAAATATAAATGTGTTATAATATTATTTGCTAATTATTTATGTATCTATTATAAATATTTTTTTTTTCAAAACACTTCCCATTATTCAATCCTATTAACGGGCCTGTAGATATAAAGAACACTTTGTAATTAATAATATTAGTACAAATATTAGAATATTTACTTAAATACTTTTATCGTCAATAACAACAATTAACATTTTAACAAGTGATATTATTTATGGATTAATTTTGTAAATGAACAGATATCATTAAATAATTTAACATGTCACTGATTAAATATCTGTACATGAATACATTCTATAATATATCTATTTCCCTGGTTTAATAGTAGTCATTTACATTATTTACAATATAATATGATGGATTTTGTAAATTTTGTAAATTTTGTGTAGCGTTTTTTAAATCTCAAGGTGCCATGCTGGAAGGGCTCAATTAGTCAATTCTCAAGTATTAATAAGTATAGTCATCTTGTGTTAAAATTTTAAAAATATTTAATAACTTAAAACATGCGGTCAAACATTTACCAAGTATACTCATCTCTCGAATACCACAAACATATGTTTTCCTAATTCTAGTAAGTTTTCAAATATCTTAAAATATCTACGCACATCTATCGAATACCAACGAGATTTCAGAACGGCCAAACAAATTGCAGAAAATAGAAATAAAATTAAGCCAATAATCGAAGCTATTAACTATATTATATGTTAAGATTTTTATTTCTGATCAAATTGAATGACATGGCTTTAATACCGATTCACATAGAGATGAAAACTGGTAAAAAATGTTTTGAAAAAAAAAAAAATAATAATAATAATAATGAAATAAATATTTTTCACCCCCCCCCCCTCCCTAAATGTCGAAAATCCACAAATATTTATAAGTATAGTTATATAATATTACTACTTTATTTAGAATTTATATAAAAATCAGAACATTAACATGGTAAATACATATAACTATATATATGTATAATATATAATATACGTAATCAGATATTATTACACTACACCTACACATAAAAATTAAAATTAAAATCTATCTATCAGTATATGAAATATGAAATAAAAAATATGTACCTACGTGCCAATAAAACTTTAAAAATCCAACAACACTTAATATTAAATTTAAAATTTAAAACAGATAAACCGTTTAAAAATAAAGATTGAAATGTGTGTCGTGGTAACGTAAATGAGTTTTATTGGGTTCAATTGCAAATGTCCTTAAAACAATAGTTGCTCTAAATTGCTTCTACAATAATGTCATTCAAATCTAAAATTCTCAAAAACGCAAAATAATTAAATATTGTGCACGAATACAGAAAACGGATTTGTTACCTAATTGAACGAGCGCCATGCATATAGCTTAGTGTCCATATAACTTGGGAAACAGTTCAAACATTCGTCGAAATAGTAGGTAGGTACGCATAGTAATTATCACGACCGTCGTCGTATCATCTGCGCGATTCGACACGCCATTGTGCGCGAATTATCATGTATAATATATGAATATACGGCATTGGGTCGAGGAAGAATAATTATAACCCTTCCGCACATTTTTGCATATAATATGGTTCTGCACACCGCAATAACCGCCGTAGCAGTAATCTTTTTAATTCGACAGCCATCGCGCACAATAAAGCAGATAAGCGATGATGTTATATATTTATACATATTATATACATACCTACAGGGTGTCTCACGATTATCTGATATATTGAATAACTTTTGTTGCATTCAATATTTAAAATTATTTTTTTCTATATAATTTATACACTTGCACCAAATTTGTAGTATATATTTTTATTTTTTAATACTTTTTGAATAAATTCAATATAGCATATTATTTGTGAATCTGATTATAAAAACAATTTTGATGGTAAAAAGATTTATCTAAATTAAGTAGTTTATTTTTTAGAATTTTTCTTAAATTCAATATTTTTTTGGTGCAATTAATTTGGAACGTAATAATTTTTTAAAAAATATAATTTTTGTGAATTTGCTATAATTGAGTATATATTGCTTAAATGATTTACTTATCATATAATATTAACAATTTTTGTCATACGTTTAATTAGTTTTTTTTTTTAGATCTTTCTGAGACACCCTGTTTATATATACGTATATTATATTTGTAATATACTCGTAAAACTATAATATTATATATCGGTATATATACAGTGGACGGAGACTATCGCGATGTATTTGCCCCACTCGTCGTCCGCTGTTCGTCACGAAACCGAGGCCGACCCACCCTGGCTCAGCCCGGTGAACGCCTATTTATAAGTCGGTTGAGCCTCGAAAGTCCGCGTTTACACAATTACGCGCCCGAACGCCACAAGACGCGCGCCGGTTTCCCGACATCATATGCTGTCGGACTCGCGTCACGGCCGCATTACCGTACAGCCATCATATCCAAGCTGGTCGCGGATTTTTCATGTTATTATTATAATTTATTGTATACTGTCGAGTGGGTTTCCTCCTACCGAGGGTCTCG
The DNA here is from genome assembly GCF_037042655.1 of Diuraphis noxia. Lineage (NCBI taxonomy): Eukaryota > Metazoa > Arthropoda > Insecta > Hemiptera > Aphididae > Diuraphis > Diuraphis noxia. Next base: position 31,467,466 of record NW_028301715.1, on the reverse strand, counting down.
CTCTTTTCGACACAACAAACACCGCGACGCGACCATTGCTGTCATCGTCCGAAATCATCAGCTGCGTCGCACATCCGAAAACGATAATACTACCGAATAGTAATATATTACAGTGATAAATATCATTGAATAGTAAAATATTGTATGGGTGTACGCATGTGTGCGTAAGTGTGTTTGAAAAATATATACATATTATAATAGTTGTTATATACCACGGCGTGCGTCTCAAGATTCGCACTCGTTTGTCGTCGTCGTCGTCTTATATACTTGCAGATCGATCAATCGATTTAAGTGCAAATTGATCATCATTGTAGTTTCCACCGCTAGAGATGAACAGAAGCGTTCGAAAGGATTCCGCGGACTCCAAAGCAGGGTTGGTGAAAAACGAAACGCCGGACGAAGAGATCAAAGTACGTAAATAATATATAAGTGCCTATAATATATTGTTCGAATGTCACTAAATAATCGATTAATTGTTTATTTACGCGCGTATTTAGTATATATAAGTAGGTAGTATATATAGATGAGCATCACGGAATAAATTATAAATATTATTTTTTTTTTCAAGAAAAAAAAGTCCGTGGCAACTGTGGCCATTGGACAAATAAATTATAATATGTATTATGTACCTATATATATATATAGGTAGTTATTACACTCAACAGTTAGACACTGTCGTACATATATGTATAAAAACTGGCAACTACACCATGTGAAAACACGTATTTTGATATTGCACTATTGCGTGGTGCAATAAACAAATTGCACAAACACATTTTCACGTGACGTTCATAAATGTATATTGTATATATATATATATATATATGTCTGTGACCTATGTGTTAATATGTAGGCAATGTAAATATTATATACATAAAAAAGAATATAACACTTAGATTGCCATCAAAATATATATAGTATACATGTATAACATAATTAATGCATGCACATATTCTAATGCCAAACGTTATGATTTAGACTATTAACCAGTTTCCGTGTCGTCTTATTTTCAGTAACTAAGTACCTACTTTACATATTCCACAGTTTCCACCTTTGTATCATATTACTACTCATTATATGAGTGAATTGTACAATATTTACTGTTAACACAATAGACGATTTAAAAAGTATGATATTAATTAACGAAAAATAGATATCAGTTTGTTTGATTTAAATTACAATAATCTATCAATATGTGTTTACCTAAAAGTATAATCACTTTTATTTTATTTATTGCAAATTAAAACATTTTAGTACACAGAATGTTATTACAACTGAATAAATCACTAATTTAAAGTGTAATTATTGGCGTCCGAAGAATTTTTTCTAGGAAATGGCAATATTAGGATTTGAGGGGAAATTCACAAATTTTTCCAATTTTCTTCGCATTTCTATCCAGAGAAGCTAATTCCCCTACTTGCCATCCTCTTCGAGCACCTATTATGAGTGCAAAAACCAAATAATGATTTGTTTGATAATTCCTATTACTATTAAAATTGTAAACCTTCTATATTTCCTAATATTATACAGCGAATTAATTATTTAAAATCATAATGCCTACGCTATATTTGCCTTGACCTTAATTCATCGATTCAAGTTTTTTTCTAACATAGGACCCTATAATACAGCAGCGCATGTGTCTTAATGCAACACGTGGACAGTATAGTCTAGCGTGAAACACCAACTACAAACAAATTATAAATAGAGCTTTGAAGTTGCACACTATAATAGCATTACATTGCCTAAACGAACGTCTTAAAATTACTATAAATCCAATGAGAAGTAAATCCTAAAAATAGACAAATCTGTGTTCAATATACTAATGCCAATTTATACAATTCTTGTAGGTATATAATAATATATTATTATTATATACTTATTATGTTATACTATTCATATAATTTTTAATATTATAAATTATTAAATATTGAAATATATGTTTCAACAGTTATATTAATTAGTTTGCTACTATCTTCTCTTTGATTTGCTAAGTTTTTTGCTAAGCGGTAACATTAGACATCTCATTAGAACTATTTCCATAATATTATTATTTATTACATAAGATTAGGTACATACCTACACTAGAGTTATTTTTATTTTAAACATTATAACGAAATTCTTTTATAATACGTCTTAAAGAGTTTTACGGCTAAAAAACCTAAGTTTACGTTTATGTAACTACCTATGTATATTATATTTAACATTTAAATAAACTTCTCAGAATATTTTATAACTATTATACAGCCAATGAGTTGAAAGCTTGTGATTATATGGTACAAGCTTTTATAATTTGACCTATTTTAATTGAATATAATAATGTGTTTACTAAGTATAAATCCAAGAAATGTATGTACATCGTACCTACTGCATAATATACATGGTGGTTTTTTTTAGGTAAACACTTTTTTTGAAAATTATATTAACATTTTTGTAAATATTACAATCATTACATGATACAAAATTGAAGAAAAAAACTTATATTTTTTACTGTTGTCACTTTTTAATTTTTGAAAGACAGTACCAATTTAGGATATTTTTCTTCGTGAGCCCAAAGAAAATATATGTATGAGCCATAATTTAGTGGTTAAATGATGTGGAAAAATAAAAAAAATTGAATTTTTCACATAACCAGTTTTATCAAATTAAAAATATTTATTTTTTTTGTAATTCAACATTTCTAACTAAATGGAGACTTGAATTTTTCACCAAATGTTAATTTTTAGATATTTTTTATACATTTTTTTAAAATTACTAATATTATAATCTATACCTACCTACTCACAATGAAATTTTCAAAATAATTTGGACCATCTTTGAGCTACGAATGTGTTCATTATTGACACCCTATATCATCCGTTCTACTGTATTGCAATGAAAGTCAAACTTTCAAAGTCTATAACAAATATTAATATTATTTTTTTTTTTATTTACATAAATAAGCCTCAGCGTCTATGGCTAATGGCCATTGGCATACAAGGAGCTTAAGATTAACAATTTGTAAGGATACATAGTATTAAAATGTAGTACATCAAATATGCAGTTTATTTTTGAGAAAAATGAGTTCAACTAACGACTTACGTAATTAATGATATTAAATTAAATTACTAATAAATTAATATATAACAGTACCTACTATAAAAGTATAATACAAATAAATATCTTTAGAGATATAGATTTTGAAGATTGTCTTCGTTCTCCGGAATCGTATTTCGTCGACTCATCGCATATTCGTTACAATGATGTATGATTGTATTCATATTTCATAATATTACAGTGACCTACTCAACGACGATGTGTAATCGATGCCTACTACAAAGCAAAGCAATTTTTTTTTCTAACGATAAAAATGCTAAACATAATGAATATTTCATATTTGCTATACCTACTAACAGATTAGCTGTAACAAACGATAATGATTATTTCACAAGAAATACGGTAACTTAATGTAAAAAATATGGTATACGATTTACATTCGTCAGTGCTCAGTAGACAGTAGTTGTGTATAGAATTCGATGAGGTTTTTTTATATACCAAATAAAATCCATTTATAGGCCTAAAACTATACCAACTTCAAAAATTTTACATAATTTTCATTAAATTTTGATAACATGACAAAATCGCCTGATAACCGACTAACAATTTAATAATTTAATCAAATACGAAATACCTACATATATAATTTTATCTATTGTTTTTATAGATTATAAAACAAAAATATTTAAATAAAGTAAGATATTTTAAGAAGGTCTTGCGATGGTCCAGAGATAGCTGAACTCTCCTAAGCTCCACTCTCTATTTACGTGACACTATAGTATAGGTACATACTCGTATGCTTTGGTCAGACAAACACGAAATAACAACTACTGTTCGACATCTGCGAATTTCTAAAAATATTTGTATTGATGAATTTTGTTTTGTTTTTTTCTTTAAATATTACATTGATATGGAAATATAACAATTATTATAGTTAAAAATCGTCTGGCTTTAAACATTTTAAGTAAATACAATTTAAAAATGTATTGATCTTAAAAGTTACTCTTAGATGACTTTAGACTTTTCCCTTTGAACTAATAAATTAATTGATTGCGTTATCAATTGCGTTATCTGATTACAACATGATATTTAATTCATCATATTATTATGATGATTTCAAGTCGTTCTCGCACTGGTCAGTTTTCTATAATTCAAATACACCTCAAATCAAAAAAATTTACCGTCACACAAAATTTGGAAGACCACGTATAGCAGTATACCGTTATATTATATATATACATACCAATATACCCATAGGTGGTAGGTACTCGTGTTTGATGTATTTTACAATTTGACATAATATAAGCACCTTCACAGCATGTCCATCCTAATTTTTCCCGCGGTTTTTACCCACTCGACCCGTTGTCTCACCATCGCCAAAGACAACGACGTAACGTAAGATTGATCAAAAGACGTCTGCGCGGCGGCGGCGTCCCAAGCAATAGATTGTGCACATATTATATATATGTATATATATACATCACATATGTATAACTTATACGTATGTATGAACTATGTATATAAATAAATAAATATATATATATGCATATCGGATTTCTCTCTTTGGCTCGCGCGATACACGGCCCGCGTGGAGGTGGCGGTGAGGGACTTTAAGGCGTGCAAACTGACACTGCTATCGAGTTACCGACACGAGCGTCCGTCCGTTCGCCACACTTTACGTCTGCTATATTATACGCATAGCTGCTGCACCGTCGCGAGCTGGCTATCCCGCCGTATTATCCGTCCTCTCGCGACGACGATAACGAATGGAGGTGGGTATACCCATTATATTATGTAGATACCGGCGGTCGGGCGAAATTGCCCAGGTGATCGAGGGTGGCATGATTTATGGCAGCGGCGGGCGGCGGCACGGGAGCACGGGACTGGTGCCAACGTATGTGCTCATATGTATATATTAGGTATACAATATATTATATACACACACACACACATACATATATATATATATGTAGGTATATAATATTATACTGTATTCTTGGGTGGGGGGATATACGCACACGGGCGAGATGAAATAAGACCACAACGATGTGACCATTTTTCATATTTCCTCGAACCATTATATTATATAAATTGCCACGTAGGCTCAATATGGCCCATAGTTTAAATATTATTGTTGGTACTGATATCGGATAGACGTCTTCAAAACACAAATCGTAAATGTATATTTCATACGTTTTTGAGATTTCTAAATTTTTATGCCTACTCATGTATACTTAGTAGTACCCATCACTTACGTGACTACTTACAATACAATATCTATAATTATATGGCTATATGTACTTCAGAAACTTCAGTACTTGCAGTTAAATGTTATTATCTCTCTACAGTAGGTAAAATAATTAAATAATAAATCTCACTTTCCTTTATGTTTTTGATAATTATTAGTTTGCTACTTTTTCAACACTTAAACAATAACAAAAGTATTGTATTTTACTCGCATTGTGAGGTGAAGATCAGGATAAACAAGTATAATGATCAAATCTAAACTGCAGAATAATAGGCAATATAAAATAATTATTAACTTTAAATAAAAAATTAAATGATTTAATTTTTTCCTGAAAATTTTTTTTAAGAATTACAGTTCAATCATTTAAAGTTTATTTATATTTTAGGAAACAATTGAATGAGTTATTTGATATTGGGTGAGGCAATACCGAGTTTTTTTTTTTTTTTGGGGGGGGGAGGGGTGGCTAAGCCACCCCGGCTCGCCTTAGTTGTGCTTATTACTATAATGAACATAATATAGATTATAGTACCATATTATACAGATATTTTATTATTTTATTCATAATATTATACATATCTACCTCTAAAAGCTTAAAAGGACGTGATACCCACATGTGTTGTCTCCGTCTTACAAGTGCGTAACATTGCAAAAACTGTTTAGCGTGAGATAGAATCACTCAGTCTGTACTCTTAGTAGAAACACTTAAAGTTATCACTTATCACAGTATAGTAGATAATATTTTCTGTGTTGTAGCGTTTTTTATTTGTTTGATATCTTTGATAAGAAAAAAGTTACAATACTTTTAAAATCTGATATTTTTAAGCTTTTCAAACTTCAATAACTTTTGATATATTGGTCTTATGGAAAAAATAAAACACTGTGACACAGTTAAAATTCTCCTTTTTTCTTGGTGCAAATTTGGTTTCTTAGTTATAACTGTATAGACTTCTCGGTTCTTTCCCGCGCGAAACAGTTTTTGTTATGTTACACACTTGTAAGACGAAGACATTACACGTGGGTATCTCTTAAGCTTTACATTTTATACGAGGAAAAACGGAAAAATGAAAACAACAAATTTACTTAGATACAAAGAAATATTTTTAATTACCACCTGAGTTACACTGTGTCAGTGTCAGTCACTGACAGTAATTGCTCAACTTACAAGTACAACTATATCAAAAAATGTTGAAAATGCTATATAATATGCATTATCCTAATATATTAATTTTTATAGATAACTGAAAACTTGACACTAGCTTTAGTGGTTTAGGCAATGCCACGCATATTAAAGACATTGTTAAAAAGCAAAAACAAAAATTATTGAAGACGTTATTTAATCATTTTTTAAGCAACCAAGACGCATACAACTTTTATTTGATAATTAATATAAATATAATTAATTTGTAACATCTACATTACAAGCATTCAAAAAATATTAATATTGTATTGTAAACCTACACATTTAAGGGACTTATATGTGATGACATAATGTTGTTTTTTTCTATTTAGGTTACCTATGCTATTTTAGAATGAAGACACTAGAAATATATTAAAATTTAAAATAATCTTTTTGATTTGGTTAGGTTAGAACTTTGATCTTGCCCCGGGTGGGATTTATCTTGCGGGCGTGCTTGCTGGTTATACAATTATTTTGTATCATTGATTAAAATGTCATTAAAAATGTAATAAAATATGCAGTAATCATCAATGGCCATACAACCAAGGGTTCTGTTTTCTTAAATAATTATAATACATTTAAAAAAAAAAACATAATGATATATAATATTGTCATTAATGCATTATTCAAAAAGACCATGTCACCAGGAGAGTCATTTTGTTGTGTTTCGAGTAAACTTTGTCAATGAGCATAGTACCATGTTTATTATCATATTACATGCAATATTTGATACTTTTCGTATAATACATAGAATATACGACAAATTATTTTGAATTATAATTTTTCATCGGAATTTGGATTCATTCCAAGACATGAAAATATGATTTATTGTTTGTGATAATAAGTTTATACGTTTTAAGTAAGTTATACAAAATTATATTAATACGAAAATTAGAAAGAAATTGCGAAGTGCTAACCTACTTAATTTGTTTCAAACTACAAAATTAATTAATCGTATATATGCACGCATTACTGATATCAAAATAGGACATTTAAAATATTAAAATACTAATTTACATGTGTCCACCTACCTAACTAACCATGATATGTATCTACTGCGGGTACTGTTTCCCTCCGAATTTGACATCAATGTAAGCACAAACATTTTTGATAAAGGGACAAATGGTAGTAGATGGCATAATCATAAATCATAATTGCATGTATCTACTTAAATTTAAATATAAATTAATATATGGACTATATACTATAATATACCGTTTAATATGATAGATATTATGAATACTGGACATTATAAGATTATGCGATAGATAGGTCGTAATAGGTACTTAATTATAATTATTAATACTATTAATTGAATAGTTGATAGAGAACTCAATTTTAGCACTCGTATTATATTAAATAAACTAGTTTTATTATTGTGTACATAATATATCTCATATTTTCTAACCAAACAGAGTGTGCGTGTGTGTGTATAACTGATAAACACATACATATAATATTAATATACTGTTATAGTACGTGTACATAATGTAATATGTATAAATATATATATATATATATAGGTGTACATCACATTATTGTGTCCTCACTTTAGGGTTTACAGTTACACATTATATTTCATTATTTCACCCGATATCCACACTATATAGCTATCATTATCCGTCCTTTGTGCGTCACCCAATACTATCCGGGCGACGACGTCATGAAGCACGGTATAAATGTCTGTGGAAAAACAAGAACAGCTTTTAATCAATCCATTTTTGTCTCTCCTTCATAACTGCTTACACGCGTGATGGCGGGATGCGTATTATCATTTTATAGGTACAATAATAATATATATTGTATAATGAATAAATATAATATTTATACACTATACGGGTACGATGAGGTACACCACTCAAAATGTTATTTCAAGAATTCCAGGTGAAATTATTTTTGTGAGCCCACGTGTGAACTACTGAACTACCATAACAATCCGTATGTATATATAGTAGTGTCGTAGGCTCGTGTATACATCAACCCGAAGTTGACTTTGACTTTTTAATATCTCGAAATAGGTGTAAACAATAATATAGATAGGTTCATAAAATATTTGATACGCATTTAATTATAGGAATATAAAACATAAACTACGCGTGTGTGCTGCAGGTTAAGCGATGAATGTTAGACTACTGTATAGTATCTACCTATATAGTTTAACCATTGATTGGTATAAGTAGGTATAGTGTAAGTATAGGTACCTTTAAAATACATAAGTTAGATGGTATGTAAGACATAAATTATAACTTAAGGGTGGCAAAGCTGTTAACATATTTTTTTTTTACTTGTCTATAATATGCAGCTCAACTCTCAAGTGCCTTATTTAATGGAAGCACTCTTCGCCTACCAACATTCAACTATCAATGCCTATTGTACAGCACTTTCAAATTACATTTGATCATTCAATAAACAAATTAAAAAATGTACAGGTTTATATTATATCTATATGTTTTGAATGCCCTAATCCTTACGAAAACATTTTTTGAAATTGTTCGCATTATTGTTAATGTGATTGATTATATGGCCTATATGAGTATTGAGTAGGTATGATGATTACTATTTATTAAATTGTTATCATAAATTCATGTTTTTGATACCAATAATTGTGTCAACAACGAATTAGAAAACCAAGTAAACAAGGTGGTTATTTGCTCGATGTATACATGTATAACCGAGTGGCTGATTTTGAGAGAGCGTCTAATTTTTGGTATTTTCATTGATTTGATCCATTACATTAATTTATTTCGTACAAACAATATAAGATGTTATGTTTAGTAATTTTTTACCATAATTTATACTATTATCTATTGAAGTATAAAGGCTGTAGCCATATTAAACATAGAGAGTGAAATAACCTTGACCATTAATTGTAATAATGAATATAATTCAAGAATTTTCTGGGTCACAATATCCTAAAAGAAAATTGAAATTTTTAAATTGTCATTTTTATAGCGTATAGATTTGTTTCAATTTGAAAATCATTCATAAATTAGTAAATTTTGTTTCTGTAAAATTGAGTATTCGAATAGATTTTGTTTTTGTTGCCCCTGGGCCACTGAACGACATTAATATGGCCTTGCGGCGTATACGCATCATGTACACGTAACCCACGGAGAAAATGCCGGGCTATTTATTTTAGTTTTAACTATTAATTTATATAATTATTATACTAATTGTCATCATATCAAGAACAATTTAAATTTATTGTAAGTGTGGTGTTTTATTTGACCTTGCCTCTGCAGCTTTATTTCACTGAGATGCAAGGCGCACCATCTTGGTTTACACGACGCTTTCTAATATTGATGCAAATCAATTGATTGATAAATAAGCACTTATCACATACATAAAAAAAAATTCAAGTTAGTGACCAATATTTATAGCTAACGCCTAGTAAGTCTGAGTACTTCATGTACTTTGAGAGAATTAGCGTTCAAAATTTATTCATTCACACATATTTTTTTTTAGACAGTTCATCACTATTGTATACTGTTATTTATAGGTATCTACCACACCTTGACACCTTATAATTGGTTTATGGGTATCTACCATACCTTATAATTGATGTTTAATCACCTATTCCTCATTCAACCAATGAACGTTAGTTCACCAATTCTGATCGCAAATTTCTTCTTCGTCAGCGTAATGTGCACAGAACAATCTATGATGTTTGGACTTTGGAATCTGGAACAAAACAGTTTTATTATTTAAGATTTTGAATTATAATTATTAAAGCTTCAATAAAATTCTACAATGTTCTAGAATACGTTCACAATTATTATTGATTTCATTATATTTGATTGATTTTATTTGTTTAGTTCTGTTATTTGTAAGAGGTCTACACTACACAAATTTCATCGTACCAATGTACTTACATCATTTTTTAATTTTTTAAATTTTGAACCCCACTCATCATAACTGCACCCACTAGAGCCTTACAGATACCGGCATATTAATTATTACGAAAAATCTTAAATCTATAGCTAACGTCCAGTAAAAGAAATGCTGTAACGCTTGTAAATTGTAAGTTGTAACTTAATAATTGTCCTAGCGATCTTATAAATAGCTTACTCTTAAGCCTAAAAAATCATTTCCTAAAACTAATCATAATATATTTTAATAAAATAAAAAATTAGTTTATTGTAGGTGCTACTCAGGGACGCCCGAAGGGAGGGGCCAGTGGGGGCCATTGCCCCCCTGAGATTTTTCGTGTCACTTACGAAATTGGAAGTTTTTTTACATAAAGTTGATCTTGAGCGACTATTCGACAATCCTTGTATCTAACAAGTCATATAAGAGGTATTTAATCGCAATAAAAGACATTACGATTATTTTCAATACTTTTGGCTGGTTAGGCGTAATTGCCGAAATCTTGTATGAAAAACATAATATTATAATAATCAAATCAAAATACTTGGAAAGCAATAAAGCAAACGGGATTATAAATTATATCGTATAATGTACGACGTTAAAATAATAAAGTGGTTTTTTGTTTAAAATGTATTAAGTATGTTCTTTCTTATAAATATTAGAACTAATAGTGTAATTTTATGTAAAGTTAAATTTGTTTTTATTTAAAAAAAATTTTGTTTGCCCCCCCTGAGCTGCATCTCTGCGGGCGTGCCTGGTGCTACTTATTCTAACTACGTAGTTTCCTTGCATGCAATTAAAAATTACGCGATTTTATATTTATATAGATACAATATTATATATTACGGTTGTTACTTGTTTTAATAAACAATATAAACTAATAAACGTATAAATAAAAAGTACAAAATAGCACTTAAATATATATTTATATCTATATTGTACAAATATATTATATTATCTATAGTTTTATCTTTTATGTATTCTAAATTTAGTAGGCATGTCATATAATATTATAGATAATATATTGTAAATAATATTTTATAGGAGTATGTGAAAACCACAATGAACGAGATGCTCGGATGGTACGGATATGAAAAAATAAATTCCAAAGACTGTTCGCTGCAAAGTATGAATTTAGTTAAGCTCAGAGAAAAATATAGAGGTCGCTCAAAAAGCACGGAACCAGAAACTTCGTCAGATGAATATAATAGTCCACAATCACCAACTACGTCGAGTAATTTGATTTATATTATATAATTAATAATGAATTGTATATTTGTATATGTACATACAAGTAGTAAGAGTAAGACCATATATATTAAATATACTTAAACTTAAGTAAACTTAAGTAAAACTAATAAAAACTTACCTACCTAATAATTATTTCTAAAACTGAAGGTGTACATAAATACGTTTTAACATCGATGTTAAAAATACTTTAGGTGCGTAAATTGACATGTCACAGGTTGACTGGTGGTGGGTAGAGCCGTAAAGGTATATTTTCAATTTTGTTTTATGTTTGTAGACACAAAAAGGAAAGAAACAATCAAGCTAGATAATTCAATGAAAATTATTTTTAAAATTTAGTATAATATATTTAAATTTTCATTAAGCTAAAAATTAAATTAAAAAGGGTGAAGAGAAACTCTATATTATGTTACTGAATACTTACTATCTGTCACGCGACACCATTCGGTAGGTAGTTCGTAGGTAGGTATATTCTGAATTTTTAATTACAAAATTAAATTTACACGAAAATCGTGAAGTTTATTATGAAGTAAAATAAATAAATTTAAAGGAATTAATGTTAGCTATTTATTAATAGTACTTATCTATATTTAAACGTCGATATTATGTAATAGTACAGCACAACAGCTTTATTAATACTGCATATCAGAGCATATCATCAGATATCGGTGACTTATAATATTTAAAGTTCGATACCAATAAAGCCGTGCGATGATCAAAGCGAAACGTAACTCGGTTCGAATGCTCAGATATTTCGACATCTCTTTATATGTGATATATATATATATACACACAAATATATACAATATAATAATATATCGTCACAATATCATTTAAGATCCGCCATGATTCATGGCCAATTTCAGTTTTCCCAACATTTCTGCAGGAATTAAGAGGAACGAACAAAAAACTACTCTGTCCTAGGAATTTTGAAAGTTAGTTGGCATCTATAATGAACAATATTATACTAAGACTTAATAAACGTGTGGGTAAACTTTGCAGTTTTTTTGAAAAGTTATATTTACCAAAAACTATGGCCTCGGATCTCAATAGCTTAATATTCATTCTTTGGATTAGCCGTAATGTCTGACATTTTTTTCGGATGCCACGATATTCTTATTAAATCTACATTTTTACCAAAGATTCGTAAGATTGGCCTCATTGGCTTTGGTAGTACAATATTTGCTCATTATAAATAAGCCATGATAAAACTTTAATTTTTCACAGATAACACGCCGTGCTTAACCTATACCACAATTTCACAAAACCAATTTAAAGATACAAATCCTTAAATCCGTTGATTTTAACGTAATTTCGAATAATTGTTTTAGATCGGCCATGATTGATATGCTACAAACAGGTATTAATCATATAATAAATAGTGTGTGCATAGTCATAAGAACCAGATGTCGGATGATAAAATTAGTGTATACTACAATTCACTGCGTACACGGGGACCAGAGCTGGTTCGTACGATGCACGAAAATAATATATATTTTAATTTAAAATAACAATATTGTACACGCGCACATAATGTTTAACGTATAATGTTATGGATATTGGGTTTATATTTATATGCGGTGTACAACATCTGTACAAGACGCAAGACGTGTATTATATAAGTGTATACTGTATAATATAATAACCAAACACGCGCCGTCATAGTGCGCTGTGTAGTAAAATGCCGCGGTGGTTGTACCTATATTGCGTTATAGTTATTTTCGGTCTGGACAGAGAATGTCCCTAGTCGGCGCATAACCATAATACCTATACAGCCCTGCGCGAGTCTACTCCGACCGAGGACTAGATAGCGTGTATTACAATGTATAAATAATAATAATAATAATACCATATAATATAATACTCGTAATATACGCAGCCTCGCAGTGTTCGTATTATATTAAACGCCATGTGTGTGTGTGTACGTGTGCACATATTAATATTATATACATTTTGGTACGATTTATATATATTTATATATACATGCAATCGGCGGCGCGACGTATAACACAAAGACTCGTCCGTGTGTTGTAGTCGTCTCGTCATCGTAATACAATATCGTTCGGGCGTAAAAAGCGCTCTCGGATGTCTCGTATAACGAAAATAAGGGTCATCTCGTCTCATCTCTGTGTAAGCCGAGTGTGTGATGCAGCCCATCATTCCGCGCGTACCCCGGCCGTGTGTTATATGCGACGGGGTAATAATCGCCACATTCAGTTGTACCTATGCCTATAATAATACCTATACCTATAATATGTTTTGCAGGGTTAGTTTCAAATTCCCGATTGCAATGATATGTATACAGTATATTATGTGAAATATATATTTTGTGCATGTACATCATCATGTATGTTATGAACGGTGTGGGTAAACCAAATAGCAGTATAATCAGATATATTTAGGTATCGCCGCTCAGCGCTCGTGTAATACCTGAATGGCGGAATATACGGATTAGACCCCGTCGCCCGTCGGTGAACTGTTATTAAGCTTCCCATTTTTTTACTATATTATAAGATTATCTATAAGATAGTCTACGTACTAGGGGTGCGGGAGGCGTGGATTGGCCACTGATATAAAAATACAATTATAATTAAAAAATACTATTTTATAATAAATGTACTTTGCCGGTACAAGTTTTGGTATTCATGGTTTTAATATATTTTCTAGTGTATTAAGTACATTAAGATGTAGTCCCACAACCCCTTCCCTCTGTTAAACATTTTAGCTATAGGCTTGAGCCCATGCACTCAATTGAATGGCTCTAGCTTTGCTGTGAGAATCAGTGGCAGTCCTTGACAAATTCCAAGGAAGGAGAGATATTTTTCACGTCATCAAAAACAATTTTTAAAAATAATAAATATTAGTCACAAAAATAATAGTTTCTTAACTTTAAATTCGTTTTCGTTTTATTTGTGTTGTAAATCGATCATAATATTTTCATGGCTTATAGTTACATCTCTATGAACATGAAGTACTTACTTAATTATGCTAAGCCACTAAGTCTGGTGTTCCCCATTTTTTACCGTTGCCATGTTTTTACTCTATAAAAGCATATAAAAGCAAGTGTTTAGCTTAAAGTTAAAAATCTTAGAACAGAAGATAAAACTCAAGGAAACTTAAAAATTATTTTTAAGGTGTAATTTGTATACTTACATTATATTTTAAAAGATATATATTATGAGTTTATGACTAATATAAGCTTTGAAATTTTCTTGAATAAAATCATGGCTGGCAAGTTAATGATATTTTTTAATTCAGATAGATCGTAAAATAATGTAAAAAACTGATATATTATCATTTATCAGATTTTTGTTGTAATATAATATAGGCCATGAGGAGGGGAGGGGGTGATTGGTTGATCGATTCTCCCCCCCCCACCCGTGGGACCACCAATATCAAGAATATGCTTGACATTTAAATCCTTAATTTTTTCCTTATAGATTTTAAAATCTAAAATACTGTCCTGCACTCTTTTGGTATAGTTACCTACCTATAATAGTTGATTCCTTAAAAGTTGTAGATGTTAAAATAGGAATTTCATGAATTTCGTTCTGTTTATGTAAATTATGGTACCTACATTTTAGATCATACGTTATAATATTTTTCATTTATATATTCAAACCGGTGCAAATAATAAATAGAAGCTCCTAAATGGAGTGGAAAAAAAAATAATAATTGAATAATATCTAACCATTCTAATACATTGTACGTATTGAAAAAATCGGATACACTTATTCAAAATCGATGTACACTAGGAAGGTCTAGTTCCGTCATATGTTATGAATCGTGATCTGATACTATAATGATGCTACAGATTGCAATAGTTAATTGTTTACCGTTATTGGTTATTACTTTATTAGTTTATTACTTATAACATGAGTTGTATTTAAAATTGTCTCTACAAATTGAAAATTAACTAATTTCGAGTTTTAAATTTTCAATAAAATATAATACCTTAATGCATATATTAATACCCAATTGTTTGTAAATAGACTCACCAGTACAACAAATGACATGCGGATGGTGTGACAAAACGTTAATAGCCAAAGCGTTTACATTCCGCACAGCCGAATCGGACAATGAGAAAGTGTTTTGTTCCGAACAATGTTTCTCGCATTACCGTAGAGCAAATTTCAAACGAAATAAGAAATGCGATTGGTGTAGACATCTGAGACACACAGTCAACTGTGTAGATTTCCAAGACGGCGATCATCAGCTACAATTCTGCAGGTGACAAACGTAAAGAGTTTTTAATTTGATTTTATCTCAAAGACATCGATGAGTAATCATAAAATAATTGCAATTTCTGTGTTTGCTTTCACAGTGATAAATGTTTAAACCAGTATAAGATGAACATCTTCTGCAAAGAAACTCAAGCGCAGTTAGAATTGCACCCTCACCTACAGAACACGTCGCTGCCAGAAAACCTATGTAAAACCATGGAGCCGAACTTGCCACTCATTACACCCGACCTATGGCTACGCGATTGTCATTCTCCGCCACTTACAGACCGATCACCGTCTCCTCAAAAGCCTCATTCCCCTCCTACACCAGGACCCGCAGTTCCACAGCTACGTATATCCAGTAAACTTTTTGACCGTCAAAACCGAAAACGCAAGAGACCAACAGTCGATGACACTGTGCCACCTGTTTACCCTAAATTTCCACCGAATGCGCCAGTTTATTGTACACCACCGATATGTAGTACACCAGCATTCACGCAATCTCGGTCGACAAATAGCAGCATACCAACAAATGCTGATTCAACACCTTCATCACTTTACCCATTGAACTTGCCACCATCGTTACTACCACCACCTATGGTATTAGTGCCATATCCTATTATGTTACCAATACCAATACCTATTCCCATACCCATACCTTTACCATTTTTACAAAAAGAATGTGATAAAAGCAGTAATAAGGAAACAAATGAAAAAAAATGATTATTATGTACATCATAATAAACAAATTATTTTAAATAATATTATAAATACTATTATTATTATCATTATAAACACTTAACAAACAGTATTTGATTATATAAAAAAAATTAGTTTTACTATTATAATGCAACCAAAAGAATTTCATACTTTGTCATATGTATAACAGATACATTTAGAACCAGAAAAATTATTATAATCTAATAAATATAAATTAATCAATGAATAGGATAATATAAGATTATTTTATGAGCTGTTTATTTCAGAGTAAATATTTTCTTCTTGGGTTTTATCATCGTCTTCAGCACTGCTCTTATCTTTATTAGCGTCAGGTACCCATAATCCAGAATCTACACAGCGCTTCATGTAATAAGTAGCATCTTCTTGGTTCATGTTTTTAATTGTATCTTGCAATAACTGAATATCTTGCGATTCAAAACATTTTTTCAACTCCTAAAAGAAACATGGTTTATAAATTACTTATTGACTTTCAATGATTTCCAATAGACTTCTTACATCTGGAAGACTATCAAAAACTTCAACTGGATCAAGACCACCTGGTCCTAGTCTTGCTTTTCGCTCTTCTTCTTCTATTTCAGCTTGAGCAATACGTATCTTTTCCTCAGCTCTTTTCCGGATACGATCTTTAAACATGTTAAGTTCTTCTTCGAAAGAATCTTTGTACTGTTTTTCAGCTAATTGTATTCTTAAAAATTAAATTAGATTAAATTATGCATCAATATTCATTATTTAATCACACTTAAATTTGTTGAAGAGTACCTATAGAGTTTCATAATTAACTATCACAATAAGTAATGAACTCAAATATAAAATCTATAAAATTAACTTTAAATGGTCATAACATTTAATAAAACAATTTTAAAGTTTTAAAAATATACCAACTAAGCGGTTATGATAAATAATAAATAAATTATAATAACACACCTTGAAAAAAATGATGGTACACATGCTCTTGGATCAATATTTAATTGCCTTGAGAGTTCCAAAATATATTGCATACAAATTGTTTGATGGGCTACATGTTCCATTAAATCTGATTTCTGAGGAGGAAACGCTGCTATGAATACATGTTAATAATAATGATTTTCAAATAGAACTTACGCCTTCCATTTGTAAATCAATGCACCAAATAACCAAATAATTTGCAGTGTCCTCACATACAAGCTGAGGATTTTTTTGTAAATATTCTTGACTATCTTTATATTTTCTGAACATACCAAAGACTTTCAATTTACTCTTATTTTCATTAATAAATGTTTCTAATCGTTTAGCTTTCTCTTCTTCAGTCAGATTTTCTTCGGTTGGTAGAGCTTTGGGTGTGTTCAGAATCGTCTTTGTAAAACCGGGTTTACTTATAGTATCAACATTCCACGGCATTACCTATTTAAAATGATACATAATAATTAATACAAAATACATCTCATCATTTAATTAATTATACCTATTAGGTTTTTTTACGAGCTACTTGCTTGTAATCACGATAAATTAGTGTTCAGAAAAATAGCAATAATATATTAAATATAGGTAAAATTACATCCATTCCCTCATTGAAAATATAAGATGATAATTATTCATTATTTTATGAACATGTCTTTTGAATTACAAGAAATTAAAAAGTAACTTTGATCAACTTAAAAAAATACAAGATAATGATGATACTTTGTGTTATACATTGTATACAGACACAAACATTGAACAGAGGTAATTCATGTGTTAAGTGAAGAAAGATAAAAAATCAGATAAATTCACTATCATCAACATACATAAATATACAGAGATTTAACATTTTTAATGACATATTATTTACTAATTTACCAGAATAGCTTTGTAAAATATTATATTTTACAAACCAAGTAAACTGTATTTTAAAAGTGACTGGTAAGAAATTTAATACTTATAGATAAATAAGACAATTCATCCTGCATGATAGTGTTTCATTTTCAAAAAACATGTAATGGAGATGACTTAAGTTGATGAACGTTCTAAGCCAGATGCTCAGGTTAGAAAAATATAAAGGAGCAAATTGAAACACGCTGAAATCATATACCAGTCACTGAACTCCATGCATAAACATTAAACATTACATATTTTTATCATTGTTTGGTCGATTGTTGATCAATAGGACATCCAACAGGCAACAATGAATAATAATAACAAATGTCACTATATCAACTGATAACATACCCAAGATTAACAATAAAAAGGTTTAAAGCAAAATAATATAGAATATATTATCTGTGTACAATGATCTTACAAAATAGTATCAAGTAATTACAGATAGACCCCCAGTAAAGACATGTTTCAGTAAAAATAAGCAAATATGTATAAGACACTAAAAGTTAAGTATCAATACCTTTTCTTTATTTTTGAACTCTTCTTCTTGTTTTTTTAATTCTTGTTCTTCGACACTTAATGCGCTTAATGCTTCTTCAAGTTCTTTTTTATTTTTTCCTTCTTGTCCAACTGCCAAAAGCTGATTTTTAGTTTCTTCATACTTTTCTTGAAAACTAAAACAATAGTATACTTATAATAAATTACTATTCAACATTGTTAAATTAATGAAATATTTTACGTTTTCTTCTTAATTTCCAATTCTTGTTGTTCGCGTTTTATTTCCTCCATGCGTTCAATACGAGCTTGATGCCTCCAACGAAACAATGATGGTGTGTCAATGTTAGGGTGGGTTTCATCTTCATCATCAGACACCTAAATGATAAATACATTAAATATAAGAATAATCCAAAAATATAAAATATGAGATATACATACTTCAATATTCTTCCATTTGCTATAATCAACCATTATAGAATGATAACTTTTTTGTCTGGGTGTGCAAGATATGCAATTTAGAACTAATGGAAAATTTATTTGACAGCAATAATAATTGTAAAATCACTTATAACCATAGATAATAAAGATATCTTTATTATTTACGTTTACGACGCAATATTTGTAAGACACAACAATTACCTGAAGAGGTAGAATAATATTGAAAATTAAATAATATTTTATCACGAACGACACGAACCAATAATTTTAACTATAAATAATAAAGTCTAATTGACTATGAAGTAAAGCGATGTATTAAATGTATATTACTATGGAGCTATTAAAGAAATTGTAGAACATAGAGTATAGACTCCAGAAGGAAAACGCACAATCGCACAACTGTGCGAGCACTTAGCACAATAATACAATATTCTGATTAGCGATTTCTGGAACATTCTAAATTCGTTATCTGTACCAACATCATGGATGAAAAAGTGTAGATTCCCAAAACAACTACTACGGTAAACCTATTAACGGAAACATGTTTAATACCATGAAGCATATCAGATTATCAATCAGGTCCCGATTTTCCAAACTTTCCATTATTCCATATCCGGTCTAGTTTGGGGTTTGGATTTGGAGTTTTGGAGTCTGTACTCGGACATCGGTGGCTCGTTAATCGATGACTAGTCTATTCTCGGCAGTTAAGTTCTCAATCGCCACTCACTACTCGCAGAATATAGATTAATATAAATATAAAATATAGGTATAAAACATTTATGAACCTTTTCTTTTTCTTTTGCTAAATCTCACCGTTTTATGGTCTTAGGTGGAGCAAAAGTATCGTGTTGGTCCTCAATTAATATCAAGGGCCAGGGTAATACTTTAGATTCGGCCTGACAACGGCAGGAAGGCAGGATTCCAAATTTGGGCCCCAACCTGTGTGGCCGTGTAATAGATAATAGGAACATTGTTTTTTGCCCACAAAATATAATTCTATGATAAAAGACAAGTTACTTAAACTAATTACTAAGATTAACTATATAATAAAGTGTATTCACCACTATATAATGAAAGATAAGATTTCATTAAAAAACTAAACCTTAATCAACAATATAATTCAAAGCACTGCATTATACGTGATTTGCCTAATAAATAACCCCGGAAAAAATAACCCCGTGAAAAAATAACCCTATAATCTTTATGCAGTGCTAGACAGAGGAAAAAAATCTTTATAGGTATTTAATATAATATAATATTAATATAATCAGCGCATCCGAGTTGGGTCCCGAGTACTAGGGGCTAATCCCTTCCCGGATGGGCATGTACCGTTTCCGCCAAAATTTGAAATGACCGATTCCGCCATCGCCCGTTTCCGCCAATTTAAAAAAAGGTTCGATTCCCGTTTCTGCCAATTTACCTGCTATGGTAAATTATTGTAATATATTCCATATTTTTGGTAAAAATATGTTTTAATTAATTTAAGTTGACTGAAACTATGTTCATATGATACAATACAAGGCAATGTTAGATACAAACAAACGATCCCCGATAAAATTATTATAATATATTCCGTATTCATTGGAGTATTATTCCTATTATTTTAAGGTGTATTTAAGTTTTAACTAGAAATGATTGTAGGTACGTGGTTTATAATATGATAATTGATAACAATAAATATTGAAAAATATATAAATAACTAATAAATCAAATAATAAATACATAATATTTTGTCATAGTTTTGATAAATATAATAATAAAGTAAAAATCACTTATTCATAATTAATATACACAATATTTTGTCATAGTTTTAATAAATATAATAATAATAAAAAGTGATATTTTCATAAATACATATAATATTTTGATATTTAAATTATTAGAATTTTATAAAAAATAAATCACTTTTGTGTTGGTAAAAATATTAAAAATGTTAAGAACCAAGTATAAAAATGCATATTTTATAATATAAATATTGCCATATAGGTTTAGGTTATGTGTAAATGTGATTATTTTTTGTAAAATTCCAATAACTTATATTTTAATGGAAAAGAAACAAAACAAAAAAAAAAAATCTGTAAAAAACATTTTCAACCATTCCTGTCGTCTAAATAGATTATAGACAGTCCTAAGTCTGTTAAAATGGGAAGGAAAATGTTAGTATAGTGTAGTATTTATCAAAAAATATTCAAGAACTAATGTTGTAGCTAAAATAATTCAGGACCCAACTAGTGTAGTAACTATAAAAATTCGGGACCCAACTAGTATAGTACCTACAAAAATCCGGGACCCAACTAGTGTAGTACCTAAAATAATTCGGGACCCAACTATAGTGTAGCAATTTTAAATTTAGGACCCAACTCGGATGCAGCCAATATAATTACGGTAAATAATATTAAGTAGGTAATTGATAATGACGTATACCTATTAAAACTATTGAAACAAAGTAGTAGTTTCAATATTATCATGCTGTAATGAAGCTAAATAAAAATATGCTACGAAGCTAAAAAAATTAGGGATTTCATGATAAAATAGGACATAAAAAAGGTTCCATTGATACTAAAAAAGTTTAAGAAACGCTGGCTTATACGGCTATTATACTTATTAGCTTATTACTTACTATTTAAATATCTTGTTCCTAAAATATAACATGCTTTTCATGCTGTTCATTTTTATCATCTTATAAGTAATTAAACCTTAAAATGATGTTCAAAACTTTAGGTATTATTAAATTAAATTATTATCTATTATCTATTAAGAATAGTTCTTTTAATAAGTACTACAGTCGACTCTCGGTAACTCGAACCTCGATAACTCGAAATTCTTGATATCTCGAATAAATAAAATTCCCCTTCAAATAATAATAACACTTAATGTTTAAATAATCTTGTTAACTCGAAAATTAATTTTTGATATCTCGAATTTTCTTATCCAAATTTAGTACAAATTGAAGACCAACAAATACAATTCACCATTACAAATAAAGAAGCGAAACTTGCATTAGAAACATTACGTAAATATACTGAAGGCAATGAAGATATGGAAGATTTATTTAAACCACTAGGTACTTTATAAAATAGAATTGAGAACAATGTTTTAAATAAACAAAAACAATTAACTTTACTCCAATTTTTTAAAAATTATAATATATAAGTAGGAATGTAAGAAAACATTTTTTTTTATTTCTCTAATGTATAATACTTAATTTAAAAATAAACATACTTTTTAAAAGTTTTTGATAACTCGAAATTTTTAGTAAGTCGACTGTATAATATTTCGATGATTATTAATACCTACATCATTGTGATGTGTGACTAGTGAATAGTGACACGTTTTAGTTTTTGCACTTATTATTATCGGCTTAGGTAATGCTTTTATATTAGAATATTACATAAAATTATTATATTTTTATGTTTTGTTCTTTTTGTATGTATTAAATAACTTAAACAATTTATAATTGAGACCCAAATCAAAATCTTAAGTAGCAAATTCCATAAATACTTATGCGAATAAGTCATAAAATATAATCTAATAGTATGATGATATATTATTTTTAAAAAATTAGGTAGATTTCTAGAAACTTTATTCTTATTAAAACCCGATTTCATATATTTACACAAGTCACATCAATCGCAATAAATTATATCAATTATGAACTATCAACTAAGACTAATTTATTGAAATAAATTATGTATTTTACTATTTTACCTAATAAATCAAAGATAATACTCGTATGACTAGAAAAAAAGACTTTTAAATAAAAAGCCAAAGAACAAAATTTCTGTTAAAACTTCAGGTACTATTATTTCTTAAATTAAAATGTGCATAACTAATAACTATATATTAACTTTTAACATCTAAATTAAGTCATACATAATATATTGTTATGTAACTAACAAATTAAAGGTACTCCGTAATTATAATACCTACATAGGTGCAAATCAAAGAGACATTATACTCATGATTTTTTCGACTGGAAGAATAAAAATCATCTTTAAGGATTTTATTCAAGTCAGTTTTGCCATGTTACTTGCAATTACTATGTAATTCAGAAAATATTTATTAATTAAAAGTATATCGGGATCGGTTTTATAATAATTGGAAGTCAATGTTCGGACTTTTTACAATAGTTTTCAGGTTTTCTACGTCTAATTTTTTTTCGGCATCATCATTAAGAGTTGTATTTATATCGATTTGTTGTGTTTCTATTTCTATGATTTCACAGTTATCGAGGTTTTTTTTAAACACATGCAATTTTGGAGTTTTGTTTAAAATATTATTTTGATTTTCATGTTTCATCCTTAAGTTTTTTGTTTTACTATTTATTATTTATGTTTTTATTTATCTTTTCCTACCATAAGCCATTCTTATAATGTATTCAAAATGATAAAAAAAAAAAAATATTAATATTAAACTATAAAATATTGGTACGAGGTGATTTTATAATAATTCAGTTATACTTATACATTTACAAGTTACCCAAAAAATTTTAATTAATCGCAGTTAACATCATGATATAGGATATTTATTTTTATTGTAAAATATAACACTTGATGAAATAATTAAATTAATCAATTTATTGATTTTAAACAGATACAAATTGCTACACATTTTTAATAAAATACCAAAAATATATTGTATTAAAGTAGTAGATAATATTTTTAATTTTTTGATTGTGAGTTAAGGCTTCAACAGCTAGGTCATTAGCCTGCGATTGTAATTACTAATTGCATTATATAACTATGAGGTTAGTAGTTTTACAGAGTTTTATATTTACATTTATGTTAGTTGTACAGTTTTATCTTGTGTGTGTGTGTGTGTGTGTGTGTGTGTGTGTGTGTGTGTGTGTGTGTGTGTGTGTGTGTGCGTGTGCGTGTGCGTGTGTGTGTGTGTGTGTGTGTGTGTGTGTGTGTGTGTGTGTGTGTGTGTGTGTGTGTGTGTGTGTGTGTGTGTGTGTGTGTGTGTGTGTGTGTGTGTGTGTGTGTGTGTGTGTGTGTGTGTGTGTGTGTGTGTGTGTGTGTGTGTGTGTGTGTGTGTGTGTGTGTGTGTGTGTGTGTATACTTTTAATATAAATCCAAGTCAAAATTCTAAAAACATAAAAATGTTAAAGAAAAAACCGCGTTCCATATAAAAGTTAATAACTTACCATCTCAGGTTCATGGTGAGAAGGGGTCTGACACTGAACCGTCTGAACCTCCATGGATATGTCACTGTTACCTATTATCAAGATTTATAAAATTGTAAGTTATTTTATACTAAAAATAAATGTAAAAATTCGTCATATGTACCACATATGTATGTATATTACGGATGTCGTATATGTTTTATTTTTTATATGAGGGACAGAGGGAATACGTGGTATAGTGTTGTGTAACTTTTATTATATATTCAAATTGTACGCAAGATTGCAGGAAGCCGCATGTGTTATTGCAGATGTTGGATCGTTATATATTACTATTCATATTATTATATTAACGACTTATGTGTAAAGACAAATGAATTAATAATCTATACTTCAATCGATTTTAATAATTTGATACCGAGTTTAACCTCTTTTTTTAATTTTAGATTCTGAGGGGAGCGAGGAATTTATTTTTATTTTACATTTAATTATACACAATCTGTATAGATGAACACAGTACACAGCACAATAAGTATATTATATTATAAGACATAATAATGAATATTTTTTGAATAAGATATCACCCATTGGTGACACTTGGTTGGGAATTAACAATATCTAAAGTGACTAAAGTCTAGATCTCCTTTGTTTTGTTTTTTTATTATTCTTATTTATAACAAGTCAAGGCACCAATTTCTTTTTAAACGACGTCCGAAGTTTCCCGGTATAGTTTGGGTGTATAGGTTCTCAATGAATTTTGGTGGGTTTGTAGGTGATCATGAAAACGTTTGAAGATTTTTATCACAGTTTTCATTTGTGAGGTCTTTATGTAAGGTATAATTGGACACATAAGGTGGAGGATTTGTAATTTTCTTAAGAGCTATATTCTAGAACTGCTGGATTTTATTGGTATGGTATAAGATACTTTTGCAGCACCCCCGCAATTGGAGACCGAGTTGAATATCTGCGATTTAATATACATATTTTGATATCCGGAGTCAAGTGTGTTGTGGACGTCTGCTTGTGTAGTGTACACGGAGATCCTGGTGAGATGGTTTCGACTTCGACCACGACACGAAGATAATAATTAATAAAATCATAATAAGTAGTTTACGATAATAGGTAATAATTTAATATTTATGTTTTATGCGTTATGCCGTTATGGCACTCACTGCATTATCACTTCCTCCCCACAACCGTCACCAAGAACTCATAATACCACACTTCATACGGGATCATACTCAAAAATAAAACTCCACCGGGACTCAACGTCTGTTTTCAATGTTTTATTTTTTATTTATTCGTCAAACCAGCGCTTCGTCATTGCATCACAAGCACGTATTCAGGATCAATTTTCGGGGGGGGGGGGGGGGGGGGGGTTAAAATATTGTAAGTCCGTCTTCCGACAAGATTGCGATAACATATTATAAATATACAACTACTTAAAACTTTCGGGGGGGGGATTGAACCCATAAATCCCCCCCCCCCCTGTATACGGGCCTGCTGCATCATCTGCATCCGCGGCCGTCCACAGCAGCTGCCTACTAGACATCTAGATTCAAGACCATTGTTCTGTGACTGAGTTCAGAGTTGTGAGTTAGTGGCTTATTACTAGACTAGTGGCTAATGGCTATACAGTTGTCAGTCAGTGGTTACAGGCGTTACAGCATAACCAGGCGCCGTACCGCGAAGAAATAATAATATAGTACGCGCGTCCGTCGCCGCGGTGTCCAGCGTGATTGTCGACCTCGTATTATCGTTGTTTTCCCTGTATCCCATATTATTCCCATTCTCCTTCCCCCTCAACGGCTGCAGCATCAGCAGCTGCGCGAACGCGAGACGATATCGTTTATGATCGCAATTCGCAATTATTGTTGTAAATTACGTAACGACACATAAATATTAAATGTCAAGAGTTCCTAGTCACGACGTCGTCTGCCGAGTGCCGACAGTTATTCGCAATTTATAGATAGTCTAGTCATCCGTCGGAAAAACCGCTGCGACCGGCCAAGATAGATTATCTCTAATTCGCAGTCACCTGCAGGCTGCATGCACCACGACGATGTACGGCGGTGCAGATCGACGGCGGCGACGACGACGACGACGTGAATGCGATTGCAATAACGACTAACGACGGTTTTGGACGAGGGCTTTTATTTCTATGAGGGGCGACTGGTGTCCGTCTGGAGCGGGAAACGTCGACAACTATACAGTTTGTGGCCGGCAATCGTAAATGCGACGTGTGTTATCGATTCTCGGCCGGCCGCTCTTGATCAGCTCGCATGTTCATCGTCGATAGTCATTAATCGCGTCGCAGAATGATCGAAATCGGCAGTGTACCATTTTTTCTAGAGCCTCAACGTCGGAGATAAAAAATATTGTAACGACGACGGTACCTACTCCCACGTTAAATAATAGCTGATAAAAACGATAATGGATTTGGACGACGTCAACGGGACTGCTCAATCTGAAGGTAAGACCTTACCTTAATTTGTTGTTCACCATCCATCCTAACGACACCGATGTCCGACAATAATGATCGTGTTTTAGGTAACTACAGTTGTTACGATGGCGGAGGCTGTGGAAACAGCACAGTTGTGGCGCCATTAGGTGCTGTGCTGGACTCTATCACCGTGGCCATGCTCAGCCAGACATGTTTACATTCGGTGTTCAACCATCCTTATTTTCATTTTTCACATGCCATCATGTTTATTTGCTTCATGTTACCATTTGGATCTCCTTGTCAGTTGATTCTCCTCATTCGCATTGGCCTGGCTGGTGCCACTACCATTATGGCATTATGGGCTAGGAATGTCCAGTGCTGGGTTGACAGCCTTTTATGGAATGCTGCTTCTGCTGCTGTCAACGTCATACACATTTTAGTGTTATTCTATCAACTCAGGCCGATCAAATTTAATGATGAATTAGAACTAGTAAATTTATTGATTTTTTTTTAAGAGTAATTGTTAACTCTTTCACGGGAACATTGACAATTTGTGTTAAACAGAATTAACCATGTGTTAGGTATTAGTTTAAGTATAACAGTGAATTTACCTATGATCAAACTTAAAATTAAGAGCATTTTGTTCTTATGTTGGCTATTTATAATATTTCAATTTTAAAATACCCATATCATGTTTTTAAATTAATTCAGGTAGGTATTATAAAAAAGGAAATGTAAGAACAGAGTTAATTGACTTGATTGATAATAGTTAAGAACATAATATTATCAATCAAGTCACTCTAAAATTGAAATAATACAACACAAGATTGGTTCTGTTGAACGCAAATTTGCTATGTTGCAAATGGGTCAGATAGAGAAATTCAAATTGGGCGTTGACATTTTCTTAAATTACTTGATATTTTATCATATATTTTTTAGGTGTATGAAACGCTTTTCTACCCTTTAAAAGTTAGCCGTAAGCAATTTAGGAAGATAATTTCCTGCATGAAAATGATACGACCTCTTAAGACTCTTGAGATATTTGCTGAAGAAAAGGTAACGAGGGTTGACAGCTTATCGTTGGTACTTTCAGGAAAGTAAGTGTTACACAAGTCTCCTGATAAACTAAAATTAATTGTTTCATATTCAAGTTCTATGATTTAAACCTAGCCTGTGCATATAATGATAATAGTTTATTATTAATAATAACAATAACAAACATTTTATTTTTTACATGGTTACAATACAATAGGTAAGACTTATTGTTACCAAAAGCCTAAGTTTATGGAGGAGACAACAGTTCTTATATATTTTTGTCTGTATTAATACATAAAATTTTAACTTAAATTAATAAATGTTCCCAATATTAAATACTAATATAGTAACAATTTATAAACTTAATATTAAAAATAAGTAGGTACTAGGTAGGTACCTAATTAATAACTGTTACTTGAATAAATACATGAAATATTACTTTTTAACCGCCAGCATTGGAATAAAATCTTAAGTTATTAAAATAAAATAAATATTACCAGAAGAAAGAAGTAGCTCTTTAATTTATTATAGGATTATAAAAATAATTTTTTGAACCAAAATTAACCTATTTTCTCTTGATCAAAAAATATATTCTTATATTCTAGACAAAAAACTACATTGAAAATTTTAATCCAAACAACATACATTTGAGTAGGTACTTAATTTTTTATTATGTTAGAAATAAAAGATATTGTTAGCAATTCTGAAATTTGAACATTAAAAATAAGCATATAAATGTTGTAAATAATTATTTACATTATTGATATGATATAAGATTTCTTAGGATATTTTATGTCCCAATAATTAATACTAATAGGTATATTATGTTATATTAATTGTTTTCTTTTATGTTAAAGATTAGTAATATCACAGAACGGTAATGCTCTGCATATTGTCTTCCCATATCAGTTTCTAGATTCTCCAGAGTGGTTTGGTGTGTCTACTGATGAATTCTTCCAAGTAATAAATTATATTATTTTACTTATAGATAAGCAACTATAAAAAAATTAAAATTAAAAATACTTTTAGGTATCAGTCACAGCTGTAGAAGATTCCAGGGTATTATTATGGCACAGAGACAAATTAAGATTGTCAATAATTACAGATAAATTTTTATACACTATTTTTGATCACATTCTTGGTCGAGATGTTGTAAAAAAACTTATGCAGGTACCTATACTATTAACATATTAATGATTTTTACAATTTTCTTTAATTTGTGTCCATCACATAAAGAGTAAAACTAACATGATTGGTTTATGGGTTCTTAGGTAAGTGAAACTATGTCTAATGGCCATTTACCTAATCAGTGGTATGATGGAGAAGAAGCTGAGTTGGTAAATAATGTAAATGATGAAAAACAAACAGTTCTTTATTTAAAGCGTAATGGTGATGGACAAGCAGGCATCGAAACTATATTGAAACGAGAGCTACAAGGTATGTATTCATTAAAAATATAATAATAAATGGTTTTATAATTATTAGGTAATAATTGTCTATATCAGCGTTTCTCAACCTGTGGTATGCGTACCACAAAAATCATATTGTTCATATTTCGTGGAAAGCTCATATGTGATATGCTAAGAAAATCTTGCTCCATGAAAAAAAGTGGAATGTACCATTAAACACATTAAATATTCCTTACTTCATTTGATATCATTAATAATTGTCAATATTTCTTTTTATATAAATTGTACATTTAATGCTTAAACAATCATAATTTTGTAGTTCCTAATGAAATAATATTCCATACATTTGAAATAACGTTTACATTTTTGATTGGAAAAAAAATGTTATTTGGTTAAGTAGTACCTACACGAATATTTTCAAACTGTGTAGGTAGTACATATACATAAAAAGGTTGAGAACCACTGGTCTATATTATATGTATATATTGATTATTTTTCATTTAAAGTTAGTTGAACGTATTATAATTTGTAACTTACCTCAATGACATATACAAATGAAAGACTAATCATGTAAAAAATATCCATATATCAATGTAAATTAATAAT
This sequence comes from Diuraphis noxia, assembly GCF_037042655.1. Lineage (NCBI taxonomy): Eukaryota > Metazoa > Arthropoda > Insecta > Hemiptera > Aphididae > Diuraphis > Diuraphis noxia. Next base: position 31,437,545 of record NW_028301715.1, on the reverse strand, counting down.
TTCATTGTTTTGGCCAATAATAAGTTTGTTAAAATAAAAATAAAAATATTTTAGTCAAGTCAAGTGGTTAGAATATACATTAAATATATTAATAATTTAATAATTGTTAATCACTAAATGAATAAATTGTGTGAGATAAAATTAATATTATTTTATTGCTTTACAATTTAAGTCTTAAATACAACAAGCTAAAGGTAAGGAGCATATTTTGTGTTATGTGCTTTTATTTATTTTTATGATTTCATATTTTCTGCCCTATAATACATGATTATAACAACTGCAAAATACCAATTATGAAAGCTGCATTAAATTATTATCATCTGCTTCTGGATAAATTAATCTATAAAATAATAATTTTTAAATTTTTTGAGATAAATTACATTAAAAATTAAGAATTATAATAAAAATATTTATAAAGAAATGTGTTAAAAGTTAATAGCTATATCAAACTAATAATAGTTAACTTAGAAATCCAATTTATATAATTTAGATTTTGTTTTTGTGAGTGGAATAGAAGTGCATAAACATAACAAATTTCATGCTCAGCAGATCATGTTTAGCTCAGTTAGTTTAAAATTTAGTGAGTTAACCTTTTATGAAAATTAAAGGTTACATTATTATGAAGGGCTTCTCGTAGGTTTTTTATTAAATGTTTATTTTAAAGCGAATCATGAGTATTTTAAAATTGTAAGTTTTTATATATATATACAATTTGATTTAAAATTATAATATAATAATTTGCCTACGAGATACCTTCCATAATAATTTTACCTTAAATTTTTATAAGAGGTCAACTCACTCTAAATTTTATACTAACAGAGCTAAACATGATCTACTGAGCGTAAAATTTGATATGTTATGTACTTGTAAGACGGAGACAACACATGCGGGTTGTAGCATCCTCTTAAAATAATATAAATAATTGCTTTAGCAATATAGAATTTATAGTTGATGTGTGATTATTTTGATATGCTGGCAAATTTTTTTAAGTATTGTATAATAAATTTTTTTGCTCTGTAAAATATCTTTAGAATTACAGTTTTTTTTCTTAAGCATGCATATTTACTTTGATAGTAATATGTTATAAAATTAGTTTTTGCATGATTTACTTGTGTTATTATCAGAGAATGAAAATGCATGCCTGGAACACTGTCCATTGATTAATGACCAGTCTTCGTGGTACTCTCAACAAACTCTACATAATGTGTTGAGAACTCTGCACAGATAGCAACTTTAAGTAAGTAGTTTGTGTATATTGTTTGTTTATTGGCCTATATCAAGTGTTTAGTACCACATTTTATGATTTTGTGCACATTTACATGTGTGTATGTAATGTGTAATGTTTATGTATATTATACTTTGTTAAACTCTATAGATATTTTTATTTTCATTTATTTAACATTAAAACATTTGGCATACAATTTTACAAACGTTTTTAAATAAATATTGAAGAATATATAATATATAATAAATGTTGATATTTACTATTCATGAAACACGATCAATGCTTGTGGTGGGAATATAAGGGAATGTTTCTCTAAATAACTAAAGGTGGTTGACACATTGTAGTTAACCGTGACATAAGATTTAAGAGTAAAATACACACACACACACACATACACATTTATTAAATATAATGCTTATTACTTAAACTTTAATGAACCATATTTTGTTTGTATATAATATTAAAATACTGTGTGTCACTTTTTTGCATCACGCCCAAGTCTAAATTAAATAGTATAAATACTTCAGCTGTATGCTTGAATTGCTATTGCCTAATGCCTGAGTGTAAACAGCCTGCCCCTGTTTATTATGATATAATGTACATAAAGAGTATCAATAATATAGATTAAGGTTAAACAATATTTTATTTTTCTACAGGCCAAGCCGCCGTAAAAGAAATTTAAACTTAAATATGTCAGAAAAATATTGGAGAATCTTTCATGAGAATTTTGTTTGCTTAGTCAATTTTTTTTTTATAGGTGATCCAAATGGCTGGAAATTGAGTAGGATTGAAGAAGTAGACCATGAGACTCCAGTGTAAAAAATAATATAAAATATTTTTCCTCAAACAATTTATAATCTTGTGATCTTAGGATAAGTATATATATATGTGTTTTCTTTTTAACTCTGACACTTGGTGTTTGTTTTTAATTTACCTTTGTCAGATTTGATTTTTGGCACTTATCGAATTTAACAATCACTGTAGTAATATTAATTTATTTTATTTACTTTTCTTGATGTAAGATTGAAAAAAAAGGAAATTAATTGACAATGTTTGATGAACCAAACAAATATTACTTGTAAGCTAGCTCCTTGTTTTCTTTGAGTAATAAAAAAACATTTTGTTTTGTTTAAAAAGTACTGATATTCAAATGTTTTAATTAATAAATATATTATATGTTGTTTATTGTTGTTCAAATACTATAATGTATTAATTAATCATTTATATGATAATGTATTACTAAAGTGATATTTATAAAAGTAACTAGTCCATTATTAATTATCATACAATTTGTATGTAATTATGTATAATATATAATATATATAATTATATAGAGTGTCCCTTAATCCTTAAAACTTTGTTTACACTATGTCAACTATTATGAAAATCTAATTAAAACTACTAATAACTAATAAGTAATAATAATCCTACCAACAAATACTTGGGGCATTGGGACACTCTATGCTGTATAATAATTGGTATACAAAATGATCCAGTTAACACAAGATTGTGTTACGTTGATCATCTGGTATAACATATTTTATCTTAAGGATTTTGTTATAATGTATACACGTGAAAATCATATTGTAATCATATTGTACAAAATCTTGGTTTAATAAAAAATTAAGTGTGATGAATGAAATAAAAATGTATGTTTAAATTTTTTTTTTCTATATTATTTAAAACCATGAATGAATGGAGTTTGAATGCTGAAAACAATAGTACAATCAAATCTCAACGTTTGGTTGAAGGCTTAAATAATCAAATCAATGCCAAGTTAGATAGATCATATTATAGCATACCATGGATTTATAATTTTTTTTTTTTTTAAATTCAAAAGCATTTTGTGATTTTTATAATTTTCGTCGATTGCATCGAAAAGGCGCCTCACCTACAAGCCGATCACCTACATGATTACACTCAAGGCAAAAAAATCATCGACCGACTGGTATACGACAAATTTCGTTGCTGTCTCGATTAATACACAACGTCGAACACATTTCGGGAAAGGAGAACACCGTGCACGACGAGCTGTTGAGACTTGAAATCGCTTAGACAACAACGCTACCGGACTTACGGCAGTGGACAATCGACCAAGCGAACGATTCGCAGGTCCTGCAGTGTATTATCGCTGATAAAACAATAAATTTCTTGTCGCTACAGGCGCGCGCCGCTCAGTACGACGTGTTTTATGCGGATTATTCTACGGGCAGCAACGCGCGCGTGTTCGTTCCACGGCGATAAATCGACGTCGGGTTTTCGTTGTGCCACAATTCGTCTCATAAAATCGTAGTATTGTTGGCCGGGTGTGGATCGAGAAATCACGCGATGAACTCGACTACCCGAGCTTCATCCAAAGTACATAAACACGACGTCAGGCATTACACCTAACGCTCCCCGAGCAATGCTTCGGTCACATTCGCCTCGACTTGGGTGGGCCGTTACCCACCGTCCAGCGGAGACAAGCACCTACTAGCTGCCGTCGATCAATTCACGCGTTCACCTTCAGCACATTCGAACATCACCGTACCACTCTCAGGGCAACGAGATGGTAGAACGTTTTCACTGCACGCTCAAGTCGTCGCTCACCGCCCACCGTATTCGAATCACCGGAAATTCACCGCAGTGGTCAGCCAAACTGTCTGTATTCGCCCCCTCAAAAATAATAGTATAGTATATGTATGTTATTCTTAATAAGTTATTTTTACCGGTTTTATGTTTTTACTTTGTTGTAAAACATTTTTTCTTAACACTAATAAGACAATTGCTTTTATAAAATAAAATAATATTACAATAAACAATATTAGTATTAGATAGTACTGCAGACTACAGTAGTATTAATTAAATATTTAATTTATATAATTAAATTAAATATTTTTGAAAAACCCGAGAGGCGTATACAATTACATTAAATATATCTATTCATTTGAATAAATATTTCATGTTATGTAATATATATATATATAAATGTACCTACTATGTATGATACTAAACTACTTTTAGAATTGAATAAATACAGATACCATTTTTAAAAGTATGTACTTATAAATTATAATTTAAGAAAAATGTGTTGGGGCTTGAGCACTCCCCCTAAACATTTTTCCTATTTGCGCCACTGGCTGCGCAACACAGTCAAAGGACATCGGACGAGCTCCGGCTGAGCTGGTATATACGGCACCACGCTCAAACTCCCCAGGCTAGTAATTTCACCACGCTCAACCCTAGCCACGACCACCCTAGCTGGTAGCTGCGTTGCGAGACTCCACGAGACAGCTCCGATCCACCCCTGCAAGTACGAACCACGATGCTCAACGCACTACATCCGGATCGACGCGTTCAGACCACCGCTTCAGCCACGTTATGAGGGCCCACTCGTCGTACTCGAACGCCGGGAGAAGATGATCAAGGTTACGGAACGCGGCTTGTCCACGGCGAGATTATGATGGAAATCATCGATCGACTCAAACCAGTATTTATCGATCGGGAGGATCCACTAACCGGCCACACGTACGCAGTATATTATACAATCCGTCAGGTCACCCTTTTTGTCGTTGTATTTATTAACGATCGACATACTTATTCTCGCGAACAGTCTCGCATTTTATTTATGTACTTTACAACATTACAACAATCGACTGATCTCGCGTTAGGGCGTTCTGTAATGTAACTAACAATTTGCTTCGATATTACATTCCGATCGTATGATGAATGGTTGTGTGATACATTTTCATTATGATGTTGTACAACAATTTGATTTTCTGTGTACTGCACTTTAGCATGACAATTTCTTTTATACATCGTGAACGTGTTGAATTATTTTTTTTTGTTCACTGATCCTATAGTCTATACTAAGTTTCAGTGGCGTGTAACCTAGGGTCCAAGTGTTGCTCAAGCAACACCTTAAATATGGGTGGGTACTAGGTGGATATTGCTAGAAGGAAAATATTATTACAATAATAAACTAATTAAGTGTTTATATAAAAATACAATTTAAATATAATTATAGTATTTGAGTAGTGAGTACCTACTTATATATGGCTATATAGGTACCTATAGTTTTATTATTAAGAGGACGTCTAACCCGCATGTGTTGTCTCCGTCTTACACACGTACGACATAGGAAATGTTCAAAACAATAGTAGCCAGTAGGTACCTATATTATAATTTTTAAGTTATAACCAGGGTTCGGATTTTATAGCATTTGCTACTTATTATAGGATAGAGATAAAAATAGCAGATGAGTGGGCTGTAAATTTGTTTAATGCACCACGGACTCTAAATATGAAATTTTATTTTGCTATTTTTTGCATATTTGAAGAATTTTAGAATTTTAGTACTACTTTTAAAGTTTTGCTAATATTTTTAATTCAACGCTTTATTTTATATTTTTCATAAATCTCGTGACAAATGGTAATCATTAATGCGAATCAATAAGAATTGAAATTTTATTCTTTTATTTACTCAGATAATTTTGAATAGTTGCGTACAAACGATGTCATAATTCAAGGTATCAATAGTTAATCAGTACATACAAATTTTTTTAAACTGCATTCGGAGATTTTAGTTTTTTTTTTATAAATATATGATTTAATAAAGATATATGATAAATTGAATACAATTTTGATTTGTATTTATTTTTATTTGTTGCTATTTTTGATTTTTTAGGGAATATTTACAGAGCATATTTTACGGTTTTTTTTGGTCATATTATAGCGCATATTTTAGGATTTTTGATGCTATAAAATCCGAACCCTGATAATAAACTTAATATACAAATTCGACATCTAAAATAACTGAAAGAAACAAAAAAAAGCTAAAATAAATTGGTTTATTTGGAATAAGAATAGCGTGAGTCTAATTTATATATATATATAAAAATTAAATTTCTATCTCCTACCTATATGAAAAAAGAAGTATTTGCTTTAAAACCCTAGCCCTACTTATTATAATTGTCATGACCTTATTGATGAACAATATTATTATGCTAGGTACGAAGATTATGTGTTTAGTGAGATTGTGGTGGCATATGATTGGCATATTGGTGGCTTTTGTCGTAGATAATTAATTAATTATAATAAATTACAAATTTGTAATTAATTATAAGTTTCGTACCTATTCGGAGAAAACTTTTGACTTGGAATTTTACAAACTAGCTGTCGCCCGACATGGTCGGTACGGAAAATTAATGTGTACACTGTATAACTTAATTTTAACTTTAAAAAGCAGTAATCACATTTATTTAATAGTTTATAAAGAAATATATTTTAGTAAAAATATGCATGTGCTTCTAACATTTAAACACCATCTTAAATATTCTTAATCGATAATCAAATAAATAAATTTAAAAAAAATAATTAAAATAATACCAAGGTACCTACTTTATTTTGTTATACATAATTTTAATTTAAAGTTATGCATTATTTCGGTATAGTTATCTCATTTCATTATTGCCCGATGCCCTGCAATGTTCAGATTGTATACAAGGGCATCGTTGATACAAAAGGAGTATTATAATATATACCTAGGTATCTATGGATTTCTCTTATTGATTTAGTACAATATAATAATCCATGGCGATTGTCAAAGTCGTTGCGGAGGACGCAGTCTATTAAAAATTCTAACATTTCAATTAGATAGCAAAGTAGACATGAACGAAAAACATCCTGTTTTCCGTTCAATCTTTTTTTTCATAAATCACATTATTTTTAGACTTCAATTCAGCAGTATCTGATGCGTTTCCATTTCAGCGTCGGAGTGCATACACGTCGCGGACTCTAACAAAGCCCAAAATAATTGATGTTTAAGGTAAGTTTGTTTTAATAGGTACCAATTGTTTTGCGGCTTAATATTATAAAATAATTGAGGTACACGTTCGTACACTTTTACAATGGTGATGTTTGCAAATAGTTCTTCACCTATGCTTTTGAAACTAAAAACTACAATAGGCACTTTTAACATACTTTATATTGTGACTTTTTCTAATATAATAAAATATTCCCTTGAACCCAAAAAGTCAGACTTATTATGGCCTTTTACAATTTTTTAAGTAAATGCAAGACTGTCATATTTTGATATGTGGCTGTATTGCATACGGAAATTGATTTTCAGACATGCCAAAATATGGCAGTATTGAATTTAAGCTATGTTTATTTTTGTGTCATATATCCAATTATGGCAGTATTGAACTTTAAATTATTAATGAATAATAAAATATTATTAACTGTTAGTTTTTTTGAAATTTGATTAAAATTGTTGTGTTATAATTTATAGTTGTACAGGTAATATATATAAGGATGAAAATTAATCATTTAATAGTTGTAGGTATGTAATCAATATCTTTAAAAATAATTAACTACAAAACACAAAATAAAAAATAAAATACTACTTGTCTTTAAGTCAATAGGCTTATTTTTATGAATCAAAGTAACAAATAATATGACAAATTAAAAAAAAATATATTCTAACCTGATAATGACTATAAAATTATCAAATGCTTTTGAACAACAAGAGTACAAGACTATAACGTTATGTACGAATTTGAATAATTTATTATTATTTTAGTAATATAGGTAATACTTGTTTAAAATACAATGTAAAATAAAAGTTACTCATTATAATTATCATGTCCTTATGTTTAATAATATTATGCTACCTATGGCTTTGAAAATAAATAAATAATAAGTCTAATTTTATTATATAAATTATTCATCTTCTTCATAGTTTTTTATTATTATTAGTATTTGTTATAAGTATTGTCAATTTCATATATTTTTAAGTTCTTATAAAAATGATAATTAGTATCTGGAATAAGTTTTGCTTTGGGCGATAAAATTAAATCTTTTTTATATGTAAGATTCCAGGCTTTTCAATAAATGCAAATTTCATATGTATTGTATGTTTGATAATTTTATTTTTGAATTTCTATTTTTCTTTAAAACTATAATTTCTTGATAATTTGCTTGCCCATAAGTTGTTTAAATTGCTGTAAAAACAATTTATCAGGGAATTCTTTTTTAACTTTAATTAATTTAATATCTCTCTATAAAACCATTTGACCGATAGTATTTTTATTAAAGTTGTTACAAAAATCTTTACTATGACACCTTGTTCTAATTAAAATGTCATCAAATTCTGATTTTAGACCTTTCTTATGATGTTCCTGATCTTTTATTTTCCTTCCAGTCCTTGTCTTTAATACTATCATCAAAATCTTCATTATCTAAATCTGTAAACAGAATACAAACTGTGTTGTAACATAAAGTTCATATAAACACGAGATTATTGAGATCAACATAAAATTATTATTTATTATTAGGGTCAGTTATTTAATCACACTAAGTTTCCATTGGCACCTACTAGCTCAATGAAATTTTGTGAACTTTCATTTGATTTGTTTGAATGTGTCATGTGTGTTTTCAACGGTAAATTGTCTAAAAAAATATTATAATAATATAGCTTGTAAAAAATTGCAACTGTGTAGCTGCTATAAGTACCTACTTACTGTTCTCATATTCATATAGGTACTTATCACTGAAGATGTAGTATTTAACCATCCAATGTTACTTTATTTGCAATATTAAATTCTGCATTTTTAATAGCTGTTAATATTTTCATAGAACAATAACACAATCAAATTAAAATTTATGGTTGATAAGGTTTTGTACATTAGAAATTATCATAAAATGATTAATAGAATGAATTACATTCGGTGTTTATTAGGGTATATAATATCATACAAAATATATACAATAAGCCAAAAACTGACACAGATTAATATAGGTATTATTACCTATTTATACATTATATTTATAATTCATATTGCTTAAAAGTTAAGCCATTTAAAATTAAATTAAATTTTTACAGATTTATAGGTAAACAATTTTATATATATACATATATTTTTTTTTTTATTGAACATATTCACATTGACAACAAAGGCCATTAGTTAGGTACACTTATTTACAATAATATATGTAGGTACTGATACAATGGTCGTAAAGTTATTTAATTAGGATAAAACATTTTTTTTTTATAAGATTGAAAAATTTTGTTTTTCTTAAAAAATTAATCATGTCTAGGTTTTTTTCATGAATAGGTTATTTTATATTTTACGTGGGTGCCTAATTCAATAATTTATTAAAATTGCATTTATTATTTATTTTCTAAACAAACACAATATATCAAAAATTCATAAATAATAAATTGGAATAATATTTTTAAATATTTTCGAAGTAAAATAAATAAACATTAATACAAGTAATTATAATTAATCTTTACGTTGTTAAAATAAAAACGAACAGGTAGGTATTATCCGAGTTTTAGTAGATAACTTGTTGTGGTTAGTGAACTAGTGAAGAAATAATAAGATCTTGAATAAAATATTAAAAATAAATAAATTAACACATTATAACTAGGTAGGGAAGATAAAAATTAAACATTAATCGGATTATTTTAGATATATAATACCTGTAATGCATAAAAGAAGCATGATCGTAATCAATAATCAAACAAAAATAGGCTAAGAAAAATAATATATTATATTATAATTTAAATTTCAAATTTCAAATATTTTTTGGTTATTATTGTATCACATTTAATTATTTAAATGAAGATTATTTATAAACGTGAACCTCCTTGGTAATAGAAGTTTTATTGAAATATTACATATCTTTGGATTTATCCTAATAGCGTAACATAATATAATCTGTGGCAATTGTCTTTTCAGAATCAGAAGTGGCAGTCGATTAAGATTAGATTCTAAAATTATAATTTCAATGAGCACTAGAGCAAACATGAACTAAAAATATTCTATATTCCGTATAATTTTAATTTCATAATAATTCAATAATATTTTCAGACTTCAATTAAGTATCTGATGCGTTCTTACGTCGGTATCGGAGTGTACCTACCCATACACGTCTCGGATTTCACCAAAACCCCGAAAAAGAGTCTATGTTTGAGGTAAGTTTATTTTCATATTCTTTTGAGGCTTTAATATTATGTTAGGCTTTAAATAAATATTTAACGTCACGAAAAATATATTCCCAAGTTCCAAGTATATTTGTCAGTCTAGGATATATTATATTTAAATATTGTCATATATTCTATTTTGAAACAAATATTTTATTTTTAAATTAAGACGCATTTTGCAGAAGGCATGGTTAATCAATATTTCCAAAAACATTGCATGTAGTTATCTTAATTCATAATACCTTATATTATCATAGATATACTTATACCTGGTTTGAGGATAAATCGTTATCATTACGCGATTTCATAAAAATTTAAAACTCAAACGCTCAAAACATTTTTCATATTATGATGCATCAAATTTTCTCAATAGCTATTTGAAACAAAACTTATGGAAAACTTAGTGGAAAACTAAATTTTATAACCTTAGTTATAAATACAAACAATATTATGAATTTTGAACTACAAAATAATTTGCAAATATTCACGAGTTTTACGAATTTTTGTCAATATTTGAAATTCAAATGCTAATAAGAATTTAATTTGAATTTCCGGGAGACATTTTTTTGGTGATAAGGATTGAAAAATTTGTAAGGAATCTTGTATTAAATTTTCAAATCTTAGATTTAAAAAGAAAATTTTTATGAATTTCTAGCTTAAAACAACTTGCGAATTTTTGTGATTTTTACGTATTTTGTCAAAATTCAAAATTTGAATGCTTATAAAAAAAATAATATTGTGACTGAATTTATTTTATTTTTCAACTGCTATTGTAACAATATGTTAAGAGCCCTTTATTAAATTTTCAAGATTTTCTACCCAAAAAATGAATTTTTATCGATATTAATTTAAAAAAAACTAATAATGATCGAAAATTGCATATACCTATGAATAGTTCAACTTAAGTCAAACATTTTTGAAGATTTTATGATGGTTAGAATATACTTATATATACATTCGGTGAAAATTTCATGTATCAATGGTCATTTGTTTTAAAGTTACATCAAAAATTAATTTTTAGTTTGTTTATCCCGATTATTTACAAAAATATTAAGAATACTTTTGACCACCAAAGCGCCAACTAGATTCACTTTTGACAGACAAAAAAAATAAATATATTCATGGTTTTGACGAATTTTTGTCAATATTTTAACTTCAAATGCTAAAAAAAAAAAAAATGTGCTTAGGTATTCTTATAATTTTTTAATCACTATAAGAATAACCTTTGAGAAACTTTATATTAAAATTTCAAGTATTTTGATAGGGCCAAAGAAATTTTATCGTCACTTCAAAAAAAAATTTTCATTAAAATTGAAAATTTCAATTATCTATAAATATCTCAAAAAAAGTCAAAATATTTTGAAAATTAAATCATGTAAAGAAAATGCTAATCTAAATAACTGGTAAAATTGTCAAATATCTACGATTTATACTTTTTGAATGATAACAAATATTTAAAATCGTTTGAGGATAAATCGTTATCGTTACGCTATTTCGTAAAAATTTAAAATTCAAACGCACTTAAAATTTTTCCTATAATGATGCTTCCAGTTTTCTCTATAGCTACTTGATGGAAAACTTAGTGTTGTATTTTTAATTCTTAGTTATAAACACATACATTTTTTGATTTTTCAATTTCAAAATTGCTTGCAAATTTTCGCGTTTTCGACAGATTCCGTAAAAATTTGAACTATAAACGCTTATAAAAAAAAATTGTGCCTATGTATTCTTATAATTTTTTAATCACTTTAAGAATAACTTATGAGAAACTTTGTATTAAATTTTCAAGTTTTTTTATTGGGCCAAAAAAATTTTATCGACACTTCAAAAAAAAATTTTCAGACAAATTGAAAATTTCTGTGGTCTATAAATAATTCTAAAATTAAACTATATATAGATTACACTAACATAAACATTTCGTGAAAATTTCAAGTATTTACAGTGATTAGTTTTTGAATTACAACCATATAAAAAATTCGATTTGGTCGAAAACGGGTTTGCGTAAAAATTCCGTTTTTCTGTCATTTTTTTTTGTTTTTCGCGATTTTTTTGAAAACTGTTGGAAAATGTTTACTTTTGACCTCTATAATGCACCAAGGGGCAAGGATATTCACTTTTACATCGGAAACCACCCCCAACGTTTGAAGTTGAAGCATTATTTCGACTAGTTATGCTGTATAGACACACACAAAAAAAAAACTCATCATTGTAAAATCAATACATTAATCACTTCGTTCAGAATCTAAAATGAATAGGTCAGAAAATATTGTTGAATATTTTATTGAAATTTCAGAGATGGTATTCTTCAGTGAAGATGTGACAACTAAATATCATATTCGTTGTGAAGCCTGTGTGAATGTATTAACAATGTTTCGAAGATGAAGTTCTATAGCAGATTCAGATATTGGGTAAGTAATTTTCTATTTTTCAGTAGGTTTATTTTTATTTTATTAATTTATTAATTGATCAGGGGATAGATTACTTGTAATTTTTAAATTATTCATTTTGTAACCACTGGTATAACACTATTCAAGTTATCAATAAAATCATGATAAAAATTAGGAAATTGGTCAGGTATAATGTTTAAAATTTTTTTTTTTTAATAATTTCCTCAGTGATATTTAAATATTTTTCCAATTATCAGGTACGATGACCTGTGGGTACTATAGGGCTGGGAGTGTGAGAGTGGGGGCAGAGAAGGATAAAGATACAGGGGGGAGAGAGAGAGAGATAGTGTGAGGTAAGGTTAGATTAGGTTAGGTTAGGTAGGGTAGGTACTATAGTGACTTGTAAAGAGAGGGCGAGAGAAGGACAGTGTGAGAGGGAGTGAGAGAGGTAGATAGGATGAAGGATAAGGAGATAAAGTGAATGAGAGGGTGCAAGTGTGAGAAAAACTGGTAGAGGGGGTATGTCAGACGAGTGAGTGTGAGAGAGATAGGTGAAGGGGAGGGCGTGATAGGGATAGGAAGAAAGAGGGGTAGTGGCAGAGAGAGAGGATAAGGTTAGGTGGGGGGAAGGGGAATAGTTAGGTAGAATAGTTATGTTAACAATTCTGAATATGTAGGAAAGGATCTTAAATTGCAAAGGTCACTCGACCCTTTGAGTGATACTACCAGGTTAGGTAAGGTTTACAACCTTCGACTATGGGATAGAATAAAAAGAGAAGGTTGGTTAGGCCGATTAAGAGGATGTCAGTGGAATTTTTTTTCTCCTAGAAAAAGAAATGCACTGACATCCTCTTAAGTGTTATCAAGTCAAAAAAGCTCTTGATTGTTGATTGTTTACATTATTATAAGTCTTGTAAAAAGTATGACTTTGTCATTACATATTTTGTTAAAATCAATCAAATAAATATTATCTTCAAAATAACAAATTTCATTTTTATACACAAATTTGCTATATCATTAAACATATTATAGTTAATAGTCTAATTATGAAAAGTTATAAGGCGCATGATTGGAAGTAAAAGTTATAATTAATAAAAAACTGTAGAGCTAGGACTTTTATGTACTTATTAATAATTCATTAAATATACCCAGTTTAATATGCCTTAAAAAAAATTACATTCTTTTATTACACTTTAAAAATCCTAGGTTTATATATATATATATATATATATTGTGTGTCCCACAAAACAGAGTAGGTACACTTTACTACTTTACTAATCACTCATTACCCTTTAATTATACCCTGTAATCAATCATAAATTCCTATATGACTTAAAATTCTTTTAACTCATATATTTTAGTGGTATCCATACAACTTGGTTTTGTTGTTTTTGTGATTGGAGTAGACTTCCACTTTTTGTTTCCCATGAGTATTTATTTTTTTTTGAAAATTTTTTTATTTAATTTGTGACCTTTTTTTACTATTTGTGGAATTTCATTCCTTATTTCGTTTAGTTCCTTTAATAATTTTTATATGTTGTAAGGCATGCGTTTTATGGTATTAGTATATCATCTATTGGAAAATAAGGTTCAAAATCATGCATTAAGAAAAAAAAATGCTATAATTGGTATAATATGTTGTGCATTGTTGATAATATAATATTTTATTTATTATGACAAATTTTCGTGATTTCCTTAATATATTTTTATTTATATTTTCTTAGGGTTTATTAATCGCTTTTGTTGTAAATGCAAAATTGATCTTTGGAATTTGATGGATTTATGTCATATATTCGTACCTAATTAAGTGATTTGTCGATTCCAAAGTTTTTATTGTTTGTATTTATGTTATTGTATTATAGCCCATCTGATAGTTTGTTTTCTTTACCATTTTTATGTGATATATCAAAGGTGAAATCTTGTAGTTTGATATTATTTTTGAAAAAGAAACATTTGTTTGATATTATTGAAAAATTCATTTTGTCCTTGATTATGAACACTTATGTTAAGTAAACTTTGTTGTTTGTTTCAGTTATTTGATAATTGTTGTTATCTCTGGACATTTATTTTTTTACCATTATTTTTTTTCTTTTCTATTTAAATCAGAATTATTTGTTAAATGTGGGCTATGAATTATATTCCCGATAATCTGCTATGGATTATGTTATATTTATTATTAGTCATCGTTTGGACTATAATCTTAATTTTATTTGAATCTTAACGACTATGTGTTAAATTATTTTGTGAAAATGTATTAATCTTCTTTGGATTATATTTTATTTATTATTAGTCAATGTTTGGACTATATATTTTAATTTTATTTGAATCTAAACATCTCTGTGTTTAATTCTTTTGTAAAAAATGTGTTAATCTTCTTTGGATTATATTATATTTATTATAAGTCATTATTTGGAATATATATTTTAATTTTATTTGAATCTAAACATCTCTGTGTTTAATTCTTTTATAAAAATGTGTTAATCTTCTTTGGATTATATTTTATTTATTATTATTCAACGCTTTGACTATAATTTTAATTTTATTAGATATCATATTAATATATTTATTTGATCTTTATATATTATAGTCATAATTTGGACTATAATATAGTTATAATATATTTTTATTTTATTTGTATCTAATAATCTCTGTGTTGAATTCTTTTATAAAAAATGTAGAATTAATCTTCTTTGGATTATATTTTATTTATTATTAGTCATCGTTTGGACTATATATTTTAATTTTTATTTGAATCTAAACATCTATCTGTGTTTAATTATTTTATAAAATATGTTTTAATCTTCTTTGGATTATATTTTATTTATTATTAGTCATCGTTTGGACTATATATTTTAATTTTATTTGAATCTAAACATCTATCTGTGTTTAATTCTTTTGTAAAAAATGTTTTAATCTTCTTTGGATTATATTTTATTTATTATAAGTCATTATTTGGAATATATATATTTTAATTTTATTTAAATCTAAACATCTCTATATTTAATTATTTTATACAATATGTTTTAATCTTCTTTGGATTATATTTTATTTATTATTAGTCATTGGACTATAATTTTAAATTTATTTGAATCCTAACAACTCAGTGTTTAAATCTTTTATAAAAAATGAGTTAAACATTTCTGGATTTTATTTAATTTATTATTAGTCATAATTTGGACTATAGTATAGTTATAATATATTTTTATTTTATTTGTATTTAAACATCTCTGTGTTGAATTCTTTTTTAAAAAATGTAGAATTAATCTTCTTTGGATTATATTTTATTTATTATTAGTCATCGTTTGAACTATATATTTTAATTTTATTTGAATCTAAACATCTATCTGTGTTTAATTCTGTTATAGAATATGTTTTAATCTTCTTTGGATTATATTTTATTTATTATAAGTCATTATTTGGAATATATATATTTTAATTTTATTTAAATCTAAACATCTCTATGTTGAATTTTTTTATAAAAATGTATTAATCTTCTTTGGATTATATTTTATTTATTATTAGTTACCGTTTGGACTATAATTTTAATTTAATTTGATATCATATTAATATATTTATTTGATCTTTATTTATTATTATGTAGTCATAATTTGGACTATAATATAGTTATAATATATTTTTATTTTATTTGAATCTAAACATCTCTGTGTTTAATTCATTTATAAAAAATATTTTAATTTTCTTTGGATTACCTATATTTTATTTATTATTAGTCATCGTTTGGACTATTTATTTTAATTTTATTTGAATCTAAACATCTCAGTGTTTAATTCTTTTAAAAAAAAATGTATTAATTTTCTTTGGATTATATTTTATTTATTATAAGTCATCATTTGGACTATATATTTTAATTTTATTTGAATCTAAATTCTAAACAACTATGTGTTTAATTCTTTTATAAAAAATGTGTTAATCTTCTTTGGATTATATTTTATTTATTTTTAGTCATCATTTGGACTATAATATAGTTATAATATATTTTTATTTTATGTGAATCTAAACATCTCTGTATTTAATTCTAGTTAAAAAATGTGTTAATCTTTTTTGGATTATATTTTATTTATTATTAGTCATCGTTTGGACTATTTATTTTAATTTTATTTGAATCTAAACATCTCTGTGTTTAATTTTTTTATAAAAAATATGTTAATCTTCTTTGAATTATATTTTATTTATTATTAGTCATCATTTGGACTATAATATAGTTATAATATATCTTTATTTTATTTGAATCTAAACATCTCTGTGTTTAATTCTTTTATAAAAAATGTGTTAATCTTCTTTGGATTATATTTTATTTATTATTAGTCGTCGTTTGGACTATAACTTTAATTTTATTTCAATCTAAACATCTCAGTGTTTAATTCTTTTAAAAAAAATGTTTTAATTTTCTTTTGATTATATTTTATTTATTATTAGTCATCATTTGGACTATAATATAGTTATAATATATTTTAATTTTATTTGAATCTAAATTCTAAACATCTCTGTGTTTAATTCTTTTATAAAAAATGCGTTAATCTTTGGATTATATTTTATTTATTATTATTCAACGCTTTGACTATAATTTTAATTTTATTTGATATTATATTAATATATTTATTTGATCTTTATTTATTATTAGTCATCATTTGGACTATAATATAGTTATAATATATTTTTATTTTATTTGAATCTAGACATCTCTGTGTGATTATTTATACTTCTTAGTTTTTTGGTTTGGTCTCCAGTAAATTTGGTTTTTTTTGTAGTGTACAATGGCACTTTTATTTTGTAAATTTTTGAAAATAAATTTTTTTTTTGTAGTCCGACATACTAGATTGGTATGATCAGATGAGCTATTCCTTGTATGAGAATTTCATGATATCCAAAAATGATATTTAAAATAGGGATTTCCATTTAAAAAGAATGAAGAAATGCATGACTCATAAGAATTTTAAGTCATATAGGAATTTATGAATGATTTGGCTAGTTTAATGTCCAACAAACAGAATTAAAAATATTTACAGGTTACTGAGCAATAAAGTGTACCCTGTTATTTGAGACACATGATATATCGTATATATAAAAAAAAAAAAATTAAAGTTCTAGTAATAATTTCATTATTTTTCATATTTAACATATTTAACATAATTATATTTTGATCCATAAAAATATTTACCTGAGTGCTTGATTTTCGATAAACTATCAAAAGATGCTCTTAAAACATTTAGAATTTTATCAAATAAGTTTTTAAATAATATGCTGTGTAGTACTACTAACCTAGAAATAAGCATACAATAAAGCTTACAAAAAAGAAAAAATATATAAAATGTATAAAAAGTCTTTGCTCTAGAAAACATAAAATGTATTAAAATAAAAATTTGTAATAGTAATTTGTCCAGATAAAAGAAAAACAACTTTTGAAGGTGATTAAAAAAATTTCATTATGAAATTGAAAGCAACTTATATTACTAGTTTTTTAAAATTAATCCAAATCTCTAATACTGGAAAGAAGGAATAAGATCTGGTGATAGTTCATTTTTCTGAGATCATTATTAAATTATTATTTTAGTTGAGTGTTGGAATCTATACTAGTGTTAATCGTACCTATACTTTTTCGACTAGTCTAATGGAATTTTTGAATTTAAGATCTTAGAAAAAAAAAAAAAAATTTTTTTGTTGTTCACGAATGTTTTTATTACCTAGGTATTCAATATTTTAAGTGACATACGTGTTGTTGTTATTATTAGCTATAAAAATAAAAAAACATTCTTGAAATTGATGAAAAATAGAAGAACAAGTACTAATTATTATCTCATATAATAGATATGGTTTCTATATTATGTTAAAAAAGTAAATTTTGGACCTAAAGGTCAACACATCGACTGTCGTTGCTAGCTCCCGGATGGGCAACCACCTGGGTTCTTAGTGACGAATCCTCGTCATATTTACATGTGTTTAAAACCAAACAGTAAAATCAGGTTATGCAGTTGATATTTTGAAAACAAAAAAAATTGCCTCTGGCCTGGTATGTGCACTGCACACTAGTCGTATACTGTATTTTGGGGTATGGTGTGGCGCGGTGGTTTGCCGTGGTCAAACATCGCCTGGCGTCACTAGCTCCTGGATGGGTGACCACCTGGGTTCTTAGTGACGAATCCTTACCCCACAAACTCACGTGTTTCTAAACAAACACACGCAATATGGATATATAATTGCCGAAGGATTTGTTTAAAAAAAAGACGTAATAATAAAAATAATAAGAAACCAATTGTACATTGTTTAAGTCTATATGAGATATTATACTTCATACTATAACTTTTTAATAATAATAATTAACAATAAGTATGTAATTTGAGATATTTTAGATGATTAAATTTTCTTCTGGACAATTGGTCTTTGTCACAAAATATGTACAGACACAGTGATGTAAAGATTACCAATCACACAGCAAAATGTTATGTTGAAATAATAAATAATAATAATTTATTGCAGAACAGATTGTGTAAACTTTTTTTAGATCGTTTCATTAAAAAAATATTCAAAATCATAATTATTCAATTTCTGGTGTCTAGGGTCGTTTTTATTAGGTACCATATAAAAATAAAAATAAAATTACCATTATGGTATCACCCGACGTTTTTGGGCCCAGAAAAGCATGATAACTATAATTTTAGTGAATTGGAAAGGGAAATAATTTAGATATTACACCGTTATTGTAATAATATTACAAAAGTTGTTTTCCTTTAATGAGGATGTCGCACTCTCATTCTCTTCAACATGACTTTTGTAAGTCGGAGACAATACAAACACATAAATCTTTTATAATTATTAGTTATTACTTGTACAATTTACATCCAATCATACTTGCGAGTTTAGATGACAATTTTTGATTAGGACCTCATAGAATGTACTATGGATGTGCACAAAAAAAATGGACATGGCTCTATCCATAATATATTATCTAAGAAGCATTTGCTATGAAGTCCTAAAAATCTAGTAGGGAGAAAAATATTTCAAGAGGCTCAACATCTTAATAATAAGAGCTACCTATTTCTAAGAGGTTAACAATCAAGAGAACAACTTGATAAGTAAACACTTAAATCGGAAATCAACTAAGGATCTTTTTATTCAAAGTGTCCTAGTTAACCATCCGTTTGTCACGCGTTACCCAAATAGCATTTATTTTTCTATGATCATTTAGAATATTTAGATTGATACTTATTAAACTCAGTGTCGTAGTCAGCCTTCCCGAGGGTTATTGGGTGTATAGTACTGTATACACTTCGCCTCCCCAAATCCTAACCCTGGCTATGGCACTGCCTTCCCCGCGGACGTGCAGATGGTTAATTAAGTCATAAGGAGGTTTGTTTAGGTTAGGTACCTATAGTCAATGGTAAGTTGAGCTCAAGTGATGATAGATGACTATCATCACTGGTCGTGACCTTTGCATAGAACTTTTCTTACTAACTCACAAGGTATTCGAAATTGTCAACATAACAATGAAAAATATTTAAAAATTAATGAGGAAAATATTAATACTAAAATATATTATTAAACTTATATATAAGTGAATTATACATACTTTTTTTTTAGCTTTTTTAATGAATACTTATTACTCAAAATATAATATATACCTGATTAATATTGTCATAATTTGGATCACGATTTTAAAGCCATACGAGTATTAGTGTTATACCAGAAATTCATATGAACTAATATCAATAACAATAAATAATGCATCTTCTGATCATAATTTGTTCAATAACATATAAAAAATCTAGCTTATTTTTGTGTTCACAATTTTCAAACTTTTTTAGCACTAAAAAACAATTATATCATGATTTAATTATCCTTCAAATTTTATTTCATTTATTTTTCTTGAGAAAACATAGTGCAGTCTTCATTGTGTATTCAGAGCATTTAATTTTATCCAAATTTCGTTATTGATCCTAAAGAATAAATGACCCGCGGGCGCCAATACCCCCTTTCCATTTTTATTTTCAAATTAAAGCTCTAGTTTATTTTCGAGGACACAATTTTGAAACTTTATTAGCCCCTTGAAACTAAAAAATATAATTTTATCATGAGTTATCCTTCATTCTTTTTTCTTGAGAATACATTGTGTATTCAGAGAATTTAATTTTTTCCAAATTTCTATTTTGATCCTTAAAAACTATTTGCCCTCGGGCGCCAATACCCCCTTTCAATTTTTATATTCAGTATATAGCTCTAGTTTATTTTTGTGGACACAATTTTTAAACTTTATTAGCCACTTGCAACTAGAAAACATAATTATATCATGATTTAATTATCCATCAAATTTTATTTCATTTATTTTTCTTGAGAATACATAGTGCAGTCTTCATTGTGTATTCAGAGAATTTAATTTTTTCCCAATTTTTTTTTTGATCATTAAAAACCATTTGCCTGCGGGCGCCAATACCCCCTTTCCATTTTTATTTTCAAAATATAGCAGTAGTTTATTTTTTTGGTCACAATATTCAAACTCTTTTAACCAGTTGAACTAAAAAACCTAATTTTATCATGATTCAATTATCCTTCATTTATTTTTCTTGAGAGTACATAGTGCAGTCTTCATTGTGTATTCAGAGAATTTAATTTTTTCCAAATTTCTTTTTTTATCTATATAAACCACTTGCCTGCGGGCGCCTTTACCCCCTTTCCATTTTTATTTTCAAAATATAGCTCTAGTTTATTTTTGAGGACACAATTTTTAAACTTTATTAGCCCCTTGAAACTAAAAAATATAATTTTATCATGAGTTATCCTTCATTCTTTTTTCTTGAGAATACATAGAGCAGTCTTCATTTTGTATTCAGAGAATTGAATTTTTTCCAAATTTTTATTTTGATCCTTAAAAACCATTTGCCTGCGGGCGCCAATACCCCCTTTCCATTTTTATTTTCGAAATATAGCTCTAGTTTATTTTTGAGGACAATTTTTAAACTTAATTATCCCCTTGCAAATTAAAAAATATAATTTTATCATGAGTTAGTTATCCTTTATTCATTTTTCTTGAGAATACATTGTTCAGTCTTCATTGTGTATTCAGAGAATTAAATTTTTTCTAAATTTCTATTTTTATCCTTAAAAACCATTTGCCTGCGGGCGCCAATACCCCCTTTCCATTTTTATTTTCAAAATATAAATCTAGGTTATTTTTTTGGTCACAATATTTAAACTCTTTTAACCATGTTCAACTAAAAAACCTAATTTTATCATGAGTTAGTTATCCTTTATTCATTTTCCATGAGAATACATTGTGCAATCTTCATTGTGTATTCAGAGAATTTAAATTTTTCCAAATTTCTATTTTGATACTTAAAAACTATTTGCCTGCGGGCGCCAATACCCCCTTTCCATTTTTATTTTCAAAATATAGTTCTAGTTTATTTTTGTGGACACAATATTTAAACTTTATTAGCCACATGCAACTAGAAAACATAATTATATCATGATTTAATTATCCATCAAATTTTATTTCATTTATTTTTCTTGAGAATACATAGTGCAGTCTTCATTGTGTATTCAGAGAATTTAATTTTTTCCCAATTTTTTTTTTGATCATTAAAAACCATTTGCCTGCGGGCGCCAATACCCCCTTTCCATTTTTATTTTCAAAATATAGCAGTAGTTTATTTTTTTGGTCACAATATTCAAACTCTTTTAACCAGTTGAACTAAAAAACCTAATTTTATCATGATTCAATTATCCTTCATTTATTTTTCTTGAGAGTACATAGTGCAGTCTTCATTGTGTATTCAGAGAATTTAATTTTTTCCAAATTTCTTTTTTTATCTATATAAACCACTTGCCTGCGGGCGCCTTTACCCCCTTTCCATTTTTATTTTCAAAATATAGCTCTAGTTTATTTTTGAGGACACAATTTTTAAACTTTATTAGCCCCTTGAAACTAAAAAATATAATTTTATCATGAGTTAGTTATCCTTTATTCATTTTTCTTGAGAATACATTGTGCAGTATTCATTGTGTATTCAAAGAATTTAATTTTTTCCAAATTTATTTTTGATCCTTAAAAAACATTTGCCTGCGGGTGCCAATACCCTCTTTCCATTTTTATTTTCAAAATATAAATCTAGGTTATTTTTTTGGTCACAATATTCAAACTCTTTTAACCATGTTCAACTAAAAAACCTAATTTTATCATGAGTTAGTTATCCTTTATTCATTTTCCATGAGAATACATTGTGCAGTCTTCATTGTGTATTCAGAGAATTTAATTTTTTCCAAATTTCTATTTTGATCCTTAAAAACTATTTGCCCTCGGGCGCCACTACCCCCTTTCAATTTTTATATTCAGAATATAGCTCTAGTTTATTTTTGTGGACACAATTTTTAAACTTTATTAGCCACTTGCAACTAAAAAATATAATAATATCATGATTCAATTATCCTTCATTTTATACAAATTCATTTTTTGGGTCCATAAAAATCATTTGCCTGCGGGAACCAATACCCCCTTTCCATTTTTATTTTCAAAATATAGCTCTAGTTTATTTTTATGGACACAATATTTAAGCTTTATTAGCCACTTGAAACTAAAAAATATAATTTTATCATGAGTTATCCTTCATTTATATTTCTTGAGAGTACATAGTGCAGTCTTCATTGTGTATTCCAAGACCATAATTTTTTACAAATTCATTTTTTTGATCCTTAAAAACCATTTGCCTGCGGGCGCCAATACCCCCTTTCCATTTTTATTTTCAAAATATAGTTCTAGTTTATTTTTGTGGACACAATATTCAAACTCTTTTAACCAGTTGAACAAAAAAACCTAATTTTATCATGATTCAATTATCCTTCATTTATTTTTCTTGAGAATACATAGTGCAGTCTTCATTGTGTATTCAGAGAATTTAATTTTTTCCCAATTTTTTTTTTATCCTTAAAAACCATTTGCCTGCGGGCGCAAATACCCCCTTTCCATTTTTATTTTCAAAATATAGCTCTAGTTTATTTTTGAGGACACAATTTTTAAACTTTATTAGCCCCTTGAAACTAAAAATTATAATTTTATCATGAGTTATCCTTCATTCTTTTTTCTTGAGAATACATAGAGCAGTCTTCATTTTGTATTCAGAGAATTTAATTTTTTCCAAATTTCTTTTTTTATCCTTAAAAACCATTTGCCTGCGGGCGCCTATACCCCCTTTCCATTTTTATTTTCAAAATATAGCCCTAGTTTATTTTTGTGGACACAATATTTAAACTTTATTAGTCACTTGCAACTAGAAAACATAATTATATCATGATTTAATTATCCTTTAAATTTTATTTCAATTATTTTTCTTGAGAATACATTGTGCAGTCTTCATTGTGTATTCAGAGAATTTAATTTTTTCCAAATTTATTTTTGATCCTCAAAAAACATTTGCCTGCGGGCGCCAATACCCTCTTTCCATTTTTATTTTCAAAATATAAATCTAGGTTATTTTTTTGGTCACAATATTCAAACTCTTTTAACCATGTTCAACTAAAAAACCTAATTTTATCATGAGTTAGTTATCCTTTATTCATTTTCCATGAGAATACATTGTGCAGTCTTCATTGTGTATTCAGAGAATTTAATTTTTTCCAAATTTCTATTTTGATCCTTAAAAACTATATGCCCTCGGGCGCCAATACCCCCTTTCAAATTTTATATTCAGAATATAGCTCTAGTTTATTTTTGTGGACACAATTTTTAAACTTTATTAGCCACTTGAAACTAAAAATTATAATTTTATCATGAGTTATCCTTCATTCTTTTTTCTTGAGAATACATAGAGCAGTCTTCATTTTGTATTCAGAGAATTTAATTTTTTCCAAATTTCTTTTTTTATCCTTAAAAACCATTTGCCTGCGGGCGCCAATACCCTCTTTCCATTTTTATTTTCAAAATATAAATCTAGGTTATTTTTTTGGTCACAATATTCAAACTCTTTTAACCATGTTCAACTAAAAAACCTAATTTTATCATGAGTTAGTTATCCTTTATTCATTTTCCATGAGAATACATTGTGCAGTCTTCATTGTGTATTCAGAGAATTTAAATTTTTCCAAATTTCTATTTTGATCCTTAAAAACTATTTGCCTGCGGGCGCCAATACCCGCTTTCCATTTTTATTTTCAAAATATAGTTCTAGTTTATTTTTGTGGATACAATATTTAAACTTTATTAGCCACTTGCAACTAGAAAACATAATTATATCATGATTTAATTATCCATCAAATTTTATTTCATTTATTTTTCTTGAGAATACATAGTGCAGTCTTCATTGTGTATTCAGAGAATTTAATTTTTTCCCAATTTTTTTTTTGATCATTAAAAACCATTTGCCTGCGGGCGCCAATACCCCCTTTCCATTTTAATTTTCAAAATATAGCAGTAGTTTATTTTTTTGGTCACAATATTTAAACTTTATTAGCCCCTTGAAACTAAAAATTATAATTTTATCATGAGTTATTCTTCATTCTTTTTTCTTGAGAATACATAGAGCAGTCTTCATTGTGTATTCAGAGAATTTAATTTTTTCCAAATTTCTTTTTTTATCTATAAAAACCATTTGCCTGCGGGCGCAAATACCCCCTTTCCATTTTTATTTTCAAAATATAGCTCTAGTTTATTTTTGAGGACACAATTTTTAAACTTTATTAGCCCCTTGAAACTAAAAATTATAATTTTATCATGAGTTATTCTTCATTCTTTTTTCTTGAGAATACATAGAGCAGTCTTCATTTTGTATTCAGAGAATTTAATTTTTTCCAAATTTCTTTTTTTATCCTTAAAAACCATTTGCCTGCGGGCGCCTATACCCCCTTTCCATTTTTATTTCCAAAATATAGCCCTAGTTTATTTTTGTGGACACAATATTTAAACTTTATTAGTCACTTGCAACTAGAAAACATAATTATATCATGATTTAATTATCCTTTAAATTTTATTTCAATTATTTTTCTTGAGAATACATTGTTCAGTCTTCATTGTGTATTCAGAGAATTAAATTTTTTCTAAATTTCTATTTTTATCCTTAAAAACCATTTGCCTGCGGGCGCCAATACCCCCTTTCCATTTTTATTTTCAAAATATAAATCTAGGTTATTTTTTTGGTCACAATATTTAAACTCTTTTAACCATGTTCAACTAAAAAACCTAATTTTATCATGAGTTAGTTATCCTTTATTCATTTTCCATGAGAATACATTGTGCAATCTTCATTGTGTATTCAGAGAATTTAAATTTTTCCAAATTTCTATTTTGATACTTAAAAACTATTTGCCTGCGGGCGCCAATACCCCCTTTCCATTTTTATTTTCAAAATATAGTTCTAGTTTATTTTTGTGGACACAATATTTAAACTTTATTAGCCACATGCAACTAGAAAACATAATTATATCATGATTTAATTATCCATCAAATTTTATTTCATTTATTTTTCTTGAGAATACATAGTGCAGTCTTCATTGTGTATTCAGAGAATTTTATTTTTTTCAAATTTTTATTTTGATCCTTAAAAACCATTTGCCTGCGGGCGCCAATACCCCCTTTCCATTTTTATTTTCGAAATATAGCTCTAGTTTATTTTTGAGGACACAATTTTTAAACTTAATTATCCCCTTGCAAATTAAAAAATATAATTTTATCATGAGTTAGTTATCCTTCATTCATTTTTCTTGAGAATACATTGTGCAGTCTTCATTGTGTATTCAGAGAATTTAATTTTTTCCAAATTTATTTTTGATCCTCAAAAAACATTTGCCTGCGGGCGCCAATACCCTCTTTCCATTTTTATTTTCAAAATATAAATCTAGGTTATTTTTTTGGTCACAATATTCAAACTCTTTTAACCATGTTCAACTAAAAAACCTAATTTTATCATGAGTTAGTTATCCTTTATTCATTTTCCATGAGAATACATTGTGCAGTCTTCATTGTGTATTCAGAGAATTTAATTTTTTCCAAATTTCTATTTTGATCCTTAAAAACTATATGCCCTCGGGCGCCAATACCCCCTTTCAATTTTTATATTCAGAATATAGCTCTAGTTTATTTTTGTGGACACAATTTTTAAACTTTATTAGCCACTTGAAACTAAAAATTATAATTTTATCATGAGTTATCCTTCATTCTTTTTTCTTGAGAATACATAGAGCAGTCTTCATTTTGTATTCAGAGAATTTAATTTTTTCCAAATTTCTTTTTTTATCCTTAAAAACCATTTGCCTGCGGGCGCCAATACCCTCTTTCCATTTTTATTTTCAAAATATAAATCTAGGTTATTTTTTTGGTCACAATATTCAAACTCTTTTAACCATGTTCAACTAAAAAACCTAATTTTATCATGAGTTAGTTATCCTTTATTCATTTTCCATGAGAATACATTGTGCAGTCTTCATTGTGTATTCAGAGAATTTAAATTTTTCCAAATTTCTATTTTGATCCTTAAAAACTATTTGCCTGCGGGCGCCAATACCCGCTTTCCATTTTTATTTTCAAAATATAGTTCTAGTTTATTTTTGTGGATACAATATTTAAACTTTATTAGCCACTTGCAACTAGAAAACATAATTATATCATGATTTAATTATCCATCAAATTTTATTTCATTTATTTTTCTTGAGAATACATAGTGCAGTCTTCATTGTGTATTCAGAGAATTTAATTTTTTCCCAATTTTTTTTTTGATCATTAAAAACCATTTGCCTGCGGGCGCCAATACCCCCTTTCCATTTTAATTTTCAAAATATAGCAGTAGTTTATTTTTTTGGTCACAATATTCAAACTCTTTTAACCAGTTAAACTAAAAAACCTAATATTATCATGATTCAATTATCCTTCATTTATTTTTCTTGAGAGTACATAGTGCAGTCTTCATTGTGTATTCAGAGAATTTAATTTTTTCCAAATTTCTTTTTTTATCTATAAAAACCACTTGCCTGCGGGCGCCTTTACCCCCTTTCCATTTTCATTTTCAAAATATAGCTCTAGTTTATTTTTGAGGACACAATTTTTAAACTTTATTAGCCCCTTGAAACTAAAAAATATAATTTTATCATGAGTTATCCTTCATTCTTTTTTCTTGAGAATACATAGAGCAGTCTTCATTTTGTATTCAGAGAATTGAATTTTTTCCAAATTTTTATTTTGATCCTTAAAAACCATTTGCCTGCGGGCGCCAATACCCCCTTTCCATTTTTATTTTCGAAATATAGCTCTAGTTTATTTTTGAGGACAATTTTTAAACTTAATTATCCCCTTGCAAATTAAAAAATATAATTTTATCATGAGTTAGTTATCCTTTATTCATTTTTCTTGAGAATACATTGTGCAGTATTCATTGTGTATTCAAAGAATTTAATTTTTTCCAAATTTATTTTTGATCCTTAAAAAACATTTGCCTGCGGGCGCCAATACCCTCTTTCCATTTTTATTTTCAAAATATAAATCTAGGTTATTTTTTTGGTCACAATATTCAAACTCTTTTAACCATGTTCAACTAAAAAACCTAATTTTATCATGAGTTAGTTATCCTTTATTCATTTTCCATGAGAATACATTGTGCAGTCTTCATTGTGTATTCAGAGAATTTAATTTTTTCCAAATTTCTATTTTGATCCTTAAAAACTATTTGCCCTCGGGCGCCACTACCCCCTTTCAATTTTTATATTCAGAATATAGCTCTAGTTTATTTTTGTGGACACAATTTTTAAACTTTATTAGCCACTTGCAACTAAAAAATATAATAATATCATGATTCAATTATCCTTCATTTTATACAAATTCATTTTTTGGGTCCATAAAAATCATTTGCCTGCGGGCGCCAATACCCCCTTTCCATTTTTATTTTCAAAATATAGCTCTAGTTTATTTTTATGGACACAATATTTAAGCTTTATTAGCCACTTGAAACTAAAAAATATAATTTTATCATGAGTTATCCTTCATTTATATTTCTTGAGAGTACATAGTGTAGTCTTCATTGTGTATTCCAAGACCATAATTTTTTACAAATTCATTTTTTTGATCCTTAAAAACCATTTGCCTGCGGGCGCCAATACCCCCTTTCCATTTTTATTTTCAAAATATAGTTCTAGTTTATTTTTGTGGACACAATATTCAAACTCTTTTAACCAGTTGAACAAAAAACCTAATTTTATCATGATTCAATTATCCTTCATTTATTTTTCTTGAGAATACATAGTGCAGTCTTCATTGTGTATTCAGAGAATTTAATTTTTTCCCAATTTTTTTTTTTATCCTTAAAAACCATTTGCCTGCGGGCGCAAATACCCCCTTTCCATTTTTATTTTCAAAATATAGCTCTAGTTTATTTTTGAGGACACAATTTTTAAACTTTATTAGCCCCTTGAAACTAAAAATTATAATTTTATCATGAGTTATCCTTCATTCTTTTTTCTTGAGAATACATAGAGCAGTCTTCATTTTGTATTCAGAGAATTTAATTTTTTCCAAATTTCTTTTTTTATCCTTAAAAACCATTTGCCTGCGGGCGCCTATACCCCCTTTCCATTTTTATTTTCAAAATATAGCCCTAGTTTATTTTTGTGGACACAATATTTAAACTTTATTAGTCACTTGCAACTAGAAAACATAATTATATCATGATTTAATTATCCTTTAAATTTTATTTCAATTATTTTTCTTGAGAATACATTGTTCAGTCTTCATTGTGTATTCAGAGAATTAAATTTTTTCTAAATTTCTATTTTTATCCTTAAAAACCATTTGCCTGCGGGCGCCAATACCCCCTTTCCATTTTTATTTTCAAAATATAAATCTAGGTTATTTTTTTGGTCACAATATTTAAACTCTTTTAACCATGTTCAACTAAAAAACCTAATTTTATCATGAGTTAGTTATCCTTTATTCATTTTCCATGAGAATACATTGTGCAATCTTCATTGTGTATTCAGAGAATTTAAATTTTTCCAAATTTCTATTTTGATACTTAAAAACTATTTGCCTGCGGGCGCCAATACCCCCTTTCCATTTTTATTTTCAAAATATAGTTCTAGTTTATTTTTGTGGACACAATATTTAAACTTTATTAGCCACATGCAACTAGAAAACATAATTATATCATGATTTAATTATCCATCAAATTTTATTTCATTTATTTTTCTTGAGAATACATAGTGCAGTCTTCATTGTGTATTCAGAAAATTTTATTTTTTTCAAATTTTTATTTTGATCCTTAAAAACCATTTGCCTGCGGGCGCCAATACCCCCTTTCCATTTTTATTTTCGAAATATAGCTCTAGTTTATTTTTGAGGACACAATTTTTAAACTTAATTATCCCCTTGCAAATTAAAAAATATAATTTTATCATGAGTTAGTTATCCTTCATTCATTTTTCTTGAGAATACATTGTGCAGTCTTCATTGTGTATTCAGAGAATTTAATTTTTTCCAAATTTATTTTTGATCCTTAAAAAACATTTGCCTGCGGGCGCCAATACCCTCTTTCCATTTTTATTTTCAAAATATAAATCTAGGTTATTTTTTTGGTCACAATATTCAAACTCTTTTAACCATGTTCAACTAAAAAACCTAATTTTATCATGAGTTAGTTATCCTTTATTCATTTTCCATGAGAATACATTGTGCAGTCTTCATTGTGTATTCAGAGAATTTAAATTTTTCCAAATTTCTATTTTGATCCTTAAAAACTATTTGCCTGCGGGCGCCAATACCCGCTTTCCATTTTTATTTTCAAAATATAGTTCTAGTTTATTTTTGTGGATACAATATTTAAACTTTATTAGCCACTTGCAACTAGAAAACATAATTATATCATGATTTAATTATCCATCAAATTTTATTTCATTTATTTTTCTTGAGAATACATAGTGCAGTCTTCATTGTGTATTCAGAGAATTTAATTTTTTCCCAATTTTTTTTTTGATCATTAAAAACCATTTGCCTGCGGGCGCCAATACCCCCTTTCCATTTTAATTTTCAAAATATAGCAGTAGTTTATTTTTTTGGTCACAATATTCAAACTCTTTTAACCAGTTAAACTAAAAAACCTAATTTTATCATGATTCAATTATCCTTCATTTATTTTTCTTGAGAGTACATAGTGCAGTCTTCATTGTGTATTCAGAGAATTTAATTTTTTCCAAATTTCTTTTTTTATCTATAAAAACCACTTGCCTGCGGGCGCCTTTACCCCCTTTCCATTTTCATTTTCAAAATATAGCTCTAGTTTATTTTTGAGGACACAATTTTTAAACTTTATTAGCCCCTTGAAACTAAAAAATATAATTTTATCATGAGTTATCCTTCATTCTTTTTTCTTGAGAATACATAGAGCAGTCTTCATTTTGTATTCAGAGAATTTAATTTTTTCCAAATTTTTATTTTGATCCTTAAAAACCATTTGCCTGCGGGCGCCAATACTCCCTTTCCATTTTTATTTTCGAAATATAGCTCTAGTTTATTTTTGAGGACACAATTTTTAAACTTAATTATCCCCTTGCAACTAGAAAACATAATTATATCATGATTTAATTATCCTTTAAATTTTATTTCAATTATTTTTCTTGAGAATACATTGTTCAGTCTTCATTGTGTATTCAGAGAATTAAATTTTTTCCAAATTTCTTTTTTTATCTATAAAAACCACTTGCCTGCGGGCGCATATACCCCCTTTCCATTTTTATTTTCGAAATATAGCTCTAGTTTATTTTTGTGGACACAATATTCAAACTCTTTTAACCAGTTGAACTAAAAAACCTAATTTTATCATGATTCAATTATCCTTCATTTATTTTTCTTGAGAGTACATAGTGCAGTCTTCATTTTGTATTCAGAGAATTTAATTTTTTCCAAATTTCTTTTTTTATCCTTAAAAACCATTTGCCTGCGGGCGCCTATACCCCCTTTCCATTTTTATTTTCAATATATAGCCCTAGTTTATTTTTGTGGACACAATATTTAAACTTTATTAGTCACTTGCAACTAGAAAACATAATTATATCATGATTTAATTATCCTTTAAATTTTATTTCAATTATTTTTCTTGAGAATACATAGTGCAGTCTTCATTTTGTATTCAGAGAATTTAATTTTTTCCAAATTTTTTTTTTGATCCTTAAAAACCATTTGCCTGCGGGCGCCAATACCCACTTTCCATTTTTATTTTCAAAATATAGTTCTAGTTTATTTTTGTGGACACAATTTTTAAACATTATTAGCCACTTGCAACTAGAAAACATAATTATATCATGATTTAATTATCCTTCAAATTTTATTTCAATTATTTTTCTTGGGAATACATAGTGCAGTCTTCATTGTGTATTCCAAGACTATAATTTTTTACAAATTCATTTTTTGGGTCCATAAAAAACATTTGCCTGCGGGCGCCAATACCCTCTTTCCATTTTTATTTTCAAAATATAAATCTAGGTTATTTTTTTGGTCACAATATTCAAACTCTTTTAACCATGTTCAACTAAAAAACCTAATTTTATCATGAGTTAGTTATCCTTTATTCATTTTCCATGAGAATACATTGTGCAGTCTTCATTGTGTATTCAGAGAATTTAATTTTTTCCAAATTTCTATTTTGATCCTTAAAAACTATTTGCCCTCGGGCGCCACTACCCCCTTTCAATTTTTATATTCAGAATATAGCTCTAGTTTATTTTTGTGGACACAATTTTTAAACTTTATTAGCCACTTGCAACTAAAAAATATAATAATATCATGATTCAATTATCCTTCATTTTATACAAATTCATTTTTTGGGTCCATAAAAACCATTTGCCTGCGGGCGCCAATACCCCCTTTCCATTTTTATTTTCGAAATATAGCTCTAGTTTATTTTTGAGGACACAATTTTTAAACTTAATTATCCCCTTGCAAATTAAAAAATATAATTTTATCATGAGTTAGTTATCCTTCATTCATTTTTCTTGAGAATACATTGTGCAGTCTTCATTGTGTATTCAGAGAATTTAATTTTTTCCAAATTTATTTTTGATCCTCAAAAAACATTTGCCTGCGGGCGCCAATACCCTCTTTCCATTTTTATTTTCAAAATATAAATCTAGGTTATTTTTTTGGTCACAATATTCAAACTCTTTTAACCATGTTCAACTAAAAAACCTAATTTTATCATGAGTTAGTTATCCTTTATTCATTTTCCATGAGAATACATTGTGCAGTCTTCATTGTGTATTCAGAGAATTTAATTTTTTCCAAATTTCTATTTTGATCCTTAAAAACTATATGCCCTCGGGCGCCAATACCCCCTTTCAATTTTTATATTCAGAATATAGCTCTAGTTTATTTTTGTGGACACAATTTTTAAACTTTATTAGCCACTTGAAACTAAAAATTATAATTTTATCATGAGTTATCCTTCATTCTTTTTTCTTGAGAATACATAGAGCAGTCTTCATTTTGTATTCAGAGAATTTAATTTTTTCCAAATTTCTTTTTTTATCCTTAAAAACCATTTGCCTGCGGGCGCCAATACCCTCTTTCCATTTTTATTTTCAAAATATAAATCTAGGTTATTTTTTTGGTCACAATATTCAAACTCTTTTAACCATGTTCAACTAAAAAACCTAATTTTATCATGAGTTAGTTATCCTTTATTCATTTTCCATGAGAATACATTGTGCAGTCTTCATTGTGTATTCAGAGAATTTAAATTTTTCCAAATTTCTATTTTGATCTTTAAAAACTATTTGCCTGCGGGCGCCAATACCCGCTTTCCATTTTTATTTTCAAAATATAGTTCTAGTTTATTTTTGTGGATACAATATTTAAACTTTATTAGCCACTTGCAACTAGAAAACATAATTATATCATGATTTAATTATCCATCAAATTTTATTTCATTTATTTTTCTTGAGAATACATAGTGCAGTCTTCATTGTGTATTCAGAGAATTTAATTTTTTCCCAATTTTTTTTTTGATCATTAAAAACCATTTGCCTGCGGGCGCCAATACCCCCTTTCCATTTTAATTTTCAAAATATAGCAGTAGTTTATTTTTTTGGTCACAATATTCAAACTCTTTTAACCAGTTAAACTAAAAAACCTAATTTTATCATGATTCAATTATCCTTCATTTATTTTTCTTGAGAGTACATAGTGCAGTCTTCATTGTGTATTCAGAGAATTTAATTTTTTCCAAATTTCTTTTTTTATCTATAAAAACCATTTGCCTGCGGGCGCAAATACCCCCTTTCCATTTTTATTTTCAAAATATAGCTCTAGTTTATTTTTGAGGACACAATTTTTAAACTTTATTAGCCCCTTGAAACTAAAAATTATAATTTTATCATGAGTTATCCTTCATTCTTTTTTCTTGAGAATACATAGAGCAGTCTTCATTTTGTATTCAGAGAATTTAATTTTTTCCAAATTTCTTTTTTTATCCTTAAAAACCATTTGCCTGCGGGCGCCTATACCCCCTTTCCATTTTTATTTTCAAAATATAGCCCTAGTTTATTTTTGTGGACACAATATTTAAACTTTATTAGTCACTTGCAACTAGAAAACATAATTATATCATGATTTAATTATCCTTTAAATTTTATTTCAATTATTTTTCTTGAGAATACATTGTTCAGTCTTCATTGTGTATTCAGAGAATTAAATTTTTTCTAAATTTCTATTTTTATCCTTAAAAACCATTTGCCTGCGGGCGCCAATACCCCCTTTCCATTTTTATTTTCAAAATATAAATCTAGGTTATTTTTTTGGTCACAATATTTAAACTCTTTTAACCATGTTCAACTAAAAAACCTAATTTTATCATGAGTTAGTTATCCTTTATTCATTTTCCATGAGAATACATTGTGCAATCTTCATTGTGTATTCAGAGAATTTAAATTTTTCCAAATTTCTATTTTGATACTTAAAAACTATTTGCCTGCGGGCGCCAATACCCCCTTTCCATTTTTATTTTCAAAATATAGTTCTAGTTTATTTTTGTGGACACAATATTTAAACTTTATTAGCCACATGCAACTAGAAAACATAATTATATCATGATTTAATTATCCATCAAATTTTATTTCATTTATTTTTCTTGAGAATACATAGTGCAGTCTTCATTGTGTATTCAGAGAATTTTATTTTTTTCAAATTTTTATTTTGATCCTTAAAAACCATTTGCCTGCGGGCGCCAATACCCCCTTTCCATTTTTATTTTCGAAATATAGCTCTAGTTTATTTTTGAGGACACAATTTTTAAACTTAATTATCCCCTTGCAAATTAAAAAATATAATTTTATCATGAGTTAGTTATCCTTCATTCATTTTTCTTGAGAATACATTGTGCAGTCTTCATTGTGTATTCAGAGAATTTAATTTTTTCCAAATTTATTTTTGATCCTCAAAAAACATTTGCCTGCGGGCGCCAATACCCTCTTTCCATTTTTATTTTCAAAATATAAATCTAGGTTATTTTTTTGGTCACAATATTCAAACTCTTTTAACCATGTTCAACTAAAAAACCTAATTTTATCATGAGTTAGTTATCCTTTATTCATTTTCCATGAGAATACATTGTGCAGTCTTCATTGTGTATTCAGAGAATTTAATTTTTTCCAAATTTCTATTTTGATCCTTAAAAACTATATGCCCTCGGGCGCCAATACCCCCTTTCAATTTTTATATTCAGAATATAGCTCTAGTTTATTTTTGTGGACACAATTTTTAAACTTTATTAGCCACTTGAAACTAAAAATTATAATTTTATCATGAGTTATCCTTCATTCTTTTTTCTTGAGAATACATAGAGCAGTCTTCATTGTGTATTCAGAGAATTTAATTTTTTCCCAATTTTTTTTTTGATCATTAAAAACCATTTGCCTGCGGGCGCCAATACCCCCTTTCCATTTTAATTTTCAAAATATAGCAGTAGTTTATTTTTTTGGTCACAATATTCAAACTCTTTTAACCAGTTAAACTAAAAAACCTAATTTTATCATGATTCAATTATCCTTCATTTATTTTTCTTGAGAGTACATAGTGCAGTCTTCATTGTGTATTCAGAGAATTTAATTTTTTCCAAATTTCTTTTTTTATCTATAAAAACCACTTGCCTGCGGGCGCCTTTACCCCCTTTCCATTTTCATTTTCAAAATATAGCTCTAGTTTATTTTTGAGGACACAATTTTTAAACTTTATTAGCCCCTTGAAACTAAAAAATATAATTTTATCATGAGTTATCCTTCATTCTTTTTTCTTGAGAATACATAGAGCAGTCTTCATTTTGTATTCAGAGAATTTAATTTTTTCCAAATTTTTATTTTGATCCTTAAAAACCATTTGCCTGCGGGCGCCAATACCCCCTTTCCATTTTTATTTTCGAAATATAGCTCTAGTTTATTTTTGAGGACACAATTTTTAAACTTAATTATCCCCTTGCAACTAGAAAACATAATTATATCATGATTTAATTATCCTTTAAATTTTATTTCAATTATTTTTCTTGAGAATACATTGTTCAGTCTTCATTGTGTATTCAGAGAATTAAATTTTTTCCAAATTTCTTTTTTTATCTATAAAAACCACTTGCCTGCGGGCGCATATACCCCCTTTCCATTTTTATTTTCGAAATATAGCTCTAGTTTATTTTTGTGGACACAATATTCAAACTCTTTTAACCAGTTGAACTAAAAAACCTAATTTTATCATGATTCAATTATCCTTCATTTATTTTTCTTGAGAGTACATAGTGCAGTCTTCATTTTGTATTCAGAGAATTTAATTTTTTCCAAATTTCTTTTTTTATCCTTAAAAACCATTTGCCTGCGGGCGCCTATACCCCCTTTCCATTTTTATTTTCAATATATAGCCCTAGTTTATTTTTGTGGACACAATATTTAAACTTTATTAGTCACTTGCAACTAGAAAACATAATTATATCATGATTTAATTATCCTTTAAATTTTATTTCAATTATTTTTCTTGAGAATACATAGTGCAGTCTTCATTTTGTATTCAGAGAATTTAATTTTTTCCAAATTTTTTTTTTGATCCTTAAAAACCATTTGCCTGCGGGCGCCAATACCCACTTTCCATTTTTATTTTCAAAATATAGTTCTAGTTTATTTTTGTGGACACAATTTTTAAACATTATTAGCCACTTGCAACTAGAAAACATAATTATATCATGATTTAATTATCCTTCAAATTTTATTTCAATTATTTTTCTTGGGAATACATAGTGCAGTCTTCATTGTGTATTCCAAGACTATAATTTTTTACAAATTCATTTTTTGGGTCCATAAAAAACATTTGCCTGCGGGCGCCAATACCCTCTTTCCATTTTTATTTTCAAAATATAAATCTAGGTTATTTTTTTGGTCACAATATTCAAACTCTTTTAACCATGTTCAACTAAAAAACCTAATTTTATCATGAGTTAGTTATCCTTTATTCATTTTCCATGAGAATACATTGTGCAGTCTTCATTGTGTATTCAGAGAATTTAATTTTTTCCAAATTTCTATTTTGATCCTTAAAAACTATTTGCCCTCGGGCGCCACTACCCCCTTTCAATTTTTATATTCAGAATATAGCTCTAGTTTATTTTTGTGGACACAATTTTTAAACTTTATTAGCCACTTGCAACTAAAAAATATAATAATATCATGATTCAATTATCCTTCATTTTATACAAATTCATTTTTTGGGTCCATAAAAACCATTTGCCTGCGGGCGCCAATACCCCCTTTCCATTTTTATTTTCGAAATATAGCTCTAGTTTATTTTTGAGGACACAATTTTTAAACTTAATTATCCCCTTGCAAATTAAAAAATATAATTTTATCATGAGTTAGTTATCCTTCATTCATTTTTCTTGAGAATACATTGTGCAGTCTTCATTGTGTATTCAGAGAATTTAATTTTTTCCAAATTTATTTTTGATCCTCAAAAAACATTTGCCTGCGGGCGCCAATACCCTCTTTCCATTTTTATTTTCAAAATATAAATCTAGGTTATTTTTTTGGTCACAATATTCAAACTCTTTTAACCATGTTCAACTAAAAAACCTAATTTTATCATGAGTTAGTTATCCTTTATTCATTTTCCATGAGAATACATTGTGCAGTCTTCATTGTGTATTCAGAGAATTTAATTTTTTCCAAATTTCTATTTTGATCCTTAAAAACTATATGCCCTCGGGCGCCAATACCCCCTTTCAATTTTTATATTCAGAATATAGCTCTAGTTTATTTTTGTGGACACAATTTTTAAACTTTATTAGCCACTTGAAACTAAAAATTATAATTTTATCATGAGTTATCCTTCATTCTTTTTTCTTGAGAATACATAGAGCAGTCTTCATTTTGTATTCAGAGAATTTAATTTTTTCCAAATTTCTTTTTTTATCCTTAAAAACCATTTGCCTGCGGGCGCCAATACCCTCTTTCCATTTTTATTTTCAAAATATAAATCTAGGTTATTTTTTTGGTCACAATATTCAAACTCTTTTAACCATGTTCAACTAAAAAACCTAATTTTATCATGAGTTAGTTATCCTTTATTCATTTTCCATGAGAATACATTGTGCAGTCTTCATTGTGTATTCAGAGAATTTAAATTTTTCCAAATTTCTATTTTGATCCTTAAAAACTATTTGCCTGCGGGCGCCAATACCCGCTTTCCATTTTTATTTTCAAAATATAGTTCTAGTTTATTTTTGTGGATACAATATTTAAACTTTATTAGCCACTTGCAACTAGAAAACATAATTATATCATGATTTAATTATCCATCAAATTTTATTTCATTTATTTTTCTTGAGAATACATAGTGCAGTCTTCATTGTGTATTCAGAGAATTTAATTTTTTCCCAATTTTTTTTTTGATCATTAAAAACCATTTGCCTGCGGGCGCCAATACCCCCTTTCCATTTTAATTTTCAAAATATAGCAGTAGTTTATTTTTTTGGTCACAATATTCAAACTCTTTTAACCAGTTAAACTAAAAAACCTAATTTTATCATGATTCAATTATCCTTCATTTATTTTTCTTGAGAGTACATAGTGCAGTCTTCATTGTGTATTCAGAGAATTTAATTTTTTCCAAATTTCTTTTTTTATCTATAAAAACCACTTGCCTGCGGGCGCCTTTACCCCCTTTCCATTTTCATTTTCAAAATATAGCTCTAGTTTATTTTTGAGGACACAATTTTTAAACTTTATTAGCCCCTTGAAACTAAAAAATATAATTTTATCATGAGTTATCCTTCATTCTTTTTTCTTGAGAATACATAGAGCAGTCTTCATTTTGTATTCAGAGAATTGAATTTTTTCCAAATTTTTATTTTGATCCTTAAAAACCATTTGCCTGCGGGCGCCAATACCCCCTTTCCATTTTTATTTTCGAAATATAGCTCTAGTTTATTTTTGAGGACAATTTTTAAACTTAATTATCCCCTTGCAAATTAAAAAATATAATTTTATCATGAGTTAGTTATCCTTTATTCATTTTTCTTGAGAATACATTGTGCAGTATTCATTGTGTATTCAAAGAATTTAATTTTTTCCAAATTTATTTTTGATCCTTAAAAAACATTTGCCTGCGGGCGCCAATACCCTCTTTCCATTTTTATTTTCAAAATATAAATCTAGGTTATTTTTTTGGTCACAATATTCAAACTCTTTTAACCATGTTCAACTAAAAAACCTAATTTTATCATGAGTTAGTTATCCTTTATTCATTTTCCATGAGAATACATTGTGCAGTCTTCATTGTGTATTCAGAGAATTTAATTTTTTCCAAATTTCTATTTTGATCCTTAAAAACTATTTGCCCTCGGGCGCCACTACCCCCTTTCAATTTTTATATTCAGAATATAGCTCTAGTTTATTTTTGTGGACACAATTTTTAAACTTTATTAGCCACTTGCAACTAAAAAATATAATAATATCATGATTCAATTATCCTTCATTTTATACAAATTCATTTTTTGGGTCCATAAAAATCATTTGCCTGCGGGCGCCAATACCCCCTTTCCATTTTTATTTTCAAAATATAGCTCTAGTTTATTTTTATGGACACAATATTTAAGCTTTATTAGCCACTTGAAACTAAAAAATATAATTTTATCATGAGTTATCCTTCATTTATATTTCTTGAGAGTACATAGTGCAGTCTTCATTGTGTATTCCAAGACCATAATTTTTTACAAATTCATTTTTTTGATCCTTAAAAACCATTTGCCTGCGGGCGCCAATACCCCCTTTCCATTTTTATTTTCAAAATATAGTTCTAGTTTATTTTTGTGGACACAATATTCAAACTCTTTTAACCAGTTGAACAAAAAAACCTAATTTTATCATGATTCAATTATCCTTCATTTATTTTTCTTGAGAATACATAGTGCAGTCTTCATTGTGTATTCAGAGAATTTAATTTTTTCCCAATTTTTTTTTTTATCCTTAAAAACCATTTGCCTGCGGGCGCAAATACCCCCTTTCCATTTTTATTTTCAAAATATAGCTCTAGTTTATTTTTGAGGACACAATTTTTAAACTTTATTAGCCCCTTGAAACTAAAAATTATAATTTTATCATGAGTTATCCTTCATTCTTTTTTCTTGAGAATACATAGAGCAGTCTTCATTTTGTATTCAGAGAATTTAATTTTTTCCAAATTTCTTTTTTTATCCTTAAAAACCATTTGCCTGCGGGCGCCTATACCCCCTTTCCATTTTTATTTTCAAAATATAGCCCTAGTTTATTTTTGTGGACACAATATTTAAACTTTATTAGTCACTTGCAACTAGAAAACATAATTATATCATGATTTAATTATCCTTTAAATTTTATTTCAATTATTTTTCTTGAGAATACATTGTTCAGTCTTCATTGTGTATTCAGAGAATTAAATTTTTTCTAAATTTCTATTTTTATCCTTAAAAACCATTTGCCTGCGGGCGCCAATACCCCCTTTCCATTTTTATTTTCAAAATATAAATCTAGGTTATTTTTTTGGTCACAATATTTAAACTCTTTTAACCATGTTCAACTAAAAAACCTAATTTTATCATGAGTTAGTTATCCTTTATTCATTTTCCATGAGAATACATTGTGCAATCTTCATTGTGTATTCAGAGAATTTAAATTTTTCCAAACTTCTATTTTGATACTTAAAAACTATTTGCCTGCGGGCGCCAATACCCCCTTTCCATTTTTATTTTCAAAATATAGTTCTAGTTTATTTTTGTGGACACAATATTTAAACTTTATTAGCCACATGCAACTAGAAAACATAATTATATCATGATTTAATTATCCATCAAATTTTATTTCATTTATTTTTCTTGAGAATACATAGTGCAGTCTTCATTGTGTATTCAGAGAATTTTATTTTTTTCAAATTTTTATTTTGATCCTTAAAAACCATTTGCCTGCGGGCGCCAATACCCCCTTTCCATTTTTATTTTCGAAATATAGCTCTAGTTTATTTTTGAGGACACAATTTTTAAACTTAATTATCCCCTTGCAAATTAAAAAATATAATTTTATCATGAGTTAGTTATCCTTCATTCATTTTTCTTGAGAATACATTGTGCAGTCTTCATTGTGTATTCAGAGAATTTAATTTTTTCCAAATTTATTTTTGATCCTTAAAAAACATTTGCCTGCGGGCGCCAATACCCTCTTTCCATTTTTATTTTCAAAATATAAATCTAGGTTATTTTTTTGGTCACAATATTCAAACTCTTTTAACCATGTTCAACTAAAAAACCTAATTTTATCATGAGTTAGTTATCCTTTATTCATTTTCCATGAGAATACATTGTGCAGTCTTCATTGTGTATTCAGAGAATTTAATTTTTTCCAAATTTCTATTTTGATCCTTAAAAACTATATGCCCTCGGGCGCCAATACCCCCTTTCAATTTTTATATTCAGAATATAGCTCTAGTTTATTTTTGTGGACACAATTTTTAAACTTTATTAGCCACTTGAAACTAAAAATTATAATTTTATCATGAGTTATCCTTCATTCTTTTTTCTTGAGAATACATAGAGCAGTCTTCATTTTGTATTCAGAGAATTTAATTTTTTCCAAATTTCTTTTTTTATCCTTAAAAACCATTTGCCTGCGGGCGCCAATACCCTCTTTCCATTTTTATTTTCAAAATATAAATCTAGGTTATTTTTTTGGTCACAATATTCAAACTCTTTTAACCATGTTCAACTAAAAAACCTAATTTTATCATGAGTTAGTTATCCTTTATTCATTTTCCATGAGAATACATTGTGCAGTCTTCATTGTGTATTCAGAGAATTTAAATTTTTCCAAATTTCTATTTTGATCCTTAAAAACTATTTGCCTGCGGGCGCCAATACCCGCTTTCCATTTTTATTTTCAAAATATAGTTCTAGTTTATTTTTGTGGATACAATATTTAAACTTTATTAGCCACTTGCAACTAGAAAACATAATTATATCATGATTTAATTATCCATCAAATTTTATTTCATTTATTTTTCTTGAGAATACATAGTGCAGTCTTCATTGTGTATTCAGAGAATTTAATTTTTTCCCAATTTTTTTTTTGATCATTAAAAACCATTTGCCTGCGGGCGCCAATACCCCCTTTCCATTTTAATTTTCAAAATATAGCAGTAGTTTATTTTTTTGGTCACAATATTCAAACTCTTTTAACCAGTTAAACTAAAAAACCTAATTTTATCATGATTCAATTATCCTTCATTTATTTTTCTTGAGAGTACATAGTGCAGTCTTCATTGTGTATTCAGAGAATTTAATTTTTTCCAAATTTCTTTTTTTATCTATAAAAACCACTTGCCTGCGGGCGCCTTTACCCCCTTTCCATTTTCATTTTCAAAATATAGCTCTAGTTTATTTTTGAGGACACAATTTTTAAACTTTATTAGCCCCTTGAAACTAAAAAATATAATTTTATCATGAGTTATCCTTCATTCTTTTTTCTTGAGAATACATAGAGCAGTCTTCATTTTGTATTCAGAGAATTGAATTTTTTCCAAATTTTTATTTTGATCCTTAAAAACCATTTGCCTGCGGGCGCCAATACCCCCTTTCCATTTTTATTTTCGAAATATAGCTCTAGTTTATTTTTGAGGACAATTTTTAAACTTAATTATCCCCTTGCAAATTAAAAAATATAATTTTATCATGAGTTAGTTATCCTTTATTCATTTTTCTTGAGAATACATTGTGCAGTATTCATTGTGTATTCAAAGAATTTAATTTTTTCCAAATTTATTTTTGATCCTTAAAAAACATTTGCTTGCGGGCGCCAATACCCTCTTTCCATTTTTATTTTCAAAATATAAATCTAGGTTATTTTTTTGGTCACAATATTCAAACTCTTTTAACCATGTTCAACTAAAAAACCTAATTTTATCATGAGTTAGTTATCCTTTATTCATTTTCCATGAGAATACATTGTGCAGTCTTCATTGTGTATTCAGAGAATTTAATTTTTTCCAAATTTCTATT
Source organism: Diuraphis noxia (assembly GCF_037042655.1). Classification (NCBI taxonomy): domain Eukaryota; kingdom Metazoa; phylum Arthropoda; class Insecta; order Hemiptera; family Aphididae; genus Diuraphis; species Diuraphis noxia. The sequence continues at coordinate 31,394,439 of NW_028301715.1, read as the reverse complement.
TTGATCCTTAAAAACTATTTGCCCTCGGGCGCCACTACCCCCTTTCAATTTTTATATTCAGAATATAGCTCTAGTTTATTTTTGTGGACACAATTTTTAAACTTTATTAGCCACTTGCAACTAAAAAATATAATAATATCATGATTCAATTATCCTTCATTTTATACAAATTCATTTTTTGGGTCCATAAAAATCATTTGCCTGCGGGCGCCAATACCCCCTTTCCATTTTTATTTTCAAAATATAGCTCTAGTTTATTTTTATGGACACAATATTTAAGCTTTATTAGCCACTTGAAACTAAAAAATATAATTTTATCATGAGTTATCCTTCATTTATATTTCTTGAGAGTACATAGTGCAGTCTTCATTGTGTATTCCAAGACCATAATTTTTTACAAATTCATTTTTTTGATCCTTAAAAACCATTTGCCTGCGGGCGCCAATACCCCCTTTCCATTTTTATTTTCAAAATATAGTTCTAGTTTATTTTTGTGGACACAATATTCAAACTCTTTTAACCAGTTGAACAAAAAAACCTAATTTTATCATGATTCAATTATCCTTCATTTATTTTTCTTGAGAATACATAGTGCAGTCTTCATTGTGTATTCAGAGAATTTAATTTTTTCCCAATTTTTTTTTTTATCCTTAAAAACCATTTGCCTGCGGGCGCAAATACCCCCTTTCCATTTTTATTTTCAAAATATAGCTCTAGTTTATTTTTGAGGACACAATTTTTAAACTTTATTAGCCCCTTGAAACTAAAAATTATAATTTTATCATGAGTTATCCTTCATTCTTTTTTCTTGAGAATACATAGAGCAGTCTTCATTTTGTATTCAGAGAATTTAATTTTTTCCAAATTTCTTTTTTTATCCTTAAAAACCATTTGCCTGCGGGCGCCTATACCCCCTTTCCATTTTTATTTTCAAAATATAGCCCTAGTTTATTTTTGTGGACACAATATTTAAACTTTATTAGTCACTTGCAACTAGAAAACATAATTATATCATGATTTAATTATCCTTTAAATTTTATTTCAATTATTTTTCTTGAGAATACATTGTTCAGTCTTCATTGTGTATTCAGAGAATTAAATTTTTTCTAAATTTCTATTTTTATCCTTAAAAACCATTTGCCTGCGGGCGCCAATACCCCCTTTCCATTTTTATTTTCAAAATATAAATCTAGGTTATTTTTTTGGTCACAATATTTAAACTCTTTTAACCATGTTCAACTAAAAAACCTAATTTTATCATGAGTTAGTTATCCTTTATTCATTTTCCATGAGAATACATTGTGCAATCTTCATTGTGTATTCAGAGAATTTAAATTTTTCCAAATTTCTATTTTGATACTTAAAAACTATTTGCCTGCGGGCGCCAATACCCCCTTTCCATTTTTATTTTCAAAATATAGTTCTAGTTTATTTTTGTGGACACAATATTTAAACTTTATTAGCCACATGCAACTAGAAAACATAATTATATCATGATTTAATTATCCATCAAATTTTATTTCATTTATTTTTCTTGAGAATACATAGTGCAGTCTTCATTGTGTATTCAGAGAATTTTATTTTTTTCAAATTTTTATTTTGATCCTTAAAAACCATTTGCCTGCGGGCGCCAATACCCCCTTTCCATTTTTATTTTCGAAATATAGCTCTAGTTTATTTTTGAGGACACAATTTTTAAACTTAATTATCCCCTTGCAAATTAAAAAATATAATTTTATCATGAGTTAGTTATCCTTCATTCATTTTTCTTGAGAATACATTGTGCAGTCTTCATTGTGTATTCAGAGAATTTAATTTTTTCCAAATTTATTTTTGATCCTTAAAAAACATTTGCCTGCGGGCGCCAATACCCTCTTTCCATTTTTATTTTCAAAATATAAATCTAGGTTATTTTTTTGGTCACAATATTCAAACTCTTTTAACCATGTTCAACTAAAAAACCTAATTTTATCATGAGTTAGTTATCCTTTATTCATTTTCCATGAGAATACATTGTGCAGTCTTCATTGTGTATTCAGAGAATTTAATTTTTTCCAAATTTCTATTTTGATCCTTAAAAACTATATGCCCTCGGGCGCCAATACCCCCTTTCAATTTTTATATTCAGAATATAGCTCTAGTTTATTTTTGTGGACACAATTTTTAAACTTTATTAGCCACTTGAAACTAAAAATTATAATTTTATCATGAGTTATCCTTCATTCTTTTTTCTTGAGAATACATAGAGCAGTCTTCATTTTGTATTCAGAGAATTTAATTTTTTCCAAATTTCTTTTTTTATCCTTAAAAACCATTTGCCTGCGGGCGCCAATACCCTCTTTCCATTTTTATTTTCAAAATATAAATCTAGGTTATTTTTTTGGTCACAATATTCAAACTCTTTTAACCATGTTCAACTAAAAAACCTAATTTTATCATGAGTTAGTTATCCTTTATTCATTTTCCATGAGAATACATTGTGCAGTCTTCATTGTGTATTCAGAGAATTTAAATTTTTCCAAATTTCTATTTTGATCCTTAAAAACTATTTGCCTGCGGGCGCCAATACCCGCTTTCCATTTTTATTTTCAAAATATAGTTCTAGTTTATTTTTGTGGATACAATATTTAAACTTTATTAGCCACTTGCAACTAGAAAACATAATTATATCATGATTTAATTATCCATCAAATTTTATTTCATTTATTTTTCTTGAGAATACATAGTGCAGTCTTCATTGTGTATTCAGAGAATTTAATTTTTTCCCAATTTTTTTTTTGATCATTAAAAACCATTTGCCTGCGGGCGCCAATACCCCCTTTCCATTTTAATTTTCAAAATATAGCAGTAGTTTATTTTTTTGGTCACAATATTCAAACTCTTTTAACCAGTTAAACTAAAAAACCTAATTTTATCATGATTCAATTATCCTTCATTTATTTTTCTTGAGAGTACATAGTGCAGTCTTCATTGTGTATTCAGAGAATTTAATTTTTTCCAAATTTCTTTTTTTATCTATAAAAACCACTTGCCTGCGGGCGCCTTTACCCCCTTTCCATTTTCATTTTCAAAATATAGCTCTAGTTTATTTTTGAGGACACAATTTTTAAACTTTATTAGCCCCTTGAAACTAAAAAATATAATTTTATCATGAGTTATCCTTCATTCTTTTTTCTTGAGAATACATAGAGCAGTCTTCATTTTGTATTCAGAGAATTGAATTTTTTCCAAATTTTTATTTTGATCCTTAAAAACCATTTGCCTGCGGGCGCCAATACCCCCTTTCCATTTTTATTTTCGAAATATAGCTCTAGTTTATTTTTGAGGACAATTTTTAAACTTAATTATCCCCTTGCAAATTAAAAAATATAATTTTATCATGAGTTAGTTATCCTTTATTCATTTTTCTTGAGAATACATTGTGCAGTATTCATTGTGTATTCAAAGAATTTAATTTTTTCCAAATTTATTTTTGATCCTTAAAAAACATTTGCTTGCGGGCGCCAATACCCTCTTTCCATTTTTATTTTCAAAATATAAATCTAGGTTATTTTTTTGGTCACAATATTCAAACTCTTTTAACCATGTTCAACTAAAAAACCTAATTTTATCATGAGTTAGTTATCCTTTATTCATTTTCCATGAGAATACATTGTGCAGTCTTCATTGTGTATTCAGAGAATTTAATTTTTTCCAAATTTCTATTTTGATCCTTAAAAACTATTTGCCCTCGGGCGCCACTACCCCCTTTCAATTTTTATATTCAGAATATAGCTCTAGTTTATTTTTGTGGACACAATTTTTAAACTTTATTAGCCACTTGCAACTAAAAAATATAATAATATCATGATTCAATTATCCTTCATTTTATACAAATTCATTTTTTGGGTCCATAAAAATCATTTGCCTGCGGGCGCCAATACCCCCTTTCCATTTTTATTTTCAAAATATAGCTCTAGTTTATTTTTATGGACACAATATTTAAGCTTTATTAGCCACTTGAAACTAAAAAATATAATTTTATCATGAGTTATCCTTCATTTATATTTCTTGAGAGTACATAGTGCAGTCTTCATTGTGTATTCCAAGACCATAATTTTTTACAAATTCATTTTTTTGATCCTTAAAAACCATTTGCCTGCGGGCGCCAATACCCCCTTTCCATTTTTATTTTCAAAATATAGTTCTAGTTTATTTTTGTGGACACAATATTCAAACTCTTTTAACCAGTTGAACAAAAAAACCTAATTTTATCATGATTCAATTATCCTTCATTTATTTTTCTTGAGAATACATAGTGCAGTCTTCATTGTGTATTCAGAGAATTTAATTTTTTCCCAATTTTTTTTTTTATCCTTAAAAACCATTTGCCTGCGGGCGCAAATACCCCCTTTCCATTTTTATTTTCAAAATATAGCTCTAGTTTATTTTTGAGGACACAATTTTTAAACTTTATTAGCCCCTTGAAACTAAAAATTATAATTTTATCATGAGTTATCCTTCATTCTTTTTTCTTGAGAATACATAGAGCAGTCTTCATTTTGTATTCAGAGAATTTAATTTTTTCCAAATTTCTTTTTTTATCCTTAAAAACCATTTGCCTGCGGGCGCCTATACCCCCTTTCCATTTTTATTTTCAAAATATAGCCCTAGTTTATTTTTGTGGACACAATATTTAAACTTTATTAGTCACTTGCAACTAGAAAACATAATTATATCATGATTTAATTATCCTTTAAATTTTATTTCAATTATTTTTCTTGAGAATACATTGTTCAGTCTTCATTGTGTATTCAGAGAATTAAATTTTTTCTAAATTTCTATTTTTATCCTTAAAAACCATTTGCCTGCGGGCGCCAATACCCCCTTTCCATTTTTATTTTCAAAATATAAATCTAGGTTATTTTTTTGGTCACAATATTTAAACTCTTTTAACCATGTTCAACTAAAAAACCTAATTTTATCATGAGTTAGTTATCCTTTATTCATTTTCCATGAGAATACATTGTGCAATCTTCATTGTGTATTCAGAGAATTTAAATTTTTCCAAATTTCTATTTTGATACTTAAAAACTATTTGCCTGCGGGCGCCAATACCCCCTTTCCATTTTTATTTTCAAAATATAGTTCTAGTTTATTTTTGTGGACACAATATTTAAACTTTATTAGCCACATGCAACTAGAAAACATAATTATATCATGATTTAATTATCCATCAAATTTTATTTCATTTATTTTTCTTGAGAATACATAGTGCAGTCTTCATTGTGTATTCAGAGAATTTTATTTTTTTCAAATTTTTATTTTGATCCTTAAAAACCATTTGCCTGCGGGCGCCAATACCCCCTTTCCATTTTTATTTTCGAAATATAGCTCTAGTTTATTTTTGAGGACACAATTTTTAAACTTAATTATCCCCTTGCAAATTAAAAAATATAATTTTATCATGAGTTAGTTATCCTTCATTCATTTTTCTTGAGAATACATTGTGCAGTCTTCATTGTGTATTCAGAGAATTTAATTTTTTCCAAATTTATTTTTGATCCTTAAAAAACATTTGCCTGCGGGCGCCAATACCCTCTTTCCATTTTTATTTTCAAAATATAAATCTAGGTTATTTTTTTGGTCACAATATTCAAACTCTTTTAACCATGTTCAACTAAAAAACCTAATTTTATCATGAGTTAGTTATCCTTTATTCATTTTCCATGAGAATACATTGTGCAGTCTTCATTGTGTATTCAGAGAATTTAATTTTTTCCAAATTTCTATTTTGATCCTTAAAAACTATATGCCCTCGGGCGCCAATACCCCCTTTCAATTTTTATATTCAGAATATAGCTCTAGTTTATTTTTGTGGACACAATTTTTAAACTTTATTAGCCACTTGAAACTAAAAATTATAATTTTATCATGAGTTATCCTTCATTCTTTTTTCTTGAGAATACATAGAGCAGTCTTCATTTTGTATTCAGAGAATTTAATTTTTTCCAAATTTCTTTTTTTATCCTTAAAAACCATTTGCCTGCGGGCGCCAATACCCTCTTTCCATTTTTATTTTCAAAATATAAATCTAGGTTATTTTTTTGGTCACAATATTCAAACTCTTTTAACCATGTTCAACTAAAAAACCTAATTTTATCATGAGTTAGTTATCCTTTATTCATTTTCCATGAGAATACATTGTGCAGTCTTCATTGTGTATTCAGAGAATTTAAATTTTTCCAAATTTCTATTTTGATCCTTAAAAACTATTTGCCTGCGGGCGCCAATACCCGCTTTCCATTTTTATTTTCAAAATATAGTTCTAGTTTATTTTTGTGGATACAATATTTAAACTTTATTAGCCACTTGCAACTAGAAAACATAATTATATCATGATTTAATTATCCATCAAATTTTATTTCATTTATTTTTCTTGAGAATACATAGTGCAGTCTTCATTGTGTATTCAGAGAATTTAATTTTTTCCCAATTTTTTTTTTGATCATTAAAAACCATTTGCCTGCGGGCGCCAATACCCCCTTTCCATTTTAATTTTCAAAATATAGCAGTAGTTTATTTTTTTGGTCACAATATTCAAACTCTTTTAACCAGTTAAACTAAAAAACCTAATTTTATCATGATTCAATTATCCTTCATTTATTTTTCTTGAGAGTACATAGTGCAGTCTTCATTGTGTATTCAGAGAATTTAATTTTTTCCAAATTTCTTTTTTTATCTATAAAAAGCACTTGCCTGCGGGCGCCTTTACCCCCTTTCCATTTTCATTTTCAAAATATAGCTCTAGTTTATTTTTGAGGACACAATTTTTAAACTTTATTAGCCCCTTGAAACTAAAAAATATAATTTTATCATGAGTTATCCTTCATTCTTTTTTCTTGAGAATACATAGAGCAGTCTTCATTTTGTATTCAGAGAATTTAATTTTTTCCAAATTTTTATTTTGATCCTTAAAAACCATTTGCCTGCGGGCGCCAATACCCCCTTTCCATTTTTATTTTCGAAATATAGCTCTAGTTTATTTTTGAGGACACAATTTTTAAACTTAATTATCCCCTTGCAACTAGAAAACATAATTATATCATGATTTAATTATCCTTTAAATTTTATTTCAATTATTTTTCTTGAGAATACATTGTTCAGTCTTCATTGTGTATTCAGAGAATTAAATTTTTTCCAAATTTCTTTTTTTATCTATAAAAACCACTTGCCTGCGGGCGCATATACCCCCTTTCCATTTTTATTTTCGAAATATAGCTCTAGTTTATTTTTGTGGACACAATATTCAAACTCTTTTAACCAGTTGAACTAAAAAACCTAATTTTATCATGATTCAATTATCCTTCATTTATTTTTCTTGAGAGTACATAGTGCAGTCTTCATTTTGTATTCAGAGAATTTAATTTTTTCCAAATTTCTTTTTTTATCCTTAAAAACCATTTGCCTGCGGGCGCCTATACCCCCTTTCCATTTTTATTTTCAATATATAGCCCTAGTTTATTTTTGTGGACACAATATTTAAACTTTATTAGTCACTTGCAACTAGAAAACATAATTATATCATGATTTAATTATCCTTTAAATTTTATTTCAATTATTTTTCTTGAGAATACATAGTGCAGTCTTCATTTTGTATTCAGAGAATTTAATTTTTTCCAAATTTTTTTTTTGATCCTTAAAAACCATTTGCCTGCGGGCGCCAATACCCACTTTCCATTTTTATTTTCAAAATATAGTTCTAGTTTATTTTTGTGGACACAATTTTTAAACATTATTAGCCACTTGCAACTAGAAAATATAATAATATCATGATTCAATTATCCTTCATTTTATACAAATTCATTTTTTGGGTCCATTAAAATCATTTGCCTGCGGGCGCCAATACCCCCTTTCCATTTTTATTTTCAAAATAGAGCTCTAGTTTATTTTTTTGGTCATAATATTCAAACTCTTTTAACCATGCTCAACAAAAAAACCTAATTTTATCATGATTCAATTATCCTTAATTTGTTTTTCTTGAGAACACATAGTGCAGTCTTCATTTTGTATTCAGAGAATTTAATTTTTTCCAAATTTTTTTTTTGAACCTTAAAAACCATTTGCCTGCGGGCGCCAATACCCCCTTTCCATTTTTATTTTCAAAATATAGTTCTAGTTTATTTTTGTGGACACAATATTCAAACTCTTTTAACCAGTTGAACTAAAAAACCTAATTTTATCATGATTCAATTATCCTTCATTTATTTTTCTTGAGAGTACATAGTGCAGTCTTCATTTTGTATTCAGAGAATTTAATTTTTTCCAAATTTCTTTTTTTATCCTTAAAAACCATTTGCCTGCGGGCGCCTATACCCCCTTTCAATTTTTATTTTCAATATATAGCCCTAGTTTATTTTTGTGGACACAATATTTAAACTTTATTAGTCACTTGCAACTAGAAAACATAATTATATCATGATTTAATTATCCTTTAAATTTTATTTCAATTATTTTTCTTGAGAATACATAGTGCAGTCTTCATTTTGTATTCAGAGAATTTAATTTTTTCCAAATTTTTTTTTTGAACCTTAAAAACCATTTGCCTGCGGGCGCCAATACCCCCTTTCCATTTTTATTTTCAAAATATAGTTCTAGTTTATTTTTGTGGACACAATATTCAAACTCTTTTAACCAGTTGAACTAAAAAACCTAATTTTATCATGATTCAATTATCCTTCATTTATTTTTCTTGAGAGTACATAGTGCAGTCTTCATTTTGTATTCAGAGAATTTAATTTTTTCCAAATTTCTTTTTTTATCCTTAAAAACCATTTGCCTGCGGGCGCCTATACCCCCTTTCCATTTTTATTTTCAATATATAGCCCTAGTTTATTTTTGTGGACACAATATTTAAACTTTATTAGTCACTTGCAACTAGAAAACATAATTATATCATGATTTAATTATCCTTTAAATTTTATTTCAATTATTTTTCTTGAGAATACATAGTGCAGTCTTCATTTTGTATTCAGAGAATTTAATTTTTTCCAAATTTTTTTTTTGATCCTTAAAAACCATTTGCCTGCGGGCGCCAATACCCCCTTTCCATTTTTATTTTCAAAATATAGTTCTAGTTTATTTTTGTGGACACAATTTTTAAACATTATTAGCCACTTGCAACTAGAAAATATAATAATATCATGATTCAATTATCCTTCATTTTATACAAATTCATTTTTTGGGTCCATAAAAATCATTTGCCTGCGGGCGCCAATACCCCCTTTCCATTTTTATTTTCAAAATAGAGCTCTAGTTTATTTTTTTGGTCATAATATTCAAACTCTTTTAACCATGCTCAACAAAAAAACCTAATTTTATCATGATTCAATTATCCTTAATTTGTTTTTCTTGAGAACACATAGTGCAGTCTTCATTTTGTATTCAGAGAATTTAATTTTTTCCAAATTTTTTTTTTGAACCTTAAAAACCATTTGCCTGCGGGCGCCAATACCCCCTTTCCATTTTTATTTTCAAAATATAGTTCTAGTTTATTTTTGTGGGCACAATATTCAAACTCTTTTAACCAGTTGAACTAAAAAACCTAATTTTATCATGATTCAATTATCCTTCATTTATTTTTCTTGAGAGTACATAGTGCAGTCTTCATTTTGTATTCAGAGAATTTAATTTTTTCCAAATTTCTTTTTTTATCCTTAAAAACCATTTGCCTGCGGGCGCCTATACCCCCTTTCCATTTTTATTTTCAATATATAGCCCTAGTTTATTTTTGTGGACACAATATTTAAACTTTATTAGTCACTTGCAACTAGAAAACATAATTATATCATGATTTAATTATCCTTTAAATTTTATTTCAATTATTTTTCTTGAGAATACATAGTGCAGTCTTCATTTTGTATTCAGAGAATTTAATTTTTTCCAAATTTTTTTTTTGATCCTTAAAAACCATTTGCCTGCGGGCGCCAATACCCCCTTTCCATTTTTATTTTCAAAATATAGTTCTAGTTTATTTTTGTGGACACAATTTTTAAACATTATTAGCCACTTGCAACTAGAAAATATAATAATATCATGATTCAATTATCCTTCATTTTATACAAATTCATTTTTTGGGTCCATAAAAATTATTTGCCTGCGGGCGCCAATACCCCCTTTCCATTTTTATTTTCAAAATATAGGTCTAGTTTATTTTTGTGGACACAATATTTAAACTTTATTAGTCACTTGCAACTAGAAAACATAATTATATCATGATATAATTATCCTTCAAATTTTATTTCAATTATTTTTCTTGGGAATACATAGTGCAGTCTTCATTGTGTATTCCAAGACTATAATTTTTTACAAATTCATTTTTTGGGTCCATAAAAATCATTTGCCTGCGGGCGCCAATACCCCCTTTCCATTTTTATTTTCAAAATATAGTTCTAGTTTATTTTTGTGGACACAATATTCAAACTCTTTTAACCAGTTGAACTAAAAAACCTAATTTTATCATGATTCAATTATCCTTCATTTATTTTTCTTGAGAGTACATAGTGCAGTCTTCATTTTGTATTCAGAGAATTTAATTTTTTCCAAATTTCTTTTTTTATCCTTAAAAACCATTTGCCTGCGGGCGCCTATACCCCCTTTCCATTTTTATTTTCAATATATAGCCCTAGTTTATTTTTGTGGACACAATATTTAAACTTTATTAGTCACTTGCAACTAGAAAACATAATTATATCATGATTTAATTATCCTTTAAATTTTATTTCAATTATTTTTCTTGAGAATACATAGTGCAGTCTTCATTTTGTATTCAGAGAATTTAATTTTTTCCAAATTTTTTTTTTGATCCTTAAAAACCATTTGCCTGCGGGCGCCAATACCCCCTTTCCATTTTTATTTTCAAAATATAGTTCTAGTTTATTTTTGTGGACACAATTTTTAAACATTATTAGCCACTTGCAACTAGAAAATATAATAATATCATGATTCAATTATCCTTCATTTTATACAAATTCATTTTTTGGGTCCATAAAAATTATTTGCTTGCGGGCGCCAATACCCCCTTTCCATTTTTATTTTCAAAATATAGCTCTAGTTTATTTTTGTGGACACAATATTTAAACTTTATTAGTCACTTGCAACTAGAAAACATAATTATATCATGATTTAATTATCCTTCAAATTTTATTTCAATTATTTTTCTTGGGAATACATAGTGCAGTCTTCATTGTGTATTCCAAGACTATAATTTTTTACAAATTCATTTTTTGGGTCCATAAAAATCATTTGCCTGCGGGCGCCAATACCCCCTTTCCATTTTTATTTTCAAAATAGAGCTCTAGTTTATTTTTTTGGTCATAATATTCAAACTCTTTTAACCATGCTCAACAAAAAAACCTAATTTTATCATGATTCAATTATCCTTAATTTGTTTTTCTTGAGAATACATAGTGCAGTCTTCATTTTGTATTCAGAGAATTTAATTTTTTCCAAATTTTTTTTTTGATCCTTAAAAACCATTTGCCTGCGGGCGCCAATACCCCCTTTCCATTTTTATTTTCAAAATATAGTTCTAGTTTATTTTTGTGGACACAATATTCAAACTCTTTTAACCATGTTCAACTAAAAAACCTAATTTTATCATGAGTTAGTTATCCTTTATTCATTTTCCATGAGAATACATTGTGCAGTCTTCATTGTGTATTCCAAGACTATAATTTTTTTACAAATTCATTTTTTGGGTCCATAAAAATCATTTGCCTGCGGGCGCCAATACCCCCTTTCCATTTTTATTTTCAAAATATAGCTCTAGTTTATTTTTTTGGTCATAATATTCAAACTCTTTTAACCATGCTCAACAAAAAAACCTAATTTTATCATGATTCAATTATCCTTAATTTGTTTTTCTTGAGAATACATAGTGCAGTCTTCATTTTGTATTCAGAGAATTTAATTTTTTCCAAATTTTTTTTTTGATCCTTAAAAACCATTTGCCTGCGGGCGCCAATACCCCCTTTCCATTTTTATTTTCAAAATATAGTTCTAGTTTATTTTTGTGGACACAATTTTTAAACTTTATTAGCCACTTGCAACTAGAAAATATAATAATATCATGATTCAATTATCCTTCATTTTATACAAATTCATTTTTTGGGTCCATAAAAATTATTTGCCTGCGGGCGCCAATCCCCCCTTTCAAATTTTTATTTTCAAAATATAGCTCTAGTTTATTTTTGTGGACACAATATTTAAACTTTATTAGTCACTTGCTACTAGAAAACATAATTATATCATGATTTAATTATCCTTCAAATTTTATTTCAATTATTTTTCTTGGGAATACATAGTGCAGTCTTCATTGTGTATTCCAAGACTATAATTTTTTACAAATTCATTTTTTGGGTCCATAAAAATCATTTGCCTGCGGGCGCCAATCCCCCTTTCCATTTTTATTTTCAAAATATAGCTCTAGTTTATTTTTTTGGTCATAATATTCAAAATCTTTTAACCATGCTCAACAAAAAAACCTAATTTTATCATGATTCAATTATCCTTAATTTGTTTTTCTTGAGAATACATAGTGCAGTCTTCATTTTGTATTCAGAGAATTTAATTTTTTCCAAATTTTTATTTTGATCCTTAAAAACCATTTGCCTGCGGGCGCCAATACCCCCTTTCCATTTTTATTTTCGAAATATAGCTCTAGTTTATTTTTGAGGACACAATTTTTAAACTTAATTATCCCCTTGCAAATTAAAAAATATAATTTTATCATGAGTTAGTTATCCTTCATTCATTTTTCTTGAGAATACATTGTGCAGTATTCATTGTGTATTCAAAGAATTTAATTTTTTCCAAATTTATTTTTGATCCTTAAAAAACATTTGCCTGCAGGCGCCAATACCCTCTTTCCATTTTTATTTTCAAAATATAAATCTAGGTTATTTTTTTGGTCACAATATTCAAACTCTTTTAACCATGTTCAACTAAAAAACCTAATTTTATCATGAGTTAGTTATCCTTTATTCATTTTCCATGAGAATACATTGTGCAGTCTTCATTGTGTATTCAGAGAATTTAATTTAATCCAAATTTCTATTTTGATCCTTAAAAACTATTTGCCCTCGGGCGCCAATACCCCCATTCAATTTTTATATTCAGAATATAGCTCTAGTTTATTTTTGTGGACACAATTTTTAAACTTTATTAGCCACTTGCAACTAGAAAATATAATAATATCATGATTCAATTATCCTTCATTTTATACAAATTCATTTTTTGGGTCCATAAAAATTATTTGCCTGCGGGCGCCAATACCCCCTTTCCATTTTTATTTTCAAAATATAGCTCTAGTTTATTTTTGTGGACACAATATTTAAACTTTATTAGTCACTTGCAACTAGAAAACATAATTATATCATGATTTAATTATCCTTTAAATTTTATTTCAATTATTTTTCTTGAGAATACATAGTGCAGTCTTCATTTTGTATTCAGAGAATTTAATTTTTTCCAAATTTTTTTTTTGATCCTTAAAAACCATTTGCCTGCGGGCGCCAATACCTCCTTTCCATTTTTATTTTCAAAATATAGTTCTAGTTTATTTTTGTGGACACAATTTTTAAACATTATTAGCCACTTGCAACTAGAAAATATAATAATATCATGATTCAATTATCCTTCATTTTATACAAATTCATTTTTTGGGTCCATAAAAATTATTTGCCTGCGGGCGCCAATACCCCCTTTCCATTTTTATTTTCAAAATATAGCTCTAGTTTATTTTTTTGGTCATAATATTCAAACTCTTTTAACCATGCTCAACAAAAAAACCTAATTTTATCATGATTCAATTATCCTTAATTTGTTTTTCTTGAGAATACATAGTGCAGTCTTCATTTTGTATTCAGAGAATTTAATTTTTTCCAAATTTTTTTTTTGATTCTTAAAAACCATTTGCCTGCAGGCGCCAATACCCCCTTTCCATTTTTATTTTCAAAATATAGTTCTAGTTTATTTTTGTGGACACAATTTTTAAACTTTATTAGCCACTTGCAACTAGAAAATATAATAATATCATGATTCAATTATCCTTCATTTTATACAAATTCATTTTTTGGGTCCATAAAAATTATTTGCCTGCGGGCGCCAATACCCCCTTTCAAATTTTTATTTTCAAAATATAGCTCTAGTTTATTTTTGTGGACACAATATTTAAACTTTATTAGTCACTTGCAACTAGAAAACATAATTATATCATGATTTAATTATCCTTCAAATTTTATTTCAATTATTTTTCTTGGGAATACATAGTGCAGTCTTCATTGTGTATTCCAAGACTATAATTTTTTACAAATTCATTTTTTGGGTCCATAAAAATCATTTGCCTGCGGGCGCCAATCCCCCTTTCCATTTTTATTTTCAAAATATAGCTCTAGTTTATTTTTTTGGTCATAATATTCAAAATCTTTTAACCATGCTCAACAAAAAAACCTAATTTTATCATGATTCAATTATCCTTAATTTGTTTTTCTTGAGAATACATAGTGCAGTCTTCATTTTGTATTCAGAGAATTTAATTTTTTCCAAATTTTTATTTTGATCCTTAAAAACCATTTGCCTGCGGGCGCCAATACCCCCTTTCCATTTTTATTTTCGAAATATAGCTCTAGTTTATTTTTGAGGACAAAATTTTTAAACTTAATTATCCCCTTGCAAATTAAAAAATATAATTTTATCATGAGTTAGTTATCCTTCATTCATTTTTCTTGAGAATACATTGTGCAGTATTCATTGTGTATTCAAAGAATTTAATTTTTTCCAAATTTATTTTTGATCCTTAAAAAACATTTGCCTGCAGGCGCCAATACCCTCTTTCCATTTTTATTTTCAAAATATAAATCTAGGTTATTTTTTTGGTCACAATATTCAAACTCTTTTAACCATGTTCAACTAAAAAACCTAATTTTATCATGAGTTAGTTATCCTTTATTCATTTTCCATGAGAATACATTGTGCAGTCTTCATTGTGTATTCAGAGAATTTAATTTAATCCAAATTTCTATTTTGATCCTTAAAAACTATTTGCCCTCGGGCGCCAATACCCCCATTCAATTTTTATATTCAGAATATAGCTCTAGTTTATTTTTGTGGACACAATTTTTAAACTTTATTAGCCACTTGCAACTAGAAAATATATTAATATCATGATTCAATTATCCTTCATTTTATACAAATTCATTTTTTGGGTCCATAAAAATTATTTGCCTGCGGGCGCCAATACCCCCTTTCCATTTTTATTTTCAAAATATAG
Source organism: Diuraphis noxia (assembly GCF_037042655.1). Lineage (NCBI taxonomy): Eukaryota > Metazoa > Arthropoda > Insecta > Hemiptera > Aphididae > Diuraphis > Diuraphis noxia. The sequence continues at coordinate 31,379,129 of NW_028301715.1, read as the reverse complement.
CTCTAGTTTATTTTTGTGGACACAATATTTAAACTTTATTAGTCACTTGCAACTAGAAAACATAATTATATCATGATTTAATTATCCTTTAAATTTTATTTCAATTATTTTTCTTGAGAATACATAGTGCAGTCTTCATTTTGTATTCAGAGAATTTAATTTTTTCCAAATTTTTTTTTTGATCCTTAAAAACCATTTGCCTGCGGGCGCCAATACCCCCTTTCCATTTTTATTTTCAAAATATAGTTCTAGTTTATTTTTGTGGACACAATTTTTAAACATTATTAGCCACTTGCAACTAGAAAATATAATAATATCATGATTCAATTATCCTTAATTTGTTTTTCTTGAGAATACATAGTGCAGTCTTCATTTTGTATTCAGAGAATTTAATTTTTTCCAAATTTTTATTTTGATCCTTAAAAACCATTTGCCTGCGGGCGCCAATACCCCCTTTCCATTTTTATTTTCGAAATATAGCTCTAGTTTATTTTTGAGGACAAAATTTTTAAACTTAATTATCCCCTTGCAAATTAAAAAATATAATTTTATCATGAGTTAGTTATCCTTCATTCATTTTTCTTGAGAATACATTGTGCAGTATTCATTGTGTATTCAAAGAATTTAATTTTTTCCAAATTTATTTTTGATCCTTAAAAAACATTTGCCTGCAGGCGCCAATACCCTCTTTCCATTTTTATTTTCAAAATATAAATCTAGGTTATTTTTTTGGTCACAATATTCAAACTCTTTTAACCATGTTCAACTAAAAAACCTAATTTTATCATGAGTTAGTTATCCTTTATTCATTTTCCATGAGAATACATTGTGCAGTCTTCATTGTGTATTCAGAGAATTTAATTTAATCCAAATTTCTATTTTGATCCTTAAAAACTATTTGCCCTCGGGCGCCAATACCCCCATTCAATTTTTATATTCAGAATATAGCTCTAGTTTATTTTTGTGGACACAATTTTTAAACTTTATTAGCCACTTGCAACTAGAAAATATAATAATATCATGATTCAATTATCCTTCATTTTATACAAATTCATTTTTTGGGTCCATAAAAATTATTTGCCTGCGGGCGCCAATACCCCCTTTCCATTTTTATTTTCAAAATATAGCTCTAGTTTATTTTTGTGGACACAATATTTAAACTTTATTAGTCACTTGCAACTAGAAAACATAATTATATCATGATTTAATTATCCTTTAAATTTTATTTCAATTATTTTTCTTGAGAATACACTGTGCAGTCTTCATTTTGTATTCAGAGAATTTAATTTTTTCCAAATTTTTTTTTTGGGTCCATAAAAATCATTTGCCTGCCGGCGCCAATCCCCCTTTCCATTTTTATTTTCAAAATATAGTTCTAGTTTATTTTTGTGGACACAATTTTTAAACATTATTAGCCACTTGCAACTAGAAAATATAATAATATCATGATTCAATTATCCTTCATTTTATACAAATTCATTTTTTGGATCCATAAAAATTATTTGCCTGCGGGCGCCAATACCCCCTTTCCATTTTTATTTTCAAAATATAGCTCTAGTTTATTTTTTTGGTCATAATATTCAAACTCTTTTAACCATGCTCAACAAAAAAACCTAATTTTATCATGATTCAATTATCCTTAATTTGTTTTTCTTGAGAATACATAGTGCAGTCTTCATTTTGTATTCAGAGAATTTAATTTTTTCCAAATTTTTTTTTTTGATCCTTAAAAACCATTTGCCTGCGGGCGCCAATACCCCCTTTCCATTTTTATTTTCAAAATATAGTTCTAGTTTATTTTTGTGGACACAATATTCCAACTCTTTTAACCATGTTCAACTAAAAAACCTAATTTTATCATGAGTTAGTTATCCTTTATTCATTTTCCATGAGAATACATTGTGCAGTCTTCATTGTGTATTCCAAGACTATAATTTTTTACAAATTCATTTTTTGGGTCCATAAAAATCATTTGCCTGCGGGCGCCAATACCCCCTTTCCATTTTTATTTTCAAAATATAGCTCTAGTTTATTTTTTTGGTCATAATATTCAAACTCTTTTAACCATGCTCAACAAAAAAACCTAATTTTATCACGATTCAATTATCCTTAATTTGTTTTTCTTGAGAATACATAGTGCAGTCTTCATTTTGTATTCAGAGAATTTAATTTTTTCCAAATTTCTTTTTTTATCCTTAAAAACCATTTGCCTGCGGGAGCCTATACCCCCTTTCCATTTTTATTTTCAATATATAGCCCTAGTTTATTTTTGTGGACACAATATTTAAACTTTATTAGTCACTTGCAACTAGAAAACATAATTATATCATGATCTAATTATCCTTTAAATTTTATTTCAATTATTTTTCTTGAGAATACATAGTGCAGTCTTCATTTTGTATTCAGAGAATTTAATTTTTTCCAAATTTTTTTTTTGATCCTTAAAAACCATTTGCCTGCGGGCGCCAATACCCCCTTTCCATTTTTATTTTCAAAATATAGTTCTAGTTTATTTTTGTGGACACAATTTTTAAACTTTATTAGCCACTTGCAACTAGAAAATATAATAATATCATGATTCAATTATCCTTCATTTTATACAAATTCATTTTTTGGGTCCATAAAAATTATTTGCCTGCGGCCGCCAATACCCCCTTTCCATTTTTATTTTCAAAATATAGCTCTAGTTTATTTTTGTGGACACAATATTTAAACTTTATTAGTCACTTGCAACTAGAAAACATAATTATATCATGATTTAATTATCCTTCAAATTTTATTTCAATTATTTTTCTTGGGAATACATAGTGCAGTCTTCATTGTGTATTCCAAGACTATAATTTTTTACAAATTCATTTTTTGGGTCCATAAAAATCATTTGCCTGCCGGCGCCAATCCCCCTTTCCATTTTTATTTTCAAAATATAGCTCTAGTTTATTTTTTTGGTCATAATATTCAAAATCTTTTAACCATGCTCAACAAAAAAACCTAATTTTATCATGATTCAATTATCCTTAATTTGTTTTTCTTGAGAATACATAGTGCAGTCTTCATTTTGTATTCAGAGAATTTAATTTTTTCCAAATTTTTATTTTGATCCTTAAAAACCATTTGCCTGCGGGCGCCAATACCCCCTTTCCATTTTTATTTTCGAAATATAGCTCTAGTTTATTTTTGAGGACACAATTTTTAAACTTAATTATCCCCTTGCAAATTAAAAAATATAATTTTATCATGAGTTAGTTATCCTTCATTCATTTTTCTTGAGAATACATTGTGCAGTATTCATTGTGTATTCAAAGAATTTAATTTTTTCCAAATTTTTTTTTTTAACCTTAAAAACGATTTGCCTGCGAGCGCCAAATACCCGCTTTCCATTTTTATTTTCAAAATATAGCTGTAGTTTATTTTTTTGGTCACAATATTCAAACTCTTTTAACCAGTTGAACTAAAAAACCTAATTTTATCATGATTCAATTATCCTTCAATTATTTTTCTTGAGAATACATAGTGCAGTCTTCATTGTGTATTCAGAGAATTTAATTTTTTCCAAATTTTTTTTTTGATCCTTAAAAACCATTTGCCTGCGGGCGCCAATACCCCCTTTCCATTTTTATTTTCAAAATATAGTTCTAGTTTATTTTTGTGGACACAATTTTTAAACATTATTAGCCACTTGCAACTAGAAAATATAATAATATCATGATTCAATTATCCTTAATTTGTTTTTCTTGAGAATACATAGTGCAGTCTTCATTTTGTATTCAGAGAATTTAATTTTTTCCAAATTTTTATTTTGATCCTTAAAAACCATTTGCCTGCGGGCGCCAATACCCCCTTTCCATTTTTATTTTCGAAATATAGCTCTAGTTTATTTTTGAGGACAAAATTTTTAAACTTAATTATCCCCTTGCAAATTAAAAAATATAATTTTATCATGAGTTAGTTATCCTTCATTCATTTTTCTTGAGAATACATTGTGCAGTATTCATTGTGTATTCAAAGAATTTAATTTTTTCCAAATTTATTTTTGATCCTTAAAAAACATTTGCCTGCAGGCGCCAATACCCTCTTTCCATTTTTATTTTCAAAATATAAATCTAGGTTATTTTTTTGGTCACAATATTCAAACTCTTTTAACCATGTTCAACTAAAAAACCTAATTTTATCATGAGTTAGTTATCCTTTATTCATTTTCCATGAGAATACATTGTGCAGTCTTCATTGTGTATTCAGAGAATTTAATTTAATCCAAATTTCTATTTTGATCCTTAAAAACTATTTGCCCTCGGGCGCCAATACCCCCATTCAATTTTTATATTCAGAATATAGCTCTAGTTTATTTTTGTGGACACAATTTTTAAACTTTATTAGCCACTTGCAACTAGAAAATATAATAATATCATGATTCAATTATCCTTCATTTTATACAAATTCATTTTTTGGGTCCATAAAAATTATTTGCCTGCGGGCGCCAATACCCCCTTTCCATTTTTATTTTCAAAATATAGCTCTAGTTTATTTTTGTGGACACAATATTTAAACTTTATTAGTCACTTGCAACTAGAAAACATAATTATATCATGATTTAATTATCCTTTAAATTTTATTTCAATTATTTTTCTTGAGAATACATAGTGCAGTCTTCATTTTGTATTCAGAGAATTTAATTTTTTCCAAATTTTTTTTTTGATCCTTAAAAACCATTTGCCTGCGGGCGCCAATACCCCCTTTCCATTTTTATTTTCAAAATATAGTTCTAGTTTATTTTTGTGGACACAATTTTTAAACATTATTAGCCACTTGCAACTAGAAAATATAATAATATCATGATTCAATTATCCTTCATTTTATACAAATTCATTTTTTGGGTCCATAAAAATTATTTGCCTGCGGGCGCCAATACCCCCTTTCCATTTTTATTTTCAAAATATAGCTCTAGTTTATTTTTTTGGTCATAATATTCAAACTCTTTTAACCATGCTCAACAAAAAAACCTAATTTTATCATGATTCAATTATCCTTAATTTGTTTTTCTTGAGAATACATAGTGCAGTCTTCATTTTGTATTCAGAGAATTTAATTTTTTCCAAATTTTTTTTTTGATCCTTAAAAACCATTTGCCTGCGGGCGCCAATACCCCCTTTCCATTTTTATTTTCAAAATATAGTTCTAGTTTATTTTTGTGGACACAATATTCCAACTCTTTTAACCATGTTCAACTAAAAAACCTAATTTTATCATGAGTTAGTTATCCTTTATTCATTTTCCATGAGAATACATTGTGCAGTCTTCATTGTGTATTCCAAGACTATAATTTTTTACAAATTCATTTTTTGGGTCCATAAAAATCATTTGCCTGCGGGCGCCAATACCCCCTTTCCATTTTTATTTTCAAAATATAGCTCTAGTTTATTTTTTTGGTCATAATATTCAAACTCTTTTAACCATGCTCAACAAAAAAACCTAATTTTATCATGATTCAATTATCCTTAATTTGTTTTTCTTGAGAATACATAGTGCAGTCTTCATTTTGTATTCAGAGAATTTAATTTTTTCCAAATTTTTTTTTTTAACCTTAAAAACCATTTGCCTGCGGGCGCCTATACCCCCTTTCCATTTTTATTTTCAATATATAGCCCTAGTTTATTTTTGTGGACACAATATTTAAACTTTATTAGTCACTTGCAACTAGAAAACATAATTATATCATGATCTAATTATCCTTTAAATTTTATTTCAATTATTTTTCTTGAGAATACATAGTGCAGTCTTCATTTTGTATTCAGAGAATTTAATTTTTTCCAAATTTTTTTTTTGATCCTTAAAAACCATTTGCCTGCGGGCGCCAATACCCCCTTTCCATTTTTATTTTCAAAATAGAGTTCTAGTTTATTTTTGTGGACACAATTTTTAAACTTTATTAGCCACTTGCAACTAGAAAATATAATAATATCATGATTCAATTATCCTTCATTTTATACAAATTCATTTTTTGGGTCCATAAAAATTATTTGCCTGCGGCCGCCAATACCCCCTTTCCATTTTTATTTTCAAAATATAGCTCTAGTTTATTTTTGTGGACACAATATTTAAACTTTATTAGTCACTTGCAACTAGAAAACATAATTATATCATGATTTAATTATCCTTCAAATTTTATTTCAATTATTTTTCTTGGGAATACATAGTGCAGTCTTCATTGTGTATTCCAAGACTATAATTTTTTACAAATTCATTTTTTGGGTCCATAAAAATCATTTGCCTGCCGGCGCCAATCCCCCTTTCCATTTTTATTTTCAAAATATAGCTCTAGTTTATTTTTTTGGTCATAATATTCAAAATCTTTTAACCATGCTCAACAAAAAAACCTAATTTTATCATGATTCAATTATCCTTAATTTGTTTTTCTTGAGAATACATAGTGCAGTCTTCATTTTGTATTCAGAGAATTTAATTTTTTCCAAATTTTTATTTTGATCCTTAAAAACCATTTGCCTGCGGGCGCCAATACCCCCTTTCCATTTTTATTTTCGAAATATAGCTCTAGTTTATTTTTGAGGACACAATTTTTAAACTTAATTATCCCCTTGCAAATTAAAAAATATAATTTTATCATGAGTTAGTTATCCTTCATTCATTTTTCTTGAGAATACATTGTGCAGTATTCATTGTGTATTCAAAGAATTTAATTTTTTCCAAATTTTTTTTTTTAACCTTAAAAACGATTTGCCTGCGAGCGCCAAATACCCGCTTTCCATTTTTATTTTCAAAATATAGCTGTAGTTTATTTTTTTGGTCACAATATTCAAACTGTTTTAACCAGTTGAACTAAAAAACCTAATTTTATCATGATTCAATTATCCTTCAATTATTTTTCTTGAGAATACATAGTGCAGTCTTCATTGTGTATTCAGAGAATTTAATTTTTTCCAAATTTTTTTTTTGATCCTTAAAAACCATTTGCCTGCGGGCGCCAATACCCCCTTTCCATTTTTATTTTCAAAATATAGTTCTAGTTTATTTTTGTGGACACAATTTTTAAACATTATTAGCCACTTGCAACTAGAAAATATAATAATATCATGATCCAATTATCCTTCATTTTATACAAATTCATTTTTTGGGTCCATAAAAATTATTTGCCTGCGGGCGCCAATACCCCCTTTCCATTTTTATTTTCAAAATATAGCTCTAGTTTATTTTTGTGAACACAATATTTAAACTTTATTAGTCACTTGCAACTAGAAAACATAATTATATCATGATTTAATTATCCTTCAAATTTTATTTCAATTATTTTTCTTGGGAATACATAGTGCAGTCTTCATTGTGTATTCCAAGACTATAATTTTTTACAAATTCATTTTTTGGGTCCATAAAAATCATTTGCCTGCGGGCGCCAATACCCCCTTTCCATTTTTATTTTCAAAATATAGCTCTAGTTTATTTTTGTGGACACAATATTCAAACTCTTTTAACCATGCTCAACAAAAAAACCTAATTTTATCATGATTCAATTATCCTTAATTTGTTTTTCTTGAGAATACATAGTGCAGTCTTCATTTTGTATTCAGAGAATTTAATTTTTTCCAAATTTTTTTTTTGATCCTTAAAAACCATTTGCCTGCGGGCGCCAATACCCCCTTTCCATTTTTATTTTCAAAATATAGTTCTAGTTTATTTTTGTGGACACAATATTCAAACTCTTTTAACCATGTTCAACTAAAAAACCTAATTTTATCATGAGTTAGTTATCCTTTATTCATTTTCCATGAGAATACATTGTGCAGTCTTCATTGTGTATTCCAAGACTATAATTTTTTACAAATTCATTTTTTGGGTCCATAAAAATCATTTGCCTGCGGGCTCCAATACCCCCTTTCCATTTTTATTTTCAAAATATAGCTCTAGTTTATTTTTTTGGTCATAATATTCAAACTCTTTTAACCATGCTCAACAAAAAAACCTAATTTTATCATGATTCAATTATCCTTAATTTGTTTTTCTTGAGAATACATAGTGCAGTCTTCATTTTGTATTCAGAGAATTTAATTTTTTCCAAATTTTTTTTTTTAACCTTAAAAACCATTTGCCTGCGGGCGCCTATACCCCCTTTCCATTTTTATTTTCAATATATAGCCCTAGTTTATTTTTGTGGACACAATATTTAAACTTTATTAGTCACTTGCAACTAGAAAACATAATTATATCATGATCTAATTATCCTTTAAATTTTATTTCAATTATTTTTCTTGAGAATACATAGTGCAGTCTTCATTTTGTATTCAGAGAATTTAATTTTTTCCAAATTTTTTTTTTGATCCTTAAAAACCATTTGCCTGCGGGCGCCAATACCCCCTTTCCATTTTTATTTTCAAAATATAGTTCTAGTTTATTTTTGTGGACACAATTTTTAAACTTTATTAGCCACTTGCAACTAGAAAATATAATAATATCATGATTCAATTATCCTTCATTTTATACAAATTCATTTTTTGGGTCCATAAAAATTATTTGCCTGCGGGCGCCAATCCCCCCTTTCAAATTTTTATTTTCAAAATATAGCTCTAGTTTATTATTGTGGACACAATATTTAAACTTTATTAGTCACTTGCAACTAGAAAACATAATTATATCATGATTTAATTATCCTTCAAATTTTATTTCAATTATTTTTCTTGGGAATACATAGTGCAGTCTTCATTGTGTATTCCAAGACTATAATTTTTTACAAATTCATTTTTTGGGTCCATAAAAATCATTTGCCTGCGGGCGCCAATCCCCCTTTCCATTTTTATTTTCAAAATATAGCTCTAGTTTATTTTTTTGGTCATAATATTCAAAATCTTTTAACCATGCTCAACAAAAAAACCTAATTTTATCATGATTCAATTATCCTTAATTTGTTTTTCTTGAGAATACATAGTGCAGTCTTCATTTTGTATTCAGAGAATTTAATTTTTTCCAAATTTTTTTTTTGATCCTTAAAAACCATTTGCCTGCGGGCGCCAATACCCCCTTTCCATTTTTATTTTCAAAATATAGTTCTAGTTTATTTTTGTGGATACAATATTTAAACTTTATTAGCCACTTGCAACTAGAAAACATAATTATATCATGATTTAATTATCCATCAAATTTTATTTCATTTATTTTTCTTGAGAATACATAGTGCAGTCTTCATTGTGTATTCAGAGAATTTAATTTTTTCCCAATTTTTTTTTTGATCATTAAAAACCATTTGCCTGCGGGCGCCAATACCCCCTTTCCATTTTAATTTTCAAAATATAGCAGTAGTTTATTTTTTTGGTCACAATATTCAAACTCTTTTAACCAGTTAAACTAAAAAACCTAATTTTATCATGATTCAATTATCCTTCATTTATTTTTCTTGAGAGTACATAGTGCAGTCTTCATTGTGTATTCAGAGAATTTAATTTTTTCCAAATTTCTTTTTTTATCTATAAAAACCATTTGCCTGCGGGCGCAAATACCCCCTTTCCATTTTTATTTTCAAAATATAGCTCTAGTTTATTTTTGAGGACACAATTTTTAAACTTTATTAGCCCCTTGAAACTAAAAATTATAATTTTATCATGAGTTATCCTTCATTCTTTTTTCTTGAGAATACATAGAGCAGTCTTCATTTTGTATTCAGAGAATTTAATTTTTTCCAAATTTCTTTTTTTATCCTTAAAAACCATTTGCCTGCGGGCGCCTATACCCCCTTTCCATTTTTATTTCCAAAATATAGCCCTAGTTTATTTTTGTGGACACAATATTTAAACTTTATTAGTCACTTGCAACTAGAAAACATAATTATATCATGATTTAATTATCCTTTAAATTTTATTTCAATTATTTTTCTTGAGAATACATTGTTCAGTCTTCATTGTGTATTCAGAGAATTAAATTTTTTCTAAATTTCTATTTTTATCCTTAAAAACCATTTGCCTGCGGGCGCCAATACCCCCTTTCCATTTTTATTTTCAAAATATAAATCTAGGTTATTTTTTTGGTCACAATATTTAAACTCTTTTAACCATGTTCAACTAAAAAACCTAATTTTATCATGAGTTAGTTATCCTTTATTCATTTTCCATGAGAATACATTGTGCAATCTTCATTGTGTATTCAGAGAATTTAAATTTTTCCAAATTTCTATTTTGATACTTAAAAACTATTTGCCTGCGGGCGCCAATACCCCCTTTCCATTTTTATTTTCAAAATATAGTTCTAGTTTATTTTTGTGGACACAATATTTAAACTTTATTAGCCACATGCAACTAGAAAACATAATTATATCATGATTTAATTATCCATCAAATTTTATTTCATTTATTTTTCTTGAGAATACATAGTGCAGTCTTCATTGTGTATTCAGAGAATTTTATTTTTTTCAAATTTTTATTTTGATCCTTAAAAACCATTTGCCTGCGGGCGCCAATACCCCCTTTCCATTTTTATTTTCGAAATATAGCTCTAGTTTATTTTTGAGGACACAATTTTTAAACTTAATTATCCCCTTGCAAATTAAAAAATATAATTTTATCATGAGTTAGTTATCCTTCATTCATTTTTCTTGAGAATACATTGTGCAGTCTTCATTGTGTATTCAGAGAATTTAATTTTTTCCAAATTTATTTTTGATCCTCAAAAAACATTTGCCTGCGGGCGCCAATACCCTCTTTCCATTTTTATTTTCAAAATATAAATCTAGGTTATTTTTTTGGTCACAATATTCAAACTCTTTTAACCATGTTCAACTAAAAAACCTAATTTTATCATGAGTTAGTTATCCTTTATTCATTTTCCATGAGAATACATTGTGCAGTCTTCATTGTGTATTCAGAGAATTTAATTTTTTCCAAATTTCTATTTTGATCCTTAAAAACTATATGCCCTCGGGCGCCAATACCCCCTTTCAATTTTTATATTCAGAATATAGCTCTAGTTTATTTTTGTGGACACAATTTTTAAACTTTATTAGCCACTTGAAACTAAAAATTATAATTTTATCATGAGTTATCCTTCATTCTTTTTTCTTGAGAATACATAGAGCAGTCTTCATTTTGTATTCAGAGAATTTAATTTTTTCCAAATTTCTTTTTTTATCCTTAAAAACCATTTGCCTGCGGGCGCCAATACCCTCTTTCCATTTTTATTTTCAAAATATAAATCTAGGTTATTTTTTTGGTCACAATATTCAAACTCTTTTAACCATGTTCAACTAAAAAACCTAATTTTATCATGAGTTAGTTATCCTTTATTCATTTTCCATGAGAATACATTGTGCAGTCTTCATTGTGTATTCAGAGAATTTAAATTTTTCCAAATTTCTATTTTGATCCTTAAAAACTATTTGCCTGCGGGCGCCAATACCCGCTTTCCATTTTTATTTTCAAAATATAGTTCTAGTTTATTTTTGTGGATACAATATTTAAACTTTATTAGCCACTTGCAACTAGAAAACATAATTATATCATGATTTAATTATCCATCAAATTTTATTTCATTTATTTTTCTTGAGAATACATAGTGCAGTCTTCATTGTGTATTCAGAGAATTTAATTTTTTCCCAATTTTTTTTTTGATCATTAAAAACCATTTGCCTGCGGGCGCCAATACCCCCTTTCCATTTTAATTTTCAAAATATAGCAGTAGTTTATTTTTTTGGTCACAATATTCAAACTCTTTTAACCAGTTAAACTAAAAAACCTAATATTATCATGATTCAATTATCCTTCATTTATTTTTCTTGAGAGTACATAGTGCAGTCTTCATTGTGTATTCAGAGAATTTAATTTTTTCCAAATTTCTTTTTTTATCTATAAAAACCACTTGCCTGCGGGCGCCTTTACCCCCTTTCCATTTTCATTTTCAAAATATAGCTCTAGTTTATTTTTGAGGACACAATTTTTAAACTTTATTAGCCCCTTGAAACTAAAAAATATAATTTTATCATGAGTTATCCTTCATTCTTTTTTCTTGAGAATACATAGAGCAGTCTTCATTTTGTATTCAGAGAATTGAATTTTTTCCAAATTTTTATTTTGATCCTTAAAAACCATTTGCCTGCGGGCGCCAATACCCCCTTTCCATTTTTATTTTCGAAATATAGCTCTAGTTTATTTTTGAGGACAATTTTTAAACTTAATTATCCCCTTGCAAATTAAAAAATATAATTTTATCATGAGTTAGTTATCCTTTATTCATTTTTCTTGAGAATACATTGTGCAGTATTCATTGTGTATTCAAAGAATTTAATTTTTTCCAAATTTATTTTTGATCCTTAAAAAACATTTGCCTGCGGGCGCCAATACCCTCTTTCCATTTTTATTTTCAAAATATAAATCTAGGTTATTTTTTTGGTCACAATATTCAAACTCTTTTAACCATGTTCAACTAAAAAACCTAATTTTATCATGAGTTAGTTATCCTTTATTCATTTTCCATGAGAATACATTGTGCAGTCTTCATTGTGTATTCAGAGAATTTAATTTTTTCCAAATTTCTATTTTGATCCTTAAAAACTATTTGCCCTCGGGCGCCACTACCCCCTTTCAATTTTTATATTCAGAATATAGCTCTAGTTTATTTTTGTGGACACAATTTTTAAACTTTATTAGCCACTTGCAACTAAAAAATATAATAATATCATGATTCAATTATCCTTCATTTTATACAAATTCATTTTTTGGGTCCATAAAAATCATTTGCCTGCGGGCGCCAATACCCCCTTTCCATTTTTATTTTCAAAATATAGCTCTAGTTTATTTTTATGGACACAATATTTAAGCTTTATTAGCCACTTGAAACTAAAAAATATAATTTTATCATGAGTTATCCTTCATTTATATTTCTTGAGAGTACATAGTGCAGTCTTCATTGTGTATTCCAAGACCATAATTTTTTACAAATTCATTTTTTTGATCCTTAAAAACCATTTGCCTGCGGGCGCCAATACCCCCTTTCCATTTTTATTTTCAAAATATAGTTCTAGTTTATTTTTGTGGACACAATATTCAAACTCTTTTAACCAGTTGAACAAAAAACCTAATTTTATCATGATTCAATTATCCTTCATTTATTTTTCTTGAGAATACATAGTGCAGTCTTCATTGTGTATTCAGAGAATTTAATTTTTTCCCAATTTTTTTTTTTATCCTTAAAAACCATTTGCCTGCGGGCGCAAATACCCCCTTTCCATTTTTATTTTCAAAATATAGCTCTAGTTTATTTTTGAGGACACAATTTTTAAACTTTATTAGCCCCTTGAAACTAAAAATTATAATTTTATCATGAGTTATCCTTCATTCTTTTTTCTTGAGAATACATAGAGCAGTCTTCATTTTGTATTCAGAGAATTTAATTTTTTCCAAATTTCTTTTTTTATCCTTAAAAACCATTTGCCTGCGGGCGCCTATACCCCCTTTCCATTTTTATTTTCAAAATATAGCCCTAGTTTATTTTTGTGGACACAATATTTAAACTTTATTAGTCACTTGCAACTAGAAAACATAATTATATCATGATTTAATTATCCTTTAAATTTTATTTCAATTATTTTTCTTGAGAATACATTGTTCAGTCTTCATTGTGTATTCAGAGAATTAAATTTTTTCTAAATTTCTATTTTTATCCTTAAAAACCATTTGCCTGCGGGCGCCAATACCCCCTTTCCATTTTTATTTTCAAAATATAAATCTAGGTTATTTTTTTGGTCACAATATTTAAACTCTTTTAACCATGTTCAACTAAAAAACCTAATTTTATCATGAGTTAGTTATCCTTTATTCATTTTCCATGAGAATACATTGTGCAATCTTCATTGTGTATTCAGAGAATTTAAATTTTTCCAAATTTCTATTTTGATACTTAAAAACTATTTGCCTGCGGGCGCCAATACCCCCTTTCCATTTTTATTTTCAAAATATAGTTCTAGTTTATTTTTGTGGACACAATATTTAAACTTTATTAGCCACATGCAACTAGAAAACATAATTATATCATGATTTAATTATCCATCAAATTTTATTTCATTTATTTTTCTTGAGAATACATAGTGCAGTCTTCATTGTGTATTCAGAAAATTTTATTTTTTTCAAATTTTTATTTTGATCCTTAAAAACCATTTGCCTGCGGGCGCCAATACCCCCTTTCCATTTTTATTTTCGAAATATAGCTCTAGTTTATTTTTGAGGACACAATTTTTAAACTTAATTATCCCCTTGCAAATTAAAAAATATAATTTTATCATGAGTTAGTTATCCTTCATTCATTTTTCTTGAGAATACATTGTGCAGTCTTCATTGTGTATTCAGAGAATTTAATTTTTTCCAAATTTATTTTTGATCCTTAAAAAACATTTGCCTGCGGGCGCCAATACCCTCTTTCCATTTTTATTTTCAAAATATAAATCTAGGTTATTTTTTTGGTCACAATATTCAAACTCTTTTAACCATGTTCAACTAAAAAACCTAATTTTATCATGAGTTAGTTATCCTTTATTCATTTTCCATGAGAATACATTGTGCAGTCTTCATTGTGTATTCAGAGAATTTAAATTTTTCCAAATTTCTATTTTGATCCTTAAAAACTATTTGCCTGCGGGCGCCAATACCCGCTTTCCATTTTTATTTTCAAAATATAGTTCTAGTTTATTTTTGTGGATACAATATTTAAACTTTATTAGCCACTTGCAACTAGAAAACATAATTATATCATGATTTAATTATCCATCAAATTTTATTTCATTTATTTTTCTTGAGAATACATAGTGCAGTCTTCATTGTGTATTCAGAGAATTTAATTTTTTCCCAATTTTTTTTTTGATCATTAAAAACCATTTGCCTGCGGGCGCCAATACCCCCTTTCCATTTTAATTTTCAAAATATAGCAGTAGTTTATTTTTTTGGTCACAATATTCAAACTCTTTTAACCAGTTAAACTAAAAAACCTAATTTTATCATGATTCAATTATCCTTCATTTATTTTTCTTGAGAGTACATAGTGCAGTCTTCATTGTGTATTCAGAGAATTTAATTTTTTCCAAATTTCTTTTTTTATCTATAAAAACCACTTGCCTGCGGGCGCCTTTACCCCCTTTCCATTTTCATTTTCAAAATATAGCTCTAGTTTATTTTTGAGGACACAATTTTTAAACTTTATTAGCCCCTTGAAACTAAAAAATATAATTTTATCATGAGTTATCCTTCATTCTTTTTTCTTGAGAATACATAGAGCAGTCTTCATTTTGTATTCAGAGAATTTAATTTTTTCCAAATTTTTATTTTGATCCTTAAAAACCATTTGCCTGCGGGCGCCAATACCCCCTTTCCATTTTTATTTTCGAAATATAGCTCTAGTTTATTTTTGAGGACACAATTTTTAAACTTAATTATCCCCTTGCAACTAGAAAACATAATTATATCATGATTTAATTATCCTTTAAATTTTATTTCAATTATTTTTCTTGGGAATACATTGTTCAGTCTTCATTGTGTATTCAGAGAATTAAATTTTTTCCAAATTTCTTTTTTTATCTATAAAAACCACTTGCCTGCGGGCGCATATACCCCCTTTCCATTTTTATTTTCGAAATATAGCTCTAGTTTATTTTTGTGGACACAATATTCAAACTCTTTTAACCAGTTGAACTAAAAAACCTAATTTTATCATGATTCAATTATCCTTCATTTATTTTTCTTGAGAGTACATAGTGCAGTCTTCATTTTGTATTCAGAGAATTTAATTTTTTCCAAATTTCTTTTTTTATCCTTAAAAACCATTTGCCTGCGGGCGCCTATACCCCCTTTCCATTTTTATTTTCAATATATAGCCCTAGTTTATTTTTGTGGACACAATATTTAAACTTTATTAGTCACTTGCAACTAGAAAACATAATTATATCATGATTTAATTATCCTTTAAATTTTATTTCAATTATTTTTCTTGAGAATACATAGTGCAGTCTTCATTTTGTATTCAGAGAATTTAATTTTTTCCAAATTTTTTTTTTGATCCTTAAAAACCATTTGCCTGCGGGCGCCAATACCCACTTTCCATTTTTATTTTCAAAATATAGTTCTAGTTTATTTTTGTGGACACAATTTTTAAACATTATTAGCCACTTGCAACTAGAAAACATAATTATATCATGATTTAATTATCCTTCAAATTTTATTTCAATTATTTTTCTTGGGAATACATAGTGCAGTCTTCATTGTGTATTCCAAGACTATAATTTTTTACAAATTCATTTTTTGGGTCCATAAAAAACATTTGCCTGCGGGCGCCAATACCCTCTTTCCATTTTTATTTTCAAAATATAAATCTAGGTTATTTTTTTGGTCACAATATTCAAACTCTTTTAACCATGTTCAACTAAAAAACCTAATTTTATCATGAGTTAGTTATCCTTTATTCATTTTCCATGAGAATACATTGTGCAGTCTTCATTGTGTATTCAGAGAATTTAATTTTTTCCAAATTTCTATTTTGATCCTTAAAAACTATTTGCCCTCGGGCGCCACTACCCCCTTTCAATTTTTATATTCAGAATATAGCTCTAGTTTATTTTTGTGGACACAATTTTTAAACTTTATTAGCCACTTGCAACTAAAAAATATAATAATATCATGATTCAATTATCCTTCATTTTATACAAATTCATTTTTTGGGTCCATAAAAACCATTTGCCTGCGGGCGCCAATACCCCCTTTCCATTTTTATTTTCGAAATATAGCTCTAGTTTATTTTTGAGGACACAATTTTTAAACTTAATTATCCCCTTGCAAATTAAAAAATATAATTTTATCATGAGTTAGTTATCCTTCATTCATTTTTCTTGAGAATACATTGTGCAGTCTTCATTGTGTATTCAGAGAATTTAATTTTTTCCAAATTTATTTTTGATCCTCAAAAAACATTTGCCTGCGGGCGCCAATACCCTCTTTCCATTTTTATTTTCAAAATATAAATCTAGGTTATTTTTTTGGTCACAATATTCAAACTCTTTTAACCATGTTCAACTAAAAAACCTAATTTTATCATGAGTTAGTTATCCTTTATTCATTTTCCATGAGAATACATTGTGCAGTCTTCATTGTGTATTCAGAGAATTTAATTTTTTCCAAATTTCTATTTTGATCCTTAAAAACTATATGCCCTCGGGCGCCAATACCCCCTTTCAATTTTTATATTCAGAATATAGCTCTAGTTTATTTTTGTGGACACAATTTTTAAACTTTATTAGCCACTTGAAACTAAAAATTATAATTTTATCATGAGTTATCCTTCATTCTTTTTTCTTGAGAATACATAGAGCAGTCTTCATTTTGTATTCAGAGAATTTAATTTTTTCCAAATTTCTTTTTTTATCCTTAAAAACCATTTGCCTGCGGGCGCCAATACCCTCTTTCCATTTTTATTTTCAAAATATAAATCTAGGTTATTTTTTTGGTCACAATATTCAAACTCTTTTAACCATGTTCAACTAAAAAACCTAATTTTATCATGAGTTAGTTATCCTTTATTCATTTTCCATGAGAATACATTGTGCAGTCTTCATTGTGTATTCAGAGAATTTAAATTTTTCCAAATTTCTATTTTGATCTTTAAAAACTATTTGCCTGCGGGCGCCAATACCCGCTTTCCATTTTTATTTTCAAAATATAGTTCTAGTTTATTTTTGTGGATACAATATTTAAACTTTATTAGCCACTTGCAACTAGAAAACATAATTATATCATGATTTAATTATCCATCAAATTTTATTTCATTTATTTTTCTTGAGAATACATAGTGCAGTCTTCATTGTGTATTCAGAGAATTTAATTTTTTCCCAATTTTTTTTTTGATCATTAAAAACCATTTGCCTGCGGGCGCCAATACCCCCTTTCCATTTTAATTTTCAAAATATAGCAGTAGTTTATTTTTTTGGTCACAATATTCAAACTCTTTTAACCAGTTAAACTAAAAAACCTAATTTTATCATGATTCAATTATCCTTCATTTATTTTTCTTGAGAGTACATAGTGCAGTCTTCATTGTGTATTCAGAGAATTTAATTTTTTCCAAATTTCTTTTTTTATCTATAAAAACCATTTGCCTGCGGGCGCAAATACCCCCTTTCCATTTTTATTTTCAAAATATAGCTCTAGTTTATTTTTGAGGACACAATTTTTAAACTTTATTAGCCCCTTGAAACTAAAAATTATAATTTTATCATGAGTTATCCTTCATTCTTTTTTCTTGAGAATACATAGAGCAGTCTTCATTTTGTATTCAGAGAATTTAATTTTTTCCAAATTTCTTTTTTTATCCTTAAAAACCATTTGCCTGCGGGCGCCTATACCCCCTTTCCATTTTTATTTTCAAAATATAGCCCTAGTTTATTTTTGTGGACACAATATTTAAACTTTATTAGTCACTTGCAACTAGAAAACATAATTATATCATGATTTAATTATCCTTTAAATTTTATTTCAATTATTTTTCTTGAGAATACATTGTTCAGTCTTCATTGTGTATTCAGAGAATTAAATTTTTTCTAAATTTCTATTTTTATCCTTAAAAACCATTTGCCTGCGGGCGCCAATACCCCCTTTCCATTTTTATTTTCAAAATATAAATCTAGGTTATTTTTTTGGTCACAATATTTAAACTCTTTTAACCATGTTCAACTAAAAAACCTAATTTTATCATGAGTTAGTTATCCTTTATTCATTTTCCATGAGAATACATTGTGCAATCTTCATTGTGTATTCAGAGAATTTAAATTTTTCCAAATTTCTATTTTGATACTTAAAAACTATTTGCCTGCGGGCGCCAATACCCCCTTTCCATTTTTATTTTCAAAATATAGTTCTAGTTTATTTTTGTGGACACAATATTTAAACTTTATTAGCCACATGCAACTAGAAAACATAATTATATCATGATTTAATTATCCATCAAATTTTATTTCATTTATTTTTCTTGAGAATACATAGTGCAGTCTTCATTGTGTATTCAGAGAATTTTATTTTTTTCAAATTTTTATTTTGATCCTTAAAAACCATTTGCCTGCGGGCGCCAATACCCCCTTTCCATTTTTATTTTCGAAATATAGCTCTAGTTTATTTTTGAGGACACAATTTTTAAACTTAATTATCCCCTTGCAAATTAAAAAATATAATTTTATCATGAGTTAGTTATCCTTCATTCATTTTTCTTGAGAATACATTGTGCAGTCTTCATTGTGTATTCAGAGAATTTAATTTTTTCCAAATTTATTTTTGATCCTCAAAAAACATTTGCCTGCGGGCGCCAATACCCTCTTTCCATTTTTATTTTCAAAATATAAATCTAGGTTATTTTTTTGGTCACAATATTCAAACTCTTTTAACCATGTTCAACTAAAAAACCTAATTTTATCATGAGTTAGTTATCCTTTATTCATTTTCCATGAGAATACATTGTGCAGTCTTCATTGTGTATTCAGAGAATTTAATTTTTTCCAAATTTCTATTTTGATCCTTAAAAACTATATGCCCTCGGGCGCCAATACCCCCTTTCAATTTTTATATTCAGAATATAGCTCTAGTTTATTTTTGTGGACACAATTTTTAAACTTTATTAGCCACTTGAAACTAAAAATTATAATTTTATCATGAGTTATCCTTCATTCTTTTTTCTTGAGAATACATAGAGCAGTCTTCATTTTGTATTCAGAGAATTTAATTTTTTCCAAATTTCTTTTTTTATCATTAAAAACCATTTGCCTGCGGGCGCCAATACCCTCTTTCCATTTTTATTTTCAAAATATAAATCTAGGTTATTTTTTTGGTCACAATATTCAAACTCTTTTAACCATGTTCAACTAAAAAACCTAATTTTATCATGAGTTAGTTATCCTTTATTCATTTTCCATGAGAATACATTGTGCAGTCTTCATTGTGTATTCAGAGAATTTAAATTTTTCCAAATTTCTATTTTGATCCTTAAAAACTATTTGCCTGCGGGCGCCAATACCCGCTTTCCATTTTTATTTTCAAAATATAGTTCTAGTTTATTTTTGTGGATACAATATTTAAACTTTATTAGCCACTTGCAACTAGAAAACATAATTATATCATGATTTAATTATCCATCAAATTTTATTTCATTTATTTTTCTTGAGAATACATAGTGCAGTCTTCATTGTGTATTCAGAGAATTTAATTTTTTCCCAATTTTTTTTTTGATCATTAAAAACCATTTGCCTGCGGGCGCCAATACCCCCTTTCCATTTTAATTTTCAAAATATAGCAGTAGTTTATTTTTTTGGTCACAATATTCAAACTCTTTTAACCAGTTAAACTAAAAAACCTAATTTTATCATGATTCAATTATCCTTCATTTATTTTTCTTGAGAGTACATAGTGCAGTCTTCATTGTGTATTCAGAGAATTTAATTTTTTCCAAATTTCTTTTTTTATCTATAAAAACCACTTGCCTGCGGGCGCCTTTACCCCCTTTCCATTTTCATTTTCAAAATATAGCTCTAGTTTATTTTTGAGGACACAATTTTTAAACTTTATTAGCCCCTTGAAACTAAAAAATATAATTTTATCATGAGTTATCCTTCATTCTTTTTTCTTGAGAATACATAGAGCAGTCTTCATTTTGTATTCAGAGAATTGAATTTTTTCCAAATTTTTATTTTGATCCTTAAAAACCATTTGCCTGCGGGCGCCAATACCCCCTTTCCATTTTTATTTTCGAAATATAGCTCTAGTTTATTTTTGAGGACAATTTTTAAACTTAATTATCCCCTTGCAAATTAAAAAATATAATTTTATCATGAGTTAGTTATCCTTTATTCATTTTTCTTGAGAATACATTGTGCAGTATTCATTGTGTATTCAAAGAATTTAATTTTTTCCAAATTTATTTTTGATCCTTAAAAAACATTTGCCTGCGGGCGCCAATACCCTCTTTCCATTTTTATTTTCAAAATATAAATCTAGGTTATTTTTTTGGTCACAATATTCAAACTCTTTTAACCATGTTCAACTAAAAAACCTAATTTTATCATGAGTTAGTTATCCTTTATTCATTTTCCATGAGAATACATTGTGCAGTCTTCATTGTGTATTCAGAGAATTTAATTTTTTCCAAATTTCTATTTTGATCCTTAAAAACTATTTGCCCTCGGGCGCCACTACCCCCTTTCAATTTTTATATTCAGAATATAGCTCTAGTTTATTTTTGTGGACACAATTTTTAAACTTTATTAGCCACTTGCAACTAAAAAATATAATAATATCATGATTCAATTATCCTTCATTTTATACAAATTCATTTTTTGGGTCCATAAAAATCATTTGCCTGCGGGCGCCAATACCCCCTTTCCATTTTTATTTTCAAAATATAGCTCTAGTTTATTTTTATGGACACAATATTTAAGCTTTATTAGCCACTTGAAACTAAAAAATATAATTTTATCATGAGTTATCCTTCATTTATATTTCTTGAGAGTACATAGTGCAGTCTTCATTGTGTATTCCAAGACCATAATTTTTTACAAATTCATTTTTTTGATCCTTAAAAACCATTTGCCTGCGGGCGCCAATACCCCCTTTCCATTTTTATTTTCAAAATATAGTTCTAGTTTATTTTTGTGGACACAATATTCAAACTCTTTTAACCAGTTGAACAAAAAAACCTAATTTTATCATGATTCAATTATCCTTCATTTATTTTTCTTGAGAATACATAGTGCAGTCTTCATTGTGTATTCAGAGAATTTAATTTTTTCCCAATTTTTTTTTTTATCCTTAAAAACCATTTGCCTGCGGGCGCAAATACCCCCTTTCCATTTTTATTTTCAAAATATAGCTCTAGTTTATTTTTGAGGACACAATTTTTAAACTTTATTAGCCCCTTGAAACTAAAAATTATAATTTTATCATGAGTTATCCTTCATTCTTTTTTCTTGAGAATACATAGAGCAGTCTTCATTTTGTATTCAGAGAATTTAATTTTTTCCAAATTTCTTTTTTTATCCTTAAAAACCATTTGCCTGCGGGCGCCTATACCCCCTTTCCATTTTTATTTTCAAAATATAGCCCTAGTTTATTTTTGTGGACACAATATTTAAACTTTATTAGTCACTTGCAACTAGAAAACATAATTATATCATGATTTAATTATCCTTTAAATTTTATTTCAATTATTTTTCTTGAGAATACATTGTTCAGTCTTCATTGTGTATTCAGAGAATTAAATTTTTTCTAAATTTCTATTTTTATCCTTAAAAACCATTTGCCTGCGGGCGCCAATACCCCCTTTCCATTTTTATTTTCAAAATATAAATCTAGGTTATTTTTTTGGTCACAATATTTAAACTCTTTTAACCATGTTCAACTAAAAAACCTAATTTTATCATGAGTTAGTTATCCTTTATTCATTTTCCATGAGAATACATTGTGCAATCTTCATTGTGTATTCAGAGAATTTAAATTTTTCCAAACTTCTATTTTGATACTTAAAAACTATTTGCCTGCGGGCGCCAATACCCCCTTTCCATTTTTATTTTCAAAATATAGTTCTAGTTTATTTTTGTGGACACAATATTTAAACTTTATTAGCCACATGCAACTAGAAAACATAATTATATCATGATTTAATTATCCATCAAATTTTATTTCATTTATTTTTCTTGAGAATACATAGTGCAGTCTTCATTGTGTATTCAGAGAATTTTATTTTTTTCAAATTTTTATTTTGATCCTTAAAAACCATTTGCCTGCGGGCGCCAATACCCCCTTTCCATTTTTATTTTCGAAATATAGCTCTAGTTTATTTTTGAGGACACAATTTTTAAACTTAATTATCCCCTTGCAAATTAAAAAATATAATTTTATCATGAGTTAGTTATCCTTCATTCATTTTTCTTGAGAATACATTGTGCAGTCTTCATTGTGTATTCAGAGAATTTAATTTTTTCCAAATTTATTTTTGATCCTTAAAAAACATTTGCCTGCGGGCGCCAATACCCTCTTTCCATTTTTATTTTCAAAATATAAATCTAGGTTATTTTTTTGGTCACAATATTCAAACTCTTTTAACCATGTTCAACTAAAAAACCTAATTTTATCATGAGTTAGTTATCCTTTATTCATTTTCCATGAGAATACATTGTGCAGTCTTCATTGTGTATTCAGAGAATTTAATTTTTTCCAAATTTCTATTTTGATCCTTAAAAACTATATGCCCTCGGGCGCCAATACCCCCTTTCAATATTTATATTCAGAATATAGCTCTAGTTTATTTTTGTGGACACAATTTTTAAACTTTATTAGCCACTTGAAACTAAAAATTATAATTTTATCATGAGTTATCCTTCATTCTTTTTTCTTGAGAATACATAGAGCAGTCTTCATTTTGTATTCAGAGAATTTAATTTTTTCCAAATTTCTTTTTTTATCCTTAAAAACCATTTGCCTGCGGGCGCCAATACCCTCTTTCCATTTTTATTTTCAAAATATAAATCTAGGTTATTTTTTTGGTCACAATATTCAAACTCTTTTAACCATGTTCAACTAAAAAACCTAATTTTATCATGAGTTAGTTATCCTTTATTCATTTTCCATGAGAATACATTGTGCAGTCTTCATTGTGTATTCAGAGAATTTAAATTTTTCCAAATTTCTATTTTGATCCTTAAAAACTATTTGCCTGCGGGCGCCAATACCCGCTTTCCATTTTTATTTTCAAAATATAGTTCTAGTTTATTTTTGTGGATACAATATTTAAACTTTATTAGCCACTTGCAACTAGAAAACATAATTATATCATGATTTAATTATCCATCAAATTTTATTTCATTTATTTTTCTTGAGAATACATAGTGCAGTCTTCATTGTGTATTCAGAGAATTTAATTTTTTCCCAATTTTTTTTTTGATCATTAAAAACCATTTGCCTGCGGGCGCCAATACCCCCTTTCCATTTTAATTTTCAAAATATAGCAGTAGTTTATTTTTTTGGTCACAATATTCAAACTCTTTTAACCAGTTAAACTAAAAAACCTAATTTTATCATGATTCAATTATCCTTCATTTATTTTTCTTGAGAGTACATAGTGCAGTCTTCATTGTGTATTCAGAGAATTTAATTTTTTCCAAATTTCTTTTTTTATCTATAAAAACCACTTGCCTGCGGGCGCCTTTACCCCCTTTCCATTTTCATTTTCAAAATATAGCTCTAGTTTATTTTTGAGGACACAATTTTTAAACTTTATTAGCCCCTTGAAACTAAAAAATATAATTTTATCATGAGTTATCCTTCATTCTTTTTTCTTGAGAATACATAGAGCAGTCTTCATTTTGTATTCAGAGAATTGAATTTTTTCCAAATTTTTATTTTGATCCTTAAAAACCATTTGCCTGCGGGCGCCAATACCCCCTTTCCATTTTTATTTTCGAAATATAGCTCTAGTTTATTTTTGAGGACAATTTTTAAACTTAATTATCCCCTTGCAAATTAAAAAATATAATTTTATCATGAGTTAGTTATCCTTTATTCATTTTTCTTGAGAATACATTGTGCAGTATTCATTGTGTATTCAAAGAATTTAATTTTTTCCAAATTTATTTTTGATCCTTAAAAAACATTTGCTTGCGGGCGCCAATACCCTCTTTCCATTTTTATTTTCAAAATATAAATCTAGGTTATTTTTTTGGTCACAATATTCAAACTCTTTTAACCATGTTCAACTAAAAAACCTAATTTTATCATGAGTTAGTTATCCTTTATTCATTTTCCATGAGAATACATTGTGCAGTCTTCATTGTGTATTCAGAGAATTTAATTTTTTCCAAATTTCTATTTTGATCCTTAAAAACTATTTGCCCTCGGGCGCCACTACCCCCTTTCAATTTTTATATTCAGAATATAGCTCTAGTTTATTTTTGTGGACACAATTTTTAAACTTTATTAGCCACTTGCAACTAAAAAATATAATAATATCATGATTCAATTATCCTTCATTTTATACAAATTCATTTTTTGGGTCCATAAAAATCATTTGCCTGCGGGCGCCAATACCCCCTTTCCATTTTTATTTTCAAAATATAGCTCTAGTTTATTTTTATGGACACAATATTTAAGCTTTATTAGCCACTTGAAACTAAAAAATATAATTTTATCATGAGTTATCCTTCATTTATATTTCTTGAGAGTACATAGTGCAGTCTTCATTGTGTATTCCAAGACCATAATTTTTTACAAATTCATTTTTTTGATCCTTAAAAACCATTTGCCTGCGGGCGCCAATACCCCCTTTCCATTTTTATTTTCAAAATATAGTTCTAGTTTATTTTTGTGGACACAATATTCAAACTCTTTTAACCAGTTGAACAAAAAAACCTAATTTTATCATGATTCAATTATCCTTCATTTATTTTTCTTGAGAATACATAGTGCAGTCTTCATTGTGTATTCAGAGAATTTAATTTTTTCCCAATTTTTTTTTTTATCCTTAAAAACCATTTGCCTGCGGGCGCAAATACCCCCTTTCCATTTTTATTTTCAAAATATAGCTCTAGTTTATTTTTGAGGACACAATTTTTAAACTTTATTAGCCCCTTGAAACTAAAAATTATAATTTTATCATGAGTTATCCTTCATTCTTTTTTCTTGAGAATACATAGAGCAGTCTTCATTTTGTATTCAGAGAATTTAATTTTTTCCAAATTTCTTTTTTTATCCTTAAAAACCATTTGCCTGCGGGCGCCTATACCCCCTTTCCATTTTTATTTTCAAAATATAGCCCTAGTTTATTTTTGTGGACACAATATTTAAACTTTATTAGTCACTTGCAACTAGAAAACATAATTATATCATGATTTAATTATCCTTTAAATTTTATTTCAATTATTTTTCTTGAGAATACATTGTTCAGTCTTCATTGTGTATTCAGAGAATTAAATTTTTTCTAAATTTCTATTTTTATCCTTAAAAACCATTTGCCTGCGGGCGCCAATACCCCCTTTCCATTTTTATTTTCAAAATATAAATCTAGGTTATTTTTTTGGTCACAATATTTAAACTCTTTTAACCATGTTCAACTAAAAAACCTAATTTTATCATGAGTTAGTTATCCTTTATTCATTTTCCATGAGAATACATTGTGCAATCTTCATTGTGTATTCAGAGAATTTAAATTTTTCCAAATTTCTATTTTGATACTTAAAAACTATTTGCCTGCGGGCGCCAATACCCCCTTTCCATTTTTATTTTCAAAATATAGTTCTAGTTTATTTTTGTGGACACAATATTTAAACTTTATTAGCCACATGCAACTAGAAAACATAATTATATCATGATTTAATTATCCATCAAATTTTATTTCATTTATTTTTCTTGAGAATACATAGTGCAGTCTTCATTGTGTATTCAGAGAATTTTATTTTTTTCAAATTTTTATTTTGATCCTTAAAAACCATTTGCCTGCGGGCGCCAATACCCCCTTTCCATTTTTATTTTCGAAATATAGCTCTAGTTTATTTTTGAGGACACAATTTTTAAACTTAATTATCCCCTTGCAAATTAAAAAATATAATTTTATCATGAGTTAGTTATCCTTCATTCATTTTTCTTGAGAATACATTGTGCAGTCTTCATTGTGTATTCAGAGAATTTAATTTTTTCCAAATTTATTTTTGATCCTTAAAAAACATTTGCCTGCGGGCGCCAATACCCTCTTTCCATTTTTATTTTCAAAATATAAATCTAGGTTATTTTTTTGGTCACAATATTCAAACTCTTTTAACCATGTTCAACTAAAAAACCTAATTTTATCATGAGTTAGTTATCCTTTATTCATTTTCCATGAGAATACATTGTGCAGTCTTCATTGTGTATTCAGAGAATTTAATTTTTTCCAAATTTCTATTTTGATCCTTAAAAACTATATGCCCTCGGGCGCCAATACCCCCTTTCAATTTTTATATTCAGAATATAGCTCTAGTTTATTTTTGTGGACACAATTTTTAAACTTTATTAGCCACTTGAAACTAAAAATTATAATTTTATCATGAGTTATCCTTCATTCTTTTTTCTTGAGAATACATAGAGCAGTCTTCATTTTGTATTCAGAGAATTTAATTTTTTCCAAATTTCTTTTTTTATCCTTAAAAACCATTTGCCTGCGGGCGCCAATACCCTCTTTCCATTTTTATTTTCAAAATATAAATCTAGGTTATTTTTTTGGTCACAATATTCAAACTCTTTTAACCATGTTCAACTAAAAAACCTAATTTTATCATGAGTTAGTTATCCTTTATTCATTTTCCATGAGAATACATTGTGCAGTCTTCATTGTGTATTCAGAGAATTTAAATTTTTCCAATTTCTATTTTGATCCTTAAAAACTATTTGCCTGCGGGCGCCAATACCCGCTTTCCATTTTTATTTTCAAAATATAGTTCTAGTTTATTTTTGTGGATACAATATTTAAACTTTATTAGCCACTTGCAACTAGAAAACATAATTATATCATGATTTAATTATCCATCAAATTTTATTTCATTTATTTTTCTTGAGAATACATAGTGCAGTCTTCATTGTGTATTCAGAGAATTTAATTTTTTCCCAATTTTTTTTTTGATCATTAAAAACCATTTGCCTGCGGGCGCCAATACCCCCTTTCCATTTTAATTTTCAAAATATAGCAGTAGTTTATTTTTTTGGTCACAATATTCAAACTCTTTTAACCAGTTAAACTAAAAAACCTAATTTTATCATGATTCAATTATCCTTCATTTATTTTTCTTGAGAGTACATAGTGCAGTCTTCATTGTGTATTCAGAGAATTTAATTTTTTCCAAATTTCTTTTTTTATCTATAAAAACCACTTGCCTGCGGGCGCCTTTACCCCCTTTCCATTTTCATTTTCAAAATATAGCTCTAGTTTATTTTTGAGGACACAATTTTTAAACTTTATTAGCCCCTTGAAACTAAAAAATATAATTTTATCATGAGTTATCCTTCATTCTTTTTTCTTGAGAATACATAGAGCAGTCTTCATTTTGTATTCAGAGAATTTAATTTTTTCCAAATTTTTATTTTGATCCTTAAAAACCATTTGCCTGCGGGCGCCAATACCCCCTTTCCATTTTTATTTTCGAAATATAGCTCTAGTTTATTTTTGAGGACACAATTTTTAAACTTAATTATCCCCTTGCAACTAGAAAACATAATTATATCATGATTTAATTATCCTTTAAATTTTATTTCAATTATTTTTCTTGAGAATACATTGTTCAGTCTTCATTGTGTATTCAGAGAATTAAATTTTTTCCAAATTTCTTTTTTTATCTATAAAAACCACTTGCCTGCGGGCGCATATACCCCCTTTCCATTTTTATTTTCGAAATATAGCTCTAGTTTATTTTTGTGGACACAATATTCAAACTCTTTTAACCAGTTGAACTAAAAAACCTAATTTTATCATGATTCAATTATCCTTCATTTATTTTTCTTGAGAGTACATAGTGCAGTCTTCATTTTGTATTCAGAGAATTTAATTTTTTCCAAATTTCTTTTTTTATCCTTAAAAACCATTTGCCTGCGGGCGCCTATACCCCCTTTCCATTTTTATTTTCAATATATAGCCCTAGTTTATTTTTGTGGACACAATATTTAAACTTTATTAGTCACTTGCAACTAGAAAACATAATTATATCATGATTTAATTATCCTTTAAATTTTATTTCAATTATTTTTCTTGAGAATACATAGTGCAGTCTTCATTTTGTATTCAGAGAATTTAATTTTTTCCAAATTTTTTTTTTGATCCTTAAAAACCATTTGCCTGCGGGCGCCAATACCCACTTTCCATTTTTATTTTCAAAATATAGTTCTAGTTTATTTTTGTGGACACAATTTTTAAACATTATTAGCCACTTGCAACTAGAAAATATAATAATATCATGATTCAATTATCCTTCATTTTATACAAATTCATTTTTTGGGTCCATTAAAATCATTTGCCTGCGGGCGCCAATACCCCCTTTCCATTTTTATTTTCAAAATAGAGCTCTAGTTTATTTTTTTGGTCATAATATTCAAACTCTTTTAACCATGCTCAACAAAAAAACCTAATTTTATCATGATTCAATTATCCTTAATTTGTTTTTCTTGAGAACACATAGTGCAGTCTTCATTTTGTATTCAGAGAATTTAATTTTTTCCAAATTTTTTTTTTGAACCTTAAAAACCATTTGCCTGCGGGCGCCAATACCCCCTTTCCATTTTTATTTTCAAAATATAGTTCTAGTTTATTTTTGTGGACACAATATTCAAACTCTTTTAACCAGTTGAACTAAAAAACCTAATTTTATCATGATTCAATTATCCTTCATTTATTTTTCTTGAGAGTACATAGTGCAGTCTTCATTTTGTATTCAGAGAATTTAATTTTTTCCAAATTTCTTTTTTTATCCTTAAAAACCATTTGCCTGCGGGCGCCTATACCCCCTTTCAATTTTTATTTTCAATATATAGCCCTAGTTTATTTTTGTGGACACAATATTTAAACTTTATTAGTCACTTGCAACTAGAAAACATAATTATATCATGATTTAATTATCCTTTAAATTTTATTTCAATTATTTTTCTTGAGAATACATAGTGCAGTCTTCATTTTGTATTCAGAGAATTTAATTTTTTCCAAATTTTTTTTTTGAACCTTAAAAACCATTTGCCTGCGGGCGCCAATACCCCCTTTCCATTTTTATTTTCAAAATATAGTTCTAGTTTATTTTTGTGGACACAATATTCAAACTCTTTTAACCAGTTGAACTAAAAAACCTAATTTTATCATGATTCAATTATCCTTCATTTATTTTTCTTGAGAGTACATAGTGCAGTCTTCATTTTGTATTCAGAGAATTTAATTTTTTCCAAATTTATTTTTGATCCTTAAAAAACATTTGCTTGCGGGCGCCAATACCCTCTTTCCATTTTTATTTTCAAAATATAAATCTAGGTTATTTTTTTGGTCACAATATTCAAACTCTTTTAACCATGTTCAACTAAAAAACCTAATTTTATCATGAGTTAGTTATCCTTTATTCATTTTCCATGAGAATACATTGTGCAGTCTTCATTGTGTATTCAGAGAATTTAATTTTTTCCAAATTTCTATTTTGATCCTTAAAAACTATTTGCCCTCGGGCGCCACTACCCCCTTTCAATTTTTATATTCAGAATATAGCTCTAGTTTATTTTTGTGGACACAATTTTTAAACTTTATTAGCCACTTGCAACTAAAAAATATAATAATATCATGATTCAATTATCCTTCATTTTATACAAATTCATTTTTTGGGTCCTTAAAAATCATTTGCCTGCGGGCGCCAATACCCCCTTTCCATTTTTATTTTCAAAATATAGCTCTAGTTTATTTTTATGGACACAATATTTAAGCTTTATTAGCCACTTGAAACTAAAAAATATAATTTTATCATGAGTTATCCTTCATTTATATTTCTTGAGAGTACATAGTGCAGTCTTCATTGTGTATTCCAAGACCATAATTTTTTACAAATTCATTTTTTTGATCCTTAAAAACCATTTGCCTGCGGGCGCCAATACCCCCTTTCCATTTTTATTTTCAAAATATAGTTCTAGTTTATTTTTGTGGACACAATATTCAAACTCTTTTAACCAGTTGAACAAAAAAACCTAATTTTATCATGATTCAATTATCCTTCATTTATTTTTCTTGAGAATACATAGTGCAGTCTTCATTGTGTATTCAGAGAATTTAATTTTTTCCCAATTTTTTTTTTTATCCTTAAAAACCATTTGCCTGCGGGCGCAAATACCCCCTTTCCATTTTTATTTTCAAAATATAGCTCTAGTTTATTTTTGAGGACACAATTTTTAAACTTTATTAGCCCCTTGAAACTAAAAATTATAATTTTATCATGAGTTATCCTTCATTCTTTTTTCTTGAGAATACATAGAGCAGTCTTCATTTTGTATTCAGAGAATTTAATTTTTTCCAAATTTCTTTTTTTATCCTTAAAAACCATTTGCCTGCGGGCGCCTATACCCCCTTTCCATTTTTATTTTCAAAATATAGCCCTAGTTTATTTTTGTGGACACAATATTTAAACTTTATTAGTCACTTGCAACTAGAAAACATAATTATATCATGATTTAATTATCCTTTAAATTTTATTTCAATTATTTTTCTTGAGAATACATTGTTCAGTCTTCATTGTGTATTCAGAGAATTAAATTTTTTCTAAATTTCTATTTTTATCCTTAAAAACCATTTGCCTGCGGGCGCCAATACCCCCTTTCCATTTTTATTTTCAAAATATAAATCTAGGTTATTTTTTTGGTCACAATATTTAAACTCTTTTAACCATGTTCAACTAAAAAACCTAATTTTATCATGAGTTAGTTATCCTTTATTCATTTTCCATGAGAATACATTGTACAATCTTCATTGTGTATTCAGAGAATTTAAATTTTTCCAAATTTCTATTTTGATACTTAAAAACTATTTGCCTGCGGGCGCCAATACCCCCTTTCCATTTTTATTTTCAAAATATAGTTCTAGTTTATTTTTGTGGACACAATATTTAAACTTTATTAGCCACATGCAACTAGAAAACATAATTATATCATGATTTAATTATCCATCAAATTTTATTTCATTTATTTTTCTTGAGAATACATAGTGCAGTCTTCATTGTGTATTCAGAGAATTTTATTTTTTTCAAATTTTTATTTTGATCCTTAAAAACCATTTGCCTGCGGGCGCCAATACCCCCTTTCCATTTTTATTTTCGAAATATAGCTCTAGTTTATTTTTGAGGACACAATTTTTAAACTTAATTATCCCCTTGCAAATTAAAAAATATAATTTTATCATGAGTTAGTTATCCTTCATTCATTTTTCTTGAGAATACATTGTGCAGTCTTCATTGTGTATTCAGAGAATTTAATTTTTTCCAAATTTATTTTTGATCCTTAAAAAACATTTGCCTGCGGGCGCCAATACCCTCTTTCCATTTTTATTTTCAAAATATAAATCTAGGTTATTTTTTTGGTCACAATATTCAAACTCTTTTAACCATGTTCAACTAAAAAACCTAATTTTATCATGAGTTAGTTATCCTTTATTCATTTTCCATGAGAATACATTGTGCAGTCTTCATTGTGTATTCAGAGAATTTAATTTTTTCCAAATTTCTATTTTGATCCTTAAAAACTATATGCCCTCGGGCGCCAATACCCCCTTTCAATTTTTATATTCAGAATATAGCTCTAGTTTATTTTTGTGGACACAATTTTTAAACTTTATTAGCCACTTGAAACTAAAAATTATAATTTTATCATGAGTTATCCTTCATTCTTTTTTCTTGAGAATACATAGAGCAGTCTTCATTTTGTATTCAGAGAATTTAATTTTTTCCAAATTTCTTTTTTTATCCTTAAAAACCATTTGCCTGCGGGCGCCAATACCCTCTTTCCATTTTTATTTTCAAAATATAAATCTAGGTTATTTTTTTGGTCACAATATTCAAACTCTTTTAACCATGTTCAACTAAAAAACCTAATTTTATCATGAGTTAGTTATCCTTTATTCATTTTCCATGAGAATACATTGTGCAGTCTTCATTGTGTATTCAGAGAATTTAAATTTTTCCAATTTCTATTTTGATCCTTAAAAACTATTTGCCTGCGGGCGCCAATACCCGCTTTCCATTTTTATTTTCAAAATATAGTTCTAGTTTATTTTTGTGGATACAATATTTAAACTTTATTAGCCACTTGCAACTAGAAAACATAATTATATCATGATTTAATTATCCATCAAATTTTATTTCATTTATTTTTCTTGAGAATACATAGTGCAGTCTTCATTGTGTATTCAGAGAATTTAATTTTTTCCCAATTTTTTTTTTGATCATTAAAAACCATTTGCCTGCGGGCGCCAATACCCCCTTTCCATTTTAATTTTCAAAATATAGCAGTAGTTTATTTTTTTGGTCACAATATTCAAACTCTTTTAACCAGTTAAACTAAAAAACCTAATTTTATCATGATTCAATTATCCTTCATTTATTTTTCTTGAGAGTACATAGTGCAGTCTTCATTGTGTATTCAGAGAATTTAATTTTTTCCAAATTTCTTTTTTTATCTATAAAAACCACTTGCCTGCGGGCGCCTTTACCCCCTTTCCATTTTCATTTTCAAAATATAGCTCTAGTTTATTTTTGAGGACACAATTTTTAAACTTTATTAGCCCCTTGAAACTAAAAAATATAATTTTATCATGAGTTATCCTTCATTCTTTTTTCTTGAGAATACATAGAGCAGTCTTCATTTTGTATTCAGAGAATTTAATTTTTTCCAAATTTTTATTTTGATCCTTAAAAACCATTTGCCTGCGGGCGCCAATACCCCCTTTCCATTTTTATTTTCGAAATATAGCTCTAGTTTATTTTTGAGGACACAATTTTTAAACTTAATTATCCCCTTGCAACTAGAAAACATAATTATATCATGATTTAATTATCCTTTAAATTTTATTTCAATTATTTTTCTTGAGAATACATTGTTCAGTCTTCATTGTGTATTCAGAGAATTAAATTTTTTCCAAATTTCTTTTTTTATCTATAAAAACCACTTGCCTGCGGGCGCATATACCCCCTTTCCATTTTTATTTTCGAAATATAGCTCTAGTTTATTTTTGTGGACACAATATTCAAACTCTTTTAACCAGTTGAACTAAAAAACCTAATTTTATCATGATTCAATTATCCTTCATTTATTTTTCTTGAGAGTACATAGTGCAGTCTTCATTTTGTATTCAGAGAATTTAATTTTTTCCAAATTTCTTTTTTTATCCTTAAAAACCATTTGCCTGCGGGCGCCTATACCCCCTTTCCATTTTTATTTTCAATATATAGCCCTAGTTTATTTTTGTGGACACAATATTTAAACTTTATTAGTCACTTGCAACTAGAAAACATAATTATATCATGATTTAATTATCCTTTAAATTTTATTTCAATTATTTTTCTTGAGAATACATAGTGCAGTCTTCATTTTGTATTCAGAGAATTTAATTTTTTCCAAATTTTTTTTTTGATCCTTAAAAACCATTTGCCTGCGGGCGCCAATACCCACTTTCCATTTTTATTTTCAAAATATAGTTCTAGTTTATTTTTGTGGACACAATTTTTAAACATTATTAGCCACTTGCAACTAGAAAATATAATAATATCATGATTCAATTATCCTTCATTTTATACAAATTCATTTTTTGGGTCCATTAAAATCATTTGCCTGCGGGCGCCAATACCCCCTTTCCATTTTTATTTTCAAAATAGAGCTCTAGTTTATTTTTTTGGTCATAATATTCAAACTCTTTTAACCATGCTCAACAAAAAAACCTAATTTTATCATGATTCAATTATCCTTAATTTGTTTTTCTTGAGAACACATAGTGCAGTCTTCATTTTGTATTCAGAGAATTTAATTTTTTCCAAATTTTTTTTTTGAACCTTAAAAACCATTTGCCTGCGGGCGCCAATACCCCCTTTCCATTTTTATTTTCAAAATATAGTTCTAGTTTATTTTTGTGGACACAATATTCAAACTCTTTTAACCAGTTGAACTAAAAAACCTAATTTTATCATGATTCAATTATCCTTCATTTATTTTTCTTGAGAGTACATAGTGCAGTCTTCATTTTGTATTCAGAGAATTTAATTTTTTCCAAATTTCTTTTTTTATCCTTAAAAACCATTTGCCTGCGGGCGCCTATACCCCCTTTCAATTTTTATTTTCAATATATAGCCCTAGTTTATTTTTGTGGACACAATATTTAAACTTTATTAGTCACTTGCAACTAGAAAACATAATTATATCATGATTTAATTATCCTTTAAATTTTATTTCAATTATTTTTCTTGAGAATACATAGTGCAGTCTTCATTTTGTATTCAGAGAATTTAATTTTTTCCAAATTTTTTTTTTGAACCTTAAAAACCATTTGCCTGCGGGCGCCAATACCCCCTTTCCATTTTTATTTTCAAAATATAGTTCTAGTTTATTTTTGTGGACACAATATTCAAACTCTTTTAACCAGTTGAACTAAAAAACCTAATTTTATCATGATTCAATTATCCTTCATTTATTTTTCTTGAGAGTACATAGTGCAGTCTTCATTTTGTATTCAGAGAATTTAATTTTTTCCAAATTTCTTTTTTTATCCTTAAAAACCATTTGCCTGCGGGCGCCTATACCCCCTTTCCATTTTTATTTTCAATATATAGCCCTAGTTTATTTTTGTGGACACAATATTTAAACTTTATTAGTCACTTGCAACTAGAAAACATAATTATATCATGATTTAATTATCCTTTAAATTTTATTTCAATTATTTTTCTTGAGAATACATAGTGCAGTCTTCATTTTGTATTCAGAGAATTTAATTTTTTCCAAATTTTTTTTTTGATCCTTAAAAACCATTTGCCTGCGGGCGCCAATACCCCCTTTCCATTTTTATTTTCAAAATATAGTTCTAGTTTATTTTTGTGGACACAATTTTTAAACATTATTAGCCACTTGCAACTAGAAAATATAATAATATCATGATTCAATTATCCTTCATTTTATACAAATTCATTTTTTGGGTCCATAAAAATCATTTGCCTGCGGGCGCCAATACCCCCTTTCCATTTTTATTTTCAAAATAGAGCTCTAGTTTATTTTTTTGGTCATAATATTCAAACTCTTTTAACCATGCTCAACAAAAAAACCTAATTTTATCATGATTCAATTATCCTTAATTTGTTTTTCTTGAGAACACATAGTGCAGTCTTCATTTTGTATTCAGAGAATTTAATTTTTTCCAAATTTTTTTTTTGAACCTTAAAAACCATTTGCCTGCGGGCGCCAATACCCCCTTTCCATTTTTATTTTCAAAATATAGTTCTAGTTTATTTTTGTGGGCACAATATTCAAACTCTTTTAACCAGTTGAACTAAAAAACCTAATTTTATCATGATTCAATTATCCTTCATTTATTTTTCTTGAGAGTACATAGTGCAGTCTTCATTTTGTATTCAGAGAATTTAATTTTTTCCAAATTTCTTTTTTTTTCCTTAAAAACCATTTGCCTGCGGGCGCCTATACCCCCTTTCCATTTTTATTTTCAATATATAGCCCTAGTTTATTTTTGTGGACACAATATTTAAACTTTATTAGTCACTTGCAACTAGAAAACATAATTATATCATGATTTAATTATCCTTTAAATTTTATTTCAATTATTTTTCTTGAGAATACATAGTGCAGTCTTCATTTTGTATTCAGAGAATTTAATTTTTTCCAAATTTTTTTTTTGATCCTTAAAAACCATTTGCCTGCGGGCGCCAATACCCCCTTTCCATTTTTATTTTCAAAATATAGTTCTAGTTTATTTTTGTGGACACAATTTTTAAACATTATTAGCCACTTGCAACTAGAAAATATAATAATATCATGATTCAATTATCCTTCATTTTATACAAATTCATTTTTTGGGTCCATAAAAATTATTTGCCTGCGGGCGCCAATACCCCCTTTCCATTTTTATTTTCAAAATATAGGTCTAGTTTATTTTTGTGGACACAATATTTAAACTTTATTAGTCACTTGCAACTAGAAAACATAATTATATCATGATATAATTATCCTTCAAATTTTATTTCAATTATTTTTCTTGGGAATACATAGTGCAGTCTTCATTGTGTATTCCAAGACTATAATTTTTTACAAATTCATTTTTTGGGTCCATAAAAATCATTTGCCTGCGGGCGCCAATACCCCCTTTCCATTTTTATTTTCAAAATATAGTTCTAGTTTATTTTTGTGGACACAATATTCAAACTCTTTTAACCAGTTGAACTAAAAAACCTAATTTTATCATGATTCAATTATCCTTCATTTATTTTTCTTGAGAGTACATAGTGCAGTCTTCATTTTGTATTCAGAGAATTTAATTTTTTCCAAATTTCTTTTTTTATCCTTAAAAACCATTTGCCTGCGGGCGCCTATACCCCCTTTCCATTTTTATTTTCAATATATAGCCCTAGTTTATTTTTGTGGACACAATATTTAAACTTTATTAGTCACTTGCAACTAGAAAACATAATTATATCATGATTTAATTATCCTTTAAATTTTATTTCAATTATTTTTCTTGAGAATACATAGTGCAGTCTTCATTTTGTATTCAGAGAATTTAATTTTTTCCAAATTTTTTTTTTGATCCTTAAAAACCATTTGCCTGCGGGCGCCAATACCCCCTTTCCATTTTTATTTTCAAAATATAGTTCTAGTTTATTTTTGTGGACACAATTTTTAAACATTATTAGCCACTTGCAACTAGAAAATATAATAATATCATGATTCAATTATCCTTCATTTTATACAAATTCATTTTTTGGGTCCATAAAAATTATTTGCTTGCGGGCGCCAATACCCCCTTTCCATTTTTATTTTCAAAATATAGCTCTAGTTTATTTTTGTGGACACAATATTTAAACTTTATTAGTCACTTGCAACTAGAAAACATAATTATATCATGATTTAATTATCCTTCAAATTTTATTTCAATTATTTTTCTTGGGAATACATAGTGCAGTCTTCATTGTGTATTCCAAGACTATAATTTTTTACAAATTCATTTTTTGGGTCCATAAAAATCATTTGCCTGCGGGCGCCAATACCCCCTTTCCATTTTTATTTTCAAAATAGAGCTCTAGTTTATTTTTTTGGTCATAATATTCAAACTCTTTTAACCATGCTCAACAAAAAAACCTAATTTTATCATGATTCAATTATCCTTAATTTGTTTTTCTTGAGAATACATAGTGCAGTCTTCATTTTGTATTCAGAGAATTTAATTTTTTCCAAATTTTTTTTTTGATCCTTAAAAACCATTTGCCTGCGGGCGCCAATACCCCCTTTCCATTTTTATTTTCAAAATATAGTTCTAGTTTATTTTTGTGGACACAATATTCAAACTCTTTTAACCATGTTCAACTAAAAAACCTAATTTTATCATGAGTTAGTTATCCTTTATTCATTTTCCATGAGAATACATTGTGCAGTCTTCATTGTGTATTCCAAGACTATAATTTTTTACAAATTCATTTTTTGGGTCCATAAAAATCATTTGCCTGCGGGCGCCAATACCCCCTTTCCATTTTTATTTTCAAAATATAGCTCTAGTTTATTTTTTTGGTCATAATATTCAAACTCTTTTAACCATGCTCAACAAAAAAACCTAATTTTATCATGATTCAATTATCCTTAATTTGTTTTTCTTGAGAATACATAGTGCAGTCTTCATTTTGTATTCAGAGAATTTAATTTTTTCCAAATTTTTTTTTTGATCCTTAAAAACCATTTGCCTGCGGGCGCCAATACCCCCTTTCCATTTTTATTTTCAAAATATAGTTCTAGTTTATTTTTGTGGACACAATTTTTAAACTTTATTAGCCACTTGCAACTAGAAAATATAATAATATCATGATTCAATTATCCTTCATTTTATACAAATTCATTTTTTGGGTCCATAAAAATTATTTGCCTGCGGGCGCCAATCCCCCCTTTCAAATTTTTATTTTCAAAATATAGCTCTAGTTTATTTTTGTGGACACAATATTTAAACTTTATTAGTCACTTGCAACTAGAAAACATAATTATATCATGATTTAATTATCCTTCAAATTTTATTTCAATTATTTTTCTTGGGAATACATAGTGCAGTCTTCATTGTGTATTCCAAGACTATAATTTTTTACAAATTCATTTTTTGGGTCCATAAAAATCATTTGCCTGCGGGCGCCAATCCCCCTTTCCATTTTTATTTTCAAAATATAGCTCTAGTTTATTTTTTTGGTCATAATATTCAAAATCTTTTAACCATGCTCAACAAAAAAACCTAATTTTATCATGATTCAATTATCCTTAATTTGTTTTTCTTGAGAATACATAGTGCAGTCTTCATTTTGTATTCAGAGAATTTAATTTTTTCCAAATTTTTATTTTGATCCTTAAAAACCATTTGCCTGCGGGCGCCAATACCCCCTTTCCATTTTTATTTTCGAAATATAGCTCTAGTTTATTTTTGAGGACACAATTTTTAAACTTAATTATCCCCTTGCAAATTAAAAAATATAATTTTATCATGAGTTAGTTATCCTTCATTCATTTTTCTTGAGAATACATTGTGCAGTATTCATTGTGTATTCAAAGAATTTAATTTTTTCCAAATTTATTTTTGATCCTTAAAAAACATTTGCCTGCAGGCGCCAATACCCTCTTTCCATTTTTATTTTCAAAATATAAATCTAGGTTATTTTTTTGGTCACAATATTCAAACTCTTTTAACCATGTTCAACTAAAAAACCTAATTTTATCATGAGTTAGTTATCCTTTATTCATTTTCCATGAGAATACATTGTGCAGTCTTCATTGTGTATTCAGAGAATTTAATTTAATCCAAATTTCTATTTTGATCCTTAAAAACTATTTGCCCTCGGGCGCCAATACCCCCATTCAATTTTTATATTCAGAATATAGCTCTAGTTTATTTTTGTGGACACAATTTTTAAACTTTATTAGCCACTTGCAACTAGAAAATATAATAATATCATGATTCAATTATCCTTCATTTTATACAAATTCATTTTTTGGGTCCATAAAAATTATTTGCCTGCGGGCGCCAATACCCCCTTTCCATTTTTATTTTCAAAATATAGCTCTAGTTTATTTTTGTGGACACAATATTTAAACTTTATTAGTCACTTGCAACTAGAAAACATAATTATATCATGATTTAATTATCCTTTAAATTTTATTTCAATTATTTTTCTTGAGAATACATAGTGCAGTCTTCATTTTGTATTCAGAGAATTTAATTTTTTCCAAATTTTTTTTTTGATCCTTAAAAACCATTTGCCTGCGGGCGCCAATACCCCCTTTCCATTTTTATTTTCAAAATATAGTTCTAGTTTATTTTTGTGGACACAATTTTTAAACATTATTAGCCACTTGCAACTAGAAAATATAATAATATCATGATTCAATTATCCTTCATTTTATACAAATTCATTTTTTGGGTCCATAAAAATTATTTGCCTGCGGGCGCCAATACCCCCTTTCCATTTTTATTTTCAAAATATAGCTCTAGTTTATTTTTTTGGTCATAATATTCAAACTCTTTTAACCATGCTCAACAAAAAAACCTAATTTTATCATGATTCAATTATCCTTAATTTGTTTTTCTTGAGAATACATAGTGCAGTCTTCATTTTGTATTCAGAGAATTTAATTTTTTCCAAATTTTTTTTTTGATTCTTAAAAACCATTTGCCTGCGGGCGCCAATACCCCCTTTCCATTTTTATTTTCAAAATATAGTTCTAGTTTATTTTTGTGGACACAATTTTTAAACTTTATTAGCCACTTGCAACTAGAAAATATAATAATATCATGATTCAATTATCCTTCATTTTATACAAATTCATTTTTTGGGTCCATAAAAATTATTTGCCTGCGGGCGCCAATACCCCCTTTCAAATTTTTATTTTCAAAATATAGCTCTAGTTTATTTTTGTGGACACAATATTTAAACTTTATTAGTCACTTGCAACTAGAAAACATAATTATATCATGATTTAATTATCCTTCAAATTTTATTTCAATTATTTTTCTTGGGAATACATAGTGCAGTCTTCATTGTGTATTCCAAGACTATAATTTTTTACAAATTCATTTTTTGGGTCCATAAAAATCATTTGCCTGCGGGCGCCAATCCCCCTTTCCATTTTTATTTTCAAAATATAGCTCTAGTTTATTTTTTTGGTCATAATATTCAAAATCTTTTAACCATGCTCAACAAAAAAACCTAATTTTATCATGATTCAATTATCCTTAATTTGTTTTTCTTGAGAATACATAGTGCAGTCTTCATTTTGTATTCAGAGAATTTAATTTTTTCCAAATTTTTATTTTGATCCTTAAAAACCATTTGCCTGCGGGCGCCAATACCCCCTTTCCATTTTTATTTTCGAAATATAGCTCTAGTTTATTTTTGAGGACAAAATTTTTAAACTTAATTATCCCCTTGCAAATTAAAAAATATAATTTTATCATGAGTTAGTTATCCTTCATTCATTTTTCTTGAGAATACATTGTGCAGTATTCATTGTGTATTCAAAGAATTTAATTTTTTCCAAATTTATTTTTGATCCTTAAAAAACATTTGCCTGCAGGCGCCAATACCCTCTTTCCATTTTTATTTTCAAAATATAAATCTAGGTTATCTTTTTGGTCACAATATTCAAACTCTTTTAACCATGTTCAACTAAAAAACCTAATTTTATCATGAGTTAGTTATCCTTTATTCATTTTCCATGAGAATACATTGTGCAGTCTTCATTGTGTATTCAGAGAATTTAATTTAATCCAAATTTCTATTTTGATCCTTAAAAACTATTTGCCCTCGGGCGCCAATACCCCCATTCAATTTTTATATTCAGAATATAGCTCTAGTTTATTTTTGTGGACACAATTTTTAAACTTTATTAGCCACTTGCAACTAGAAAATATATTAATATCATGATTCAATTATCCTTCATTTTATACAAATTCATTTTTTGGGTCCATAAAAATTATTTGCCTGCGGGCGCCAATACCCCCTTTCCATTTTTATTTTCAAAATATAGCTCTAGTTTATTTTTGTGGACACAATATTTAAACTTTATTAGTCACTTGCAACTAGAAAACATAATTATATCATGATTTAATTATCCTTTAAATTTTATTTCAATTATTTTTCTTGAGAATACATAGTGCAGTCTTCATTTTGTATTCAGAGAATTTAATTTTTTCCAAATTTTTTTTTTGATCCTTAAAAACCATTTGCCTGCGGGCGCCAATACCCCCTTTCCATTTTTATTTTCAAAATATAGTTCTAGTTTATTTTTGTGGACACAATTTTTAAACATTATTAGCCACTTGCAACTAGAAAATATAATAATATCATGATTCAATTATCCTTAATTTGTTTTTCTTGAGAATACATAGTGCAGTCTTCATTTTGTATTCAGAGAATTTAATTTTTTCCAAATTTTTATTTTGATCCTTAAAAACCATTTGCCTGCGGGCGCCAATACCCCCTTTCCATTTTTATTTTCGAAATATAGCTCTAGTTTATTTTTGAGGACAAAATTTTTAAACTTAATTATCCCCTTGCAAATTAAAAAATATAATTTTATCATGAGTTAGTTATCCTTCATTCATTTTTCTTGAGAATACATTGTGCAGTATTCATTGTGTATTCAAAGAATTTAATTTTTTCCAAATTTATTTTTGATCCTTAAAAAACATTTGCCTGCAGGCGCCAATACCCTCTTTCCATTTTTATTTTCAAAATATAAATCTAGGTTATTTTTTTGGTCACAATATTCAAACTCTTTTAACCATGTTCAACTAAAAAACCTAATTTTATCATGAGTTAGTTATCCTTTATTCATTTTCCATGAGAATACATTGTGCAGTCTTCATTGTGTATTCAGAGAATTTAATTTAATCCAAATTTCTATTTTGATCCTTAAAAACTATTTGCCCTCGGGCGCCAATACCCCCATTCAATTTTTATATTCAGAATATAGCTCTAGTTTATTTTTGTGGACACAATTTTTAAACTTTATTAGCCACTTGCAACTAGAAAATATAATAATATCATGATTCAATTATCCTTCATTTTATACAAATTCATTTTTTGGGTCCATAAAAATTATTTGCCTGCGGGCGCCAATACCCCCTTTCCATTTTTATTTTCAAAATATAGCTCTAGTTTATTTTTGTGGACACAATATTTAAACTTTATTAGTCACTTGCAACTAGAAAACATAATTATATCATGATTTAATTATCCTTTAAATTTTATTTCAATTATTTTTCTTGAGAATACACTGTGCAGTCTTCATTTTGTATTCAGAGAATTTAATTTTTTCCAAATTTTTTTTTTGGGTCCATAAAAATCATTTGCCTGCCGGCGCCAATCCCCCTTTCCATTTTTATTTTCAAAATATAGTTCTAGTTTATTTTTGTGGACACAATTTTTAAACATTATTAGCCACTTGCAACTAGAAAATATAATAATATCATGATTCAATTATCCTTCATTTTATACAAATTCATTTTTTGGGTCCATAAAAATTATTTGCCTGCGGGCGCCAATACCCCCTTTCCATTTTTATTTTCAAAATATAGCTCTAGTTTATTTTTTTGGTCATAATATTCAAACTCTTTTAACCATGCTCAACAAAAAAACCTAATTTTATCATGATTCAATTATCCTTAATTTGTTTTTCTTGAGAATACATAGTGCAGTCTTCATTTTGTATTCAGAGAATTTAATTTTTTCCAAATTTTTTTTTTTGATCCTTAAAAACCATTTGCCTGCGGGCGCCAATACCCCCTTTCCATTTTTATTTTCAAAATATAGTTCTAGTTTATTTTTGTGGACACAATATTCCAACTCTTTTAACCATGTTCAACTAAAAAACCTAATTTTATCATGAGTTAGTTATCCTTTATTCATTTTCCATGAGAATACATTGTGCAGTCTTCATTGTGTATTCCAAGACTATAATTTTTTACAAATTCATTTTTTGGGTCCATAAAAATCATTTGCCTGCGGGCGCCAATACCCCCTTTCCATTTTTATTTTCAAAATATAGCTCTAGTTTATTTTTTTGGTCATAATATTCAAACTCTTTTAACCATGCTCAACAAAAAAACCTAATTTTATCACGATTCAATTATCCTTAATTTGTTTTTCTTGAGAATACATAGTGCAGTCTTCATTTTGTATTCAGAGAATTTAATTTTTTCCAAATTTCTTTTTTTATCCTTAAAAACCATTTGCCTGCGGGCGCCTATACCCCCTTTCCATTTTTATTTTCAATATATAGCCCTAGTTTATTTTTGTGGACACAATATTTAAACTTTATTAGTCACTTGCAACTAGAAAACATAATTATATCATGATCTAATTATCCTTTAAATTTTATTTCAATTATTTTTCTTGAGAATACATAGTGCAGTCTTCATTTTGTATTCAGAGAATTTAATTTTTTCCAAATTTTTTTTTTGATCCTTAAAAACCATTTGCCTGCGGGCGCCAATACCCCCTTTCCATTTTTATTTTCAAAATATAGTTCTAGTTTATTTTTGTGGACACAATTTTTAAACTTTATTAGCCACTTGCAACTAGAAAATATAATAATATCATGATTCAATTATCCTTCATTTTATACAAATTCATTTTTTGGGTCCATAAAAATTATTTGCCTGCGGCCGCCAATACCCCCTTTCCATTTTTATTTTCAAAATATAGCTCTAGTTTATTTTTGTGGACACAATATTTAAACTTTATTAGTCACTTGCAACTAGAAAACATAATTATATCATGATTTAATTATCCTTCAAATTTTATTTCAATTATTTTTCTTGGGAATACATAGTGCAGTCTTCATT
Organism: Diuraphis noxia; assembly: GCF_037042655.1. Classification (NCBI taxonomy): domain Eukaryota; kingdom Metazoa; phylum Arthropoda; class Insecta; order Hemiptera; family Aphididae; genus Diuraphis; species Diuraphis noxia. The sequence goes on along the minus strand of NW_028301715.1, from coordinate 31,334,522 downwards.
GTGTATTCCAAGACTATAATTTTTTACAAATTCATTTTTTGGGTCCATAAAAATCATTTGCCTGCCGGCGCCAATCCCCCTTTCCATTTTTATTTTCAAAATATAGCTCTAGTTTATTTTTTTGGTCATAATATTCAAAATCTTTTAACCATGCTCAACAAAAAAACCTAATTTTATCATGATTCAATTATCCTTAATTTGTTTTTCTTGAGAATACATAGTGCAGTCTTCATTTTGTATTCAGAGAATTTAATTTTTTCCAAATTTTTATTTTGATCCTTAAAAACCATTTGCCTGCGGGCGCCAATACCCCCTTTCCATTTTTATTTTCGAAATATAGCTCTAGTTTATTTTTGAGGACACAATTTTTAAACTTAATTATCCCCTTGCAAATTAAAAAATATAATTTTATCATGAGTTAGTTATCCTTCATTCATTTTTCTTGAGAATACATTGTGCAGTATTCATTGTGTATTCAAAGAATTTAATTTTTTCCAAATTTTTTTTTTTAACCTTAAAAACGATTTGCCTGCGAGCGCCAAATACCCGCTTTCCATTTTTATTTTCAAAATATAGCTGTAGTTTATTTTTTTGGTCACAATATTCAAACTCTTTTAACCAGTTGAACTAAAAAACCTAATTTTATCATGATTCAATTATCCTTCAATTATTTTTCTTGAGAATACATAGTGCAGTCTTCATTGTGTATTCAGAGAATTTAATTTTTTCCAAATTTTTTTTTTGATCCTTAAAAACCATTTGCCTGCGGGCGCCAATACCCCCTTTCCATTTTTATTTTCAAAATATAGTTCTAGTTTATTTTTGTGGACACAATTTTTAAACATTATTAGCCACTTGCAACTAGAAAATATAATAATATCATGATTCAATTATCCTTAATTTGTTTTTCTTGAGAATACATAGTGCAGTCTTCATTTTGTATTCAGAGAATTTAATTTTTTCCAAATTTTTATTTTGATCCTTAAAAACCATTTGCCTGCGGGCGCCAATACCCCCTTTCCATTTTTATTTTCGAAATATAGCTCTAGTTTATTTTTGAGGACAAAATTTTTAAACTTAATTATCCCCTTGCAAATTAAAAAATATAATTTTATCATGAGTTAGTTATCCTTCATTCATTTTTCTTGAGAATACATTGTGCAGTATTCATTGTGTATTCAAAGAATTTAATTTTTTCCAAATTTATTTTTGATCCTTAAAAAACATTTGCCTGCAGGCGCCAATACCCTCTTTCCATTTTTATTTTCAAAATATAAATCTAGGTTATTTTTTTGGTCACAATATTCAAACTCTTTTAACCATGTTCAACTAAAAAACCTAATTTTATCATGAGTTAGTTATCCTTTATTCATTTTCCATGAGAATACATTGTGCAGTCTTCATTGTGTATTCAGAGAATTTAATTTAATCCAAATTTCTATTTTGATCCTTAAAAACTATTTGCCCTCGGGCGCCAATACCCCCATTCAATTTTTATATTCAGAATATAGCTCTAGTTTATTTTTGTGGACACAATTTTTAAACTTTATTAGCCACTTGCAACTAGAAAATATAATAATATCATGATTCAATTATCCTTCATTTTATACAAATTCATTTTTTGGGTCCATAAAAATTATTTGCCTGCGGGCGCCAATACCCCCTTTCCATTTTTATTTTCAAAATATAGCTCTAGTTTATTTTTGTGGACACAATATTTAAACTTTATTAGTCACTTGCAACTAGAAAACATAATTATATCATGATTTAATTATCCTTTAAATTTTATTTCAATTATTTTTCTTGAGAATACATAGTGCAGTCTTCATTTTGTATTCAGAGAATTTAATTTTTTCCAAATTTTTTTTTTGATCCTTAAAAACCATTTGCCTGCGGGCGCCAATACCCCCTTTCCATTTTTATTTTCAAAATATAGTTCTAGTTTATTTTTGTGGACACAATTTTTAAACATTATTAGCCACTTGCAACTAGAAAATATAATAATATCATGATTCAATTATCCTTCATTTTATACAAATTCATTTTTTGGGTCCATAAAAATTATTTGCCTGCGGGCGCCAATACCCCCTTTCCATTTTTATTTTCAAAATATAGCTCTAGTTTATTTTTTTGGTCATAATATTCAAACTCTTTTAACCATGCTCAACAAAAAAACCTAATTTTATCATGATTCAATTATCCTTAATTTGTTTTTCTTGAGAATACATAGTGCAGTCTTCATTTTGTATTCAGAGAATTTAATTTTTTCCAAATTTTTTTTTTGATCCTTAAAAACCATTTGCCTGCGGGCGCCAATACCCCCTTTCCATTTTTATTTTCAAAATATAGTTCTAGTTTATTTTTGTGGACACAATATTCCAACTCTTTTAACCATGTTCAACTAAAAAACCTAATTTTATCATGAGTTAGTTATCCTTTATTCATTTTCCATGAGAATACATTGTGCAGTCTTCATTGTGTATTCCAAGACTATAATTTTTTACAAATTCATTTTTTGGGTCCATAAAAATCATTTGCCTGCGGGCGCCAATACCCCCTTTCCATTTTTATTTTCAAAATATAGCTCTAGTTTATTTTTTTGGTCATAATATTCAAACTCTTTTAACCATGCTCAACAAAAAAACCTAATTTTATCATGATTCAATTATCCTTAATTTGTTTTTCTTGAGAATACATAGTGCAGTCTTCATTTTGTATTCAGAGAATTTAATTTTTTCCAAATTTTTTTTTTTAACCTTAAAAACCATTTGCCTGCGGGCGCCTATACCCCCTTTCCATTTTTATTTTCAATATATAGCCCTAGTTTATTTTTGTGGACACAATATTTAAACTTTATTAGTCACTTGCAACTAGAAAACATAATTATATCATGATCTAATTATCCTTTAAATTTTATTTCAATTATTTTTCTTGAGAATACATAGTGCAGTCTTCATTTTGTATTCAGAGAATTTAATTTTTTCCAAATTTTTTTTTTGATCCTTAAAAACCATTTGCCTGCGGGCGCCAATACCCCCTTTCCATTTTTATTTTCAAAATAGAGTTCTAGTTTATTTTTGTGGACACAATTTTTAAACTTTATTAGCCACTTGCAACTAGAAAATATAATAATATCATGATTCAATTATCCTTCATTTTATACAAATTCATTTTTTGGGTCCATAAAAATTATTTGCCTGCGGCCGCCAATACCCCCTTTCCATTTTTATTTTCAAAATATAGCTCTAGTTTATTTTTGTGGACACAATATTTAAACTTTATTAGTCACTTGCAACTAGAAAACATAATTATATCATGATTTAATTATCCTTCAAATTTTATTTCAATTATTTTTCTTGGGAATACATAGTGCAGTCTTCATTGTGTATTCCAAGACTATAATTTTTTACAAATTCATTTTTTGGGTCCATAAAAATCATTTGCCTGCCGGCGCCAATCCCCCTTTCCATTTTTATTTTCAAAATATAGCTCTAGTTTATTTTTTTGGTCATAATATTCAAAATCTTTTAACCATGCTCAACAAAAAAACCTAATTTTATCATGATTCAATTATCCTTAATTTGTTTTTCTTGAGAATACATAGTGCAGTCTTCATTTTGTATTCAGAGAATTTAATTTTTTCCAAATTTTTATTTTGATCCTTAAAAACCATTTGCCTGCGGGCGCCAATACCCCCTTTCCATTTTTATTTTCGAAATATAGCTCTAGTTTATTTTTGAGGACACAATTTTTAAACTTAATTATCCCCTTGCAAATTAAAAAATATAATTTTATCATGAGTTAGTTATCCTTCATTCATTTTTCTTGAGAATACATTGTGCAGTATTCATTGTGTATTCAAAGAATTTAATTTTTTCCAAATTTTTTTTTTTAACCTTAAAAACGATTTGCCTGCGAGCGCCAAATACCCGCTTTCCATTTTTATTTTCAAAATATAGCTGTAGTTTATTTTTTTGGTCACAATATTCAAACTGTTTTAACCAGTTGAACTAAAAAACCTAATTTTATCATGATTCAATTATCCTTCAATTATTTTTCTTGAGAATACATAGTGCAGTCTTCATTGTGTATTCAGAGAATTTAATTTTTTCCAAATTTTTTTTTTGATCCTTAAAAACCATTTGCCTGCGGGCGCCAATACCCCCTTTCCATTTTTATTTTCAAAATATAGTTCTAGTTTATTTTTGTGGACACAATTTTTAAACATTATTAGCCACTTGCAACTAGAAAATATAATAATATCATGATTCAATTATCCTTCATTTTATACAAATTCATTTTTTGGGTCCATAAAAATTATTTGCCTGCGGGCGCCAATACCCCCTTTCCATTTTTATTTTCAAAATATAGCTCTAGTTTATTTTTGTGAACACAATATTTAAACTTTATTAGTCACTTGCAACTAGAAAACATAATTATATCATGATTTAATTATCCTTCAAATTTTATTTCAATTATTTTTCTTGGGAATACATAGTGCAGTCTTCATTGTGTATTCCAAGACTATAATTTTTTACAAATTCATTTTTTGGGTCCATAAAAATCATTTGCCTGCGGGCGCCAATACCCCCTTTCCATTTTTATTTTCAAAATATAGCTCTAGTTTATTTTTGTGGACACAATATTCAAACTCTTTTAACCATGCTCAACAAAAAAACCTAATTTTATCATGATTCAATTATCCTTAATTTGTTTTTCTTGAGAATACATAGTGCAGTCTTCATTTTGTATTCAGAGAATTTAATTTTTTCCAAATTTTTTTTTTGATCCTTAAAAACCATTTGCCTGCGGGCGCCAATACCCCCTTTCCATTTTTATTTTCAAAATATAGTTCTAGTTTATTTTTGTGGACACAATATTCAAACTCTTTTAACCATGTTCAACTAAAAAACCTAATTTTATCATGAGTTAGTTATCCTTTATTCATTTTCCATGAGAATACATTGTGCAGTCTTCATTGTGTATTCCAAGACTATAATTTTTTACAAATTCATTTTTTGGGTCCATAAAAATCATTTGCCTGCGGGCTCCAATACCCCCTTTCCATTTTTATTTTCAAAATATAGCTCTAGTTTATTTTTTTGGTCATAATATTCAAACTCTTTTAACCATGCTCAACAAAAAAACCTAATTTTATCATGATTCAATTATCCTTAATTTGTTTTTCTTGAGAATACATAGTGCAGTCTTCATTTTGTATTCAGAGAATTTAATTTTTTCCAAATTTTTTTTTTTAACCTTAAAAACCATTTGCCTGCGGGCGCCTATACCCCCTTTCCATTTTTATTTTCAATATATAGCCCTAGTTTATTTTTGTGGACACAATATTTAAACTTTATTAGTCACTTGCAACTAGAAAACATAATTATATCATGATCTAATTATCCTTTAAATTTTATTTCAATTATTTTTCTTGAGAATACATAGTGCAGTCTTCATTTTGTATTCAGAGAATTTAATTTTTTCCAAATTTTTTTTTTGATCCTTAAAAACCATTTGCCTGCGGGCGCCAATACCCCCTTTCCATTTTTATTTTCAAAATATAGTTCTAGTTTATTTTTGTGGACACAATTTTTAAACTTTATTAGCCACTTGCAACTAGAAAATATAATAATATCATGATTCAATTATCCTTCATTTTATACAAATTCATTTTTTGGGTCCATAAAAATTATTTGCCTGCGGGCGCCAATCCCCCCTTTCAAATTTTTATTTTCAAAATATAGCTCTAGTTTATTTTTGTGGACACAATATTTAAACTTTATTAGTCACTTGCAACTAGAAAACATAATTATATCATGATTTAATTATCCTTCAAATTTTATTTCAATTATTTTTCTTGGGAATACATAGTGCAGTCTTCATTGTGTATTCCAAGACTATAATTTTTTACAAATTCATTTTTTGGGTCCATAAAAATCATTTGCCTGCGGGCGCCAATCCCCCTTTCCATTTTTATTTTCAAAATATAGCTCTAGTTTATTTTTTTGGTCATAATATTCAAAATCTTTTAACCATGCTCAACAAAAAAACCTAATTTTATCATGATTCAATTATCCTTAATTTGTTTTTCTTGAGAATACATAGTGCAGTCTTCATTTTGTATTCAGAGAATTTAATTTTTTCCAAATTTTTATTTTGATCCTTAAAAACCATTTGCCTGCGGGCGCCAATACCCCCTTTCCATTTTTATTTTCGAAATTTAGCTCTAGTTTATTTTTGAGGACACAATTTTTAAACTTAATTATCCCCTTGCAAATTAAAAAATATAATTTTATCATGAGTTAGTTATCCTTCATTCATTTTTCTTGAGAATACATTGTGCAGTATTCATTGTGTATTCAAAGAATTTAATTTTTTCCAAATTTATTTTTGATCCTTAAAAAACATTTGCCTGCAGGCGCCAATACCCTCTTTCCATTTTTATTTTCAAAATATAAATCTAGGTTATTTTTTTGGTCACAATATTCAAACTCTTTTAACCATGTTCAACTAAAAAACCTAATTTTATCATGAGTTAGTTATCCTTTATTCATTTTCCATGAGAATACATTGTGCAGTCTTCATTGTGTATTCAGAGAATTTAATTTAATCCAAATTTCTATTTTGATCCTTAAAAACTATTTGCCCTCGGGCGCCAATACCCCCATTCAATTTTTATATTCAGAATATAGCTCTAGTTTATTTTTGTGGACACAATTTTTAAACATTATTAGCCACTTGCAACTAGAAAATATAATAATATCATGATTCAATTATCCTTCATTTTATACAAATTCATTTTTTGGGTCCATAAAAATTATTTGCCTGCGGGCGCCAATACCCCCTTTCCATTTTTATTTTCAAAATATAGCTCTAGTTTATTTTTTTGGTCATAATATTCAAACTGTTTTAACCATGCTCAACAAAAAAACCTAATTTTATCATGATTCAATTATCCTTAATTTGTTTTTCTTGAGAATACATAGTGCAGTCTTCATTTTGTATTCAGAGAATTTAATTTTTTCCAAATTTTTTTTTTGATCCTTAAAAACCATTTGCCTGCGGGCGCCAATACCCCCTTTCCATTTTTATTTTCAAAATATAGTTCTAGTTTATTTTTGTGGACACAATTTTTAAACATTATTAGCCACTTGCAACTAGAAAATATAATAATATCATGATTCAATTATCCTTCATTTTATACAAATTCATTTTTTGGGTCCATAAAAATTATTTGCCTGCGGGCGCCAATACCCCCTTTCCATTTTTATTTTCAAAATATAGCTCTAGTTTATTTTTTTGGTCATAATATTCAAACTCTTTTAACCATGCTCAACAAAAAAACCTAATTTTATCATGATTCAATTATCCTTAATTTGTTTTTCTTGAGAATACATAGTGCAGTCTTCATTTTGTATTCAGAGAATTTAATTTTTTCCAAATTTTTTTTTTGATCCTTAAAAACCATTTGCCTGCGGGCGCCAATACCCCCTTTCCATTTTTATTTTCAAAATATAGTTCTAGTTTATTTTTGTGGACACAATATTCCAACTCTTTTAACCATGTTCAACTAAAAAACCTAATTTTATCATGAGTTAGTTATCCTTTATTCATTTTCCATGAGAATACATTGTGCAGTCTTCATTGTGTATTCCAAGACTATAATTTTTTACAAATTCATTTTTTGGGTCCATAAAAATCATTTGCCTGCGGGCGCCAATACCCCCTTTCCATTTTTATTTTCAAAATATAGCTCTAGTTTATTTTTTTGGTCATAATATTCAAACTCTTTTAACCATGCTCAACAAAAAAACCTAATTTTATCATGATTCAATTATCCTTAATTTGTTTTTCTTGAGAATACATAGTGCAGTCTTCATTTTGTATTCAGAGAATTTAATTTTTTCCAAATTTTTTTTTTTAACCTTAAAAACCATTTGCCTGCGGGCGCCTATACCCCCTTTCCATTTTTATTTTCAATATATAGCCCTAGTTTATTTTTGTGGACACAATATTTAAACTTTATTAGTCACTTGCAACTAGAAAACATAATTATATCATGATCTAATTATCCTTTAAATTTTATTTCAATTATTTTTCTTGAGAATACATAGTGCAGTCTTCATTTTGTATTCAGAGAATTTAATTTTTTCCAAATTTTTTTTTTGATCCTTAAAAACCATTTGCCTGCGGGCGCCAATACCCCCTTTCCATTTTTATTTTCAAAATATAGTTCTAGTTTATTTTTGTGGACACAATTTTTAAACTTTATTAGCCACTTGCAACTAGAAAATATAATAATATCATGATTCAATTATCCTTCATTTTATACAAATTCATTTTTTGGGTCCATAAAAATTATTTGCCTGCGGGCGCCAATACCCCCTTTCCATTTTTATTTTCAAAATATAGCTCTAGTTTATTTTTGTGGACACAATATTTAAACTTAATTAGTCACTTGCAACTAGAAAACATAATTATATCATGATTTAATTATCCTTCAAATTTTATTTCAATTATTTTTCTTGGGAATACATAGTGCAGTCTTCATTGTGTATTCCAAGACTATAATTTTTTACAAATTCATTTTTTGGGTCCATAAAAATCATTTGCCTGCCGGCGCCAATCCCCCTTTCCATTTTTATTTTCAAAATATAGCTCTAGTTTATTTTTTTGGTCATAATATTCAAAATCTTTTAACCATGCTCAACAAAAAAACCTAATTTTATCATGATTCAATTATCCTTAATTTGTTTTTCTTGAGAATACATAGTGCAGTCTTCATTTTGTATTCAGAGAATTTAATTTTTTCCAAATTTTTATTTTGATCCTTAAAAACCATTTGCCTGCGGGCGCCAATACCCCCTTTCCATTTTTATTTTCGAAATATAGCTCTAGTTTATTTTTGAGGACACAATTTTTAAACTTAATTATCCCCTTGCAAATTAAAAAATATAATTTTATCATGAGTTAGTTATCCTTCATTCATTTTTCTTGAGAATACATTGTGCAGTATTCATTGTGTATTCAAAGAATTTAATTTTTTCCAAATTTATTTTTGATCCTTAAAAAACATTTGCCTGCAGGCGCCAATACCCTCTTTCCATTTTTATTTTCAAAATATAAATCTAGGTTATTTTTTTGGTCACAATATTCTAACTCTTTTAACCATGTTCAACTAAAAAACCTAATTTTATCATGAGTTAGTTATCCTTTATTCATTTTCCATGAGAATACATTGTGCAGTCTTCATTCTGTATTCAGAGAATTTAATTTAATCCAAATTTCTATTTTGATCCTTAAAAACTATTTGCCCTCGGGCGCCAATACCCCCATTCAATTTTTATATTCAGAATATAGCTCTAGTTTATTTTTGTGGACACAATTTTTAAACTTTATTAGCCACTTGCAACTAGAAAATATAATAATATCATGATTCAATTATCCTTCATTTTATACAAATTCATTTTTTGGGTCCATAAAAATTATTTGCCTGCGGGCGCCAATACCCCCTTTCCATTTTTATTTTCAAAATATAGCTCTAGTTTATTTTTGTGGACAAAATATTTAAACTTTATTAGTCACTTGCAACTAGAAAACATAATTATATCATGATTTAATTATCCTTCAAATTTTATTTCAATTATTTTTCTTGGGAATACATAGTGCAGTCTTCATTGTGTATTCCAAGACTATAATTTTTTACAAATTCATTTTTTGGGTCCATAAAAATCATTTGCCTGCGGGCGCCAATCCCCCTTTCCATTTTTATTTTCAAAATATAGCTCTAGTTTATTTTTTTGGTCATAATATTCAAAATCTTTTAACCATGCTCAACAAAAAAACCTAATTTTATCATGATTCAATTATCCTTAATTTGTTTTTCTTGAGAATACATAGTGCAGTCTTCATTTTGTATTCAGAGAATTTAATTTTTTCCAAATTTTTATTTTGATCCTTAAAAACCATTTGCCTGCGGGCGCCAATACCCCCTTTCCATTTTTATTTTCGAAATATAGCTCTAGTTTATTTTTGAGGACACAATTTTTAAACTTAATTATCCCCTTGCAAATTAAAAAATATAATTTTATCATGAGTTAGTTATCTTTCATTCATTTTTCTTGAGAATACATTGTGCAGTATTCATTGTGTATTCAAAGAATTTAATTTTTTCCAAATTTATTTTTGATCCTTAAAAAACATTTGCCTGCAGGCGCCAATACCCTCTTTCCATTTTTATTTTCAAAATATAAATCTAGGTTATTTTTTTGGTCACAATATTCAAACTCTTTTAACCATTTTCAACTAAAAAACCTAATTTTATCATGAGTTAGTTATCCTTTATTCATTTTCCATGAGAATACATTGTGCAGTCTTCATTGTGTATTCAGAGAATTTAATTTAATCCAAATTTCTATTTTGATCCTTAAAAACTATTTGCCCTCGGGCGCCAATACCCCCATTCAATTTTTATATTCAGAATATAGCTCTAGTTTATTTTTGTGGACACAATTTTTAAACTTTATTAGCCACTTGCAACTAGAAAATATAATAATATCATGATTCAATTATCCTTCATTTTATACAAATTCATTTTTTGGGTCCATAAAAATCATTTGCCTGCGGGCGCCAATACCCCCTTTCCATTTTTATTTTCAAAATATAGCTCTAGTTTATTTTTGTGGACACAATATTTAAACTTTATTAGTCACTTGCAACTAGAAAACATAATTATATCATGATTTAATTATCCTTTAAATTTTATTTCAATTATTTTTCTTGAGAATACATAGTGCAGTCTTCATTTTGTATTCAGAGACTATAATCTTATACAAGTTCATTTTTTGGGTCCATAAATATCATTTGCCTGCGGGCGCCAATACCCCCTTTTCATTTTTATTTTCAAAATATAGTTCTAGTTTATTTTTGTGGACACAATATTTAAACTTTATTAGCCACTTGCAACTAGAAAACATAATTATATCATGACTTAATTATCCATCAAATTTTATTTCATTTATTTTTCTTGAGAATACATAGTGCAGTCTTCATTGTGTATTCAGAGAATTCAATTTTTTCCCAATTTTTTTTTTGATCATTAAAAACCATTTGCCTGCGGGCGCCAATACCCCCTTTCCATTTTTATTTTCAAAATATAGCAGTAGTTTATTTTTTTGGTCACAATATTCAAACTCTTTTAACCATGCTCAACAAAAAAACCTAATTTTATCATGATTCAATTATCCTTAATTTGTTTTTCTTGAGAATACATAGTGCAGTCTTCATTTTGTATTCAGAGAATTTAATTTTTTCCAAATTTTTTTTTTGATCCTTAAAAACCATTTGCCTGCGGGCGCCAATACCCCCTTTCCATTTTTATTTTCAAAATATAGTTCTAGTTTATTTTTGTGGACACAATATTCCAACTCTTTTAACCATGTTCAACTAAAAAACCTAATTTTATCATGAGTTAGTTATCCTTTATTCATTTTCCATGAGAATACATTGTGCAGTCTTCATTGTGTATTCCAAGACTATAATTTTTTACAAATTCATTTTTTGGGTCCATAAAAATCATTTGCCTGCGGGCGCCAATACCCCCTTTCCATTTTTATTTTCAAAATATAGCTCTAGTTTATTTTTTTGGTCATAATATTCAAACTCTTTTAACCATGCTCAACAAAAAAACCTAATTTTATCATGATTCAATTATCCTTAATTTGTTTTTCTTGAGAATACATAGTGCAGTCTTCATTTTGTATTCAGAGAATTTAATTTTTTCCAAATTTTTTTTTTTAACCTTAAAAACCATTTGCCTGCGGGCGCCTATACCCCCTTTCCATTTTTATTTTCAATATATAGCCCTAGTTTATTTTTGTGGACACAATATTTAAACTTTATTAGTCACTTGCAACTAGAAAACATAATTATATCATGATCTAATTATCCTTTAAATTTTATTTCAATTATTTTTCTTGAGAATACATAGTGCAGTCTTCATTTTGTATTCAGAGAATTTAATTTTTTCCAAATTTTTTTTTTGATCCTTAAAAACCATTTGCCTGCGGGCGCCAATACCCCCTTTCCATTTTTATTTTCAAAATATAGTTCTAGTTTATTTTTGTGGACACAATTTTTAAACTTTATTAGCCACTTGCAACTAGAAAATATAATAATATCATGATTCAATTATCCTTCATTTTATACAAATTCATTTTTTGGGTCCATAAAAATTATTTGCCTGCGGGCGCCAATACCCCCTTTCCATTTTTATTTTCAAAATATAGCTCTAGTTTATTTTTGTGGACACAATATTTAAACTTAATTAGTCACTTGCAACTAGAAAACATAATTATATCATGATTTAATTATCCTTCAAATTTTATTTCAATTATTTTTCTTGGGAATACATAGTGCAGTCTTCATTGTGTATTCCAAGACTATAATTTTTTACAAATTCATTTTTTGGGTCCATAAAAATCATTTGCCTGCCGGCGCCAATCCCCCTTTCCATTTTTATTTTCAAAATATAGCTCTAGTTTATTTTTTTGGTCATAATATTCAAAATCTTTTAACCATGCTCAACAAAAAAACCTAATTTTATCATGATTCAATTATCCTTAATTTGTTTTTCTTGAGAATACATAGTGCAGTCTTCATTTTGTATTCAGAGAATTTAATTTTTTCCAAATTTTTATTTTGATCCTTAAAAACCATTTGCCTGCGGGCGCCAATACCCCCTTTCCATTTTTATTTTCGAAATATAGCTCTAGTTTATTTTTGAGGACACAATTTTTAAACTTAATTATCCCCTTGCAAATTAAAAAATATAATTTTATCATGAGTTAGTTATCTTTCATTCATTTTTCTTGAGAATACATTGTGCAGTATTCATTGTGTATTCAAAGAATTTAATTTTTTCCAAATTTATTTTTGATCCTTAAAAAACATTTGCCTGCAGGCGCCAATACCCTCTTTCCATTTTTATTTTCAAAATATAAATCTAGGTTATTTTTTTGGTCACAATATTCAAACTCTTTTAACCATTTTCAACTAAAAAACCTAATTTTATCATGAGTTAGTTATCCTTTATTCATTTTCCATGAGAATACATTGTGCAGTCTTCATTGTGTATTCAGAGAATTTAATTTAATCCAAATTTCTATTTTGATCCTTAAAAACTATTTGCCCTCGGGCGCCAATACCCCCATTCAATTTTTATATTCAGAATATAGCTCTAGTTTATTTTTGTGGACACAATTTTTAAACTTTATTAGCCACTTGCAACTAGAAAATATAATAATATCATGATTCAATTATCCTTCATTTTATACAAATTCATTTTTTGGGTCCATAAAAATCATTTGCCTGCGGGCGCCAATACCCCCTTTCCATTTTTATTTTCAAAATATAGCTCTAGTTTATTTTTGTGGACACAATATTTAAACTTTATTAGTCACTTGCAACTAGAAAACATAATTATATCATGATTTAATTATCCTTTAAATTTTATTTCAATTATTTTTCTTGAGAATACATAGTGCAGTCTTCATTTTGTATTCAGAGACTATAATCTTATACAAGTTCATTTTTTGGGTCCATAAATATCATTTGCCTGCGGGCGCCAATACCCCCTTTTCATTTTTATTTTCAAAATATAGTTCTAGTTTATTTTTGTGGACACAATATTTAAACTTTATTAGCCACTTGCAACTAGAAAACATAATTATATCATGACTTAATTATCCATCAAATTTTATTTCATTTATTTTTCTTGAGAATACATAGTGCAGTCTTCATTGTGTATTCAGAGAATTCAATTTTTTCCCAATTTTTTTTTTGATCATTAAAAACCATTTGCCTGCGGGCGCCAATACCCCCTTTCCATTTTTATTTTCAAAATATAGCAGTAGTTTATTTTTTTGGTCACAATATTCAAACTCTTTTAACCAGTTGAACTAAAAAACCTAATTTTATCATGATTCAATTATCCTTCATTTATTTTTCTTGAGAGTACATAGTGCAGTCTTCATTGTGTATTCAGAGAATTTAATTTTTTCCAAATTTCTTTTTTTATCTATAAAAACCACTTGCCTGCGGGCGCCTTTACCCCCTTTCCATTTTTATTTTCAAATTATAGCTCTAGTTTATTTTTGAGGACACAATTTTTAAACTTTATTAGCCCCTTGAAACTAAAAAATATAATTTTATTATGAGTTATCCTTCATTCTTTTTTCTTGAGAATACATAGAGCAGTCTTCATTTTGTATTCAGAGAATTTAATTTTTTCCAAATTTTTATTTTGATCCTTAAAAACCATTTGCCTGCGGGCGCCAATAACCCCTTTCCATTTTTATTTTCGAAATATAGCTCTAGTTTATTTTTGAGGACACAATTTTTAAACTTAATTATCCCCTTGCAACTAGAAAACATAATTATATCATGATTTAATTATCCTTTAAATTTTATTTCAATTATTTTTCTTGAGAATACATTGTTCAGTCTTCATTGTGTATTCAGAGAATTAAATTTTTTCCAAATTTCTTTTTTTATCTATAAAAACCACTTGCCTGCGGGCGCCTTTACCCCCTTTCCATTTTTATTTTCAAAATATAGCTCTAGTTTATTTTTGAGGACACAATTTTTAAACTTTATTAGCCCCTTGAAACTAAAAAATATAATTTTATCATGAGTTATCCTTCATTCTTTTTTCTTGATTATACATAGAGCAGTCTTCATTTTGTATTCAGAGAATTTAATTTTTTCCAAATTTTTATTTTGATCCTTAAAAACCATTTGCCTGCGGGCGCCTTTACCCCCTTTCCATTTTTATTTTCGATATATAGCTCTAGTTTATTTTTGAGGACACAATTTTTAAACTTAATTATCCCCTTGCAAATTAAAAAATATAATTTTATCATGAGTTAGTTATCCTTCATTCATTTTTCTTGAGAATACATTGTGCAGTATTCATTGTGTATTCAAAGAATTTAATTTTTTCCAAATTTTTATTTTGATCCTTAAAAACCATTTGCCTGCGGGCGCCAATACCCTCTTTCCATTTTTATTTTCAAAATATAAATCTAGGTTATTTTTTTGGTCACAATATTCAAACTCTTTTAACCATGTTCAACTAAAAAACCTAATTTTATCATGAGTTAGTTATCCTTTATTCATTTTCCATGAGAATACATTGTGCAGTATTCATTGTGTATTCAAAGAATTTAATTTTTTCCAAATTTCTATTTTGATCCTTTAAAACTATTTGCCCTCGGGCGCCAATACCCCCTTTCAATTTTTATATTCAGAATATAGCTCTAGTTTATTTTTGTGGACACAACTTTTAAACTTTATTAGCCACTTGCAACTAGAAAATATAATAATATCATGATTCAATTATCCTTCATTTTATACAAATTCATTTTTTGGGTCCATAAAAATCATTTGCCTGCGGGCGCCAATACCCCCTTTCCATTTTTATTTTCAAAATATAGCTCTAGTTTATTTTTATGGACACAATATTTAAGCTTTATTAGCCACTTGAAACTAAAAAATATAATTTTATCATGAGTTATCCTTCATTATTTTTCTTGAGAATACATAGTGCAGTCTTTATTGTGTATTCCAAGACTATAATCTTATACAAGTTCATTTTTTGGGTCCATAAATATCATTTGCCTGCGGGTGCCAATACCCCCTTTTCATTTTTATTTTCAAAATATAGCTCTAGTTTATTTTTTTGGTCATAATATTCAAACTCTTTTAACCATGCTCAACAAAAAAACCTAATTTTATCATGATTCAATTATCCTTAATTTGTTTTTCTTGAGAATACATAGTGCAGTCTTCATTTTGTATTCAGAGAATTTAATTTTTTCCAAATTTTTATTTTGATCCTTAAAAACCATTTGCCTGCGGGCGCCAATACCCCCTTTCCATTTTTATTTTCGAAATATAGCTCTAGTTTATTTTTGAGGACACAATTTTTAAACTTAATTATCCCCTTGCAAATTAAAAAATATAATTTTATCATGAGTTAGTTATCCTTCATTCATTTTTCTTGAGAATACATTGTGCAGTATTCATTGTGTATTCAAAGAATTTAATTTTTTCCAAATTTATTTTTGATCCTTAAAAAAACATTTGCCTGCAGGCGCCAATACCCTCTTTCCATTTTTATTTTCAAAATATAAATCTAGGTTATTTTTTTGGTCACAATATTCAAACTCTTTTAACCATGTTCAACTAAAAAACCTAATTTTATCATGAGTTAGTTATCCTTTATTCATTTTCCATGAGAATACATTGTGTAGTCTTCATTGTGTATTCAGAGAATTTAATTTAATCCAAATTTCTATTTTGATCCTTAAAAACTATTTGCCCTCGGGCGCCAATACCCCCATTCAATTTTTATATTCAGAATATAGCTCTAGTTTATTTTTGTGGACACAATTTTTAAACTTTATTAGCCACTTGCAACTAGAAAATATAATAATATCATGATTCAATTATCCTTCATTTTATACAAATTCATTTTTTGGGTCCATAAAAATTATTTGCCTGCGGGCGCCAATACCCCCTTTCCATTTTTATTTTCAAAATATAGCTCTAGTTTATTTTTGTGGACACAATATTTAAACTTTATTAGTCACTTGCAACTAGAAAACATAATTATATCATGATTTAATTATCCTTCAAATTTTATTTCAATTATTTTTCTTGGGAATACATAGTGCAGTCTTCATTGTGTATTCCAAGACTATAATTTTTTACAAATTCATTTTTTGGGTCCATAAAAATCATTTGCCTGCGGGCGCCAATCCCCCTTTCCATTTTTATTTTCAAAATATAGCTCTAGTTTATTTTTTTGGTCATAATATTCAAAATCTTTTAACCATGCTCAACAAAAAAACCTAATTTTATCATGATTCAATTATCCTTAATTTGTTTTTCTTGAGAATACATAGTGCAGTCTTCATTTTGTATTCAGAGAATTTAATTTTTTCCAAATTTTTATTTTGATCCTTAAAAACCATTTGCCTGCGGGCGCCAATACCCCCTTTCCATTTTTATTTTCGAAATATAGCTCTAGTTTATTTTTGAGGACACAATTTTTAAACTTAATTATCCCCTTGCAAATTAAAAAATATAATTTTATCATGAGTTAGTTATCTTTCATTCATTTTTCTTGAGAATACATTGTGCAGTATTCATTGTGTATTCAAAGAATTTAATTTTTTCCAAATTTATTTTTGATCCTTAAAAAACATTTGCCTGCAGGCGCCAATACCCTCTTTCCATTTTTATTTTCAAAATATAAATCTAGGTTATTTTTTTGGTCACAATATTCAAACTCTTTTAACCATGTTCAACTAAAAAACCTAATTTTATCATGAGTTAGTTATCCTTTATTCATTTTCCATGAGAATACATTGTGCAGTCTTCATTGTGTATTCAGAGAATTTAATTTAATCCAAATTTCTATTTTGATCCTTAAAAACTATTTGCCCTCGGGCGCCAATACCCCCATTCAATTTTTATATTCAGAATATAGCTCTAGTTTATTTTTGTGGACACAATTTTTAAACTTTATTAGCCACTTGCAACTAGAAAATATAATAATATCATGATTCAATTATCCTTCATTTTATACAAATTCATTTTTTGGGTCCATAAAAATCATTTGCCTGCGGGCGCCAATACCCCCTTTCCATTTTTATTTTCAAAATATAGCTCTAGTTTATTTTTATGGACACAATATTTAAGCTTTATTAGCCACTTGAAACTAAAAAATATAATTTTATCATGAGTTATCCTTCAGTATTTTTCTTGAGAATACATAGTGCAGTCTTCATTGTGTATTCCAAGACTATAATCTTATACAAGTTCATTTTTTGGGTCCATAAATATCATTTGCCTGCGGGCGCCAATACCCCCTTTTCATTTTTATTTTCAAAATATAGTTCTAGTTTATTTTTGTGGACACAATATTTAAACTTTATTAGCCACTTGCAACTAGAAAACATAATTATATCATGACTTAATTATCCATCAAATTTTATTTCATTTATTTTTCTTGAGAATACATAGTGCAGTCTTCATTGTGTATTCAGAGAATTTAATTTTTTCCCAATTTTTTTTTTGATCATTAAAAACCATTTGCCTGCGGGCGCCAATACCCCCTTTCCATTTTTATTTTCAAAATATAGCAGTAGTTTATTTTTTTGGTCACAATATTCAAACTCTTTTAACCAGTTGAACTAAAAAACCTAATTTTATCATGATTCAATTATCCTTCATTTATTTTTCTTGAGAGTACATAGTGCAATCTTCATTGTGTATTCAGAGAATTTAATTTTTTCCAAATTTCTTTTTTTATCTATAAAAACCACTTGCCTGCGGGCGCCTTTACCCCCTTTCCATTTTTATTTTCAAATTATAGCTCTAGTTTATTTTTGAGGACACAATTTTTAAACTTTATTAGCCCCTTGAAACTAAAAAATATAATTTTATTATGAGTTATCCTTCATTCTTTTTTCTTGAGAATACATAGAGCAGTCTTCATTTTGTATTCAGAGAATTTAATTTTTTCCTAATTTTTATTTTGATCCTTAAAAACCATTTGCCTGCGGTCGCCAATAACCCCTTTCCATTTTTATTTTCGAAATATAGCTCTAGTTTATTTTTGAGGACACAATTTTTAAACTTAATTATCCCCTTGCAACTAGAAAACATAATTATATCATGATTTAATTATCCTTTAAATTTTATTTCAATTATTTTTCTTGAGAATACATTGTTCAGTCTTCATTGTGTATTCAGAGAATTAAATTTTTTCCAAATTTCTTTTTTTATCTATAAAAACCACTTGCCTGCGGGCGCCTTTACCCCCTTTCCATTTTTATTTTCAAAATATAGCTCTAGTTTATTTTTGAGGACACAATTTTTAAACTTTATTAGCCCCTTGAAACTAAAAAATATAATTTTATCATGAGTTATCCTTCATTCTTTTTTCTTGAGAATACATAGAGCAGTCTTCATTTTGTATTCAGAGAATTTAATTTTTTCCAAATTTTTATTTTGATCCTTAAAAACCATTTGCCTGCGGGCGCCTTTACCCCCTTTCCATTTTTATTTTCGATATATAGCTCTAGTTTATTTTTGAGGACACAATTTTTAAACTTAATTATCCCCTTGCAAATTAAAAAATATAATTTTATCATGAGTTAGTTATCCTTTATTCATTTTCCATGAGAATACATTGTGCAGTATTCATTGTGTATTCAAAGAATTTAATTTTTTCCAAATTTCTATTTTGATCCTTTAAAACTATTTGCCCTCGGGCGCCAATACCCCCTTTCAATTTTTATATTCAGAATATAGCTCTAGTTTATTTTTGTGGACACAATTTTTAAACTTTATTAGCCACTTGCAACTAGAAAATATAATAATATCATGATTCAATTATCCTTCATTTTATACAAATTCATTTTTTGGGTCCATAAAAATCATTTGCCTGCGGGCGCCAATACCCCCTTTCCATTTTTATTTTCAAAATATAGCTCTAGTTTATTTTTATGGACACAATATTTAAGCTTTATTAGCCACTTGAAACTAAAAAATATAATTTTATCATGAGTTATCCTTCATTATTTTTCTTGAGAATACATAGTGCAGTCTTCATTGTGTATTCCAAGACTATAATCTTATACAAGTTCATTTTTTGGGTCCATAAATATCATTTGCCTGCGGGTGCCAATACCCCCTTTTCATTTTTATTTTCAAAATATAGCTCTAGTTTATTTTTGAGGACACAATTTTTAAACTTTATTAGCCCCTTGAAACTAAAAAATATAATTTTATCATGAGTTATCCTTCATTATTTTTCTTGAGAATACATAGTGCAGTCTTCATTGTGTATTCAGAGAATTTAATTTTTTCCAAATTTCTTTTTTTATCCATAAAAACTACTTGCCCGCGGGCGCCTTTACCCCCTTTCCATTTTTATTTTCAAAATATAGCTCTAGTTTATTTTTTTGGTCATAATATTCAAACTCTTTTAACCATGCTCAACAAAAAAACCTAATTTTATCATGATTCAATTATCCTTAATTTGTTTTTCTTGAGAATACATAGTGCAGTCTTCATTTTGTATTCAGAGAATTTAATTTTTTCCAAATTTTTTTTTTGATCCTTAAAAACCATTTGCCTGCGGGCGCCAATACCCCCTTTCCATTTTTATTTTCAAAATATAGTTCTAGTTTATTTTTGTGGACACAATATTTAAACTTTATTAGCCACTTGCAACTAGAAAACATAATTATATCATGACTTAATTATCCATCAAATTTTATTTCATTTATTTTTCTTGAGAATACATAGTGCAGTCTTCATTGTGTATTCAGAGAATTTAATTTTTTCCCAATTTTTTTTTTGATCATTAAAAACCATTTGCCTGCGGGCGCCAATACCCCCTTTCCATTTTTATTTTCAAAATATAGCAGTAGTTTATTTTTTTGGTCACAATATTCAAACTCTTTTAACCAATTGAACTAAAAAACCTAATTTTATCATGATTCAATTATCCTTCATTTATTTTTCTTGAGAGTACATAGTGCAGTCTTCATTGTGTATTCAGAGAATTTAATTTTTTCCAAATTTCTTTTTTTATCTATAAAAACCACTTGCCTGTGGGCGCCTTTACCCCCTTTCCATTTTTATTTTCAAAATATAGCTCTAGTTTATTTTTGAGGACACAATTTTTAAACTTTATTAGCCCCTTGAAACTAAAAAATATAATTTTATCATGAGTTATCCTTCATTCTTTTTCTTGAGAATACATAGAGCAGTCTTCATTTTGTATTCAGAGAATTTAATTTTTTCCAAATTTTTATTTTGATCATTAAAAACCATTTGCCTGCGGGCGCCAATACCCCCTTCCCATTTTTATTTTCGAAATATAGCTCTAGTTTATTTTTGAGGACACAATTTTTAAACTTAATTATCCCCTTGCAAATTAAAAAATATAATTTTATCATGAGTTAGTTATCCTTCATTCATTTTTCTTGAGAATACATTGTGCAGTATTCATTGTGTATTCAAAGAATTTAATTTTTTCCAAATTTATTTTTGATCCTTAAAAAACATTTGCCTGCGGGCGCCAATACCCTCTTTCCATTTTTATTTTCAAAATATAAATCTAGGTTATTTTTTTGGTCACAATATTCAAACTCTTTTAACCATGTTCAACTAAAAAACCTAATTTTATCATGAGTTAGTTATCCTTTATTCATTTTCCATGAGAATACATTGTGCAGTATTCATTGTGTATTCAAAGAATTTAATTTTTTCCAAATTTCTATTTTGATCCTTTAAAACTATTTGCCCTCGGGCGCCAATACCCCCTTTCAATTTTTATATTCAGAATATAGCTCTTGTTTATTTTTGTGGACACAATTTTTAAACTTTATTAGCCACTTGCAACTAGAAAATATAATAATATCATGATTCAATTATCCTTCATTTTATACAAATTCATTTTTTGGGTCCATAAAAATCATTTGCCTGCGGGCGCCAATACCCCCTTTCCATTTTTATTTTCAAAATATAGCTCTAGTTTATTTTTATGGACACAATATTTAAGCTTTATTAGCCACTTGAAACTAAAAAATATAATTTTATCATGAGTTATCCTTCATTATTTTTCTTGAGAATACATAGTGCAGTCTTCATTGTGTATTCCAAGACTATAATCTTATACAAGTTCATTTTTTGGGTCCATAAATATCATTTGCCTGCGGGTGCCAATACCCCCTTTTCATTTTTATTTTCAAAATATAGCTCTAGTTTATTTTTGAGGACACAATTTTTAAACTTTATTAGCCCCTTGAAACTAAAAAATATAATTTTATCATGAGTTATCCTTCATTATTTTTCTTGAGAATACATAGTGCAGTCTTCATTGTGTATTCAGAGAATTTAATTTTTTCCAAATTTCTTTTTTTATCCATAAAAACTACTTGCCCGCGGGCGCCTTTACCCCCTTTCCATTTTTATTTTCAAAATATAGCTCTAGTTTATTTTTTTGGTCATAATATTCAAACTCTTTTAACCATGCTCAACAAAAAAACCTAATTTTATCATGATTCAATTATCCTTAATTTGTTTTTCTTGAGAATACATAGTGCAGTCTTCATTTTGTATTCAGAGAATTTAATTTTTTCCAAATTTTTTTTTTGATCCTTAAAAACCATTTGCCTGCGGGCGCCAATACCCCCTTTCCATTTTTATTTTCAAAATATAGTTCTAGTTTATTTTTGTGGACACAATATTTAAACTTTATTAGCCACTTGCAACTAGAAAACATAATTATATCATGACTTAATTATCCATCAAATTTTATTTCATTTATTTTTCTTGAGAATACATAGTGCAGTCTTCATTGTGTATTCAGAGAATTTAATTTTTTCCCAATTTTTTTTTTGATCATTAAAAACCATTTGCCTGCGGGCGCCAATACCCCCTTTCCATTTTTATTTTCAAAATATAGCAGTAGTTTATTTTTTTGGTCACAATATTCAAACTCTTTTAACCAGTTGAACTAAAAAACCTAATTTTATCATGATTCAATTATCCTTCATTTATTTTTCTTGAGAGTACATAGTGCAGTCTTCATTGTGTATTCAGAGAATTTAATTTTTTCCAAATTTCTTTTTTTATCTATAAAAACCACTTGCCTGCGGGCGCCTTTACCCCCTTTCCATTTTTATTTTCAAAATATAGCTCTAGTTTATTTTTGAGGACACAATTTTTAAACTTTATTAGCCCCTTGAAACTAAAAAATATAATTTTATCATGAGTTATCCTTCATTCTTTTTCTTGAGAATACATAGAGCAGTCTTCATTTTGTATTCAGAGAATTTAATTTTTTCCAAATTTTTATTTTGATCCTTAAAAACCATTTGCCTGCGGGCGCCAATACCCCCTTTCCATTTTTATTTTCGAAATATAGCTCTAGTTTATTTTTGAGGACACAATTTTTAAACTTAATTATCCCCTTGCAAATTAAAAAA
This sequence comes from Diuraphis noxia, assembly GCF_037042655.1. Taxonomy (NCBI): domain Eukaryota; kingdom Metazoa; phylum Arthropoda; class Insecta; order Hemiptera; family Aphididae; genus Diuraphis; species Diuraphis noxia. Next base: position 31,311,447 of record NW_028301715.1, on the reverse strand, counting down.
TATAATTTTATCATGAGTTAGTTATCCTTCATTCATTTTTCTTGAGAATACATTGTGCAGTATTCATTGTGTATTCAAAGAATTTAATTTTTTCCAAATTTATTTTTGATCCTTAAAAAACATTTGCCTGCGGGCGCCAATACCCTCTTTCCATTTTTATTTTCAAAATATAAATCTAGGTTATTTTTTTGGTCACAATATTCAAACTCTTTTAACCATGTTCAACTAAAAAACCTAATTTTATCATGAGTTAGTTATCCTTTATTCATTTTCCATGAGAATACATTGTGCAGTATTCATTGTGTATTCAAAGAATTTAATTTTTTCCAAATTTCTATTTTGATCCTTTAAAACTATTTGCCCTCGGGCGCCAATACCCCCTTTCAATTTTTATATTCAGAATATAGCTCTTGTTTATTTTTGTGGACACAATTTTTAAACTTTATTAGCCACTTGCAACTAGAAAATATAATAATATCATGATTCAATTATCCTTCATTTTATACAAATTCATTTTTTGGGTCCATAAAAATCATTTGCCTGCGGGCGCCAATACCCCCTTTCCATTTTTATTTTCAAAATATAGCTCTAGTTTATTTTTATGGACACAATATTTAAGCTTTATTAGCCACTTGAAACTAAAAAATATAATTTTATCATGAGTTATCCTTCATTATTTTTCTTGAGAATACATAGTGCAGTCTTCATTGTGTATTCCAAGACTATAATCTTATACAAGTTCATTTTTTGGGTCCATAAATATCATTTGCCTGCGGGTGCCAATACCCCCTTTTCATTTTTATTTTCAAAATATAGCTCTAGTTTATTTTTGAGGACACAATTTTTAAACTTTATTAGCCCCTTGAAACTAAAAAATATAATTTTATCATGAGTTATCCTTCATTATTTTTCTTGAGAATACATAGTGCAGTCTTCATTGTGTATTCAGAGAATTTAATTTTTTCCAAATTTCTTTTTTTATCCATAAAAACTACTTGCCCGCGGGCGCCTTTACCCCCTTTCCATTTTTATTTTCAAAATATAGCTCTAGTTTATTTTTTTGGTCATAATATTCAAACTCTTTTAACCATGCTCAACAAAAAAACCTAATTTTATCATGATTCAATTATCCTTAATTTGTTTTTCTTGAGAATACATAGTGCAGTCTTCATTTTGTATTCAGAGAATTTAATTTTTTCCAAATTTTTTTTTTGATCCTTAAAAACCATTTGCCTGCGGGCGCCAATACCCCCTTTCCATTTTTATTTTCAAAATATAGTTCTAGTTTATTTTTGTGGACACAATATTTAAACTTTATTAGCCACTTGCAACTAGAAAACATAATTATATCATGACTTAATTATCCATCAAATTTTATTTCATTTATTTTTCTTGAGAATACATAGTGCAGTCTTCATTGTGTATTCAGAGAATTTAATTTTTTCCCAATTTTTTTTTTGATCATTAAAAACCATTTGCCTGCGGGCGCCAATACCCCCTTTCCATTTTTATTTTCAAAATATAGCAGTAGTTTATTTTTTTGGTCACAATATTCAAACTCTTTTAACCAGTTGAACTAAAAAACCTAATTTTATCATGATTCAATTATCCTTCATTTATTTTTCTTGAGAGTACATAGTGCAGTCTTCATTGTGTATTCAGAGAATTTAATTTTTTCCAAATTTCTTTTTTTATCTATAAAAACCACTTGCCTGCGGGCGCCTTTACCCCCTTTCCATTTTTATTTTCAAAATATAGCTCTAGTTTATTTTTGAGGACACAATTTTTAAACTTTATTAGCCCCTTGAAACTAAAAAATATAATTTTATCATGAGTTATCCTTCATTCTTTTTCTTGAGAATACATAGAGCAGTCTTCATTTTGTATTCAGAGAATTTAATTTTTTCCAAATTTTTATTTTGATCCTTAAAAACCATTTGCCTGCGGGCGCCAATACCCCCTTTCCATTTTTATTTTCGAAATATAGCTCTAGTTTATTTTTGAGGACACAATTTTTAAACTTAATTATCCCCTTGCAAATTAAAAAATATAATTTTATCATGAGTTAGTTATCCTTCATTCATTTTTCTTGAGAATACATTGTGCAGTATTCATTGTGTATTCAAAGAATTTAATTTTTTCCAAATTTATTTTTGATCCTTAAAAAACATTTGCCTGCGGGCGCCAATACCCTCTTTCCATTTTTATTTTCAAAATATAAATCTAGGTTATTTTTTTGGTCACAATATTCAAACTCTTTTAACCATGTTCAACTAAAAAACCTAATTTTATCATGAGTTAGTTATCCTTTATTCATTTTCCATGAGAATACATTGTGCAGTATTCATTGTGTATTCAAAGAATTTAATTTTTTCCAAATTTCTATTTTGATCCTTAAAAACTATTTGCCCTCGGGCGCCAATACCCCCTTTCAATTTTTATATTCAGAATATAGCTCTAGTTTATTTTTGTGGACACAATTTTTAAACTTTATTAGCCACTTGCAACTAGAAAATATAATAATATCATGATTCAATTATCCTTCATTTTATACAAATTCATTTTTTGGGTCCATAAAAATCATTTGCCTGCGGGCGCCAATACCCCCTTTCCATTTTTATTTTCAAAATATAGCTCTAGTTTATTTTTATGGACACAATATTTAAGCTTTATTAGCCACTTGAAACTAAAAAATATAATTTTATCATGAGTTATCCTTCATTATTTTTCTTGAGAATACATAGTGCAGTCTTCATTGTGTATTCAGAGAATTTAATTTTTTCCAAATTTCTTTTTTTATCCATAAAAACTACTTGCCCGCGAGCGCCTTTACCCCCTTTCCATTTTTATTTTCAAAATATAGCTCTAGTTTATTTTTTTGGTCATAATATTCAAACTCTTTTAACCATGCTCAACAAAAAAACCTAATTTTATCATGATTCAATTATCCTTAATTTGTTTTTCTTGAGAATACATAGTGCAGTCTTCATTTTGTATTCAGAGAATTTAATTTTTTCCAAATTTTTTTTTTGATCCTTAAAAACCATTTGCCTGCGGGCGCCAATACCCCCTTTCCATTTTTATTTTCAAAATATAGTTCTAGTTTATTTTTGTGGACACAATATTTAAACTTTATTAGCCACTTGCAACTAGAAAACATAATTATATCATGACTTAATTATCCATCAAATTTTATTTCATTTATTTTTCTTGAGAATACATAGTGCAGTCTTCATTGTGTATTCAGAGAATTTAATTTTTTCCCAATTTTTTTTTTGATCATTAAAAACCATTTGCCTGCGGGCGCCAATACCCCCTTTCCATTTTTATTTTCAAAATATAGCAGTAGTTTATTTTTTTGGTCACAATATTCAAACTCTTTTAAACAGTTGAACTAAAAAACCTAATTTTATCATGATTCAATTATCCTTCATTTATTTTTCTTGAGAGTACATAGTGCAGTCTTCATTGTGTATTCAGAGAATTTAATTTCTTCCAAATTTCTTTTTTTATCTATAAAAACCACTTGCCTGCGGGCGCCTTTACCCCCTTTCCATTTTTATTTTCGAAATATAGCTCTAGTTTATTTTTATGGACACAATATTTAAGCTTTATTAGCCACTTGAAACTAAAAAATATAATTTTATCATGAGTTATCCTTCATTATTTTTCTTGAGAATACATAGTGCAGTCTTCATTTTGTATTCAGAGAATTTAATTTTTTCCAAATTTCTTTTTTTATCCTTAAAAACCATTTGCCTGCGGGCGCCTATACCCCCTTTCCATTTTTATTTTCAATATATAGCCCTAGTTTATTTTTGTGGACACAATATTTAAACTTTATTAGTCACTTGCAACTAGAAAACATAATTATATCATGATTTAATTATCCTTTAAATTTTATTTCAATTATTTTTCTTGAGAATACATAGTGCAGTCTTCATTTTGTATTCAGAGAATTTAATTTTTTCCAAATTTTTTTTTTGATCCTTAAAAACCATTTGCCTGCGGGCGCCAATACCCCCTTTCCATTTTTATTTTCAAAATATAGTTCTAGTTTATTTTTGTGGACACAATTTTTAAACTTAATTAGCCACTTGCAACTAGAAAATATAATAATATCATGATTCAATTATCCTTCATTTTATACAAATTCATTTTTTGGGTCCATAAAAATTATTTGCCTGCGGGCGCCAATACCCCCTTTCCATTTTTATTTTCAAAATATAGCTCTAGTTTATTTTTGTGGACACAATATTTAAACTTTATTAGTCACTTGCAACTAGAAAACATAATTATATCATGATTTAATTATCCTTCAAATTTTATTTCAATTATTTTTCTTGGGAATACATAGTGCAGTCTTCATTGTGTATTCCAAGACTATAATTTTTTACAAATTCATTTTTTGGGTCCATAAAAATCATTTGCCTGCGGGCGCCAATACCCCCTTTCCATTTTTATTTTCAAAATATAGCTCTAGTTTATTTTTTTGGTCATAATATTCAAAATCTTTTAACCATGCTCAAAAAAAAATCCTAATTTTATCATGATTCAATTATCCTTAATTTGTTTTTCTTGAGAATACATAGTGCAGTCTTCATTTTGTATTCAGAGAATTTAATTTTTTCCAAATTTTTATTTCGATCCTTAAAAACCATTTGCCTGCGGGCGCCAATACCCCCTTTCCATTTTTATTTTCGAAATATAGCTCTAGTTTATTTTTGAGGACACAATTTTTAAACTTAATTATCCCCTTGCAAATTAAAAAATATAATTTTATCATGAGTTAGTTATCCTTCATTCATTTTTCTTGAGAATACATTGTGCAGTATTCATTGTGTATTCAAAGAATTTAATTTTTTCCAAATTTATTTTCGATCCTTAAAAAACATTTGCCTGCGGGCGCCAATACCCTCTTTCCATTTTTATTTTCAAAATATAAATCTAGGTTATTTTTTTGGTCACAATATTCAAACTCTTTTAACCATGTTCAACTAAAAAACCTAATTTTATCATGAGTTAGTTATCCTTTATTCATTTTCCATGAGAATACATAGTGCAGTCTTCATTGTGTATTCAGAGAATTTAATTTTTTCCAAATTTCATTTTTTATCCATAAAAACTACTTGCCCGCGGGCGCCTTTACCCCCTTTCCATTTTTATTTTCAAAATATAGCTCTAGTTTATTTTTTTGGTCATAATATTCAAACTCTTTTAACCATGCTCAACAAAAAAACCTAATTTTATCATGATTCAATTATCCTTAATTTGTTTTTCTTGAGAATACATAGTGCAGTCTTCATTTTGTATTCAGAGAATTTAATTTTTTCCAAATTTTTTTTTTGAACCTTAAAAACCATTTGCCTGCGGGCGCCAATACCCCCTTTCCATTTTTATTTTCAAAATATAGTTCTAGTTTATTTTTGTGGACACAATATTCAAACTCTTTTAACCAGTTGAACTAAAAAACCTAATTTTATCATGATTCAATTATCCTTCATTTATTTTTCTTGAGAGTACATAGTGCAGTCTTCATTTTGTATTTAGAGAATTTAATTTTTTCCAAATTTCTTTTTTTATCCTTAAAAACCATTTGCCTGCGGGCGCCTATACCCCCTTTCCATTTTTATTTTCAATATATAGCCCTAGTTTATTTTTGTGGACACAATATTTAAACTTTATTAGTCACTTGCAACTAGAAAACATAATTATATCATGATTTAATTATTCTTTAAATTTTATTTCAATTATTTTTCTTGAGAATACATAGTGCAGTCTTCATTTTGTATTCAGAGAATTTAATTTTTTCCAAATTTTTTTTTTGATCCTTAAAAACCATTTGCCTGCGGGCGCCAATACCCCCTTTCCATTTTTATTTTCAATATATAGCCCTAGTTTATTTTTGTGGACACAATATTTAAACTTTATTAGTCACTTGCAACTAGAAAACATAATTATATCATGATTTAATTATCCTTTAAATTTTATTTCAATTATTTTTCTTGAGAATACATAGTGCAGTCTTCATTTTGTATTCAGAGAATTTAATTTTTTCCAAATTTTTTTTTTGATCCTTAAAAACCATTTGCCTGCGGGCGCCAATACCCCCTTTCCATTTTTATTTTCAAAATATAGTTCTAGTTTATTTTTGTGGGCACAATTTTTAAACTTTATTAGCCACTTGCAACTAGAAAATATAATAATATCATGATTCAATTATCCTTCATTTTATACAAATTCATTTTTTGGGTCCATAAAAATCATTTGCCTGCGGGCGCCAATACCCCCTTTCCATTTTTATTTTCAAAATATAGCTCTAGTTTATTTTTTTGGTCATAATATTCAAAATCTTTTAACCATGCTCAAAAAAAAAACCTAATTTTATCATGATTCAATTATCCTTAATTTGTTTTTCTTGAGAATACATAGTGCAGTCTTCATTTTGTATTCAGAGAATTTAATTTTTTCCAAATTTTTATTTTGATCCTTAAAAACCATTTGCCTGCGGGCGCCAATACCCCCTTTCCATTTTTATTTTCGAAATATAGCTCTAGTTTATTTTTGAGGACACAATTTTTAAACTTAATTATCCCCTTGCAAATTAAAAAATATAATTTTATCATGAGTTAGTTATCCTTCATTCATTTTTCTTGAGAATACATTGTGCAGTATTCATTGTGTCATTGTGTATTCAAAGAATTTAATTTTTTCCAAATTTATTTTCGATCCTTAAAAAACATTTGCCTGCGGGCGCCAATACCCTCTTTCCATTTTTATTTTCAAAATATAAATCTAGGTTATTTTTTTGGTCACAATATTCAAACTCTTTTAACCATGTTCAACTAAAAAACCTAATTTTATCATGAGTTAGTTATCCTTTATTCATTTTCCATGAGAATACATAGTGCAGTCTTCATTGTGTATTCAGAGAATTTAATTTTTTCCAAATTTCATTTTTTATCCATAAAAACTACTTGCCCGCGGGCGCCTTTACCCCCTTTCCATTTTTATTTTCAAAATATAGCTCTAGTTTATTTTTTTGGTCATAATATTCAAACTCTTTTAACCATGCTCAACAAAAAAACCTAATTTTATCATGATTCAATTATCCTTAATTTGTTTTTCTTGAGAATACATAGTGCAGTCTTCATTTTGTATTCAGAGAATTTAATTTTTTCCAATTTTTTTTTTTGATCCTTAAAAACCATTTGCCTGCGGGCGCCAATACCCCCTTTCCATTTTTATTTTCAAAATATAGTTCTAGTTTATTTTTGTGGACACAATATTTAAACTTTATTAGCCACTTGCAACTAGAAAATATAATAATATCATGATTCAATTATCCTTCATTTTATACAAATTCATTTTTTGGGTCCATAAAAATTATTTGCCTGCAGGCGCCAATACCCCCTTTCCATTTTTATTTTCAAAATATAGCTCTAGTTTATTTTTTTGGTCATAATATTCAAACTCTTTTAACCATGCTCAACAAAAAAACCTAATTTTATCATGATTCAATTATCCTTAATTTGTTTTTCTTGAGAATACATAGTGCAGTCTTCATTTTGTATTCAGAGAATTTAATTTTTTCCAATTTTTTTTTTTGATCCTTAAAAACCATTTGCCTGCGGGCGCCAATACCCCCTTTCCATTTTTATTTTCAAAATATAGTTCTAGTTTATTTTTGTGGACACAATATTTAAACTTTATTAGCCACTTGCAACTAGAAAATATAATAATATCATGATTCAATTATCCTTCATTTTATACAAATTCATTTTTTGGGTCCATAAAAATTATTTGCCTGCAGGCGCCAATACCCCCTTTCCATTTTTATTTTCAAAATATAGCTCTAGTTTATTTTTTTGGTCATAATATTCAAACTCTTTTAACCATGCTCAACAAAAAAACCTAATTTTATCATGATTCAATTATCCTTAATTTGTTTTTCTTGAGAATACATAGTGCAGTCTTCATTTTGTATTCAGAGAATTTAATTTTTTCCAATTTTTTTTTTTGATCCTTAAAAACCATTTGCCTGCGGGCGCCAATACCCCCTTTCCATTTTTATTTTCAAAATATAGTTCTAGTTTATTTTTGTGGACACAATATTCAAACTCTTTTAACCAGTTGAACTAAATAACCTAATTTTATCATGATTCAATTATCCTTCATTTATTTTTCTTGAGAGTACATAGTGCAGTCTTCATTTTGTATTCAGAGAATTTAATTTTTTCCAAATTTCTTTTTTTATCCTTAAAAACCATTTGCCTGCGGGCGCCTATACCCCCTTTCCATTTTTATTTTCAATATATAGCCCTAGTTTATTTTTGTGGACACAATATTTAAACTTTATTAGTCACTTGCAACTAGAAAACATAATTATATCATGATTTAATTATTCTTTAAATTTTATTTCAATTATTTTTCTTGAGAATACATAGTGCAGTCTTCATTTTGTATTCAGAGAATTTAATTTTTTCCAATTTTTTTTTTTGATCCTTAAAAACCATTTGCCTGCGGGCGCCAATACCCCCTTTCCATTTTTATTTTCAAAATATAGTTCTAGTTTATTTTTGTGGACACAATATTCAAACTCTTTTAACCAGTTGAACTAAAAAACCTAATTTTATCATGATTCAATTATCCTTCATTTATTTTTCTTGAGAGTACATAGTGCAGTCTTCATTTTGTATTCAGAGAATTTAATTTTTTCCAAATTTCTTTTTTTATCCTTAAAAACCATTTGCCTGCGGGCGCCTATACCCCCTTTCCATTTTTATTTTCAATATATAGCCCTAGTTTATTTTTGTGGACACAATATTTAAACTTTATTAGTCACTTGCAACTAGAAAACATAATTATATCATGATTTAATTATTCTTTAAATTTTATTTCAATTATTTTTCTTGAGAATACATAGTGCAGTCTTCATTTTGTATTCAGAGAATTTAATTTTTTCCAAATTTTTTTTTTGATCCTTAAAAACCATTTGCCTGCGGGCGCCAATACCCCCTTTCCATTTTTATTTTTAAAATATAGTTCTAGTTTATTTTTGTGGACACAATTTTTAAACTTTATTAGCCACTTGCAACTAGAAAATATAATAATATCATGATTCAATTATCCTTCATTTTATACAAATTCATTTTTTGGGTCCATAAAAATTATTTGCCTGCGGGCGCCAATACCCCCTTTCCATTTTTATTTTCAAAATATAGCTCTAATTTATTTTTGTGGACACAAAATTTAAACCTTATTAGCCACTTGCAACTAGAAAACATAAATATATCATGATTTAATTATCCATCAAATTTTATTTCATTTATTTTTCTTGAGAATACATAGTGCAGTCTTCATTTTGTATTCAGAGAATTGAATTTTTTCCAAATTTTTATTTTGATCCTTAAAAACCATTTGCCTTCGGGCGCCAATACCCCCTTTCCATTTTTATTTTCGAAATATAGCTCTAGTTTATTTTTGAGGACACAATTTTTAAACTTAATTATCCCCTTGCAAATTAAAAAATATAACTTTATCATGAGTTAGTTATCCTTCTTTCATTTTTCTTGAGAATACATTGTGCAGTATTCATTGTGTATTCAAAGAATTTAATTTTTTCCAAATTTATTTTTGATCCTTAAAAACCATTTGCCTGCGGGCGCCAATACCCTCTTTCCATTTTTATTTTCAAAATATAGCTCTAGGTTATTTTTTTGGTCACAATATTCAAACTCTTTTAACCATGTTCAACTAAAAAACCTAATTTTATCATGAGTTAGTTATCCTTTATTCATTTTCTATGAGAATACATTGTGCAGTATTCATTGTGTATTCAAAGAATTTAATTTTTTCCAAATTTCTATTTTGATCCTTAAAAACTATTTGCCCTCGGGCGCCAATACCCCCTTTCAATTTTTATATTCAGAATATAGCTCTAGTTTATTTTTGTGGACACAATTTTTGAACTTTATTAGCCACTTGCAACTAGAAAATATAATAATATCATGATTTAATTATCCATCAAATTTTATCTCATTTATTTTTCTTGAGAATACATAGTGCAGTCTTCATTGTGTATTCCAGGACTATAACTTTATACAAATTCATTTTTTGGGTCCATAAAAATCATTTGCCTGCGGGAGCCAATACCCCCTTTCCATTTTTATTTTCAAAATATAGCTCTAGTTTATTTTTTTGGTCATAATATTCAAACTCTTTTAACCATGCTCAACAAAAAAACCTAATTTTATCATGATTCAATTATCCTTAATTTGTTTTTCTTGAGAATACATAGTGCAGTCTTCATTTTGTATTCAGAGAATTTAATTTTTTCCAAATTTTTTTTTTTGATCCTTAAAACCATTTGCCTGCGGGCGCCAATACCCCCTTTCCATTTTTATTTTCAAAATATAGTTCTAGTTTATTTTTGTGGACACAATATTCAAACTCTTTTAACCAGTTGAACAAAAAAACCTAATTTTATCATGATTCAATTATCCTTCATTTATTTTTCTTGATAGTACATAGTGCAGTCTTCATTGTGTATTCCAAGACTATATTCTTATACAAATTCATTTTTTGGGTCCATAAATATCATTTGCCTGCGGGCGCCAATACCCCCTTTCCATTTTTATTTTCAAAATATAGCTCTAATTTATTTTTGTGGACACAAAATTTAAACCTTATTAGCCACTTGCAACTAGAAAACATAAATATATCATGATTTAATTATCCATCAAATTTCATTTCATTAATTTTTCTTGAGAATACATAGTGCAGTCTTCATTGTGTATTCAAAGAATTTAATTTTTTCCAAATTTCTTTTTTTATCCTTAAAAACCATTTGCCTGCGGGCGCCAATACCCTCTTTCCATTTTTATTTTCAAAATATAGTTCTAGGTTATTTTTTTGGTCACAATATTCAAACTCTTTTAACCATGTTCATCTAAAAAACCTAATTTCATCATGAGTTAGTTATCCTTTATTCATTTTTCATGAGAACACATTGTGCAGTCTTCATTGTGTATTCAGAGAATTTAATTTTTTCCAAATTTCTATTTTGATCCTTAAAAACCAGTTGCCTGTGGGCGCCAATACCCCCTTTCAATTTTTATATTCAGAATATAGCTCTAGTTTATTTTTGTGGACACAATTTTTAAACTTTATTAGCCACTTGCAACTAGAAAATATAATAATATCATGATTTAATTATCCATCAAATTTTATTTCATTTATTTTTCTTGAGAATACCTTGTGCAGTATTCATTGTGTATTCAAAGAATTTAATTTTTTCCAAATTTCTTTTTTTATCCTTAAAAATCATTTGCCTGCGGGCGCCAATACCCTCTTTCCATTTTTATTTTTAAAATATAGCTGTAGTTTATTTTATTGATCACAATATTCAAACTCTTTTAACCAGTTGAACTAAAAAAGCTAATTTTATCATGATTCAATTATCCTTCATATATTTTTCTTGGGAATACATAGTGCAGTCTTCATTGTGTATTCCAAGACTATAATTTAATACAAATTCATATTTTGGGTCCATAAAATCATTTGCCTGCGGGCGCCAATACCCCCTTTCCATTTTTATTTTCAAAATATAGTTCTATTTTATTTTTGTGGACACAATATTTAAACTTTATTATCCACTTGCAACTAGAAAACATAATTTTATCATGAGTTAGTTATCCTTCATTCATTTTTCTTGAGAATACCTTGTGCAGTATTCATTGTGTATTCAAAGAATTTAAGTTTTTCCAAATTTCTTTTTTTATCCTTAAAAACCATTTGCCTGCGGGCGCCAATACCCTATTTCCATTTTTATTTTCAAAATATAGCTCCAGGTTGTTTTTTTGGTCACAATATTCAAACTCTTTTAACCATGTTCAACTAAAAAACCTCATTTCATCATGAGTTAGTTATCCTTTATTCATTTTTCATGAGAGTACATTGTGCAGTCTTCATTGTGTATTCAGAGAATTTAGTTTTTTCCAAATATCTATTTTGATCCTTAAAAACCATTTGCCTGCGGGCGCCAATACCCCCTTTCAATTTTTATATTCAGAATATAGCTCTAGTTTATTTTTGTGGACACAATTTTTGAACTTTATTAGCCACTTGCAACTAGAAAATATAATAATATCATGATTTAATTATCCATCAAATTTTATCTCATTTATTTTTCTTGAGAATACATAGTGCAGTCTTCATTGTGTATTCCAGGACTATAATTTTATACAAATTCATTTTTTGGTTCCATAAAAATCATTTGCCTGCAGGCGACATTACCCCCTTTCCATTTTTATTTTTAAAATATAGCACTAGTTTATATTTGTGGACACAATTTTTAAACTTCATTAGCCCCTTTCAACTTAAAAAATATAATTTTATCATGAGTTAGTCATCCTCTATACATTTTTTTTGAGAATACATTGTGCAGTCTTTATTGTGTATTCCAAGACTATAATTTTATACAAATTTCTTTTTTGATCCTTAAAAATCATTTGACCGTGGGCGCCAATACCCCTTTTCCATTTTTATTTTCAAAATACAGCTGTAGCCTGTAGTTTATTTTTTTGGTCATAATATTCAAACTCTTTTAACCATGCTCAACAAAAAAACCTAATTTTATCATGATTCAATTATCCTTAATTTATTTTTCTTGAGAATACATAGTGCAGTCTTATTGCAGTTGTATTCAGAGAATTTAATTTTTTCCAAATTTCTTTTTTTATCCTTAAAAATCATTTGCCTGCGGGCGCCAATACCCTCTTTCCATTTTTATTTTTAAAATATAGCTGTAGTTTATTTTATTGATCACAATATTCAAACTCTTTTAACCAGTTGAACTAAAAAAGCTAATTTTATCATGATTCAATTATCCTTCATATATTTTTCTTGGGAATACATAGTGCAGTCTTCATTGTGTATTCCAAGACTATAATTTAATACAAATTCATATTTTGGGTCCATAAAATCATTTGCCTGCGGGCGCCAATACCCCCTTTCCATTTTTATTTTCAAAATATAGTTCTATTTTATTTTTGTGGACACAATATTTAAACTTTATTATCCACTTGCAACTAGAAAACATAATTTTATCATGAGTTAGTTATCCTTCATTCATTTTTCTTGAGAATACCTTGTGCAGTATTCATTGTGTATTCAAAGAATTTAATTTTTTCCAAATTTCTTTTTTTATCCTTAAAAACCATTTGCCTGCGGGCGCCAATACCCTATTTCCATTTTTATTTTCAAAATATAGCTCCAGGTTGTTTTTTTGGTCACAATATTCAAACTCTTTTAACCATGTTCAACTAAAAAACCTCATTTCATCATGAGTTAGTTATCCTTTATTCATTTTTCATGAGAGTACATTGTGCAGTCTTCATTGTGTATTCAGAGAATTTAGTTTTTTCCAAATATCTATTTTGATCCTTAAAAACCATTTGCCTGCGGGCGCCAATACCCCCTTTCAATTTTTATATTCAGAATATAGCTCTAGTTTATTTTTGTGGACACAATTTTTGAACTTTATTAGCCACTTGCAACTAGAAAATATAATAATATCATGATTTAATTATCCATCAAATTTTATCTCATTTATTTTTCTTGAGAATACATAGTGCAGTCTTCATTGTGTATTCCAGGACTATAATTTTATACAAATTCATTTTTTGGTTCCATAAAAATCATTTGCCTGCAGGCGACATTACCCCCTTTCCATTTTTATTTTTAAAATATAGCACTAGTTTATATTTGTGGACACAATTTTTAAACTTCATTAGCCCCTTTCAACTTAAAAAATATAATTTTATCATGAGTTAGTCATCCTCTATACATTTTTTTTGAGAATACATTGTGCAGTCTTTATTGTGTATTCCAAGACTATAATTTTATACAAATTTCTTTTTTGATCCTTAAAAATCATTTGACCGTGGGCGCCAATACCCCTTTTCCATTTTTATTTTCAAAATACAGCTGTAGCCTGTAGTTTATTTTTTTGGTCATAATATTCAAACTCTTTTAACCATGCTCAACAAAAAAACCTAATTTTATCATGATTCAATTATCCTTAATTTATTTTTCTTGAGAATACATAGTGCAGTCTTATTGCAGTTGTATTCAGAGAATTTAATTTTTTCCAAATTTCTTTTTTTATCCTTAAAAATCATTTGCCTGCGGGCGCCAATACCCTCTTTCCATTTTTATTTTTAAAATATAGCTGTAGTTTATTTTATTGATCACAATATTCAAACTCTTTTAACCAGTTGAACTAAAAAAGCTAATTTTATCATGATTCAATTATCCTTCATATATTTTTCTTGGGAATACATAGTGCAGTCTTCATTGTGTATTCCAAGACTATAATTTAATACAAATTCATATTTTGGGTCCATAAAATCATTTGCCTGCGGGCGCCAATACCCCCTTTCCATTTTTATTTTCAAAATATAGTTCTATTTTATTTTTGTGGACACAATATTTAAACTTTATTATCCACTTGCAACTAGAAAACATAATTTTATCATGAGTTAGTTATCCTTCATTCATTTTTCTTGAGAATACCTTGTGCAGTATTCATTGTGTATTCAAAGAATTTAATTTTTTCCAAATTTCTTTTTTTATCCTTAAAAACCATTTGCCTGCGGGCGCCAATACCCTATTTCCATTTTTATTTTCAAAATATAGCTCCAGGTTGTTTTTTTGGTCACAATATTCAAACTCTTTTAACCATGTTCAACTAAAAAACCTCATTTCATCATGAGTTAGTTATCCTTTATTCATTTTTCATGAGAGTACATTGTGCAGTCTTCATTGTGTATTCAGAGAATTTAGTTTTTTCCAAATATCTATTTTGATCCTTAAAAACCATTTGCCTGCGGGCGCCAATACCCCCTTTCAATTTTTATATTCAGAATATAGCTCTAGTTTATTTTTGTGGACACAATTTTTGAACTTTATTAGCCACTTGCAACTAGAAAATATAATAATATCATGATTTAATTATCCATCAAATTTTATCTCATTTATTTTTCTTGAGAATACATAGTGCAGTCTTCATTGTGTATTCCAGGACTATAATTTTATACAAATTCATTTTTTGGTTCCATAAAAATCATTTGCCTGCAGGCGACATTACCCCCTTTCCATTTTTATTTTTAAAATATAGCACTAGTTTATATTTGTGGACACAATTTTTAAACTTCATTAGCCCCTTTCAACTTAAAAAATATAATTTTATCATGAGTTAGTCATCCTCTATACATTTTTCTTGAGAATACATTGTGCAGTCTTTATTGTGTATTCCAAGACTATAATTTTATACAAATTTCTTTTTTGATCCTTAAAAATCATTTGACCGTGGTCGCCAATACCCCTTTTCCATTTTTATTTTCAAAATACAGCTGTAGCCTGTAGTTTATTTTTTTGGTCATAATATTCAAACTCTTTTAACCATGCTCAACAAAAAAACCTAATTTTATCATGATTCAATTATCCTTAATTTATTTTTCTTGAGAATACATAGTGCAGTCTTATTGCAGTTGTATTCAGAGAATTTAATTTTTTCCAAATTTTTTTTTTTGATCCTTAAAAACCATTTGCCTGCGGGCGCCAATACCCTCTTTCCATTTTTATTTTCAAAATATAGCTCCAGGTTATCTTTTTGGTCACAATATTCAAACTCTATCAAGCATGTTCAACTAAAAAACCTATTTTTATGATGATTCAATTATCCTTCAAGATAAGCCTTAGGTTATGGAGGAGACAACAGTTCTTATATATTTTTGTCTGTATTAATACATATAATTTTAACTTAATATTCCCAATATTAAATACTAATATAGTAACAATTTATAAACTTAATATTAAAAATAAGTAGGTACTAGGTAGGTACCTAATTAATAACTGTTACTTGAATAAATACATGAAATATTACTTTTTAACCGCCAGCATTGGAATAAAATCTTAAGTTATTAAAATAAAATAAATATTACCAGAAGAAAGAAGTAGCTCTTTAATTTATTATAGGATTATAAATATAATTTTTTGAACCAAAATTAACCTATTTTCTCTTGATCAAAAAATATATTCTTATATTCTAGACAAAAAACTACATTTAAAATTTTAATCCAAACAACATACATTTGAGTAGGTACTTAATTTTTTATTATGTTAGAAATAAACGATATTGTTAGCAATTCTTAAATTTGAACATTAAAAATAAGCATATAAATGTTGTGAATAATTATTTACATTATTGATATGATATAAGATTTCTTAGGATATTTTATGTCCCAATTATTAATACTAATAGGTATATTATGTTATATTAATTGCTTTCTTTTATGTTAAAGATTAGTAATATCACAGAACGGTAATGCTCTGCATATTGTCTTCCCATATCAGTTTCTAGATTCTCCAGAGTGGTTTGGTGTGTCTACTGATGAATTCTTCCAAGTAATAAATTATATTATTTTACTTATAGATAAGCAACTATAAAAAAATTAAAATTAAAAATACTTTTAGGTATCAGTCACAGCCGTAGAAGATTCCAGGGTATTATTATGGCACAGAGACAAATTAAGATTGTCAATAATTACAGATAAATTTTTATACACTATTTTTGATCACATTCTTGGTCGAGATGTTGTAAAAAAACTTATGCAGGTACCTATACTATTAACATATTAATGATTTTTACAATTTTCTTTAATTTGTGTCCATCACATAAAGAGTAAAACTAACATGATTGGTTTATGGGTTCTTAGGTAAGTGAAACTATGTCTAATGGCCATTTACCTAATCAGTGGTATGATGGAGAAGAAGCTGAGTTGGTAAATAATGTAAATGATGAAAAACAAACAGTTCTTTATTTAAAGCGTAATGGTGATGGACAAGCAGGCATCGAAACTATATTGAAACGAGAGCTACAAGGTATGTATTCATTAAAAATATAATAATAAATGGTTTTATAATTATTAGGTAATAATTGTCTATATCAGCGTTTCTCAACCTGTGGTATGCGTACCACAAAAATCATATTGTTCATATTTCGCGGAAAGCTCATATGTGATATGCTAAGAAAATCTTGCTCCATGAAAAAAAGTGGAATGTACCATTAAACACATTAAATATTTCTTACTTCATTTGATATCATTAATAATTGTCAATATTTCTTTTTATATAAATTGTACATTTAATGCTTAAACAATCATAATTTTGTAGTTCCTAATGAAATAATATTCCATACATTTGAAATAACGTTTACATTTTTGATTGGAAAAAAAATGTTATTTGGTTAAGTAGTACCTACACGAATATTTTCAAACTGTGTAGGTAGTACATATACATAAAAAGGTTGAGAACCACTGGTCTATATTATATGTATATATTGATTATTTTTCGTTTAAAGTTAGTTGAACGTATTATAATTTGTAACTTACCTGAATGACATATACAAATGAAAGACTAATCATGTAAAAAATATCCATATATCAATGTAAATTAATAATTTCATTGTTTTGGCCAATAATAAGTTTGTTAAAATAAAAATAAAAATATAAAAAATAAAAATATTTTAGTCAAGTCAAGTCAGTTAGAATATACATTAAATATATTGATAATTTAATAATTGTTAATCACTAAATGAATAAATTGTGTGAGATAAAATTAATATTATTTTATTGCTTTACAATTTAAGTCTTAAATATACAACAAGCTAAAGGTAAGGAGCATATTTTGTGTTATGTGCTTTTATTTATTTTTATGATTTCATATTTTCTGCCCTATAATACATGATTATAACAACTGCAAAATACCAATTATGAAAGCTGAATTAAATTATTATCATCTGCTTCTGGATAAAGTAATCTATAAAATAATAATTTTTAAATTTTTTGAGATAAATTACATTAAAAATTAAGAATTATAATAAAAATATTTATAAAGAAATGTGTTAAAAGTTAATAGCTATATCAAACTAATAATAGTTAACTTAGAAATCCAATTTATATAATTTAGATTTTGTTTTTGTGAGTGGAATAGAAGTCTCTCCCCCAAAAAAAGTTATTATATATAATATACATATTACATATTGTGTCCATGTTTAATGTTTATAACACTATCCAGTTTAAATCTAATTTTATTTCTCATACATTTGGTAACGATTACAAGGGCATATGAATGTTGTAGTAGTTAAAAACTAAAAATTAATTGCAGTATTGAACTAAAATATACCAGAAAATTGCATTTAAAAATTTAAAAATTGCAATAATTAATAACAATGTTTGTTATAAATGTTTTAATAATTCATTGTTACTTATTTGTGATAGACAGAATTTCACGATTGTTTTTACTTTTTTTACTTTTTTTCGTAAATAATTTTTAAATTCTTCAAAATAGATCAATATTTTACATGTTATTTTAACAATCTGAACTACTATTTACCTCAAACTTCATTTAATGGGACTAAAAGTGTTTGTTTTAAATTTTCTTTGATTTAAAGCCAACTAGTAAAAAATAACGTGAACAAATTAAAAAAATTGTTTAAATTGTTTCATAAATGAATAAATAGAAAAAAATTGCAAATGCAACAACATGCTTTCCTTAGTAATTAGTATTATAATTTTATGCCATCTCTTGGAAAACTATGAATTGTTATATTATCATATATTTCTATTAAGAGGACGTTATACCCGCATGTGTTGTCTCTGTCTTACAAGTGCATAAACATAACAAATTTCATGCTCAGCAGATCATGTTTAGCTCAGTTAGTTTAAAATTTAGTGAGTTAACCTTTTATGAAAATTAAAGGTTACATTATTATGAAGGGCTTCTCGTAGGTTTTTTATTAAATGTTTATTTTAAAGCGAATCATGAGTATTTTAAAATTGTAAGTTTTTATATATATATACAATTTGATTTAAAATTATAATATAATAATTTGCCTACGAGATACCTTCCATAATAATTTTACCTTAAATTTTTATAAGAGGTCAACTCACTCTAAATTTTATACTAACAGAGCTAAACATGATCTACTGAGCGTAAAATTTGATATGTTATGTACTTGTAAGACGGAGACAACACATGCGGGTTGTAGCATCCTCTTAAAATAATATAAATAATTGCTTTAGCAATATAGAATTTATAGTTGATGTGTGATTATTTTGATATGCTGGCAAATTTTTTTAAGTATTGTATAATAAATTTTTTTGCTCTGTAAAATATCTTTAGAATTACAGTTTTTTTTCTTAAGCATGCATATTTACTTTGATAGTAATATGTTATAAAATTAGTTTTTGCATGATTTACTTGTGTTATTATCAGAGAATGAAAATGCATGCCTGGAACACTGTCCATTGATTAATGACCAGTCTTCGTGGTACTCTCAACAAACTCTACATAATGTGTTGAGAACTCTGCACAGATAGCAACTTTAAGTAAGTAGTTTGTGTATATTGTTTGTTTATTGGCCTATATCAAGTGTTTAGTACCACATTTTATGATTTTGTGCACATTTACATGTGTGTATGTAATGTGTAATATTTATGTATATTATACTTTGTTAAACTCTATAGATATTTTTATTTTCATTTATTTAACATTAAAACATTTGGCATACAATTTTACAAACGTTTTTAAATAAATATTGAAGAATATATAATATATAATAAATGTTGATATTTACTATTCATGAAACACGATCAATGCTTGTGGTGGGAATATAGGGGAATGTTTCTCTAAATAACTAAAGGTGGTTGACACATTGTAGTTAACCGTGACATAAGATTTAAGAGTAAAATACACACACACACACACATACACATTTATTAAATATAATGCTTATTACTTAAACTTTAATGAACCATATTTTGTTTGTATATAATATTAAAATACTGTGTGTCACTTTTTTGCATCACGCCCAAGTCTAAATTAAATAGTATAAATACTTCAGCTGTATGCTTGAATTGCTATTGCCTAATGCCTGAGTGTAAACAGCCTGCCCCTGTTTATTATGATATAATGTACATAAAGAGTATCAATAATATAGATTAAGGTTAAACAATATTTTATTTTTCTACAGGCCAAGCCGCCGTAAAAGAAATTTAAACTTAAATATGTCAGAAAAATATTGGAGAATCTTTCATGAGAATTTTGTTTGCTTAGTCAATTTTTTTTTTATAGGTGATCCAAATGGCTGGAAATTGAGTAGGATTGAAGAAGTAGACCATGAGACTCCAGTGTAAAAAATAATATAAAATATTTTTCCTCAAACAATTTATAATCTTGTGATCTTAGGATAAGTATATATATATGTGTTTTCTTTTTAACTCTGACACTTGGTGTTTGTTTTTAATTTACCTTTGTCAGATTTGATTTTTGGCACTTATCGAATTTAACAATCACTGTAGTAATATTAATTTATTTTATTTACTTTTCTTGATGTAAGATTGAAAAAAAAGGAAATTAATTGACAATGTTTGATGAACCAAACAAATATTACTTGTAAGCTAGCTCCTTGTTTTCTTTGAGTAATAAAAAAACATTTTGTTTTGTTTAAAAAGTACTGATATTCAAATGTTTTAATTAATAAATATATTATATGTTGTTTATTGTTGTTCAAATACTATAATGTATTAATTAATCATTTATATGATAATGTATTACTAAAGTGATATTTATAAAAGTAACTAGTCCATTATTAATTATCATACAATTTGTATGTAATTATGTATAATATATAATATATATAATTATATAGAGTTTCCCTTAATCCTTAAAACTTTGTTTACACTATGTCAACTATTATGAAAATCTAATTAAAACTACTAATAACTAATAAGTAATAATAATCCTACCAACAAATACTTGGGGCATTGGGACACTCTATGCTGTATAATAATTGGTATACAAAATGATCCAGTTAACACAAGATTGTGTTACGTTGATCATCTGGTATAACATATTTTATCTTAAGGATTTTGTTATAATGTATACACGTGAAAATCATATTGTAATCATATTGTACAAAATCTTGGTTTAATAAAAAATTAAGTGTGATGAATGAAATAAAAATGTATGTTTAAATTTTTTTTTTCTATATTATTTAAAACCATGAATGAATGGAGTTTGAATGCTGAAAACAATAGTACAATCAAATCTCAACGTTTGGTTGAAGGCTTAAATAATCAAATCAAGGCCAAGTTAGATAGATCATATTATAGCATACCATGGATTAATAATTTTTTTTTTTTTTAAATTCAAAAGCATTTTGTGATTTTTATAATTTTCGTCGATTGCATCGAAAAGGCGCCTCACCTACAAGCCGATCACCTACATGATTACACTCAAGGCAAAAAAATCATCGACCTACTGGTATACGACAAATTTCGTTGCTGTCTCGATTAATACACAACGTCGAACACATTTCGAGAAAGGAGAACACCGTGCACGACGAGCTGTTGAGACTTGAAATCGCTTAGACAACAACGCTACCGGACTTACGGCAGTGGACAATCGACCAAGCGAACGATTCGCAGGTCCTGTAGTGTATTATCGCTGATAAAACAATAAATTTCTTGTCGCTACAGGCGCGCGCCGCTCAGTACGACGTGTTTTATGCGGATTATTCTACGGGCAGCAACGCGCGCGTGTTCGTTCCACGGCGATAAATCGACGTCGGGTTTTCGTTGTGCCACAATTCGTCTCATAAAATCGTAGTATTGTTGGCCGGGTGTGGATCGAGAAATCACGCGATGAACTCGACTACCCGAGCTTCATCCAAAGTACATAAACACGACGTCAGGCATTACACCTAACGCTCCCCGAGCAATGCTTCGGTCACATTCGCCTCGACTTGGGTGGGCCGTTACCCACCGTCCAGCGGAGACAAGCACCTACTAGCTGCCGTCGATCAATTCACGCGTTCACCTTCAGCACATTCGAACATCACCGTACCACTCTCAGGGCAACGAGATGGTAGAACGTTTTCACTGCACGCTCAAGTCGTCGCTCACCGCCCACCGTATTCGAATCACCGGAAATTCACCGCAGTGGTCAGCCAAACTGTCTGTATTCGCCCCCTCAAAAATAATAGTATAGTATATGTATGTTATTCTTAATAATTTATTTTTACCGGTTTTATGTTTTTACTTTGTTGTAAAACATTTTTTCTTAACACTAATAAGACAATTGCTTTTATAAAATAAAATAATATTACAATAAACAATATTAGTATTAGATAGTACTGCAGACTACAGTAGTATTAATTAAATATTTAATTTATATAATTAAATTAAATATTTTTGAAAAACCCGAGAGGCGTATACAATTACATTAAATATATCTATTCATTTGAATAAATATTTCATGTTATGTAATATATATATATATAAATGTACCTACTATGTATGATACTAAACTACTTTTAGAATTGAATAAATACAGATACCATTTTTAAAAGTATGTACTTATAAATTATAATTTAAGAAAAATGTGTTGGGGCTTGAGCACTCCCCCTAAACATTTTTCCTATTTGCGCCACTGGCTGCGCAACACAGTCAAAGGACATCGGACGAGCTCCGGCTGAGCTGGTATATACGGCACCACGCTCAAACTCCCCAGGCTAGTAATTTCACCACGCTCAACCCTAGCCACGACCACCCTAGCTGGTAGCTGCGTTGCGAGACTCCACGAGACAGCTCCGATCCACCCCTGCAAGTACGAACCACGATGCTCAACGCACTACGTCCGGATCGACGCGTTCAGACCACCGCTTCAGCCACGTTATGAGGGCCCACTCGTCGTACTCGAACGCCGGGAGAAGATGATCAAGGTTACGGAACGCGGCTTGTCCACGGCGAGATTATGATGGAAATCATCGATCGACTCAAACCAGTATTTATCGATCGGGAGGATCCACTAACCGGCCACACGTACGCAGTATATTATACAATCCGTCAGGTCACCCTTTTTGTCGTTGTATTTATTAACGATCGACATACTTATTCTCGCGAACAGTCTCGCATTTTATTTATGTACTTTACAACATTACAACAATCGACTGATCTCGCGTTCGGGCGTTCTGTAATGTAACTAACAATTTGCTTCGATATTACATTCCGATCATATGATGAATGGTTGTGTGATACATTTTCATTATGATGTTGTACAACAATTTGATTTTCTGTGTACTGCACTTTAGCATGACAATTTCTTTTATACATCGTGAACGTGTTGAATTATTTTTTTTTGTTCACTGATCCTATAGTCTATACTAAGTTTCAGTGGCGTGTAACCTAGGGTCCAAGTGTTGCTCAAGCAACACCTTAAATATGGGTGGGTACTAGGTGGATATTGCTAGAAGGAAAATATTATTACAATAATAAACTAATTAAGTGTTTATAGAAAAATACAATTTAAATATAATTATAGTATTTGAGTAGTGAGTACCTACTTATATATGGCTATATAGGTACCTATAGTTTTATTATTAAGAGGACGTCTAACCCGCATGTGTTGTCTCCGTCTTACACACGTACGACATAGGAAATGTTCAAAACAATAGTAGCCAGTAGGTACCTACCTATATTATAATTTTTAAGTTATAACCAGGGTTCGGATTTTATAGCATTTGCTACTTATTATAGGATAGAGATAAAAATAGCAGATGAGTGGGCTGTAAATTTGTTTAATGCACCACGGACTCTAAATATGAAATTTTATTTTGCTATTTTTTGCATATTTGAAGAATTTTAGAATTTTAGTACTACTTTTAAAGTTTTGCTAATATTTTTAATTCAACGCTTTATTTTATATTTTTCATAAATCTCGTGACAAATGGTAATCATTAATGCGAATCAATAAGAATTGAAATTTTATTCTTTTATTTACTCAGATAATTTTGAATAGTTGCGTACAAACGATGTCATAATTCAAGGTATCAATAGTTAATCAGTACATACAAATTTTTTTAAACTGCATTCGGAGATTTTAGTTTTTTTTTTATAAATATATGATTTAATAAAGATATATGATAAATTGAATACAATTTTGATTTGTATTTATTTTTATTTGTTGCTATTTTTGATTTTTTAGGGAATATTTACAGAGCATATTTTACGGTTTTTTTTGGTCATATTATAGCGCATATTTTAGGATTTTTGATGCTATAAAATCCGAACCCTGATAATAAACTTAATATACAAATTCGACATCTAAAATAACTGAAAGAAACAAAAAAAAGCTAAAATAAATTGGTTTATTTGGAATAAGAATAGCGTGAGTCTAATTTATATATATATATAAAAATTAAATTTCTATCTCCTACCTATATGAAAAAAGAAGTATTTGCTTTAAAACCCTAGCCCTACTTATTATAATTGTCATGACCTTATTGATGAACAATATTATTATGCTAGGTACGAAGATTATGTGTTTAGTGAGATTGTGGTGGCATATGATTGGCATATTGGTGGCTTTTGTCGTAGATAATTAATTAATTATAATAAATTACAAATTTGTAATTAATTATAAGTTTCGTACCTATTCGGAGAAAACTTTTGACTTGGAATTTTACAAACTAGCTGTCGCCCGACATGGTCGGTACGGAAAATTAATGTGTACACTGTATAACTTAATTTTAACTTTAAAAAGCAGTAATCACATTTATTGAATAGTTCATAAAGAAATATATTTTAGTAAAAATATGCATGTGCTTCTAACATTTAAACACCATCTTAAATATTCTTAATCGATAATCAAATAAATAAATTTTAAAAAAATAATTAAAATAATACCAAGGTACCTACTTTATTTTGTTATACATAATTTTAATTTAAAGTTATGCATTATTTCGGTATAGTTATCTCATTTCATTATTGCCCGATGCCCTGCAATGTTCAGATTGTATACAAGGGCATCGTTGATATAAAAGTAGTATTATAATATATACCTAGGTATCTATGGATTTCTCTTATTGATTTAGTACCTACAATATAATCCATGGCGATTGTCAAAGTCGTTGCGGAGGACGCAGTCTATTAAAAATTCTAACATTTCAATTAGATAGCAAAGTAGACATGAACGAAAAACATCCTGTTTTCCGTTCAATCTTTTTTTTCATAAATCACATTATTTTTAGACTTCAATTCAGCAGTATCTGGTGCGTTTTCATTTCAGCGTCGGAGTGCATACACGTCGCGGACTCTAACAAAGCCCAAAATAATTGATATTTAAGGTAAGTTTGTTTTAATACCAATTCTTTTGCGGCTTAATATTATAAAATAATTGAGGTACACGTTCGTACACTTTTACAATGGTGATGTTTGCAAAGAATTCTTCACCTATGATGCTTTTGAAACTAAAAACTACAATAGGCACTTTTAACATACTTTATATTGTGACTTTTTCTAATATAATAAAATATTCCCTTGAACCCAAAAAGTCAGACTTATTATGGCCTTTTACAATTTTTTAAGTAAATGCAAGACTGTCATATTTTGATATGTGGCTGTATTGCATACAGAAATTGATTTTCAGACATGCCAAAATATGGCAGTATTGAATTTAAGCTATGTTTATTTTTGTGTCATATATCCAATTATGGCAGTATTGAACTTTAAATTATTAATGAATAATAAAATATTATTAACTGTTAGTTTTTTTGAAATTTGATTAAAATTGTTGTGTTATAATTTATAGTTGTACAGGTAATATATATAAGGATGAAAATTAATCATTTAATAGTTGTAGGTATGTAATCAATATCTTTAAAAATAATTAACTACAAAACACAAAATAAAAAATAAAATACTACTTGTCTTTAAGTCAATAGGCTTATTTTTATGAATCAAAGTAACAAATAATATGACAAATTAAAAAAAAATATATTCTAACCTGATAATGACTATAAAATTATCAAATACTTTTGAACAACAAGAGTACAAGACTATAACGTTATGTACGAATTTGAATAATTTATTATTATTTTAGTAATATAGGTAATACTTGTTTAAAATACAATGTAAAATAAAAGTTACTCATTATAATTATCATGTCCTTATGTTTAATAATATTATGCTACCTATGGCTTTGAAAATAAATAAATAATAAGTCTAATTTTATTATATAAATTATTCATCTTCTTCATAGTTTTTTATTATTATTAGTATTTGTTATAAGTATTGTCAATTTCATATATTTTTAAGTTCTTATAAAAATGATAATTAGTATCTGGAATAAGTTTTGCTTTGGGCGATAAAATTAAATCTTTTTTATATGTAAGATTCCAGGCTTTTCAATAAATGCAAATTTCATATGTATTGTATGTTTGATAATTTTATTTTTGAATTTCTATTTTTCTTTAAAACTATAATTTCTTGATAATTTGCTTGCCCATAAGTTGTTTAAATTGCTGTAAAAACAATTTATCAGGGAATTCTTTTTTAACTTTAATTAATTTAATATCTCTCTATAAAACCATTTGACCGATAGTATTTTTATTAAAGTTGTTACAAAAATCTTTACTATGACACCTTGTTCTAATTAAAATGTCATCAAATTCTGATTTTAGACCTTTCTTATGATGTTCCTGATCTTTTATTTTCCTTCCAGTCCTTGTCTTTAATACTATCATCAAAATCTTCATTATCTAAATCTGTAAACAGAATACAAACTGTGTTGTAACATAAAGTTCATATAAACACGAGATTATTGAGATCAACATAAAATTATTATTTATTATTAGGGTCAGTTATTTAATCACACTAAGTTTCCATTGGCACCTACTAGCTCAATGAAATTTTGTGAACTTTCATTTGATTTGTTTGAATGTGTCATGTGTGTTTTCAACGGTAAATTGTCTAAAAAAATATTATAATAATATAGCTTGTAAAAAATTGCAACTGTGTAGCTGCTATAAGTACCTACTTACTGTTCTCATATTCATATAGGTACTTATCACTGAAGATGTAGTATTTAACCATCCAATGTTACTTTATTTGCAATATTAAATTCTGCATTTTTAATAGCTGTTAATATTTTCATAGAACAATAACACAATCAAATTAAAATTTATGGTTGATAAGGTTTTGTACATTAGAAATTATCATAAAATGATTAATAGAATGAATTACATTCGGTGTTTATTAGGGTATATAATATCATACAAAATATATACAATAAGCCAAAAACTGACACAGATTAATATAGGTATTATTACCTATTTATACATTATATTTATAATTCATATTGCTTAAAAGTTAAACCATTTAAAATTAAATTAAATTTTTACAGATTTATAGGTAAACAATTTTATATATATACATATATATTTTTTTTTTATTGAACATATTCACATTGACAACAAAGGCCATTAGTTAGGTACACTTATTTACAATAACATATGTAGGTACTGATACAATGGTAGTAAAGTTATTTAATTAGGATAAAACATTTTTTTTTATAAGATTGAACAATTTTGTTTTTCTTAAAAAATTCATCATGTCTAGGTTTTTTTCATGAATAGGTTATTTTATATTTTACGTGGGTACCTAATTCAATAATTTATTAAAATTGCATTTATTTTTTATTTTCTAAACAAACACAATATATCAAAAATTCATAAATAATAAATTGGAATAATATTTTTAAATATTTTCGAAGTAAAATAAATAAACATTAATACAAGTAATTATAATTAATCTTTACGTTGTTAAAATAAAAACGAACAGGTAGGTATTATCCGAGTTTTAGTAGATAACTTGTTGTGGTTAGTGAACTAGTGAAGAAATCATAAGATCTTGAATAAAATATTAAAAATAAATAAATTAACACATTATATAACTAGGTAGGGAAGATAAAAATTAAACATTAATCGGATTATTTTAGATATATAATACCTGTAATGCATAAAAGAAGCATGATCGTAATCAATAATCAAACAAAAATAGGCTAAGAAAAATAATATATTATATTATAATTTAAATTTCAAATTTCAAATATTTTTTGGTTATTATTGTATCACATTTAATTATTTAAATGAACATTATTTATAAACGTGAACCTCCTTGGTAATAGAAGTTTTATTGAAATATTACATATCTTTGGATTTATCCTAATAGCGTAACATAATATAATCTGTGGCAATTGTCTTTTCAGAATCAGAAGTGGCAGTCGATTAAGATTAGATTCTAAAATTATAATTTCAATGAGCACTAGAGCAAACATGAACTAAAAATATTCTATATTCCGTATAATTTTAATTTCATAATAATTCAATAATATTTTCAGACTTCAATTAAGTATCTGATGCGTTCTTACGTCGGTATCGGAGTGTACCTACCCATACACGTCTCGGATTTCACCAAAACCCCGAAAAAGAGTCTATGTTTGAGGTAAGTTTATTTTCATATTCTTTTGAGGCTTGAATATTATGTTAGGCTTTAAATAAATATTTAACGTCACGAAAAATATATTCCCAAGTTCCAAGTATATTTGTCAGTCTAGGATATATTATATTTAAATATTGTCATATATTCTATTTTGAAACAAATATTTTATTTTTAAATTAAGACGCATTTTGCAGAAGGCATGGTTAATCAATATTTCCAAAAACATTGCATGTAGTTATCTTAATTCATAATACCTTATATTATCATAGATATACTTATACCTGGTTTGAGGATAAATCGTTATCATTACGCGATTTCATAAAAATTTAAAACTCAAACGCTCAAAACATTTTTCATATTATGATGCATCAAATTTTCTCAATAGCTATTTGAAACAAAACTTATGGAAAACTTAGTGGAAAACTAAATTTTATAACCTTAGTTATAAATACAAACAATATTATGAATTTTGAACTACAAAATAATTTGCAAATATTCACGAGTTTTACGAATTTTTGTCAATATTTGAAATTCAAATGCTAATAAGAATTTAATTTGAATTTCCGGGAGACATTTTTTTGGTGATAAGGATTGAAAAATTTGTAAGGAATCTTGTATTAAATTTTCAAATCTTAGATTTAAAAAGAAAATTTTTATGAATTTCTAGCTTAAAACAACTTGCGAATTTTTGTGATTTTTACGTATTTTGTCAAAATTCAAAATTTGAATGCTTATAAAAAAAATAATATTGTGACTGAATTTATTTTATTTTTCAACTGCTATTGTAACAATATGTTAAGAGCCCTTTATTAAATTTTCAAGATTTTCTACCCAAAAAATGAATTTTTATCGATATTAATTTAAAAAAAACTAATAATGATCGAAAATTGCATATACCTATGAATAGTTCAACTTAAGTCAAACATTTTTGAAGATTTTATGATGGTTAGAATATACTTATATATACATTCGGTGAAAATTTCATGTATCAATGGTCATTTGTTTTAAAGTTACATCAAAAATTAATTTTTAGTTTGTTTATCCCGATTATTTACAAAAATATTAAGAATACTTTTGACCACCAAAGCGCCAACTAGATTCACTTTTGACAGACAAAAAAAATAAATATATTCATGGTTTTGACGAATTTTTGTCAATATTTTAACTTCAAATGCTAAAAAAAAAAAAAATGTGCTTAGGTATTCTTATAATTTTTTAATCACTATAAGAATAACCTTTGAGAAACTTTATATTAAAATTTCAAGTATTTTGATAGGGCCAAAAAAATTTTATCGTCACTTCAAAAAAAAATTTTCATTAAAATTGAAAATTTCAATTATCTATAAATATCTCAAAAAAAGTCAAAATATTTTGAAAATTAAATCATGTAAAGAAAATGCTAATCTAAATAACTGGTAAAATTGTCAAATATCTACGATTTATACTTTTTGAATGATAACAAATATTTAAAATCGTTTGAGGATAAATCGTTATCGTTACGCTATTTCGTAAAAATTTAAAATTCAAACGCACTTAAAATTTTTCCTATAATGATGCTTCCAGTTTTCTCTATAGCTACTTGATGGAAAACTTAGTGTTGTATTTTTAATTCTTAGTTATAAACACATACATTTTTTGATTTTTCAATTTCAAAATTGCTTGCAAATTTTCGCGTTTTCGACAGATTCCGTAAAAATTTGAACTATAAACGCTTATAAAAAAAAATTGTGCCTATGTATTCTTATAATTTTTTAATCACTTTAAGAATAACTTATGAGAAACTTTGTATTAAATTTTCAAGTTTTTTTATTGGGCCAAAAAAATTTTATCGACACTTCAAAAAAAAATTTTCAGACAAATTGAAAATTTCTGTGGTCTATAAATAATTCTAAAATTAAACTATATATAGATTACACTAACATAAACATTTCGTGAAAATTTCAAGTATTTACAGTGATTAGTTTTTGAATTACAACCATATAAAAAATTCGATTTGGTCGAAAACGGGTTTGCGTAAAAATTCCGTTTTTCTGTCATTTTTTTTTGTTTTTCGCGATTTTTTTGAAAACTGTTGGAAAATGTTTACTTTTGACCTCTATAATGCACCAAGGGGCAAGGATATTCACTTTTACATCGGAAACCACCCCCAACGTTTGAAGTTGAAGCATTATTTCGACTAGTTATGCTGTATAGACACACACAAAAAAAAAAACTCATCATTGTAAAATCAATACATTAATCACTTCGTTCAGAATCTAAAATGAATAGGTCAGAAAATATTGTTGAATATTTTATTGAAATTTCAGAGATGGTATTCTTCAGTGAAGATGTGACAACTAAATATCATATTCGTTGTGAAGCCTGTGTGAAATGTATTAACAATGTTTCGAAGATGAAGTTCTATAGCAGATTCAGATATTGGGTAAGTAATTTTCTATTTTTCAGTAGGTTTATTTTTATTTTATTAATTTATTAATTGATCAGGGGATAGATTACTTGTAATTTTTAAATTATTCATTTTGTAACCACTGGTATAACACTATTCAAGTTATCAATAAAATCATGATAAAAATTAGGAAATTGGTCAGGTATAATGTTTAAAATTTTTTTTTTTTAATAATTTCCTCAGTGATATTTAAATATTTTTCCAATTATCAGGTACGATGACCTGTGGGTACTATAGGGCTGGGAGTGTGAGAGTGGGGGCAGAGAAGGATAAAGATACAGGGGGGAGAGAGAGAAAGATAGTGTGAGGTAAGGTTAGATTAGGTTAGGTTAGGTAGGGTAGGTACTATAGTGACTTGTAAAGAGAGGGCGAGAGAAGGACAGTGTGAGAGGGAGTGAGAGAGGTAGATAGGATGAAGGATAAGGAGATAAAGTGAATGAGAGGGTGCAAGTGTGAGAAAAACGGGTAGAGGGGGGATGTCAGACGAGTGAGTGTGAGAGAGATAGGTGAAGGGGAGGGCGTGATAGGGATAGGAAGAAAGAGGGGTAGTGGCAGAGAGAGAGGATAAGGTTAGGTGGGGGGAAGGGGAATAGTTAGGTAGAATAGTTATGTTAACAATTCTGAATATGTAGGAAAGGATCTTAAATTGCAAAGGTCACTCGACCCTTTGAGTGATACTACCAGGTTAGGTAAGGTTTACAACCTTCGACTATGGGATAGAATAAAAAGAGAAGGTTGGTTAGGCCGATTAAGAGGATGTCAGTGGAATTTTTTTTCTCCTAGAAAAAGAAATGCACTGACATCCTCTTAAGTGTTATCAAGTCAAAAAAGCTCTTGATTGTTGATTGTTTACATTATTATAAGTCTTGTAAAAAGTATGACTTTGTCATTACATATTTTGTTAAAATCAATCAAATAAATATTATCTTCAAAATAACAAATTTCATTTTTATACACAAATTTGCTATATCATTAAACATATTATAGTTAATAGTCTAATTATGAAAAGTTATAAGGCGCATGATTGGAAGTAAAAGTTATAATTAATAAAAAACTGTAGAGCTAGGACTTTTATGTACTTATTAATAATTCATTAAATATACCCAGTTTAATATGCCTTAAAAAAAATTACATTCTTTTATTACACTTTAAAAATCCTAGGTTTATATATATATATATATATTGTGTGTCCCACAAAACAGAGTAGGTACACTTTACTACTTTACTAATCACTCATTACCCTTTAATTATACCCTGTAATCAATCATAAATTCCTATATGACTTAAAATTCTTTTAACTCATATATTTTAGTGGTATCCATACAACTTGGTTTTGTTGTTTTTGTGATTGGAGTAGACTTCCACTTTTTGTTTCCCATGAGTATTTATTTTTTTTTGAAAATTTTTTTTATTTAATTTGTGACCTTTTTTTACTATTTGTGGAATTTCATTCCTTATTTCGTTTAGTTCCTTTAATAAT
This sequence comes from Diuraphis noxia, assembly GCF_037042655.1. NCBI lineage: Eukaryota > Metazoa > Arthropoda > Insecta > Hemiptera > Aphididae > Diuraphis > Diuraphis noxia. Next base: position 31,279,115 of record NW_028301715.1, on the reverse strand, counting down.
TTTTATATGTTGTAAGGCATGCGTTTTATGGTATTAGTATATCATCTATTGGAAAATAAGGTTCAAAATCATGCATTAAGAAAAAAAAATGCTATAATTGGTATAATATGTTGTGCATTGTTGATAATATAATATTTTATTTATTATGACAAATTTTCGTGATTTCCTTAATATATTTTTATTTATATTTTCTTAGGGTTTATTAATCGCTTTTGTTGTAAATGCAAAATTGATCTTTGGAATTTGATGGATTTATGTCATATATTCGTACCTAATTAAGTGATTTGTCGATTCCAAAGTTTTTATTGTTTGTATTTATGTTATTGTATTATAGCCCATCTGATAGTTTGTTTTCTTTACCATTTTTATGTGATATATCAAAGGTGAAATCTTGTAGTTTGATATTATTTTTGAAAAAGAAACATTTGTTTGATATTATTGAAAAATTCATTTTGTCCTTGATTATGAACACTTATGTTAAGTAAACTTTGTTGTTTGTTTCAGTTATTTGATAATTGTTGTTATCTCTGGACATTTATTTTTTTACCATTATTTTTTTTCTTTTCTATTTAAATCAGAATTATTTGTTAAATGTGGGCTATGAATTATATTCCCGATAATCTGCTATGGATTATGTTATATTTATTATTAGTCATCGTTTGGACTATAATCTTAATTTTATTTGAATCTTAACGACTATGTGTTAAATTATTTTGTGAAAATGTATTAATCTTCTTTGGATTATATTTTATTTATTATTAGTCAATGTTTGGACTATATATTTTAATTTTATTTGAATCTAAACATCTCTGTGTTTAATTCTTTTGTAAAAAATGTGTTAATCTTCTTTGGATTATATTATATTTATTATAAGTCATTATTTGGAATATATATTTTAATTTTATTTGAATCTAAACATCTCTGTGTTTAATTCTTTTATAAAAATGTGTTAATCTTCTTTGGATTATATTTTATTTATTATTATTCAACGCTTTGACTATAATTTTAATTTTATTAGATATCATATTAATATATTTATTTGATCTTTATATATTATAGTCATAATTTGGACTATAATATAGTTATAATATATTTTTATTTTATTTGTATCTAATAATCTCTGTGTTGAATTCTTTTATAAAAAATGTAGAATTAATCTTCTTTGGATTATATTTTATTTATTATTAGTCATCGTTTGGACTATATATTTTAATTTTTATTTGAATCTAAACATCTATCTGTGTTTAATTATTTTATAAAATATGTTTTAATCTTCTTTGGATTATATTTTATTTATTATTAGTCATCGTTTGGACTATATATTTTAATTTTATTTGAATCTAAACATCTATCTGTGTTTAATTCTTTTGTAAAAAATGTTTTAATCTTCTTTGGATTATATTTTATTTATTATTAGTCATTGGACTATAATTTTAAATTTATTTGAATCCTAACAACTCAGTGTTTAAATCTTTTATAAAAAATGAGTTAAACATTTCTGGATTTTATTTAATTTATTATTAGTCATAATTTGGACTATAGTATAGTTATAATATATTTTTATTTTATTTGTATTTAAACATCTCTGTGTTGAATTCTTTTTTAAAAAATGTAGAATTAATATTCTTTGGATTATATTTTATTTATTATTAGTCATCGTTTGAACTATATATTTTAATTTTATTTGAATCTAAACATCTATCTGTGTTTAATTCTGTTATAAAATATGTTTTAATCTTCTTTGGATTATATTTTATTTATTATAAGTCATTATTTGGAATATATATATTTTAATTTTATTTAAATCTAAACATCTCTATGTTGAATTTTTGTTATAAAATATGTTTTAATCTTCTTTGGATTATATTTTATTTATTATAAGTCATTATTTGGAATATATATATTTTAATTTTATTTAAATCTAAACATCTCTATGTTGAATTTTTTTATAAAAATGTATTAATCTTCTTTGGATTATATTTTATTTATTATTAGTTACCGTTTGGACTATAATTTTAATTTAATTTGATATCATATTAATATATTTATTTGATCTTTATTTATTATTATGTAGTCATAATTTGGACTATAATATAGTTATAATATATTTTTATTTTATTTGAATCTAAACATCTCTGTGTTTAATTCATTTATAAAAAATATTTTAATTTTCTTTGGATTACCTATATTTTATTTATTATTAGTCATCGTTTGGACTATTTATTTTAATTTTATTTGAATCTAAACATCTCAGTGTTTAATTCTTTTAAAAAAAAATGTTTTAATTTTCTTTGGATTATATTTTATTTATTATAAGTCATCATTTGGACTATATATTTTAATTTTATTTGAATCTAAATTCTAAACAACTATGTGTTTAATTCTTTTATAAAAAATGTGTTAATCTTCTTTGGATTATATTTTATTTATTTTTAGTCATCATTTGGACTATAATATAGTTATAATATATTTTTATTTTATGTGAATCTAAACATCTCTGTATTTAATTCTAGTTAAAAAATGTGTTAATCTTTTTTGGATTATATTTTATTTATTATTAGTCATCGTTTGGACTATTTATTTTAATTTTATTTGAATCTAAACATCTCTGTGTTTAATTTTTTTATAAAAAATATGTTAATCTTCTTTGAATTATATTTTATTTATTATTAGTCATCATTTGGACTATAATATAGTTATAATATATCTTTATTTTATTTGAATCTAAACATCTCTGTGTTTAATTCTTTTATAAAAAATGTGTTAATCTTCTTTGGATTATATTTTATTTATTATTAGTCATCATTTGGACTATAATATAGTTATAATATATTTTAATTTTATTTGAATCTAAATTCTAAACATCTCTGTGTTTAATTCTTTTATAAAAAATGCGTTAATCTTTGGATTATATTTTATTTATTATTATTCAACGCTTTGACTATAATTTTAATTTTATTTGATATTATATTAATATATTTATTTGATCTTTATTTATTATTAGTCATCATTTGGACTATAATATAGTTATAATATATTTTTATTTTATTTGAATCTAGACATCTCTGTGTGATTATTTATACTTCTTAGTTTTTTGGTTTGGTCTCCAGTAAATTTGGTTTTTTTTATAGTGTACAATGGCACTTTTATTTTGTAAATTTTTGAAAATAAATTTTTTTTTTGTAGTCCGACATACTAGATTGGTATGATCAGATGAGCTATTCCTTGTATGAGAATTTCATGATATCCAAAAATGATATTTAAAATAGGGATTTCCATTTAAAAAGAATGAAGAAATGCATGACTCATAAGAATTTTAAGTCATATAGGAATTTATGAATGATTTGGCTAGTTTAATGTCCAACAAACAGAATTAAAAATATTTACAGGTTACTGAGCAATAAAGTGTACCCTGTTATTTGAGACACATGATATATCGTATATATAAAAAAAAAAAAATTAAAGTTCTAGTAATAATTTCATTATTTTTCATATTTAACATATTTAACATAATTATATTTTGATCCATAAAAATATTTACCTGAGTGCTTGATTTTCGATAAACTATCAAAAGATGCTCTTAAAACATTTAGAATTTTATCAAATAAGTTTTTAAATAATATGCTGTGTAGTACTACTAACCTAGAAATAAGCATACAATAAAGCTTACAAAAAAGAAAAAATATATAAAATGTATAAAAAGTCTTTGCTCTAGAAAACATAAAATGTATTAAAATAAAAATTTGTAATAGTAATTTGTCCAGATAAAAGAAAAACAACTTTTGAAGGTGATTAAAAAAATTTCATTATGAAATTGAAAGCAACTTATATTACTAGTTTTTTAAAATTAATCCAAATCTCTAATACTGGAAAGAAGGAATAAGATCTGGTGATAGTTCATTTTTCTGAGATCATTATTAAATTATTATTTTAGTTGAGTGTTGGAATCTATACTAGTGTTAATCGTACCTATACTTTTTCGACTAGTCTAATGGAATTTTTGAATTTAAGATCTTAGAAAAAAAAAAAAATTTTTTTGTTGTTCACGAATGTTTTTATTACCTAGGTATTCAATATTTTAAGTGACATACGTGTTGTTGTTATTATTAGCTATAAAAATAAAAAAACATTCTTGAAATTGATGAAAAATAGAAGAACAAGTACTAATTATTATCTCATATAATAGATATGGTTTCTATATTATGTTAAAAAAGTAAATTTTGGACCTAAAGGTCAACACATCGACTGTCGTTGCTAGCTCCCGGATGGGCAACCACCTGGGTTCTTAGTGACGAATCCTCGTCATATTTACATGTGTTTAAAACCAAACAGTAAAATCAGGTTATGCAGTTGATATTTTGAAAACAAAAAAAATTGCCTCTGGCCTGGTATGTGCACTGCACACTAGTCGTATACTGTATTTTGGGGTATGGTGTGGCGCGGTGGTTTGCCGTGGTCAAACATCGCCTGGCGTCACTAGCTCCTGGATGGGTGACCACCTGGGTTCTTAGTGACGAATCCTTACCCCACAAACTCACGTGTTTCTAAACAAACACACGCAATATGGATATATAATTGCCGAAGGATTTGTTTAAAAAAAAGACGTAATAATAAAAATAATAAGAAACCAATTGTACATTGTTTAAGTCTATATGAGATATTATACTTCATACTATAACTTTTTAATAATAATAATTAACAATAAGTATGTAATTTGAGATATTTTAGATGATTAAATTTTCTTCTGGACAATTGGTCTTTGTCACAAAATATGTACAGACACAGTGATGTAAAGATTACCAATCACACAGCAAAATGTTATGTTGAAATAATAAATAATAATAATTTATTGCAGAACAGATTGTGTAAACTTTTTTTAGATCGTTTCATTAAAAAAATATTCAAAATCATAATTATTCAATTTCTGGTGTCTAGGGTCGTTTTTATTAGGTACCATATAAAAATAAAAATAAAATTACCATTATGGTATCACCCGACGTTTTTGGGCCCAGAAAAGCATGATAACTATAATTTTAGTGAATTTGAAAGGGAAATAATTTAGATATTACACCGTTATTGTAATAATATTACAAAAGTTGTTTTCCTTTAATGAGGATGTCGCACTCTCATTCTCTTCAACATGACTTTTGTAAGTCGGAGACAATACCAACACATAAATCTTTTATAATTATTAGTTATTACTTGTACAATTTACATCCAATCATACTTGCGAGTTTAGATGACAATTTTTGATTAGGACCTCATAGAATGTACTATGGATGTGCACAAAAAAAATGGACATGGCTCTATCCATAATATATTATCTAAGAAGCATTTGCTATGAAGTCCTAAAAATCTAGTAGGGAGAAAAATATTTCAAGAGGCTCAACATCTTAATAATAAGAGCTATTTCTAAGAGGTTAACAATCAAGAGAACAACTTGATAAGTAAACACTTAAATCGGAAATCAACTAAGGATCTTTTTATTCAAAGTGTCCTAGTTAACCATCCGTTTGTCACGCGTTACCCAAATAGCATTTATTTTTCTATGATCATTTAGAATATTTAGATTGATACTTATTAAACCCAGTGTCGTAGTCAGCCTTCCCGAGGGTTATTGGGTGTATAGTACTGTATACACTTCGCCTCCCCAAATCCTAACCCTGGCTATGGCACTGCCTTCCCCGCGGACGTGCAGATGGTTAATTAAGTCATAAGGAGGTTTGTTTAGGTTAGGTACCTATAGTCAATGGTAAGTTGAGCTCAAGTGATGATAGATGACTATCATCACTGGTCGTGACCTTTGCATAGATCTTTTCTTACTAACTCACAAGGTATTCGAAATTGTCAACATAACAATGAAAAATATTTAAAAATTAATGAGGAAAATATTAATACTAAAATATATTATTAAACTTATATATAAGTGAATTATACATACTTTTTTTTAGCTTTTTTAATGAATACTTATTACTCAAAATATAATATATACCTGATTAATATTGTCATAATTTGGATCACGATTTTAAAGCCATACGAGTATTAGTGTTATACCAGAAATTCATATGAACTAATATCAATAACAATAAATAATGCATCTTCTGATCATAATTTGTTCAATAACATATAAAAAATCTAGCTTATTTTTGTGTTCACAATTTTCAAACTTTTTTAGCACTAAAAAACAATTATATCATGATTTAATTATCCTTCAAATTTTATTTCATTTATTTTTCTTGAGAAAACATAATGCAGTCTTCATTGTGTATTCAGAGCATTTAATTTTATCCAAATTTCTTTATTGATCCTAAAGAATAAATGACCCGCGGGCGCCAATACCCCCTTTCCATTTTTATTTTCAAATTAAAGCTCTAGTTTATTTTTGAGGACACAATTTTGAAACTTTATTAGCCCCTTGAAACTAAAAAATATAATTTTATCATGAGTTATCCTTCATTCTTTTTTCTTGAGAATACATTGTGCAGTCTTCATTGTGTATTCAGAGAATTTAATTTTTTCCAAATTTCTATTTTGATCCTTAAAAACTATTTGCCCTCGGGCGCCAATACCCCCTTTCAATTTTTATATTCAGTATATAGCTCTAGTTTATTTTTGTGGACACAATTTTTAAACTTTATTAGCCACTTGCAACTAGAAAACATAATTATATCATGATTTAATTATCCATCAAATTTTATTTCATTTATTTTTCTTGAGAATACATAGTGCAGTCTTCATTGTGTATTCAGAGAATTTAATTTTTTCCAAATTTTTTTTTTGATCATTAAAAACCATTTGCCTGCGGGCGCCAATACCCCCTTTCCATTTTTATTTTCAAAATATAGCAGTAGTTTATTTTTTTGGTCACAATATTCAAACTCTTTTAACCAGTTGAACTAAAAAACCTAATTTTATCATGATTCAATTATCCTTCATTTATTTTTCTTGAGAGTACATAGTGCAGTCTTCATTGTGTATTCAGAGAATTTAATTTTTTCCAAATTTCTTTTTTTATCTATATAAACCACTTGCCTGCGGGCGCCTTTACCCCCTTTCCATTTTTATTTTCAAAATATAGCTCTAGTTTATTTTTGAGGACACAATTTTTAAACTTTATTAGCCCCTTGAAACTAAAAAATATAATTTTATCATGAGTTATCCTTCATTCTTTTTTCTTGAGAATACATAGAGCAGTCTTCATTTTGTATTCAGAGAATTTAATTTTTTCCAAATATCTTTTTTTATCCTTAAAAACCATTTGCCTGCGGGCGCCTATACCCCCTTTCCATTTTTATTTTCAAAATATAGCCCTAGTTTATTTTTGTGGACACAATATTTAAACTTTATTAGTCACTTGCAACTAAAAAACATAATTATATCATGATTTAATTATCCTTTAAATTTTATTTCAATTATTTTTCTTGAGAATACATTGTTCAGTCTTCATTTTGTATTCAGAGAATTGAATTTTTTCCAAATTTTTATTTTGATCCTTAAAAACCATTTGCCTGCGGGCGCCAATACCCCCTTTCCATTTTTATTTTCGAAATATAGCTCTAGTTTATTTTTGAGGACTCAATTTTTAAACTTAATTATCCCCTTGCAAATTAAAAAATATAATTTTATCATGAGTTAGTTATCCTTCATTCATTTTTCTTGAGAATACATTGTGCAGTATTCATTGTGTATTCAAAGAATTTAATTTTTTCCAAATTTATTTTTGATCCTTAAAAAACATTTGCCTGCGGGCGCCAATACCCTCTTTCCATTTTTATTTTCAAAATATAAATCTAGGTTATTTTTTTGGTCACAATATTCAAACTCTTTTGACCATGTTCAACTAAAAAACCTAATTTTATCATGAGTTAGTTATCCTTTATTCATTTTCCATGAGAATACATTGTGCAGTCTTCATTGTGTATTCAGAGAATTTAATTTTTTCCAAATTTCTATTTTGATCCTTAAAAACTATTTGCCCTCGGGCGCCACTACCCCCTTTCAATTTTTATATTCAGAATATAGCTCTAGTTTATTTTTGTGGACACAATTTTTAAACTTTATTAGCCACTTGCAACTAGAAAATATAATAATATCATGATTCAATTATCCTTCATTTTATACAAATTCATTTTTTGGGTCCATAAAAATCATTTGCCTGCGGGCGCCAATACCTCCTTTCCATTTTTATTTTCAAAATATAGCTCTAGTTTATTTTTTTGGTCATAATATTCAAACTCTTTTAACCATGCTCAACAAAAAAACCTAATTTTATCATGATTCAATTATCCTTAATTTGTTTTTCTTGAGAATACATAGTGCAGTCTTCATTTTGTATTCAGAGAATTTAATTTTTTCCAATTTTTTTTTTTGATCCTTAAAAACCATTTGCCTGCGGGCGCCAATACCCCCTTTCCATTTTTATTTTCAAAATATAGTTCTAGTTTATTTTTGTGGACACAATATTCAAACTCTTTTAACCAGATGAACAAAAAAACCTAATTTTATCATGATTCAATTATCCTTCATTTATTTTTCTTGAGAATACATAGTGCAGTCTTCATTGTGTATTCAGAGAATTTAATTTTTTCCCAATTTTTTTTTTGATCATTAAAAACCATTTGCCTGCGGGCGCAGATACCCCCTTTCCATTTTTATTTTCAAAATATAGCTCTAGATTATTTTTGAGGACACAATTTTTAAACTTTATTAGCCCCTTGAAACTAAAAATTATAATTTTATCATGAGTTATCCTTCATTCTTTTTTCTTGAGAATACATAGAGCAGCCTTCATTTTGTATTCAGAGAATTTAATTTTTTCCAAATTTCTTTTTTTATCCTTAAAAACCATTTGCCTGCGGGCGCCAATACCCCCTTTCCATTTTTATTTTCGAAATATAGCTCTAGTTTATTTTTGAGGACACAATATTTAAGCTTTATTAGCCACTTGAAACTAAAAAATATAATTTTATCATGAGTTATCCTTCATTTATATTTCTTGAGAGTACATAGTGCAGTCTTCATTGTGTATTCCAAGACTATAATCTTATACAAGTTCATTTTTTGGGTCCATAAATATAATTTGCCTGCGGGCGCCAATACCCCCTTTCCATTTTTATTTTCAAAATATAGCTCTAGTTTATTTTTGAGGACACAATTTTTGAACTTTATTAGCCCCTTGAAACTAAAAAATATAATTTTATCATGAGTTATCCTTCATTATTTTTCTTGAGAATACATAGTGCAGTCTTCATTGTGTATTCAGAGAATTTAATTTTTTCCAAATTTTATTTTTGATCCTTAAAAACTATTTGCCCTCGGGCGCCAATACCCCCTTTCAATTATTATATTCAGAATATAGCTCTAGTTTATTTTTGTGGACACAATTTTTAAACTTTATTAGCCACTTGCAACTAGAAAATATAATAATATCATGATTCAATTATCCTTCATTTTATACAAATTCATTTTTTGGGTCCATAAAAATCATTTGCCTGCGGGCGCCAATACCCCCTTTCCATTTTTATTTTCAAAATATAGCTCTAGTTTATTTTTGTGGACACAATATTTAAGCTTTATTAGCCCCTTGAAACTAAAAAATATAATTTTATCATGAGTTATCCTTCATTATTTTTCTTGAGAATACATAGTGCAGTCTTCATTGTGTATTCAGAGAATTTAATTTTTTCCAAATTTCTTTTTTTATCCATAAAAACTACTTGCCCGCGGGCGCCTTTACCCCCTTTCCATTTTTATTTTCAAAATATAGCTCTAGTTTATTTTTTTGGTCATAATATTCAAACTCTTTTAACCATGCTCAACAAAATAACCTAATTTTATCATGATACAATTATCCTTAATTTGTTTTTCTTGAGAATACATAGTGCAGTCTTCATTTTGTATTCAGAGAATTTAATTTTTTCCAAATTTTTTTTTTTATCCTTAAAAACCATTTGCCTGCGGGCGCCTATACCCCCTTTCCATTTTTATTTTCAATATATAGTTCTAGTTTATTTTTGTGGACACAATATTTAAACTTTATTAGCCACTTGCAACTAGAAAACATAATTATATCATGATATAATTATCCATCAAATTTTATTTCATTTATTTTTCTTGAGAATACATAGTGCAGTCTTCATTGTGTATTCAGAGAATTTAATTTTTTCCCAATTTTTTTTTTGATCATTAAAAACGATTTGCCTGCGAGCGCCGATACCCCCTTTCCATTTTTATTTTCAAAATATAGCTGTAGTTTATTTTTTTGGTCACAATATTCAAACTCTTTTAACCAGTTGAACTAAAAAACCTAATTTTATCATGATTCAATTATCCTTCATTTATTTTTCTTGAGAGTATATAGTGCAGTCTTCATTTTGTATTCAGAGAATTTAATTTTTTCCAAATTTCTTTTTTTATCCTTAAAAACCATTTGCCTGCGGGCGCCTATACCCCCTTTCCATTTTTATTTTCAATATATAGCCCTAGTTTATTTTTGTGGACACAATATTTAAACTTTATTAGTCACTTGCAACTAGAAAACATAATTATATTATGATTTAATTATCCTTTAAATTTTATTTCAATTATTTTTCTTGAGAATACATAGTGCAGTCTTCATTTTGTATTCAGAGAATTTAATTTTTTCCAAATTTTTTTTTTGATCCTTAAAATCCATTTGCCTGCGGGCGCCAATACCCCCTTTCCATTTTTATTTTCAAAATATAGTTCTAGTTTATTTTTGTGGACACAATTTTTAAACTTTATTAGCCACTTGCAACTAGAAAATATAATAATATCATGATTCAATTATCCTTCATTTTATACAAATTCATTTTTTGGGTCCATAAAAATTATTTGCCTGCGGGCGCCAATACCCCCTTTCAATTTTTATATTCAGAATATAGCTCTAGTTTATTTTTGTGGACACAATATTTAAACTTTATTAGTCACTTGCAACTAGAAAACATAATTATATCATGATTTAATTATCCTTTAAATTTTATTTCAATTATTTTTCTTGAGAATACATAGTGCAGTCTTCATTTTGTATTCAGAGAATTTAATTTTTTCCAAATTTTTTTTTTGATCCTAAAAACCATTTGCCCGCGGGCGCCAATGCCCCCTTTCCATTTTTATTTTCAAAATATAGCTCTAGTTTATTTTTTTGGTCATAATATTCAAACTCTTTTAACCATGCTCAACAAAAAAACCTAATTTTATCATGATTCAATTATCCTTAATTTGTTTTTCTTGAGAATACATAGTGCAGTCTTCATTTTGTATTCAGAGAATTTAATTTTTTCCAAATTTTTTTTTTTATCCTTAAAAATCATTTGCCTGCGGGCGCCTACACCCCCTTTCCATTTTTATTTTCAAAATATAGTTCTAGTTTATTTTTGTGGACACAATATTTAAACTTTATTAGCCACTTGCAACTAGAAAATATAATAATATCATGATTCAATTATCCTTCATTTTATACAAATTCATTTTTTGGGTCCATAAAAATTATTTGCCTGCGGGCGCCAATACCCCCTTTCCATTTTTATTTTCAAAATATAGCTCTAGTTTATTTTTGTGGACACAATATTTAAACTTTATTAGTCACTTGCAACTAGAAAACATAATTATATCATGATTTAATTATCCTTCAAATTTTATTTCAATTATTTTTCTTGGGAATACATAGTGCAGTCTTCATTGTGTATTCCAAGACTATAATTTTTTACAAATTCATTTTTTGGGTCCATAAAAATCATTTGCCTGCGGGCGCCAATACCCCCTTTCCATTTTTATTTTCAAAATATAGCTCTAGTTTATTTTTTTGGTCATAATATTCAAACTCTTTTAACCATGCTCAACAAAAAAACCTAATTTTATCATGATTCAATTATCCTTAATTTGTTTTTCTTGAGAATACATAGTGCAGTCTTCATTTTGTATTCAGAGAATTTAATTTTTTCCAAATTTCTATTTTGATCCTTAAAAACTATTTGCCCTCGGGCGCCAATACCCCCTTTCAATTTTTATATTCAGAATATAGCTCTAGTTTATTTTTGTGGACACAATTTTTAAACTTTATTAGCCACTTGCAACTAGAAAATATAATAATATCATGATTCAATTATCCTTCATTTTATACAAATTCATATTTTGGGTCCATAAAAATCATTTGCCTGCGGGAGCCTATACCCCCTTTCCATTTTTATTTTCAAAATATAGCTCTAGTTTATATTTGTGGACACAATATTTAAGCTTTATTAGCCACTTGAAACTAAAAAATATAATTTTATCATGAGTTATCCTTCATTCATATTTCTTGAGAGTACATAGTGCAGTCTTCATTGTGTATTCCAAGACTATAATTTTTTACAAATTCATTTTTTGGGTCCATAAAAATCATTTGCCTGCGGGCGCCAATACCCCCTTTCCATTTTTATTTTCAAAATATAGCTCTAGTTTATTTTTTTGGTCATAATATTCAAACTCTTTTAACCATGCTCAACAAAAAAACCTAATTTTATCATGATTCAATTATCCTTAATTTGTTTTTCTTGAGAATACATAGTGCAGTCTTCATTTTGTATTCAGAGAATTTAATTTTTTCCAAATTTTTTTTTTGATCCTTAAAAACCATTTGCCTGCGGGCGCCAATACCCCCTTTCCATTTTTATTTTCAAAATATAGTTCTAGTTTATTTTTGTGGACACAATATTCAAACTCTTTTAACCAGTTGAACAAAAAAACCTAATTTTATCATGATTCAATTATCCTTCATTTATTTTTCTTGATAGTACATAGTGCAGTCTTCATTGTGTATTCCAAGACTATATTCTTATACAAATTCATTTTTTGGGTCCATAAATATCATTTGCCTGCGGGCGCCAATACCCCCTTTCCATTTTTATTTTCAAAATATAGCTCTAATTTATTTTTGTGGACACAAAATTTAAACCTTATTAGCCACTTGCAACTAGAAAACATAAATATATCATGATTTAATTATCCATCAAATTTTATTTCATTTATTTTTCTTGAGAATACATAGTGCAGTCTTCATTGTGTATTCAAAGAATTTAATTTTTTCCAAATTTCTTTTTTTATCCTTAAAAACCATTTGCCTGTGGGCGCCAATACCCCCTTTCAATTTTTATATTCAGAATATAGCTCTAGTTTATTTTTGTGGACACAATTTTTAAACTTTATTAGCCACTTGCAACTAGAAAATATAATAATATCACGATTTAATTATCCATCAAATTTTATTTCATTTATTTTTCTTGAGAATACCTTGTGCAGTATTCATTGTGTATTCAAAGAATTTAATTTTTTCCAAATTTCTTTTTTTATCCTTAAAAATCATTTGCCTGCGGGCGCCAATACCCTCTTTCCATTTTTATTTTTAAAATATAGCTGTAGTTTATTTTATTGATCACAATATTCAAACTCTTTTAACCAGTTGAACTAAAAAAGCTAATTTTATCATGATTCAATTATCCTTCATATATTTTTCTTGGGAATACATAGTGCAGTCTTCATTGTGTATTCCAAGACTATAATTTAATACAAATTCATATTTTGGGTCCATAAAATCATTTGCCTGCGGGCGCCAATACCCCCTTTCCATTTTTATTTTCAAAATATAGTTCTATTTTATTTTTGTGGACACAATATTTAAACTTTATTATCCACTTGCAACTAGAAAACATAATTATATCATGATTTAATTATCCTTCAAATTTTATTTCAATTATTTTTTTTGGGAATACATAGTGCAGTCTTCATTGTGTATTCCAAGACTATAATTTTTTACAAATTCATTTTTTGGGTCCATAAAAACCACTTGCCTGCGGGCGCCTTTACCCCTTTTCATTTTTATTTTCAAAATATAGCCCTAGTTTATTTTTGTGGACACAATATTTAAACTTTATTAGCCACTTGCAACTAGAAAATATAATAATATCATGATTCAATTATCCTTCATTTTATACAAATTCATTTTTTGGGTCCATAAAAATTATTTGCCTGCGGGCGCCAATACCCCCTTTCCATTTTTATTTTCAAAATATAGCTCTAGTTTATTTTTGTGGACACAATATTTAAACTTTATTAGTCACTTGCAACTAGAAAACATAATTATATCATGATTTAATTATCCTTCAAATTTTATTTCAATTATTTTTCTTGGGAATACATAGTGCAGTCTTCATTGTGTATTCCAAGACTATAATTTTTTACAAATTCATTTTTTGGGTCCATAAAAATCATTTGCCTGCGGGCGCCAATACCCCCTTTCCATTTTTATTTTCAAAATATAGCTCTAGTTTATTTTTTTGGTCATAATATTCAAACTCTTTTAACCATGCTCAACAAAAAAACCTAATTTTATCATGATTCAATTATCCTTAATTTGTTTTTCTTGAGAATACATAGTGCAGTCTTCATTTTGTATTCAGAGAATTTAATTTTTTCCAAATTTCTATTTTGATCCTTAAAAACTATTTGCCCTCGGGCGCCAATACCCCCTTTCAATTTTTATATTCAGAATATAGCTCTAGTTTATTTTTGTGGACACAATTTTTAAACTTTATTAGCCACTTGCAACTAGAAAATATAATAATATCATGATTCAATTATCCTTCATTTTATACAAATTCATATTTTGGGTCCATAAAAATCATTTGCCTGCGGGAGCCTATACCCCCTTTCCATTTTTATTTTCAAAATATAGCTCTAGTTTATATTTGTGGACACAATATTTAAGCTTTATTAGCCACTTGAAACTAAAAAATATAATTTTATCATGAGTTATCCTTCATTCATATTTCTTGAGAGTACATAGTGCAGTCTTCATTGTGTATTCCAAGACTATAATTTTTTACAAATTCATTTTTTGGGTCCATAAAAATCATTTGCCTGCGGGCGCCAATACCCCCTTTCCATTTTTATTTTCAAAATATAGCTCTAGTTTATTTTTTTGGTCATAATATTCAAACTCTTTTAACCATGCTCAACAAAAAAACCTAATTTTATCATGATTCAATTATCCTTAATTTGTTTTTCTTGAGAATACATAGTGCAGTCTTCATTTTGTATTCAGAGAATTTAATTTTTTCCAAATTTTTTTTTTGATCCTTAAAAACCATTTGCCTGCGGGCGCCAATACCCCCTTTCCATTTTTATTTTCAAAATATAGTTCTAGTTTATTTTTGTGGACACAATATTCAAACTCTTTTAACCAGTTGAACAAAAAAACCTAATTTTATCATGATTCAATTATCCTTCATTTATTTTTCTTGATAGTACATAGTGCAGTCTTCATTGTGTATTCCAAGACTATATTCTTATACAAATTCATTTTTTGGGTCCATAAATATCATTTGCCTGCGGGCGCCAATACCCCCTTTCCATTTTTATTTTCAAAATATAGCTCTAATTTATTTTTGTGGACACAAAATTTAAACCTTATTAGCCACTTGCAACTAGAAAACATAAATATATCATGATTTAATTATCCATCAAATTTTATTTCATTTATTTTTCTTGAGAATACATAGTGCAGTCTTCATTGTGTATTCAAAGAATTTAATTTTTTCCAAATTTCTTTTTTTATCCTTAAAAACCATTTGCCTGTGGGCGCCAATACCCCCTTTCAATTTTTATATTCAGAATATAGCTCTAGTTTATTTTTGTGGACACAATTTTTAAACTTTATTAGCCACTTGCAACTAGAAAATATAATAATATCACGATTTAATTATCCATCAAATTTTATTTCATTTATTTTTCTTGAGAATACCTTGTGCAGTATTCATTGTGTATTCAAAGAATTTAATTTTTTCCAAATTTCTTTTTTTATCCTTAAAAATCATTTGCCTGCGGGCGCCAATACCCTCTTTCCATTTTTATTTTTAAAATATAGCTGTAGTTTATTTTATTGATCACAATATTCAAACTCTTTTAACCAGTTGAACTAAAAAAGCTAATTTTATCATGATTCAATTATCCTTCATATATTTTTCTTGGGAATACATAGTGCAGTCTTCATTGTGTATTCCAAGACTATAATTTAATACAAATTCATATTTTGGGTCCATAAAATCATTTGCCTGCGGGCGCCAATACCCCCTTTCCATTTTTATTTTCAAAATATAGTTCTATTTTATTTTTGTGGACACAATATTTAAACTTTATTATCCACTTGCAACTAGAAAACATAATTATATCATGATTTAATTATCCTTCAAATTTTATTTCAATTATTTTTTTTGGGAATACATAGTGCAGTCTTCATTGTGTATTCCAAGACTATAATTTTTTACAAATTCATTTTTTGGGTCCATAAAAACCACTTGCCTGCGGGCGCCTTTACCCCTTTCCATTTTTATTTTCAAAATATAGCCCTAGTTTATTTTTGTGGACACAATATTTAAACTTTATTAGTCACTTGCAACTAGAAAACATAATTATATTATAATTTAATTATCCTTCAAATTTTATTTCAATTATTTTTCTTGAGAATACATAGTGCAGTCTTCATTGTGTATTCAGAGAATTTAATTTTTTCCAAATTTCTTTTTGATCCTTAAAAACCATTTGCCTGCGGGCGCCAATACCCCCTTTCCATTTTTATTTTCAAAATATAGCTGTAGTTTATTTTTTTGGTCACAATATTCTAACTCTTTTAACCAGTTGAACTAAAAAAGTAATTTTATCATGATTCAATTATCCTTCATTTATTTTTCTTGGGAATACATAGTGCAGTCTTCATTGTGTATTCAGAGAATTTAATTTTTTCCAAATTTCTTTTTTTATCCTTAAAAACCATTTGCCTGCGGGCGCCTATACCTCCTTTCCATTTTTATTTTCGAAATATAGCTCTAGTTTATTTTTGAGGACACAATTTTTAAACATTATTGTCCCCTTGCAACTTAAAAAATATAATTTTATCATGAGTTAGTTATCCTTCATTCATTTTTCTTGAGAATACCTTGTGCAGTATTCATTGTGTATTCAAAGAATTTAATTTTTTCCAAATTTCTTTTTTTATCCTTAAAAACCATTTGCCTGCGGTCGCCAATACCCTTTTTCCATTTTTATTTTCAAAATATAGCTCTAGGTTATTTTTTTGGTCACAATATTCAAACTCTTTTAACCATGTTCAACTAAAAAACCTCATTTCATCATGAGTTAGTTATCCTTTATTCATTTTTCATGAGAATACATTGTGCAGTCTTCATTGTGTATTCAGAGAATTTAATTTAATCCAAATTTCTATTTTGATCCTTAAAAACTATTTGCCCTCGGGCGCCAATACCCCCATTCAATTTTTATATTCAGAATATAGCTCTAGTTTATTTTTGTGGACACAATGTTTGAACTTTATTAGCCACTTGCAACTAGAAAATATAATAATATCATGATTTAATTATCCATCATTTTATACAAATTCATTTTTTGGGTCCATAAAAATCATTTGCCTGCGGGCGCCAATACCCCCTTTCCATTTTTATTTTCAAAATATAGCTCTAGTTTATTTTTATGGACACAATATTTAAGCTTTATTAGCCACTTGAAACTAAAAAATATAATTTTATCATGAGTTATCCTTCATTATTTTTCTTGAGAATACATAGTGCAGTCTTCATTGTGTATTCCAAGACTATAATCTTATACAAGTTCATTTTTTGGGTCCATAAATATCATTTGCCTGCGGGCGCCAATACCCCCTTTCCATTTTTATTTTCAAAATATAGCTCTAGTTTATTTTTGAGGACACAATTTTTAAACTTTATTAGCCCCTTGAAACTAAAAAATATAATTTTATCATGAGTTATCCTTCATTATTTTTCTTGAGAATACATAGTGCAGTCTTCATTTTGTATTCAGAGAATTTAATTTTTTCCAAATTTTTTTTTTGATCCTTAAAAACCATTTGCCTGCGGGTGCCAATACCCCCTTTCCATTTTTATTTTCAAAATATAGTTCTAGTTTATTTTTGTGGACACAATATTCAAACTCTTTTAACCAGTTGAACTAAAAAACCTAATTTTATCATGATTCAATTATCCTTCATTTATTTTTCTTGAGAGTACATAGTGCAGTCTTCATTTTGTATTCAGAGAATTTAATTTTTTCCAAATTTCTTTTTTTATCCTTAAAAACCATTTGTCTGCGGGCGCCTATACCCCCTTTCCATTTTTATTTTCAATATATAGCCCTAGTATATTTTTGTGGACACAATATTTAAACTTTATTAGTCACTTGCAACTAGAAAACATAATTATATCATGATTTAATTATCCTTTAAATTTTATTTCAATTATTTTTCTTGAGAATACATAGTGCAGTCTTCATTTTGTATTCAGAGAATTTAATTTTTTCCAAATTTTTTTTTTGATCCTAAAAACCATTTGCCCGCGGGCGCCAATACCCCCTTTCCATTTTTATTTTCAAAATATAGCTCTAGTTTATTTTTTTGGTCATAATATTCAAACTCTTTTAACCATGCTCAACAAAAAAACCTAATTTTATCATGATTCAATTATCCTTAATTTGTTTTTCTTGAGAATACATAGTGCAGTCTTCATTTTGTATTCAGAGAATTTAATTTTTTCCAAATTTTTTTTTTTATCCTTAAAAACCATTTGCCTGCGGGCGCCTACACCCCCTTTCCATTTTTATTTTCAAAATATAGTTCTAGTTTATTTTTGTGGACACAATATTTAAACTTTATTAGCCACTTGCAACTAGAAAATATAATAATATCATGATTCAATTATCCTTCATTTTATACAAATTCATTTTTTGGGTCCATAAAAATTATTTGCCTGCGGGCGCCAATACCCCCTTTCCATTTTTATTTTCAAAATATAGCTCTAGTTTATTTTTGTGGACACAATATTTAAACTTTATTAGTCACTTGCAACTAGAAAACATAATTATATCATGATTTAATTATCCTTCAAATTTTATTTCAATTATTTTTCTTGGGAATACATAGTGCAGTCTTCATTGTGTATTCCAAGACTATAATTTTTTACAAATTCATTTTTTGGGTCCATAAAAATCATTTGCCTGCGGGCGCCAATACCCCCTTTCCATTTTTATTTTCAAAATATAGCTCTAGTTTATTTTTTTGGTCATAATATTCAAACTCTTTTAACCATGCTCAACAAAAAAACCTAATTTTATCATGATTCAATTATCCTTAATTTGTTTTTCTTGAGAATACATAGTGCAGTCTTCATTTTGTATTCAGAGAATTTAATTTTTTCCAAATTTTTTTTTTGATCCTTAAAACCCATTTGCCTGCGGGCGCCAATACCCCCTTTGCATTTTTATTTTCAAAATATAGTTCTAGTTTATTTTTGTGGACACAATATTCAAACTCTTTTAACCAGTTGAACTAAAAAACCTAATTTTATCATGATTCAATTATCCTTCATTTATTTTCCTTGAGAGTACATAG
This sequence comes from Diuraphis noxia, assembly GCF_037042655.1. NCBI lineage: Eukaryota > Metazoa > Arthropoda > Insecta > Hemiptera > Aphididae > Diuraphis > Diuraphis noxia. The sequence goes on along the minus strand of NW_028301715.1, from coordinate 31,259,644 downwards.
TGCAGTCTTCATTTTGTATTCAGAGAATTTAATTTTTTCCAAATTTCTTTTTTTATCCTTAAAAACCATTTGCCTGCGGGCGCCTATACCCCCTTTCCATTTTTATTTTCAATATATAGCCCTAGTTTATTTTTGTGGACACAATATTTAAACTTTATTAGTCACTTGCAACTAGAAAACATAATTATATCATGATTTAATTATTCTTTAAATTTTATTTCAATTATTTTTCTTGAGAATACATAGTGCAGTCTTCATTTTGTATTCAGAGAATTTAATTTTTTCCAAATTTTTTTTTTGATCCTTAAAATACATTTGCCTGAGGGCGCCAATACCCCCTTTCCATTTTTATTTTTAAAATATAGTTCTAGTTTATTTTTGTGGACACAATTTTTAAACTTTATTAGCCACTTGCAACTAGAAAATATAATAATATCATGATTCAATTATCCTTCATTTTATACAAATTCATTTTTTGGGTCCATAAATATCATTTGCCTGCGGGCGCCAATACCCCCTTTCCATTGTTATTTTCAAAATATAGCTCTAATTTATTTTTGTGGACACAAAATTTAAACCTTATTAGCCACTTGCAACTAGAAAACATAAATATATCATGATTTAATTATCCATCAAATTTTATTTCATTTATTTTTCTTGAGAATACATAGTGCAGTCTTCATTTTGTATTCAGAGAATTGAATTTTTTCCAAATTTTTATTTTGATCCTTAAAAACCATTTGCCTGCGGGCGCCAATACCCCCTTTCCATTTTTATTTTCGAAATATAGCTCTAGTTTATTTTTGAGGACACAATTTTTAAACTTAATTATCCCCTTGCAAATTATAAAATATAATTTTATCATGAGTTAGTTATCCTTCTTTCATTTTTCTTGAGAATACATTGTGCAGTATTCATTGTGTATTCAAAGAATTTAATTTTTTCCAAATTTATTTTTGATCCTTAAAAACCATTTGCCTGCGGGCGCCAATACCCTCTTTCCATTTTTATTTTCAAAATATAGCTCTAGGTTATTTTTTTGGTCACAATATTCAAACTCTTTTAACCATGTTCAACTAAAAAACCTAATTTTATCATGAGTTAGTTATCCTTTATTCATTTTCCATGAGAATACATTGTGCAGTCTTCATTGTGTATTCAGAGAATTTAATTTTTTCCAAATTTCTTTTTTTATCCTTAAAAACCATTTGCCTGCGGGCGCCTATACCTCCTTTCCATTTTTATTTTCGAAATATAGCTCTAGTTTATTTTTGAGGACACAATTTTTAAACTTTATTATCCCCTTGCAACTTAAAAAATATAATAATATCATGATTCAATTATCCTTCATTTTATACAAATTCATTTTTTGGGTCCATAAATATCATTTGCCTGCGGGCGCCAATACCCCCTTTCCATTGTTATTTTCAAAATATAGCTCTAATTTATTTTTGTGGACACAAAATTTAAACCTTATTAGCCACTTGCAACTAGAAAACATAAATATATCATGATTTAATTATCCATCAAATTTTATTTCATTTATTTTTCTTGAGAATACATAGTGCAGTCTTCATTTTGTATTCAGAGAATTGAATTTTTTCCAAATTTTTATTTTGATCCTTAAAAACCATTTGCCTGCGGGCGCCAATACCCCCTTTCCATTTTTATTTTCGAAATATAGCTCTAGTTTATTTTTGAGGACACAATTTTTAAACTTAATTATCCCCTTGCAAATTATAAAATATAATTTTATCATGAGTTAGTTATCCTTCTTTCATTTTTCTTGAGAATACATTGTGCAGTATTCATTGTGTATTCAAAGAATTTAATTTTTTCCAAATTTATTTTTGATCCTTAAAAACCATTTGCCTTTGGGCGCCAATACCCTCTTTCCATTTTTATTTTCAAAATATAGCTCTAGGTTATTTTTTTGGTCACAATATTCAAACTCTTTTAACCATGTTCAACTAAAAAACCTAATTTTATCATGAGTTAGTTATCCTTTATTCATTTTCCATGAGAATACATTGTGCAGTCTTCATTGTGTATTCAGAGAATTTAATTTTTTCCAAATTTCTTTTTTTATCCTTAAAAACCATTTGCCTGCGGGCGCCTATACCTCCTTTCCATTTTTATTTTCGAAATATAGCTCTAGTTTATTTTTGAGGACACAATTTTTAAACTTTATTATCCCCTTGCAACTTAAAAAATATAATTTTATCATGAGTTAGTAATCCTTCATTCATTTTTCTTGAGAATACCTTGTGCAGTATTCATTGTGTATTCAAAGAATTTAATTTTTTCCAAATTTCTTTTTTTATCCTTAAAAACCATTTGCCTGCGGGCGCCAATACCCTTTTTCCATTTTTATTTTCAAAATATAGCTCTAGGTTATTTTTTTGGTCACAATATTCAAACTCTTTTAACCATGTTCAACTAAAAAACCTCATTTCATCATGAGTTAGTTATCCTTTATTCATTTTTCATGAGAGTACATTGTGCAGTCTTCATTGTGTATTCAGAGAATTTAGTTTTTTCCAAATTTCTATTTTGATCCTTAAAAACCATTTGCCTGCGGGCGCCAATACCCCCTTTCAATTTTTATATTCAGAATATAGCTCTAGTTTATTTTTGTGGACACAATTTTTGAACTTTATTAGCCACTTGCAACTAGAAAATATAATAATATCATGATTTAATTATCCATCAAATTTTATCTCATTTATTTTTCTTGAGAATACATAGTGCAGTCTTCATTGTGTATTCCAGGACTATAATTTTATACAAATTCATTTTTTGGTTCCATAAAAATCAGTTGCCTGCGGGCGACATTACCTCCTTTCCATTTTTATTTTTAAAATATAGCACTAGTTTATATTTGTGGACACAATTTTTAAACTTCATTAGCCCCTTTCAACTTAAAAAATATAATTTTATCATGAGTTAGTCATCCTCTATACATTTTTCTTGAGAATACATTGTGCAGTCTTCATTGTGTATTCAGAGAATTTAATTTTTTCCAAATTTTTTTTTTGATCCTTAAAAACCATTTGCCTGCGGGCGCCAATACCCCCTTTCCATTTTTATTTTTAAAATATAGTTCTAGTTTATTTTTGTGGACACAATTTTTAAACTTTATTAGCCACTTGCAACTAGAAAATATAATAATATCATGATTCAATTATCCTTCATTTTATACAAATTCATTTTTTGGGTCCATAAAAATTATTTGCCTGCGGGCGCCAATACCCCCTTTCCATTTTTATTTTCAAAATATAGCTCTAGTTTATTTTTGTGGACACAATATTCAAACTCTTTTAACCAGTTGAACAAAAAAACCTAATTTTATCATGATTCAATTATCCTTCATTTATTTTTCTTGATAGTACATAGTGCAGTCTTCATTGTGTATTCCAAGACTATAATCTTATACAAATTTATTTTTTGGGTCCATAAATATCATTTGCCTGCGGGCGCCTATACCCCCTTTCCATTTTTATTTTCAATATATAGCTCTAGTTTATTTTTGAGGACACAATTTTTAAACTTTATTATCCCCTTGCAACTTAAAAAATATAATTTTATCATGAGTTAGTTATCCTTCATTCATTTTTCTTGAGAATACCTTGTGCAGTATTCATTGTGTATTTAAAGAATTTAATTTTTTCCAAATTTCTTTTTTTATCCTTAAAAACCATTTGCCTGCGGGCGCCAATACCCTATTTCCATTTTTATTTTCAAAATATAGCTCTAGGTTATTTTTTTGGTCACAATATTCAAACTCTTTTAACCATGTTCAACTAAAAAACCTCATTTCATCATGAGTTAGTTATCCTTTATTCATTTTTCATGAGAGTACATTGTGCAGTCTTCATTGTGTATTCAGAGAATTTAGTTTTTTCCAAATTTCTATTTTGATCCTTAAAAACCACTTGCCTGCGGGCGCCAATACCCCCTTTCAATTTTTATATTCAGAATATAGCTCTAGTTTATTTTTGTGGACACAATTTTTGAACTTTATTAGCCACTTGCAACTAGAAAATATAATAATATCATGATTTAATTATCCATCAAATTTTATATCATTTATTTTTCTTGAGAATACATAGTGCAGTCTTCATTGTGTATTCCAGGACTATAATTTTATACAAATTCATTTTTTGGTTCCATAAAAATCATTTGCCTGCGGGCGACATTACCTCCTTTCCATTTTTATTTTTAAAATATAGCACTAGTTTATATTTGTGGACACAATTTTTAAACTTCATTAGCCCCTTTCAACTTAAAAAATATAATTTTATCATGAGTTAGTCATCCTCTATACATTTTTCTTGAGAATACATTGTGCAGTCTTCATTGTGTATTCAGAGAATTTAATTTTTTCCAAATTTTTTTTTTGATCCTTAAAAACCATTTGCCTGCGGGCGCCAATACCCCCTTTCCATTTTTATTTTTAAAATATAGTTCTAGTTTATTTTTGTGGACACAATTTTTAAACTTTATTAGCCACTTGCAACTAGAAAATATAATAATATCATGATTCAATTATCCTTCATTTTATACAAATTCATTTTTTGGGTCCATAAAAATTATTTGCCTGCGGGCGCCAATACCCCCTTTCCATTTTTATTTTCAAAATATAGCTCTAGTTTATTTTTGTGGACACAATATTCAAACTCTTTTAACCAGTTGAACAAAAAAACCTAATTTTATCATGATTCAGTTATCCTTCATTTATTTTTCTTGATAGTACATAGTGCAGTCTTCATTGTGTATTCCAAGTCTATAATCTTATACAAATTTATTTTTTGGGTCCATAAATATCATTTGCCTGCGGGCGCCTATACCCCCTTTCCATTTTTATTTTCAATATATAGCCCTAGTTTATTTTTGTGGACACAATATTTAAACTTTATTAGTCACTTGCAACTAGAAAACATAATTATATCATGATTTAATTATTCTTTAAATTTTATTTCAATTATTTTTCTTGAGAATACATAGTGCAGTCTTCATTTTGTATTCAGAGAATTTAATTTTTTCCAAATTTTTTTTTTGATCCTTAAAAACCATTTGCCTGAGGGCGCCAATACCCCCTTTCCATTTTTATTTTTAAAATATAGTTCTAGTTTATTTTTGTGGACACAATTTTTAAACTTTATTAGCCACTTGCAACTAGAAAATATAATAATATCATGATTCAATTATCCTTCATTTTATACAAATTCATTTTTTGGGTCCATAAATATCATTTGCCTGCGGGCGCCAATACCCCCTTTCCATTTTTATTTTCAAAATATAGCTCTAATTTATTTTTGTGGACACAAAATTTAAACCTTATTAGCCACTTGCAACTAGAAAACATAAATATATCATGATTTAATTATCCATCAAATTTTATTTCATTTATTTTTCTTGAGAATACATAGTGCAGTCTTCATTTTGTATTCAGAGAATTGAATTTTTTCCAAATTTTTATTTTGATCCTTAAAAACCATTTGCCTGCGGGCGCCAATACCCCCTTTCCATTTTTATTTTCGAAATATAGCTCTAGTTTATTTTTGAGGACACAATTTTTAAACTTAATTATCCCTTTGCAAATTAAAAAATATAATTTTATCATGAGTTAGTTATCCTTCTTTCATTTTTCTTGAGAATACATTGTGCAGTATTCATTGTGTATTCAAAGAATTTAATTTTTTCCAAATTTATTTTTGATCCTTAAAAACCATTTGCCTGCGGGCGCCAATACCCTCTTTCCATTTTTATTTTCAAAATATAGCTCTAGGTTATTTTTTTGGTCACAATATTCAAACTCTTTTAACCATGTTCAACTAAAAAACCTAATTTTATCATGAGTTAGTTATCCTTTATTCATTTTCCATGAGAATACATTGTGCAGTCTTCATTGTGTATTCAGAGAATTTAATTTTTTCCAAATTTCTATTTTGATCCTTAAAAACTATTTGCCCTCGGGCGCCAATACCCCCTTTCAATTTTTATATTCAGAATATAGCTCTAGTTTATTTTTGTGGACACAATTTTTAAACTTTATTAGCCACTTGCAACTAGAAAATATAATAATATCATGATTCAATTATCCTTCATTTTATACAAATTCATATTTTGGGTCCATAAAAATCATTTGCCTGCGGGCGCCAATACCCCCTTTCCATTTTTATTTTCAAAATATAGCTCTAGTTTATTTTTTTGGTCATAATATTCAAACTCTTTTAACCATGCTCAACAAAAAAACCTAATTTTATCATGATTCAATTATCCTTAATTTGTTTTTCTTGAGAATACATAGTGCAGTCTTCATTTTGTATTCAGAGAATTTAATTTTTTCCAAATTTTTTTTTTGATCCTTAAAAACCATTTGCCTGCGGGCGCCAATACCCCCTTTCCATTTTTATTTTCAAAATATAGTTCTAGTTTATTTTTGTGGACACAATATTCAAACTCTTTTAACCAGTTGAACAAAAAAACCTAATTTTATCATGATTCAATTATCCTTCATTTATTTTTCTTGATAGTACATAGTGCAGTCTTCATTGTGTATTCCAAGACTATATTCTTATACAAATTCATTTTTTGGGTCCATAAATATCATTTGCCTGCGGGCGCCAATACCCCCTTTCAATTTTTATATTCAGAATATAGCTCTAGTTTATTTTTGTGGACACAATTTTTAAACTTTATTAGCCACTTGCAACTAGAAAATATAATAATATCACGATTTAATTATCCATCAAATTTTATTTCATTTATTTTTCTTGAGAATACCTTGTGCAGTATTCATTGTGTATTCAAAGAATTTAATTTTTTCCAAATTTCTTTTTTTATCCTTAAAAATCATTTGCCTGCGGGCGCCAATACCCTCTTTCCATTTTTATTTTTAAAATATAGCTGTAGTTTATTTTATTGATCACAATATTCAAACTCTTTTAACCAGTTGAACTAAAAAAGCTAATTTTATCATGATTCAATTATCCTTCATATATTTTTCTTGGGAATACATAGTGCAGTCTTCATTGTGTATTCCAAGACTATAATTTAATACAAATTCATATTTTGGGTCCATAAAATCATTTGCCTGCGGGCGCCAATACCCCCTTTCCATTTTTATTTTCAAAATATAGCTGTAGTTTATTTTTTTGGTCACAATATTCAAACTCTTTTAACCAGTTGAACTAAAAAACTAATTTTATCATGATTCAATTATCCTTCATTTATTTTTCTTGGGAATACATAGTGCAGTCTTCATTGTGTATTCAGAGAATTTAATTTTTTCCAAATTTCTTTTTTTATCCTTAAAAACCATTTGCCTGCGGGCGCCTATACCTCCTTTCCATTTTTATTTTTAAAATATAGCACTAGTTTATATTTGTGGACACAATTTTTAAACTTCATTAGCCCCTTTCAACTTAAAAAATATAATTTTATCATGAGTTAGTTATCCTTCTTTCATTTTTCTTGAGAATACATTGTGCAGTATTCATTGTGTATTCAAAGAATTTAATTTTTTCCAAATTTCTTTTTGATCCTTAAAAACCATTTGCCTGCGGGCGCCAATACCCCCTTTCCATTTTTATTTTCAAAATATAGCTGTAGTTTATTTTTTTGGTCACAATATTCTAACTCTTTTAACCAGTTGAACTAAAAAAGTAATTTTATCATGATTCAATTATCCTTCATTTATTTTTCTTGGGAATACATAGTGCAGTCTTCATTGTGTATTCAGAGAATTTAATTTTTTCCAAATTTCTTTTTTTATCCTTAAAAACCATTTGCCTGCGGGCGCCTATACCTCCTTTCCATTTTTATTTTCGAAATATAGCTCTAGTTTATTTTTGAGGACACAATTTTTAAACATTATTGTCCCCTTGCAACTTAAAAAATATAATTTTATCATGAGTTAGTTATCCTTCATTCATTTTTCTTGAGAATACCTTGTGCAGTATTCATTGTGTATTCAAAGAATTTAATTTTTTCCAAATTTCTTTTTTTATCCTTAAAAACCATTTGCCTGCGGTCGCCAATACCCTTTTTCCATTTTTATTTTCAAAATATAGCTCTAGGTTATTTTTTTGGTCACAATATTCAAACTCTTTTAACCATGTTCAACTAAAAAACCTCATTTCATCATGAGTTAGTTATCCTTTATTCATTTTTCATGAGAATACATTGTGCAGTCTTCATTGTGTATTCAGAGAATTTAATTTAATCCAAATTTCTATTTTGATCCTTAAAAACTATTTGCCCTCGGGCGCCAATACCCCCATTCAATTTTTATATTCAGAATATAGCTCTAGTTTATTTTTGTGGACACAATGTTTGAACTTTATTAGCCACTTGCAACTAGAAAATATAATAATATCATGATTTAATTATCCATCATTTTATACAAATTCATTTTTTGGGTCCATAAAAATCATTTGCCTGCGGGCGCCAATACCCCCTTTCCATTTTTATTTTCAAAATATAGCTCTAGTTTATTTTTATGGACACAATATTTAAGCTTTATTAGCCACTTGAAACTAAAAAATATAATTTTATCATGAGTTATCCTTCATTATTTTTCTTGAGAATACATAGTGCAGTCTTCATTGTGTATTCCAAGACTATAATCTTATACAAGTTCATTTTTTGGGTCCATAAATATCATTTGCCTGCGGGCGCCAATACCCCCTTTCCATTTTTATTTTCAAAATATAGCTCTAGTTTATTTTTGAGGACACAATTTTTAAACTTTATTAGCCCCTTGAAACTAAAAAATATAATTTTATCATGAGTTATCCTTCATTATTTTTCTTGAGAATACATAGTGCAGTCTTCATTTTGTATTCAGAGAATTTAATTTTTTCCAAATTTTTTTTTTGATCCTTAAAAACCATTTGCCTGCGGGTGCCAATACCCCCTTTCCATTTTTATTTTCAAAATATAGTTCTAGTTTATTTTTGTGGACACAATATTCAAACTCTTTTAACCAGTTGAACTAAAAAACCTAATTTTATCATGATTCAATTATCCTTCATTTATTTTTCTTGAGAGTACATAGTGCAGTCTTCATTTTGTATTCAGAGAATTTAATTTTTTCCAAATTTCTTTTTTTATCCTTAAAAACCATTTGTCTGCGGGCGCCTATACCCCCTTTCCATTTTTATTTTCAATATATAGCCCTAGTATATTTTTGTGGACACAATATTTAAACTTTATTAGTCACTTGCAACTAGAAAACATAATTATATCATGATTTAATTATCCTTTAAATTTTATTTCAATTATTTTTCTTGAGAATACATAGTGCAGTCTTCATTTTGTATTCAGAGAATTTAATTTTTTCCAAATTTTTTTTTTGATCCTAAAAACCATTTGCCCGCGGGCGCCAATACCCCCTTTCCATTTTTATTTTCAAAATATAGCTCTAGTTTATTTTTTTGGTCATAATATTCAAACTCTTTTAACCATGCTCAACAAAAAAACCTAATTTTATCATGATTCAATTATCCTTAATTTGTTTTTCTTGAGAATACATAGTGCAGTCTTCATTTTGTATTCAGAGAATTTAATTTTTTCCAAATTTTTTTTTTTATCCTTAAAAACCATTTGCCTGCGGGCGCCTACACCCCCTTTCCATTTTTATTTTCAAAATATAGTTCTAGTTTATTTTTGTGGACACAATATTTAAACTTTATTAGCCACTTGCAACTAGAAAATATAATAATATCATGATTCAATTATCCTTCATTTTATACAAATTCATTTTTTGGGTCCATAAAAATTATTTGCCTGCGGGCGCCAATACCCCCTTTCCATTTTTATTTTCAAAATATAGCTCTAGTTTATTTTTGTGGACACAATATTTAAACTTTATTAGTCACTTGCAACTAGAAAACATAATTATATCATGATTTAATTATCCTTCAAATTTTATTTCAATTATTTTTCTTGGGAATACATAGTGCAGTCTTCATTGTGTATTCCAAGACTATAATTTTTTACAAATTCATTTTTTGGGTCCATAAAAATCATTTGCCTGCGGGCGCCAATACCCCCTTTCCATTTTTATTTTCAAAATATAGCTCTAGTTTATTTTTTTGGTCATAATATTCAAACTCTTTTAACCATGCTCAACAAAAAAACCTAATTTTATCATGATTCAATTATCCTTAATTTGTTTTTCTTGAGAATACATAGTGCAGTCTTCATTTTGTATTCAGAGAATTTAATTTTTTCCAAATTTTTTTTTTGATCCTTAAAACCCATTTGCCTGCGGGCGCCAATACCCCCTTTGCATTTTTATTTTCAAAATATAGTTCTAGTTTATTTTTGTGGACACAATATTCAAACTCTTTTAACCAGTTGAACTAAAAAACCTAATTTTATCATGATTCAATTATCCTTCATTTATTTTCCTTGAGAGTACATAGTGCAGTCTTCATTTTGTATTCAGAGAATTTAATTTTTTCCAAATTTCTTTTTTTATCCTTAAAAACCATTTGCCTGCGGGCGCCTATACCCCCTTTCCATTTTTATTTTCAATATATAGCCCTAGTTTATTTTTGTGGACACAATATTTAAACTTTATTAGTCACTTGCAACTAGAAAACATAATTATATCATGATTTAATTATTCTTTAAATTTTATTTCAATTATTTTTCTTGAGAATACATAGTGCAGTCTTCATTTTGTATTCAGAGAATTTAATTTTTTCCAAATTTTTTTTTTGATCCTTAAAATACATTTGCCTGAGGGCGCCAATACCCCCTTTCCATTTTTATTTTTAAAATATAGTTCTAGTTTATTTTTGTGGACACAATTTTTAAACTTTATTAGCCACTTGCAACTAGAAAATATAATAATATCATGATTCAATTATCCTTCATTTTATACAAATTCATTTTTTGGGTCCATAAATATCATTTGCCTGCGGGCGCCAATACCCCCTTTCCATTGTTATTTTCAAAATATAGCTCTAATTTATTTTTGTGGACACAAAATTTAAACCTTATTAGCCACTTGCAACTAGAAAACATAAATATATCATGATTTAATTATCCATCAAATTTTATTTCATTTATTTTTCTTGAGAATACATAGTGCAGTCTTCATTTTGTATTCAGAGAATTGAATTTTTTCCAAATTTTTATTTTGATCCTTAAAAACCATTTGCCTGCGGGCGCCAATACCCCCTTTCCATTTTTATTTTCGAAATATAGCTCTAGTTTATTTTTGAGGACACAATTTTTAAACTTAATTATCCCCTTGCAAATTATAAAATATAATTTTATCATGAGTTAGTTATCCTTCTTTCATTTTTCTTGAGAATACATTGTGCAGTATTCATTGTGTATTCAAAGAATTTAATTTTTTCCAAATTTATTTTTGATCCTTAAAAACCATTTGCCTGCGGGCGCCAATACCCTCTTTCCATTTTTATTTTCAAAATATAGCTCTAGGTTATTTTTTTGGTCACAATATTCAAACTCTTTTAACCATGTTCAACTAAAAAACCTAATTTTATCATGAGTTAGTTATCCTTTATTCATTTTCCATGAGAATACATTGTGCAGTCTTCATTGTGTATTCAGAGAATTTAATTTTTTCCAAATTTCTTTTTTTATCCTTAAAAACCATTTGCCTGCGGGCGCCTATACCTCCTTTCCATTTTTATTTTCGAAATATAGCTCTAGTTTATTTTTGAGGACACAATTTTTAAACTTTATTATCCCCTTGCAACTTAAAAAATATAATAATATCATGATTCAATTATCCTTCATTTTATACAAATTCATTTTTTGGGTCCATAAATATCATTTGCCTGCGGGCGCCAATACCCCCTTTCCATTGTTATTTTCAAAATATAGCTCTAATTTATTTTTGTGGACACAAAATTTAAACCTTATTAGCCACTTGCAACTAGAAAACATAAATATATCATGATTTAATTATCCATCAAATTTTATTTCATTTATTTTTCTTGAGAATACATAGTGCAGTCTTCATTTTGTATTCAGAGAATTGAATTTTTTCCAAATTTTTATTTTGATCCTTAAAAACCATTTGCCTGCGGGCGCCAATACCCCCTTTCCATTTTTATTTTCGAAATATAGCTCTAGTTTATTTTTGAGGACACAATTTTTAAACTTAATTATCCCCTTGCAAATTATAAAATATAATTTTATCATGAGTTAGTTATCCTTCTTTCATTTTTCTTGAGAATACATTGTGCAGTATTCATTGTGTATTCAAAGAATTTAATTTTTTCCAAATTTATTTTTGATCCTTAAAAACCATTTGCCTTTGGGCGCCAATACCCTCTTTCCATTTTTATTTTCAAAATATAGCTCTAGGTTATTTTTTTGGTCACAATATTCAAACTCTTTTAACCATGTTCAACTAAAAAACCTAATTTTATCATGAGTTAGTTATCCTTTATTCATTTTCCATGAGAATACATTGTGCAGTCTTCATTGTGTATTCAGAGAATTTAATTTTTTCCAAATTTCTTTTTTTATCCTTAAAAACCATTTGCCTGCGGGCGCCTATACCTCCTTTCCATTTTTATTTTCGAAATATAGCTCTAGTTTATTTTTGAGGACACAATTTTTAAACTTTATTATCCCCTTGCAACTTAAAAAATATAATTTTATCATGAGTTAGTAATCCTTCATTCATTTTTCTTGAGAATACCTTGTGCAGTATTCATTGTGTATTCAAAGAATTTAATTTTTTCCAAATTTCTTTTTTTATCCTTAAAAACCATTTGCCTGCGGGCGCCAATACCCTTTTTCCATTTTTATTTTCAAAATATAGCTCTAGGTTATTTTTTTGGTCACAATATTCAAACTCTTTTAACCATGTTCAACTAAAAAACCTCATTTCATCATGAGTTAGTTATCCTTTATTCATTTTTCATGAGAGTACATTGTGCAGTCTTCATTGTGTATTCAGAGAATTTAGTTTTTTCCAAATTTCTATTTTGATCCTTAAAAACCATTTGCCTGCGGGCGCCAATACCCCCTTTCAATTTTTATATTCAGAATATAGCTCTAGTTTATTTTTGTGGACACAATTTTTGAACTTTATTAGCCACTTGCAACTAGAAAATATAATAATATCATGATTTAATTATCCATCAAATTTTATCTCATTTATTTTTCTTGAGAATACATAGTGCAGTCTTCATTGTGTATTCCAGGACTATAATTTTATACAAATTCATTTTTTGGTTCCATAAAAATCAGTTGCCTGCGGGCGACATTACCTCCTTTCCATTTTTATTTTTAAAATATAGCACTAGTTTATATTTGTGGACACAATTTTTAAACTTCATTAGCCCCTTTCAACTTAAAAAATATAATTTTATCATGAGTTAGTCATCCTCTATACATTTTTCTTGAGAATACATTGTGCAGTCTTCATTGTGTATTCAGAGAATTTAATTTTTTCCAAATTTTTTTTTTGATCCTTAAAAACCATTTGCCTGCGGGCGCCAATACCCCCTTTCCATTTTTATTTTTAAAATATAGTTCTAGTTTATTTTTGTGGACACAATTTTTAAACTTTATTAGCCACTTGCAACTAGAAAATATAATAATATCATGATTCAATTATCCTTCATTTTATACAAATTCATTTTTTGGGTCCATAAAAATTATTTGCCTGCGGGCGCCAATACCCCCTTTCCATTTTTATTTTCAAAATATAGCTCTAGTTTATTTTTGTGGACACAATATTCAAACTCTTTTAACCAGTTGAACAAAAAAACCTAATTTTATCATGATTCAATTATCCTTCATTTATTTTTCTTGATAGTACATAGTGCAGTCTTCATTGTGTATTCCAAGACTATAATCTTATACAAATTTATTTTTTGGGTCCATAAATATCATTTGCCTGCGGGCGCCTATACCCCCTTTCCATTTTTATTTTCAATATATAGCTCTAGTTTATTTTTGAGGACACAATTTTTAAACTTTATTATCCCCTTGCAACTTAAAAAATATAATTTTATCATGAGTTAGTTATCCTTCATTCATTTTTCTTGAGAATACCTTGTGCAGTATTCATTGTGTATTTAAAGAATTTAATTTTTTCCAAATTTCTTTTTTTATCCTTAAAAACCATTTGCCTGCGGGCGCCAATACCCTATTTCCATTTTTATTTTCAAAATATAGCTCTAGGTTATTTTTTTGGTCACAATATTCAAACTCTTTTAACCATGTTCAACTAAAAAACCTCATTTCATCATGAGTTAGTTATCCTTTATTCATTTTTCATGAGAGTACATTGTGCAGTCTTCATTGTGTATTCAGAGAATTTAGTTTTTTCCAAATTTCTATTTTGATCCTTAAAAACCACTTGCCTGCGGGCGCCAATACCCCCTTTCAATTTTTATATTCAGAATATAGCTCTAGTTTATTTTTGTGGACACAATTTTTGAACTTTATTAGCCACTTGCAACTAGAAAATATAATAATATCATGATTTAATTATCCATCAAATTTTATATCATTTATTTTTCTTGAGAATACATAGTGCAGTCTTCATTGTGTATTCCAGGACTATAATTTTATACAAATTCATTTTTTGGTTCCATAAAAATCATTTGCCTGCGGGCGACATTACCTCCTTTCCATTTTTATTTTTAAAATATAGCACTAGTTTATATTTGTGGACACAATTTTTAAACTTCATTAGCCCCTTTCAACTTAAAAAATATAATTTTATCATGAGTTAGTCATCCTCTATACATTTTTCTTGAGAATACATTGTGCAGTCTTCATTGTGTATTCAGAGAATTTAATTTTTTCCAAATTTTTTTTTTGATCCTTAAAAACCATTTGCCTGCGGGCGCCAATACCCCCTTTCCATTTTTATTTTTAAAATATAGTTCTAGTTTATTTTTGTGGACACAATTTTTAAACTTTATTAGCCACTTGCAACTAGAAAATATAATAATATCATGATTCAATTATCCTTCATTTTATACAAATTCATTTTTTGGGTCCATAAAAATTATTTGCCTGCGGGCGCCAATACCCCCTTTCCATTTTTATTTTCAAAATATAGCTCTAGTTTATTTTTGTGGACACAATATTCAAACTCTTTTAACCAGTTGAACAAAAAAACCTAATTTTATCATGATTCAGTTATCCTTCATTTATTTTTCTTGATAGTACATAGTGCAGTCTTCATTGTGTATTCCAAGTCTATAATCTTATACAAATTTATTTTTTGGGTCCATAAATATCATTTGCCTGCGGGCGCCTATACCCCCTTTCCATTTTTATTTTCAATATATAGCCCTAGTTTATTTTTGTGGACACAATATTTAAACTTTATTAGTCACTTGCAACTAGAAAACATAATTATATCATGATTTAATTATTCTTTAAATTTTATTTCAATTATTTTTCTTGAGAATACATAGTGCAGTCTTCATTTTGTATTCAGAGAATTTAATTTTTTCCAAATTTTTTTTTTGATCCTTAAAAACCATTTGCCTGAGGGCGCCAATACCCCCTTTCCATTTTTATTTTTAAAATATAGTTCTAGTTTATTTTTGTGGACACAATTTTTAAACTTTATTAGCCACTTGCAACTAGAAAATATAATAATATCATGATTCAATTATCCTTCATTTTATACAAATTCATTTTTTGGGTCCATAAATATCATTTGCCTGCGGGCGCCAATACCCCCTTTCCATTTTTATTTTCAAAATATAGCTCTAATTTATTTTTGTGGACACAAAATTTAAACCTTATTAGCCACTTGCAACTAGAAAACATAAATATATCATGATTTAATTATCCATCAAATTTTATTTCATTTATTTTTCTTGAGAATACATAGTGCAGTCTTCATTTTGTATTCAGAGAATTGAATTTTTTCCAAATTTTTATTTTGATCCTTAAAAACCATTTGCCTGCGGGCGCCAATACCCCCTTTCCATTTTTATTTTCGAAATATAGCTCTAGTTTATTTTTGAGGACACAATTTTTAAACTTAATTATCCCTTTGCAAATTAAAAAATATAATTTTATCATGAGTTAGTTATCCTTCTTTCATTTTTCTTGAGAATACATTGTGCAGTATTCATTGTGTATTCAAAGAATTTAATTTTTTCCAAATTTATTTTTGATCCTTAAAAACCATTTGCCTGCGGGCGCCAATACCCTCTTTCCATTTTTATTTTCAAAATATAGCTCTAGGTTATTTTTTTGGTCACAATATTCAAACTCTTTTAACCATGTTCAACTAAAAAACCTAATTTTATCATGAGTTAGTTATCCTTTATTCATTTTCCATGAGAATACATTGTGCAGTCTTCATTGTGTATTCAGAGAATTTAATTTTTTCCAAATTTCTATTTTGATCCTTAAAAACTATTTGCCCTCGGGCGCCAATACCCCCTTTCAATTTTTATATTCAGAATATAGCTCTAGTTTATTTTTGTGGACACAATTTTTAAACTTTATTAGCCACTTGCAACTAGAAAATATAATAATATCATGATTCAATTATCCTTCATTTTATACAAATTCATATTTTGGGTCCATAAAAATCATTTGCCTGCGGGCGCCAATACCCCCTTTCCATTTTTATTTTCAAAATATAGCTCTAGTTTATTTTTTTGGTCATAATATTCAAACTCTTTTAACCATGCTCAACAAAAAAACCTAATTTTATCATGATTCAATTATCCTTAATTTGTTTTTCTTGAGAATACATAGTGCAGTCTTCATTTTGTATTCAGAGAATTTAATTTTTTCCAAATTTTTTTTTTGATCCTTAAAAACCATTTGCCTGCGGGCGCCAATACCCCCTTTCCATTTTTATTTTCAAAATATAGTTCTAGTTTATTTTTGTGGACACAATATTCAAACTCTTTTAACCAGTTGAACAAAAAAACCTAATTTTATCATGATTCAATTATCCTTCATTTATTTTTCTTGATAGTACATAGTGCAGTCTTCATTGTGTATTCCAAGACTATATTCTTATACAAATTCATTTTTTGGGTCCATAAATATCATTTGCCTGCGGGCGCCAATACCCCCTTTCAATTTTTATATTCAGAATATAGCTCTAGTTTATTTTTGTGGACACAATTTTTAAACTTTATTAGCCACTTGCAACTAGAAAATATAATAATATCACGATTTAATTATCCATCAAATTTTATTTCATTTATTTTTCTTGAGAATACCTTGTGCAGTATTCATTGTGTATTCAAAGAATTTAATTTTTTCCAAATTTCTTTTTTTATCCTTAAAAATCATTTGCCTGCGGGCGCCAATACCCTCTTTCCATTTTTATTTTTAAAATATAGCTGTAGTTTATTTTATTGATCACAATATTCAAACTCTTTTAACCAGTTGAACTAAAAAAGCTAATTTTATCATGATTCAATTATCCTTCATATATTTTTCTTGGGAATACATAGTGCAGTCTTCATTGTGTATTCCAAGACTATAATTTAATACAAATTCATATTTTGGGTCCATAAAATCATTTGCCTGCGGGCGCCAATACCCCCTTTCCATTTTTATTTTCAAAATATAGCTGTAGTTTATTTTTTTGGTCACAATATTCAAACTCTTTTAACCAGTTGAACTAAAAAACTAATTTTATCATGATTCAATTATCCTTCATTTATTTTTCTTGGGAATACATAGTGCAGTCTTCATTGTGTATTCAGAGAATTTAATTTTTTCCAAATTTCTTTTTTTATCCTTAAAAACCATTTGCCTGCGGGCGCCTATACCTCCTTTCCATTTTTATTTTTAAAATATAGCACTAGTTTATATTTGTGGACACAATTTTTAAACTTCATTAGCCCCTTTCAACTTAAAAAATATAATTTTATCATGAGTTAGTCATCCTCTATACATTTTTCTTGAGAATACATTGTGCAGTCTTCATTGTGTATTCAGAGAATTTAATTTTTTCCAAATTTTTTTTTTGATCCTTAAAAACCATTTGCCTGCGGGCGCCAATACCCCCTTTCCATTTTTATTTTTAAAATATAGTTCTAGTTTATTTTTGTGGTCACAATTTTTAAACTTTATTAGCCACTTGCAACTAGAAAATATAATAATATCATGATTCAATTATCCTTCATTTTATACAAATTCATTTTTTGGGTCCATAAAAATTATTTGCCTGCGGGCGCCAATACCCCCTTTCCATTTTTATTTTCAAAATATAGCTCTAGTTTATTTTTGTGGACACAATATTCAAACTCTTTTAACCAGTTGAACAAAAAAACCTAATTTTATCATGATTCAATTATCCTTCATTTATTTTTCTTGATAGTACATAGTGCAGTCTTCATTGTGTATTCCAAGACTATAATCTTATACAAATTTATTTTTTGGGTCCATAAATATCATTTGCCTGCGGGCGCCTATACCCCCTTTCCATTTTTATTTTCAATATATAGCCCTAGTTTATTTTTGTGGACACAATATTTAAACTTTATTAGTCACTTGCAACTAGAAAACATAATTATATCATGATTTAATTATTCTTTAAATTTTATTTCAATTATTTTTCTTGAGAATACATAGTGCAGTCTTCATTTTGTATTCAGAGAATTTAATTTTTTCCAAATTTTTTTTTTGATCCTTAAAAACCATTTGCCTGAGGGCGCCAATACCCCCTTTCCATTTTTATTTTTAAAATATAGTTCTAGTTTATTTTTGTGGACACAATTTTTAAACTTTATTAGCCACTTGCAACTAGAAAATATAATAATATCATGATTCAATTATCCTTCATTTTATACAAATTCATTTTTTGGGTCCATAAATATCATTTGCCTGCGGGCGCCAATACCCTCTTTCCATTTTTATTTTCAAAATATAGCTCTAGGTTATTTTTTTGGTCACAATATTCAAACTCTTTTAACCATGTTCAACTAAAAAACCTAATTTTATCATGAGTTAGTTATCCTTTATTCATTTTCCATGAGAATACATTGTGCAGTCTTCATTGTGTATTCAGAGAATTTAATTTTTTCCAAATTTCTATTTTGATCCTTAAAAACTATTTGCCCTCGGGCGCCAATACCCCCTTTCAATTTTTATATTCAGAATATAGCTCTAGTTTATTTTTGTGGACACAATTTTTAAACTTTATTAGCCACTTGCAACTAGAAAATATAATAATATCATGATTCAATTATCCTTCATTTTATACAAATTCATATTTTGGGTCCATAAAAATCATTTGCCTGCGGGCGCCTATACCCCCTTTCCATTTTTATTTTCAAAATATAGCTCTAGTTTATTTTTGTGGACACAATATTTAAGCTTTATTAGCCACTTGAAACTAAAAAATATAATTTTATCATGAGTTATCCTTCATTCATATTTCTTGAGAGTACATAGTGCAGTCTTCATTGTGTATTCCAAGACTATAATTTTTTACAAATTCATTTTTTGGGTCCATAAAAATCATTTGCCTGCGGGCGCCAATACCCCCTTTCCATTTTTATTTTTAAAATATAGTTCTAGTTTATTTTTGTGGACACAATTTTTAAACTTTATTAGCCACTTGCAACTAGAAAATATAATAATATCATGATTCAATTATCCTTCATTTTATACAAATTCATTTTTTGGGTCCATAAAAATTATTTGCCTGCGGGCGCCAATACCCCCTTTCCATTTTTATTTTCAAAATATAGCTGTAGTTTATTTTTTTGGTCACAATATTCAAACTCTTTTAACCAGTTGAACTAAAAAACTAATTTTATCATGATTCAATTATCCTTCATTTATTTTTCTTGGGAATACATAGTGCAGTCTTCATTGTGTATTCAGAGAATTTAATTTTTTCCAAATTTCTTTTTTTATCCTTAAAAACCATTTGCCTGCGGGCGCCTATACCTCCTTTCCATTTTTATTTTTAAAATATAGCACTAGTTTATATTTGTGGACACAATTTTTAAACTTCATTAGCCCCTTTCAACTTAAAAAATATAATTTTATCATGAGTTAGTCATCCTCTATACATTTTTCTTGAGAATACATTGTGCAGTCTTCATTGTGTATTCAGAGAATTTAATTTTTTCCAAATTTTTTTTTTGATCCTTAAAAACCATTTGCCTGCGGGCGCCAATACCCCCTTTCCATTTTTATTTTTAAAATATAGTTCTAGTTTATTTTTGTGGTCACAATTTTTAAACTTTATTAGCCACTTGCAACTAGAAAATATAATAATATCATGATTCAATTATCCTTCATTTTATACAAATTCATTTTTTGGGTCCATAAAAATTATTTGCCTGCGGGCGCCAATACCCCCTTTCCATTTTTATTTTCAAAATATAGCTCTAGTTTATTTTTGTGGACACAATATTCAAACTCTTTTAACCAGTTGAACAAAAAAACCTAATTTTATCATGATTCAATTATCCTTCATTTATTTTTCTTGATAGTACATAGTGCAGTCTTCATTGTGTATTCCAAGACTATAATCTTATACAAATTTATTTTTTGGGTCCATAAATATCATTTGCCTGCGGGCGCCTATACCCCCTTTCCATTTTTATTTTCAATATATAGCCCTAGTTTATTTTTGTGGACACAATATTTAAACTTTATTAGTCACTTGCAACTAGAAAACATAATTATATCATGATTTAATTATTCTTTAAATTTTATTTCAATTATTTTTCTTGAGAATACATAGTGCAGTCTTCATTTTGTATTCAGAGAATTTAATTTTTTCCAAATTTTTTTTTTGATCCTTAAAAACCATTTGCCTGAGGGCGCCAATACCCCCTTTCCATTTTTATTTTTAAAATATAGTTCTAGTTTATTTTTGTGGACACAATTTTTAAACTTTATTAGCCACTTGCAACTAGAAAATATAATAATATCATGATTCAATTATCCTTCATTTTATACAAATTCATTTTTTGGGTCCATAAATATCATTTGCCTGCGGGCGCCAATACCCCCTTTCCATTTTTATTTTCAAAATATAGCTCTAATTTATTTTTGTGGACACAAAATTTAAACCTTATTAGCCACTTGCAACTAGAAAACATAAATATATCATGATTTAATTATCCATCAAATTTTATTTCATTTATTTTTCTTGAGAATACATAGTGCAGTCTTCATTTTGTATTCAGAGAATTGAATTTTTTCCAAATTTTTATTTTGATCCTTAAAAACCATTTGCCTGCGGGCGCCAATACCCCCTTTCCATTTTTATTTTCGAAATATAGCTCTAGTTTATTTTTGAGGACACAATTTTTAAACTTAATTATCCCCTTTAAAATTAAAAAATATAATTTTATCATGAGTTAGTTATCCTTCTTTCATTTTTCTTGAGAATACATTGTGCAGTATTCATTGTGTATTCAAAGAATTTAATTTTTTCCAAATTTATTTTTGATCCTTAAAAACCATTTGCCTGCGGGCGCCAATACCCTCTTTCCATTTTTATTTTCAAAATATAGCTCTAGGTTATTTTTTTGGTCACAATATTCAAACTCTTTTAACCATGTTCAACTAAAAAACCTAATTTTATCATGAGTTAGTTATCCTTTATTCATTTTCCATGAGAATACATTGTGCAGTCTTCATTGTGTATTCAGAGAATTTAATTTTTTCCAAATTTCTATTTTGATCCTTAAAAACTATTTGCCCTCGGGCGCCAATACCCCCTTTCAATTTTTATATTCAGAATATAGCTCTAGTTTATTTTTGTGGACACAATTTTTAAACTTTATTAGCCACTTGCAACTAGAAAATATAATAATATCATGATTCAATTATCCTTCATTTTATACAAATTCATATTTTGGGTCCATAAAAATCATTTGCCTGCGGGCGCCAATACCCCCTTTCCATTTTTATTTTCAAAATATAGCTCTAGTTTATTTTTTTGGTCATAATATTCAAACTCTTTTAACCATGCTCAACAAAAAAACCTAATTTTATCATGATTCAATTATCCTTAATTTGTTTTTCTTGAGAATACATAGTGCAGTCTTCATTTTGTATTCAGAGAATTTAATTTTTTCCAAATTTTTTTTTTGATCCTTAAAAACCATTTGCCTGCAGGCGCCAATACCCCCTTTCCATTTTTATTTTCAAAATATAGTTCTAGTTTATTTTTGTGGACACAATATTCAAACTCTTTTAACCAGTTGAACAAAAAAACCTAATTTTATCATGATTCAATTATCCTTCATTTATTTTTCTTGATAGTACATAGTGCAGTCTTCATTGTGTATTCCAAGACTATATTCTTATACAAATTCATTTTTTGGGTCCATAAATATCATTTGCCTGCGGGCGCCAATACCCCCTTTCAATTTTTATATTCAGAATATAGCTCTAGTTTATTTTTGTGGACACAATTTTTAAACTTTATTAGCCACTTGCAACTAGAAAATATAATAATATCACGATTTAATTATCCATCAAATTTTATTTCATTTATTTTTCTTGAGAATACCTTGTGCAGTATTCATTGTGTATTCAAAGAATTTAATTTTTTCCAAATTTCTTTTTTTATCCTTAAAAATCATTTGCCTGCGGGCGCCAATACCCTCTTTCCATTTTTATTTTTAAAATATAGCTGTAGTTTATTTTATTGATCACAATATTCAAACTCTTTTAACCAGTTGAACTAAAAAAGCTAATTTTATCATGATTCAATTATCCTTCATATATTTTTCTTGGGAATACATAGTGCAGTCTTCATTGTGTATTCCAAGACTATAATTTAATACAAATTCATATTTTGGGTCCATAAAATCATTTGCCTGCGGGCGCCAATACCCCCTTTCCATTTTTATTTTCAAAATATAGCTGTAGTTTATTTTTTTGGTCACAATATTCAAACTCTTTTAACCAGTTGAACTAAAAAACTAATTTTATCATGATTCAATTATCCTTCATTTATTTTTCTTGGGAATACATAGTGCAGTCTTCATTGTGTATTCAGAGAATTTAATTTTTTCCAAATTTCTTTTTTTATCCTTAAAAACCATTTGCCTGCGGGCGCCTATACCTCCTTTCCATTTTTATTTTCGAAATATAGCTCTAGTTTATTTTTGAGGACACAATTTTTAAACTTTATTATCCCCTTGCAACTTAAAAAATATAATTTTATCATGAGTTAGTTATCCTTCATTCATTTTTCTTGAGAATACCTTGTGCAGTATTCATTGTGTATTCAAAGAATTTAATTTTTTCCAAATTTCTTTTTTTATCCTTAAAAACCATTTGCCTGCGGGCGCCAATACCCTATTTCCATTTTTATTTTCAAAATATAGCTCTAGGTTATTTTTTTGGTCACAATATTCAAACTCTTTTAACCATGTTCAACTAAAAAACCTCATTTCATCATGAGTTAGTTATCCTTTATTCATTTTTCATGAGAGTACATTGTGCAGTCTTCATTGTGTATTCAGAGAATTTAGTTTTTTCCAAATTTCTATTTTGATCCTTAAAAACCATTTGCCTGCGGGCGCCAATACCCCCTTTCAATTTTTATATTCAGAATATAGCTCTAGTTTATTTTTGTGGACACAATTTTTGAACTTTATTAGCCACTTGCAACTAGAAAATATAATAATATCATGATTTAATTATCCATCAAATTTTATCTCATTTATTTTTCTTGAGAATACATAGTGCAGTCTTCATTGTGTATTCCAGGACTATAATTTTATACAAATTCATTTTTTGGTTCCATAAAAATCATTTGCCTGCGGGCGACATTACCCCCTTTCCATTTTTATTTTTAAAATATAGCACTAGTTTATATTTGTGGACACAATTTTTAAACTTCATTAGCCCCTTTCAACTTAAAAAATATAATTTTATCATGAGTTAGTCATCCTCTATACATTTTTCTTGAGAATACATTGTGCAGTCTTCATTGTGTATTCAGAGAATTTAATTTTTTCCAAATTTTTTTTTTTGATCCTTAAAAACCATTTGCCTGCGGGCGCCAATACCCCCTTTCCATTTTTATTTTTAAAATATAGTTCTAGTTTATTTTTGTGGACACAATTTTTAAACTTTATTAGCCACTTGCAACTAGAAAATATAATAATATCATGATTCAATTATCCTTCATTTTATACAAATTCATTTTTTGGGTCCATAAAAATTATTTGCCTGCGGGCGCCAATACCCCCTTTCCATTTTTATTTTCAAAATATAGCTCTAGTTTATTTTTGTGGACACAATATTCAAACTCTTTTAACCAGTTGAACAAAAAAACCTAATTTTATCATGATTCAATTATCCTTCATTTATTTTTCTTGATAGTACATAGTGCAGTCTTCATTGTGTATTCCAAGACTATAATCTTATACAAATTTATTTTTTGGGTCCATAAATATCATTTGCCTGCGGGCGCCAATACCCCCTTTCCATTTTTATTTTCAAAATATAGCTCTAATTTATTTTTGTGGACACAAAATTTAAACCTTATTAGCCACTTGCAACTAGAAAACATAAATATATCATGATTTAATTATCCATCAAATTTTATTTCATTTATTTTTCTTGAGAATACATAGTGCAGTCTTCATTTTGTATTCAGAGAATTGAATTTTTTCCAAATTTTTATTTTGATCCTTAAAAACCATTTGCCTGCGGGCGCCAATACCCCCTTTCCATTTTTATTTTCGAAATATAGCTCTAGTTTATTTTTGAGGACACAATTTTTAAACTTAATTATCCCCTTGCAAATTAAAAAATATAATTTTATCATGAGTTAGTTATCCTTCTTTCATTTTTCTTGAGAATACATTGTGCAGTATTCATTGTGTATTCAAAGAATTTAATTTTTTCCAAATTTATTTTTGATCCTTAAAAACCATTTGCCTGCGGGCGCCAATACCCTCTTTCCATTTTTATTTTCAAAATATAGCTCTAGGTTATTTTTTTGGTCACAATATTCAAACTCTTTTAACCATGTTCAACTAAAAAACCTAATTTTATCATGAGTTAGTTATCCTTTATTCATTTTCCATGAGAATACATTGTGCAGTCTTCATTGTGTATTCAGAGAATTTAATTTTTTCCAAATTTCTATTTTGATCCTTAAAAACTATTTGCCCTCGGGCGCCAATACCCCCTTTCAATTTTTATATTCAGAATATAGCTCTAGTTTATTTTTGTGGACACAATTTTTAAACTTTATTAGCCACTTGCAACTAGAAAATATAATAATATCATGATTCAATTATCCTTCATTTTATACAAATTCATATTTTGGGTCCATAAAAATCATTTGCCTGCGGGCGCCTATACCCCCTTTCCATTTTTATTTTCAAAATATAGCTCTAGTTTATTTTTGTGGACACAATATTTAAGCTTTATTAGCCACTTGAAACTAAAAAATATAATTTTATCATGAGTTATCCTTCATTCATATTTCTTGAGAGTACATAGTGCAGTCTTCATTGTGTATTCCAAGACTATAATTTTTTACAAATTCATTTTTTGGGTCCATAAAAATCATTTGCCTGCGGGCGCCAATACCCCCTTTCCATTTTTATTTTTAAAATATAGTTCTAGTTTATTTTTGTGGACACAATTTTTAAACTTTATTAGCCACTTGCAACTAGAAAATATAATAATATCATGATTCAATTATCCTTCATTTTATACAAATTCATTTTTTGGGTCCATAAAAATTATTTGCCTGCGGGCGCCAATACCCCCTTTCCATTTTTATTTTCAAAATATAGCTGTAGTTTATTTTTTTGGTCACAATATTCAAACTCTTTTAACCAGTTGAACTAAAAAACTAATTTTATCATGATTCAATTATCCTTCATTTATTTTTCTTGGGAATACATAGTGCAGTCTTCATTGTGTATTCAGAGAATTTAATTTTTTCCAAATTTCTTTTTTTATCCTTAAAAACCATTTGCCTGCGGGCGCCTATACCTCCTTTCCATTTTTATTTTTAAAATATAGCACTAGTTTATATTTGTGGACACAATTTTTAAACTTCATTAGCCCCTTTCAACTTAAAAAATATAATTTTATCATGAGTTAGTCATCCTCTATACATTTTTCTTGAGAATACATTGTGCAGTCTTCATTGTGTATTCAGAGAATTTAATTTTTTCCAAATTTTTTTTTTGATCCTTAAAAACCATTTGCCTGCGGGCGCCAATACCCCCTTTCCATTTTTATTTTTAAAATATAGTTCTAGTTTATTTTTGTGGTCACAATTTTTAAACTTTATTAGCCACTTGCAACTAGAAAATATAATAATATCATGATTCAATTATCCTTCATTTTATACAAATTCATTTTTTGGGTCCATAAAAATTATTTGCCTGCGGGCGCCAATACCCCCTTTCAATTTTTATATTCAGAATATAGCTCTAGTTTATTTTTGTGGACACAATTTTTGAACTTTATTAGCCACTTGCAACTAGAAAATATAATAATATCATGATTTAATTATCCATCAAATTTTATCTCATTTATTTTTCTTGAGAATACATAGTGCAGTCTTCATTGTGTATTCCAGGACTATAATTTTATACAAATTCATTTTTTGGTTCCATAAAAATCATTTGCCTGCGGGCGACATTACCCCCTTTCCATTTTTATTTTTAAAATATAGCACTAGTTTATATTTGTGGACACAATTTTTAAACTTCATTAGCCCCTTTCAACTTAAAAAATATAATTTTATCATGAGTTAGTCATCCTCTATACATTTTTCTTGAGAATACATTGTGCAGTCTTCATTGTGTATTCAGAGAATTTAATTTTTTCCAAATTTTTTTTTTTGATCCTTAAAAACCATTTGCCTGCGGGCGCCAATACCCCCTTTCCATTTTTATTTTTAAAATATAGTTCTAGTTTATTTTTGTGGACACAATTTTTAAACTTTATTAGCCACTTGCAACTAGAAAATATAATAATATCATGATTCAATTATCCTTCATTTTATACAAATTCATTTTTTGGGTCCATAAAAATTATTTGCCTGCGGGCGCCAATACCCCCTTTCCATTTTTATTTTCAAAATATAGCTCTAGTTTATTTTTGTGGACACAATATTCAAACTCTTTTAACCAGTTGAACAAAAAAACCTAATTTTATCATGATTCAATTATCCTTCATTTATTTTTCTTGATAGTACATAGTGCAGTCTTCATTGTGTATTCCAAGACTATAATCTTATACAAATTTATTTTTTGGGTCCATAAATATCATTTGCCTGCGGGCGCCAATACCCCCTTTCCATTTTTATTTTCAAAATATAGCTCTAATTTATTTTTGTGGACACAAAATTTAAACCTTATTAGCCACTTGCAACTAGAAAACATAAATATATCATGATTTAATTATCCATCAAATTTTATTTCATTTATTTTTCTTGAGAATACATAGTGCAGTCTTCATTTTGTATTCAGAGAATTGAATTTTTTCCAAATTTTTATTTTGATCCTTAAAAACCATTTGCCTGCGGGCGCCAATACCCCCTTTCCATTTTTATTTTCGAAATATAGCTCTAGTTTATTTTTGAGGACACAATTTTTAAACTTAATTATCCCCTTGCAAATTAAAAAATATAATTTTATCATGAGTTAGTTATCCTTCTTTCATTTTTCTTGAGAATACATTGTGCAGTATTCATTGTGTATTCAAAGAATTTAATTTTTTCCAAATTTATTTTTGATCCTTAAAAACCATTTGCCTGCGGGCGCCAATACCCTCTTTCCATTTTTATTTTCAAAATATAGCTCTAGGTTATTTTTTTGGTCACAATATTCAAACTCTTTTAACCATGTTCAACTAAAAAACCTAATTTTATCATGAGTTAGTTATCCTTTATTCATTTTCCATGAGAATACATTGTGCAGTCTTCATTGTGTATTCAGAGAATTTAATTTTTTCCAAATTTCTATTTTGATCCTTAAAAACTATTTGCCCTCGGGCGCCAATACCCCCTTTCAATTTTTATATTCAGAATATAGCTCTAGTTTATTTTTGTGGACACAATTTTTAAACTTTATTAGCCACTTGCAACTAGAAAATATAATAATATCATGATTCAATTATCCTTCATTTTATACAAATTCATATTTTGGGTCCATAAAAATCATTTGCCTGCGGGCGCCTATACCCCCTTTCCATTTTTATTTTCAAAATATAGCTCTAGTTTATTTTTGTGGACACAATATTTAAGCTTTATTAGCCACTTGAAACTAAAAAATATAATTTTATCATGAGTTATCCTTCATTCATATTTCTTGAGAGTACATAGTGCAGTCTTCATTGTGTATTCCAAGACTATAATTTTTTACAAATTCATTTTTTGGGTCCATAAAAATCATTTGCCTGCGGGCGCCAATACCCCCTTTCCATTTTTATTTTTAAAATATAGTTCTAGTTTATTTTTGTGGACACAATTTTTAAACTTTATTAGCCACTTGCAACTAGAAAATATAATAATATCATGATTCAATTATCCTTCATTTTATACAAATTCATTTTTTGGGTCCATAAAAATTATTTGCCTGCGGGCGCCAATACCCCCTTTCCATTTTTATTTTCAAAATATAGCTGTAGTTTATTTTTTTGGTCACAATATTCAAACTCTTTTAACCAGTTGAACTAAAAAACTAATTTTATCATGATTCAATTATCCTTCATTTATTTTTCTTGGGAATACATAGTGCAGTCTTCATTGTGTATTCAGAGAATTTAATTTTTTCCAAATTTCTTTTTTTATCCTTAAAAACCATTTGCCTGCGGGCGCCTATACCTCCTTTCCATTTTTATTTTTAAAATATAGCACTAGTTTATATTTGTGGACACAATTTTTAAACTTCATTAGCCCCTTTCAACTTAAAAAATATAATTTTATCATGAGTTAGTCATCCTCTATACATTTTTCTTGAGAATACATTGTGCAGTCTTCATTGTGTATTCAGAGAATTTAATTTTTTCCAAATTTTTTTTTTGATCCTTAAAAACCATTTGCCTGCGGGCGCCAATACCCCCTTTCCATTTTTATTTTTAAAATATAGTTCTAGTTTATTTTTGTGGTCACAATTTTTAAACTTTATTAGCCACTTGCAACTAGAAAATATAATAATATCATGATTCAATTATCCTTCATTTTATACAAATTCATTTTTTGGGTCCATAAAAATTATTTGCCTGCGGGCGCCAATACCCCCTTTCCATTTTTATTTTCAAAATATAGCTCTAGTTTATTTTTGTGGACACAATATTCAAACTCTTTTAACCAGTTGAACAAAAAAACCTAATTTTATCATGATTCAATTATCCTTCATTTATTTTTCTTGATAGTACATAGTGCAGTCTTCATTGTGTATTCCAAGACTATAATCTTATACAAATTTATTTTTTGGGTCCATAAATATCATTTGCCTGCGGGCGCCTATACCCCCTTTCCATTTTTATTTTCAATATATAGCCCTAGTTTATTTTTGTGGACACAATATTTAAACTTTATTAGTCACTTGCAACTAGAAAACATAATTATATCATGATTTAATTATTCTTTAAATTTTATTTCAATTATTTTTCTTGAGAATACATAGTGCAGTCTTCATTTTGTATTCAGAGAATTTAATTTTTTCCAAATTTTTTTTTTGATCCTTAAAAACCATTTGCCTGAGGGCGCCAATACCCCCTTTCCATTTTTATTTTTAAAATATAGTTCTAGTTTATTTTTGTGGACACAATTTTTAAACTTTATTAGCCACTTGCAACTAGAAAATATAATAATATCATGATTCAATTATCCTTCATTTTATACAAATTCATTTTTTGGGTCCATAAATATCATTTGCCTGCGGGCGCCAATACCCCCTTTCCATTTTTATTTTCAAAATATAGCTCTAATTTATTTTTGTGGACACAAAATTTAAACCTTATTAGCCACTTGCAACTAGAAAACATAAATATATCATGATTTAATTATCCATCAAATTTTATTTCATTTATTTTTCTTGAGAATACATAGTGCAGTCTTCATTTTGTATTCAGAGAATTGAATTTTTTCCAAATTTTTATTTTGATCCTTAAAAACCATTTGCCTGCGGGCGCCAATACCCCCTTTCCATTTTTATTTTCGAAATATAGCTCTAGTTTATTTTTGAGGACACAATTTTTAAACTTAATTATCCCCTTGCAAATTAAAAAATATAATTTTATCATGAGTTAGTTATCCTTCTTTCATTTTTCTTGAGAATACATTGTGCAGTATTCATTGTGTATTCAAAGAATTTAATTTTTTCCAAATTTATTTTTGATCCTTAAAAACCATTTGCCTGCGGGCGCCAATACCCTCTTTCCATTTTTATTTTCAAAATATAGCTCTAGGTTATTTTTTTGGTCACAATATTCAAACTCTTTTAACCATGTTCAACTAAAAAACCTAATTTTATCATGAGTTAGTTATCCTTTATTCATTTTCCATGAGAATACATTGTGCAGTCTTCATTGTGTATTCAGAGAATTTAATTTTTTCCAAATTTCTATTTTGATCCTTAAAAACTATTTGCCCTCGGGCGCCAATACCCCCTTTCAATTTTTATATTCAGAATATAGCTCTAGTTTATTTTTGTGGACACAATTTTTAAACTTTATTAGCCACTTGCAACTAGAAAATATAATAATATCATGATTCAATTATCCTTCATTTTATACAAATTCATATTTTGGGTCCATAAAAATCATTTGCCTGCGGGCGCCTATACCCCCTTTCCATTTTTATTTTCAAAATATAGCTCTAGTTTATTTTTGTGGACACAATATTTAAGCTTTATTAGCCACTTGAAACTAAAAAATATAATTTTATCATGAGTTATCCTTCATTCATATTTCTTGAGAGTACATAGTGCAGTCTTCATTGTGTATTCCAAGACTATAATTTTTTACAAATTCATTTTTTGGGTCCATAAAAATCATTTGCCTGCGGGCGCCAATACCCCCTTTCCATTTTTATTTTTAAAATATAGTTCTAGTTTATTTTTGTGGACACAATTTTTAAACTTTATTAGCCACTTGCAACTAGAAAATATAATAATATCATGATTCAATTATCCTTCATTTTATACAAATTCATTTTTTGGGTCCATAAAAATTATTTGCCTGCGGGCGCCAATACCCCCTTTCCATTTTTATTTTCAAAATATAGCTGTAGTTTATTTTTTTGGTCACAATATTCAAACTCTTTTAACCAGTTGAACTAAAAAACTAATTTTATCATGATTCAATTATCCTTCATTTATTTTTCTTGGGAATACATAGTGCAGTCTTCATTGTGTATTCAGAGAATTTAATTTTTTCCAAATTTCTTTTTTTATCCTTAAAAACCATTTGCCTGCGGGCGCCTATACCTCCTTTCCATTTTTATTTTTAAAATATAGCACTAGTTTATATTTGTGGACACAATTTTTAAACTTCATTAGCCCCTTTCAACTTAAAAAATATAATTTTATCATGAGTTAGTCATCCTCTATACATTTTTCTTGAGAATACATTGTGCAGTCTTCATTGTGTATTCAGAGAATTTAATTTTTTCCAAATTTTTTTTTTGATCCTTAAAAACCATTTGCCTGCGGGCGCCAATACCCCCTTTCCATTTTTATTTTTAAAATATAGTTCTAGTTTATTTTTGTGGTCACAATTTTTAAACTTTATTAGCCACTTGCAACTAGAAAATATAATAATATCATGATTCAATTATCCTTCATTTTATACAAATTCATTTTTTGGGTCCATAAAAATTATTTGCCTGCGGGCGCCAATACCCCCTTTCCATTTTTATTTTCAAAATATAGCTCTAGTTTATTTTTGTGGACACAATATTCAAACTCTTTTAACCAGTTGAACAAAAAAACCTAATTTTATCATGATTCAATTATCCTTCATTTATTTTTCTTGATAGTACATAGTGCAGTCTTCATTGTGTATTCCAAGACTATAATCTTATACAAATTTATTTTTTGGGTCCATAAATATCATTTGCCTGCGGGCGCCTATACCCCCTTTCCATTTTTATTTTCAATATATAGCCCTAGTTTATTTTTGTGGACACAATATTTAAACTTTATTAGTCACTTGCAACTAGAAAACATAATTATATCATGATTTAATTATTCTTTAAATTTTATTTCAATTATTTTTCTTGAGAATACATAGTGCAGTCTTCATTTTGTATTCAGAGAATTTAATTTTTTCCAAATTTTTTTTTTGATCCTTAAAAACCATTTGCCTGAGGGCGCCAATACCCCCTTTCCATTTTTATTTTTAAAATATAGTTCTAGTTTATTTTTGTGGACACAATTTTTAAACTTTATTAGCCACTTGCAACTAGAAAATATAATAATATCATGATTCAATTATCCTTCATTTTATACAAATTCATTTTTTGGGTCCATAAATATCATTTGCCTGCGGGCGCCAATACCCCCTTTCCATTTTTATTTTCAAAATATAGCTCTAATTTATTTTTGTGGACACAAAATTTAAACCTTATTAGCCACTTGCAACTAGAAAACATAAATATATCATGATTTAATTATCCATCAAATTTTATTTCATTTATTTTTCTTGAGAATACATAGTGCAGTCTTCATTTTGTATTCAGAGAATTGAATTTTTTCCAAATTTTTATTTTGATCCTTAAAAACCATTTGCCTGCGGGCGCCAATACCCCCTTTCCATTTTTATTTTCGAAATATAGCTCTAGTTTATTTTTGAGGACACAATTTTTAAACTTAATTATCCCCTTTAAAATTAAAAAATATAATTTTATCATGAGTTAGTTATCCTTCTTTCATTTTTCTTGAGAATACATTGTGCAGTATTCATTGTGTATTCAAAGAATTTAATTTTTTCCAAATTTATTTTTGATCCTTAAAAACCATTTGCCTGCGGGCGCCAATACCCTCTTTCCATTTTTATTTTCAAAATATAGCTCTAGGTTATTTTTTTGGTCACAATATTCAAACTCTTTTAACCATGTTCAACTAAAAAACCTAATTTTATCATGAGTTAGTTATCCTTTATTCATTTTCCATGAGAATACATTGTGCAGTCTTCATTGTGTATTCAGAGAATTTAATTTTTTCCAAATTTCTATTTTGATCCTTAAAAACTATTTGCCCTCGGGCGCCAATACCCCCTTTCAATTTTTATATTCAGAATATAGCTCTAGTTTATTTTTGTGGACACAATTTTTAAACTTTATTAGCCACTTGCAACTAGAAAATATAATAATATCATGATTCAATTATCCTTCATTTTATACAAATTCATATTTTGGGTCCATAAAAATCATTTGCCTGCGGGCGCCAATACCCCCTTTCCATTTTTATTTTCAAAATATAGCTCTAGTTTATTTTTTTGGTCATAATATTCAAACTCTTTTAACCATGCTCAACAAAAAAACCTAATTTTATCATGATTCAATTATCCTTAATTTGTTTTTCTTGAGAATACATAGTGCAGTCTTCATTTTGTATTCAGAGAATTTAATTTTTTCCAAATTTTTTTTTTGATCCTTAAAAACCATTTGCCTGCAGGCGCCAATACCCCCTTTCCATTTTTATTTTCAAAATATAGTTCTAGTTTATTTTTGTGGACACAATATTCAAACTCTTTTAACCAGTTGAACAAAAAAACCTAATTTTATCATGATTCAATTATCCTTCATTTATTTTTCTTGATAGTACATAGTGCAGTCTTCATTGTGTATTCCAAGACTATATTCTTATACAAATTCATTTTTTGGGTCCATAAATATCATTTGCCTGCGGGCGCCAATACCCCCTTTCAATTTTTATATTCAGAATATAGCTCTAGTTTATTTTTGTGGACACAATTTTTAAACTTTATTAGCCACTTGCAACTAGAAAATATAATAATATCACGATTTAATTATCCATCAAATTTTATTTCATTTATTTTTCTTGAGAATACCTTGTGCAGTATTCATTGTGTATTCAAAGAATTTAATTTTTTCCAAATTTCTTTTTTTATCCTTAAAAATCATTTGCCTGCGGGCGCCAATACCCTCTTTCCATTTTTATTTTTAAAATATAGCTGTAGTTTATTTTATTGATCACAATATTCAAACTCTTTTAACCAGTTGAACTAAAAAAGCTAATTTTATCATGATTCAATTATCCTTCATATATTTTTCTTGGGAATACATAGTGCAGTCTTCATTGTGTATTCCAAGACTATAATTTAATACAAATTCATATTTTGGGTCCATAAAATCATTTGCCTGCGGGCGCCAATACCCCCTTTCCATTTTTATTTTCAAAATATAGCTGTAGTTTATTTTTTTGGTCACAATATTCAAACTCTTTTAACCAGTTGAACTAAAAAACTAATTTTATCATGATTCAATTATCCTTCATTTATTTTTCTTGGGAATACATAGTGCAGTCTTCATTGTGTATTCAGAGAATTTAATTTTTTCCAAATTTCTTTTTTTATCCTTAAAAACCATTTGCCTGCGGGCGCCTATACCTCCTTTCCATTTTTATTTTCGAAATATAGCTCTAGTTTATTTTTGAGGACACAATTTTTAAACTTTATTATCCCCTTGCAACTTAAAAAATATAATTTTATCATGAGTTAGTTATCCTTCATTCATTTTTCTTGAGAATACCTTGTGCAGTATTCATTGTGTATTCAAAGAATTTAATTTTTTCCAAATTTCTTTTTTTATCCTTAAAAACCATTTGCCTGCGGGCGCCAATACCCTATTTCCATTTTTATTTTCAAAATATAGCTCTAGGTTATTTTTTTGGTCACAATATTCAAACTCTTTTAACCATGTTCAACTAAAAAACCTCATTTCATCATGAGTTAGTTATCCTTTATTCATTTTTCATGAGAGTACATTGTGCAGTCTTCATTGTGTATTCAGAGAATTTAGTTTTTTCCAAATTTCTATTTTGATCCTTAAAAACCATTTGCCTGCGGGCGCCAATACCCCCTTTCAATTTTTATATTCAGAATATAGCTCTAGTTTATTTTTGTGGACACAATTTTTGAACTTTATTAGCCACTTGCAACTAGAAAATATAATAATATCATGATTTAATTATCCATCAAATTTTATCTCATTTATTTTTCTTGAGAATACATAGTGCAGTCTTCATTGTGTATTCCAGGACTATAATTTTATACAAATTCATTTTTTGGTTCCATAAAAATCATTTGCCTGCGGGCGACATTACCCCCTTTCCATTTTTATTTTTAAAATATAGCACTAGTTTATATTTGTGGACACAATTTTTAAACTTCATTAGCCCCTTTCAACTTAAAAAATATAATTTTATCATGAGTTAGTCATCCTCTATACATTTTTCTTGAGAATACATTGTGCAGTCTTCATTGTGTATTCAGAGAATTTAATTTTTTCCAAATTTTTTTTTTTGATCCTTAAAAACCATTTGCCTGCGGGCGCCAATACCCCCTTTCCATTTTTATTTTTAAAATATAGTTCTAGTTTATTTTTGTGGACACAATTTTTAAACTTTATTAGCCACTTGCAACTAGAAAATATAATAATATCATGATTCAATTATCCTTCATTTTATACAAATTCATTTTTTGGGTCCATAAAAATTATTTGCCTGCGGGCGCCAATACCCCCTTTCCATTTTTATTTTCAAAATATAGCTCTAGTTTATTTTTGTGGACACAATATTCAAACTCTTTTAACCAGTTGAACAAAAAAACCTAATTTTATCATGATTCAATTATCCTTCATTTATTTTTCTTGATAGTACATAGTGCAGTCTTCATTGTGTATTCCAAGACTATAATCTTATACAAATTTATTTTTTGGGTCCATAAATATCATTTGCCTGCGGGCGCCAATACCCCCTTTCCATTTTTATTTTCAAAATATAGCTCTAATTTATTTTTGTGGACACAAAATTTAAACCTTATTAGCCACTTGCAACTAGAAAACATAAATATATCATGATTTAATTATCCATCAAATTTTATTTCATTTATTTTTCTTGAGAATACATAGTGCAGTCTTCATTTTGTATTCAGAGAATTGAATTTTTTCCAAATTTTTATTTTGATCCTTAAAAACCATTTGCCTGCGGGCGCCAATACCCCCTTTCCATTTTTATTTTCGAAATATAGCTCTAGTTTATTTTTGAGGACACAATTTTTAAACTTAATTATCCCCTTGCAAATTAAAAAATATAATTTTATCATGAGTTAGTTATCCTTCTTTCATTTTTCTTGAGAATACATTGTGCAGTATTCATTGTGTATTCAAAGAATTTAATTTTTTCCAAATTTATTTTTGATCCTTAAAAACCATTTGCCTGCGGGCGCCAATACCCTCTTTCCATTTTTATTTTCAAAATATAGCTCTAGGTTATTTTTTTGGTCACAATATTCAAACTCTTTTAACCATGTTCAACTAAAAAACCTAATTTTATCATGAGTTAGTTATCCTTTATTCATTTTCCATGAGAATACATTGTGCAGTCTTCATTGTGTATTCAGAGAATTTAATTTTTTCCAAATTTCTATTTTGATCCTTAAAAACTATTTGCCCTCGGGCGCCAATACCCCCTTTCAATTTTTATATTCAGAATATAGCTCTAGTTTATTTTTGTGGACACAATTTTTAAACTTTATTAGCCACTTGCAACTAGAAAATATAATAATATCATGATTCAATTATCCTTCATTTTATACAAATTCATATTTTGGGTCCATAAAAATCATTTGCCTGCGGGCGCCTATACCCCCTTTCCATTTTTATTTTCAAAATATAGCTCTAGTTTATTTTTGTGGACACAATATTTAAGCTTTATTAGCCACTTGAAACTAAAAAATATAATTTTATCATGAGTTATCCTTCATTCATATTTCTTGAGAGTACATAGTGCAGTCTTCATTGTGTATTCCAAGACTATAATTTTTTACAAATTCATTTTTTGGGTCCATAAAAATCATTTGCCTGCGGGCGCCAATACCCCCTTTCCATTTTTATTTTTAAAATATAGTTCTAGTTTATTTTTGTGGACACAATTTTTAAACTTTATTAGCCACTTGCAACTAGAAAATATAATAATATCATGATTCAATTATCCTTCATTTTATACAAATTCATTTTTTGGGTCCATAAAAATTATTTGCCTGCGGGCGCCAATACCCCCTTTCCATTTTTATTTTCAAAATATAGCTCTAGTTTATTTTTGTGGACACAATATTCAAACTCTTTTAACCAGTTGAACAAAAAAACCTAATTTTATCATGATTCAATTATCCTTCATTTATTTTTCTTGATAGTACATAGTGCAGTCTTCATTGTGTATTCCAAGACTATAATCTTATACAAATTTATTTTTTGGGTCCATAAATATCATTTGCCTGCGGGCGCCAATACCCCCTTTCCATTTATATTTTCAAAATATAGCTCTAATTTATTTTTGTGGACACAAAATTTAAACCTTATTAGCCACTTGCAACTAGAAAACATAAATATATCATGATTTAATTATCCATCAAATTTTATTTCATTTATTTTTCTTGAGAATACATAGTGCAGTCTTCATTTTGTATTCAGAGAATTGAATTTTTTCCAAATTTTTATTTTGATCCTTAAAAACCATTTGCCTGCGGGAGCCAATAGCCCCTTTCCATTTTTATTTTCGAAATATAGCTCTAGTTTATTTTTGAGGACACAATTTTTAAACTTAATTATCCCCTTGCAAATTAAAAAATATAATTTTATCATGAGTTAGTTATCCTTCTTTCATTTTTCTTGAGAATACATTGTGCAGTATTCATTGTGTATTCAAAGAATTTAATTTTTTCCAAATTTATTTTTGATCCTTAAAAACCATTTGCCTGCGGGCGCCAATACCCTCTTTCCATTTTTATTTTCAAAATATAGCTCTAGGTTATTTTTTTGGTCACAATATTCAAACTCTTTTAACCATGTTCAACTAAAAAACCTAATTTTATCATGAGTTAGTTATCCTTTATTCATTTTCCATGAGAATACATTGTGCAGTCTTCATTGTGTATTCAGAGAATTTAATTTTTTCCAAATTTCTATTTTGATCCTTAAAAACTATTTGCCCTCGGGCGCCAATACCCCCTTTCAATTTTTATATTCAGAATATAGCTCTAGTTTATTTTTGTGGACACAATTTTTAAACTTTATTAGCCACTTGCAACTAGAAAATATAATAATATCATGATTCAATTATCCTTCATTTTATACAAATTCATATTTTGGGTCCATAAAAATCATTTGCCTGCGGGCGCCTATACCCCCTTTCCATTTTTATTTTCAAAATAAAGTTCTAGTTTATTTTTGTGGACACAATATTTAAGCTTTATTAGCCACTTGAAACTAAAAAATATAATTTTATCATGAGTTATCCTTCATTCATATTTCTTGAGAGTACATAGTGCAGTCTTCATTGTGTATTCCAAGACTATAATTTTTTACAAATTCATTTTTTGGGTCCATAAAAATCATTTGCCTGCGGGCGCCAATACCCCCTTTCCATTTTTATTTTCAAAATATAGCTCTAGTTTATTTTTTTGGTCATAATATTCAAACTCTTTTAACCATGCTCAACAAAAAAACCTAATTTTATCATGATTCAATTATCCTTAATTTGTTTTTCTTGAGAATACATAGTGCAGTCTTCATTTTGTATTCAGAGAATTTAATTTTTTCCAAATTTTTTTTTTTGATCCTTAAAAACCATTTGCCTGCGGGCGCCAATACCCCCTTTCCATTTTTATTTTCAAAATATAGTTCTAGTTTATTTTTGTGGACACAATATTCAAACTCTTTTAACCAGTTGAACAAAAAAACCTAATTTTATCATGATTCAATTATCCTTCATTTATTTTTCTTGATAGAACATAGTGCAGTCTTCATTGTGTATTCCAAGACTATATTCTTATACAAATTCATTTTTTGGGTCCATAAATATCATTTGCCTGCGGGCGCCAATACCCCCTTTCCATTTTTATTTTCAAAATATAGCTCTAATTTATTTTTGTGGACACAAAATTTAAACCTTATTAGCCACTTGCAACTAGAAAACATAAATATATCATGATTTAATTATCCATCAAATTTTATTTCATTTATTTTTCTTGAGAATACATAGTGCAGTCTTCATTGTGTATTCAAAGAATTTAATTTTTTCCAAATTTCTTTTTTTATCCTTAAAAACCATTTGCCTGCGGGCGCCAATACCCTCTTTCCATTTTTATTTTCAAAATATAGCTCTAGGTTATTTTTTTGATCACAATATTCAAACTCTTTTAACCATGTTCAACTAAAAAACCTAATTTCATCATGAGTTAGTTATCCTTTATTCATTTTTCATGAGAATACATTGTGCAGTCTTCATTGTGTATTCAGAGAATTTAATTTTTTCCAAATTTCTATTTTGATCCTTAAAAACCATTTGCCTGTGGGCGCCAATACCCACTTTCAATTTTTATATTCAGAATATAGCTCTAGTTTATTTTTGTGGACACAATTTTTAAACTTTATTAGCCACTTGCAACTAGAAAATATAATAATATCATGATTTAATTATCCATCAAATTTTATTTCATTTATTTTTCTTGAGAATACCTTGTGCAGTATTCATTGTGTATTCAAAGAATTTAATTTTTTCCAAATTTCTTTTTTTATCCTTAAAAATCATTTGCCTGCGGGCGCCAATACCCTCTTTCCATTTTTATTTTTAAAATATAGCTGTAGTTTATTTTATTGATCACAATATTCAAACTCTTTTAACCAGTTGAACTAAAAAAGCTAATTTTATCATGATTCAATTATCCTTCATATATTTTTCTTGGGAATACATAGTGCAGTCTTCATTGTGTATTCCAAGACTATAATTTAATACAAATTCATATTTTGGGTCCATAAAATCATTTGCCTGCGGGCGCCAATACCCCCTTTCCATTTTTATTTTCAAAATATAGTTCTATTTTATTTTTGTGGACACAATATTTAAACTTTATTATCCACTTGCAACTAGAAAACATAATTATATCATGATTTAATTATCCTTCAAATTTTATTTCAATTATTTTTCTTGAGAATACATAGTGCAGTCTTCATTTTGTACTCAGAGAATTTAATTTTTTCCAAATTTCTTTTTTATTCATAAAAACCACTTGCCTGCGGGCGCCTTTACCCCCTTTCCATTTTTATTTTCAAAATATAGCCCTAGTTTATTTTTGTGGACACAATATTTAAACTTTATTAGTCACTTGCAACTAGAAAACATAATTATATTATAATTTAATTATCCTTCAAATTTTATTTCAATTATTTTTCTTGA
Source organism: Diuraphis noxia (assembly GCF_037042655.1). NCBI lineage: Eukaryota > Metazoa > Arthropoda > Insecta > Hemiptera > Aphididae > Diuraphis > Diuraphis noxia. Next base: position 31,219,244 of record NW_028301715.1, on the reverse strand, counting down.
GAATACATAGTGCAGTCTTCATTGTGTATTCAGAGAATTTAATTTTTTCCAAATTTCTTTTTTTATCCTTAAAAACCATTTGCCTGCGGGCGCCTATACCTCCTTTCCATTTTTATTTTCGAAATAAAGCTCTAGTTTATTTTTGAAGGACACAATTTTTAAACTTTATTATCCCCTTGCAACTTAAAAAATATAATTTTATCATGAGTTAGTTATCCTTCATTCATTTTTCTTGAGAATACCTTGTGCAGTATTCATTGTGTATTCAAAGAATTTAATTTTTTCCAAATTTCTTTTTTTATCCTTAAAAACCATTTGCCTGCGGGCGCCAATATCCTATTTCCATTTTTATTTTCAAAATATAGCTCTAGGTTATTTTTTTGGTCACAATATTCAAACTCTTTTAACCATGTTCAACTAAAAAACCTCATTTCATCATGAGTTAGTTATCCTTTATTCATTTTTCATGTGAGTACATTGTGCAGTCTTCATTGTGTATTCAGAGAATTTAGTTTTTTCCAAATTCCTATTTTGATCCTTAAAAACCATTTGCCTGCGGGCGCCAATACCCCCTTTCAATTTTTATATTCAGAATATAGCTCTAGTTTATTTTTGTGGACACAATTTTTGAACTTTATTAGCCACTTGCAACTAGAAAATATAATAATATCATGATTTAATTATCCATCAAATTTTATCTCATTTATTTTTCTTGAGAATACATAGTGCAGTCTTCATGGTGTATTCCAGGACTATAATTTTATACAAATTCATTTTTTGGTTCCATAAAAATCATTTGCCTGCGGGCGACATTACCCCCTTTCCATTTTTATTTTTAAAATATAGCACTAGTTTATATTTGTGGACACAATTTTTAAACTTCATTAGCCCCTTTCAACTTAAAAAATATAATTTTATCATGAGTTAGTCATCCTCTATACATTTTTCTTGAGAATACATTGTGCAGTCTTCATTGTGTATTCCAAGACTATAATTTTATACAAATTTCTTTTTTGATCCTTAAAAATCATTTGACCGTGGGCGCCAATACCCCTTTTCCATTTTTATTTTCAAAATACAGCTGTAGCCTGTAGTTTATTTTTTTGGTCATAATATTCAAACTCTTTTAACCATGCTCAACAAAAAAACCTAATTTTATCATGATTCAATTATCCTAAATTTATTTTTCTTGAGAATACATAGTGCAGTCTTCATTTTGTATTCAGAGAATTTAATTTTTTCCAAATTTTTTTTTTGATCCTTAAAAACCATTTGCCTGCGGGCGCCAATACCCTCTTTCCATTTTTATTTTCAAAATATAGCTCCAGGTTATCTTTTTGGTCACAATATTCAAACTCTATCAAGCATGTTCAACTAAAAAACCTAATTTTATCATGATTCAATTATCCTTCAAGAAAAGCCTTAGGTTATGGAGGAGACAACAGTTCTTATATATTTTTGTCTGTATTAATACATATAATTTTAACTTAATATTCCCAATATTAAATACTAATATAGTAACAATTTATAAACTTAATATTAAAAATAAGTAGGTACTAGGTAGGTACCTAATTAATAACTGTTACTTGAATAAATACATGAAATATTACTTTTTAACCGCCAGCATTGGAATAAAATCTTAAGTTATTAAAATAAAATAGATATTACCATAAGAAAGAAGTAGCTCTTTAATTTATTATAGGATTATAAAAATAATTTTTTGAACCAAAATTAACCTATTTTCTCTTGATCAAAAAATATATTCTTATATTCTAGACAAAAAACTACATTGAAAATTTTAATCCAAACAACATACATTTGAGTAGGTACTTAATTTTTTATTATGTTAGAAATAAAAGATATTGTTAGCAATTCTTAAATTTGAACATTAAAAATAAGCATATAAATGTTGTGAATAATTATTTACATTATTGATATGATATAAGATTTCTTAGGATATTTTATGTCCCAATTATTAATACTAATAGGTATATTATGTTATATTAATTGCTTTCTTTTATGTTAAAGATTAGTAATATCACAGAACGGTAATGCTCTGCATATTGTCTTCCCATATCAGTTTCTAGATTCTCCAGAGTGGTTTGGTGTGTCTACTGATGAATTCTTCCAAGTAATAAATTATATTATTTTACTTATAGATAAACAACTATAAAAAAATTAAAATTAAAAATACTTTTAGGTATCAGTCACAGCCGTAGAAGATTCCAGGGTATTATTATGGCACAGAGACAAATTAAGATTGTCAATAATTACAGATAAATTTTTATACACTATTTTTGATCACATTCTTGGTCGAGAATTCGAGATGTTGTAAAAAAACTTATGCAGGTACCTATACTATTAACATATTAATGATTTTTACAATTTTCTTTAATTTGTGTCCATCACATAAAGAGTAAAACTAACATGATTGGTTTATGGGTTCTTAGGTTAGTGAAACTATGTCTAATGGCCATTTACCTAATCAGTGGTATGATGGAGAAGAAGCTGAGTTGGTAAATAATGTAAATGATGAAAAACAAACAGTTCTTTATTTAAAGCGTAATGGTGATGGACAAGCAGGCATCGAAACTATATTGAAACGAGAGCTACAAGGTATGTATTCATTAAAAATATAATAATAAATGGTTTTATAATTATTAGGTAATAATTGTCTATATCAGCGTTTCTCAACCTGTGGTATGCGTACCACAAAAATCATATTGTTCATATTTCGCGGAAAGCTCATATGTGATATGCTAAGAAAATCTTGCTCCATGAAAAAAAGTGGAATGTACCATTAAACACATTAAATATTTCTTACTTCATTTGATATCATTAATAATTGTCAATATTTCTTTTTATATAAATTGTACATTTAATGCTTAAACAATCATAATTTTGTAGTTCCTAATGAAATAATATTCCATACATTTGAAATAACGTTTACATTTTTGATTGGAAAAAAAATGTTATTTGGTTAAGTAGTACCTACACGAATATTTTCAAACTGTGTAGGTAGTACATATACATAAAAAGGTTGAGAACCACTGGTCTATATTATATGTATATATTGATTATTTTTCGTTTAAAGTTAGTTGAACGTATTATAATTTGTAACTTACCTGAATGACATATACAAATGAAAGACTAATCATGTAAAAAATATCCATATATCAATGTAAATTAATAATTTCATTGTTTTGGCCAATAATAAGTTTGTTAAAATAAAAATAAAAATATAAAAAATAAAAATATTTTAGTCAAGTCAAGTCAGTTAGAATATACATTAAATATATTGATAATTTAATAATTGTTAATCACTAAATGAATAAATTGTGTGAGATAAAATTAATATTATTTTATTGCTTTACAATTTAAGTCTTAAATATACAACAAGCTAAAGGTAAGGAGCATATTTTGTGTTATGTGCTTTTATTTATTTTTATGATTTCATATTTTCTGCCCTATAATACATGATTATAACAACTGCAAAATACCAATTATGAAAGCTGAATTAAATTATTATCATCTGCTTCTGGATAAAGTAATCTATAAAATAATAATTTTTAAATTTTTTGAGATAAATTACATTAAAAATTAAGAATTATAATAAAAATATTTATAAAGAAATGTGTTAAAAGTTAATAGCTATATCAAACTAATAATAGTTAACTTAGAAATCCAATTTATATAATTTAGATTTTGTTTTTGTGAGTGGAATAGAAGTCTCTCCCCCAAAAAAAGTTATTATATATAATATACATATTACATATTGTGTCCATGTTTAATGTTTATAACACTATCCAGTTTAAATCTAATTTTATTTCTCATACATTTGGTAACGATTACAAGGGCATATGAATGTTGTAGTAGTTAAAAACTAAAAATTAATTGCAGTATTGAACTAAAATATACCAGAAAATTGCATTTAAAAATTTAAAAATTGCAATAATTAATAACAATGTTTGTTATAAATGTTTTAATAATTCATTGTTACTTATTTGTGATAGACAGAATTTCACGATTGTTTTTACTTTTTTTACTTTTTTTCGTAAATAATTTTTAAATTCTTCAAAATAGATCAATATTTTACATGTTATTTTAACAATCTGAACTACTATTTACCTCAAACTTCATTTAATGGGACTAAAAGTGTTTGTTTTAAATTTTCTTTGATTTAAAGCCAACTAGTAAAAAATAACGTGAACAAATTAAAAAAATTGTTTAAATTGTTTCATAAATGAATAAATAGAAAAAAATTGCAAATGCAACAACATGCTTTCCTTAGTAATTAGTATTATAATTTTATGCCATCTCTTGGAAAACTATGAATTGTTATATTATCATATATTTCTATTAAGAGGACGTTATACCCGCATGTGTTGTCTCTGTCTTACAAGTGCATAAACATAACAAATTTCATGCTCAGCAGATCATGTTTAGCTCAGTTAGTTTAAAATTTAGTGAGTTAACCTTTTATGAAAATTAAAGGTTACATTATTATGAAGGGCTTCTCGTAGGTTTTTTATTAAATGTTTATTTTAAAGCGAATCATGAGTATTTTAAAATTGTAAGTTTTTATATATATATACAATTTGATTTAAAATTATAATATAATAATTTGCCTACGAGATACCTTCCATAATAATTTTACCTTAAATTTTTATAAGAGGTCAACTCACTCTAAATTTTATACTAACAGAACTAAACATGATCTACTGAGCGTAAAATTTGATATGTTATGTACTTGTAAGACGGAGACAACACATGCGGGTTGTAGCATCCTCTTAAAATAATATAAATAATTGCTTTAGCAATATAGAATTTATAGTTGATGTGTGATTATTTTGATATGCTGGCAAATTTTTTTAAGTATTGTATAATAAATTTTTTTGCTCTGTAAAATATCTTTAGAATTACAGTTTTTTTTCTTAAGCATGCATATTTACTTTGATAGTAATATGTTATAAAATTAGTTTTTGCATGATTTACTTGTGTTATTATCAGAGAATGAAAATGCATGCCTGGAACACTGTCCATTGATTAATGACCAGTCTTCGTGGTACTCTCAACAAACTCTACATAATGTGTTGAGAACTCTGCACAGATAGCAACTTTAAGTAAGTAGTTTGTGTATATTGTTTGTTTATTGGCCTATATCAAGTGTTTAGTACCACATTTTATGATTTTGTGCACATTTACATGTGTGTATGTAATGTGTAATGTTTATGTATATTATACTTTGTTAAACTCTATAGATATTTTTATTTTCATTTATTTAACATTAAAACATTTGGCATACAATTTTACAAACGTTTTTAAATAAATATTGAAGAATATATAATATATAATAAATGTTGATATTTACTATTCATGAAACACGATCAATGCTTGTGGTGGGAATATAGGGGAATGTTTCTCTAAATAACTAAAGGTGGTTGACACATTGTAGTTAACCGTGACATAAGATTTAAGAGTAAAATACACACACACACACACATACACATTTATTAAATATAATGCTTATTACTTAAACTTTAATGAACCATATTTTGTTTGTATATAATATTAAAATACTGTGTGTCACTTTTTTGCATCACGCCCAAGTCTAAATTAAATAGTATAAATACTTCAGCTGTATGCTTGAATTGCTATTGCCTAATGCCTGAGTGTAAACAGCCTGCCCCTGTTTATTATGATATAATGTACATAAAGAGTATCAATAATATAGATTAAGGTTAAACAATATTTTATTTTTCTACAGGCCAAGCCGCCGTAAAAGAAATTTAAACTTAAATATGTCAGAAAAATATTGGAGAATCTTTCATGAGAATTTTGTTTGCTTAGTCAATTTTTTTTTTATAGGTGATCCAAATGGCTGGAAATTGAGTAGGATTGAAGAAGTAGACCATGAGACTCCAGTGTAAAAAATAATATAAAATATTTTTCCTCAAACAATTTATAATCTTGTGATTTTAGGATAAGTATATATATATGTGTTTTCTTTTTAACTCTGACACTTGGTGTTTGTTTTTAATTTACCTTTGTCAGATTTGATTTTTGGCACTTATCGAATTTAACAATCACTGTAGTAATATTAATTTATTTTATTTACTTTTCTTGATGTAAGATTGAAAAAAAAGGAAATTAATTGACAATGTTTGATGAACCAAACAAATATTACTTGTAAGCTAGCTCCTTGTTTTCTTTGAGTAATAAAAAAACATTTTGTTTTGTTTAAAAAGTACTGATATTCAAATGTTTTAATTAATAAATATATTATATGTTGTTTATTGTTGTTCAAATACTATAATGTATTAATTAATCATTTATATGATAATGTATTACTAAAGTGATATTTATAAAAGTAACTAGTCCATTATTAATTATCATACAATTTGTATGTAATTATGTATAATATATAATATATATAATTATATAGAGTGTCCCTTAATCCTTAAAACTTTGTTTACACTATGTCAACTATTATGAAAATCTAATTAAAACTACTAATAACTAATAAGTAATAATAATCCTACCAACAAATACTTGGGGCATTGGGACACTCTATGCTGTATAATAATTGGTATACAAAATGATCCAGTTAACACAAGATTGTGTTACGTTGATCATCTGGTATAACATATTTTATCTTAAGGATTTTGTTATAATGTATACACGTGAAAATCATATTGTAATCATATTGTACAAAATCTTGGTTTAATAAAAAATTAAGTGTGATGAATGAAATAAAAATGTATGTTTAAATTTTTTTTTTCTATATTATTTAAAACCATGAATGAATGGAGTTTGAATGCTGAAAACAGGGCCGGATTTAGGGGGGGGCCCACGGGGCCCAGGCCCCGGGGCCCCCACAAGATTCTATTAATAAGAGGCCCCCACAAAATGATTACCTTTTTTTTTTTTCTAGTAATTTGCAAAACAATATACTATTTTTTTTTAAGTTTGAAAATTGGTGCTATTAGTGTGTGATAAAACGAATCACTAGATTGTGAGGTAATTTTTTCCATTTCTACTTAATTATAAATAGTAAATTATATTATAACTACGCAACTATACTCTGTCCAGAGAGATTGACGGTCGAGCGAGCGCCGAGCTCCTATTTCCCTCTCTTTTGGCATCGTCGTCGGACACGTGCAGCCGGTCGACGGAGCGAGCCGTCGGTCGGTGGGCCGTCGGGGTGGGCATCAAGCTTATCGCTTGTTTAATAATACATATTTTTTCCTAAAACTTGTGTAAAACCGTAGGCATCAAACAATTTTCTATTAAAAAGTCAAGAAAAGTATGTTTATTATAAATAACTTGTACATTATATTTCTTTAGTATTTTATTTTTATATTTGTATATTATAAAATAACGTTGTACCTTGAACTAATGTACTAAATATTATTTAATGTATCAAATTTTTTATTGAAAATAATTTGAAGGATTTATTTTAGTTTACATTAGCATCAAATATATTTTAATAACAACTTATTTAATGGTTTTGATGTACTAATTTAAAAAAATAAAAAGAGATGACTTTAAAGGTTACTTGTACTTACTTATTAATTGTATTAACATTATATAAATCTGTATTAATTATGTTCAATAAGCAAAATTGACGTGATAAGAAATTAATAGCATGATGAGAGAATAACTCATCGGTAATATAATTTTAAAGTTTTAAAGCATGTAGATCAACTAAAAAATCTTATATTTCAATCTTGTATGGGCCCTGGGGCCCCCACAACATTAAATCCGGCCCTGGCTGAAAACAATAGTACAATCAAATCTCAACGTTTGGTTGAAGGCTTAAATAATCAAATCAATGCCAAGTTAGATAGATCATATTATAGCATACCATGGATTTATAATTTTTTTTTTTTTTAAATTCAAAAGCATTTTGTGATTTTTATAATTTTCGTCGATTGCATCGAAAAGGCGCCTCACCTACAAGCCGATCACCTACATGATTACACTCAAGGCAAAAAAATCATCGACCGACTGGTATACGACAAATTTCGTTGCTGTCTCGATTAATACACAACGTCGAACACATTTCGGGAAAGGAGAACACCGTGCACGACGAGCTGTTGAGACTTGAAATCGCTTAGACAACAACGCTACCGGACTTACGGCAGTGGACAATCGACCAAGCGAACGATTCGCAGGTCCTGCAGTGTATTATCGCTGATAAAACAATAAATTTCTTGTCGCTACAGGCGCGCGCCGCTCAGTACGACGTGTTTTATGCGGATTATTCTACGGGCAGCAACGCGCGCGTGTTCGTTCCACGGCGATAAATCGACGTCGGGTTTTCGTTGTGCCACAATTCGTCTCATAAAATCGTAGTATTGTTGGCCGGGTGTGGATCGAGAAATCACGCGATGAACTCGACTACCCGAGCTTCATCCAAAGTACATAAACACGACGTCAGGCATTACACCTAACGCTCCCCGAGCAATGCTTCGGTCACATTCGCCTCGACTTGGGTGGGCCGTTACCCACCGTCCAGCGGAGACAAGCACCTACTAGCTGCCGTCGATCAATTCACGCGTTCACCTTCAGCACATTCGAACATCACCGTACCACTCTCAGGGCAACGAGATGGTAGAACGTTTTCACTGCACGCTCAAGTCGTCGCTCACCGCCCACCGTATTCGAATCACCGGCAATTCACCGCAGTGGTCAGCCAAACTGTCTGTATTCGCCCCCTCAAAAATAATAGTATAGTATATGTATGTTATTCTTAATAAGTTATTTTTACCGGTTTTATGTTTTTACTTTGTTGTAAAACATTTTTTCTTAACACTAATAAGACAATTGCTTTTATAAAATAAAATAATATTACAATAAACAATATTAGTATTAGATAGTACTGCAGACTACAGTAGTATTAATTAAATATTTAATTTATATAATTAAATTAAATATTTTTGAAAAACCCGAGAGGCGTATACAATTACATTAAATATATCTATTCATTTGAATAAATATTTCATGTTATGTAATATATTTATATATATATATAAATGTACCTACTATGTATGATACTAAACTACTTTTAGAATTGAATAAATACAGATACCATTTTTAAAAGTATGTACTTATAAATTATAATTTAAGAAAAATGTGTTGGGGCTTGAGCACTCCCCCTAAACATTTTTCCTATTTGCGCCACTGGCTGCGCAACACAGTCAAAGGACATCGGACGAGCTCCGGCTGAGTTGGTATATACGGCACCACGCTCAAACTCCCCAGGCTAGTAATTTCACCACGCTCAACCCTAGCCACGACCACCCTAGCTGGTAGCTGCGTTGCGAGACTCCACGAGACAGCTCCGATCCACCCCTGCAAGTACGAACCACGATGCTCAACGCACTACGTCCGGATCGACGCGTTCAGACCACCGCTTCAGCCACGTTATGAGGGCCCACTCGTCGTACTCGAACGCCGGGAGAAGATGATCAAGGTTACGGAACGCGGCTTGTCCACGGCGAGATTATGATGGAAATCATCGATCGACTCAAACCAGTATTTATCGATCGGGAGGATCCACTAACCGGCCACACGTACGCAGTATATTATACAATCCGTCAGGTCACCCTTTTTGTCGTTGTATTTATTAACGATCGACATACTTATTCTCGCGAACAGTCTCGCATTTTATTTATGTACTTTACAACATTACAACAATCGACTGATCTCGCGTTCGGGCGTTCTGTAATGTAACTAACAATTTGCTTCGATATTACATTCCGATCATATGATGAATGGTTGTGTGATACATTTTCATTATGATGTTGTACAACAATTTGATTTTCTGTGTACTGCACTTTAGCATGACAATTTCTTTTATACATCGTGAACGTGTTGAATTATTTTTTTTTGTTCACTGATCCTATAGTCTATACTAAGTTTCAGTGGCGTGTAACCTAGGGTCCAAGTGTTGCTCAAGCAACACCTTAAATATGGGTGGGTACTAGGTGGATATTGCTAGAAGGAATATATTATTACAATAATAAACTAATTAAGTGTTTATAGAAAAATACAATTTAAATATAATTATAGTATTTGAGTAGTGAGTACCTACTTATATATGGCTATATAGGTACCTATAGTTTTATTATTAAGAGGACGTCTAACCCGCATGTGTTGTCTCCGTCTTACACACGTACGACATAGGAAATGTTCAAAACAATAGTAGCCAGTAGGTACCTATATTATAATTTTTAAGTTATAACCAGGGTTCGGATTTTATAGCATTTGCTACTTATTATAGGATAGAGATAAAAATAGCAGATGAGTGGGCTGTAAATTTGTTTAATGCACGGACTCTAAATATGAAATTTTATTTTGCTATTTTTTGCATATTTGAAGAATTTTAGAATTTTAGTACTACTTTTAAAGTTTTGGTGCCATGTTTTGCTAATATTTTTAATTCAACGCTTTATTTTATATTTTTCATAAATCTCGTGACAAATGGTAATCATTAATGCGAATCAATAAGAATTGAAATTTTATTCTTTTATTTACTCAGATAATTTTGAATAGTTGCGTACAAACGATGTCATAATTCAAGGTATCAATAGTTAATCAGTACATACAAATTTTTTTAAACTGCATTCGGAGATTTTAGTTTTTTTTTTATAAATATATGATTTAATAAAGATATATGATAAATTGAATACAATTTTGATTTGTATTTATTTTTATTTGTTGCTATTTTTGATTTTTTAGGGAATATTTACAGAGCATATTTTACGGTTTTTTTTGGTCATATTATAGCGCATATTTTAGGATTTTTGATGCTATAAAATCCGAACCCTGATAATAAACTTAATATACAAATTCGACATCTAAAATAACTGAAAGAAACAAAAAAAAGCTAAAATAAATTGGTTTATTTGGAATAAGAATAGCGTGAGTCTAATTTATATACATATATATATAAAAATTAAATTTCTATCTCCTACCTATATGAAAAAAGAAGTATTTGCTTTAAAACCCTAGCCCTACTTATTATAATTGTCATGACCTTATTGATGAACAATATTATTATGCTAGGTACGAAGATTATGTGTTTAGTGAGATTGTGGTGGCATATGATTGGCTGGTGGCTTTTGTCGTAGATAATTAATTAATTATAATAAATTACAAATTTGTAATTAATTATAAGTTTCGTACCTATTCGGAGAAAACTTTTGACTTGGAATTTTACAAACTAGCTGTCGCCCGACATGGTCGGTACGGAAAATTAATGTGTACACTGTATAACTTAATTTTAACTTTAAAAAGCAGTAATCACATTTATTTAATGGTTCTTAAAGAAATATATATTAGTAAAAATATGCATGTGCTTCTAACATTTAAACACCATCTTAAATATTCTTAATCTATAATCAAATAAATAAATTTAAAAAAAATAATTAAAATAATACCAAGGTACCTACTTTATTTTGTTATACATAATTTTAATTTAAAGTTATGCATTATTTCGGTATAGTTATCTCATTTCATTATTGCCCGATGCCCTGCAATGTTCAGATTGTATACAAGGGCATCGTTGATATAAAAGTAGTATTATAATATATACCTAGGTATCTATGGATTTCTCTTATTGATTTAGTACCTACAATATAATCCATGGCGATTGTCAAAGTCGTTGCGGAGGACGCAGTCTATTAAAAATTCTAACATTTCAATTTGATAGCAAAGTAGACATGAACGAAAAACATCCTGTTTTCCGTTCAATCTTTTTTTTCATAAATCACATTATTTTTAGACTTCAATTCAGCAGTATCTGGTGCGTTTTCATTTCAGCGTCGGAGTGCATACACGTCGCGGACTCTAACAAAGCCCAAAATAATTGATATTTAAGGTAAGTTTGTTTTAATACCAATTTTTTTGCGGCTTAATATTATAAAATAATTGAGGTACACGTTCGTACACTTTTACAATGGTGATGTTTGCAAAGAATTCTTCACCTATGCTTTTGAAACTAAAAACTACAATAGGCACTTTTAACATACTTTATATTGTGACTTTTTCTAATATAATAAAATATTCCCTTGAACCCAAAAAGTCAGACTTATTATGGCCTTTTACAATTTTTTAAGTAAATGCAAGACTGTCATATTTTGATATGTGGCTGTATTGCATACAGAAATTGATTTTCAGACATGCCAAAATATGGCAGTATTGAACTTTAAATTATTAATGAATAATAAAATATTATTAACTGTTAGTTTTTTTGAAATTTGATTAAAATTGTTGTGTTATAATTTATAGTTGTACAGGTAATATATATAAGGATGAAAATTAATCATTTAATAGTTGTAGGTATGTAATCTATATCTTTAAAAATAATTAACTACAAAACACAAAATAAAAAATAAAATACTACTTGTCTTTAAGTCAATAAGCCTATTTTTATGAATCAAAGTAACAAATAATATGACAAATTAAAAAAAAATATATTCTAACCTGATAATGACTATAAAATTATCAAATGCTTTTGAACAACAAGAGTACAAGACTATAACGTTATGTACGAATTTGAATAATTTATTATTATTTTAGTAATATAGGTAATACTTGTTTAAAATACAATGTAAAATAAAAGTTACTCATTATAATTATCATGTCCTTATGTTTAATAATATTATGCTACCTATGGCTTTGAAAATAAATAAATAATAAGTCTAATTTTATTATATAAATTATTCATCTTCTTCATAGTTTTTTATTATTATTAGTATTTGTTATAAGTATTGTCAATTTCATATATTTTTAAGTTCTTATAAAAATGATAATTAGTATCTGGAATAAGTTTTGCTTTGGGTGATAAAATTAAATCTTTTTTATATGTAAGATTCCAGGCTTTTCAATAATTGCAAATTTCATATGTATTGTATGTTTGATAATTTTATTTTTGAATTTCTATTTTTCTTTAAAACTATAATTTCTTGATAATTTGCTTGCCCATAAGTTGTTTAAATTGCTGTAAAAACAATTTATCAGGGAATTCTTTTTTAACTTTAATTAATTTAATATCTCTATAAAACCATTTGACCGATAGTATTTTTATTAAAGTTGTTACAAAAATCCTTACTATGACACCTTGTTCTAATTAAAATGTCATCAAATTCTGATTTTAGATGATGTTCCTGATCTTTTATTTTACTTCCAGTCCTTGTCTTTAATACTATCATCAAAATCTTCATTATCTAAATCTGTAAACAGAATACAAACTGTGTTGTAACATAAAGTTCATATAAACACGAGATCATTGAGATCAACATAAAATTATTATTTATTATTAGAGTCAGTTATTTAATCACACTAAGTTTCCATTGGCACCTACTAGCTCAATGAAATTTTGTGAACTTTCATTTGATTTGTTTGAATGTGTCATGTGTGTTTTCAACGGTAAATCGTCTAAAAAAATATTATAATAATATAGCTTGTAAAAAATTGCAACTGTGTAGCTGCTATAAGTACCTACTTACTGTTCTCATATTCATATTAGTACTTATCACTGAAGATGTAGTATTTAACCATCCAATGTTACTTTATTTGTAATATTAAATTCTGCATTTTTAATAGCTGTTAATATTTTCATAGAACAATAACACAATCAAATTAAAATTTATGGTTGATAAGGTTTTGTACATTAGAAATTATCATAAAATGATTAATAGAATGAATTACATTCGGTGTTTATTAGGGTATATAATATCATACAAAATATATACAATAAGCCAAAAACTGACACAGATTAATATAGGTATTATTACCTATTTATACATTATATTTATAATTCATATTGCTTAAAAGTTAAGCCATTTAAAATTAAATTAAATTTTTACAGATTTATAGGTAAACAATTTTATATATATACATATATTTTTTTTTTTATTGAACATATTCACATCGACAACAAAGGCCATTAGTTAGGTACACTTATTTACAATAATATATGTAGGTACTGATACAATGGTAGTAAAGTTATTTAATTAGGATAAAACATTTTTTTTTTATAAGATTGAAAAATTTTGTTTTTCTTAAAAAATTAATCATGTCTAGGTTTTTTTCATGAATAGGTTATTTTATATTTTACGTGGGTGCCTAATTCAATAATTTATTAAAATTGCATTTATTATTTATTTTCTAAACAAACACAATATATCAAAAATTCATAAATAATAAATTGGAATAATATTTTTAAATATTTTCGAAGTAAAATAAATAAACATTAATACAAGTAATTATAATTAATCTTTACGTTGTTAAAATAAAAAAGAACAGGTAGGTATTATCCGAGTTTTAGTAGATAACTTGTTGTGGTTAGTGAACTAGTGAAGAAATCATAAGATCTTGAATAAAATATTAAAAATAAATAAATTAACACATTATATAACTAGGTAGGGAAGATAAAAATTAAACATTAATCGGATTATTTTAGATATATAATACCTGTAATGCATAAAAGAAGCATGATCGTAATCAATAATCAAACAAAAATAGGCTAAGAAAAATAATATATTATATTATAATTTAAATTTCAAATATTTTTTGGTTATTATTGTATCACATTTAATTATTTAAATGAACATTATTTATAAACGTGAACCTCCTTGGTAATAGAAGTTTTATTGAAATATTACATATCTTTGGATTTATCCTAATAGCGTAACATAATATAATCTGTGGCAATTGTCTTTTCAGAATCAGAAGTGGCAGTCGATTAAGATTAGATTCTAAAATTATAATTTCAATGAGCACTAGAGCAAACATGAACTAAAAATATTCTATATTCCGTATAATTTTAATTTCATAATAATTCAATAATATTTTCAGACTTCAATTAAGTATCTGATGCGTTCTTACGTCGGTATCGGAGTGTACCTACCCATACACGTCTCGGATTTCACCAAAACCCCGAAAAAGAGTCTATGTTTGAGGTAAGTTTATTTTCATATTCTTTTGAGGCTTGAATATTATGTTAGGCTTTAAATAAATATTTAACGTCACGAAAAATATATTCCCAAGTTCCAAGTATATTTGTCAGTCTAGGATATATTATATTTAAATATTGTCATATATTCTATTTTGAAACAAATATTTTATTTTTAAATTAAGACGCATTTTGCAGAAGGCATGGTTAATCAATTTTTCCAAAAACATTGCATGTAGTTATCATAATTCATAATACCTTATATTATCATAGATATACATATAGGTACCTGGTTTGAGGATAAATCGTTATCATTACGCGATTTCATAAAAATTTAAAACTCAAACGCTCAAAACATTTTTCATATGATGACGCATCAAATTTTCTCCATAGCTATTTGAAACAAAACTTATGGAAAACTTAGTGTTAAATTGTATAACCTTAGATATAAATACAAACAATATTATGAATTTTGAACTACAAAATAATTTGCAAATATTCACGAGTTTTACGAATTTTTGTCAATATTTGAAATTCAAATGCTAATAAGAATTTAATTTGAATTTCCGGGAGACATTTTTTTGGTGATAAGGATTGAAAAATTTGTAAGGAATCTTGTATTAAATTTTCAAATCTTAGATTTAAAAAGAAAATTTTTATGAATTTCTAGCTTAAAACAACTTGCGAATTTTTGTGATTTTTACGTATTTTGTCAAAATTCAAAATTTGAATGCTTATAAAAAAAATAATATTGTGACTGAATTTATTTTATTTTTCAACTGCTATTGTAACAATATGTTAAGAGCCCTTTATTAAATTTTCAAGATTTTCTACCCAAAAAATGAATTTTTATCGATATTAATTTAAAAAAAACTAATAATGATCGAAAATTGCATATACCTATGAATAGTTCAACTTAAGTCAAACATTTTTGAAGATTTTATGATGGTTAGAATATACTTATATATACATTCGGTGAAAATTTCATGTATCAATGGTCATTTGTTTTAAAGTTACATCAAAAATTAATTTTTAGTTTGTTTATCCCGATTATTTACAAAAATATTAAGAATACTTTTGACCACCAAAGCGCCAACTAGATTCACTTTTGACAGACAAAAAAAATAAATATATTCATGGTTTTGACGAATTTTTGTCAATATTTTAACTTCAAATGCTAAAAAAAAAAAAATGTGCTTAGGTATTCTTATAATTTTTTAATCACTATAAGAATAACCTTTGAGAAACTTTATATTAAAATTTCAAGTATTTTGATAGGGCCAAAAAAATTTTATCGTCACTTCAAAAAAAAATTTTCATTAAAATTGAAAATTTCAATTATCTATAAATATCTCAAAAAAAGTCAAAATATTTTGAAAATTAAATCATGTAAAGAAAAGGCTAATCTAAATAACTGGTAAAATTGTCAAATATCTACGATTTATACTTTTTGAATGATAACAAATATTTAAAATCGTTTGAGGATAAATCGTTATCGTTACGCTATTTCGTAAAAATTTAAAATTCAAACGCACTTAAAATTTTTCCTATAATGATGCTTCCAGTTTTCTCTATAGCTACTTGATGGAAAACTTAGTGTTGTATTTTTAATTCTTAGTTATAAACACATACATTTTTTGATTTTTCAATTTCAAAATTGCTTGCAAATTTTCGCGTTTTCGACAGATTCCGTAAAAATTTGAACTATAAACGCTTATAAAAAAAAATTGTGCCTATGTATTCTTATAATTTTTTAATCACTTTAAGAATAACTTATGAGAAACTTTGTATTAAATTTTCAAGTTTTTTTATTGGGCCAAAAAAATTTTATCGACACTTCAAAAAAAAATTTTCAGACAAATTGAAAATTTCTGTGGTCTATAAATAATTCTAAAATTAAACTATATATAGATTACACTAACATAAACATTTCGTGAAAATTTCAAGTATTTACAGTGATTAGTTTTTGAATTACAACCATATAAAAAATTCGATTTGGTCGAAAACGGGTTTGCGTAAAAATTCCGTTTTTCTGTCATTTTTTTTTGTTTTTCGCGATTTTTTTGAAAACTGTTGGAAAATGTTTACTTTTGACCTCTATAATGCACCAAGGGGCAAGGATATTCACTTTTACATCGGAAACCACCCCCAACGTTTGAAGTTGAAGCATTATTTCGACTAGTTATGCTGTATAGACACACACAAAAAAAAAACTCATCATTGTAAAATCAATACATTCATCACTTCGTTCAGAATCTAAAATGAATAGGTCAGAAAATATTGTTGAATATTTTATTGAAATTTCAGAGATGGTATTCTTCAGTGAAGATGTGCCAACTAAATATCATATTCGTTGTGAAGCCTGTGTGAAATGTATTAACAATGTTTCGAAGATGAAGTTCTATAGCAGATTCAGATATTGGGTAAGTAATTTTCTATTTTTCAGTAGGTTTATTTTTATTTTATTAATTTATTAATTGATCAGGGGATAGATTACTTGTAATTTTTAAATTATTCATTTTGTAACCACTGGTATAACACTATTCAAGTTATCAATAAAATCATGATAAAAATTAGGAAATTGGTCAGGTATAATGTTTAAAATTTTTTTTTTTTAATAATTTCCTCAGTGATATTTAAATATTTTTCCAATTATCAGGTACGATGACCTGTAGGTACTATAGGGCTGGGAGTGTGAGAGTGGGGGCAGAGAAGGATAAAGAGACAGGGGAGAGAGAGAGAGAGAGATAGTGTGAGGTAAGGTTAGATTAGGTTAGGTTAGGTAGGGTAGGTACTATAGTGACTTGTAAAGAGAGGGCGAGAGAAGGACAGTGTGAGAGGGAGTGAGAGAGGTAGATAGGATGAAGGATAAGGAGATAAAGTGAATGAGAGGGTGCAAGTGTGAGAAAAACGGGTAGAGGGGGGATGTCAGCCGAGTGAGTGTGAGAGAGATAGGTGAGGGGGATGGTGTGAAAGTGATAGGGTGAGAGAGAGGTAGTGTCAAAGGGAGATGATAAGGTTAGGTGGGGGAACAAAACAAAAAGCGAGAATTGTGAGAGGTTGTGAGAGACAGTGAGATAGGTGAAGGGGAGGGCGTGATAGGGATAGGAAGAAAGAGGGGTAGTGGCAGAGAGAGAGGATAAGGTTAGGTGGGGGGAAGGGGAATAGTTAGGTAGAATAGTTATGTTAACAATTCTGAATATGTAGGAAAGGATCTTAAATTGCAAAGGTCACTCGACCCTTTGAGTGATACTACCAGGTTAGGTAAGGTTTACAACCTTCGACTATGGGATAGAATAAAAAGAGAAGGTTGGTTAGGCCGATTAAGAGGATGTCAGTGGAATTTTTTTTCTCCTAGAAAAAGAAATGCACTGACATCCTCTTAAGTGTTATCAAGTCAAAAAAGCTCTTGATTGTTGATTGTTTACATTATTATAAGTCTTGTAAAAAGTATGACTTTGTCATTACATATTTTGTTAAAATCAATCAAATAAATATTATCTTCAAAATAACAAATTTCATTTTTATACACAAATTTGCTATATCATTAAACATATTATAGTTAATAGTCTAATTATGAAAAGTTATAAGGCGCATGATTGGAAGTAAAAGTTATAATTAATAAAAAACTGTAGAGCTAGGACTTTTATGTACTTATTAATAATTCATTAAATATACCCAGTTTAATATGCCTTAAAAAAAATTACATTCTTTTATTACACTTTAAAAATCCTAGGTTTATATATATATATATATATATATTGTGTGTCCCACAAAACAGAGTAGGTACACTTTACTACTTTACTAATCACTCATTACCCTTTAATTATACCCTGTAATCAATCATAAATTCCTATATGACTTAAAATTCTTTTAACTCATATATTTTAGTGGTATCCATACAACTTGGTTTTGTTGTTTTTGTGATTGGAGTAGACTTCCACTTTTTGTTTCCCATGAGTATTTATTTTTTTTTGAAAATTTTTTTATTTAATTTGTGACCTTTTTTTACTATTTGTGGAATTTCATTCCTTATTTCGTTTAGTTCCTTTAATAATTTTTATATGTTGTAAGGCATGCGTTTTATGGTATTAGTATATCATCTATTGGAAAATAAGGTTCAAAATCATGCATTAAGAAAAAAAAATGCTATAATTGGTATAATATGTTGTGCATTGTTGATAATATAATATGTTATTTATTATGACAAATTTTCGTGATTTCCTTAATATATTTTTATTTATATTTTTATTTATATTTTCTTAGGGTTTATTAATCGCTTTTGTTGTAAATGCCAAATTGATCTTTGGAATTTGATGGATTTATTTCATATATTCGCACCTAATTAAGTGATTTGTCGATTCCAAAGTTTTTATCGTTTGTATTTATGTTATTGTATTATAGCCCATCTGATAGTTTGTTTTCTTTACCATTTTTATGTGATATATCAAAGGTGAAATCTTGTAGTTTGATATTATTTTTGAAAAAGAAACATTTGTTTGATATTATTGAAAAATTCATTTTGTCCTTGATTATGAACACTTATGTTAAGTAAACTTTGTTGTTTGTTTCAGTTATTTGATAATTGTTGTTATCTCTGGACATTTATTTTTTTACCATTATTTTTTTTCTTTTCTATTTAAATCAGAATTATTTGTTAAATGTGGGCTATGAATTATATTCCCGATAATCTGCTATGGATTATGTTATATTTATTATTAGTCATCGTTTGGACTATAATCTTAATTTTATTTGAATCTTAACGACTATGTGTTAAATTCTTTTGTGAAAATGTATTAATCTTCTTTGGATTATATTTTATTTATTATTAGTCAATGTTTGGACTATATATTTTAATTTTATTTGAATCTAAACATCTCTGTGTTTAATTCTTTTGTAAAAAATGTGTTAATCTTCTTTGGATTATATTATATTTATTATAAGTCATTATTTGGAATATATATTTTAATTTTATTTGAATCTAAACATCTCTGTGTTTAATTCTTTTATAAAAATGTGTTAATCTTCTTTGGATTATATTTTATTTATTATTATTCAACGCTTTGACTATAATTTTAATTTTATTAGATATCATATTAATATATTTATTTGATCTTTATATATTATAGTCATAATTTGGACTATAATATAGTTATAATATATTTTTATTTTATTTGTATCTAATAATCTCTGTGTTGAATTCTTTTATAAAAAATGTAGAATTAATCTTCTTTGGATTATATTTTATTTATTATTAGTCATCGTTTGGACTATATATTTTAATTTTTATTTGAATCTAAACATCTATCTGTGTTTAATTATTTTATAAAATATGTTTTAATCTTCTTTGGATTATATTTTATTTATTATTAGTCATCGTTTGGACTATATATTTTAATTTTATTTGAATCTAAACATCTATCTGTGTTTAATTCTTTTGTAAAAAATGTTTTAATCTTCTTTGGATTATATTTTATTTATTATTAGTCATTGGACTATAATTTTAAATTTATTTGAATCCTAACAACTCAGTGTTTAAATCTTTTATAAAAAATGAGTTAAACATTTCTGGATTTTATTTAATTTATTATTAGTCATAATTTGGACTATAGTATAGTTATAATATATTTTTATTTTATTTGTATTTAAACATCTCTGTGTTGAATTCTTTTTTAAAAAATGTAGAATTAATATTCTTTGGATTATATTTTATTTATTATTAGTCATCGTTTGAACTATATATTTTAATTTTATTTGAATCTAAACATCTATCTGTGTTTAATTCTGTTATAAAATATGTTTTAATCTTCTTTGGATTATATTTTATTTATTATAAGTCATTATTTGGAATATATATATTTTAATTTTATTTAAATCTAAACATCTCTATGTTGAATTTTTGTTATAAAATATGTTTTAATCTTCTTTGGATTATATTTTATTTATTATAAGTCATTATTTGGAATATATATATTTTAATTTTATTTAAATCTAAACATCTCTATGTTGAATTTTTTTATAAAAATGTATTAATCTTCTTTGGATTATATTTTATTTATTATTAGTTACCGTTTGGACTATAATTTTAATTTAATTTGATATCATATTAATATATTTATTTGATCTTTATTTATTATTATGTAGTCATAATTTGGACTATAATATAGTTATAATATATTTTTATTTTATTTGAATCTAAACATCTCTGTGTTTAATTCATTTATAAAAAATATTTTAATTTTCTTTGGATTACCTATATTTTATTTATTATTAGTCATCGTTTGGACTATTTATTTTAATTTTATTTGAATCTAAACATCTCAGTGTTTAATTCTTTTAAAAAAAAATGTTTTAATTTTCTTTGGATTATATTTTATTTATTATTAGTCATCATTTGGACTATATATTTTAATTTTATTTGAATCTAAATTCTAAACAACTATGTGTTTAATTCTTTTATAAAAAATGTGTTAATCTTCTTTGGATTATATTTTATTTATTATTAGTCATCATTTGGACTATAATATAGTTATAATATATTTTTATTTTATGTGAATCTAAACATCTCTGTGTTTAATTCTAGTTAAAAAATGTGTTAATCTTTTTTGGATTATATTTTATTTATTATTAGTCATCGTTTGGACTATTTATTTTAATTTTATTTGAATCTAAACATCTCTGTGTTTAATTTTTTTATAAAAAATATGTTAATCTTCTTTGAATTATA
This sequence comes from Diuraphis noxia, assembly GCF_037042655.1. NCBI lineage: Eukaryota > Metazoa > Arthropoda > Insecta > Hemiptera > Aphididae > Diuraphis > Diuraphis noxia. The sequence goes on along the minus strand of NW_028301715.1, from coordinate 31,197,552 downwards.
TTTTATTTATTATTAGTCATCATTTGGACTATAATATAGTTATAATATATCTTTATTTTATTTGAATCTAAACATCTCAGTGTTTAATTCTTTTAAAAAAAATGTTTTAATTTTCTTTGGATTATATTTTATTTATTATTAGTCATCATTTGGACTATAATATAGTTATAATATATTTTAATTTTATTTGAATCTAAATTCTAAACATCTCTGTGTTTAATTCTTTTATAAAAAATGCGTTAATCTTTGGATTATATTTTATTTATTATTATTCAACGCTTTGACTATAATTTTAATTTTATTTGATATTATATTAATATATTTATTTGATCTTTATTTATTATTAGTCATCATTTGGACTATAATATAGTTATAATATATTTTTATTTTATTTGAATCTAGACATCTCTGTGTGATTATTTATACTTCTTAGTTTTTTGGTTTGGTCTCCAGTAAATTTGGTTTTTTTTATAGTGTACAATGGCACTTTTATTTTGTAAATTTTTGAAAATAAATTTTTTTTTTGTAGTCCGACATACTAGATTGGTATGATCAGATGAGCTATTCCTTGTATGAGAATTTCATGATATCCAAAAATGATATTTAAAATAGGGATTTCCATTTAAAAAGAATGAAGAAATGCATGACTTATAAGAATTTTAAGTCATATAGGAATTTATGAATGATTTGGCTAGTTTAATGTCCAACAAACAGAATTAAAAATATTTACAGGTTACTGAGCAATAAAGTGTACCCTGTTATTTGAGACACATGATATATCGTATATATTAAAAAAAAAAAATTAAAGTTCTAGTAATAATTTCATTATTTTTCATATTTAACATATTTAACATAATTATATTTTGATCCATAAAAATATTTACCTGAGTGCTTGATTTTCGATAAACTATCAAAAGATGCTCTTAAAACATTTAGAATTTTATCATATAAGTTTTTAAATATGCTGTGTACTACTAATAACCTAGAAATAAGCATACAATAAAGCTTACAAAAAAGAAAAAATATATAAAATGCATAAAAAGTCTTTGCTCTAGAAAACATAAAATGTATTAAAATAAAAATTTGTAATAGTAATTTGTCCAGATAAAAGAAAAACAACTTTTGAAGGTGATTAAAAAAATTTCATTATGAAATTTAAAGCAACTTATATTACTAGTTTTTTAAAATTAATCCAAATCTCTAATACTGGAAAGAAGGAATAAGATCTGGTGATAGTTCATTTTTCTGAGATCATTATTAAATTATTATTTTAGTTGAGTGTTGGAATCTATACTAGTGTTAATCGTACCTATACTTTTTCGACTAGTCTAATGGAATTTTTGAATTTAAGATCTTAGAAAAAAAAAAAAAAATTTTTTGTTGTTCACGAATGTTTTTATTACCTAGGTATTCAATATTTTAAGTGACATACGTGTTGTTGTTATTGTTAGCTATAAAAATAAAAAAACATTCTTGAAATTGATGAAAAATAGAAGAACAAGTACTAATTATCTCATATAATAGATATGGTTTCTATATTATGTTAAAAAAGTAAATTTTGGACCTAAAGGTCAACACATCGACTGTCGTTGCTAGCTCCCGGATGGGCAACCACCTGGGTTCTTAGTGACGAATCCTCGTCATATTTACATGTGTTTAAAACCAAACAGTAAAATCAGGTTATGCAGTTGATATTTTGAAAACAAAAAAAATTGCCTCTGGCCTGGTATGTGCACTGCACATTAGTCGTATACTGTATTTTGGGGTATGGTGTGGCGCGGTGGTTTGCCGTGGTCAAACATCGCCTGGCGTCACTAGCTCCTGGATGGGTGACCACCTGGGTTCTTAGTGACGAATCCTTACCCCACAAACTCACGTGTTTCTAAACAAACACACGCAATATGGATATATAATTGCCGAAGGATTTGTTTAAAAAAAAGACGTAATAATAAAAATAATAAGAAACCAATTGTACATTGTTTAAGTCTATATGAGATATTATACTTCATACTATAACTTTTTAATAATAATAATTAACAATAAGTATGTAATTTGAGATATTTTAGATGATTAAATTTTCTTCTGGACAATTGGTCTTTGTCACAAAAAATATACAGACACAGTGATGTAAAGATTACCAATCACACAGCAAAATGTTATGTTGAAATAATAAATAATAATAATTTATTGCAGAACAGATTGTGTAAACTTTTTTTAGATCGTTTCATTAAAAAAATATTCAAAATCATAATTATTCAATTTCTGGTGTCTAGGGTCGTTTTTATTAGGTACCATATAAAAATAAAAATAAAATTACCATTATGGTATCACCCGACGTTTTTGGGCCCAGAAAAGCATGATAACTATAATTTTAGTGAATTGGAAAGGGAAATAATTTAGATATTACACCGTTATTGTAATAATATTACAAAAGTTGTTTTCCTTTAATGAGGATGTCGCACTCTCATTCTCTTCAACATGCCTTTTGTAAGTCGGAGACAATACAAACACATAAATCTTTTATAATTATTAGTTATTACTTGTACAATTTACATCCAATCATACTTGCGAGTTTAGATGACAATTTTTGATTAGGACTTCATAGAATGTACTATGGATGTGTTAACAACAGATCCCCTCACGTATACTTATTTATGCACTCATCGTGGCCAGACACTCGTGGTCATAAAAAATATGTGCACCAAAAAAATGGACATGGCTCTATCCATAATATATTATCTAAGAAGCATTTGCTATGAAGTCTTAAAAATCTAGTAGGGAGAAAAATATTTCAAGAGGCTCAACATCTTAATAATAAGAGCTATTTCTAAGAGGTTAACAATCAAGAGAACAACTTGATAAGTAGGGACCGGATTTATATGCACAAAAAATCCTCAAAATATGCTTCTAAAAATGCTGTAATATGTTATAAAATATGTATTTATTTCTAAATATGTATTTAAATATGCACTTAAAATTTTGTTTAAAACTATGTAAAAATATGTAAATGTATTATGTAAAATTATGTAACAATATTTATTAATTAATATGGTATTAAAAAAGTATAAAAAAGCTTTTAAAGTATTTTTTCGTCTTCGTCGCCATTCAACATTCTGTATCTTCAATCTATAAAGTATTAGCTCACATTAATAAAAACTGAAACAAAAATTGAATTCATATATTACCTTATTGCATTGGATGATCAGAAGTTCCTTAATGTGTTCAAACGTTAAATTCCTCCGATTATCTGTAAGTACATTTTTATACATTGAAAAACTTCGCTCGACCTCAGCAGTATTTATAGGAGCGTACTTCATACATGCAATATCACTTGCATTTAAATCTTCAGGTAGTTCATAGTTTCCGTCTATTTCTCCTTCCAAAATCTTAGAAATTGTCTTCATTATTTTATATCCAGGGTTTTTTTTTAATACAGTTGTAAGTTTGGCATTTATAATACCACCAATTTTGTTTTTTGATAATTTTAATGTGGTTTTTGCATTTTTAATTTTGATCATGGCCTCTGATAACAAGTAATCTTTTGATTCTAACATTTTTATCGTGCTCGGAATTATTTCAAAATTTGATTTAATGTAAATTAAATTAGTTTTCAAATTAGGATCTTTTATCAAATCTTGCGATTTTTTAATTGAAATAGAGTCTTCACTGTTTAATTGAAGAATTATTTCTTTAATAATTTCCAAGTTGTCACAATAATAAAAAGCAGCGTTTAGCCATGTACCCCAACGCGTTAATATAGGTTGTGGTGGAAGTGCGAGATTAGGGGCCATATTTCGGAAAAGTATCGTACGCGATGGAGCTTTTAAAAAAACTTTTTTGACGTTAGAAATAAGTTCATCAATTTGAGGGAATTGATTTCTTATTTCTTCGGCAACCCTGTGTAATCCATGTGCTACACATGTAATATGAACGACTTTTGGATAAAATGATTTAATAGATTTACCTGATTTAATCATATAGGGTGCAGCGTCACTTAAAAATAGCAATACCTTATTGTGCCGAATACCAGTAGGCCATAAAATTGATAGCGCCCGATCGAAAAGTTGAGCAATTGTGCTATGGTTTGTTTTTTCCAAAGCCTCGGAATGAAGTAAAAATGTTTGACTTGGTCGATCTATTTCTAATGTACCGACAATTACATTCGCTACATATCGTCCCTCACAATCGGTAGTTTCGTCGATTGAAATCCAGATATTATGATCCCCAATTGAACTTCTTATGTTGTTTATAGTTTCAGAGTAGCATTTTTTCACATAATTTTTTCGTAAGGTCGACTCATCTGGTATGTGTCGTTTAGTATATTTTTCTAAGAAAGCGCGAAGAGATGGATTTTGTAATTTAAATAAAGGAATATTTGCAGAAATAAAAGCTTGGCAAATATCTTCATTAAAGTTATCCATGTTCATATTAGAAATAAAAGTTTGTTTTTTATTTATTGAATGTGTTTCTTTGAGTTTTAAATTGTTCTTGTGTTTATCACGTGATAAATGTTGGTCTACCAAAAACTTTGTAGTCGCATTAACTGGAATTTCACAAATATTGCAATACAAAATTGAACCATCGGTTTTAAAAATATCTTTATGATCGTTTACGTATGTCTGTAAACGACTCCTAATTGGAGTTTTTACTTTAGGCATTTCAAAGTTCCGAATTAAAATTATATCTAAACTCACTAGACGCACTCGGGCACAATTTTAAACATCAAACGCAAGACACGGACTGACATCGAAAACTGACCGTCTAACACTTAAATTCTATTATATGAGCAACGAATTTATCTATATTTATATATATATATATATATGCTGCATAAGAGTATATGACTATATGAAGTATGTAATCTTATCTTTGGAAATAACGACCGATGTCAATTTTATCGATTTTATGTGTCTGTAAACGTGAAAATACGACGAAAAACGAATATATGTGTTATAAATAATAATATGCACTTTAAAACTACAAATATGCATGCAATATGTATTTAATAGGTAAAAACGTTGAAATATGCAAAATATGCAAAATAAAATTGGTGTTATTTTAATAAGAGTGATCGAAATCGGGGAAAATTTTCATCAAATTTCGAAAAGCTTATTCCAATACATATATGCATTTGCATATAAATCCGGTCCCTGTTGATAAGTAAACACTTAAATCGGAAATCAACTAAGGATCTTTTTATTCAAAGTGTCCTAGTTAACCATCCGTTTGTCACGCGTTACCCAAATAGCATTTATTTTTCTATGATCATTTAGAATATTTAGATTGATACTTATTAAACCCAGTGTCGTAGTCAGCCTTCCCGAGGGGTATTGGGTGTATAGTACTGTATACACTTCGCCTCCCCAAATCCTAACCCTGGCTATGGCACTGCCTTCCCCGCGGACGTGCAGATGGTTAATTAAGTCATAAGAAGGTTTGTTTAGGTTAGGTACCTATAGTCAATGGTAAGTTGAGCTCAAGTGATGATAGATGACTATCATCACTGGTCGTGACCTTTGCATAGATCTTTTCATACTAACTAACAAGGTATTCGAAATTGTCAACATAACAATGAAAAATATTTAAAAATTAACGAGGAAATTATTAATATTAAAATATAATATTAAACTTATATATAAGTGAATTATACATACTTTTTTTTAGCTTTTATAATGAATACTTATTACTCAAAATATTATATATACCTGATTAATATTGTCATAATTTGGATCACGATTTTAAAGCCATACGAGTATTAGTGTTATACCAGAATTTCATGTAAACTAATGTCAATAACAATAAATAATGCATCTTCTGATCATAATTTGTTCAATAACATACAAAAAATCTATCTTATTTTTGTGTTCACAATTTTCAAACTTTTTTAGCCACTTCACACTAAAAAACAATTATATCATGATTTAATTATCCTTCAAATTTTATTTCATTTATTTTTCTTGAGAATACATAGTGCAGTCTTCATTGTGTATTCAGAAAATTTAATTTTTTCCAAATTTCTTTTTTGATCCTTAAAAACCATTTTCCTGCGAGCGCCAATACCCTCTTTCCATTTTTATTTTCAAAATATAGCTCTAGTTAATTTTTTTGGCTATAATATTCAAACTCTTTTAACCATGCTCAACAAAAAAACCTAATTTTATCATGATTCAATTATCCTTCATATTTTATTTCATTAATTTTTCTTGAGAATACACTGTGCAGTCTTCATCGTGTATTCAGAGAATTTAATTTTATCCAAATATCTTTTTGATCCTTAAAAACCATTTGCCTTCGGGCGCCAATACCCCCTTTCCATTTTTATTTTCAAAATATAGCTCTAGTTTATTTTTGTGGACACAATATTTAAACTTTATTAGCCACTTGCAACTAGAAAACATAATTATATCATGATTTAATTATCCTTCAAATTTTATTTCAATTATTTTTCTTGAGAATACATAGTGCTGTCTTCATTGTGTATTCAGATAATTTATATTTTTTCCAAATTTCTTTTTTGATCCTTAAAAACCATTTGCCTGCGGGCGCCAATACCCCCTTCCCATTTTTACTTTCAAAATATAGCTCTAGTTTATTTTTTTGGTCACAATAATCAAACTCTTTTAACCGTGTTCAACTATAATACCTAATTTTATAATGAGTTAGTTAGTTATCCTTCATTCATTTTTCTTGAGAATACTTTGTGCAGTCATCATTGTGTATTCAGAGAATTTAATTTTTTCCAAATTTTTTGTTTGATCCTTAAAAACCATTTGCCTGCGGGCGCCAATACCCCCTTTCAATTTTTATATTCAGAATATAGCTCTAGTTTATTTTTGTGGACACAATTTTTAAACTTTATTAGCCACTTGCAACTAGAAAATATAATAATATCATGATTCAATTATCCTTCATATTTTATTTCATTAATTTTTCTTGAGAATAAATATTAAAGTCATTTAAGTGTATTCCAAGACTATAATTTTTTCCAAATTTTTTGTTTGATCCTTAAAAACCATTTGCCTGCGGGCGCCAATACCCCCTTTCAATTTTTATATTCAGAATATAGCTCTAGTTTATTTTTGTGGACACAATTTTTAAACTTTATTATCCCCTTGCAACTTAAAAAATATAATTTTATCATGAGTTAGTTATCCTTCATTCATTTTTCTTGAGAATACAATGTGCAGTCTTCATTGTGTATTCCAAGACTATAATTTTTTCCAAATTTTTTGTTTGATCCTTAAAAACCATTTGCCTGCGGGCGCCAATACCCCCTTTCAATTTTTATATTCAGAATATAGCTCTAGTTTATTTTTGTGGACACAATTTTTAAACTTTATTATCCCCTTGCAACTTAAAAAATATAATTTTATCATGAGTTAGTTATCCTTCATTCATTTTTCTTGAGAATACAATGTGCAGTCTTCATTGTGTATTCAGAGAATTTAATTTTTTCCAAATTTCTTTTTTTATCCATAAAAACCATTTGCCTGTGGGCGCCTTTACCCCCTTTCCATTTTTATTTTCAAAATATAGCCCTAGTTTATTTTTGTGGACACAATTTTTAAACTTTATTATCCCCTTGCAACTTAAAATATATAATTTTATCATGAGTTAGTTATCCTTCATTCATTTTTCTTGAGAATACATTGTGCAGTCTTCATTGTGTATTCAGATAATTTATATTTTTTCCAAATTTCTTTTTTGATCCTTAAAAACCATTTGCCTGCGGGCGCCAATACCCCATTCCCATTTTTACTTTCAAAATATAGCTCTAGTTTATTTTTTTGGTCACAATAATCAAACTCTTTTAACCATGTTCAACAAAAAAACCTAATTTTATCATGATTCAATTATCCTTCATATTTTATTTCAATAATTTTTCTTGAGAATACACTGTGCAGTCTTCATCGTGTATTCAGAGAATTTAATTTTATCCAAATATCTTTTTGATCCTTAAAAACCATTTGCCTTCGGGCGCCAATACCCCCTTTCCATTTTTATTTTCAAAATATAGCTCTAGTTTATTTTTGTGGACACAATTTTTAAACTTTATTATCCCCTTGCAACTTAAAATATATAATTTTATCATGAGTTAGTTATCCTTCATTCATTTTTCTTGAGAATACAATGTGCAGTCTTCATTGTGTATTCCAAGACTATAATTTTTTCCAAATTTTTTGTTTGATCCTTAAAAACCATTTGCCTGCGGGCGCCAATACCCCTTTCAATTTTTATATTCAGAATATAGCTCTAGTTTATTTTTGTGGACACAATTTTTAAACTTTATTATCCCCTTGCAACTTAAAAAATATAATTTTATCATGAGTTAGTTATCCTTCATTCATTTTTCTTGAGAATACAATGTGCAGTCTTCATTGTGTATACAGATAATTTATATTTTTTCCAAAATTCTTTTTTGGTCCTTAAAAACCATTTGCCTGCGGGCGCCAATACCCCCTTCCAATTTTTACTTTCAAAATATAGCTCTAGTTTATTTTTTTGGTCACAATAATCAAACTCTTTTAACCATGTTCAACTATAATACCTAATTTTATAATGAGTTAGTTAGTTATCCTTCATTCATTTTTCTTGAGAATACTTTGTGCAGTCATTATTGTGTATTCAGAGAATTTAATTTTTTCCAAATTTTTTGTTTGATCCTTAAAAACCATTTGCCTGCGGGCGCCAATACCCCCTTTCCATTTTTATTTTCGAAATATAGCTCTAGTTTATTTTTTAGGATACAATTTTTAAACATTATTATCCCCTTGCAACTTAAAAAATATAATTTTATCATGAGTTAGTTATCCTTCATTCATTTTTCTTGAGAATACAATGTGCAGTCTTCATTGTGTATTCAGAGAATTTCATTTTTTCCAAATTTCTTTTTTGATCCTTAAAAACCATTTGCCTGCGGGCACCAATACCCCCTTTCCATTTTTATTTTCAAAATATAGCTCTAGTTTAGTTTTGTGGACACAATATTTAAGCTTTATTAGCCACTTGCAACTAGAAAATATAATTATATCATGATTTAATTATCCTTCAAATTTTATTTCAATTATTTTTCTTGAGAATACATAGTGCAGACTTCATTGTGTATTCAAAGAAATTAATTTTTTCCAAATTTCTTTTTGATCCTTAAAAACCATTTGCCTGCGGGCTCCAATACCCTCTTTCCATTTTTATTTTCAAAATATAGCTCCGGGTTATTTTTTTGGTCACAATATTCAAACTCTTTTTACCATTTTCAACTAAAAAACCTAATTTTATCATGAGTTAGTTATCCTTTATTCATTTTTCATGAGAATACATTGTGCAGTCTTCATTGTGTATTCAGAGAATTTATTTTTTTCCAAATTTCTCTTTTGATCCTTAAAAACCATTTTCCTGCGAGCGCCAATACCCTCTTTCCATTTTTATTTTCAAAATATAGCTCTAGTTTATTTTTTTGGTCATAATATTCAAACTCTTTTAACCATGCTCAACAAAAAAACCTAATTTTATCATGATTCAATTATCCTTCATTCATTTTTCTTGAGAATACATTGTGCAGTTTTCATTGTGTATTCAGAGAATTTAATTTTTTCCAAATTTCTTTTTGATCCTTAAAAACCATTTGCCTGCGGGCGCCAATACCCTCATTCCATTTTTATTTTCAAAATATAGCTCTAGGTTATTTTTTTGGTCACAATATTCAAACTCTTTTAACGATGTTCAACTAAAAAACCTAATTTTATCATGAGTTAGTTATCCTATTTTCATTTTTCATGAGAATACATTGTGCAGTCTTCATTGTGTATTCAGAGAATTTAATTTTTTCCAAATTTCTATTTTGATTTTTAAAAATCATTTGCCTGCGGGCGCCAATACCCTCTTTCCATTTTTATTTTCAAAATATAGCTCTAGTTTATTTTTGTGGACACAATATATAAACTTTATTAGTAACTTGCTACTAAAACACATAATTATATCATGATTTAATTATCCTTCAAGTTTATTTCAATTATTTTTCTTGAGAATACATAATGCAGTCTTCATTGTGTATTCAGAGAATTTCATTTTTTCCAAATTTCTTTTTTGATCCTTAAAAACCATTTGCCTGCAGGCGCCAATACCCTCTTTCCATTTTTATTTTCGAAATATAGCTCTAGTTTATTTTTTTGGTCACAATATTCAAACTCTTTTAACCATGTTCAACTATAATACCTAATTTTATAATGAGTTAGTTAGTTCTCCTTCATTCATTTTTCTTGAGAATACATTGTGCAGTCATCATTGTGTATTCAGAGAATTTAATTTATTCCAAATTTCTTTTTTGATCCTTAAAAACCATTTGCCTGCGGGCACCAATACCCCCTTTCCATTTTTATTTTCAAAATATAGCTCTAGTTTAGTTTTGTGGACACAATATTTAAACTTTATTAGCCACTTGCAACTAGAAAACATAATAATATCATGATTTAATTATCCTTCACATTTTATTTCATTAATTTTTCTCGAGAATACATGGTGCAGTATTTATTGTTAATTCAAAGAATTTCATTTTTTCCAAATTTTTTTTTTGATCCTTAGAAACCATTTGCCTGCGGGCACCAATACCCCCTTTTCATTTTTATTTTCGAAATATAACTCTAGTTTAATTATGTGGACACAATATTTAAACTTTTTTAGCCACTTGGAACTAGAAAACATAATTATATCATGATTCAATTATCCTTCAATTTTATTTCAATTATTTTTCATGAGAATACATTGTGCAGTCTTCATTGTGTATTCAGAGAATTTAATTTTTTCCAAATTTCTTTTTTGATCCTTAAAAAACATTTGCCTGCGGGCACCAATACCCCCTTTCCATTTTTATATTCAAAATATAGCTCTAGTTTATTTTTGTGGACACAATTTTTAAACTTTATTAGCCACTTGCAACTAGAAAATATAATAATATCATGATTCAATTATCCTTCATATTTTATTTCATTAATTTTTCTTGAGAATACATTGTGTAGTCTTCATTGTGTATTCAGAGAATAAAATTTTTTCTAAATTTCTTTTTTGATTCTTAAAAACCATTTGCCTGCGGGCGCCAATGACCCCTTTCCATATTTATTTTCAAAATATAGCTCTAGTTTATATTTCTGGTCACAATATTCAAACTCTTTTAACCATGTTCAACTAAAAAACCTAATTTCATCATGATTCAATTATCCTTTATATTTTATTTCATTAATTTTTTTGGGAATATATTATGCAGTCTTCATTGTGTATACTAAGACAATAATTTTTTCCAAATTTCTATTTTGATTTTTAAAAATCATTTGCCTGCGGGCACCAATACCCCCTTTTCATTTTTATTTTCGAAATATAGCTCTAGTTTATTTTTGTGGACACAATATTTAAACTTTATTAGCCACTTGCAACTAGAAAATATAATAATATCATGATTCAATTATCCTTCAAGTTTATTTCATTTATTTTTCTTGAGAATACATAATGCAGTCTTCATTGTGTATTCAGAGAATTTCATTTTTTCCAAATTTCTTTTTTGATCCTTAAAAACCATTTGCCTGCGGGCGCCAACACCCCCTTCCCATTTTTACTTTCAAAATATAGCTCTAGTTTATTTTTTTGGTCACAATATTCAAACTCTTTTAACCATGTTCAACTATAATACCTAATTTTATAATGAGTTAGTTAGTTATCCTTCATTCATTTTTCTTGAGAATACATTGTGCAGTCATCATTGTGTATTCAGAGAATTTAATTTTTTCCAAATTTTTTGTTTGATCCTTAAAAACCATTTGCCTACGGGCACCAATACCCCCTTTCCATTTTTATTTTCAAAATATAGCTCTAGTTTATTTTTGTGGACACAATTTTTAAACTTTATTAGCCACTTGCAACTAGAAAATATAATAATATCATGATTCAATTATCCTTCATATTTTATTTCATTAATTTTTCTTGAGAATACATAGTGCAGTCTTCATTTTGTATTCAGAGAATTTAACTTTTTACAATTTTTTTTTTTGATCCTTAAAAACCATTTGCCTGCGGGCGCCAATACCCCCTTTCCATTTTTATTTTCGAAATATAGCTCTAGTTTATTTTTTAGGATACAATTTTTAAACTTTATTATCCCCTTGCAACTTAAAAAATATAATTTTATCATGAGTTAGTAATCCTTCATTCGTTTTTCTTGAGATTACAATGTGCAGTCTTCATTGTGTATTCAGAGAATTTAATTTTTTCCAAATTTCTTTTTGATCCTTAAAAACCATTTGCCGGCGGGCGCCAATACCCTCTTTCCATTTTTATTTTCAAAATATAGCTCTAGTTTTTTTTTGTGGACACAATATATAAACTTTATTAGAAACTTGCTACTAAAACACAAAATTATATCATGATTAAATTATCGTTCAAATTTTATTTCATTTATTTTTCATGAGAATACATAGTGCTGTCTTCATTGTGTATTCAGATAATTTATATTTTTTCCAAATTTCTTTTTTGATCCTTAAAAACCATTTGCCTGTGGGCGCCAATACCCCCTTCCCATTTTTACTTTCAAAATATAGCTCTAGTTTATTTTTTTGGTCACAATAATCAAACTCTTTTAACCATGTTCAACTATAATACCTAATTTTATAATGAGTTAGTTAGTTATCCTTCATTCATTTTTCTTGAGAATACTTTGTGCAGTCATCATTGTGTATTCAGAGAATTTCATTTTTTCCAAATTTCTTTTTTGATCCTAAAAAACCATTTGCCTGCGGGCGCCAACACCCCCTTCCCATTTTTACTTTCAAAATATAGCTCTAGTTTATTTTTTTGGTCACAATATTCAAACTCTTTTAACCATGTTCAACTATAATACCTAATTTTATAATGAGTTAGTTAGTTATCCTTCATTCATTTTTCTTGAGAATACATTGTGCAGTCATCATTGTGTATTCAGAGAATTTAATTTTTTCCAAATTTCTTTTTTGATCCTAAAAAACCATTTGCCTGCGGGCGCCAACACCCCCTTCCCATTTTTACTTTCAAAATATAGCTCTAGTTTATTTTTTTGGTCACAATATTCAAACTCTTTTAACCATGTTCAACTATAATACCTAATTTTATAATGAGTTAGTTAGTTATCCTTCATTCATTTTTCTTGAGAATACATTGTGCAGTCATCATTGTGTATTCAGAGAATTTAATTTTTTCCAAATTTTTTGTTTGATCCTTAAAAACCATTTGCCTGCGGGCGCCAATACCCCCTTTTTATTTTTATTTTTGAAATATAGCTCTAGTTTATTTTTGTGGACACAATATTTAAACTTTATTAGCCACTTGCAACTAGAAAACATAATTATATCATGATTTAATTATCCTTCAAATTTTATTTCAATTATTTTTCTTGAGAATACATAGTGCAGTCTTCATTTTGTATTCAGAGAATTTAATTTTTTCCAAATTTTTTTTTTGATCCTTAAAAACCATTTGCCTTCGGGCGCCAATACCCCCTTTCCATTTTTATTTTCGAAATATAGCTCTAGTTTATTTTTGAAAACACAATTTTTAAACTATATTATCCCCTTGCAACTTAAAAAATATAATTTTATCATGTGTTAGTTATTCTTCATTCATTTTTCTTGAGAATACATTGTGCAGTCTTCATTGTGTATTCAGAGAATTTAATTTTTTCCAAATTTTTTGTTTGATCCTTAAAAACCATTTGCCTGCGGGCACCAATACCCCCTTTCCATTTTTATTTTCAAAATATAGCTCTAGTTTATTTTTGTGGACACAATTTTTAAACTTTATTAGCCACTTGCAACTAGAAAATATAATAATATCATGATTCAATTATCCTTCATATTTTATTTCATTAATTTTTCTTGAGAATACATTGTGTAGTCTTCATTGTGTGTTCAGAGAATAAAATTTTTTCTAAATTTCTTTTTTGATCCTTAAAAACCATTTGCCTGCGGGCGCCAATACCCCCTTTCCATTTTTATTTTCAAAATATAGATCTAGTTTATTTTTTTGGTCATAATATTCAAACTCTTTTAACCATGCTCAACAAAAAAACCTAATTTTATCATGATTCAATTATCCTTCATATTTTATTTCATTAATTTTTCTTGAGAATACACTGTGCAGTCTTCATCGTGTATTCAGAGAACTTAATTTTATCCAAATATCTTTTTGATCCTTAAAAACCATTTGCCTTCGGGCGCCAATACCCTCTTTCCATTTTTATTTTCAAAATATAGCTCTAGTTTAGTTTTGTGGACACAATATTTAAACTTTATTAGCCACATGCAACTAGAAAACATAATAATATCATGATTTAATTATCCTTCATATTTTATTTCATTAATTTTTCTTGAGAATACATTGTGTAGTCTTCATTGTGTATTCAGTGAATAAAATTTTTTCTAAATTTCTTTTTTGATCCTTAAAAACCATTTGCCTGCGGTTGCCAATACCCCCTTTCCATTTTTATTTTCAAAATATAGCTCTAGTTTATATTTCTGGTCACAATATTCAAACTCTTTTAACCATGTTCAACTAAAAAACCTAATTTCATCATGATTCATTTATCCTTTATATTTTATTTCATTAATTTTTCATGAGAATATTTTGTGCAGTCTTTATTTTGTATTCAGAGAATTTATATTTTTTCCAAATTTTTTTTTTGATCCTTAAAAATCATTTAACTGTGGGCGCCAATACCCCCTTCCAATTTTTATATTCAGAATATAGCTCTAGTTTATTTTTGTGGACACAATTTTTAAACTTTATTAGCCACTTGCAACTTAAAAAATATAATTTTATCATGAGTTAGTTATCCTTCATTCGTTTTTCTTGAGATTACAATGTGCAGTCTTCATTGTGTATTCAGAGAATTTAATTTTTTCCAAATTTCTTTTTGATCCTTAAAAACCATTTGCCGGCGGGCGCCAATACCCTCTTTCCATTTTTATTTTCAAAATATAGCTCTAGTTTTTTTTTGTGGACACAATATATAAACTTTATTAGAAACTTGCTACTAAAACACAAAATTATATCATGATTAAATTATCGTTCAAATTTTATTTCATTTATTTTTCTTGAGAATACATAGTGCTGTCTTCATTGTGTATTCAGATAATTTATATTTTTTCCAAATTTCTTTTTTGATCCTTAAAAACCATTTGCCTGCGGGCGCCAATACCCCCTTCCCATTTTTACTTTCAAAATATAGCTCTAGTTTATTTTTTTGGTCACAATAATCAAACTCTTTTAACCATGTTCAACTATAATACCTAATTTTATAATGAGTTAGTTAGTTATCCTTCATTCATTTTTCTTGAGAATACTTTGTGCAGTCATCATTGTGTATTCAGAGAATTTCATTTTTTCCAAATTTCTTTTTTGATCCTAAAAAACCATTTGCCTGCGGGCGCCAACACCCCCTTCCCATTTTTACTTTCAAAATATAGCTCTAGTTTAATTTTTTGGTCACAATATTCAAACTCTTTTAACCATGTTCAACTATAATACCTAATTTTATAATGAGTTAGTTAGTTATCCTTCATTCATTTTTCTTGAGAATACATTGTGCAGTCGTCATTGTGTATTCAGAGAATTTAATTTTTTCCAAATTTCTTTTTTGATCCTAAAAAACCATTTGCCTGCGGGCGCCAACACCCCCTTCCCATTTTTACTTTCAAAATATAGCTCTAGTTTATTTTTTTGGTCACAATATTTAAACTTTATTAGCCACTTGCAACTAGAAAACATAATTATATCATGATTTAATTATCCTTCAAATTTTATTTCAATTATTTTTCTTGAGAATACATAGTGCAGTCTTCATTTTGTATTCAGAGAATTTAATTTTTTCCAAATTTTTTTTTTGATCCTTAAAAACCATTTGCCTGCGGGCGCCAATACCCCCTTTCCATTTTTATTTTCGAAATATAGCTCTAGTTTATTTTTGAAAACACAATTTTTAAACTATATTATCCCCTTGCAACTTAAAAAATATAATTTTATCATGTGTTAGTTATTCTTCATTCATTTTTCTTGAGAATACATTGTGCAGTCTTCATTGTGTATTCAGAGAATTTAATTTTTTCCAAATTTTTTGTTTGATCCTTAAAAACCATTTGCCTGCGGGCACCAATACCCCCTTTCCATTTTTATTTTCAAAATATAGCTCTAGTTTATTTTTGTGGACACAATTTTTAAACTTTATTAGCCACTTGCAACTAGAAAATATAATAATATCATGATTCAATTATCCTTCATATTTTATTTCATTAATTTTTCTTGAGAATACATTGTGTAGTCTTCATTGTGTGTTCAGAGAATAAAATTTTTTCTAAATTTCTTTTTTGATCCTTAAAAACCATTTGCCTGCGGGCGCCAATACCCCCTTTCCATTTTTATTTTCAAAATATAGATCTAGTTTATTTTTTTGGTCATAATATTCAAACTCTTTTAACCATGCTCAACAAAAAAACCTAATTTTATCATGATTCAATTATCCTTCATATTTTATTTCATTAATTTTTCTTGAGAATACACTGTGCAGTCTTCATCGTGTATTCAGAGAATTTAATTTTATCCAAATATCTTTTTGATCCTTAAAAACCATTTGCCTTCGGGCGCCAATACCCTCTTTCCATTTTTATTTTCAAAATATAGCTCTAGTTTAGTTTTGTGGACACAATATTTAAACTTTATTAGCCACATGCAACTAGAAAACATAATAATATCATGATTTAATTATCCTTCATATTTTATTTCATTAATTTTTCTTGAGAATACATTGTGTAGTCTTCATTGTGAATTCAGAGAATAAAATTTTTTCTAAATTTCTTTTTTGATCCTTAAAAACCATTTGCCTGCGGTTGCCAATACCCCCTTTCCATTTTTATTTTCAAAATATAGCTCTAGTTTATATTTCTGGTCACAATATTCAAACTCTTTTAACCATGTTCAACTAAAAAACCTAATTTCATCATGATTCAATTATCCTTTATATTTTATTTCATTAATTTTTCATGAGAATATTTTGTGCAGTCTTTATTTTGTATTCAGAGAATTTATATTTTTTCCAAATTTTTTTTTTTGATCCTTAAATATCATTTAACTGTGGGCGCCAATACCCCCTTCCAATTGTTATATTCAGAATATAGCTCTAGTTTATTTTTGTGGACACAATTTTTAAACTTTATTAGCCACTTGCAACTTAAAAAATATAATTTTATCATGAGTTAGTTATCCTTCATTCATTTTTCATGAGAATATATTGTGCAGTCTTCATTTTGTATTCAGAGAATTTATATTTTTTCCAAATTTTTTTTTTGATCCTTAAAAACCATTTGCCTGCGGGCGCCAATACCCCCTTTCAATTTTTATATTCAGAATATAGCTCTAGTTTATTTTTGTGGACACAATTTTAACTATAATAATAACATGATTTAATTATCCTTCATATTTTATTTCATTAATTTTTCTCGAGAATACATTGTGCAGTCTTCATTGTGTATTCTAAGACAATAATTTTTTCCAAATTTCTATTTTGATATTTAAAAATCATTTGCCTGTGGGCGCCAATACCCCCTTTCCATTTTTATTTTCAAAATATCGCTGTAGGTTATTTTTTTGGTCATGATATTCAAACTTTTAACCATGTTCAACAAAAAAACCTAATTTTATCATGATTCAATTATCCTTCATTTATTTTTCTTGAGAATACATAGTGCAGTCTTCATTGTGTATTCCAAGACTAGAATTTTATACAAATTCATTTTTTGGGTCCATAAAAATCATTTAACTGCGGGCGCCAATACTCTCTTTCCATTTTTATTTTCAAAATATAGCACTAGTTTATTTTTGTGGACACAATTTTTAAACTTTATTAGCCCCATTCAACTTAAAAAATATAATTTTATCATGAGTTAGTTATCCTATTTTCATTTTTCATGAGAATACATTGTGCAGTCTTCATTGTGTATTCAGAGAATTTAATTTTTTCCAAATTTCTTTTTTGATCCTTAAAAACCATTTGCCTGCGGGCACCAATACCCCCTTTCCATTTTTATTTTCAAAATATAGCTCTAGTTTATTTTTGTGGACACAATTTTTAAACTTTATTAGCCACTTGCAACTAGAAAATATAATAATATCATGATTCAATTATCCTTCATATTTTATTTCATTAATTTTTCTTGAGAATACATTGTGTAGTCTTCATTGTGTATTCAGAGAATAAAATTTTTTCCAAATTTCTTTTTTGATCCTAAAAAACCATTTGCCTGCGGGCGCCAACACCCCCTTCCCATTTTTACTTTCAAAATATAGCTCTAGTTTATTTTTTTGGTCACAATATTCAAACTCTTTTAACCATGTTCAACTATAATACCTAATTTTATAATGAGTTAGTTAGTTATCCTTCATTCATTTTTCTTGAGAATACATTGTGCAGTCATCATTGTGTATTCAGAGAATTTAATTTTTTCCAAATTTTTTGTTTGATCCTTAAAAACCATTTGCCTGCGGGCGCCAATACCCCCTTTTTATTTTTATTTTTGAAATATAGCTCTAGTTTATTTTTGAAAACACAATTTTTAAACTATATTATCCCCTTGCAACTTAAAAAATATAATTTTATCATGTGTTAGTTATTCTTCATTCATTTTTCTTGAGAATACATTGTGCAGTCTTCATTGTGTATTCAGAGAATTTAATATTTTCCAAATTTTTTGTTTGATCCTTAAAAACCATTTGCCTGCGGGCACCAATACCCCCTTTCCATTTTTATTTTCAAAATATAGCTCTAGTTTATTTTTATGGACACAATTTTTAAACTTTATTAGCCACTTGCAACTAGAAAATATAATAATATCATGATTCAATTATCCTTCATATTTTATTTCATTAATTTTTCTTGAGAATACATTGTGTAGTGTTCATTGTGTATTCAGAGAATAAAATTTTTTCTAAATTTCTTTTTTGATCCTTAAAAACCATTTGCCTGCGGGCGCCAATACCCCCTTTCCATTTTTATTTTCAAAATATAGATCTCGTTTATTTTTGTGGACACAATTTTTAAACTTTATTAGCCACTAGCAACTAGAAAATGTAATAATATCATGATTCAATTATCCTTCATATTTTATTTCATTAATTTTTCTTGAGAATACATAGTGCTGTCTTCATTGTGTATTCAGATAATTTATATTTTTTCTAAATTTCTTTTTTGATCCTTAAAAACCATTTGCCTGCGGGCGCCAATACCCCCTTTCCATTTTTATTTTCAAAATATAGGTCTAGTTTATTATTGTGGACACAATTTTTAAACTTTATTATCCCCTTGCAACTTAAAAAATATAATTTTATCGTGAGTTAGTTATCCTTCATTCATTTTTCATGAGAATATATTGTGCAGTCTTCATTTTGTATTCAGAGAATTTATATTTTTTCCAAATTTTTTTTTTGATCCATAAAAACCATTTGCCTGCGGGCGCCAATACCCCCTTTCCATTTTTATTTTCAAAATATAGATCTCGTTTATTTTTGTGGACACAATTTTTAAACTTTATTAGCCACTAGCAACTAGAAAATGTAATAATATCATGATTCAATTATCCTTCATATTTTATTTCATTAATTTTTCTCGAGAAAACATTGTGCAGTCTTCATTGTGTATTCTAAGACAATAATTTTTTCCAAATTTCTATTTTGATATTTAAAAATCATTTGCCTGTGGTCGCCAATACCCCCTTTCCATTTTTATTTTCAAAATATAGCTGTAGGTTATTTTTTTGGTCATGATATTCAAACTCTTTTAACCATGTTCAACAAAAAAACCTAATTTTATCATGATTCTATTATCCTTCATTAATTTTTCTTGAGAATACATTGTGCAGTCTTCATTGTGTATTCAGAGAATTTAATTTTTTCCAAATTTCTTTTTTTATTCTTAAAAACCATTTGCCTGCGGGCGCCTATACCCCCTTTCCATTTTTATTTTCAAAATATAGCTGTAGTTTATTTTTTTGATCACAATATTCAAACTCTTTTAACCAGTTGAACTAAAAAACCTAATTTTATCATGATTCAATTATCCCTCATTTATTTTTCTTGAGAGTACATAGTGCAGTCTTCATTGATTCCAAGACTATAATTTTATACAAATTCATTTTTTGGGTCCATAAAAATCATTTGCCTGCGGGCGCCAATACCCCCTTTCCATTTTTATTTTCAAAATATAGCACTAGTTTATTTTTGTGGACACAATTTTTAAACTTTATTATCCCCTTGCAACTTAAAAAATATAATTTTATCATGAGGAAGTTATCCTTCATTCATTTTTCATGAGAATATATTGTGCAGTCTTCATTTTGTATTCAGAGAATTTATATTTTTTCCACATTTTTTTTTTGATCCTTAAAAACCATTTGCCTGCGGGCGCCAATACCCCCTTTCAATTTTTATATTCAGAATATAGCTCTAGTTTATTTTTGTGGACACAATTTTTAAACTTTATTAGCCACTTGCAACTAGAAAATATAATAATATCATTATTCAATTATCCTTCATATTTTATTTCACTAATTTTTCTTGAGAATACATTGTGCAGTCTTCATTGTGTATTCAGAGAATTTAATTTTCTCCAAATTTCTTTTTTGATCCTTAAAAACCATTTGCCTGCGGCCGCCAAAACCACTTTTCCATTTTTATTTTCAAAATTTAGCTCTAGTTTATTTTTTTGGTCATAATATTCAAACTCTTTTAACCATGCTCAACAAAAAAATCTAATTTTATCATGATTCAATTATCCTTAATTTATTTTTCCATTTTTATTTTCAAAATATAGAACTAGTTTATTTTTGTGGACACAATTTTTAAACTTTATTAACCCCTTGCAACTTAAAAAATATAAATTTATCATGAGTTAGTTATAATATTATAATCTATATTGATAATACATAATTAATCATTTTTTTCAAGTTTAGGGGCATTAGTTTCTTTTAAAAATTGAACCCATTTTTTATTTGATGAGGTAGTTTCAAAAGTATTATCTGATGCATACTTTACCAAAAATAACTTTAATTATCTCATTACTTCAAACAACAAAGTTTCTTCTATTTTAATTAATAATGTGTCTGCTACCTTTATAATTTCATGTAGGTATATTTTTATTTTCGTAATTTTTTGTACTAAGTGATAAACAACGGAATAACTGTAATTCATTATTTTCCAAAGGAAACCACTTATCCAAATAGGTATTACATTGATCATAAAACATTTCAGCCTCGTCTAAAAAAGGTGAGGTCGTATTAAAAGGTGTTTTTTATTATTATTATTATTTTGAGCTCCTATTATTGCAGAACGAACTGTAGCACCATAAAACTTTTCTTTTTTCTTTCAATTAAATCATTTCTTAACTTTTCCATTATATTATATAGATCAACAATTAAAGATTGATTTGATTCAAGTTTCATTATTATAAAATTGAATATATGACCGATATTTGCTAAAAATCCCAAATCAGCTGGTTAAAAAATCAGACAATATTTTTGATGTGTTTTCTTGAGATAAAAAGTACGATTTAATCGGTTCAAAATTTTTTATCAATCTTTCGACAGCTAGTATTAAACTTAGCCACCTAGTTGGAACATGCCTTAAAAGTTCACACCACTCCGTGTCTAACCAATGGAAAAAAGACTTAAGGGAGGTTGTTTTATTTGTAGAATTACTGAACTCGTTATAAGATTTTATGATAATTATTTCTAAATCAAACTTCAGTACTTTACAAGCATATTTCCCCATATTGTGTAAGATATGACAAGGGCACCCAATTCCCAAGATGTTCGAATTTTTTTTTGTAATTCAACAAGACGTAGGTACACTTTGGTTTTTACCAAAATTAACTGGTGCATTATCTGCACAGTATCCAGTAACGTTTTCAATATTTAATTTATGTTTTGTTATATTCTCCAAAATAGAACTAGCAATAGAAGTTGATTTTTCACATTCTAGTGAATAAAATAAAAGAAGCTTTGCACATTCATCTACATCTTTTTTTAAATACCGAACTAAAAATGGAAATGTTTTAATATTTCCTTTATTTGAGGCGTCAGTTGCTATAGAAAATGGTCGATTATTTTTAAGATCGTCTTAAACTTGTTCTATACTATATGGTGCTAAAACATTACTAAAAATGTTGGTGGCCTTTTTTCTACAACATCGACATTTTGGAGTTAATTTTAAATCAGGAAATAATGAATGAAATAATGTTCCAGCACATTCGGCCGAGTTATAACTATGTGCGTGTTTAACAGTATGGTAAATGAAAGCGGTTTCAGCAGCAGATACTTGATATTCTTCCGTGGATAATGGAATGTATGAAGGTATGGTAGAAATACGTTTTGATTGATTTTTTACAAATTGAAAGTGTTTTATTGTTTTTTCATGTTTTTTAAAATCATTTTCACCTCCATGCGATATGGAGATATTACAACGACAAAATTTACAATATGGGCTTGGTATTCATTTTGGGCAGACATTATCCATGCATAATTTTTAAGCCAAGTATTATTAAATTTCACTAACCTTTTAAATTTTTCCTTAGGCGGTGACATATTTTTATTTACATCGTTGTCATCACAGCTAGATTCAGACATTTTTTCACCTATAGGTTTTACACTTATACCTTATACGGCTAGATACTGACGATACGCGTCAAAAGACGGTTAGTGACTAGGTATACTAACAGTAATGCATAGTTTTCTAGTAAGTTTATAATTATCTATAATTAATAACTCGGCGATTACTTTTAATAAATTCAACTATTTGTAAAAAAATAAAGTCTTGAATTATGAAAACGTCGTAAAGATAGTACCTATAATACACGCGTAGACACTGCGCGCAGTACTTCTGTAGTTATGACGTTATATAGACTGCACGAGCATCGATTTTACAAAAATAAGTTACTGATTATTGATATTTTATCTTAGTTATGAAAGATAGTGACTCGCTACAATACCTATGACAATCGGTTTGGGTACATTCTACATATTATACAACAAGTCAGCAACCTTTATAATATTATGGTAGTTGCCAATTGCCATCACGTGATGATGTATTTACGACAAAACATTATATTACTTATATTATATAAGTTATTATTATAGGTTTTAATAATTTTCGATTTGTATAACATTAAGATTGTTTATTAATTTATTATATTAAACTTTTTTTTGGTCTAAAAGTGAATAGGCATTCGGCCGAAAAGGGAAGGGTACGTTTTTGGTCGAAAACGGCCATGCCCATTAGATTATAATATTATAATAATTGTAGGTAATATATTTTATCATATCATGTTTAAAGTAATACATTTTAATTTATTATAGGCATTAGTAATATACTATAGAGTTACAATAAGTATATTATTATAGGTACTATCTACTATCTAATTACAAAATTATAAATTTTGAGATTTTGATAAATTTTGTCAAAATGTAAACTTTAAATACTCATAAAAGAAATCATACCTACATGAATCTTCGAAATATTTATCAACTGCTAATATATAAAAACTTATAAGGAACCTTGC
The DNA here is from genome assembly GCF_037042655.1 of Diuraphis noxia. NCBI lineage: Eukaryota > Metazoa > Arthropoda > Insecta > Hemiptera > Aphididae > Diuraphis > Diuraphis noxia. Next base: position 31,173,941 of record NW_028301715.1, on the reverse strand, counting down.
ATACAATTTTAAAGCTTTTTGTTTCATCGAATACAATTTTATTGACATTTATAGAATAAAACATAAAAAAATTTTATAAACCTAATAAATTAGGTTAGGTATACTGGTACTGTAAATAACTCTAAACGAAAAATGTTGTTTTCCTCAGATATTTTTTATCGTTTACTATCAACACATTCAACACGGTTCTGGCGGCTCTGTTTAGAAGTTAATAGAGTTAAGACACTAAATAATTAGTACCTATATTATTATATTTTAACATTTTATATATTTATATTTTATTGCAGTATAATTTAATTAATGTTATAATTGTTTTTTTAATACTTTCTTTAAGCCTGTTCTTGTGTTGGAGGGTGTAGCTTTTATTTTTATGTTTATAATACTAAGTTGTTTTGATATTATTCTAAATCTATTATCTATATAACATCGCAAAAAAGAAATTTATAACATTAAAAGAAAAAAAATATATATTATATTATGTATAAAACTTCGATATACTTATTAACTAAAGATAAATGTAACAATTGATTAGATGGAAAAAATAATAATTGATTATTAGAAAATTCAAGCATTCCTTAACGGAAAATTAACGATAAAGCAATAAAATGTTATTTTAGTAAATTAATTTACGCTGAAAAAAAATTTGACGCGTCATACAATAAGAATACGACTTTCTTTGACATTAGACATAACGTAAGTATCTCTAGATTTTCTTAATGTTATTAACAATGACGATCTTAGCTGAAGATATCTCACTATTCTTCAAAGAAGGAAATAAGTCAAAATAAGTAGGAACGAAAACAAGATTTTTCTGAATTAAATATATAATGTTTGTTTTCTATATTTATTATTTTGTTATCAAGTGCATTTTGTGTTTAAGTATCATTATATTATATGGATATCTTGATGGTAAATTAATTCAAATTCTCTCAGCGTGAAATTGTACCAAAATAACAAGACACGTAGCACCAGCAGCAATAGCCTGCATAACAAATAATTAAATTTTCTAAAAAACATTATTTAATATTAGTATATATTATAAATTATAATGTTCACAGTATTAAATTTTAGTTTTTATTCAGTGTTTTCCAACGTATAAAATAATATATTAAAATTACTATTGTTTTAAGATTATAATTTAAAACCCAGAAATATTTAGTGGTATTTTGAACAAGTCACTTACCGATTTTATTACTTGTGTATTCAACGTGAAGAAATCATACGCATTAAATTCTGTTGTAGAACTACATATTTGATTTATGAACAACTGTAACTGAAATAAAAACATTGAAATATGAAAATGTAAATAATATTTCTAAAATCCTAAAAATATATTTTTACTAATAATAAGTTAAAGGTTAGGTTAGACCTTGTAATAATATTTGGTTATTCTGGATCAATAATTTTCCAAGACGCGTTTGTCTTCGTTTACACTCGCCATCATATAGGGTATGAATTTATATTCAGTTTATTAAAAATGTATAATATTACAATCAATTATAGTAACATTATTCAACAATAAATGACATAGGTGATAGAAGACTCAGAACCATGACATGAAAATATGAAATACATGAAAAGGAGACTATACACTATTTGGCAATAAAACTTCAAGTACGATCAATATAATAAGTATTTATGTGTAGTTTGACTACAGCTGGGTAAGTTTCGTGAAATTTTGAATAAATTGAAATTAATTTCATTAAGATTTTTAAATATTTTAATGACAAATACATAAATTTATACTATTATTGATAATTTTATCGTGATGAGCTTTTATTATCTACCTACTTATTATAACTCCAACAATTACGAAAATCGAAAATATCAAAATTCAGTATGTAGGTACACGTTTCAAATTGTTATTCACATGATACGAAACATAGCTTTTCCAATATCAACATTGTATTAGTTTACTAATTAGTTCTAAACACTTTTTTAATAAAAACTTTAATTATAATTCTATACATTTGACATAGGTAGTAATATATTTAACCATACAAAAAAAATAATTTTAGATTCTGTTTTGATTTATAATTCAGATTCAGGTAAACCAAAAAATATTATGAATTATATTAATTGTATAACAAATATTTTAAAAATCATAATTCAAAAATCCTGAGTGGAGACACCACGTGTCAAAATATTTTTAATAATTTAGGCTTATTAATATATATATAAGCGAACGTCTCTGAGCTGTATGATGTATATGTAAGATACCTAATAGTATAAAAAAGATACAAACGAATATTGTGGAATAAATTATTTTATTTTATTCTTTCTTACTAACTTACATGTGTTGCGAACTTGCGATACTATATATTATACCTAGTATGAAGTCATATAATTACCTCTTCTTTGGTACTACTATCCATAATTCCGCTAGTGGTATCCGTGATAAGCGATTTCGCTTCTAGTGCCTGCACATAATATCATAAAGGTATTAAGATTAAAGATATTACAATACAACTATATCATACAAACATGTAACCAACTTACAAGGTGTTACACTGTTTTTACATAATTATATGGATAGAAAGGTTAAAATTGCAGTACCTGTTTTGCCGTAAAGTGCGCCATCAATATGATCAATAACAGCCTCAGCGTGTATTGCAGTAGCCAACTATAGACCAGCAGTCGCGACCGAGAGCTATAGAACATTTCGTAATAGATATCGAACAGAGCCATGAGCCACAGATAGAATACCGACAGTCCCATGTGCACGCCGAACATGTTGTTGAGCGCGTCCGTCGACTGCCGGATCAGCCAGTGTTTGATCCTGAGCAACTCGACCGTGTTGGCCGTCGGATGGCTCATGAACCGCGGACGGTAAAAGTTTTTGTCGAACACGGCGGTCGACGATGGCGAGCCCTCGGAGGACATAAACGGGTACTCGGAGCGGTTGACGTTTGCGTCCTTCAGCCTCTTCAGATCGCTGTTGATGCCACTAAACTTGGTGTAGACCTTGAAACATTGCACGACAAACTGCGTCTCGATGCAGCACATGCTCAGATTCTGTATATACATGAACAGCTGGTAGACGAACAGCGACGCGTCCACGTTGGGCTCGTAGTGGCACAAGTAGTACATGCAGATCACGTTGGTGGGCACGATGACGGCCAGGCACGTGGCGACCACGACCAGCGAAAACGCCCTGTGCCGGCGGAGTTCCGTGGACGACGGTGGCGAGTACGCCTCGAACGCGCTGATGGTCGCCCGGTACCTGGACATGTTGGGCTCGCATTTGTACACGACGGCGATCCGGGAGAAGAACACGGCGGTCGACAACGTCCTGTCGTACACGACCGTCAGCGTAAACGAGAATGTGGCGCACCAGTGGTCCACTTTGCACAAGACCTGCGACGCGTTCGTGAAATTGTACACGCACATGGCGATCAGCAGTGCGGAGTACGCGTTTTGAAACTTGTTGTGTGACAGGTCGACGGTGAACACTCCACACAGGCTCCAAAACGCCCGGATAAGCCACATAGCGCGTATAGAACGCAGAGTATCTATGACCTATATACCTAATATATTTTAGTATCATAATTATAATATTATTATATCATATCTACTCACGGCAACTACAACATACTTAGAAGCGTTTGCTGCTGCCCCTGCACGACTGTAATATTTATGTTATCCATAATAAACTATTTTGTTTACCTATTATAAATTATTAGTGACTACCCCGTCATGATTATGGCATGGTCAGTAATGTAAACAGCGAGAGTGCGAGACATCTAATTCGGTATGCCTATATATCCACCTATGGCATAGGTATATTATTATATTTTCGTTTTTAACCGCCTTCGAAACACTCGAATGTTTATATAAACACGCATTGCATATATTACGAATACTTCAAGTTTGTCGACAATTAAATTGAAAAGTATATTATAACAATTTTTATTCTGCACTTGAGAAAAAAATAACTTTTTTTCCTCATTATAAGAAGTGATCATACAAATATGATATACATAGAACAACGTGTACTAATGACGTGATAATATACAAATACATAAGTATAAGTGTGTATAATTATTCTAACTACATATTTATTACCCCTTTTATGTATACATTTAATTATCATTTATGTATTATTATATGATGTTTATAGTAAATCGTAAATTTTCATGTTGAGAAATTGGAATGAATGAAAAGTGAAACGCTTTGAGGGGTGGGTACAATGAGAGTGGAGAGTAGAAATATCGATTGAACCATCTATAGATTTCACGCATCAACCCAACAGCGGTGAGTATATATATATATTTATATATATATATATATATAGTATATATATAGTACCTATATATTATGTTTCAGTATTCGTTACTTTCACGAAAACGTTTGTAAAGCATTAGTGCATTACAAATCGCTATAATAGTACCTATAAGATGTGTTTTCATTTTTAATTATTAATTCGGTAATACATAAATAAAACAGAGAATAGAGGTCACACTAATTAATGCCATGAACTTAAATTTTTGAACAGACTAAGATTATGATATGATCGAATTGAATGTTTTCATATTTAGGTATACTTAAGAAATTATGAAAAGATAATAATTTAAAGAACACGAGTTTCAATATTATTTTTGTAATCGCGATTTATCATAAAATAAAAGGCTAATTGAAATTAACTAAACTTTAGCTTTTTAACTCGTTTATGCCTAGGCTTGCCTCCTAGTAATCCTATTACCTTACCTAACCTAACCAAGCTATTCGGCTGAATATAAAATAATTTTAGAAGTTACAGATGTTTTCTTACCAACTTGCTCTATTTTAAGTTTAATCATGAAAGATGAAACAGCATACTAGTCTGTAGAACGATCGTTCAGTAGTATTGTAGCTTGCACCATTTTATACAAGTACTTATAATTCTAAAGTAATTTTTATAAATATCCGTAGAATCAAATACCTTAAGGTTAATTCTAAATTCTAATAAAATAATATTCTAAGTTATAGTAATAAATATATATTGCCCAAAAATTATAATCTATATTTTTAATAAAATCGTGCTCGTTTGCATAAATTAAATGCGTATATTGAAACATTTCAAACACTTAATTGAGTGGGTATGTAATATGTTGATAAATTTAATTTTTTCCAGAGTGAAATTGCACTAAAATAACTAGATATGTGGCACCAGCAGCTATAGCCTACATAAAAAACAAACAAATCATTTAAAAACATATATTACTCGTTTTAATTATAAATTAAAATTAAGTATACTTACTGAAGTGATTAAACGGGTATTCAAAGTGAATAAATCACAAGCAGTGAATTCAATAGAACGACTAGATATTTGATTGTAGAATAGTTGAAGCTATCATTAATACAAATTAACAACGAAAATAAAATATATTATATATTAATGTTATTATAAGGATATTCACCTCTTCTTGTGTACTAGTATCCAAATACCTATTGTTTATATCAGTTATTAATGTTTTTGCATTCACCGCCTAGAATAAAATAATTCATTCATAAATTATGCGTAGGTAATGGTGATTGACTAACAAAATAAATAGGCAAGAGTTTCAATATTGATGTAAGTACATAGGCGCAACTAGGGAGAGCTTAAGAAGGATTTAGTCAAGCTCCAAATATTTCCATAGCCTTGCTTCCCAACGAATTGAAGCATTTTTTGTATGGTAATTTTACTAATATTATAATCTAACCCACTATAGGTAGTTGTAGCACAATAACGTTATTTAATAAGAATTAATCAAATTAATTTTCATCGTACTGCGTTTATAATTTAGTTAAATTTATGTTTTTTTTCCTTCATAATTTGACACACGAATCACATAAATATTGAACGTGTAGGTTTCCCGAGAAACGGAAATCTGACGAGATTGATATTATCTTTGGTTTTTATCCTATTCAAATCGTCGTTATTGTAATAATGTAGACCACGAAACACTGCAGATTGGTGAAATTGTTTTTATCAAGTAGGTACATTCTGAAATTTTGTAACCAGAAAAAATGCATTACCAATAGGGGCCCGTCGGGGTGTTCGTAGTACATGTTGAACAGTATAACGAAGTTCCTTTGGCAGCAACAGCGATATGGTCACGAGAGATAACAATTTGTACTGAGTAACGTATAACCTACTAAATGTCTGACTAAATACTCGGACTCACTTGTTTGCTCGTAGCATAAGCCACATAAATTATGGTTAAGAATCTCATTCCATAAAATACATTCCAAAAGATAGCTCGTATTAGTTCGTCTTGTTCTCTCTGACCATTAGTACCAATAACGTATCCAAACATAGAAAAATACAGATTGAATAATATTTTTAAAAAACATGCTGAAATGCATCCCAAAAGATGTAACTGATACGTAGAGTTTAATTGGCACACCATGTTGCAAAATTGTCCATAACAGTATCTAAAAAAAAAGAAATATTTTATTTGGTGGTCAATCGATTTCTGTAAGAATCAAAATCAAGAATCCAGATAAAAATAAGTAATACTTTGCTAATGTAATTAGTGCAGTTTGGTGAAGCTAATATACCTAGCAATTTTAAAACTGTTACTTTATAGTCGGTTATACAAAATGTTAAATGATATGTAGTTAATACCTAGCTAAATAACGGAGCAATGAAGTTCTATCTCCTACGACACGAATTTACACAAGTATCCCGTTGGTGATTTTTGAAATTAAAACAAAATTATTAATTTTTTTAATTATTCTTTATCCTTCTCTGCTCCATTTGAGGTATATTTTTGTTTAGGACATTACCATAACACTATCGGACAATTCGGATCTATACATATATATTCGTTATTTATATGATATTTAAATAATACCTATACTCGTACACTAATATGCGTCAAACTAGTTTAATTATTTTTAACTAAATGGCCAAAAAATTATAATATTATATTATCAATGATAAAAGTATTCAATATTAAAACAACTATATAATTTTTATTTATTATTATAAGCTGTCGTAGAGTAGATACTAGTCATCTTCCGCTTTCCGCGGGGAAACATAGGTAGGTAGTATAGCCAGTAGGTATAATTAGTTTCCTGAAAACAGATAATATTATGTAGTTGAAAATACGGCAGGAATCTACACAGTAAATAGATAGTTAAGTACCAGATAATACCACAAGGCACAATCAGACAAGTTACGACCTAACTTGCTCTAGGTTTTTCAGCGCCCAGCGCAAGCATTATTTCGGCGCCCTATACACTTTTTTTAATCATCTAAACTAGTAACCACGCCTCCCCCAAGTTGATTTTGGTGCCCCTCTGCCGACTCACACGTCAATAGTTTCTAAAGTTGTCCTGACTGGAACAAACTTTTTATATTTTTTCCCCTTTAGATTTTTAAAATGTTATCTTTTTCACTAGGTATAAAGTTCAAATAATTAACATTTACTAAAATGTTAAGTTGACAACATAATATAAGTAATTTAGGTACGTAACCTTAATCCGGAATTTATTGAGCTTATTATTACCATATAGTTGTGAACGGCCACTATGTCTGTAACCAGTGCTAGATGGGAAAGTTCCGCGGGGCAGTAATTAATTTAGACCAATATAATTTTAATCGATATTTAAAATATTATACATATTGCTATTTATAGCCATGAATAAAAACAATGAGACAATTAATAAATACATAACACAATAAAATATCATACACACTTAATACTAATTCAAAATACTTAATTTTTTAAAATTTTAACGTGTACTCTGCGGCTCTGCGCACATTCTACAATGAATTGTAATTAAATTTTAATGTGTAATAAAAGTGACAATCATAAACCGGTATCGTGATGAAATACATGGACGGAATTATTCACAATAGTTTAATTACTTGAATAGTATAGGTATAAAATGTTTGGGGAAATTAAGATAGGCCCTAAAGATGACAAGGCCCCCTAAGCTCCTGGGTCCCTGAGCACTGCCTCACTTTACCTTAGGATAGCTACAACTACGTCACTGTCTGTAACACTATATCTAAAGACAGGTAAACTTGTAAGCACCACCTCAGTCCCTAAAATATGCAAATTTTCGCACTACACACATAGTTCCAAATCAGTCAAATCTAAATTATACATAGTACCTTTTAATTAATAATAATATGTATTTACAATAAATAATTTTATTTAAATAAAGTAGAATCTCTATTTAACAAATTTAAAGGTTCTTGGAAAAATTTGTGAAATAGAATTTTTATTGAAAAAAAATTGTTTTTTTTTTTATATACAACTCATTTTAAGCGTACAAAATGCATGAAAATAATAATACAAAATATCAGTAAATAAATAAAAATAAATTTAAATTACCTATATATTAAGTATGTAAATTATAGTTTTTTTTTTATTCTTTGTGGTCGAAGAACTTTCTGATATCCTGTATTATTTTAAAATTGTATATAATATTATTATACAGGTTTAATGTGAATAACACACTTTCAAATTTCGTACTACAAATTGAATCTTTCGAACTACACACAATTTTAGGGACTGCACCACCTATAGGTGTACTGTGGGTAAGTATTAGAGTTAACATTTTACAAACATACCAAAATAGAAGGGTAGGTAGGTCGTAGGTGCCTATTGAGTACTATTTATTGGTTATTACTTATTAGGCATATATTTACTAAGTACAATACTACAATGTACTAACGACTTACCTATACATTTCGATAGAATCGCATATGTTGTGGCCATATGATAGTTCACTCAAAAACGATTGGCAAGATTTTCTTTCTACCAAAGCACTGTAATAAAAATTTTATTTTTAACTGTTCTTAATTATTACGAAGCATAATTGCACAGTCAATTCAATACCTAGCAAGTCTTGAATAGTTACTAAGTTACTATTCACTTTTTCGGGCCTACTGTTACTGTCATTTTATGATATAATAAATTATCAGATATACCTACCTAGTTGAATAACCACACTTTTCCTGGGAATTTTGATGAATACAAAACACGAATAAAAGTTAGGTATTTTCTTAATTAATATTTATCGAGAGGCGATAATCTACCAATGGTTTACCTATAATTTTAAAGGCGAATGGAAGGTACTTCTTTTTACAAGGTACAAACTTACAGCACACAAATTCATAAGAAATAATCCCTTGTCGATGATACTTAATCAAAACAATAAAATTGAAGGAACAAATGCAGTTTAGTTCCCACGCGATTTTTTTTCCCAAAATGTGTTTTAGAGCTCTGAATACAAAAGTCTAATTAAAAAATTCTCGCAAATCATTATTTTAGAAGTTAATATAGTTATATACAGTGGCGTGGTGAACGACGTTTACCTAATGCAATTTCTTAGCCGTAGAACAAACATTCAAAATTTGTATACAGAAAATTATACCTTTATGTATAAATAATTTGCTTAGGGTTTGAAAGATGTTCGCCACGCCACTGGTTATATATTATTTTTAAAGTTTACGATTATACGTATTTACGCATGCATGCGCGAAACGCTGTATACTTTGCTTTCCTGGGTTTTCGTATTGGATTGTCGTCTCTTATTAATAATGTTATTTTATCTAATTAAAATATTATTAACGATAGTTTTTGAAATTTTGTAAAGAAAGTAACTTAGAGTATGAAAAACAGTTGATCCCTTCGCCTACTGGCTCCGGTCACCCAAACCCCCTAAAATAACCAACCTCTGAGGGATGGGCGGTACTTAATAATCATTTAATTTAAAATAATATTATATTATTGTTATGGAAATTAGATTATAATACACCATTAAAATGTCATTACGCGAAGTGACCAACGCAAAGCAAAGTACCTATACAGTGTTTCACTCATACATGCGGAAATACGTAAAATCGTAAACTTTGAAAAGATATAACTTCCAAAATAATGATTTGTAAGAACTTTTGAATTAGACTTTTGTATTGAGTGCTTTAAAACACACATTTTGGAGAAATCCCGAGGGAACTAAAATGCATTTAAACCAAATTAAAAAATATAAAATATATTAATTATTGCTTTATTATAGGTATGAACACTAACCCACGTTTGAAATTCCATATGGATGCAAATGTCTCGAGCTGGTTGTTAATGACTCTAAAACGGTAGTGTAGCATGCAGGCACAACGAATAAACTGCATATCTGTGCTAAGACAGGCCATATTATTAAATGCAAGTATGATACACCATATAATACCAGCCTTGCTGTTTACGGCTGACACGGTAAATATATAAAAAATATTCACTGGAACACCAATCAGGGCAAAATATCATAACAGATACGTGTCAATAGTTTGTAGGAATGTCTTGCTGGCAGTGGAAACATGTGTCTTGATGGTGACATCCATAAGTCTATCCGTGTTGTGCAAAACAGTAATAAATTCACTAAACCTGCGGTGGAGAAATGTGAGTGCGACCAATCTGCTACAAATACTAGACAAGGATATCATAATTGGATTAAGAATTTTCATGACAGTAGCCATTTCGCTGATTTCTTCTTCATCGATTACTGATTCTATTGCATTGATGGGTTGTTGTACATTTAATGCCACTGTAAACATCGAGTGTTGATATGCGTAAGGCATGATTGTATGTAACACATAAAACGGCGCCAATATTCCATGCACGACAGATACAATAAGTAAAACAACTGAATACACATAATCAAATGTAGACATTAAACAAATAGGACCACTTATCTGGTTCCCTGGTACCATTTTTAGTGGCATAACACCAAATATACGAGAGATTATATTGATTTTACGGAAGGATTGATAAACAGTTGAAGATGACATACTTAATAGTCACTACTAATCTTCTTTGGTACAAGTTCAAGCCCTGTGTTACTATACTAGTTAACAAACAATAACGGAGATGCAACTATAACATGGACATAAAAATTATGCACTTTTATAAAGATTTAACTAACCTCAACTTTCACTCTTTTGACAAAGAAAATTAATACCTTTGTATATATTTTAAATTGGTAAGGTTGGCACGCAATACTTGTCATAATAAACAGGTCAATAGTAATGACCAAATAAAAACGAATGACATCAGCAAATATATTAAGGATGAAAAGGAAATAAGTTTTGAATAAGAAGCAAAATAGGAATTAATTTAAAATAGCATAAATAAAAATATATACTATATAGTATAATACACTTAATATGAATAAATATCATAATGGAGTATGCTTACAAGAAAATAAACAATAAAACAAATATATGATTGTTAAAATGTAGTCAGAAAAATAGATAACAAAATACTTTAAAATTGTAGTCACTTACAAAAGAATTTATTTTATTTTCATACAAAACAACATACAAAATGTAATAAGGCCTTAAAATAATTAAAATATTAAATAATGAGAAAAATTACAAACTATCTATAAAATTATCAATTATGTAATGTTAACACTTACAAACCAATTTGAAAAATTAAATATATTATAGCTCGCAAAATTTAAATTTCCTTTAAAGAACTTAGGTAACTTAATCTGGACTATTTTGTGTACAAGCTGAAATAAGTACTGACATTACTAATAACAAGTATAATAATGTATTTAATACAAATAAATTAAAATTATTTCTATAATGATTGGCAGTAATTACCATGTTTGCATTTTTATTCATATATTTAACATTTATTGGCAGACAATGTAAAACAGTAGAATATTTCAAAAAACACGTCCTACGTATGTATAACCAGGATTTAGATTAGACCCCTGTGAAATCTCCATAAATCCCATTTTAGTGTAAAATTCCAATGTATGTTGATCTTTTGTTCTCAAAGGTACATGGACACCGAATGACCCTATAGAGTTATTAACATAGTATAAAATATTACAATAAAATAAACCAAATGTAATAATAAAGCAATTATTAATTGTTATATTAATACCGTTAGCTCTTAATGCAGCAAGAAGACAAATAATTAATCGTTTGGATACTGAAGCATCATTATTTACAGGTAATGTTGCATAGGTCATTACTGATTGATGTTGAGACAGAGCATTGGAATCTGGTAATTCTTGATTTATATCAAATGAATGAAACCAATTTATGATTTCCTATGAAAAACAAAAATAGTTAACATATAAAAAATATAAATATATCAAATTTTTTTTCTATTATAAAAAAAATTTACAATCTATGTATTCATATTATAATTTTTTTTCATATGACGCTATGTTTGGGAGTATAATTTGTTATAATGATTTGAGGCAAGTGAAAATATTGAAGGTATGTTGAGGTCTTGATGTAGGGTGAGGTTGCTGACGTACCAGGGAGCATTAGAGAAGATACGGAGAGCTATTGATTAGAACGCTTGAAATTTGATTAAGTTTGAGTTTTTAAAGGTACCCCACAGTTGAATTCCATATGTCATTGCCGGATGTTAACTTTATTTGTATATTAGTATTTTAATAGTAAGAGAGGTTTTGGAAGTGGTCTTAGTTTGTGAAACCTGAGGTTAAGCAAAGTTCTTTTAGCTTTGATGTGATTAGCCCAAGTTATCTTTTGTCAAGAAGAAGGCCTAAGTATTTAACGAAATGTTCCATTGGAATTATTTGGTTAATTATGTAAACAGGGGAAATTGTTGTAGACCTGAGGGTCAAGGTGAGGTGAGTGGATTTGTTTTCGTTAATTTTAATTTTCCGTAAGCTGAACCAGTGGCGTGACAAAGGACTATATTTGAGGCACGTGCCTCAGTTTGAGGGGTGGTGGGTGTCCTCAAAGATCATCTAATGTGTTAAAAAAAGCATTATTATTTAAATGAATAAATATATTTTATCTTAAAAAAATGTTTTAATGTTTTTTTATGTTTTTTGTGATGGGTGGAGTGGGTGGTTGGTTTGACAATATAACTGTGCCTCATAACTTAATGAAGTTCGCCACGCCACTGAGCTGAACCAATCTTGTAGTTGGGTTATATGGTCTTGGAGGTTATTTGTAGTGGTGGTTATTTCGGAGTTGATTGAGATTTTGACTGTATCATCAACGAAGGTAGCTAGAGTAGCGTTAATAGATTGTGGAGTTCTGCTGCATATTATATTATAGCGAGTCAGGGAAAGAATACTGCCTTGAAGGACGCCTGCTTTAATAAGACGTGGGTCAGAAGTTTCGTCTTCACGTCTTACTGGTGAGCACGGTTCGATAGGAAATATTTGAGTAAGAGAGGAATAACGGGGTGGGTAAAAATAATAATTTGAACACTAGCTCTTCATGCCACACCCGATCAACCTGAGCAACATTGAGAAAAACCCCAGAACAAATTTTTTTGTTTAAGGAATGAGGCAATAATGTCGACTAGTCTATGTAGTTGGTGGAGAGGGGTGCTGTTTCTAAAGCCAAATTGAGCATTAGGAATTATTTTATTCTAGATTAGTATCCGGATAAGTTCTTTTTAATATATAAGTATATATCAAACCTTAAACATTTTATAGGGGTATGAAGTTATGAAGTTTAATATTAAAATTATTAATAAAAATAAAATGTATGTAGAAATATAACTGATAGTGGAATTATCACATAAACTTGAATATTATTATTGAATAATTAAGTTTTATTCCAATTGTTGGTTTATATAGTAAATATTTGGTTATAAAAACATAATTTTTTCTGTGAAAGAGGTCTTATCATTATTAAGTGCAAAAATAAAATGGTTATATACATTTTTGTTCATTATTTATTAATTTCTTATGTATTTATTTTCCATTCATTATTAGTAAATGTCTTAAAAAAAACTAAATAAATACAAATCGCAAATTTTTTGTAAATTTGGTATCAGTATTTGGACTACTATGCAGTTTTAAATGGTAAGCTAATGCTAATAAGTTATATACTGATTTCGTTAAATTCATTTTAATATATTTTTTATTTAATTTTCAAAAATTGGACATAAAATATATTAGACAATCATATTCTGGAGTCTGGCCTAAACTTTATAGGACAAAATAGTATAGACAAAAACGGTATAAGACATTGTTGGACATTAAATGGAAATTATCAATTGAACAAAAATTCTTTTAATCAAAAAGGTCTTTTTGTTTTTTAATTTTAAAGCCTTTTGCAATAGACTTTCTACAAAGAACATTAATAATGTTTAACAACTATAAAATAAATCATTAAAAATGTATTATACTTTAAAAATAAATGAATTACAATGAAATACTTAAGCGCCTAAATTATTCAACAATTTAGTTCCATCCATCATCTTAAGGATTAAACTTCATATTTAGTATACAAACATTTAAAATGGGAACTCACTTGCGAAGCTGACTGTATTTCTTCACTGGAATTATTCGACAATGGATATTTAGAACACATTTCAGGAAACCACGATACTTGTAACTTTTGATAAAATTCTTTTGCATTTAAAGCCGCTAATGCATAACCTATGACGGTGCCATTGTCTTCTACGACAAAACAAAGTTCTGGACTAAGTGTCAAATACGAACCAACCAGTCTAAAAAAAAAAATTTATTATTTTGATAAAAATTAATTTTTTTAAACTAAACAAAACATTACCTGTCAGGTATCAAGTCAGGCAAATCAGATTTGTTTATACTATGGTCATCAACACTTGTATAACAAGTACACCGGCAAATATTGTATACAGCAGACTCATCTTCAAAAGTATATGGTCGTACATTGTACATTTTATTTGTGGGTATATCGGGAGGTTTATATATAAATAAATCAGAACCAGCATCAACTGGCATTAGTCGCTGAAAATATAAAAATAAATAAAATAAAGATTTTTTTGTTGTTATTGATTAATAATACCTAATAAAATAATACATGATATAATTTTACTCTAACTAACACATAATATATACAATTTATATGATGAAAGTTACAAGTTTCATTATATTATCTTAAAATATTAATTTTATGGGCAATCGAGCATTAAATGTTGAAAAATTAATATTAGTTTTAAGTTTCAATTTTTTTTTTTGCGTATGGCGTGTTATTTTAGGCAGTAGGCCCAAAAGCCTAAAAGCTTGGTTGCCCTCATGGCAGAATTTCTAATTGGGCAACCGTAGGTTTCTGACATGTCATGTTTTAGTTACCTTCACACTACTACTCTAAAGCAACTTAAATTAACATATTTTTAAACTGTTTGTTTTATGATCAAATTCAATCAATGTATTTAAATTTACACAAATATTTTAATATTTAAATACATTGTTTAACATAATTTACCTAAGTTATACATAAAATACCAACAAACAACAAATAATGTTCAACTTACTTGTAAATCGGCAACTAAACCACCTCTAAAAACCCAGGGTTCTTGATCGCCACTCATAAAGCTTTCTTTCCATCCTTTTGAAAACCCTAAAATTTAAATATTTTTAATATTATCACTGGTGAAACAGAATCAAATCGAAAAATATAAAACAATTTGTAAACATTGAATAAATTTTATTTATACATAAAAAAATTATTAGGTAATATGATTTAATCATCCCATTAAAATAGATTGCTAAAAATATGACAAATACAATACAGAAAGCCCAATCTGGATCAATACAAGCCAACAACTATTTAACAGTTAAAATTATCTAAAATTTCAACAAGCAACAATAAAAAATGTACTTTCCAAGAAGAATACAATTGAGGCAAAAAAAAAAAAAAATGTAAGCAATCATATAGTTAAAAGTTAAATATTTTTAGACAATCTTGGTTCAGAATATTAACAATAACAAAAAGGATTAACTAATACAACTTACAGTGAAAACACTAGTTGTTGGTTTTATTTGACCAATATTGAGTTCTATTAAAGATAAAACAAATTACTAATAAAGAAAAAAAGACTACTTCGAGCTAATATGTATTTAAATATACTTACATGTATAAGATCCAAGAGTATAATTTGTAATAGATTGTGGGAAATGGCCTTCAGCTAGAATTGAATAAATATAAATAAATCAAAATATTATAAGCTACCAGACATTAAATTACTTACAAAGCCATTTTACATAGAAGTTTAGTAATGATATAACACATCTAACATCCCAAACATAAGGATAAAGGTCATGAACAAGTTCTCTATTGGCACTAAATGTCAGTCTTTGGAATAGTTCATTCACTTGTTCAGTTAATTCATCCATTCTTTTTGCTCTCGCATACCATTCTTCGATCTAAGAAAGCATAAAACATAAGTAATTAAATTAATAACTAGTTATTTCATAATTATGTAATTTCAGAATGATTTGATTGTTATGAATTCAGCATGACAGTAGTGGTGCGAAACTAAATAAAAAAAATAGCGTAGAAGTCACTAACGTATAATAACTGGAAACTGAGTTGTACCATTGAAATAGCATGCTAATTTTTGTTAATCCATAGGCCAGCTCTACAAGGCAAATGGCTGAACACATAGTCGCATAAGACTTGAATGATCAGAAATATTGTGTAGATGGTAACAAGTAATTCACAAGCAGATTGGTGAGATTGTTTATAAGTAATTACCAAAAGTGTTCAAGTACTCTTAAGACCAATTTTGCATACGCAACAAAAATATTGTAAAATATATGTTCCCCAATTACTTATCGATTCACTTTCCTCTCATCACGACGACAACGTAAATTTTATATTACTGTATTTTTATTTATAATATAATATAATTCTTTATTTATAATTACATTGTTATTATAATACGTGTAATAGAGTGGCAAATCATATACAGAAAATTAACAATTTAAATAATAAAATAATCGATCTGATTATCAATTCATTATCTAAGGCAACAATTAAGAGGACGTCACACTTGTATGTCTTACGCATGTTCTACATAGCAAATTTTGGTTCACTAGTTTCTATAGTATGCTGTTAGTTTTGATGTTGGAGTGAATTAACCCATTATTAAACTTATGAGTAATAACATTATCTGTATTCTCTTTTTAGCTTTTTATGATATTTTTATTTTTAAATAAACTATGTGCATTTTTAAATGTTTAAACTTTGTATATTTATAACTCATTAAAAAATTTAAATATTGTAAAACACCAACAAGTAACAACAGAACACATATACTGTCTTACCTAAAAGATTAATCATGTTTCAATCAATTCACTCTTATATCAAAACTAACAGCTCACTATTGAAAGAAGTGATTGGAAATTTACTATGTAGTATGTGTATAAGATGGAGACAACACATGCGAGTGCGACGTCCTCTTAACTTCAATGACAAATCTTATGCTCTTAATTTTGCGATTTGTAATCATGGTCTATCTATGACACACATCAATTATTAAATATAATAATATGTCTGTAAGTATGGAACGCTAGTCTTATGGTGGGAAATATGTTAACAGTCAAGATTTTGAAAAAAAATATCTAAAATACAAAATATAACAATAGAAGGATACTAGCTGGATTATTATTATAACTTTATCATAACTATGTGTAAAAAAAAGCTTAGTTAAAAATAAATGAATTTAGTAATGATCAAATCTTTAAAAAACGTGATGTAATATGGAAACTAAGTAAAATGCCATTTTATAATATCCCAAATAACTAAGATGACGAAGAAGATCAATTGTAATGTTAAATACTTAGTTAACATTATGTTCAATTATATGGCAGGGCGTAGAACTGTAGAAGTATACTTAAATATATACAAATAACTAATAAGTAACCACTTCTATTTTTTGTAGTTAATAATGTATAAACAATATATTTAACATTACCATTGATCTTATTTGTAGTTAT
Source organism: Diuraphis noxia (assembly GCF_037042655.1). Taxonomy (NCBI): domain Eukaryota; kingdom Metazoa; phylum Arthropoda; class Insecta; order Hemiptera; family Aphididae; genus Diuraphis; species Diuraphis noxia. The sequence goes on along the minus strand of NW_028301715.1, from coordinate 31,156,247 downwards.
AGGTATTTTTAATATTATAATATGGAATTTTACTTAGTTTCCATATTATATCACGTCTTTTAAAGATTTAATCATTTACTACATTTTTTTTTTTAACTTAGCTTTTTTTTAAATGGAGTTATAACGAAGTGTTTTTGGAGTGATTCTAATACCATCAAATAAAACTAAAATTAGTGGTATTTGAATCAAAAATATTTGATTCTATAGCAATGATTCCCAAATTTCTTAAACTCATAGTTTAAAGTTTTTTCAATAGCTTTAAAGTTAAGGAAAGAATGATTATAATAAAGTTGCCACAATATATTTTTATTTTCCAATTACTACATTTTATTTACTGTCAAATACATTACTTATATAGTTAACTACATTTATAGTTAACTCAATTCAAATCCAATAAGATATATTCAAAAGATGTAGTAACTGGTTAAGTAACATTTTGCAAATAATGTATTTACTAGCAATTATTACTCGAAAGTTAATGTGTTTAAAGCATGTTTTCAAGGTCAAATATAACAAATGAAAAATAAAAAAAGGAAAATGTCTACTCAAAACAAGTTTGATATCTTCAATACAACATAGAATTCAGATCTAAGTAATTGAGTTATTTGAATATTATTATTATTAAACTTATTAATTTTTACTGAACAATAATTTAACTTTTGTTGTATTCAATAAATAATATACTTACTTCTGGTTTAGAGTCAGTTGAATCTTTTTTCTTTGATTTTCTAAGATTTTCATTTGAAACCAAATAAGCATTGCTCTTAAGCCAATTAAATTCTGTTAAATATTGAACACTTTGAGGACCGTGTTCAAATGGTAAATAAAATAAATCGCACATTAGCAATAAATCTTCTTCTGTTAGATCTCTAATATCAAAAAAAAATTACAATCAAAGTTGTGATATAAATCAAACAATTCAGTCTAATTCACAATCATACCTTTCATATGAATGTTTTTGATCTTGAATCACATCAACAACCATATCCGCACTAGGGCTAGGCGTTTCCACTTGCATTGAAACACTCTAGAACAATTAAAACTCTGTTTAAATAAAAAAAAAAACACTAGGCAATTTTAAACAAAATATACATACTGATCCATTATCAGTGTTCATGGCTGTATCTGAACTCTGTGGTGATGGTGCTGGTGACATGTTACAATCCATAGGCTCGCTTATGACTTTGCTTTCAGATACCAAAGAATTCATTATCACTAAGGGTGGATTCATAGTAACAGCTACAGCAGTTTGTAAAACATTTGTAGGGCTGCCATTCACAGTGGTCGATGAAATTGACTCAACATTATTAGTTGTAGACAAAGACAATGGAGCAGTAGATGTAGAAGTTGTGATGGTAGTAGTTGAGGTTGCCATACATGTGTTAAATGATGCAAGAGGAATAGCCACAGGAGACATGATCGATATGGTAGGTTGTGGTTTGATAATGGGACCATGAGCTTGTTTCTGTCTGCGAAATTCTGGAATCCATTCTTTGATAGCAATACGTAATGCTCTTCTTGAATGGTAAATATTTTCTGGAAGATCGATAATACCTTCTTCATCACTCTCAGTCTCTAATTTCATACTCTCATCTAAAAAATTAAAATAAAATGTAAATGTGTAATATAGTTAAGTTTATTTTCCTGAAAAGATGTTCAATCATTATCCAATTTAATATATACAGGGTGTCCCAAAGAGATCTGACAAATAACTTTTGTTCTAATCAATATTTTTAAAAATTTTCTTTTAAATATAATCCATAGACACTTGCGCTACATTTTTTAATACTGAAAATAAAAAAACTTAAAAATTGATAAAAAATTTTTTGGAAATATTCAATTTAGCCAATTTGTAAATCTGATTTTTAGAAAAATGTATATGGTAAATCACTTATTTAAGTCAAATGGCTGATTTTTTACAATATTTTTAAACATCAATATTTTTGTTAAGTAAATTATGATCTAGTTTATATTAGAAACATTTTAATTTCAAATAATATAAAGTTTTTTAAAAATATTTTATAAGACAATTTTTAATAGGTGCATGTTAAAATATAATTATTTTTTTTATTGCATTTATTTTAATAATATGTGATGTATAAACTATAAATTACTATAATAACTATAATTTACTTAACGAAAATATTGATATTTAAAAAAATTGTAAAAAATCAGCAATTTTACTTAAATAAGTGTTTTTACCATATAAATTTTTCTAAAAATCAGATTTACAAATTGGCTATATTGAATATTTTGAAAAAAATTTTATCAATTTTTAAGTTTTTTATTTTCAGTATTAAAAAATAAAAAATGTAGCGCAAGTGTCTATGAATTATATTTAAAAGACATTTTTTTAAAATATTGATTAGAACAAAAGTTATTTCATTTGTCAGATCTCTGTGGGACACCCTGTATATATTTTTAATATACTATTCTATACTATATTTCAGATCTTTTCAAATGTATTGATACTGAGCTGTATAAAACAAAAACATCACTAAATATTTAATGATAAATGAATCAATAGTAAACTTATGGAACAGTGGCCCCCGACTAGTCAATTAAGTTTTAGCTAACCATTATAATGATGCTTTTTTTATACAAGTATTATTAGATAGTATACATATACTTAATGTTAAATAATTTGGAACTAATACAATATTTAATAGTATTCTAAAATAGTTGTTTAAAAATAAAAATATTGTATCAAAATTTAAGCTCTCATCCCATCCTTTTTCCATTTCTTTAAAATGTATAAATAACGGAATACCAACAAACTAAAAACTATGCACTAACTGGCACACATTTTATGGTGAATACTTATTGAAAACTATATATGAATAGTTAAACACAATCATTATATTATGACAAGTAGATATTAGATTAACAATTCATACAAATTACTCTACCAAAGATAATTATTACATTAAATATTAAAATTAAGAAATACTCAATTCTTTGGTTTCATTTTATACAAAATAGTTAAAGCAAATTTATCTTATTTTTAACTTTTATAAATCAAACACAATATCATAAATAGTTTGATGCCAATACTTGTTAATTGTGAAAGGATAATATATTTTAAGTTAATTTCTTATTGAATACTGTATATGAATAGTTAAACACAATCATTATGTTATGACTGTAGATATTATATTAACAACTCATAAAAATTTCTATACCAAAGATAATTATAACAATAAATATTAGATTTATGAAATACTCAATTCTTTGGTTACCTTTAATACTAAGTAATAAATGAAAATATTAGTTATCTTTAACTTATAACTAAAATTAAATATACTTGAGTATTTTTTTAAATTCATTGCCCAAAAATTAATAAGAACTTGTATTAATGTTACTTTGTACTTACTGTCATGTGTGATTGATGGAGGATCAGAAGTACATTTGCTCCACTGAGCTAATGTATGAATAGCTACAAAGTTAGCACCATATTCACAGTTTGGATTAGTCAAAACTCCTCTTAATTGTGAAATCAAGTCAGGTGAACGTCCCTGATATGGTCCCAAGAAGACACGCTTTTGATCATAGTCATTAGCATGTAAATTGTCCCATATAACAGGAGGTCGCCTCAGTACTTCAGTGATTTCTCTAATAGATTCAGTAGTTAATGAACGTGATATAACTTTTTGTCCTGAAATAAATATAAGCAAATAAGTCAAAGGAGTTATATAACTTTTTTAATTTTGAACTTTTGATTCAATTTACAGAAGCTAACCGGTCCACATAATGTCAATTTGAGGTGCCAACTTAGAGCCCAAGGTATTTAAATAATCAGAATTTTGAACATTCGGTACAGCACGTGCTGAGCAATATTGAGTTGGGCAAACTAAAAATTTAGGTTGACCCAGATGCTGAAATATTTCATTAGTAATTGACACCTAAAAATTAAAAAATTTTAATTCACAACTAGAGAAATACATAAAAAAAATTTTCTTAATTACCTGAGCATGTGCAAATGATTGAAATACTTCCTTATCAGCTGGTGACATATCTGGTTCTATGTCATCAAACAATAAAGCAAAAGCTTTGCAACCACATTGAGCAACTTGATCTAATTTTCGTTTGAGAGTTGCTATTTCTTTTTGGCTACTATAAGTCATGTCAAGTCCTGGAGACAAGGCATAATAAAGAGTAACACCACAATCTCTAGCGGCACTAATTAGGCCACCCAACTGTTCGGCTTCTTCAACTGTATACAAATCTCTCCAATAAGCCCTGTGCTTGTAATCATCTTTGGGCGCATAAACATAACAACCTACTCCCCATTTTTTTAACCTAAAAGAAAATTTTGATATAGAAAAACTACATAAATAATATTAAAATATAAATAAAAAATTTAAATTTAAGCTTTGAACGTATTTAATTATTTTAAATGAATAAGCATATAAACACAGCAATATAAAATAAGCATATTAAATAAAATGAATACAACCCAACATTTGTTTATTTTTGTATCTGCACCAATTATTTTTCTGCTACTGTTAATTTAGGTGGTGATTAAATGTATGAAAAAAATACATAAAAAAAAGAAAACAAAATTATAAACTAAGCACAGCATGAGTCTACTATCAAAATGATGTGAAATCATAACATAGCTGCCTGTTGACTGTTCGTCTGCGACACACTTGTATATTTTTTCACTATGAAACACTTTTTAATTGCAATTGTCACAAAATTACGGCAAAAAAAAATGCACAGGTATAGCGTTTCGTAAATGCGAGGCATTATATATTAAATTTAATTTATTTTTAATCCACCATTAGCGACCAGAAAACAGCATAGTAACCGGTAAATAACAATCACCATAGCATGTATTATATAGTACACATAGTATTGAAAACATTGCAGAATTTCAGGCTGAAATCGGTGCAAAGGGTTTGGAGACTGGGGTGAAATAGAGGCAGATGCGAGTGAGAGGTGACAGGTTAGAATTTGAATCCATTCTCAAGTATTGTAACAGCAGCCTGGGTTTGATAATATACATTTATTTGTAGCACAAACGGGCCAAAGCCATATATATTACTTGGGTGAATTTTTCAGTTTTACTCCAGAATAACATGCTCAGCTAATAAGACACAAAATAACATAAACCATTGAGTTAAGACTGTATGCACAAGTTTTTACCAAGTTTATTAAGCTAAAATAAGAGTGTTTATAATTATTTTGTACTTCAATTTATTTTTACTGAATACATAAATCTATTAACAAAACGCAATAAGTTTGTGAATCATTCTTTGCATACAATCTGTTATTATTTGTTTTGTTTTTGTTCTTACATTGATTATACTTTTCAATGTAAAAATATAACACAAACATATTGTTTGTACATATATTCTAATGAAGAGTGAGAGCAGCGATGATAAATAATTCATTAATGGTAGTTTCAATATACTTAGTTACCAAATATAATAAACTACCTGAACTAAATCAACATTGTTTTCATGCGTTCAAAAAAAGTAGTTTTCATTTTTTAGAACTTGGTTTCAACCAAGCTGTTATAATACACACAACACACACATGTATATGAAAATGTTTAATTAATAATTGTTATTTATGCAGGTTTACATTAATCCATTCCCATATACTTTTAATCAATTATAAATTGATTATCTGATACTTCTCTTTATCTAATATTTATTTATATTTTCAGTCATACTTAAAGTATGATCATTGACTTAATTATTTTCTATTAATATTGTTAAATAAGATTACGATTTATACTTGACACAAATGGTTATCAAACAAACATATTATTTTTTAAATTGACAGCATTATTTTGAATACCACAACTTTTTTTTTAATTATAAAAAAAATTTATTTAATATCTTATTTGATATTAAGTCACTTAGTTTTGATATAAAATGTTATCTTATAGAAGATTATTAAACACAAAAAAAACCCTCAATGAGTACCTCATATATAAGAGTACGAATTATTATAAGTATAGTTGCTTTTTTCATTTTCAATTAAACAGATTAAATAACTACTTAAAGATTATATTATGACATACATTAATAAAAATATAGTCAAACATAATACCAAATAATAAATTATTCAAATATTTTTTACCACAACAATTGACCTAGTTTTTTAAAATGCTGCTGTTAATCACTAGACTGCAGTGTGAAGAACAATCCATTGTAACATGTCTAGGGCCACCAGTATAGCTTTCAACAGTATCTACTAATAAATTAAAATCATTTATACTTGGCAAATGATTCATAAGTCATAACTCATAATAGTATAAACAATATAAAATGAATATAGATATCTATTTCACCTTTTATTAATTCTTATGTATTCATGCAAAAGAGTAAGATAATATAACATTTGTCAAATTTATATACCTAGGAAAGGTTAAAAAAAAACATAAAATATAATTTAAGAGTAGAAATTATACATTAAGCTATTTTCATGGTCATCATGTAATCATTCTTGTAAATTTGAATTATAACATACTATGGGAATCTGTATTATTGTATACATGCATACTTGGTTAAATATTTTTCTTGAGAATAAGCAGGTTAAGTGGTAGCTAATTGTTAAATCTAAATATGCATGTCCTCAAAGGTAAATTATAAGATAAAAATTGTCAAACATAAAATTTAATTGACCACGAAAATAAATATGTATATATCTAGGACAAAAAATTTTTAAATATCTATAATCAATTTTTATTTAAAAATTGAAATTGGTTGAAGGTTTGGCGTAATACGTGTGAATTTTTCTAAATTTTAAAATGCTATTTTTTAGAGAGTAATAAAATGCATGAATAGTTGTGCAAAAATTAATCATTTTTAATTTATATTTATTTAAAGTATGCAATGTAAGTATTATGCATGGCCGATCGGTAAGTACTACTACTATATAAGCGGTGGTGATTACATGTTACGGCCTCATAAAAATTGTTGTAAAAATACCCTGTAACCTATCCACAGTGATTAAACATAACAACTGAGGGTTGTTCTCAATATAAGAATGGAGTGAAAGCACTGAGTAGTAAAGCAATAAGTGCCAATCACTAGAAGCACTTTTTTCAGAATTAAAAAAACATTTACTGGTATTTTCAGTTTCTGAAGTCATACATTTAAATAATAACTTATTACTACTCAAAACCAATGGTATCTGCAAATTTATTTTTATTCTATCATTATTTGAACTTTGATATGCCAAGGTTCTAATTTTTTTTTTTTAAGTGTGTTAATTAGTATAAAAACAATTGTTAATTTGAATGGTAAAACTATATTCATGATTTTAATTGAACTCTTATTTTATAAGTATAGAGTAATCAGATTAAAATTAATTTGAATATTTTTGTTTTAATTATTTGATGAAAAAAAAACCAGTATTAGGTATTTAACAATTTAATAAACTTTAAACATTTCAATTAGCAAACAAAACAAAATAAAAATGTCTAAGTCTAATGATAAAGCAAATCGAAATAAATTGAAATTTAAAATTTACCTAAAAAGTTAGGCTTACAAGAGAATGTTGATAGTTCTTTACAGTGCTATATCTACAAACAAATGATTGCATTTTAACACTGCCTAAATAATGAAATCAGGATAAATGTAATTAACTAATTCAATATTTCAACTTACCACTAAACAAATAAAAACAAGTCATTTGAACTCAAAAGCCTAATATTTCAAAAACAATTTACAAAACATAGCTCAAGTGCTGGGTAGTAGTAGTAGTAGTAGTAGTAGTAGTAAACGACCTCTTATTTTTGAATTTTTTTTTTTGTTTTTTTTTTTTTTTTTTTGAAGATATTGCTACCTAGCAATCCAAACAAGAGGTTGTCCGCTTAAAACAAACGAAGATGACAGGCATTGCAAATGATAATGGTAGTTGTAGGCTGCTTGTAGCAAAACATTGACACTTCAACCCTTGTTATGGAGACAACCAATAAAAGAAGCTATATGTTTGTTCATGTATGAGTTTTGCTAAAAACAGATAGTTGAAGCCAGTGCAAGGGTAGGTACACACGATGATAAAAAAATAAAAATAAGACTAGCTTAGGTATGCCACCTTTATTAAGTACAAGCTACTTTATTCACAATGTTTCTTTTAAGCATTTTACTATAGAAAAATAGCCTTAATTCTACCATAAGTATTTGCAACATACATGTAGGCCTAAATAAATATTTTATTTATTTGAAAATAGCCAATAACCAAGATAAATAATGGCTAGTAAAAGCTTTATAGCCTTTTTTTAACAGTAAATACTATTTAAACTAATATATTTCCACACAAGCTTAACTCCAATCCCAAATTTTCAGTGTTCATATTACAGTTTAGTTAGTATGTTTAAATAAATAAATGTATTTAATGTATATATATATATATATAAAAACACAAGGTTTCCATGAAAAAAGGAAGCTTGGTGGGCATTATATTGGCAGAGCAGTGTTTTATTTATTGCACATGCACAATAAGTATGAAAAATATATTAGAAACATTATTCTTGCTATAGATTACATTAGGATTGGAATTTGGAATGACATTATTTAGTGAGAAAAAAAAAAAGAGGTAGATGATATAAATCTAAATATAACATTGAATAAGGCAATACCTATTTTATCACAATTCAAAAATTCTTAAATTACACAGTATTATAGTTCAAAATCTATAACAGTTTATAAAAGACATAAAAACATACTTTTAGTAATTTTAATTAAAAATAGATTGTTAATATCTATTGTTTATAACATTTGTAAAAAATTAATTAGAACATAAATGTCCTACATATTCAAAAAATAATATTTGATTTACAGTTTACAAAATTGATTTTAACATAATCACTTAATTACACAAACATTTAATTGCTAAATTCAAATGCATGTAAAAACAATAATGGACTCAAATCACTAAACTAATTATTAACGGATTAAAATGCAGTTAATTTTTTAAAAATATTGTTGCTTGAAAGCACTTACACAAGGAACTATACGATACAATAGTTTAAATAAAATTATGAATTACAATAATATAGTAATGATTAAACAATAATATAGGTAGGTTAAATATTGCAATAACTGGTTATAAGCGAGTAGATTAAAGTTCAAGCGCAATAGAATAAAAATAAGTATAATTTAATAATAAAATGTTAAAAACACAAATAGTCTAATTATGGCATAAGTAAGATAACTTAATATTAATATAACTCAAAAAAATAATGATTAATATACTTAAAATAGAATATTTTACCTGATTAACAGGCTTATTGGGAAAAAATTGTTGTTCCATAAAAATTAGAACATTTATCTTGGTACAATAATCTGACCTTAAATAAGCAAATGTCATGATTCTATAAAATAATTAAAAAAATTATTAATAATGAAACATCCAAAATTGTCAAGCGGTTTTCATTTTCTTAAAAGGTTGTTGAACTTCTTCGTCACCCTTAGTATTAATATTACCATTAATAGCAGCTGGGTTTAGATTACCGCTTAAATTGGTATTGTGTATGTGATGTTGTATTTGTGCTGCAATGAATTGTTTCATAGATGGTGTTGTCATCAAATTTGGATTAGGCGCTAATTGTGGAGCTTGGAAAGCTAATGGTGGAGGTGGTGGGCGCATAGCAATCAATTGGTTGAATACTGCTGCAAATGCTTGATGTTGTTGCATCTGAGCTTGTTGGTTAGGATCCTGTAATTGATTCTGTACTTGGGCCTGTGATTGGACTAAATGAGCTTGAGCTTGATTTTGAGCTTGAGCCAATTGAGCTTGTTGTTGCTGATGTTGCTGCTGTAAAGACTGGTGTTGCTGTTGTAACGATTGCTGTTGTAATTGTTGTTGTTGTATTTGCTGTTGCTGTAGTTGTTGTTGAGGAGACATAGCAAGCAATTGATGAAATGCAGCAAGTTGTTGGGCTTGGGACTGTAATTGAGTTTGAGTAGCAGGTAATTCAGGAGTCTGAGATTTTTGAGGGGCTATTGACTGTTGAGTTTGCTGTTGTTGTTGTTGTTGTTGTTGTTGCGCTACTGCTTGTGATTGTGGTTTAGGCATTACAGATAAAGCTGCTGCAGATGATGTAGGGGGATAGTCAGATTGTTGTGGAACAAATTGAAATAGTTGTTGGTAAGCTGCTGCAGCTGCACTTGGTTGAAACATTGGTAACCCTGCTTTATCACCCGAAGGCCTTTTAAAAGGCATTAAACCAGGCAATGATAAATTCTCATAGTAGAAAGGGGAAATTTTACTCAAGTCCATATCTAAGCGTTCTGGTGGTTGTAAGTTTTGTTGTACAACTGTTTGTTGCATCGCCATTGTCAAGTTGTTAGGGCTAGGAGCAAAAAATTGTGACAAAGGATTCATGAGTGGATTTGTATGGCTAAAATATGGGTTAAATGCATTTCCAATTTGAGTACTGGGTAGCTGAGCTAAGTAAGCTGGATTTGGTAAAGGAGCAGAAACTTGTCCAGGAACCATTGGTTGATTAGCCACTAAACCCATTTGCTGTACTAAGGCATTTTTGAGAGCCAAATGATTTCGTCCATTTATTAAAAGTTGATCTTTTAAATGTTGTGGAGGGTGAAAATATTTGCAAGGAGGTTTTGTTCTATTGCACCTTCCTTTAATGCTATCATAACAAGCAGTTACTTTGCCATTCTGGACATCCACATTAGCAGCTGGATGAGCAAATTTACATTCTGTATCGCTACGTGAACATTTATTACGTTGGAATTCGCGACATACTTCCAGTTGCAGCCACCGTGAGTCTTTACCATTCATTAAACTATTCATGTTAACTACAGCCATTTTTGTCTTATAAATCAAAGTCTTAAAAGATTGTATAATATACAAATATAATTTCTTAATAATACAAATTAATGCAACTTAAATAAATAAGTATCTAACTAAATAAATTCACAATAAATCCAAGGAACAATTAAAAGGACACTAGTTTAGTGATTTGTTTGTCCATAAGGATTTAAATTAAAATTTATAGTTTTTCAAAAGCGTTTTGAAGAGGTGTTATTCTAAATTATCACTTAATTTTATAAATGTATATATTTCTAATGAAAAAGGGAGTTATGGTAGACCTACTTATACTAGATAAGATAAAGGTAAACACAATTAGCTTGCAAAGCGAATTATAACAAAACAGCTTGGAAAACTACTCACTTTTGAAACAAGTCTTTACGTTGTTCTGTAGTCCATGGCCTTCCATAAAATCCTAAAACAAATATTAATAAATTAAAATGTTAATTGTTTTTAAATAGGTAGATACTTGATTGGTCTTATTTACTTATATATTAAAGCTATTAAATCATATACACAATTAAAGGACAACAATTATCTAGGTCCTGGCCTACTAGGATATTAAAATATTATCTCATGTTAATCGAATACATTCTTATTGTAGGTTATCACATCATTTCTACTATATGGGGAGCAATATGAAAACAGCCTCCCTCAGTTCAAGGTTAAACATAAAATATATAACATTGATTAATAATTAATAAAAAATATTAATTATCATTTAGATCAATTTAAAATTATATGTGGATGGAAAATTCTGTATTATATAATCTGAGATATAATCAAATATTCTAAAATACTAGTATTTTGGCACCAAAAGCAAAATAACTGATTACCATATGTGACAGCGAGTACTTATGCCAGAATAGTGTTTAAAAATACTTGATGAGAAACAACTACAAAATAAAATTTCTTAGGTTTATCAATTTAAATTTTAAAATAGATTTTACTTTAACAACACATTTTTATTGAAAATTAAAATAGAAAATTTTTGTGATACTTACCTATGTATAGTTTTTAAATTTTTTTTGTTGAGGTACCCATAAAAAAAGATTTATTTTGGGTTCAGAATAAAGTAAAAGTTATTGGTTGTAGAACAGACATGAATGCACATTACACATATATTTTTTATCAAATTAACATACTTAAAGGCTTAGGTATAGGAACATTACAATAAATCTCTTGGTAAATAATGTATTTAAATTAACTAAAATGAAATATAATAGAGAATATCTAAGGATAAAAATAATTTTTAAATCAGACTAAGTCTAAAATAATGAAAAAAAAATTGAAAGGAAAGTATAATTAGAGCGGGCAATGCATTAAACAAAAATGTCTTGCTTTCGCAGTGATAACTATACTGTTGTCAATAATGTACCGAGTAGGTTAAACATTATTTATGTTTTAACCTAAATACCCACCCAAAGTGGTTGGTTTTGAATAACAAATCAAAACACTATTTAAACTGTGAGCAAACAATTAACCTCACAGTGACTATATAGGCAGTTTGATAAGGTTATGTAAAAACGACAATAGAGCAAAACCTTATGAAAACTGTAGTAGGTACCCATGTAATGATGATGACAATTTTTTTAAATGTCGCCTGGTCAGGTAGTTTTGTAACAAATGTAGTAGTGGTAACCTTATTGTTTTGCATAATGTTAGAATAGCACTAGATTTTAAATAAGAATAAAAATAATTAAATTAAATACCTAAATAATATTTCAATGATTTAAACAACATTTACATAAAATATATATAATATGATAATTTCAAACTTAAAAAATGATAACTTAGTGATTAATCATTGACGTAATTGTTTAAAGCTTTTTGTTCAGTGCATAAAATTATAAGTATGTAGTACATTTGAACATAAAGCCAAATTTGTCAGTTTGTGTCTTTGTGAGTTAAATGTTTACTCAGTTGTATAAATTAATAGAACTTGAATGTGGTCATATTGGGTTACAACTTTTATAGGTTAGATACCTATATATGCTATGAAAATGTTAATAAAATTCCATTTTCATGAAAAAAAAAACACATTTAATGTGAAAGCCAATAAGAAAACAGTAAACATTCACTAAATCACGATACAATTGACTGTCTGTGAAATTATTTATCGGTTGAATGAATTTTTTTTTCGCGATCTCGCAAACACGCTACAAAAATAAAACGCTAAACGCTGATCAAAATAACAATAACACGACCATTTTTCCGGTCAAACGTACAATATGTATCTAGTACTATATAGGTACTCCTATTCCAATAATGCACGTCTCGACGTCTCACAGAAATCAATATTGTAGGCTATCGAAAAGCAACCACGAACCGGGCGATCAAAACCTGGTGGTGGGGAAAGGGGTGCAGGGGCTCGCGTCTTCAGATAGACTCGTACAATATTGTAATTGTTAATAGTTGTCAATCGTGAGTATCGATGACATGGGTTTGCAGTATCGGTCGGTATCCTATAATATTATAGGCACACCCACACACCGCACTCATCATACATTCATTCATTCAAACGCGCGTACACACACACACACATACAATACACACAGTGGTAAAAGTCGAGTACACGACGACGTAATACCAATTATTAATCTAATATAGAGACGATATTACAATAGCTACACCGGGGTACCGGTATCTAGACAATGGTGTAAGTGTTGTTAGATAATAATGACAAGACGTAATGACGATGGAGGCGATCAGTAGAGTTGTCAAGTATGGAAAAAAATATTGAAAGAAACGTACCTTCAACAACACCACAAATGAAATTGTCATTTTGAGAAACGCAGCAGTTGTCAGCCATCTTGGCGAGTGGGCACAGTATATTTTCGAGTAGAGCTGCTCCTCCGGTAGGGTGGCAGTGGCCGCGGCTTCCGTCGTTCTCGTTCTGGTCGTCGTCGTCGTCCACCTTCTTCTCCTTGCAGTTCGCCTGACAGAAGTTAATTCCTCGATGATAACCGCAGTGTCCGAAGCGCACGGCGTATCGCGTGCGATTATTATATTAATTAATAATTATTATTATAGTATTCCTCCTTGTACTACACGCGCACACTTCCACAGTCCCACACGAGGATTACACAACAGAATCTGTTGAACAGACAACACCGAAGTAGTAGTAGTAGACAGTAGTAGTTGTATTGTATAGAGGCGGAGGCGATGGACGGTAGTAGAAGAGTGGTACACTGGTATGCCGTAGTAGACGGTAGTGTAGACTGCAGAATAAGTCAGACGTCGTCGGCAACCACGGACGACAGCAATAATAACAACACTGTCGCAGCGACGCGCTTCGTGTCGTTGGTGGAACAATGGAAATTGAAAATAGAAATATGTACCCACGCATTTCGTCGGTCGATTGGCACCGCTGAGGCCGCCCGACCGTCGCTGCCAACTCAACGGATCCGGCAGCAGCGGAATCATTTTTGATAATAATAATAATATGAATTTCCCGCCAAAAATCTGTCTGTAGTCTGCACTCTGTGCCCTGAAGAAAATAATAATGACAATTGACAAAGTAAGATAGCTGATAATGAATAACTAACAGAATATGTCAGATAGGTATTAACTATTAGTATTATAGTCGTACTAAATTAATATATCTTCAATGATTATTGACTATATTAGTCTATACTCTTTAAGATTGAGTTGTTCTTTTTTAGTTTTCAGATCTTAGTTTCATCACGGCTTTAGATACTTCAATATGTGTATCTTATAATCATATGACCGATGGCAGTTGTACTTTATACTATAGTATGATATTAATATTAAAATATGCAAACTGTGATTATTGTTTAATAGCCTCAGAGGTGATAGGGTATAATATCAATTAACAATCAAAAAAAAAATTTTTTGATTACTCATTGTTTGATTTCCACGATTTTTTTTGGAATTCTGAATTTCCATTCGCTGGACGAGCCATTAAAACATACAATTTTCCGCTTACTGGTATTTTATTACATTTTTTTGTGAAACGTCATGTCCTACGTTGTAAACGATATCGAGGATAAATTTAGAGATGTTTATTTGCTCAGTAAATTTGATGAAGACCTTAACGATGATTTGAAAACTGCCAAGTCAAAAAGAAAATGCTTGTACCAGGCATATTCCTTGGCCAACTCTTTGTAAGTGCTATGATAAATGTGTATACCTATTTATTTAATATTTACATTAGTTAAGTTTATTAAATAGTAATCAGTTCAATGTTTTAACCAATGATGTACATTTCTAATTATGTGAAGTTGTAATTTTGTATACGTAAATATACTTTTATTATTAAGGAAAGAAACTGATTGGATATGGAGCCACATGAGATCTGAATTAAAATCTTACTCAAATCTTATTGACAATAAAAAAGGTGTCAACAATTTTATATCAGCTATTGATGAGTTAACATTAGGAACTAACAGTATGTACTTATATAAGCTATAAATTCTATATAATATAGTTTTTTTCTTTTTAATTTTTATAAAATTTTTAAATATTTTACTTTCAATGTGACAATTACTAGCATAAATTCAATTTGGTAGGTAGCTCATATTTTTTTTTGTTTTTACATGAATGTATATATTATGTTCATAGGTAATCTAAAGTATTTTTTTTAATTTTTTTTTTTTTTTGTAATATTGTATATTAAAATATGTGAGCTTCAAAAAAATTATGGTAACAGACGTGATTTTGTTCCAAATGGTTTAAAAGTTTCATTAATGTTTATATAGATGTAAGAAACTGGAAGATGAAAACCAAGTTTGATGTTACAGAACCTGTAAATGATTTTAAAAAATCTATTAAATGTCCAGATCTCAAAAACTGTAAGATTGAACCAGGCAAAGAATTTTACTTGAGTTTTCCAAAAAATAACAATGATATTAAAAATGCAAATATTTCTAATAAACAAATTAATCATACAAATTCATTTAGAAATAATTCACGTAATAATCTTTCATTACATTATACTTTTTAGCTAAATGAATTATTTTATTATAGCTTATAACTTATAAGACTTGCTACACTGAAATTATCTGGTAATTATTAAATGTAATATTTTTTCAGCTACCCACTCAACTCGAATTGACAATCATAAAACATTTATTAAAACACCACCTACTACATTTCAGCCTATTAATAATAGAAAAAGAAGGTATTTTTATGAAATTAATATACATTTGTATATTGGGTTTATAGAGATTATTTGGACATTTTATCAAAATTAATATTTATATTTTTAGTAAATATGATGAAGATTCACCTCCAAAGCTTAGCTTAAAAAATAAACGTGAAGAAACTTATAGCAACCAATCTCAATTTAATGGCTTTCATACTGCAAAAACAGAATTGGCAAGTTGAAACATAACATTTTTTATTGAAATACCTATATGTATATACTATATAATAGTTAAATTTGAATCATTTTTAATTTTCAGCATATTCAAGTTAAAAAACAAAACAATGTTAATTCTAATACTTCAGAAACATTAATTAAAAAATCTTTGGGTGTGAATAAATCTCGCAGTGTAATTAGCAAATTTGTCAATCCATCAACTGATAATCACAAGTAAATTACCAATATTTATAATACAATTTTTTAACAAAACATATTTTACAGCATATAGCAGTATTGGCTATAAAATATATATTTATTTTATAAATAAAATAGTATGTTCTATTCTGAGTGTTATGTTAACAGTGGCATGCCCAGAGAGAGGTTAATGGTTATATTCTTTACCATTGTCCCATAAATCTCTTTTCGTGTCTTTGATATTACCACTACAATTCATTTAAATGTATTATTACTTATTATTCATAAAATTCCCGCCTTGTTGAAAACTTGGGCATGATATTATACTCGTAAATATTGGGCACAGTACAACATATTTTATTACATGATTTTTTTCTTTGATCACCACAGAAAAGATGAAGTAAAATATGAATCAACAATTGATGAAAATCCATATTTAAAAAATATCGATCCTAAAATGGTTGAAATGATTAGAAATGAAATAATTGAATGTAAAAATCTAATAACATGGGACGACATATCTGGACTACAATTTGCTAAAAATACTATACAAGTATATCACGTTTCATATTGTTTATTCCAATCATTTTTGTTTAATAATAAGTTCTGGTTTTTAAGGAATCAGTAATCTGGCCTCTTTTGAGACCAGATATATTCAAGGGAATTCGAAGACCACCTAAAGGAATATTACTTTTTGGCCCACCTGGTACCGGTAAAACTTTGATTGGTAATGTAAATATTATCTGATATTTATTATTTACTTAGATAATTTTAAAAAATGGTGATGCTTGTAATATAGGCAAATGTATCGCTTCTCAGTCAAACTCAACATTTTTTAGTATAAGCGCATCAACTATTACATCTAAATGGATTGGAGAAGGAGAGAAATCTGTGAGAGCTCTTTTTGCAGTAGCAAGGTACTACAATATTTTTTGAATTAATATTGGAAAAAAAGCAATTAAAATTTATTATTTTTATAATAAATAGATGTCATCAGCCTGCAGTCATTTTTATTGACGAAATTGATTCATTATTATGTCAAAGAAGTGAACAAGAACACGAAAGTTCTAGAAAAATTAAAACAGAATTTCTTATTCAACTAGTATGTACATATGTTTTGTTTTTAGTACTTTTTACTTTCTAATTTTAAAAGGCGTATTTTGTATGAATAGTTTTAAAGATATAATTGTTTAGTGTTGATAAAATTGTTTACCAATGAGAGTAGTCTAAAATATGTCCAGATTTTATAACATACACATTAGGATGTGTACAATGATCAGCAACGGTCTGAACAGCTATTTTATGAAGTGGCTGCCTCATGAAAAATTTGGGGGTTGGTATCCCAACGATTATTGCAGTCTTTAAGACCCTGAACAGCTAAACTAGTTTAAAATGTATACAGTGACATATATGGCCTGCATTTAAAATGAATTAAAAATAAAGTAATAAGTGTGAAAAAAAATTAGTAGGTGATTACTTGATAAGAAAAAAAGTTCACATCGCCACTGACAACCATATAACATACACATACAGACACAACCACATACATTATTATATAGACAGACACAGTTAATGCATTTTTAAATGCCCATAACCCATTTTTACAAGTTAATATTAAACTTATTAACTTATTACTCCATTATATGATCAAATTATGTGCAAGTACATTGTTTCATTTTTATCTCACGCAACTTACTTAAAATTTTAAATTATTATGTTTTAAATACTAAAGGATGGAGCTGGTACAAATGATGATGATAGAATATTAATTATTGGTGCTACAAATAGACCCCAAGAATTAGATGAAGCAGCCAGAAGAAGGCTTGTAAAAAAACTTTACATTAGATTGCCTGACTCACAAGTAATTTATATAAATATTGAAAAAATAATAATACTTGAATTATACTTAATTTTATTAAAGGCTAGAAAAGATATGATTAAAAAGTTAGTGGATTCAGAAAACCATGTTCTATCCGATGATGATTTAGAAAAAATTGCCTCTCTCAGCAATGGCTATTCTGGAGCAGATATGAAAAGTCTATGCCAAGAAGCATCTCTTGGACCTATCAGATCAATGAGTTTTGATATGATTAATAAAATTGAAGCCGACCAAGTAAATTTATCTACATCAGATTTTGAACTCAGTAGTCATTCTTTTGTTTATTTATAGGTACGGCCAATTAATTTACAAGATTTTCTATCTGCATTAAAGATTGTCATGCCCAGTGTATCTTCTGAAGATTTAAATCATTATGTAACATGGAATGAAAAGTTTGGGTGTAGTGATACTGGACATTGTAGTTCCCAGTCAGATAGTTAAATATAGCCTAAGTAGTTAATGTTAATCAATTATTTCACTAAGCAATAAATATTTTTAAGTATTAGATTTTCAAACTTATTGTGTTTTTGATTAATATTCTTTATGATTGATGAAAAAAATAAATAACTTATTCAGATTATTTGTTTAAAATTGTATTCATTTAGGGTAGATAACATAAATTAAGAACATTCAAGTGTGCAAACATTAAAGCATTAAACAGTGGCCTGGATTGGTGCAGTATAGTTTTATCTAATCACAAAATTGATTATGTGTGCAAGCATCGACCGCTGATCCCTGATGGGTGACAATTGGGATATTTAGTTACAAATTCTCTCCAAACAAACACATGCTCTAACCCCACAGTAATAAACCTAGTACCTACTATCAGCTGTAATTGCTAGACTTAAGAAAAGTGTTCAATAATTAAATATGATTTAAGTAGAAAAAAATCTATTGCATAAAAAAATAATAATGCAATATTGAGGGGTATGTTAAAAAGACGATAAAGATGTATTTTGTGACGATTTGGAGAGGATGAAGTTGTGATTGGGAATGTTTGAACTGAGTATGGGGGACTGTTTTGCTTCTTATAAGACTAAATTTGAAACTCCTCTAAACATTTTGTCATAAATATTTTTACAATAAAACCATTCAGTAACCCATATTCTTAGGATGTGCAAACATATTTTTAAAGGAAAATGTACGCATAGATATTTGGTCAGACATCTTTTAAACAAAAATTAAGTATTTTTCATTTTAATCTAGTACATTCAGTTAAGAATTAATTTTATCTAAAGTCAAACATTTAAAAAAAACTCCTTATTCTCTCAGTGCTATCAAATAAGATAAATGTTATCTTAGTCTGTGCACGCCAAATACTCTTTATATGAATTATGATAAATTAAATAAACAGTGTGCTTGTTTAAAAATTATGTAATTATCTACTTACTTAATACTTCTATTCACTTACTACTAACATTGTAATATTGTATAATGTGTTAAAATTAATCTAATTTACCAATATAAATGTATAATTGTTTAACAGCAAATTAAAATAAATTTGTTCAAGTTTTTACAGCTCATCAAATTTTCTGGGAAATCCTTTGGCTATCATCCAAAATGTGTAAAACTTTTTTGTTATTTGATTATTTGAATCAGTAGGTGGCGTACTTAAAAAGTACTTACCGTTTGTTGTTTCGATTAAGTCTTTTTTAATAACTTTTTTAATAAATCCTGCATTATGTATTTTTCCAGAAATGTTTGAACTTTTTTGATCACATAATTTACCTAAATGATAATATTAATATATAAATTATGTTTAAATAATAACTATATGTTCAAGTATACCATAACTCAATACAGTGTTACTGACATACAGGGTCATCAAACTTATTAATAATTATATAATAGAAAATATAACATATATGATTGACACTAACTCATTACTTCATTATAAAATATAAAATTATCTGGTTTTGTACCTACATTTAAATGTATCATGTAACAATATTTACTTGGATTAGAAAATAATTTTATGATTTATAGTTTATATTATTTAGGTAGGCACTTATCGTTTAATCAGTTTAAATAAAATTAATGTATTACATCAGTTTTATATTTTAACCTTATAGCAATATAGCATGGAGTACTAGTAATACTCATAATATGCTTCATAGCTACATAAATATGGCAAAACATTTAATTTACATATATATAATTAATTAATTTTACAAAGATAAGATAAGTGAATAAATTATATCCTCTTATAGTCTTATGTATTTACAACTAAAAAAGTACATTAGTACATACTACATAATTACATAACTGAACAGTTTTGTAAAGAGGATGTTTCACGGCCATCTGTTGTCCCAGTCTTACAGGTGCATAACAGCAAATTTACACTCAGCAGATCACCTAAGTCCCGTAAGCTTAAAAATTAAACTTTAAAGTTACCTAGTTGAATTTTTATAAAATTGAAAGGAAGATTATTATAATATTATCTGAGGCATCTTCTGGACTTTCTATCATATTTTAATTTTATAGCGTGTAATGGGTACCTATTTTAAGATGTATAAACAATGTTCAATTTTAAAATACTCATTACTCGCTTTAAAATAAAAATATAAAAATCCCGTGAGATGCCCCAGATAATAATATTACCTTAAAATTTTAAATGTTGAAATTTTATAAGAAGTCAATTAACTTTAGTTTTTCAGCTTACGGAGCTAAACTGCTAAGCATGATCTACTAAGCGTAAAATTTGCCATGTTGCACACTTGTAAGACAGAGACAACAATAATTTCCGAGTAGCATCCTCTTAAGGTGCTGTTAAACATAAGGCGGGCAGCCCCTCTGTTTGACAATGCCTTTAAGAGAATGCCAGTGCAATATTTGTTTTGTCATTCAGACTCACGCGCAACGGAGCTTTCACCAAAAATCATTTGATTTATGAGCTACCGTAGGGTAAAATCATCTATTAAGAAAATTATACAGGATATTATTATTACTATTATTATCATTTGATTGTGTACTCAAATTTAAAAAAAAAAATGTAACTTTTATTTTCTGCCAAAAACTACGTTATTTTTGAAGGAGTAACACTTGCAAAAACTTTAGAACCAAGCGATATACTAATAACCAGCGACTCCCTTAGTACTTTAATAACACTTAAAAACACATCGTCAAAAATTAAAATAGCATCCTTAATCCAAAAAAATATTGAATTCACATGGGTCATATACTCCTATCTCACATTAGTTTATAGGAAATGAAAAATCGGACAAATATGCCGACCCGGTAACGAAAACCATTTAACCATCCCAAACCCTACAACAAACAACATACCCACAATCATCATCACACATTAAAAATTATTTCAATCAAAAAATTCTCTCATCTTGGAAAAATTACCGGAACTCAATACCATCGTCTAACAAACTCAAAAATATTTTTTTTAAATCAGAATCGGACACGCTTTTCTCACCCACTCAATAAATTAGTAAATGAGTAAATAACCCTGACCATTATGCGAATCTTAGCACACTGCATTTACCATCAAACACACAGTGGAGGAGTGCTCACCATATTCTCCAACTCGCATCGACCTCAAAATAATGCCATCCACCATAACAGAAGCGCTCGACGAAAATTAAACACCGAAATAATTGAATTTGTATTTACCACAAATATTATTTAAAAACTTTAACTTTTAAAACTTGTATGTAATATGTAACATCTAATCTAATACAGTATATATTCCTTCTTTCCTTCAATTGACAATTATATCCCCATTTTCATGACCCAATGATATGACGCATTCACGGCTTCACAGTTCACACATCCAGTCATGTAACTGATGAGGGGTTGCACTTCACCAGTATCTAGGGACTACGATGCTTTATCGATTAGCAACTACTCTGCCCACCTAATAGTACCCCATACATTTTAGATTCTGAGCGCAGCGATGAATGTATTGATTTTATAACGATTTTTTTAAAATTTTATTTGTATGTATGGGTACACGATAAGTAGTTAAAATAATGATGCTTTAATTTTCAACTTTCGTCTTTTTTCTGGTAAGGAGAACATGGTACATGAATCTATAGTTAGTACTTTTAATAGATCAAAATTGAAAATGCACGATGATTTCAAAAAAAACATAAAATCTTTCCTTTGATTTAATTTTATGTTATATATGATATATCTGATACTAAATTCTAAGAAGGAGGGCTAATCAATTTTTTTAAAGATCTTAGTAGATTTTTTTTTAGTTATTATCACATAAATATTGAAAAAAAATGTTATGTTGAATTAAAAAATAATAATGTTTTTATTAGTTGGTCTTACTACAGCATTCTTTAAATATAAAAAAATTGTTACAATTATTCTCTTTTATAGAAATTTGATATTCAAACAAATAATAAAACAATAATTATACAGTAAAATCTCTCTATAACGGAATCGCATGGGACCAAAAATTTTTCCGTTGTAAAGAGTTTTCCGTCATAGAGAGGTAGAAATTACATAATATATTATTTGTATACCGGTACTATTGACATTTTCCGTTATAACTTATAAGGGTTCCATTTAATAGAAGGTCCGTTATAGAGAGGTTTTACTGTACATAAAACAAATTTATATGTTATATCTATATTATTGTGAACTTTTAGGTACTTATTCGTGTTAAATGTTAATTCGGCAATCAATTTCTGAATTACACCTACCGCAGAACAATAAGATGTGCACGGCCACTCGGCCTGACATGACATCATGTAGAAATTCAAGTAGCATAATATGAGTAGATGACTATTAATCAAAATAATTGTTTTGAGCATTGAGCTTGATTATGTAACCTACAGATAATAATCATAAATACTACGTATATTATGAAGTACCCAGTGGCGTGACGAAGGACTATATTTGAGGCACGTGACTCAGTTTGAGGGGTGGTGGGTGTCCTCAAAGATCATCTAATGTGTTAAAAAAAGCATTATTATTTAAATGAATAAATATATTTTATCTTAAAAAAATGTTTTAATGTTTTTTGTGATGGGTGGAGTGGGTGGTTGGTCTGACAATTTAACTGTGCCTCACAGTGGCGTGCGCAGGGGGGGATGATGGGGGATATATCCCCCCCATGGGCTTTTTTTAGTCTTCTAACGAGTGGATTTTGGATCTCTAGTTCATCAACATAAACATAATACATTTTTATTTATGACATCCCCCCCCCATACCAAATTCCTGCGCACGCCACTGGTGCCTCATAACTTAATGAAGTTCGCCACGCCACTGGAAGTACCTAACTATCCCGTATCTAGAAATTTGTTTTTTTTTTTTTTTTGGAGGGGAGGAAGGTACTTAATATTTTCTCTTGTTTTTGTACAACACGAATACCTATTTATCACCCATTAACTTATTACAACATTGTTCAAAAAAATTTAAAGAAGGCGTTTGCCCTCATCAGTGCTCCTTCTTTAGCAATACTATATGTAGGTACCTATATTAAAGTATATACCTATAACCTATCATACCAGTAACCAGTATTATACTGTATACTATTCTAAATTCTAATACTATTTACCAGTGGCATAACTAGAGGGTGATATATCCCCCCCCCCCCCCCCGAAGGCCCAAAATCTTTATTTTCTACGTATTTTGATAAACTTACTTACGTAGTATGTCAGAACTTCAGAAGTATGTATTTTGGTTTTAATTTTTAATTCAATTTTAATTGACTATCATTTTACAAGAAAGTAAAGATTTTTATTTTCAGGAAAGACTTAATGGATTAGCTGCTATGTCCATAAATAAGCACATTTAATTTAACTTACAGGTTGATGAAATAATTGACGAGCTAGCAAAAAAAAACTCAAAAAACTAGATATTTTATTATAATCATTCAATTTGTTTTTTTAAATGTTAATAAAACTTATTTAATAGTTTAATACATATGCTCTACTTGTCATTAATGATAAATGCTCAGTAATATTACTTCCTAAATTTAGATCCTATAGTTACGACACAGCGCCACTGCTATTTACTATAGGTATACCTATACTTTATACAAATGTACGCACCACTAGAAAAACAAAATTTTTGTGGAATTCGTTATAATTTTTATTCATCGATAAATGTAAGATAAAAAATGGACTAATCATTTCTTTGTATATGAACCATTAAAAATTAAATTGTGGTTTACTTACCTTTAATTTGATATAAACTAGAAAATCCTAAATAACTCTTTTTCTTTATAATAACCCATGATTGTAAACACATAATGTCTTCTTCTTTTAATAGACTGTATTTCTCTGCAGAACACAAAGTATTATTGTTGCCAATATTTATCTGAAATCCACAACATTCTGGAACATTAGTACTATTTTGTTTTATAGTATGCACCTCGAATGAATCTGAATTACAATATAAATATTTATTACATAACTATAACTATTATTCAAGGTTTAACCCAGGAGTTCCCAACCAAGGTACCACGAACGTTATTTATTTGGTATTTATTCTCAATTAAAAAAAAAAATAGTTAGTGTTCAATGTAATAATTTGTTTTACCTTAAAAAAATCAAATTGCACAATAACAATGCAACATTGTAAAAATGTAATACTTTTGTTCAAGCTAATAATCTATGTAGTTGATACTTTATAAGTATTATACTTATTATATTATAATAAATAATAATAATAATTTGTTTTGTGAAATCTAATATATTATGCTTATATATAGGTCTTACTACTTTTGTTTATACTTATGGCACTTATGCAAATATGCAATGCAGTTAAATAAAACCAAAGTAGGCTGGACATAGGGTGCCTCCGGATTCAAATCTCGTGAGTCGAAAAAGGTTGGGAACCTCTGGTTTGGCCCCGTTATAGCCCCTAAAAATAGTTTTTTAGTTGTGTAATATCGAAGCTCCTCCTTGGCCCTTGCTAACATTGATGATAGAAGCTGTAAATGGCATTTTAATGGATTTTCGTCTATGGCACTAGTTTTAGTCTATATATATTCTATACCTACCTAATAACTCTTAAACATTAATCGAATCTATTAATAATTAAATTTTTTAAGAAAAGTAACATTGATAAAATAAGTCATATTGGTATTTAAAATAAGCAGGTATAAACGACAAAAACATGTTTTTGTAAACATAATAATATACTAGCAGGTTATTGTTTATATATTAGTATGATTTTAATAGGAATACCTTCGGAATGGTAATTTACATTTCCATAAACCATTGGTTCAACTATTTTGCTATCCATACTGCTTGAATCCGAACATTTCTTAATTAAATGTAGTGAACACATCAGATGTAGGATAATATTGTACAGATTTACGAACAAAAACTATTGTCTAACGAGAATCTAGTTCCAATATCTTCGAGTCACTGCTATCAGTGCTATCCGATTACCAAGTGATTTTTGTGTTGTAATTGCCATAGATTCTTATTATTATTACTGATCTTGCGATCAGGTATCAAGTTAGAGGGAAGAATTCTTATTGTTTAAGAATTCATTTTTAAGTTTTTCAAGTGAAGCCATGTCTTTAATGAGAGGATTAGTTTAGAAATTTAAATTTACAAAATTTTTTTGTTTATTTTGAAAGTTGATTACAAAATGATATAACAATAAAATATAATATCGATATGTCATTCCCTCAAAAATATTATTCTTTATCTTTTTGTAATGGGTGTTTTTACTCTAAAGATTACTTAAAAACATATAATTGATTTCAAATACAGGAATAAAATATTCTTAGAAATATACGGTGATCGGTGATAGTCGATAGACTGTCTTTTCTTCGAAATATTTTACATTGTATAATACAATGATTTATCATAGAATTCAAATTCAAAAAATTAATTACAGTGACCTACTCAATGATGATTGATGATGACGTGCACTCCATATCTAATAAACAGCAAAGGCTAATTGATTAAAATATTTTAAGATCTAAAAATTAGGCTGTGGGTGAGTTGCGGCCTGATTTGTCGTTTCCGGTGTTAGAGACCTAAACGAAATGTTCAATACGTATGGGAAGTTATATTTATGTTATAATTTTTTTTGACATTATGATCATTTTATACTGTATTCTTAACAAAACAATAAAATATTATTAATATATGAATGCTTTTATTTTTTTTCAAAACAAATATTAATTACCTTTCATAAACCCAGGCTGCAACTCGTACGTCATTTAGGGATTGGGCCGCAACTCACCAACACTGAAAAATTAGTGTCTTTATGTCGACCCACATGCAGGTATAAGTTATAACCTACATATATGTAGGTATCATAGATTAGGTATAGCCGTATAGCCGCGTATAGGTAATAAATACCTCTATATCGAAAAGATAGCTATTTAGCTCAACGATAGTTTTAAAATCAATAATAACTGTTTTAAATATAACTATAGTTTTCGTTGTTTTTAAAATGTGTTTTTTAATCAGTCAAAATAACATGTTATATCATTAAAAATTAAACGATTTTTAAAATAGTATTTACTAATATAAAAATAGTTTAAAAATGTATATATAAAATATTTGCTCCTTTTTAACTATATACGATAATGATGTATACATTAATATATTTTTAACACTAAGACAATGATTATTTATTGCTCTATTAATTATAAACAAAAAAATATTATTAGGTAAGTACTACATAAAAGTACAAAACAACTATAGGTATAGGTAGGTAGTTTTCCTGAAATTAAAATTGTAACGTACCTACAATAAAAGTTAATATATTATTTTTGAAATTCAATTAATAAAATAACTTATAATAAGGACAATTTATTGAGACTTCAAAGGTTTTTAGAAGTGAAAATTAATGCGTGTAAGCCGCTTTATTATCTACATAAACTACATCAACTCCGTCATCGTCGTCAACAAACTTAATACTCGAATCATTTATATACTCAGCCTTTTGATTATTTTTAGAAAAATACGCTTTTGGCGATGATTTCAGGGTTTTCAATGAAACACAGTCTTCGTTAACTAACGTCGATTCACTGTCAGCAGACAACCTATTATTGTATTTGCTGCTAATTTCGCAATTTCTTTTACATTTGTCGTTTTTTATGTCCAAAATGGACATTTCCATACTTTCGTGGTGATCCCCAGGACTTTGGTCCGATAAAGGAGGTATCCATAAGCAATAAGCCGGGTCCATTCCTATGTACGACCCAGGCACACTGTTTGTGTTCTGAACGTTGTAATCATAGTAATCCATCTCTAAGTCCGACACGTCGTGGCCGTGAATACTCGAATCTGTGCTACTAGTCAACGGGTTGTGTTTATTATGAATTTTTGGTCGGTCATTCAAAGTAGACGTTGACTGGGTTATCTATAAATAAAAATAAAAAGTTAAACATTTTAACAACCTAAAATTTAGTATTTACAACAGATTAAGAAAATATTTTAAGAATACGAACAATTTTCCTTGAAGATAAGGACGTTTGAGAAACAAATGGTGTACACTGATCTATTGTTGAAGAACACGTGACAATATTTTCTGGTACTATTTCACTCCTATATATGTAATAATATATATAATTTTCTACTATGATAAATACTTTTTATAAAGTTATTTGACCATCCTCTACAACAGATATGAAATAAAAAGATAATTATAAAATTTACCCAGCTACAGAAATTGTTTCTCCTTCAACCACATCATCTTGGTTTTCACCAGTGTCTGAAATTTCTATTATTGGTGGTATATGTGATTGTAAAGTTGTAGTTGATGCTGTATAGTCATTATCGTTTAACATACTGCAAGTTGAACCCACTAAAAATAAATATTTGTATTAAATGGCCAAATACATTTTATAATTTATTTGCGTACTATTAGAATGTTTGTCCATTGTAGTAATAGCTTTATGGTATTTGTGTTTACGTTCAGCGAATTGCAAGGAAAAACACATACAAGTAACCAGCAAAAATAATAAAATTGCAGAAATTGTAGCTAAAAACGAATCAATATCTGATATTAAATAAGTAAAGTTGTTATTGAATTCTACATGGCTTGAATTTGGCAATGACCAATTATTGGCTCCTGTGAAGACAATTATATATTTATAAAAACATTTCGTTATAAAAATAATATTTCGTTTAACAAACATTTTTTTAACTAACCAATGCGATTTATTTGAGCGAAAAATCCTCCGAAGCAATCACCATTTGATAGCACAGTAGAACTTGAAAAAAATTCTACCAATAGGTATGATCCAGTCGACATAATAGGATTTGTAGAATCTGGAGTCCCTTCTAAATTTGCTAAAAGGTCGGAAGCTGTTGAGTCACCATCGCGAAGTTTAATCCATTGGTTCGAGCATGATAAAAACAGACGGATGAACTCAAATTGTATAGTAGTTTTTTCTTCAGTCTAAATATAATACATTGATAGTTCAGTATAGACATAAAACACAAAAAAATTACTTACAAAATAAAATATTCAAACAATATACGGTTTATACGATACAGTATAAAGTCGAACAAATAATTCTAAACATATCGGAAAAACTGTTACTAGACATCGTCTCATACGAAACTGTTTTTATATACTAGTGTCTAGTTCAATACTTTTATGAAATTTAAAACATTTACTATCAATCATACTTTTATCAACCAAAACGATCGTCCAGGACACCCTTTCGTCGTGGCAGATAATGTTCGAGTAGCTTTGGACATGTGTATAACACACCCACATCGGCATTCAGCCCCCAGTTCATCACTAACATACGTGGACAAAAAGCCGGTAGTTGAGGTGTTATTGTATTTTTGAATTTGTAGTTCAATTTTTCCACATTCATTGCCAGACATTTGTTTTTCACCACATGATTCAGTTTGTAACGATGAACCCTATAGGATCAATATTAAATATTTTAATCTATATTATATTGAGTGTTTGAGTGCATTACATTTTAATGATATTTATATATTTACTTATGAATATATGATAAATGTGTTATGACTTCAATAACAAACAATTGTTTAATAATTTTTATTATTTATCGAGTTAAATTAGTAAACACGTACACGATAATTAAAATGGCTGGGTATAGTAATAATATGTATAAAACATAGCAGCATTACTAGCATTTATTATATCTATATTAAGAAGTATATAGAATACTCAAATATCTCGTATATGCGTAGATATAGTAAATTTATATTCTTGTAGGATTCCATTTAAGTTATTTCGTAAAAATTATCGGTTAATATATTATAGCCATGTACTATATACTAGGTAGTGGTAGTCATCATGTAAGTAGGTATAAGAGTGTATTCACAATTCATACAATATATATATACATTATCATAAAAAAAATAAACTTAAATGTGTCATTATATATCAATTCATCATAAACTTAAGTGCTTTTGTAGTTCTGTAGCCTACATTTATATATCTACCTGACAAAATTTGGCTCCATATTTTGGTGGAGGCGAGTCACAAGTCCTATATCTGTTCCTAGTCCCTCCATAACATGTAGTCGAACACGGCGACCATTCACTCCATTTACTCCATTGTCCAGAATCGTCTTCTAAGTAAGTCAATCACATGTTTAAAAATTGTATTCGATTTATTAAATGTTAATACTCATTTATTATATACGCAATTAATAATCATCAGGTATTCATTTATTCATTATTGCTATATACGTACCAGTGATTGGCAATGTTGGCACACAGTTCGTTTTGATGTTTGTATATGCTCTGTTTATGGCTTGATTAACATAGACGAAACAATATTCAATATATTTTTCTGAAAACAAATCGCAATCGAAGTTCACATTATGGCGTCCTTTAATTATTCGATGCTCAGATACGTAATGCAATTTCGTCGGTGGTAACAATGTAGATACATCTTCCCGTTGTCGACCAAACAGTCTGATCTGTAGAAATTTGAATATATTTGAATATTTTAATACTAACAAATTAACATTTTACAAATAAATATTGAAGATATTTGTAGCAAAATAATAAATAATTATTAGATACTAAAGTGTTTTAAAGTTTTACTTATAAATACAATATTTTTAGAAACTATAGAAAATATTGATGATAAGAATAAAACATAACAACTATTTATACAATATTTACTAATTTTCAGTCCAATTTTTAACTTCAATCGGTTTTGAATAACGTTTATTTGAAAGTTAAAATAACTTTTCAATGCTGAATAAAGGAAGTACACAAATTTGGAAGATTTTCAAAAAATTTTAAGAGAGTATTTACGCTTGCAGTTTTATAAAATTTATTTAGTTTGTTCGTATGAGAAACTTTTAAAGTTTTAACTATGGTATGCTAAAAATAAAATCACGACTTCTATAATTGCATACACTAGAGAACAGATTAAATTTATTACTTTGTCAGAAGTTGGCAAGATACACGACGGGTACTGAAACATCACAGGAACACCACCACCGTAGTTATCACAAGGGAATATTGATTTGCCATGTACGTTCAAGGTAAATTTATTGCTCGGGACAACCTTATTTTAAAGCAAAACTCAATTAATTAAGCATATAATATTATTGTAGTCAAGACTCATGGTATAATTTTACTCAAATGCCTACCTCTAACTGTCCGTCCATGACGTGAGTGAAAGCCGCTTGGCGTTCAGGCGGTCTCAATACCGCCGTGTAAAAACCGGCAATACCAAAGACATCGCATTTTAGAAATAACTTCCTGAATCTCGGGTAACCACGGATTTGTTCGGAATGAACGATCTGCAACAGAAAAACAAAATTCTAGTATACGCACTATATTTGTTCCATGTACGTGTGCGTGGTCAAATTATTTAAGCCGATCAATACATATCACATATATGCACGCATACCAAATGTTCCATAGAACTCCGGGACGACTCTCTGGAGACATTCTTGCACGCATTGGCAGATAGACCACAGTATATCAAGTCGAGCCACAGCATTGGCACAGCAGACCCGACGGCAGGTTCGCATTGAGGCCCTTCGAATTTCATTACGATTACGACTTGTTGCCACGGATCTGGGTACGTCGTAATCCGTTTTGGTTCGAACGATAAACTAGCCTCGGGCCATCGGACGTCAAGTTCGACCGTTTGCCCGTCCTACAATTATTTATTTATGTTGAAATTATTATGTACATTTTGCTTTAGTGTACAATAATATTGAACGTTGGTCGCCAGCTATAGAGACAACTAGAACAAGTCCAACCCTTGTCCTTTAGGCAAGGGGGCAAAAGGATCTAAATTTAAAACCTAATCCGAAATAAAATATATTTAAAAAAAAATACCTTTGTTATTAGGTATACTAATGCTTCAAGTCACAAAAGTTTTATAGTTAAATTACTTTATATATTAATAAAAGGTTATATAAATGTTAAAATATATTTCATAATCTTCATAAAGTATAGTCCACCTACTTGAATTATGTCATCATCTTCGGTAGTGTCATTAGTAATTAATTGAATTATATAGTGTCCCCCTTTGGTGATAACGCCACAGTGTATGGTAATGTTTTGCCAACTCTCATCTACAGGTATTGTACCCATTAATGTAAAATTGTCGTTTTTAGCTTCATATAGCTGCACAGCAATACCTGGCTCTAGTAAGTCTATATTGAGGTCACTCATTAAAGCTGTATAGTTGGATGTTACGTTTAACCATTCTTGAGCTACTACACATACTAAAATAAAAAATAAATAAAATATTATTCAGCTAATAATGTATTGTAATCATAATAATGTATTGATTAATGAATGTTAATAATTTTTTATGAAGAGTTTGATTATTAAAAAAAAAATAGTGGTTTGGCATAATATGGACCGTTTCAAAGTATTTAGCTACATTTATAATTTATGATTATGAGTTATAACATACATAGGTAGGTCTTAGTAGTAATATATTATTTACTTATTATGAACGTAAAAATATATATGACAACATGATGCGTATAAACACAAGTCATAAATTATGCCGAAATACACAATTACTGAAAATATATTCGATTATGCCTATTAAATCGAATGAATATTGAATTTGTATTGTTTGTCATTTCTGGTAGGTACCCAAAGTCATGGATGCATTTAATTATATCACCTGAAAGTGGTATTCAACTATGTCCATAATCTGATTTCCCCAGACTAAAATAAAGTAAATAATTATTAACTTTTATGAGAAAAGCCAATTTGAAATAAAACCTAACTAAGTTTTAATATTATTTGTAAACAATATAGCCAATATAAGTATACATGTAGGTATTTGTTTTAGTTAAGTATATACAGGGTGTCCCGCGAGGATTTACCCATTGCGGTATTTCACGAAATAATGGAAATATCAAAATTCTGGTTTTATAATAAGATTCACAAGGATAAGAACTACAATTATTTCATTTTTTAATTTATTTTAGTGTATTTGTAAAAAATTTAAAAAATTTAAAATTAATATTAATTTCCTGATTTTTAACATTTTTTCTAGTTTTGAAGAAATAAAATATGATTATAAATTTAAAACTATTAGGAACACGGAAAGTATTCGGCCGGCCGTATGGGAATAAGCGCGGCGTGGTGGGTCACATGTTTGATAACAATAATTCGCAATTTTTCTCAAAACTAAAAAAAATATTAAAAATCAGGAAATTAATGAAAATAAAATTTTGAAACGTCAATATTTTCAGGAAAATAAACTTTACAAAATGGCTATCTTTATTTTTTTTGGAAATAATTAAATAAAAAAATATATTTTTTTAACTTTTTTACCAAAACATTAAAATCAATTAAAATATGAAATAATTGTAGTTCTTATCCCTATGAGTCTTATTACAAAACCAGAATTTCGATATCCCCATTATTTCGGGAGATATCGCAATGGGTAAATCCTCACGGGACACCCTGTATACATTAATACAAATTTAGATAAGTTTTAGTAATAATGGATAAAGGGATATTAAAATCCAACGTTCATAGTAAGTACCATAAAATGTATAAACAAGTACATCACTACATCAGTACCCATAACCCATGTCCCATACATACATAATAAAAAACATATAATATAACAATTCGGTAACAATCACTACTACATTTGTTTAGTTATTAGTTAATAAAGGATTAGTCACTGTTTATTAATAATAATTATAAATACATATTTTCTCCAAATATTTATTCTATAGGTACTTCTAATATTGATCTAAGTTATAACATTGATTTCATAAATATTTAGTAGGTAGGTATAAGAAACCTTAAAAACAGTATTGTTATATAATTCAATTTCACCTGCATAATATAATGTATACTTTAAATTGATATTACAATATAAGAAAACCAACTATACGTCTATACCTATAAGAGTTAATGCTCGAGGGATAACACAAATATTAAATTACTGTTTTAGAAGGGGTTATTAAGTCGTTTAAATATCAAATAATTATCGTTCTTCATAAATTTACAGAATAATTCCATATCATATACCTACTTATACGTTATACGGAATCCTCTTAAAGCGGAAGATTTTAAAGAAGCAGTAATTTTTTTATGAATATAAAATAAGATCAAACTAAGGTTTAGACCTAAATACCTAATTCAAAGTACAAGGAGGTGTAATATTAATCATATTAGACTATAATAGTGTGACACGTACAGTGTGGTTTCATACTCGTATAAGCTGTAAACATTTAAAAGTATCTTTCATTTGTTTCTAAGGAATAAAGATATTAATTAATCTTAACTAATTAACTACGCATTACAAGACAAATAAAACTGTACAATGTTTAGACATTGGGTACATGATTACATGGATGTATTTAAAAGTAGAGTAAAAAATCGCAAGTAATTATTTATTATCATTTAAATGATTTCAAAAATACTGGCAAGGTATTTTCAACATTAAATATAAAATATGTAGTGAACACATCTAATATAACACTTGTACCGATAAAAGAAAATTACAAAATTCGAACAAAAATTCATGAAATAATATCTTAAATGTCACTTATAGCCTTATAGGTATATATTACAAAAATATTAAGAAAATGTTAATAAATCCATTACCAGTAGGTATTATATTATGGATTTATATTTCGCAATGTCTGCATAAAACAGTTTAATAGTTGTAAATGAGTATCCAATATTCTCTAATAATAATGTATAACTATTATTAATATTAAATTTGATTGAAAAAATTCTTTCTGACTACAAACCTAAACAGTGTTGAATCCAGACAATTTTTCTGGGGTGCTCACTTTTTTTTTTCATTGGTGAATGGTGATACGTCATTTTAGTATTATGAATTATATCTATTAATAGGTAGTTATTCTTATTACAATTTATAATTTAGACATTTCAAATTTATATAAAACTACAAAACAAATTTATTTTTAATTTTTAAATCATTCTAAGGTTGTCATACATTATAAATCGTATTACTTACCTATTATTATTATTTATTGCAATTCAGAAATTATATGTATTTAAAAAGTTATAAAACAAATTATTCATTTTTAAATTTTTAAATCAATCTAAGGTTAATCTAAGGTCGTCACATATTATAAATTGTATTATTATAATTTATTAAAATTCAGAAATTATAAATATTGAAAAAATTACAAAATAAATTAGAAACCTATTAACCATTTATATTTAAATTAGTATTGTGCATTTAATGAATAAGTACATTTTGTTGAAAGTCAGAAAGTTGTATTTGTCTGGGGGTGCGAAAGAAATTTCAGGGGGGGCGAACGCCCCCCCCCCCTGAAGTATACCTGGATTCAACACTGAACCTAAACGATATCGCCGTTTCGGTTCGTGAACAACGATAGATAATATTTTACCGCCCAAAGATATACTGTATTTTAATTATAAATATGAATGCAATGATAAAATCATTACAAGGTATCAATTTATTAAGTAATGTTAATATTTTGGTTTATTTTTTAGATACTAAAACATTTATACCTATTAAACTTAATAATTAATACCTATATTATGAAAATTGTAATAATTATACTTTGAAGTCCTTACAGCTTACAGGGTTATTTAGTAAAATGTTACTACTAGGTTATTCAATCATAAAACTGTGAATCTGATTATAAGTATAACAACAGTAATATTTAGTTATTAAGTAAATACTTATTGATATTTAACTATAAATTATAAATTAATAAGTTAATATTTTTAACACGCATTCTTAAATTATAATGAAGCATAATAACACCTACCTACTTTAAGTTTTATTATACATATTTTTAGTTTTTTTATATAAAAATTTAATTTCGTAGTTCCCTAATTGTATATAAAATTTACATTATATTAAACTTAAAATTAATAATTAAAAACAAAAACATTTATATTAGGTATAACACATAGTTTAAGTTTAAGCACTTTGATACTAAATATATGGAATAATTAATAGCTTAGGTAAGTGCATGTACATAAATATATTAATTTATGTATTATAGGGTGTATGATAACTATCATTAGTTCCTACCAACTAGAACGTAATAATATGTATCTATACATTCTTTACACTTTATTTTAAATTTATTCGTAAGTAACAATTGAAAAAGAGATATAGATGATTAGATAAACAATTTATACGTTTCTCAAAATGTTTATTTGTTTAAACTTTACAAATAAATTGGTATTCACGCCACGCATATGCCTAAATTTACTCAAAAATAATTATTTTAACACTATCATAGTGTAATACGTAATGCTAAATAATAATAAATAATCATATAGTTAAATAAATATACAACTCTACGGATAATACTCGAACACCTAAAATGTCAACAAAATAAATGATATAAATGCCTAACTTATAATATGGATATTGTTATATATTATATTGTATATTTCATTAGAAATCGAAACGTAATATTAATCGAAATAATAAATAATAATACAAATTCTTAATTCTTCAAACTTAAAGGTACACTGTATAGTGTATGATGTATATTGTATATAATAATGTACAGTATTTACGGATTTACGGTATATAACGGTCACGAAAAAGTAATGTTGCGTGTTAAATGTGTTTTAGTTTTAGTTTTTTTTTTCATAAGCTACTAAGGTCAATTTAACATGAACCTAGTGTAAATATTGATTGTATAGCTTCATGTTCCCCTAACATCTTGACTGTAGTAAAACACCATTAAGATGAATGAAAGTATGGAAGTCCATAGTTTATATGTATATTTTAATATATGAGAGCACTGTTGATTTATGTACAATACACATATGCAGTCACAGACTATACAAACAATGTACTATATTATATGATGTAGGTAGGCGCTCTACATAATATTGTCTCAAGAGTGCGTCTATGCACTTTGTTTGCTTAATACAACTGTTTAAATAGTTCATTTTCAACTGATATTAATGCTAATGATTGTTTACATTTTTTCAAGCAGATTTATTACTGATAAAATTCGATGTTTTTAATTGCAGTTTATACAGTATAGAATAATATTATGAACATAATTAATTTGAAAACAACTACACCCGTAGAAAAAAATTATTATAAGCATTTTACATACAATAACTGAGAGCAATCAACAAACACTAATATCAAAAAAAAAAAAAAATTTAAGATGTTACAATTACAATATAAATAATAACCTTCGCTGGATATTATAATAATTTAAGCTCATAAAAATATCTACAAGACTGAACAATATTTTATAAATATTATGAATATATGTAAATAGTAAATACGATTCATAGGTGCTTACCAACAATTAGACAAAACGTAATATAAAACGTGTTGAGGAATGTGTTTCCAGGATCAATCATGTTTTTCTTTTCACAATTTATCAAACATTTCTTATGAAAATTAATAAAACGTCGTTCTGAAATACAATAAAAAAAATGTTGGTCATTCATAAAATAAATACAATATTGTACAGATATTTAAACAATTTATATTTATATTACAAAATATTTGATAAATCTTTAAATTCTAATATCAACTTACTTTTATATATAGTTCAAAATTCAAATCGATCGATTTTCGCGCGGTTTCACTTTAAGGAAAAAACTACGTTATAGGTATATAATATTAAGATCAGCGGAATTATATTATAATTTATGATTTATAATAGGCATATACATTATTATTGACGATTCATTGTGAATTTAATATTAATATATGATACTCACAGTTTTATGGATATAAAATAGGTATACTACATATATTTAACATTTCATTTAATATTATATAAACTTAATCTATGGTTGAAGGAAATATGAGCTATTATTTGTGTAAACCTAGATATTGCACTAAAACATTAGTCTTCTCGTTTCATACGTCATAATACAATAGATTATTATGCATATTTTTTAGACACATTTCGATAACGTGTATAATAATATATAATCGGCGATGGGGTGAGTAAAGCACATGGGTGATCTACTGCAGTTCCTATCATACATGTATACGTATATAATTATTATTTATTATTTTACACAAGTAATAAAAAAATAGAAAAGTAAAAAATAAAAGCGATGCTTATATTATTATGGACATATCGACAGCACACACGAACGCTACATCACGACTGCGGGATAATATGAATGGACGCCGTTGTGCCGATGACGGTCAGAGAGTATATATTCCCAACCCCTATATGCACCGCGTATTATATGCGTGTGCGTAACTTTTCCTCTTGGGGGTGTATTCACCCTCACGCAGTGAGGGCGCAACCTCGCGGACCTTTGCTCAAACTTTTATCGACTGACGCGCGCACATCAAACGCGCGTTTATTATACAATAGATGTACCGCTGTAAACTGGCCATCACTGGCATCACTCGGGTTTTACGGCCTTTTGCCACGCGAATCTATTTCGATTTTCGACGGCCAAACGTCCGAGTATATGTTCGTACCACTCGGACATGATATTATTATATATTATGATATTATTAGTATTTATATTTGCCTAGGAATATCATAATATATAAGCATATCGAATTTATGTGATATAGGTTTATGGGTAGAACTTGGATTGGAAAAAATTTGAAGCGGCACGCAGTAGTGTAAGAAAAAATAATTATAGATTTAAATATCTTATTAGTTATTGATAAGGATATAATTATAGTATAGAAAGGACACATTAAAATATTTTTACAAAAAAGAGGAGTACTTAATCCCTCCCATATTTAAGAACAGATATATGGGTAATAAGTTTACAAGTATATATTACCTATATATGCGGGTGCAACCGTGCAGGGTCATGACTCGTGCCGAGCCCTCTCTAGGCTCTAAGGCCCTAACGTATTATTTATTTATTAATATTGCTGGGGAGTTTCTGTAACCTGTAATTCTTTGGCTATTGTTAAAATTTGATAAGTTTTTATTTTAAAAATAATATAGGTATAGACACCTGCATTTTTTCGAACTTTACCCATCCATAAAATATTTAATCAACACGGCATAGACATCACACTACTTTTTGAGGTGCATAAATATAATAATAATAATAAATAGACAAATAGCTATAGTTGTAGTCACCACTCACTAGTTTCCATAAAATCCATATAATATTATGTTCACCATCTTTTGTTTTATCCTTGTATTATTTGTTTCCTTTTGATGCAGTAAAACTATGATGTGAAAACTGTATATACAACATGGATCTGCAACTTGCAAGTATAGATAATCACTAATTAGTAGTTACTATTTAGTATTGTAATATTAATAAGTAACAGGTACCCGTATGACTGTGTGATTGCACAGTTTATTTATATAGGTATTTAATATTTATATATAGGTACTTAAATAATACGCCGATATGTATAAGAATGTATATGTAATATATAATAATATGTAATATGTATACCTAATAAATATGGTAAACGAAAAAAAAATCAAATTTTTAAATTTTGCTATATTATGTCATATTTCATTGGACATAAGTTTTAGTTTTCTAATTAAAAATTTTGATCAATAATCCAACTTACCACGAAAAAAATATAGAAATATAATCAAAACAATTGTATAACATTATTATAATATCAATTCAATTCAATTCGATTTTTAAAATATAAAAAAAGTATATTACCCAAAATTAATATTTTTTTTAATGGATTCCATTCTATTATTAATAATTTTAGTGCTCCTATAGCTTTGAGTATACCTTATTTAAAGAAATTAGTAAAAAATGTATCTAAGAATGCGTTACTTCTATAATATAATATTCATGAAATGCACAAAAATAAATCTTCGTTAGGGTTAGGCTATCTTAATTAGTATTATTTAATATTTTATAAATATTTTTGCGTACTTTTTATTAATAAAAATGCTGCTCAGAGAATTTTAATTTTTGTTAAGTATAAATTTGAAGTCCACATGAAAACAAACATTTTGATAGCAAAATTAGTGCAATGAGACCATTTAATATTTATCCTAGCTTTATGTTAAGGCAAAATACCTAGTCTTTCAGTGTTAGGTTGAGACGCGGCTATTGTATTCCGTAACATACAAAAGCGGGTGAGTCCCAGCTCCAGTGACCAGTATATTCTTATCAACAAAAACACTACGTCAACTCCGTGTAAAAAAACGCTAAGTAAAAAAAAAAAAATATATAAATGCAATAAAATGTGTGATATAAGGTGGAATCTAAGTAAATAGTTTAATGAATAAAATGTATGTATAAATAATTAATTCAAATTTAATAAAAATTGGTTATTTATATTAATTTATAATATGAATTATTTTAACTCAAATTGATCCAATTTTGGTTTACTTAGCCGGAAACAATTTATTTATTGTAATGGTGCTTTCATTATTTATTACATAAACTATTAGTACTTGGCTATACATTTTTTAGACTGAATCTTCCGGCCAAGTAAACCAAAATTGGATCAATTTGAGTTAAAATAATTCATATTATAAATTAATATAAATAACCAATTTTTATTAAATTGGAATTAATTATTTATACATACATTTTATTCATTAAACTATTTACTTAGATTCCACCTTATATCACACATTTTATTGCATTTATATATATTTTTTTTTTTACTTAGCGTTTTTTTACACGGAGTTGACGTAGTGTTTTTGTTGAGATATCATTAGTTTTTATTAGGGTCAAGATATTTTTTATTTTTTTTTCCATTATTATGATGTAATGCCTTATTTATAATTTTTTTAAGATGTTTAAACATATCGTTCTGTACAAAAGTACATTTTGTTTCCTATACTTCAGCACCCATTTTAATACTCTATCTGCACACCTACCTTGAACCAGAGGCATTTTTAATTTACCAATTGATCTATTGGCACATTTTTCAATATTTAATAAAATGGAAATAACTGTTTGGGTTTTGGATTCTTTCTTTTTAGTGGTACTTCATGTACCGTGTTAATACTGCACTGTTTAATAGTAGTACTATTATAACTTTCAACTACGATTTTAGATTGAGTAGACTCCTGATATTTTTTTTCCTCATATCTCGCGCCTTTTGGAGTTAAGTTACCATTTTTAATGTAGACACAATTCGACACAAATATGAAGACAGTCACAATAAAGTATTATAAATTATAATAAAGACTGTTATAATAATAATTATTATTATAACGACTATATATTATTTAACAATAAAATGCTCAATGGAAAATGATAGATAGTCGATACGGTTAGGTTTGGTGATACCACGTGCATTGAATAATAATATTATGGACACGAGACAATAACGCCGACAACAAGCTCGTACGCAGGACGCGAGACGAAAGAACGAAATTTCAAATTACGAAAACAGATTAACAGAATGCACCGATACCGATAACTGATAAGCGATTGTGGACCATGTTCGCGTGTTAGTATGTTGTATGTGTCTAGCGGTGGGGGGAAGCAATAGTGGTGGGAGACACACGCCGCCGTCGCAAGAATCCTCTCACTCGTCCCGTCAACATGACGCGTTTAATACGGCAGCCGGCGGCGAAAGTAATATAAAATGATCACTTAAATATCCACAGTTTTTTGATCATAACTAAAATACTATTCAACCGATTCTATTTAAAATTATAAAAGCACGTAGCCTATGATTTTCTCGATCGATTGATATCTCATTCTAACTATTTGGTTCATTTATTAGACCTACAGCCTTTAATAAAGAATACCAAAATATTAACACGTATTAAATGGGAATGTTTAGGTTTCTGTATATATACACGGTCGAGTGCTTCGCCTTCCTTTTTTTTTTACTTAGCTCGCGACACTACCGTGTCGCTGGATCTATTTCAGTGACATAATATTATAATAATATGATATATTGATATAATATTGTAATCGTTTGTAAATACGATGTTATATAATTAATAAACCAAATATGAAATTTACATCATCATACTGATGCCGAATTCTCGACCGTTCGTCTCGTAAATATTTACGACCTTTGAAACTGTTAACTGTTAACTTCTTTTTTGCAAATTATATTTATTATTTCGAGTCTTTAAAACATTCTGCATCCGCTTCTGTGACACTGCAACAGATGTTTCAAGACGATTTGACAATTAACGATATTAAACTATTTATTTAAACGCATTAAATAGTTTTAATATATTCAGTGCCCATCTAGGTTTAAATTAATAACTACGTACGTTGTCATTATGTATGTTGCAATGCACTATGCACCTAAATGCTTCATTACACACAACATTTGTTTAAGAGATTATATATGATCTTATTGATAGCTATTTATTTATTAATATTGGTTCTAAAACTTTAGATCACATAGGTACATGTCAGTTGGATGGTCTTTAATATGTTTTTGAGGGGGGGGGGGGTGATTATATGATACGGACATTTGTCAATGATACCAGGAAACATTTATTTAATGTAAATAAGTAAATGCCCACAATTCACACACAAACATTATACTAAGTAGGTACTAAACTACTAACCATCAAGTTTCATAATGTATCAATTCATTCTAATAATTTTTAAAGTAACGGAAATAAACGTAATCTACTGAACGTAAATGTGATATAAACACAAGTCTTGTAAGACGGAGACAACAAATGTCCTATTAGTTTTTTCTAAATAACATTCAAATTTTCTCAGTTTTTTGGGTTTTAGAGAAAGAAGTCCCGAGATAAAAGTCTACTCTAGCATTTTGAAGAAAATTATATTGGATGTAGGAACATTTAGGAAAATTAGAAAAACAAACAGTGGAAAATTGATTGTACATTGTATGTCAACGTTTTGCTAAAGGAAGATCAAATATTTCTAATTTCTATTAAGACAAATAAATCAAAGATAAGAATAAGAATATAAGATCTTTCATATTTGAGTAAATACTAAATACATTTTTAAAATTTTAAAATTTTAATTGGTACTGGTTTAGTTGACGTTCGCTACACATATAAATCCTACTTTTGATGTACTAATCATCTGTTATAAAATATATATTACTGCAAATAAAAAGGTACCTAATTATATCGCATGTATTTAAAAATAATGATAAACCAATAAAAAAAAAAATAAGTATATGAATAGTAAACAATAATCGTAAAAAGTAAAAGTAAATAAACTTATGAAGTTGTTAGTTGGCCTAAATTTAGATATATCTTTTAGTATTTTCTTTAACGGATTACGGATCTTGTCCGTTTAGTTTACTTCGCTACATAAACTCTGCCAAACATGTATTTTACCTTACAACTTTGTAGCCAATTATTGGTATTAACACCATTTTATTTTTTCGGCATGATCTTAAATTACATCGGTTATCGATAATCGGTCATCGGTACATCACCATTCGCCATCGACACGGTGACACTGCTTTAATATATCTAAAACCATTTCACGTTCACTTTCACAAATCTTAGTCTTACGAATAATATTTGAATTTTGCAAAAAAATTTTTGCTGATGGATCATCATGTACATCAATATAAATTTATCGAAAGTTCTTATTTTTTGTTTTAGTACTATTACTATTGCACCTATCTATTTTATAATTAATCTCTTATTTGAAGGATTTTTCATCAAACATTCTTAAAATATCCAACTAATTAATATTTAATGTATCTATACCTACCTGCACGGTATAAACTTTTCGGGGAGAACCCGTTTGGGCGCAGTATAAATAATTTACCTGAAAATTGTTAACACGTTTGGGCGCATATAATGAAAACACCTTTGGGCACAATAGGTATTAACGGGTGGTGCAGCCTATGCCCCACCTGCGGAAACTTGAAAACTATTTTTTTTATTCAAGTATGTTATTGCTTTATTGGCATGGTGGCAAAAATAGTAGTGAATACTGAATAGTGATAAATTGTAAAATAGGAATGCACCACCTGCACGCCTATGGTTATTGCAACTAGTAATCGAAAGTATATTAAAAATTGATCTAATCTAATAAGTACTTAATCGTTTGATTTGTAGACCATAGTCCATAATACTATTGGAAAATACCACACCAAATAAAGCTATAGATATTTATCTACTAGTACAGATACCGAGGATGCCGTTTTTTTATTTTTGGAAGACTATTGAGCCAACCTCCTCGCTGTGTCTTCTGGGTAACGCTAATAGGCTCAGATTTAGTAAAATATGTTAATATATGAAAAGAAAATATGAAAAGAAAGAAATGCGCCCAAACGTACTTTTATAAAGGGAAATATTACGCCCAAACGTGTTATGGATTTACGGCATTTACGCCCTAATTCCTAAAGTGTTCTGTTTTGGGTAAATGCGCCCAAACGTATTTCCCCCAAATTTTTCATACCTTTTTTATCTGCACATAGAAGATAGAACATACGAGAGATATACTAAAGTACTAAACCTATAAATAATAAGTGGCGGGAGAATACGCGGGCTGGTT
Organism: Diuraphis noxia; assembly: GCF_037042655.1. Classification (NCBI taxonomy): domain Eukaryota; kingdom Metazoa; phylum Arthropoda; class Insecta; order Hemiptera; family Aphididae; genus Diuraphis; species Diuraphis noxia. Next base: position 31,112,287 of record NW_028301715.1, on the reverse strand, counting down.
AGCCGGTTACGGTCAACTATACTAGACAACAGTAGTAGGTCCAGTACCTACCTTTTAATTTAATCTCTAAAATTATAATATTTTTCTTATAATTTATATACTTAAATAACTTTTATGAAGGCTTAATTCTTATTAAATAAATCCATAGATATACAATAACATATGTGATATGTGTACGAATACAATTTATTCAAAATATTTGTAAAATTATTATATATATTTTTATTGTTATATTAAGTAATTTTTCATGATTTTTTCCATTTATAACAGATTTTAGATAGTTTTTGAATAATAGCATTGACATACAACTAAATAGGTTTATTCATAGACATAGCAGCTAATTTATTCAGCCTAGTTGTCTACCCTGACAAATAAAAAATTTATACATTTCTAGTAAGTGAATAATTAAATAATTAAATTAAACTTGTTAATAATTAAATAAACTATTTTATGAATAAGTCTTAATACAATACTAACTCGAAAATGTGAGTTCTGGTGTAGCTGTCAATACAGGAAGTGTAGATAGTAGAAGACAGAAGTCGATAGCTATATATAGTTACCTACACAAAAAAGGATCATTGCTGTCTAAAAATTCAAATTAGTTGATGACATTTTATTAAATTCTAAACTTGGCTGCTACCAGTTAATTTCAAGTGGTACAACTTGATAATAACTTATACTAATTGTGTTGTTGAAAAATTGTAAAGTATATTTTGAACTAACAATAATTAACTATACAAAAAAATGGTCTGATGGTGATATATTAGCCCCTCCTCACTAGGTAAGCTACTGTATTTACCATATAACTATGTATAACTAAAAATTATGAGTTCACAGAGTAATCAATATCTATACTAAGTTATAATTAAATTGTAATTTATTATAAGTACTTAATATTATATCAATCAATCATCTATGTAAATAATGAAGTTAGACTTAACTGTTCAAGGATGCCACACTACCCCAAGTTTCTTATATTATGTAGAAATGATAGAACTTAGCAAAAGTCTTTTTTAAGGCCAAAACATCTAAATAGCAGATATTATAAAAGGTAATTAAAACAAATAACAATATTTTGAGGTTTCCTATGTTTTTATAAAAAGAGTTTTAGTAGGCTTAATAAGGATTACTTATTAAGAAAAAATATTACAAGATATTATATAGTTGTAGTATTTTATTAAATTTAAACATTTTAAGAGTACCTATACAAATTTAACAACAAATTTAAAAAAGTTCATAAGAATTAAGAATACTTGATGTTAAATATTTAATATAATATTTATCAAAGTATCGATCCATTCAAAAAATACAATTTAAAACCTATATAGGTACTATTTACAATATCTGTCTGCTTTTGTCTTTGCTCTTCTGTCTAATAATGATTCGTGTAATTTTCCTTCTTTTTGAGCTTTCTTTAATTCACTTCTTTTTCCTTCGATCATACGCATCTTCTTATCTTGAAATTTTTGGAACATTTTTCTAATAAAATAATAAACATGATTATAAAATAATACATTTGGATATGTTATGCAGACTAAAAAATTAGCCCCATGGTTTAGTAATATCATACTAAGGATAAAATATCAATGAGAAAATTATAAATTTAAATTTAATGTGTATCATGTATCTTTATTAATGTTAATGTTAGCCAATAACCTTAGTTGTTAAGGCTTAAATAAATAAATAAAAAAATATATATAAATTTAACTATTTATAATAAGATAATCATGTTTAAAATATGTAATACATTTTATAAAGAAATTATGAGAATGCTTACACATAATTTTTTTCTATATCTTTAATATTCCCTTTCTTTTCGTCCAATTTATTAATCTCTTGTTCTGTATTTTCAATAGCATGGAGTCTAACTTTAACTAATTCATTTGGACCAACAGTTCGATTCTTTGCAACTAAAGAGTCATCTTCATCTCGTATACTTATAAAACATCCAGTAGAAGATAGTATTGCCAGCTTATTATCCTGTAATTATTCAATAAAATAAAACTTACATCATTATTTTTATAAGTCTTCAGTATTACTAACAAACTATAACGTTTAAAAACTAAAGTAGATGTGTTTGATATTTTAAATAGTTAGGAAAAGAAACAAAAATCTTTTGGTTGATGTTGATTAAATAAATGATTAAAACAATAGTCCGCACAACGAAAACTAGTCGGTGAGTCGCGTCGACTATAATAGCGTTTTTAAAAATTAATTTATGAACTTGTTATATTATATTAATTAATTATTATACAAACTATGAGAGCAAAATGTTATAAAAAATTATTTTAATACACATATATATATACAGGGTGTCCCACAGAGATCTGACATTCTGACAAATGAAATTACTTTTGTTCTAATCAATATTTAAAAAAATTTCTTTTAAATATAATTCATAGACACTTGTGCTACATTTTTAGAATACATTTTTTATTTTTTAATACTGAAAATAAAAAACTTAAAAATTGATAAAAATTTTTTTCGAAATATTCAATATAGCCAATTTGTAAATCTGATTTTTAGAAAAATCTATATGGTAAAAACACTTATTTAAGTCAAATGGTTGATTTTTTACAATTTTTTTAAACATCAATATTTTCATTAAGTAAATTACGATTTAGTTTATGCTAGAAACCTTGTAATTTCAAATAATAATAAAGTTTTTTAAAAATATTTTATAATAAAATTTTTAAATAAGTGCATGTTAAAATCTAACTATTTTTTTTATTGTATTTTTTTAATAATATGTGATGAATAAACTATAAATTACTATAATTATCTAACAAAAATATTGATATTTAAAAAAATTGTAAAAAATCAACCTTTTGACTTAAATAAGTGTTTTTACCATATAAATTTTTCTGAAAATCAAATTTACAAATTGGCTATATTGAATATTTTGAAAAACAAATTTATTAATTTTTAAGTTTTTTATTTTCAGTATTAAAAAATAAAAATAAAAAATGTAGCACAAGTGTCTATATTTAAAAGAAATTTTTAAAAAATATTGATTAGAACAAAAGTTATTTCATTTGTCAGAATGTCAGATCTCTGTGGGACACCCTGTATATATAACATCACAGTGGCAGAGTGCAGCTTGAGAACCCATGGCTAACCGCCGATATATGGCTAGCGGGTGACGATAGTCATTGTCCAGTTATTGTCGCATGGACTATAGAGAAATATATTGTTTGTTTTATAAAAAAATTATCTATTAGTATATGTTAGTTAAATTTATTAACTTATAATTATTTATTGATATTATTTTATTATAGTATAATAATTTGTAATATCTATTTTTTAAATTGTATCACTTGAAAAATTGGTTCAAATTGTTCCAGTGGTCCAATGGCATCAGATCTTCCAACTATAGTTCCATCTTTATCAACTCCTAAATATTTACCATATCCAGATTTTAAAGCAATTCTAGTTTCATTGACAATGATAGCTGTTAAGATTTCTTCAGGCAAAGGACCATCCCCTATTAAAATAACAACAAAAACATATTTTTACATTAAAAGTTTTAAATTATTAATAAAAATAAGATAAATAATTTATTTTTTAATACTTATTAGTTTTTTTATACACTACCAACTTATTTTATTATATTTAAATTTAAGAGATATATAATAAAGAATAAACTACAATAAATAAAAACAAATTATAATTGTATAGATTATCTTTATAGATTTAAAATACTAGCATTTCATAACAATTTGGTCTTTAGGAAAATAGAAGTAAGAAAATACTCAATGCCATTCTACAAATGAAACAACTGTAAAGAGAACTAACCTTCATTATGTGGAGGACCTAAAGTAAATAACCCATTGTCCATAGCAGTAACATAGGTCTGAGAACCAAATTCAAGAGCTACTGGTCCTGAAATTTCGCTTACTGATTTAGCCTCTGCCCAGTTTCCTATAAATAAAAAATAATTTTTAAATTTTATATAGAATATTTAGAACAAATTGCTTAAACATCAATGTAACTACCATGGTTAATTTTGTCTTGATTTTCTTCAACATTAATTTTTTCATCCTTATTCTTAGATTTGTCTTTTTTCTTCTTCTTTCTGAAAAGAATCAAATAAATATTTATTTTATTATTAGATATTACATATTCAACATTTGTATATACAACTTAAATTCTTTTCCTGTGACACAATAATAATACACTACTTCATACTTTAAATATTTTTTATTTTTTGCTTTTACTTGCTTCAAGTTGTATAGCAGTATAAATAATTAAATTAAAAATTATTGTCTTACGGAAAAAATTTTCAAATATTAACTGAAGCATTGATTGTGTTTTGACTTACTTGACTTTTTCGTTTTTTAAAACCAATTTGGATACTCTGACTTTATTGTACTCCGACATTGTAAAATTTTACGCGATTGTGAAACAACGTTGAGTGAAAATACAATGATATTGGAAATTTGGAAACTAAATTATTACGTTAAGTAATAATAAATTAAATTAATTGTCTATATAGTTATTAGTTACAGAAAATTAAGCGATGTTTACATTTAACATTTAACTTTTTTAGGGATGAATGGATGATAATAAAAATTATATAAACATTGATGATAAGAATATGATCCAGGGTGGGTCAACAACAAAAACTACTGATGAATGTAGATGAATAAGCAAGCAGCAGCCTGCTGCAGCAGCTGCTGGCGCAGGCGTTATCAGACTAATGATTAAACTCTGTACAGCGATGTAATCATTATTTACTGTGATTAACTTTTAAGACCTGTCTCCATCTCCATTTCAAGTGTTTTATGGTATACACATTACACATAAAAAGTTCAGCAGTTCAGAATTAATCAGCAAGATAGTACTCACAATTCACTATTATAATTTTTTTTTAATTAAAATTAATTTTCACATTACTTATCTCGCCTAAACCTCGGCTGGTCGGACACTGGACAGTGGACGACGTGTCTGGTGGACGTCCCATCGGCCATCATTATTTAGTCACCATAACAGCTTCAGATTACAGGACGCTGATCAGTGACATTTCTCATAACTGTGAAAACTGAATAAAGATTACTACTGTGACTTCCAGTTTAAAACTATGACGAACGCTTAAAAACACTAATCATATATTAAAACGATAACTTCTTGTTTACTGTGAGTGGTGAGTGTCTCCTAAAGTTCGATGCTACCTAATACATTCGAAAATATTATTGTGGTAGTGGTTCTCGTGTTTTCTTTTACTAAAAATTGTATTCAACAATCGTTTATGTAGCGTGCTTACATGATGGTGGACGAACAAAAAGAACTTGAGGATCAAGAGATCATTGTAAACGAAGTCGATGGATTACCCAGTTTACTTGATGAAAAAAATGATTTATACAAAGCCGTGACCTCTGAACAATCCTCATTGGACGATCTAAATGATGAAGATTTGCCTACATCGTTAATTGTAACTAATGTTGATCCTGCAATTTTTAAAGACGACGATCTTAAGGTTATATCTTGTTTCTTTAATTACTGTAAATAATTTGTCAATAATATTGTTAAAATAATTTTGCAGAAAGAAATGGAAATGTTGTTTAGCCGATTTGGAGAAATAATTTCTGTTCAATATTTCCGTAGCTTTAAACGAATAAGGGTTAATTACGGCACTTCAGTATCTGCTGCTACTGCCAGAATTCAGATGCATCAAATAAGGTTTTATGACACCATAATTAATTGCTACTTTGCACAGGTAAATTTTGCTCAAATTATATGTATTATATGAGCCATTAAAATAAAATTCTGATTTATTTAAGCCTGTCACACCAATTGATGCAGCGGATCAACACTTACAACTACCGGCTCCAGTTAAACAGTTTTTAATATCACCTCCACCATCACCACCTGAAGGCTGGGTACCTAGAGCTGAAGGCGAACCTCTCATTAATTATGATTTACTAGCTGCTATTGCAAGTCTCACACCAGGTAATTGCATAATATAATTTTGCTTCATGTATACTTACATATTTTTATATGTGTATGAGTTATAATAATATTATAACTTACATTGAGTGACTTATTAAATATACATGTATTTTCTGAAATGGGCTAACAATATTAATTTAAATATTATATTTAACTCACATTGGGTTCCATCACTGGTTGGCCTCCCTCTTAATATTATTCAAGGTAATAATATTGTACATAAATTATCCTATTTACTTATTGTGCTGTCAAATACAGATTGTAAATATCAAATAAAAAATAAAAATAATAATAAATTATTTTTTTTTGTAAGGAGAACCCGTGGCAACATTGTCCATTGGGTGAGGGGTGGTACGGTAGGGGTTATTTTTGTATATTTGTTTGTAGGTTTTTAAGTGGGTAGGGTTGTAACACGTGTTTGTGTGGCAAGGATATGTTGCTAAAAATCCTGGTGGTCACCCATCTGGGAGCTAGTAACTGCGGCCGGTACGTACGCTCAGTGCGTTTCCACAGATTGAGCATACAACCGCGCCTTACCAAGCCACAATAAAATATTATATAAATGTTAAGTACAAATATGACTATTAATTTTTAGAGCGAAATATCTATTTAAAAAAAATAACTTACATTTTGATTGTATATATTAATGGTTATCTATATAAGTGTTTGTTGGTTTCAGGCCAACCCCATGAAATCCATGCTGCAACTGATACTTTACCAGGCATTGTTTTACATGTGGCTGAAGGGCATGAAAATATTAAAACATCGGTTTCTACAATTCCACATACAAGGCTACCAGAAAAATAAAATTGTGTTATTTTCTTGTTAGATATCTATGTATTTTTAATAATATTTTGTGTATTTTATTTAATATTTTAAATACTTATTATTATCATTAATCTAAAAATTTCAAATTTTAAATATTTTCTCTAGAGTTATTGTTTTATTAGGACAAATTATTTAACATACTTTTCTCAAAATGGTTGTATGTTTGACAAAATCACTAATCATTCTAGTATTTATTTCTTTAAGACTGTTAATAAAATTACTTAATTACATAACTTTTAAATTTTTAATAAATTCATAGTGTGTAAAAATAATAATTAAAATGTGTAAGTATGATAAGTATTTATTATTTATTCTCATAATTTTTTACTTTTACCAAGAGTTTTGTTTAAATGTTGTAACTCTGAGATAAAGGTTGTATAAAATATTTCACATGAATTATCATGATTAACCAAATAAAAATACCAGATTATTTTAATGTTTAATCCAAAAGGGAAAAAGTTAATGAAAATATTTATTGTAATAATTAAATAACTTGATCATTTTAATTTAATTAGAATCAATTATTTAGTATTTACAATACACACCTTGTACATAAAATTATACATAAATATTTACATCCAACATCTTTGGTAAAAAAAAATAATAATAATAAATAAATAAATTATGAAAACAAACATTAACTGGTATGTAAATTTGTTTACACAAAAGCTTTATGTAGTATCACAGATATGGTACTAAAGGTTGGCAATTATGCAATGTAAACAAACAAATTAATATCATCTTCATCTCGTTTCATATATTTATGTTCAATTAACCATTCAACTTGTTCTTTGATCATTTTTTTACTTGGTAAAAACATATTTTTTAAAATATCAACTAATTCTGTCTGAAGATTCCAATTCGATATTTGTTTTCGCATTTTTAATATTTTAATAATCGCTTCCTAGAGAAAAATATTAAATAAATAAGACAATCTTATTTAATACAAGACTCAATCTAACAAAATTAGAAATTCTCACTTGGACTCTTAATATTCGTAATTGAACGATACACTCATTATCTTCTTCTTTACTGCGTTCAGTAGATAGTTGTAGTCTTCCGATCAAATTTATTTTCCCTCTTTTTTGAATTTTACCATTTTTACTAAAAAAAAATTTTTTATCACCAAAATTTCATATTTATTAAAGTTATCAAATATATTGTAATTCAAGTCACTCTTACACTATAGAGAACTGTTCATTTATCCAAAATATTGTATTCTCGTTGAACTCTTTTGGAGATGGTACTTCTGGCACTACTAACACCACTTGTTTTTTTAATTTAGGGAAATTAACTAGTGACTAAAAACCACAAAAATTACATATTAAAGTCAAATTAATATTTATGCTTGGTACTTGAATCCAGTTAAAAATATTGCTTACATTTTCTAACAAAATAACAGTAACTATAACTTATATATTTTAAAAACGTTCTCAATAGCTAAACCAAAAATCAGAATTTGAAACACATTTATATAATCAGAGCTATAAAATTAATATTGATTTCAATTTGTATTTAAATAGTTTTTGAAGAGTGGCTGTATAACAATAACAAATTTAATATATATTTACACGATATGTATTATCTATTTTATATTTCTTAATGAAAAATAGGTATAATTTAAAAAAAAAAATTTAATTTATTAGCAACAACTGTTGGTCCTGTGGTTAACCCTTATTTATGACTTAACAAATTGTTTTCAACCTAACAGATCCACCAAATTTTTGACAAAATAGCCTGATCATTTGAGAGCATAAACTTCTGACTGGGAGTTTTCTTAGATGTATCACAAGCTTGTGATTAAAAAAATTCTGTCTGGCTCCACTCTACTTGTCCAAATATCTTATCTACAAAACCGCTTATTCCTTGTCCTGAAAGAACACTTCTTCTAGTCACAATTCCAAATCCAAGGCAGGAGTACCTCAAACAAATTATTCATGACCACAATTTTACATAATTTACACAGCTGATATTCCACTCTGAAAATACAATAATAGCCACTTACACCAACGATATAACAATCTTCTAAACAATCTAAACACATTCAGACTCCATAACCAAAATCTCTAAATGCATTGAAAAAATATTTATATTGTCCTCCAAATAAAATATAAGAAGTATAAGAATAAGATAGTATCAGATAAATTCTTTCAAATTCCTTGCACTATACTTTCAAAACATCCAAATCCCAACTACAATTCAAACCAAATACATAGGTCTAAGAGGGTTTTCCACATTGGTGGGTCTTCTTCCGCATATCACGTCATGTTGTTATACATTAGTTTAGTTAAGCAAATTTCCATATAGTATATAAATATTACAAATTAAAAATATTTAGAATATTCTTTACGTCCATGATTTTCAAAAAATATCTTTGATGTTAATACTTAAAACATTCGAACTATTTGAATCAAGGTTAAATTTTGATATGAATCAATATGGATTGATAGTATATCATGTAACGATCGATTTTGAAAATAATACGCATCAATGTATCACATAATCAAATTTCTTCCTTGAAAATTTCAATTAATTATTGTAGAATATAAATAGTTAAATAAAAAATGTAATTTCCTATATAATTAAAACCAGATAAATCAGAGCAATTAACCTATTCACAAAACAAACCAAACTTTCATAATCCTCCAATTAATATACTATGTAATTAGAACAATTTAGTTTTAAAATTAAACTCAGTTAACAAGTTCAAGAATTTTCATTTAAACATTAATATACTAACCCATAATGTCCGTCGTAATTCAGGATCAGGCAACTCTGTAGCCAATCTAAGGTTTTCATAAGATATTTTATCTTTTGGTCTTTGATTCCACGCAAATAATACTGCCATTTGGAATGTTGTAACATCAATGTCAAACCGACCAATTTCATTTAAAAATGTTATCTGCATACATTAGTTTTGTTTGAAAGTGAACAATACATATTTTATTTTATACAACAAAATGCACTTACTGTGCCATTAGACATGTGATGATACCACTGTAATTTACGACCACTATGTTTTTTTCGATAAAAGTCTTCTACCTCTGGAATATAATCTTCTAACTCCATTGGTAATGACACTGTAACACGTTCACTACCCCGTGACCATGCTCCAGCGTTCAATATTTTAATATTAATAGAATCTACAAATTAACAAATAAATATTGTAGTCATTATTCAAATCTGTACTTACAGATTGCATATTTTATATCAATAGTACAATCAAAATTATAAGCCATAATTAAAAAAAAAACAGGTAAGTAGATGTCTTTCTGCTGTAAAGAGTTTAAAAATGGATTCCTGTAATAGGTGGTCTTAAATTTGAATTCAATAATATTATAACATTGTATATGAAAAACAATTCTGAGTAGAAACGGTTTGTCAGTCTAAGATATTTTATAGTTTTATGCTATATTAATTAAATTGCTATTATTTCAAAAAAAAAAAAAAAAATGTAGGTATCTATAAAATAAATTCCAAATTAATCAAATCAGATTCATTATGCACACGACTCATTCAGTTATTCATAGTAGGTATATACAATTTTAAGTACCCACAAATAATATTTTTAAATTACAATAGTATAGCTAAAATTGTTATTTTTGGTAATTTAGTTAGGCAATTTCATTCAAATTTGAACTTAAAATAACTATTAAAAAAACCGCTTTTTTATAGTTTTTAGATTTTTTTCACTGCAGAATAAACTACTTACATGGAACTATATTTTTAGTTTTCAATCCTCAGCTATAAAAGTTAAAGATTTTATAAATTTTTAACAACCGAAGGATTTGTAAATTTTCAATTAATACATTTTGTCAAAATTTGATGATTATAAAAAAAAAGGGTCAATGGATTTTTAATATTTTCTAACTGCTATTATTTCAACTTATGGGGAACCTTGTATTAAATTTTCAAGTATTTTGACCCAATGAATAAAATTTTATTGACATTTATAGAATAAAAAACTTAAAAAACTAAAAATTTCAAATGTCATTAAATAGCTTAAACATAGTTGAAATATTTTGAACATTTAATCAGTAACTATAGGAATTGATAAAATAAAAATTTTGAGTACATTTTAAGTTTCTATAAATATTCGTTTTTTAATTACAACCAAATAAGAATACCGGTACTAGTGTGAATGAATATACAATGTTGTAATTCAAAAATTCATAAAAATTTAATTTGAATTTCTGGTAGATATTTTTTATTTATAAAAGAAGATAAACTCATGAACAAACTTGTATTAAATTTTCGAATCTTAGAATTAAAGAGATAACATTTTAGGAATTTTTAACTCAAAATTAATTTCAAATTTTAGTTATTTTTACTTATGTTGTCAAAATTCGAATTTTTAATGCTTATTAAAAAAAAATGTGACTATGTATTTTTTAATATATTTTAACTGTTGTAACACTATATTAGAAACCTTGTATTACATTTTGAAGCTCTTTTATCAAAGGAATAAAATTTTACAGTCATTTATTAAAAAAAATAAGGAACATTTCAAATGTCTATAAATAACTTAAAAAGGTTTTAAATATTTTTTCAAGCATAGGAAATTACAGTAAAAACATTCAGTGAAAATTTATGTATCTATGGTAATATGGTTAAAGTTACACCAATATTGGGTGCTTTCTCAACTTACCAATTAAATTTACTTTCCAACCGGAAAAGCTACTGAAGTTGAAAATTGAAGCATTATTTAGACAACTTATCGTGTACACACATACACAAAAAAAAAACACACATCATTGTAAAATCAATACATTTATCCCTCCGCTCAGAATCTAAAATTACTACATTTAAGCCAGTTAAGAATAGCCGTTTTATAAAAGAAAACCTTGTCTGTCTTTAAAAAATAGTTATCAATACTATAATTTAACAGCATTTTACCCATACTAAGTTATTATTTTTGTAGAATAAAACTTAAAAATTATGAAAAAAAAAGCGGGTAAGTGGATGTTGTTCTGCTGTACATTAGGTGATGGGGTGGACCTCTGACTAGGGTAGGTTAGATTTAAATGCAATGATAGGTATCATTGTATACGAAAAACGATTCTGAACTCAGTCTAGGATATATTATATTTAAATATTGTCATATATTCTATTTTGAAACAAATATTTTATTTTTCAATTAAGTCGCATTTAGCATAAGGCATGGTTAATCAATTAGTGTAGTTATCATGTAGTTATCATAATTCATAATACCTTATATTATCATAGATATACGAATACCTGGTTTGAGGATAAATCGTTATCATTACGCGATTTCATAAAAATTTAAAACGCTCAAAACATTTTTCTTATAATGACATTTCAAATTTTCTCTACAGCTATTTGAAGCAAAACTTATGGAAAACTTGGTGTTAAATTTTATAACCTTAGATCTAAATACAAACAATATTATGAATTTTGAACTACAAAATAATTTGCAAATATTCATGGTTTTGACGAATTTTTGTCAATATTTGAAATTCAAATGCTAATAAAAATTTAATTTGAATTTCCGGTGGACATTTTTTTTGTGATAAAGATTGACAAATTTGTAAGGAATCTTGTATTAAATTTTCAAATCTTAGATTTAAAAACAAATTTTTTTATGAATTTCTAGCTTATAATAATTTGCGAATTTTCGTGATTTTACGTATGTTGTCAAAATTTAAATTTAAATGCTTGTAAAAAAAAAATGTGACTATACATTTCTTGTATTTTTCAACTGCTATTGTAAAAATATTGTAGGAGCCTTAAATTTTCAAATCTTAGGTATAAAAGGAAAATTTTTTATGAATTTCTAGAATAAAATAATTTGAAAATTGCCGTAATTTTTACGTATTAAGTCAATATTTGAACTTCAAATGCTAATAAAAAAAAATCGTGCTATGTATTCTTATAATTTTTTAATCACTATAAGAATAACTTATGAGGAACTTTGTATTAAATTTTCAAGTATTTTTAACAAAAATTTTTTATCGACACTTAAAAAAAAAATTTTCAGACAAATTGAAAATTTCAGTCGTCTATACATATCTCAAAAAAAGTCAAAATATTTTGAAAATTAAATCATGTAAAGAAAATACCAATCTAAATAACTGATAAAATTTTCAAGTATCTGCGACTTATACTTTTTGAATAATAACAAATATTTAAATTCGTTTGAGGATAAATCGTTATCGTTACGCTATTTCGTAAAAATTTAAAATTCAAACGCACTTAAAATTTTTCCTATAATGATGCTTCGAGTTTTCTCTATAGCTAATTGAAGGAAAACTTATGGAAAACTTAGTGTTGTATTTTTAATCCTTAGTTATAAACGCAAAAAATTTTATGATTTTTCAACTTCAAAATTACTTGCAAATTTTCGCGTTTTCGACAGATTTCGTAAAATTTTGAACTATAAACGCTTATTAAAAAAATCGTGACTTACGATTTTTAATTTTTTTAGCTACAATAAGAACAACTCATAAGGAACCTTGTATTAAATTTTCAAGTTTTTTTGGACGTCCAACATTTTTTTACCAACACTTCAAAAAAAAATTCTCAAAAAAGTCGAAAATTTAAGTGGTCTATAAATAACTCAAAAAAAGTCAAAATATTTTTAAAATTAAACTGTATATAGATAGCACTACCATAAACATTTGGTGAAAATTTCAAGTATTTACAGTGATTAGTTTTTGAATTACAACCATATAAAAAAATCGATTTGGTCGAAAACTGATTTTGCGTAAAAATTCCCGTTTTTCTGTCATTTTTTTTTTGTTTTTCTCGATTTTTTTGAAAAATGTTGGAAAATGTTTAATTTTGACCTCTATAATGCACCAAGGATCTTCACTTTTACATCGGAAACCACCCCCAAAGTTTTAAATCGAAGCATTATTTCGACTAGTTATGCTGTACTCAGACACAAAATCAAAAAAAAACAAAACACACATCATTGTAAAATCAATACATTCATCACTTTGTTCAGAATCTAAAATCAGGAAATTAATGAAAATAAAATGTTGAAACGTCAATATTTTCAGAAAAATAAACTCTACAAAATGTCTATCTTTAATTTTTTTGGAAATAATTAAATAAAAAATATATTTTTAACTTTGTTACCCAAACATTAAAATAAATTTAAAAATGAAATAATAAAATTGTAGTTCTTATCCTTGTAAATCTTATTATAAAATCAGAATTTTGATATCTCCATTATTTTGTTAGATATTGCAATGGATAAATCCTCGAGGGACACCCAGTTTAGGTAACACAAACATAAACATTTGGTGAAAATTTCAAGTATTTACAGTGATCAGTTTTTGATTTACAACCATATAAATAAATCGATTTGTTCGAAAACTGGTTTTGCGTAAAAATTCCCGTTTTTCTGTCATTTTTTTTTTTGTTTTTCTCGATTTTTTTGAAAAATGTTTACTTTTGACCTCTATAATGCACCAAGGATATTCACTTTTACATCAGAAACCACCCCCAAGGTTTGAAATTGAAGCATTGTTTCGACTAGTTATGCTGTACACAGACACAAAATCAAAAAAAAACAAAACACACATCATTGTAAGATCAATACATTCATCACTTTGTTCAGAATCTAAAATTATAATTTATGAAAACAATTATGTTTTTATTTTATCTTAATATTTTTTTCAATATATTATACGCCAGGATTTGAATGAAAAATTACTATCAAATTAACAGGCGCAAGACATATTTTGTGAGATCAGACGAAATTTACTAAAATATATAGTTTGATAATAATATGAAAATACGTAAAATATTTTATGGATGAGATAACATTATAATATTCATAAATAATAATTGACATTCACTCGGGACACGTGCACCAAACGTTATCGACCAACTGCTATTATTATATTAACTTACAATATGTATAAAGATATACAATTTACAAGCAAAAATTTATTTCTGCCAATTTTAACTTCTTAAAATCAAATTTTGAAAAATCTTTTCTTAGTACAAGGTGAAAAGATAATATTAATCGATCCTCAAAATGTCTATAAGGTTTGGCTCAGTTTTGATTATGAATCAGAACACTTTCATTTATATTTTTTATTATTTACATACTTTTATTTTAATAAATCAACTTTTATGCAAAAAGAGGTTAAGGATTCATCTTCTAACTTATTTACTGACAATAATGGATTGGAAGGAATGGACTGTATTTTAATTTAGTATGGGTGTAGCCGTGTAGGATCTGTGCAAATGTGAATAAGAACATAAACCATCTTTGGCATGCTATGTAGCCCATTAGATAATTTTGTAACTTAAGCTAGAGATATACGTAATCCATATATATGTTAGATGTTGAGCTATATTTTTTGTTCTTAAAATATCATTTTCAGCCTGATACAAATTAATTACCTGCAATGCTTCCTTTAAGATTTCTGTAAGTTTCTTTAAATTGTTGATTTAAGTCTTCACTAACTTTAATATCTTGGAACATTCTAGCTAGCTTATTTACATAATCTGCGGGCATACCAACTTCCCTTAGCCTATAAAAACATGAATGAATTAAATATAAATCTCTAACGTATTATTTTACGAGTAGTACCATTCAACCATGTTTTCTTCTTTTTCAGAATCAGCTGAAGTATCTAATATTAATCTACGAGTTAAATGTGCTTTGTGAAACCTCATAAATACATCTTTATTTTGAACATATTTCAACACAAGTAGCTAAAACCAACATAAATATTACTAGAAAATTTAACAAAGAGTAGTTTAAATTTCATACATACCACATCTTTCAATTTACTTTCAATCTCATCAGCAGTTAATCTCTTGCTTAAAGGGGTTTTTCTTAATAACATATCACAATAATTTGCTAATAATTCTGGACATTTTGATTCAGGCTGACACTTAACTGCAGAATTCTAAAAAAATTTGATACAGCAATAATTAAAATCATTTAATACAGTTATCTTTAATAGTTATTATACATTTTTAACTTTGAAAATTTGAAAACTCTAAGTGTATTAATTCCAACTTCATACTGCTCTTAGTGAGCATTAAAATCCAGCACCTAAACTGTAAATGTCCTAGACATCAAATCAATGTTACACAAACAAAAGTCAAATGTGTAAAAACCACTAAAAATAACTCGTATTTACATGGTTACTATGGCCTTTATCCTAATAAATTTTAACATTAAGATATCAAATTAGATTATTGTAGGTACATGTCATGTACAATAGGTATTAAAGTGGATTCACATTAAGAAGACCCATATCAAAGTAAATTTTACGCTCAGCAGATCACATCTAGCTCTGTTAGCTTAAAATTTTGAATTAATCGACCTCTTATAAAAATTAAAGGTCACATTATTATCTAAGGCTTCTTATAGGCTTTTTATTATATTTTAATTTTAAAGTGAGTTATGAGTATTTTAAAATTGTAAATTGTTTGTATATTTTTAAATACTCATAACTCATTTTAAAATTAAAATATAATAAAAAACTAATGAGAAGTCTTAGATGATAATGTTACCTTTAATTTTTATAAGAGGTCGATTAATATTAAATTTTAAGCTAACAGAGATAAACGTGATCTGCTGAGCCTGACATTCTTAACAAAAATTGATTAATTTATATTGTAAATACTAATGATTTAAGTTTAAGTTGACTAAGTTAATCTATATGTATTTACAATATAAATGGATTTTTGTCTGTCCTTTATTCATTCCTAATAGGCTGGACAGGTTGCGATAAAATTTGGTATATAGATATATTAGACCTATGGGCAGAAGATGGGCTGAGTTATACAGTGATGGGCCTAACCCCAGAAGATGCTCAAATAGACATTTTGAGATTTATGATGGAAATTTTTGTTTACAAATGGTAGCTTATTTAAATATTATTTGATATTTATTAATTTACTTCATAAACATTAGAATATAATAATATATAAGTGATCCTTAATAATTTTTTAGTGGTATTTTCCAAAAAAATTAAATTTTGCATTTAAAAATCATTCATGATCAATATTATGTGTGGGCAACCCACCAAGGAGGTCATAACTAATCAGGTCGAGGATTGTTTAAGAATAATATTAAATCACTAACTTGTTTTGTAGGTAATTCTAATCGAAATACAGTAGTATCATTAACTACTTGTTTGTATGCTTTATCTCTTGCAGTTAAAAACCTTGGGTCATCATTAAATCCTTCTTGTACTAAATTACTAAATTTATGAAACAATAGAAGAAGTTGTTCCACATACTTTTCGGAATCCTATAATCAAATAAATTTATTAAAATTAAAATTCTAAAATATTGATAAGATTAAAACCATTGATCATACTAATGAAAATGTTAATTTTACCTGAGTTATGATATCTGCAGATGCCATCATGTCTGCTAAGCCTGCACTTACAATATAATCTTCTAAATCTTTTAACATCTTTAAAATTCCATCAGGTACTCGGTCCATTAGTTTAAATAAAAGTGTTAATTCTGGAATAAAAAATAAAATAAGAACAAATTCAAATTGGTTATTAGTTAATATTGATTATAATATACTTTCAGTATCATTCCTTTTAATCATATCCGTACATTCAGCTAAAATAGTATGGCGGAAATTAGAAACCAACACCAGCACACAACAATCTGTCAACTAAAAATCAATGTTATTTTTATCATTAACAATAGTATTGATTTAAAATTAAACCAAATTATTATACCATTTGGACAGAACCACTATTAGTTTCTAAATATTTTTGAGCACGAGCTTCTTCTTCTCGAAGTTTCACATCAGCGTATCGCATATAATTTTGAACACCATGGAGCTCTAAATATTCAGGAGCTTTTGCTTTATAAAATGCTTCTGTAGTTTCAATGTATGCTCGTTCAAAATAATCTCTGTATATTTGAAGCTTATCATCATAATTTGAGCATAGATTTACTAAAACATAAATTTTATTCTATTTAGAATAAATTGAATTAAAGCAAAAATGTAAGCCCACTCACCATATGATTCTCTTACTCCTATAACTAATTGAGAGTCGAATGCCTCTCCATTTCGCTCTAAATAAACAAGTTTCATTGCTGAATCTTGAAGTCGCTGTTTTATATCATTAAAAATACTTTGATTCCAACTGTCTAACATCAACTGAATAGAAACGAATATTTAATACAATAAATTACGATTTTTAAGTGAAAAATATTTATTTAAAATACTGCATCTTCAAAATAATTTAATGACATATTATATAACTAAGGAAAATTGTGTAACATATTAAATTTACCCACCACAAAATAAATTTGTTTAAAATACAATATACTACATGAAGTATCAGCTTTACCTTTCGGACAACAGAATCTTTATCAGCATTGCATTTTTTTAAACCAATTGATGATTTTCCAGTTAGAGAATTTTCTAGTTGTCTAAAAGGTGTTGGAAGATAATTACACTGAGTAAAAAATTTTCTCCACTCAGTGATATAAGCTTTAAGTAGAGCTTGATCTTCTTGATGGGCCATAACTCTCTTAATAATAAAATAATACAAAATATAATTAGCAAAAATATTTACATTAGGTAGTATTAAAATATAAAAGTAGTAGTATAATATTTTTTTAATACAATATCTTGAGCAATTATTTTTCATTTTATCAAAATAAATTCAAATTACAATTTAACATTAAGATAGCTTAAAAACATTTTA
The DNA here is from genome assembly GCF_037042655.1 of Diuraphis noxia. Taxonomy (NCBI): domain Eukaryota; kingdom Metazoa; phylum Arthropoda; class Insecta; order Hemiptera; family Aphididae; genus Diuraphis; species Diuraphis noxia. The sequence goes on along the minus strand of NW_028301715.1, from coordinate 31,093,835 downwards.
CTTGTTGAGCTTTTTTTATGAATTCCATAATGTCAGTTTTTAGGAATTGTCTCATTTTTATTGGTCCTTGTTCATCCCATAGACATACAAGGTGAACTGCATAAAATAAATTTTGCCATTCATTTTGAGTTACTGGTTCTTGTTGTAATAGTTTAATTACAATGGGTCTCATTTCTGGCCATTTTTCTTCAAATCGTATTATTGTCTTATCAGTCTAAAATAATCGGTTGATAGTTTTCTTTTATATTTATGAAAGTAACTTAAGTTTAATATTATTTTTAAGTGAAACAAATAACATGTATGATGTATGAAAAGTATTAATGATTTTTATTATGTACATTCAAAATAAATAAATTATTAGATCATGTAAATAAAATTGCAACACAACGCAAGTTATTATTATCTAATGAGCGAGTATTTTGTTACGAGAACACAGTGAATAATAGGATAGCAGTCTCAATAAAAATTTTTCCAAGCAAAAAGTATAAACAATAATAGAAAATCAAAAATTATTAATAAATAAAATCATAGCTTACCTTTATTTGAGACATATTTTAGATGAAAAAAAAAAACCGAAATAACTTATTTTAATCTAGTTTTTATGTCAAATTATGTACACAACGATCTATACTAATTTATTTAATAATAGTTTAGTTAATATGATAATTGCTGAACGAAAACAAGATTCGTGAGTTTAAAAGAATCGTTGTACCTAGACCTCATAAACCCATTTCGGTCGCTGAATTTTATAAAACGAAACGTAATTCTACAATACTTTTATGTACAGCATGTACCTGGGAAAGGGCCCGCAAGTTAGACGTTACTACGTTAGGAATGTTAGGATGAATTGTATATACCATACGAATACAAGATATAGAAAGTCAAAATTATGATTTCAGGCTACACTGCCTACACTAGCGCTTCGAAGTTTAGAGCCCAAACCCAAACTACCCAAACAAATGGTAAAGTAGGCAGTAGCAGAATGCAGAAATAATGTTTCACCGTTCATGACGTCATTATACCGTTTATCATTGACCATTGTTATCAAATATCACCGTATCAGATAAAATATATAAATAATAATATGCAAATAATAATATGTATAATATATATGTATAATATAATATTTATAATATTATGTAAATAATATGATATGACTAATGTCTAATTCATTAGCTAAGTTTTATTTATATTCATGAACATAAAATATGTTCTCGTATAATATGTTATAAGGTAAATTATCAAACATTTTTAATTACTTCAAAAATAATAATACATTACTTATACCACGGTATATAATATGTAACGAAAAATCCACTTTGGTACATACATTGAACTATATGATACTAACTATATCATATATAGTTCAATGGGTACATATCAGTTTAAAGACGTCTTATCATAATAATAATGTTTATCATAATGAACGTAATCACAAGAGCCAAATTGTTTGGTCTTGGTATGTGGTTTATGGTTGGTCAAGAACCATCGCAAAGTTTATCGTACCTTTTTTAGTTTTTTCTAAAATATATTGAATTTCGACATACAGTGTATATAAGTAAAATATCCTACTAGGTACATTTCTGTGATTTAATCTATTCTGTACTACTACTTTTAAACTGTTTAAATTATTACGTTTCACATTATACACTAAACTTTAATACATTAATTTACATCTTACTAAATTATAAATAAAAAAATCAGGTACGAGATAAATTTATAATAGCATAAACACCTATCTAAAAACAATTGTTTTTATTTAGTTTTAATATACAAAATGAAACTAGTCATGTCCAATCTGTAACGTTTTGATGATAACCGAGAAATTTGTGGATCGTTTCCAATATAAAACAACAAATCCCCGAGTTCCTGATCGTTGTACCTACAATAACAACAGCTTAATCCTGCTTAAATACACTACGACAACTTTTAATAGATAACAGTAGATTTGTCTCGTAAGTATAAGTGAACATTTTTTATTCAGTGTTGAATATTAAGTAGTTGTTTCTAATAATGACAAAACAATTGTAAGAAAACTGAACGGTGCAAAAATAACTCGCAATAAAATTATTTTTAATGATAGGCAACTACAATGCAATGTGAAAATTTGAAATAATTCACTTGCTAATTATGGCAAGTATTGATATTTATGCATTCCAATATCTCGACTATATAAAAATGTTAACTTCCTGTTAATATGATAATTATTGTCTACAATCCCAATCTCCTACATTTCTATAAGATATAATATGTTTTGTTTAATGTGAGTCTTACTTTTTCAGGTTTATGAATTAAGTTAAGAATTATCTAAATGATGGCAAGGAAACGACGTAGTACAACAGAAATAAATACTGCTGAAAATGCTTCGGTTCCAAAACGTCGTTATACTAGGTGAGTTGAAATTAATCGACAACTATAATCATACACTACTTGATTGTATATTTTCAAAATTTCAATATGTTTTTATAATTTTCAGTGCACAAAGAACTCATCTTGATGAAATGATGGTTTTTAATCATAAAAAATGTCTCTCATGGTATCACAAATATACAAATGATGTCGGTGAACTAGGTACTTATAAAAAGGAAAGAATAATGCATTTTTGAAACTTTGATTTTATCCATATATGTATTTGAATTATTTCAAGGTCCTGAAGGCATGGAAAAATTTTGTATGGATATTGGGGTTGACCCAGAAGATTTAGTAATGCTTGTTTTGGCTTGGAAAATGAATGCTAAATCAATGGGGTATTTTTCAAGTGCTGAATGGTTAAAGGGTCTTACTGAATTGCAGTAAATATTTTGATTTATATATTTTTTTAAATATCTATGTAATTAATAATTAATAAAATGTTTTTTGATGGCAGGTGTGATTCAGTTAAAAAACTTCAAAGTAAATTGGATTCTTTGAGGTTGTATTTTAATGATCCGTTAGCATTCAAAAGTATCTATAGATATGCATATGATTTTGCTAGAGTAAGTTTTACTTTTAATATGATAAAATAATTATTATTTGTAACTATTTATAGATATCTAATTTATATGATTATTATGATGGCAGAAAAAAAATTGTTATTTCCTTTTTTAGTAATTTTTAACTTATTTAAATGATTATTAAATTTGTATTGTTTTTAATCTAAATGTAAATAAGTTTATTTTTTACTTTTTTAAGGATAAAGATCAACGAAGTATGGACATAGAAACTGCAAAATTAATGCTGAATTTATTACTTGGAAAACAATGGAAACTTCACAATTTATTTGCTAAATTTATAGATCAATCAAAGTATAGAGTTATTAATAAAGACCAATGGTGCAATATATTAGAATTCTCACGATCTATCTCTACAGATTTGTCAAATTATGACATAGATGGAGCATGTAAGTTTTATATCATTCGATTCTCTACATATTTATTCAAATTAAATATTTTTACGTTCTATGTAAAACTATCTAATCCATTTAATAAAACCGTTAGTTTTATAAACTAGGTAGTAGATTACCAACTTTGATAATTAAAAATTAAAATGTAAAGTAAATGTCTGGTTAGTCAAACAAACAGATATTTTATACATTTTTTATTATTAATTTATTAATCTAATTAATAGATTTTATACAATTATATTTATGATCAATGAGTTAATTTTAACCACTGAATTTTAAACTAAATATGACTCAATAATTTTTATTGGTGTCTCAATAAACTATATACCGTTGTAAAAGCACATTCTATATTAAAAAATTGGATATAGTTATTATTTTTTGTTTTATTTACTTACTCTACTATTTTAAAATGTATATTTTTATTTATAGGGCCTGTTATGTTAGACGAGTTTGTGGACTGGATAAAAAATACTAACAGCTGAAATTATGAGGAATATAATAAACCACCAGGATTATTTACTGGAACAATATAAGTTAAATACCGTTTAATAAAACTGAATCGATCTCTCTTTTGCTTTTCCAATTTCCATTTGAATAAATTCATTTTTCATTTCAACGATACAGTGCATTATACAAATCAATTTTTTGTAAATCTTTTATTTTATGTATTTATATAGTATATTAATACAAATAATTATAATAAATTCATTCAGACATATATTTTTCGTATTTATTTATCAAATTAATATGTATTGCAATAGTTACAAAGATTTTCAGATATAGTGTCTTGTCTTATAAAAGTTACTTAAAATAAAAATATACTTTGATGTATGCCAGTGGGATAATAGATATCTTCCATAGAATTGTCTTATCATATAGTTAAATGTCTTAATAATTTCATACTGAAATAAGTTTTTCCAAAATGTAATTAATTGTTAATATTTTTATCTTAACACATCCTTAGTATTTTATACTGAATAATGGACTATTAATTTAAGTTTAAATAGGTGGATGATGAATTTTTTTTTATTATTATTAGTTTATACATTATACAATAATTTATATCAGAAAAAATCATTGAAAAGTAAAATTCTGAAGGTCAAGTAAAAATTAAATTTTTCAAATATTTTTAACCCAAAGTCAAAAAATACAACATTTAAATGTTCAAAAGTATCTGTTAATAATATTTTATTAGTTAGTGATTTAATAAATGGTAAATAATAATATATAACGTGTGTTATATTTACAATTAATTCTATACTCTGTTAAAATCTTGCCGTTTTCCTACAAAAATAAGCACTCCCATGCAACACCTCCCATTGTGGAATTGGTGTTAAATGGGGATGCATATAATTGAAATGTTCTCTTGCTGAACAGAGTTTATAATTTTACATAATCAACATTAAGATAAGATTTGTTGTTTATCTATAAAATAGAATATAAAAGTTACATATTAATTGTGAACTTTTCAATAAAATATAATAGTAAGAATAAATTTTGACTATAAAATAAAATAATTTATACTTGGATTATTGTTTTAAAATTGAGTGTTGTGAATTGATTTTATTTAAGTGATATTTAAACACATATAGAGTAAATGAACCTAATAGCAATAACAAATGTACAATCCTTATGGTGTATATTTTCCTGGTTTAAAGTTTCGCAAAATATTTAAGTCTATTTGTATCTACGATCAGTTAGAAATCTATAAATTAATAACTGATACAAGGTTATTGTAAAAAATGTAAAATAAATAAAAAATTATTTTATTTTAATTGGTATTGAAGTTATTTCTTCTCATTCTTGGCTTCTTTTATTAGATCATGTGCATTTTCAACTGTGAAATTCTTTTTTGTATATCATGCAACTGCAATGGAAAATATATTCAATAAATATGTGTATAATGTGACTAGAAAGATAAAAAAAAAAAATATATACATTGGATGTTAAATCTAACTAAAGGAACAGCAAATATTTCAAGCACATGACTGGAAAACCCTGAATTTTATTTATGGTTATTTACTGCATAAAATACATAATATTACTCTTATTTAAAAAAAAAAAAAAGTCTATGTAATTAAAAAATACCAATAAAATATGGGGTCATGTGTTCAAAATATTTTATGTTACTTTTATTTTTAATCCACTCTGTTATAGAACAGTAATTTTCAAACCTTTTGAATTTCCCAATCAATACTTGATATTTTTGGATCATTCTTTTTATTGCTATTTGTATTCTCTACATTATTTGATGTTAAACTTACAAGCATTTTGTAAATGTCTGACATTTCCAAGTCAAAATCAAACCTTCAAAAATTGTAATAAATAAATATCAAATATATTTGATTAAAATCATTAAACAACTGATCGACCATACATTCTTAAATCCCATAGTATTTTTTTATAAAAATATAATAATACATTTTTAATTACATCTTTATAATAATATGGCATAATGATTACAAACTAATATATTATATTCAGAACTAAAAATAAACACAATACTTACGGTTTGATTACTGTGTGTTTTACAGCATTCTTATAATTTATATTTTCCACACTTTCCTAAATACAAGTATATTATTATAAATAGAAATAATAATATTGTGAAAGTAGTTTAACAAATAATATAGTTTTTCAGGTACTCATAACAGCTTTTAAACCTAATTTTTTACGAGAAAAGCTAATCTGTCTATTATAGGTATATTGATTATTTTGTAGGTATTAACTATTAATTGTTATACATTTTACCGGTACCTTAAAACCGTAATCACCATTACTTACATCATTCATCTTAACTTAAAATGTTTACAAATAAAATACTATAAGTTCAATAATCATATAGAGATGAAATAATATTAATAAAAACAAATTAAAAGTTGACCCAGGATAATTGTTTTTCACATTGTGATTCATGGTTAAAATTATATTTACACGTTTTATATTATAGGTACCTATTACCACTATTGCTAATATTGTAATTTAATATGATATACTAATACATTTTACTAATTAAATTTATATCCTACATGTTACCAGGACGAAAATTGACACATTGAAATATTTTTAAATTAATTGTATAAACATAATATCAAAAATATAATTGATGGTAACTACTAGGTATCTAGAACAATTTTTAAGTTGGGTAAAAAAATAGAGTACCTATTGGAGGGTTAAAAATAGGATATAAAATAATACCTATTTTTCTAAATCAAAAGGGAAAAAAATTATGCAAAACCAATTTTAAGCTTTAAGAGGAGGAGGTCTATTAAACACCCCATAATAATAACTGTATTTTGAATTGTATTGTTATGTAGACGAGGCTAAAAAGTCAACTAGCAAAAAACAATGACGTCCTTTTATTGGGACATACATATAGATATTGAAGAATCCTTCTATTGAATTACTATTTCAGTTAAATGTTTAGCGGTGTTGAGGGAGGGGCGGAGCGCTGGAGCCCCTAACTTAATGTGTTTGGAAAATTAGTTGGACCACATCCATGAAAGATTTCTAAATACACCATTGAACTACAATATTATGGATTTATGGAAGCAATAATATACCTATACATTACTTTAAATAAACTAATGTGTAGTTTTATTTACAAATTATAAGTTTACAACCCCATGCTATACTTGTTCTAAAAACTTCTGTAGCCAGTTGCTGTCATATACAAATGGTATTCGGAAAAAACCCTTCCCTACGATTTAACATGTTTATTAAATTTAATGACTAAATAATTACTTTTCTGTAGGTTTGTCTGGATATCATTTTGGAAAATTCTTTATTTACTCCAAATGGTACCTCGAGTCCTCGATCTAAATTTAAAAAATGTATGAAATTATTGATATTAGTAAAAACACCAATAATATAGTTATTGAAGCAATTATACCTATATTTATTATTATAAAACATATTAGTATTTAGTATATTACATATTAGATTAGATTGAAATAGGCACCTATATCCCATATAACTTTGATATAAGATACACTGTAAAGACTAAAAAGTCATACTAATGGATTTTGACTGGGGAGACTGCAGCTCGGGCCTTGACGTCATTAAGGGCCGTCGTACATTACTGTAACACGGTTTTATTTATACCAATTAGGATTAACATAAAATAATTACTTATAAACTGATGGTATAATAAATAAATGTAATATAAAAAAAAGGTGATAGGTGGGAATTGCTCTGCTGTATATTATTAGAGATGGAAAGTAGGTCACTATAATATATAATGTATTAAATTTGAATGTAATAACAGGTATAATTGTATACGAAAAACGTTTCTGAACGGAGATGATTTGTCAGTCTAGGATATATCATATTCCCTATATTTAAATTATAATATATTTTTATACGCTCAAAAAATGTTTTCTATATGACACAAGAATTTTTTTTACAGTTATTTGAAAAAAAAACTTATGGAGAACCTTGTGTTGAGTTTTTTGAACCTAAGTATAAATCACAACAATTTTAAGAATTTTGAACTTCATAATTCCATGCAAATTTTCATGATTTTGACATACTTCGTAAATGTTTGAACTTTAAATGCTTATAAACAAAAATTGTGATTAACGATTTCTGATTATTTTTTATTACGATATGAACAATTTATAATTAACATTGAATTGCATTTTAATGATTTTTTGGACAGCCAAATTTTTTTTAAAGGCATTTCAATAAAAAAAAACTTAGAAAAATCGGAAATCTCAACTGTCTATAAATAGCTTAAAAAAAGTTAAAATATTTTGAAAATTTTATCATAAATAGATAACGCTAGTATAAACAATTGGTAAAAATTCCAAGTATTTTTTTTAATGATTCGTTTTTGAGTTACAGTAAAATAAAAAATTGATGTTGTCGAAAACTGATTATAAGCGTTAAAATTCCCGTTTTTTCGTTACTTTTTTAGGGTTTTTCCAGACTACGCTTTTAAAAACTACTGGACATTTTTCACTTTCGACCCCCCAAAGTACCAAATAGACTAATTTTCCTTTTCAAACAAGGACTGAAGTCAAAAATTATTTATACTCCAAAACGTGATGACGGAAACAAAAAAAAAGCGACTAAGTCGTGGATATCGCTCTGCTGTACAGTAGGTTACAAGTGGGTTACTGTAATGAATGGAATTAAATTTGAATCCAATGATATTATATCATTGTATACGAAAAACGATTTTGAGCGGAGACGGTTTATCTTAAACCTATTAAAAGTTCGCTCAAATGTTTTGAAAATTTTACCATGTATACTAAGGTTAATATAAATAAACAACCCAAATTTTAAGATTTTACGAATGTTTTTAACCGAATAACAACAAAAAACTCCCAAAATTAAAATGTCTATAAATAGCTCAAAAATGGCTAAAATTTTCCGAATTTCAAACCGTAAGGGACAAAAGCCAAAATACAACAAAAAAGTTCTCTTGTAATTATTCATTTGAAGTAATATTTCTGGTAGAAAACGTCGTCCGTATTTATTTAATATTATAAAATTATGAAATCGTACGTTTTTCTCCTTTAACCACATTTATTTCGAGTACCGTTTCGTAAATCAAAAAGTGACCTTTCAAAAGTACCAGCTCAAGAACATTACCTTTTAGAAAATATGCTTAACTTGATACTTTCTACCAAGTTTAGAGGAAGAAAAAGTATTTACAGAATAAAAAAGAAAAAAATATGTAATAAACATCATTATAAAACCAATACATTCCTCGCTCCCCTCAGAATCTAAAATATTCATCGTTGTAAAATCAATACATTCCTAACTTCATTGAGAATTTAAATGATATAACAAAAAAACTGATTTTATAATTTAGATTACAGGAATTCACCAAAACGTAGCCTTGGGCTTTAATAAGGTATAGGGACTCACAGTTGTTTAATTTGGATGAATTTTCAAAATATTGCAATTGTTTTGCTTTAGCTCTCCATATTTTCAACGTTTCTTCATCTCTAAAATTTAAAAATACATTATATCATAGTTTTAATTGGTTTTAGAAAAATGAAAATACAACAGTGGTGTCCTTATGCCATACATTAGTAAATATTATTAGTGTAGCCGTGTAGGTAGGTACATAAATGTTTGCGGCTTTTTTTAGTTTGACCAGTGATCACGGCTGCATGTTACTTTCGTCCCAAAAAAAAGGTATATTTTACAGCCTTACAGGTAGTAAATTTGACCGGTAACTTGAGTCCCGTTTTGGGGACACAAGTCGGCTATATAATAATTATTATCGATATTTACTACTAAAATCACTTAAGTCGATAGTATCGTGTCACTAAAATCGATATAGTTCATTATCTATACTAAATTGTATATATAGGTACCTACGGATATACGTAGGCATACGTATTCGTTAAGGTATAATTTACAAGTGAATATCCTCTCCAAACGCTTGTAAAAAATTAATTTGATGTCATGAACTTGAAATAATTTGAATTTTTCGTGGGTTTTAATAAATTAACTTTAGATGCTCGTGGAAAAGTACTGTGGATGTAGACTTAACTTTTTTTTTAAATTCTACTAGAAAGAAATTATGATGAGTAGTATTACATTTTCAAGTTTTTTGATTGACAAATATGTTGTGATTGATATGAATTTTATTGTACACAAAATATTCTTATTTGTAGGTAGGTACTGTAGTTCCAGTATATTTACACTATATTACTGATTTACACGCGAGTACACAAAAATATCTATTTAAATTTTAATTTATACAATATAGCGACTTAAGTGAAGTCTCGATAACTCAAATTTTTTTGTTATCTCATTGGCCATGGCCCATGAAGTAATTTAAAATAATGTTTCTGAAGTAAAGGTATAATTCAAAAATACATGAATTGAAGTTACTTTATTCCCCTTAAAATTCGAGTTTTCGAGACGCATCATTATCATTATAATATGTGTGTGTGTATCATAAAGATTTTCTATCACCTGTATTAAATATGATAAAAAATAAGTTAAGTTTTTAATTTTTAACTTACTTGTAGGATTGTAAAATTCGTTCTTGTTTTTCTAATATTACTTTTTGTTTTTCTAAGTAAAGTCTCTCTAGTTCTTTCATCCTAATATCACGATCAGTAACTAAACGGTCGCTGCTCCTAATTCGTATAATACATGACAAAAGTTTAAATATAGCCAATATAGGTAATTTATTAATATTTAATTCGTAAGTATATTATAATATACTAACTAATAATATATAATACCTATAATAGTTACTATTTATCTAATGTCATAATTCACAGTATAAGTGTAATTAGGTATTTAACAGTGGAAGTGGAATATGGAAATAACTTTTGTGGTGGATAGATAATTACTAGCAAGTGATGTAACACCTAATCTACTATAGAGTCTATAGATATATTTCGTCCGTACTACTCGTCAAACAGTCGTAGACGTGCTTATTGTATCGTAGTTAGGGCCGAGGGGTAGGGCAATGCTATCAACATAAAAATAAATATAAAAGCAATTACTGTAATTTCAAGGGGGGCTGCAGACCACTAGGTCCCCTTCGATATACCATTGGTAGTATATCAAATTATTGTATATAACAGTGATTACAAAGTATAAATACTAACCAATTAGTAAGAAATATCATTGGCCAACTATATCTTTCCATCAACTGCATTTTTGATGTATCCGTCTAAACAATAAAATACAACTTATAATTTAATAACAGAAAACAATAAAATAATTATTTAATTATTTTTAGTAATTTAAAGTTATATAGTTACAATTTTTTTAAATTTTTTGTTTTTTTTAAGAATTTTTTCATCTATTTTTTTTACTACGTTTAATTGATCATTATTTTGTTGAATTGTTTCCATAATATTTTGATCACTTTTCCATTTTTCTTGCAAAAAACTTATTAAATATTTAGAACCTTTTTTCACCATGTCCCTAGTAAGGCAATCAAGTGGATTTCCAGCAACGTGTAATTCTCGAAGTTTCGGTAATGATCCTAAACAGAAAGTATATGATATATAAGTATAAATAACAATGAAAGGTGATTCAAATTTATAATCCAATTAACTAATACTCATTTTTTAATAAAAATTATTTTTACTATTAGGTATAGTATATATTTATGATTATATATTTATATGTTTATTATATTCTAAGCTTTATGTATATAGTTAGGCCTAGGTGAAAATAAGGAGGGGGCTTTAGGGGCTAGCTTATGAGCTTATTCAATATTAAAATAATAGAGCTTAGCCCCATTCCCAAACTCCAAATCGCTATTTGCGCATATATGTAACTATAGGTATAGATATAAATAAATAAATATATATATTATATACGTATAAATATATAAATAATATTTTATACTATTTATATAATTATTATTATACATACCCAGCGTTAAAGGCAATCGCTTTAAATCATTTTTTCCCAAAAGCAATACCTGTAAATTTTTATGACCCTGAATACCATCTGGTAATCGACGTATTCTGTTGCATCGTAAATCTAACCACATAAGATTTGTACAACCAGTAAATAATTCATCGGGTAGTGTCCGTATGATGTTATTGTCCAAGTATAAATACTACGTAAAATAGTTATTATAAAAATCATAATATCAATTAATTAAAATAAAAAACAGTAAGAACATGAACATGACAGATATATATGTAAGTATAAAATATTGTACTTACTCTAACGAAACAACCTATCTCTCGAATAAGAGATTCGGGTATAGACATTATATTTCTATTTTTTAGGGTAACGATTTCCATTGCTTTAATTTATAATATTATAGTAAAAAAAATACGAAAAAATCAAATTGTACTGTATGTAATCAAAGGGTACGTCATAATAATATTATAAATAGTGATATCAATACTTACATAGTGCTGCCATGACAACAGTCTAACTGCTCTTTAAGCTAATTAAAATTTTTCGAGTGGGGAGTCTCTTTTATTGTTATTTGAATTTTGAATCTTAAGTTTCATCTGTTTAATATATATTTGTCTATAAATCATCAACTTATAAAGGACAGATGAAAACATTTCAAACAAATCATTAAATTATCTATGTATAGTAATAGATATGTATCCATGTAGGTTAATATGAGGTAACATTTTATCCTTTTATTGTAGAATTCATTTATATTTTTGCCCATATAGACCCATGATGTTTTTAAGCCAAGACAAGTATTCCCGTTCTAAAACATTTCAATTATTACTACCCCTGGCCAAAACTCAACAGTTTAAGCCAAAATGATGAGGTCATACTAAATAGACTTAGAATTGGCCACACGCGATTCTCCCGTGGATACCTGATGAGAAAATCCGAACCCTCCATATGCGTCTTGTAACTTGATCATCACTGTCAAACACGTATACTCATTCATTATCAACTTTTTACCTAAGCCAGAGAAGAACACGCAATCCCAAACAACCTTTATGAAGCTATTGGGCCTTATAATACAGATCCAGAAAAAATAATAATTTCTTTCCTAAAAAAAATTGAAATGTACCACATAATATAATTTTAATTTATTGTAAATGTATAATATATTATAATCTATAACTAAAAATATTACTACTATAAGCTAATAACCTTGTAGTTGATGATGTAACAATGAAAAAAAAAAAATTATTACTACCTGTAATAACCAACTTTTACCCCCTGCTTACTAGAAAATTTTATCAACTATATCATAATCTAAATAAACATAATTGTAAAATATATTTCGATTTATTAACGATTTCGAATGCACAAAATCTAAAATTTATAATATCCTGCACAATAATTTTAAATGATTTATAATTCAGAGTTATCATAGTTGGTTGGAATATTGAATTATTATTGATATTATTTGAGTTACAGTAGGATAGGTATAACTATATAAATACTACGCATAATGTTGTGTTTAAAAAAGATAATTTGTTGATTTATAATACACATTATTATTGTCATGTCGTGCAATTATTAAATATATCAATTAATCAATATATTTATAAACATTGACTTCAGATCTTTAATATAATTCTCGCCTTTACAACTTTACATCATATTGTAGGTATTTAAATATACATAAGACATAACTATAAAATAAATGAATATTTCAGACCAAGTTGATAGTTTTAATGTGTTCGTAGAACTTTTCACAATTTCATGTTTGTCTGGTATTGAATCAAGATGACAAGATAAGTCAAACCCGCAGCAAAAGTCTTAAAACAACAACAAAAAACATAAAAGAAGAATTACTAATTGGATTGTTGTTTTTTAATCTATAAATAAAAATAAAAATATATATTACATCTAATTAATGAAATAACACGAATATTAAACTTACTGAAATAATGAGACGGATATTTAATGTAAATATATCGCATGCTGTAAATTCGACAGAACTATGAGAAAGTTGGTCCAAAAACAAATTGAGCTGTACAAAAAGTGATAAAGATTTAATTAATATCGATTTTATGGTTAAATATATCATTGACATTTTAATTAAAGTCAGAGGTAAAGGAGATCAATTTCTTGGATATATAACTAATATGGCTTTGTGGGCGTATTGTAGGGTCAATAATGTTTTGTCCAGTCACATTATTCTACAACAGTGCAGTTGCATACGCAGTATATGCTCTGTATACATATAGGTATACAGCATACCTACGTTTGAAATTATATGAAAATAAATTTTTATACATTGTTATAAAAATCAATAATAATAATTTCCAGCAAAGGTATGCCTGCACTTAATTCTAAATAATAAATTTATTGTTTTTAATAAGTATACGCAATACAGGACAGTTTAGACTTGACTGACTATATAGAACGATTACTTAAAAATTAATTGAAACAATTAATGTATAGATAATATATTATTATATACACATGAAAACATGCGTCCTCATCGTATAGCGTGAAATATATATATTTGTTTACCTCTTGATTAATACTACAATCCAAGCAATTACTTTTTAGGTTTGCTATAAGCGTCTGTGTATAAAGTGCCTGAAATATATAATTATTGTTTAATATTAATTATAATGTAAATAGAAGTAAAGACTAAAGGTGTATAGAATACCTAAAAAAAAATGTTTCTACACATTGCTGCAAGAAGTGCGTGGATATAAATTTTATTTTTTATTTGTTATACCATGTAAAATGATACGATTATGTATCTCACTTAATTGAAACATTGTAAAATAACTAAATAAGTAATAACTAACGTTAGAACACAAAGTTGGTTCTGTTAAACGCATATTTGCTTGTTGCTCGAGAAGAGAGAAAACGAATATTAAAAAATTTAATTCATTCTATATATGCATATATTCAGTGGGATAACTGCAGGGCAAACAACAATAATAGGAGGAGTGTGGTAAAATAATTTATTACCTAATTAAAATTAAAACTCTGAGCCCCTCCTCATTCACTGCAGGTTTAAATATATGTTTATACTCCATGTATATTTATCTAAATGATTGTTTCTACTCAAATCTTAAGATTCGTTTTATGGTTTTAAAAAAATATGACTATATACTCCGTTCATCGAGAGAATGCAGTTGCCCAGGTGATTCGCCTTGAGACGGCGGAGGTCGTTCATTTGGATGCGTGAACGAATTGCGTTCTCTCAGCGAACGGAATGTAGAAGGTTGAAGATATAGATAAAAGATACCTATATATTGATAAATACTTTTAAATACCTACAGTATTATAATGATACATTGTTGGCATATCTGGGAGGAGGGCAAGCGTGTCCCGTACTCCACTGGCCACTACGCATATGGCATATTATATTAATAATAAACCTAATAAATTGCACTACGATTAATACAAATAATATACGTGAACAGGTTGTACCCACCTGCTTCGTAGTGTAATGTGAAATCAGGATGATGCCCAGGTACCGCACTGCGTAGTGCAGCATCCAGGAGTATATGATGATGTCGGACATGAGGTATTTGCCCATTACGTGAAACGTCTCGTAATATATGTCGAAAAACGACATCACGCACAGAGCACACACTGACATGCCCAGCTGTACGCCAAACAGGTGATTCAGACTACCGACAGCTTGGCGCAGCAGCCAGTGTCTGATCCGCAGGGTCTCAACTGCGAAGGCCGCCGACATAACGTTATCTGATGTGTCCTGTATCGCGTCGACCGCGACTGCTGAAGCTACACCAGCTGCAGCAACGGGTGGCGTGATAGAAGTTTCAGATGAGTCAGGTGTATGGAGAGTTGCTGAAACGGTCACACGCATGTGTCTCGAAAAACGTGCCAACCCCGCGGATCCACCTAGCATAGCGACGTCATCGTTAACATTCTTCAGCTTGCAGTACAACATTAAACACTGTTCGACGAATTGCGTCTCCGAACAGCACATGGCCACGTTCTGGACGTAGGTGGACGCGAGGAATACGATCGCCAGCCTAGGGCTAGAGCCGTCCATCCAAACGATCAACAACCGTAACACGTTGACCGGTATGACCAACAGCAGGCACGTGCACACGGCAATGGTCATGAACATCCTGTACAGGCCTGCTTCGGCCACCGTCGTTGGTGAATACGTTTCGTAGCACTCCATCGTCTTCATGTACTTGTCGAATCCCACCATTACCGAGTACGATAGTGCAATCCTCGACAGTATTGACGTCACGTTCGCTATGGTTGGAAAAATCTGTTTTAGGATCCTTACCGAGTCGCTGGTGCACTTCTCGCCGATCTCGCACACGATCTGCGGCGCGGCAAACAGTACGTACAAACTCAACACCAACAGTAACACGGTGGACAGCGTTGGTAGTGACGTGTTCATGTTTCGGCGACTACCTTGTATGCTTTTTGGGAACACACCGAATATCCTCCAAAACAATGTGATAGGCCAATAAACCGACATTTTATAATTACTTATTATTGTGGCAAAACATATTTGAAAGATCTATATGTATATAATGTACAGACTTCGATAATAGATTTTTGTGTATTCACGATCTTTATTTTTTTATTTTTGCATCTAATATGTATAATGATATAACAAATAATAATATATATAATCAAATGTTGATTAAAAACGTGTTGTGTTGAAGCCTTAATAAACTTGATAAAAAAAAAAAAAATTATATACATATATAACCACATTCATAGCTACGTTTTAACAAGTGGCATTTAGTCAGAGGTGTCCAGTTTAATTGAGACTTAGTCATATTTAATTTTGTTATTTTCACTTATTTCGTGCTTGTACCTACTATGTATTTGTACATATTATGTAGGTATGTATGCATCATGACATAGTATGTGTGTATGTGAGAAAGTGTTTAATATAATAGGAATACTGACCTATAACACCTATATATTTAACACGAAAAATGAATTCTTTATTAAGTTTACTGTTAAGAAACCATCAAATGGGTACACCTACTCGACTTGACGTTTGACACACTATTTTAACTCGAATTCTTTATTTTGTATTTTATTTTCACATTAATTCCAACGATATAGGTACATAAATATGGCACAGTAAAATATCAACTTGACAATCTGTTTATTTATTTATTATTATAATAAATAATAATTCTCACATGATATTACAATGAGCGTTATACATAATGACATATTTCCCATATATATTGGTGTATCGATTTAAAATTAATTGTATGAATTCGAAAAACATAATATTTTACATACATTGAAATAGTGATTAAAAGTTTTCAAAAAGACAATTATTGTAATCACCTCAAATGAACATAAATAATATTAAATACATTGTGTGAAATGAGACGCTTCAAAAATCACGACTAAGATCAAAATTCCGATTTTTTTTTTCTTAGTATTACAATTACAATAGAGCAAGCTAATGTTTTTTTAAAGAATAAAATTGAATTAAAATAATAATTTAAAGTAAATATAGTTTCAAAACTAAACACTGGTTTAAAATCAGGCACAGTTGAGTAGATGATGTGAATTAGAATATATTAACCGTTTTTGACCAATTGAATTTTCCTAAATTTAAAAAAAATGTCGATTCTCTTTTAAGCCCTATTACAGAATTTAATATTTACTTAATGTAACTCATATCATACATATAGAAAATAATTAAAAAATATAATAATACAATATATTAACGGATTTTATGATTTATTAATTATTATGTATGTCGACCAGTCATATGCGAGGTATCTATCTTAGAATCTAACAATCAATTTTAACGATCACCGATAAAATAATTAATGACCAAAATCATATTATAATATTATGTAGGTATATATTTTAATTTTTATATTACAATTTTTTTATAAGCTTTCATTTTTAATATTTTTTTAAATTCTATACGCATAAAGTAAATATTAGATCTTTAGATCTATATATGAAATCAGCTGAAAAGATGAGAAAGGTTTCACCCAAAAATTAGTATTTACTTACTAGTAGACATAACAATATTAAGTTATCTACCTAGTACTTAGAATATTTCAAACTTTAATTACTTTATATTTAAACAATGTTTTTTGTGTGTAAGTCCCTATAATTGTATATGATAGTATGATACAATATAATATGATGGTTATGTTTATAATTAAATACGTTGCGACTTTGCGAGGTACGTCGTACGTAAGACACATAAAAATAGATATGTCAAATATTATATTTTTATTCTTGTCAATATATGTTTTATGAATTTAATTTTCTATACAGACCTCCATCCTTATGTTTGGATGTCTAATTTAAGTAATGAAAATGGATTTTCATTACTTTTACTACATTTGGAATTCATTTGATGTAAGTGGTGGTAATTTTTTTTACGAAATATTCACTACTCCAGTTAACAGATGTCTATTATATAGACTATTAAATATAAATATATAAAAAAATTTAATCAATTTTTAAACACCTTGTAACAACAGTTATTAGATTATCTTCCAGTGAAATAATTCTCTGATAAAATTTAGCCAACCACATACATTTCTATAATGGTATAACATGTAAACCGTTTATACATTTATACAACTGTTTGTGTTATATTATGGCACAACATGATATTTTTATAATAAACTAATAATAATTCATATATAAATAAATAATATATTTATATTTTCACTGTAAATTAAGAATCAAACACCGAGTGTATGCCACTTAAAAGAATAAAGCACTTTGGTTTTGATTACACATTATTAATATTTCAAACAAATCATAAACTATAATGAAATAAATAAATAAAAATAAATATTGAAATATTGAAATTGTAAGTTTTAACTAATTAATAAAACTAAATTTACCTTTGAATAATGCCTAAGTTGTCCAAGATTAATATAATAATATTAAATATATATAAAATTTACTATATTTTATGAATGAAATTGTACTAAAATTACCAGATAAGTTGTACCAGCCGCTATAGCCTGTAAATAAAAATAAAAATAAAAATAAACATTAATTATTGATTAGTAATCACTGATTACCTAATTCTTAATTATTAGTTTTTGTAAGTTTTACATGATATTATATAGCATTGAACAATTTTACAATAGGGACATCTACAACTTTCTCGTCTTCTTTTGGGTAAATAGTTCGTCAACGTTTAGTATTGATTGATTTTGCACATTTTAGATTCTGAGCGGAGCGAGAAATGTATTGATTTTACCATGATGTGTGTGTGTGTTTTTTTTTTTTTTTGTGTGTGTCTGTCATCACGTTTTGGGGCAGTAAAAGTGCTTTGATATTCGATCACAAAGTGAATTTAGTTGTAGGTACCAAAGTATCTTTCAAAAGTAAAAAATTCTCAATATTTTTTTAAATAATCGGAATAAACAAACTAAAAATTAAGAGGGAAACGGGAAATTTTACGAACAATCAGTTTTCGATAAAAACGATTTTGGTTTTTGATGTAATTTTAAAACAAATGACCATAGATACGAAAAATTTTCACCAAATGTTTTATATAAGTATATTCTATCCACCATGCAATTTTCAAAAAAATTCGATTTAAGTTGAACTATTCATAGGCATATGCAATTTTCAATCATTATTAGTTTTTTTTAAATTAATATCGATAAAAATGTATTTGTTGGGTTTGAAAAGCTTTAAAATTTAATACAAGGTTTCAAACATATTATTACAATAGCAGTTGAAAAATATTAAATATACATTGGCACGATTTTTTTTAAAATCATTTATTTAAAGTTCAAATTTTGACTAAATACATAAAAATTACGGCAGTGTTCAAATTATCTTAGATAGAAATTTATAAAAGTTTTCTTTGAATTCTAAGATTTGAAAATTTAATATAAGGCTCCTAACATATTTTTACAATAGCAGTTGAAAAATAAAAGAAATACATTGTCACAACTTTTTTTTACAAGCATTAAAATACTTAAAAATCACGAAAATTCGCAAATTATTTTAAACTAGAAATTCATACAAATTTTCTTTTTAAATCTAAGATTTGAAAAATTTTAATAATCTATAATATATCCTAGACAGATAAACCGTCTCCGCTCAGAATCGTTTTTCGTATACAATGATATAATATTCATTGACATTCCGATTTTCAGAACAATATATTAGTAAGACGATTCCAAACGAAAGTACAATATGAAAAAAAATTTACCTTAGTAATTTATGAGGAAACTCTAACATCAATTAGACAAAATATATAATATGCTCCAATTTGGTTTTATATTATATCACGTGTTTAGCAAACGGTTTTCATCTAGAGGCAAAAACAATAATAAGATCAAATTTCCCTGACCAATGAATATAGCAACGGTTAAGAAATTATAATATATAATAATTAGACCAGGACTTTAATTTTGCTTCCGAAACCTATTTAAATAAGATAGGGTATGCCTATGGTTAAAAGCAACTATATAATTGAGAAAATTTATAAAAAAATTAACAAATAATTTTTAATCTATAAACTACTGAAACTATTTTATCACTAGGTACTATTAACAAAGCTAACAATTTGATGGAAAGCGTAACAAATAACCTATTTGTTATTATATAGGTATGCACCTAATCACCTAGATATAATAACTTTATTTATAATATATTTATACTTACTGATTTTATAATCTGTGTATTCAATGTGAAAAAATCGTACGCAGTAAATTCGATAGATTGGTGACGTATTTGATTCACAAACAGCAACAACTAAATCATGTAAATTAGTGAAAACAGTAAGTACAATATATTTGATTAAAGATGGGATATTATTATAAATTATAATGTTATATTATGATTATAAGATTTAGTCATATTATGAGTATTTTACCTCTTCCTTTGTACTATTATCCAACATTTGATTATTTGTATCTAAAATGATTGATTTTGATTTTAATGCCTAAAATAAATGTAAACATTGTATGTATAGTAATATTTTTCTAAAATATTAGGAATGAAATTAACATCAGTCTAAAATGCGAAATAGGTATTGCAAAACGCATAAAATAGATAACTGTTAAGATATACAGCTACGTATTGCCATATTTTCGGAAGAAGTAAAGTTAGTTATAAAGTATTATGAATGATTGTCTTTAAGGCTTAAGCAGTTTAAGCACAAAATAAAGGATAAAGATGTGTAGGTACTAATAAAAGGTTTCGCAGAATGGCTGCGCTTCTGTTATTTTAACATTAAAATCTTTGATAGTAAATATTGCTAATATTTTTCTATTTAGAATCTCAAACTCATAAATAACGATCAGCTACGAAACGCAGTGTCCAGTGGCGGCGCTAGGCATGGGTGAAGTGGGCCATTGCCCACGGCCTCGCACCTAAAAGCGCCTCGCGTTCCAAAGGGATTTATTTATAATTAACCATAGAAAAATATGGGAGAAGTATCTATACAAAAATTTTGTTTACTAAAAAAATTAAAAAAGGGCCTCTTTAAGTCTACTTCGTCCACATATAAATTTTACCTCGCGCCGCCATCACTGGCAGTCAACCTATCTTATGTCTTATACAGTTATATAGGTATATATATTTTATACAATTTTTTTTCTATTAGTTATTACTTTAATTTATATAGTTCTTATTAGTTATTATCTATACCTGTTTTGTTGTGTAGTGTGCTACTAAGGTAATCATGAACAATCTCAGAGTGTATTGTAACAACCAACCGTAAACTAATAATTTAGATGGAGAGTTGTAAAATATCTCATAATAGATATCAAACACGGCCATTACCCACAATAAGAACACCGACAGTCCCATTTGGATACCCAACAGGTTATTGAGGATGTCCACGGCTTGGCGAGTTAGCCAATGCTTAATTCTAAGTATCTCCACAGAGTTGGACATTGGGTGGCTAATAAGCCGAGGTCGATAAAAGTCTTTGTCATATCTTACGCACTGGAACGATTTTTTGTAATCTTTCCACATTGTTGCTGAAGATCCCATTATAAACGGGTATTTAACATAGTTGACGTTTTCATTACGTATATTTTTCAAATCATCGTTAATTCCTCGGAATCTGGTGTAGATTAAAAAACATTGGGAGACAAATTGAGTTTCTATGCAACACATGCTCAGATTTTGAATATATATGAACAGATAGTAAATGAACAACGATATGTCGTGGGTCTTGCTTCGGTACAGATAATACAACCGGCTTATGTTTAAGGGTAAAATTATACTTAGGCACACGAAAACGACGGTGAATGAAAATAATTTGTAGTTTTTATGTTGCGCAGATGACGTCGGTGAATACATTTCGAAAGCCTTTATAGTTTCCTTGTACTTGAGTAAACTTTGTTTTGATTGAATCATTATTGCTATCCTCGACAGAAGAATGATTGATGCCAACACCCTAGTGTACATTTCGATCATGGCCATCGAGAAAATGTTACACCACTGTTCTAATTTGCATACAGTATTCGACGCGGTGATAAAATTGTAAACGCACGTAAAAATTAAGAGTAATGAATACACATTTTGGAATTTATTGTAAGTCAGATCTGTATTGAACACCCCGCACAGTTTCCAAAACGACTGAACGAGCCACATTTCAAGAAATTATTGGGTATAATAAGCAGATAGATAGGCGTATTATACATGTATAAAATTAACCTAATAAGACTAATCAAAGTTCTGTGAAAATAGACAATAACAATTAGGGATTACAACCTACATACCAGCTATAGTACATGATATTATGTACCCCGCTAATACAAATCATTATCTACCTATATATATTAAATAACTATTTACTATTAAGCTTTAATAGTGGGACAGGTATCTGGCACAACCTAACATAGTAACATATTAGTAGGTATATATAGTCTAACCACTGACCTTGTCGATGAAAAAAGGCAGGCACACTATTTTCAGTGTTTGTTTATACTTAGGTACTTACTATTGTTATATATATGTTTCTTTTACATTCTGTAAAGTGTAAACAGACGTTTTAGGCCATCAAAGCATCAACTTACGAATAATTAAACGTACCATAACGGGCTACGAATATTTATTTATTTATTTTTTTGGATTGGAGTGGACACTGGACAGTGGTACCTAGTTGAAACGATTGAGTGGTTTTAATTCTATAGCTCGGCGATATTAACAGTATTCTTGTAATCCTAATTAAGAAAAAAAACACAAAAACACTAGTTCTAATATGTGATAGTTTTTATTTTGAATACATACAACTATAAGTATACCTACAAACGAATAGGACATAGCCACATAGGTACCGTATATAGGTAGGTATACGGTTGTAATTTTCATATTAATAATAGCAAGTACATAATCCATCATAAAATGATTGATTCAATCTATTATCCAAACCTTTTATCGCACCCGAACAGTTAAAATCATTCTCCAAAGTCATACATTGACTCTGTAAGTCATACAATTGGGTTTAAAAGAGGGGCTATGGGGGGCATTAGCTCCACTTGGGACTAAGCTATTTATTTTTCTATGACAAGTATTATGATACAATTATCAATGATTATTATAAAATAGGTATCTTCATTGAAGAATAATAGTCTCAACAGATAATAATATCGAACGATTTTCAAAAGTTAAAGAAAGAAACTTGGAATTAATAAAATAATATAAATATATTTTTCAAATAAACAGTTAATTTTAGTTATTTCTTTAAAATACCTAATTACTTTTATAAATGGTTTCAGATGAAAATTGATAGCAATATTGTGAAACAAATACATAATAAAAAAAAATTGAAATACATAATATTGTGTTAATTAAAATGTTATATAGATTTAAAATACAACTACGTAAATTTTTGAGCCTAATTAGCTCCCCCCCTTGGTAAATGATAATACCCGTCACTGAAGCAATACACAGTACACACTGTTTCTTTTTTATTGTATAATGATAGGCGATACCCGTTGTTTCTATTCAAATATGTATACTTACGAGTTTATGATCCATCCGGGATCCCAATTAATATGACTGCACAACATGTGATGCCAACCTGTCAAAAACTGACGATTTGCATATATTAGGTTTCTTCCAGCACAGTGTTGCAAGTGGTTGCAAACGTTCAGCGCATGCGCAATGTCAAAAACGTGTTATATGTCTATATATGTGCTATAATATGTCTCTATTGTCATTTAAATATAATATGTAGGTAACCGCCAATTAATAATATCTGCACTACCTTTAACCACACTATAACCTATAACCGAATAATATCTATCATTTCGGTTTTGCTTTAGATAATAAAGATAATTACTAGAGATGTTACGATTTAGCTTACTATATAACATTTACTGACGAACTGTTCGATTTTCGAACTGAACCGAACCGAACTCTGAGTGTTCGAGTCGGTTCGAAAACCGAACTGAAAATTCCAAATAATCGAACCGAACCAAATATCTAATAGTTCCGTTCCATAATCGAACCAGAGAAATAAAAATAAAAGTCGATGGAGTAACGGTTAAAATTATAAATTATTATTTAATAATTAATAATTAATAGATTAATATATATTAGTTGTTTAATGTTTGCTTGTTTTAAATATTGATGTTTTTCGCTTTTTCTTATCAGTGAATACTTAATTAAAAATTAAAAAATTAAAAATCTCATGCATAATAATTATTAACTAGATATTAAAAAGTATTTAAGTAAATAGATGAAAATCTTTATTCAATAATTTTAAGGTATGGTGGCTAAATGATAGATAAATATTAAATTAAATAATATCCAATTTAACTTTTAATGTTCAGTTCTAGTTCGATAAAGTATTTGAAGAGTTCGGTTCGGTTCGACCTTAAATATTATGGTTTGTAACATCTGTAATAATTACTATTCTGAATCGATTTCTGTCAGAACGGTCGAGTATTTTTTTAATACCTAGGAATATAAACATAAACCAAACGTTTTGGCATTTTAATTAATATTATCTGACGGCTGCAGAACATCAGGCAAATACAAAAAAATTGTGTGTGACACAACTTAAAACCATACTTAACACATATATGTATAATTAAATGCACTATGTAATTTTTTAAAACATCAATTATAAATATATAAAATTAGAACAGTATTTAAAAAATTCTATAAACTCAAATTTTGCCTTATGTTATTAATGTAGGAATACTGTTGCATATCTTTTGCTGCTTGTTGAGAACTATAATACACCTGACAGTTTAAAGAGTTGCACTTCAACTCAAAGTTCCTTCCACAACAAGATCGACAGATCTGCTTAAACATAAAATATGAAACATTGTTTGAATATTTTTTTTTATACCTTATTAACTATTATTTTTACCGTTTCTAAATCATCTTGTTTTTTAGTCCATTTTGATAATAAATGGTTAAGCTGTACAATTAAATACTGAGGATTTAGTTGACATTGATCACAGAAACCATACTGTGATAATTTACTACATAAAATACAATTTTGTGAAAAAAAATATTGAGATAGTGTTTGTTTACGATTTTTTGTAGTAGTAGTGATATCAGGAAAGTGAAAATTATATTTACGAGGTAATTCGGAATACCTGAAATAAGTATATTAATAAAAAAAATTTCATCAATCAATGATTTGTTTGCTGTAATAATTACCATTTGTTTATGTCTACATTAAGCAAAGAAAAACATCTTTGAAGTGGTGGTATTATTGCTCTTGTAATATAATACTCTGCATTTATGCGAGAAGATTTGTCTGAAATAAAATGTCTTGGTGACCGTACAAGTTTTATTAATGGTAAACCTTTTGGTCCGGCTACAATAAGATATGGAACTCGTTCTTTTACTCGTGGTTCAGCACGTCTGTCTACTGCAGTCCATTGTCTTAGATAAAATCAACAGTTTATATTTATTATTTATAAATATTTTACAGTTATATGACATTAATTAGTTATTAAAATAAATTAAAACATATACTTAGCCAATTCTAAAGCAGGTACACATGCACCTGGCCTATAATTATTGCGCCCTCTATATTCTTTAGCAAACAGAAAATCTTGAACATTTACATTGCCTTTAAAAATTTTTTTGAACTGTTTATCAATATAACATTTTACTGCTACAATATCTTTTGTTTCAAATAAAATACATAAACTTTTTTCTAAAATCTAAAGAAATAATAAGAGCTATATGAAAGTGATGAAAATAAATACATCAGGTTTAAAGCTTTGATGATATTATAATTATTTTATTATAAAAATAAAAAATACCTTTGACACTGCAGGACAGCCATCACGACGCACTGTTTCAATGCCTTTAGCTTCATATTTGGGTTTTTTTTGTTCATTATTTTCATACATATATCCACAATATCTTTTTTTTGTCTACATTTTATTACACAAAATAAATAACAAAAAAATATTTGTCTATTTATTGGTACTTGAAAAGATAAGAAAACTCACTTGTAAAATACAGGGAAGGTATACTTTTTCAAATTTTAACTTAATAGGAATGGGATTGTCTTTAGTAACAATATTGGCCATTTCATTACCAATTTTAAATGCGTCTTCTTTTGATCGACCTTGTAATAACACAAATATAGAATCAGTGTCGCCATAGATAACTTTAGCATTCCATTTTTTTGATGACTGAATTAAAGTTATTGCTCTTTCTAAAGTTTCACGTCCTTTACTTACAACACTATCACCAACCTAAATTTCCAAAACATTTTTAATACTAAAACAATAAAACATTTTATTTCTTTATTAGTACCTCTATACATGGCATTCTTCCAGAAAAATTTGCTGAAGTATATCCATATGTAACATTGGCAATTAATTTTAAGCCAAGTTGTTGGGCATTTAATATTTTATATAGATGTTTATTATTTTTTTGTTCTTTCATCAAATTTTTCACCTAAATAAATTGTGTAGAGTAAGTAAGTAAATACATATTACAACAAGCACAAATTTTTATCATTATTGTTTACCATTATTCTGGTGTCTAATATTTCTTGTAACATGGATGGTAGAATTCCTTTACGGATATTTTTCTTAACAAATGCAATTCCAGAAGGAGAAATTGTTATATCATCAGTTAATTTGAGTAAGGTTTGAAAAGGTACATTTAACTTAGTACAGCCAAACTTAAATACTTCTTTTCTATATATATATTTATATAAAAATGGAAATAAATATAATTTAAAAACAATCCAAAAATATGGAAAATCTAAATATATTTTAATTTAATATTAAACGTTTTACTAACTTTCCAAGAAGGTCAATATTTCCTAAACATGTTGAAAAACAGTAGTTATAAGCTATAATAATAGAAGGGTATAAGCTTTGAAAATCTAATACTATGACCGGATCTGTATAAAATCTTGATAATTCCAAAAATACACATATATTAATAAACGAAAAGTTAAAAAAAAAATTAAATGGCATGTAATCATTTATACTTTGATTCTGGTTCCATAATTAACGGTACACTTTGAGCTGCATTCATTTCAGCTCTTTGTTTTACACTTGGTGAAACAGCAACATAGTTCTTATTTTTAGCTAAACGTAACATCATTGATTCTACTCTAAACTGAAAATACCACAAATTAATGTTAAATATTTATACTTTAAAGTTATAATAATAATATATTCAATTGTAAATCATAAAAATTAAATGTCCTGGATAAAATATAATTTGTAGGAAATTAAGTTACTGTATAAAGACATTAAAGCGAAAAATTTTGTAATTATTTTACAAAGGAAAATTTCTTGAAAATTATTAACATATTCAGAAAAACCATGAGTTATTTTAAGGACAATTACTTACTTGTGAACCTCTCGACAATACTTCATAAAATTGTATGCCAAATAATTTTGCAAGTTCACTTGTTCGACCAATTATATCTAGTTGTTGCAAAATGTTTATTGTGCTCTCAACTTTGAACATATAATAATCTATAGTCAACCATCTAAGTATAATGCATAAAAATTAATCACATAAAAGCTATCTATAAGACTATAAGTATGCTTTATCGGTAAAAAGTACAACACAAATAATAGGTAACTTGTAAGAGGAGAAATCCAAAATTTCTAACATCTGAATCCCTCAACAAGTGAACCAGTGTAATACTAAATTATTAGTCATAAGAATTACGCATAAAAATATATAAGTAAAGTAATCAAAGTAATTTAATCATTCAAATATCCTATCATCAACATTTTCAAGGAAACAAATCATTTATATGAACAATTTTAAACTCATTGTTATAACATAGTATTTGATAAGGTAAAAGGTTTTAAATATATTTAATATAACTAAGGTTTATAATTTATATAATATAAATATAAGTTATAAGTAAACTGTCGGTAACTGGTGGACCGTGGAAAATAGAAAACTTGATTATTAGTAGATTATATTATGTTATATACTGGTGAATATTTAGGGATTTTTATTAAATTGTGGGTACTTTTCGGTTATCATACCCCAACGGTCGGCAGTCAGGATATACCGATTCGTTATCATACCCCATTATATTTATTTCAATGCCTCCATTATAAAAATATTTTTTATTTACAATAATTTTTTTGATATTCTTATTTAATTATAATTTTTTTTTTGTATTGATATTTTATTATACTTTATTGGTATTCATATTTTATTGTAATTTCTATGTATTCATATTATTTCATATTATATTATTTTATTAAAATAAATTATATTTTGGCAATGAAACGTGACAATATTGAGATAAATATAAAGGGGTACAATAACGGAATCGGTATATCTCAATCGCCGCCACGGTCGGCCGGCTGACCTTTAGAGTATGATAACCGAAAAGTACCAAATTAAGTAGTATTCGACTTGTATTACAGCGTAATGCATTGCTATTCTTTTCTAAAATATTTTTAACTATGGATTGTTTATTTTGATATGACATTCTGAAATATTAAGTTTTAATATATATATATATATTATATTATAAATATAAAAATAATAATAGTAATTGTATTGTTATATTTATTATATAGTTTAATTTAGTTCAACTTTCAAGAGGTATATATCTATTATTACCTGTATAAAAAAGTATTATGATCCCACCAAAATGAGAGTGTTTGATAAGAATAACAGGGTACTCTTTGATGTAGTATAAGGTATACCATATTTTCAAATGTATAACTTTGAACTGCCAACTAAAACATAAAAGTTACTTAAAATATGTTTCAAAACTCTAACAAAATTGTTTAACTTCATGTCGCAGTAATCTCCAAACATCAAGAACAATTCTTCCTTTGATTTTTAATTCAGAATTTTTTATTTCTTCGTTATATTCAGAGGTTTGATCATTTTCTGTAATAAGTCTAGATAATTCTTTATTCATATTACGGCCTAAGTGATGACATCTATCTCTCAAATAACCCCAAGAATGCATTTCTATCTATCATTAGTAACAAAAAAAAAATGTTATTGGTAAATCAGTTTTCTCAATATATGGTTTATAAAACAAAATTTGTGCTACCATTTTAATGCATTGTACATGCAATTAGCAGAGATAAGTTATATAAGATAAAAAAAATAATTTGTAGACTGTAGAGTATATTATTCTTAGTTATGCTCACTTCATAGCCACAAATAATTTCAGGATCCCAGTTATTTACCAATTGAAAAAATGTATTTAGTAACTCAATTTCATCATTACAAACAATTATCTCTGGTTTAAAATTTGAAAAACCATTATATTTGTTGCTTATTTGATTCACCAAAATAGAACCTGATAAATTTAAACACAAATAATATATTAAAAAATGTAATTTTTAATTTTTAAATTGATATATTTGCCTGTTCTTGAATAATTTTCAGACATATTTAAAATAGTATAAAAAATGCCTTGTATACAATCATATTCTGGATCTGGATTCATATTAATTCTAGTTTGTGTATGTAACTCCATTGTTATTATAGTAAGGTTGTCCCCCTAAAAAAATAATTGTCATATTTTTAGTTTTGATTCAACACATTAATAATAATTATAATAAAATACATTTTTTGTACTGTCTGAATCAATACAAAAATTGTGAGAACTTTCACCAATATGCATTCCTTCTAAAATATTGCTATCTGAACTGTTGGTAGTTCTAAATGAATTGAAAAATTCTGTTCTTGAATCATTACTTGCATCTGCCTAAAGAATAATTTTTTTTATGTATATTTATATTTTTGGAATAATTTTTTTTGGACTATAGTTTTGTGGATTTTCTCACATTTAATGAATCCAGAAAAAGGGTGCTGAGTTTTCTTTTCGATTTCAAGCTTTTATTCACAACTTGCATTGGTGTATATGGTGAAGAGGTATAGAATTTATTTTGACTAGAATGTGGTGTTACACAATTGATGTTTTTCAACAGTATTGATTTTGAAAGTGAATCTGGAGTTATAAGACTCTTAAGTTTATTACTATCTACAGTTTTTTTTTTACGTTTATATTTTGGATAACGTGTTTCTAACCATTTTAAAGCTAATAAATATGATGGTGGTTGCTTTAATGGTTCTAAAATTACATTGCTCTCAGAAGCAAAAAAATGTGTATTATTGTTAACAGGAAAACTTAATGATAATAGATCCTTTCTGATATTTTCGATAATATTATTATGTTGAAAATTAAATTGTTTATAGTTTCGAGTGTTTTTAAATGTATCAATGAAATTTAGTGAATCATCATATGAAGGAGGTTTAAAACTTAATGTCCACAATGTTCTTGAAATACTACTAGTATTAACATCAACATCAGTGAAAGACACATAATTTAATGTGTTATCATCATTCATTTCAACAGAACTATTTGAACTACGAAACATATCACTTGTTTGATTACTGTTTGTTTCTTCATCATTATTATTTACTATAAATGTTCTGAAAAAAGGACAACAGTCTATGTAATTATTATTTTATTTTATTAAAAACTGATATTAACTGATCATTATCGGATGAATATAAATTGAAATTATCCACATCAAAATTGGGGTTAATTGATAAATCCTTAGTATGGGTTTGATTTGAAATATTAGTTTTTATTGAATTTTGAGATAGACTATAACATAAAAAAAGAATAATAAATCAGAACTAATATAATAATATTGCTAAGTAATAGTGTAAAGTACTTTTCATTTAATTGCATCATAGATTCTGACAATTCTTCATTTTCAGAATCGTTTCCGTCTTCGTTTGAAGTGTTGTGACAGAGAATACTATCTTCATGTTTAGAAGCAATTGTTTCTTTCATTAATAAATTCATTAAATCAATGCTTTGACTATCCCCTATATTAAACAAGCATAATTTAATATTCAGTTAATTTATGATTGAAAAAAATAAGAAAATATGCAAATCTTTGATAGCTATCGTATTTCAAACATAATGCCTTATGTTATTGTTGAGCTTTATATCAGGAGCGGCTAAACGGTCGATCGCGGACAATTTTCAAGTCATTCATGTTAGAATTTATTTTTAGGGAAATGCACACAAAAATGCAATGCCACACTTCAACAAAATAATAAGTTAATTAGACTTAAGTAATTAGATTTTAGAAATTATTATTTATTGTTATATTATTTTTAGTAATAAGTAACAAGTTTATAATAATTATTGTATGTTTATATACACATTATACTAGTATGTTTCTTAATAATTATAGTTGTTGAATAATAAAAAATGTTTTTTGTGAGAGTCGATCTTCTAAGGCAGGGGTCTCCAACCTTTTTTTACGGCTGGCCAAATTTGATGTACGCTTTGGCATCACGGGCCAACATTTTTAGAAATGTGTTGTCTAAAAAAAAAAAAATTGTTGTCTATCTAGGAATCTAGGATAGGTTATGAAATTGAGAAATAAATAAGAATAGATGATATTTATTTAAAAAGATGTATGTTTATTTATATAATCTTTTTATTTTATAATTCAAAATTTGTTTTATTATGATACGAGTAAGTTACTTAGTGAGACGTTTGGAACTGCTTGTTTTTTATAAGTTGTTATGAATAATACCTACCAAAAGAAAATATTATAAATTCATTTTATTTCATTAATCAAATCAATAAAAAATAAATTAAAAATAATATATTATTTTCAAAACATTAATTAGCTTGGCGGGCCCTAGGTTGGAGACCCCTGTTCTAAGGTGAAGTAAATTTTTAGTAGATTGTGACCAAAAAAGTTTGGCAGTCCCTGATTTTTATAATATTAAAAAAAAAATTATATATTAACTCCTAGTATTATGATTTATGGGAGTGTTGGGTATAATCTCAAAACAGTATATGAATCGCTAAGTGCAGAAAAAGGGAACAAGTCCACTTATCCTAATTTTTCAGGAATGATGAAAAACTTAACAACTTATGGAATGTTAATGTAAAAACTTTGAAATTTTTGACTCTATATTTAATTAAATCACTAAAAAAATTCATTTAATTTGTAAAAAAAGTTTTATAACTTTTTTTAATTAATACATTTAAGTTATAGACAAGTTTCCCTTTTGTAGAAAACATTGTTTTATATATTATAATTTATTGATGTAGGTAGAGAAACACTATATAAATATGCTAAATATTGTTTTTATCCATCAATTAATTTTTACTAAATATATCTTATATAACTATAGCTTATTAATTACCTATCCACTATCCACTATTATTATCTTTTTGTAAGTTTTGCATTGTAACTAATTATTTACTACTGTACTATTGTCTAATGGTAACTAAGGGTCATTACCCGTTTATTTATAATAAAATTAAAAAAAAAAAAAATAACTTATGTTATTATTAAATATAAATATAAAATTATTTTTTACGATTTACAATTTTTTTTTATTTTTTTGAACTACAACTTATAATTAAAAAACATTGATGATATTATTTTTAATACAATTGTGTCATTATATTTTTAGTCTTATACATTTTCATCAGATTTTGAAGTCTTATTGGTTAGGTTAGGTTAAGTTAGATTAACTTATTGGTTTCCAAAATCTAATATACTCCTACGGCCCTACGGGATAAATTTCAATGTATTTTTGATATCTTCCAACTTTTTTTCGTTGATTGGCAATTTTCTGTCGTGTGCTTTATCGATTGGAAATAAAAAGCTCATTCTGGAATTTTGAAGACGTAATGTATTTTCAACCAATGCCTTTATAAAATTCACGACATTTAATTTCGTTTTTATTGAAACATGAAACAGTGAGGTGATGATAAGATGATAAAACAAATGATGATTTATTAGCTCTAGGTACATTTTCCCCAGTATGAGGCATTATTTAAACATGTTTTTTTGTAATATTTTGGCTACCAATTTTTGTAGTCAATTATATGGTTTTGATCAACTTTTACAACTGAAAATTTGTTGGGAATTTTCGAAGCCTTGGAAATTAAATTAATATATTGGTTATTGTGAATAGTGTTTCGTATTTTACTATCTATCTTTTAATCAACCCAAAAAAAAGTATTGTTGCTGGTAATTTTTCATGAATTTCTTTTACAGCGTAATTTTATAAGCTTTACCTTGTACTTTTGCATTTTTAATTTATATTTTTTGCTGTTTATTATATTTTTCTTCCTTTTTGACGTTCCAAAAATTTCTGTCTCTGAATCAATCAGAATTGATTTTCAAAAATAAAATAACAGTTTACACTATACTTTACTCTAGTAAAGTCTACAATATACTGATTGACATTACACTGATTACAGCACATTATGATGGTTATGGATAATATTGATAAAAATATTATATATTTTATAGTATTTGGTATTTTGTTCAAGACATATTGTATAATATTAAAGTACATTAATTGGTTTCAATACAACTAAGATAAGATAAATTCAAAATAATTATATTTAAAAGATGTTTACTACAGAAATGGGACATGTCATGGACATGTGCCCTTTCTGCAGTAAAGTGAAATTTCCAAACACTATATTTAGCATTTGGATAGTCAGATTTGACTCCTTTCTGTAGTAAACTATGTATTTACTCATGCTTAATGAAAAATGGTAATAAAATCAAAATTGATAAAATGGATTTGTCCCGTTTCTGCAGTTGGCGATTCTATATATAGGTATATTGAAGCATTAATAGGTTTAAAAAATATATAATTTAAAACTTACAAGAGGTTTGAGACTGGAAAATTTGTGATAAATTAATAACTAACTCTTCATTCACAGATATTTCTAGCTCTGTCATTGTCTTTTTTGTTTCATTTTTTTTCTGTAAAACACAAATGTTTTAAATAACATAATATTAAAATAATACATTTATACAGCAACTACTATGAAGAATTTTAATAGAGATATTATATTTTATATACACATATTTATCTGCTCTAAAATTCTATCTACATAATTTTGAAATTAATTAATAAATATAGTAATCCCTCGTTATCCGCGGTTGTATTGGCGATAACATTTTATCGTTATTATATGATGTAGATAATATTTTATTTTAGAAAATTGTAAATAATTGTTATTATATCATTAAGTATAGCAAAACAACTGTTTATTTGTACTATATGCACAGATAAGCATTACGTAATAACTTATTTTATTTTATTTTATTACATCGTTAATTTGTTCAGTAGTTTTTTCGTCATTCACAATGTATGTATGATAGATAAATAATAAATTACAAAATAAATCACATATAATAAAAATAATAATTTAGAAAATACATAATTGTAAAAAAATATTAACCTTATTGTGATTTTTTAAATTAAACACAATATAAATAAAACCTAATCTAATTTTTTAAATTGCTTTATGGTCTCGTTATCCACGGTTTTTCGATATCTGCGTAACTTTGCTGGAACGTAAACCTCATGGATAACGAGTGATTACTGTATATTAAACTGTGAAAGATTAAAAATGTTTCTAGCGAATAAAAAAAATAATTAAAAGTAATTGTTTATGAACTAAAAACATTGAACAATTACTTTAATTAGTTTAATTTTCTTTTTTAATTCAATTCCAAATTCAATTTCAGTATTTGATGGAACAGTTAATTTTCTTTCTCCACTGAATACTTCAAGTCCTTTTCTTGTAATGTTCAAGTCTGTAGATAATTTATTTATTTGTTCTCGAATATTGACTAAACCAGAATTTTCCAATTCTCCTATAAATATATAAAATTAATTGAAAAAAAATAAAATAAATTAGGGTTTCAGAAGAAAAAATGTTAATACCGTTAATCAATATAGGATTTAAGATTTGGATAGCTTGTACATCCATTTCATGAGTACACCGACTAGTTTTTGAAAGCCTAAGAATATAAATAAAAAATATTAAAAGAAATAAAAGAGTAAAAAAAAAAATAAGCGAAACCTCTCTTTATTAAAAACCAATAAATTGTGTTTGAATCAGGATAAAAAGCCAAATTACTTTATTAAGTATTATCTAATAAATACTTTATTTGATTTTAAAATATTTCCAATTGAAATAAATAGAATTTTTATTAGTCTCAATTTTTTAGCAAATGTATAAAAATGTATTATTTTTAGTTTTGATTGATTCTTTAGATTGATATTAAATATCAATACAAAATTTATTTATGGGAACTGTAGGAAATAAATTAACCAACAAAATATTTTTTTACATAACTTACCCTTGTTCAACAGAATTTCTATACTTGACAGCAGATAGTTTTATATAATTCATCCCATGAAGGTTATAATCTATCATAAACTGTAAATGATATGGTATATGTGCTTCATGTGGCTGAAATATTGTGTTACAAACTGCTCCATTCTAAAAAATAAAAATTTTAATATTGCAATATCCAGTAAAAAGTATTTCATCTTACTACTAATTATAAAATATAAAGTATAAGAGATAGATACTCCGATTATATAAATATGTTATTTGTTATTTACTTGTAATAAATCAACAGCAATTTTAGCCGAATATGGATTGTAGAAAAGAATTTTTAAAAATTTTGAGTTATCACTATGGTAGCCATAAAACGATCTATAAACAATAATTTTTTAAATATATAAGTAGGCTTGTACAGGGTGATTCTTTTATCAAACAACACTCATTATTTAAAAAAGTATTGATTTTTTTCAAAATTGTAGATTTACACTCTTCTTGAAATGTTTATTTTTTTATATTTTTCACCCTTATTTATTAGATAAACCACTATCAACTTTTGATTTTCAAATGGTAACCTATACTTAAAATTTCATAAATTAATAAAGCTATTTTTTTTATTAATTATTACGTTAAAATTTTGAATTTAGCGCCAGTAGTTTATGAGTTATAAGTATTTAAAGTTTAGATTGGCAGAGTGGAGTGGTACGGGGTTACCTCGCAAAATGTTTGTCTACTACTCCGCTTGACTAAACTTTAAATACTTATAACTCATAAACTACTCGTCTTAAATTCGATTTTTATGTATCAACATTTTTAGAAAAATATTCTGCTTTGGAATATGAAATTGAAAAACTATGTTGCCATTAAAAAAGTAAAAACTTAAAAAAATTATAAGGATAAAAAATATTTAAAAATATAATTTTTTAATAAAAACGTTGGTTTTTAACATCTTGAAACTATGTAAAAAAATATTTTGAAAAAAGTCAATACTTTTTTAAATAATGAGTGTTGTTTGATAAAAAAATCACCCTATAGAGGAATTATTGAACTTACTTTCCACATACTGTGACAATATTATGAATGTGTTTGGATTTTGAATTTGTGGATCCAATAGCCAGACTCAATGCCTTATCAAGACTATTTCCAAAATTGTATAAGATCTCTTGATTTCTAGTTTCATACGATTCTTCTAATGGAATAAATATATAAGGAAAGACACCATGCACATGTAGACAGCACTTTTCACCTAAACATTTAACAATAAGTAATAACTCTTTTTACAGTTTATTAGCATTCTAAAATATTATTACAATATAAAGAATTAACCAAAATAAACTATAAGCATATAGCTAACATTTTTAACATATAATCTTCATAATTACCATTAGGTGTACATCCAAACACCCTAAGAACAGGAACCTTAAGTATCTGCGTTCCCCAAAACTCAGAATACAGAGAATCGAAACCATCAGCAGGATTACTCATGTAATGGTCTATTGTGACCAAACTCACATTTTGAACAATGTTAGAGTTGTCCATAGTTGATAGGAATTCTGGTATTAGTTATTAGTGTTATTACGTTATATTCTAATGGAACAAATTTTTTAAATTCCACAAAGGCACAAAGTAGATACTTGTTGAACTATTCATCATTTCAACATTGATGAATATTGAATAAGTAATGAATAACGTTGGCGATTGGCGACGATTGTTTAAGAGTAAAGAATAGTACTCAACTGCAAAACTACCTGCTAGTAAGAATTTAGTATTTGTATTTTGTACAGGAAGACGTAAGTACGATACACAAATACACAATTATTTTTGAAAGTCTATATGAACTGGAGGGAGAATTCTCTTGAGATTGAGAATACCGCTATCAGGCATTATATGTTTATGTTTTAAACTCAACATTTTCTTATCGATCTTTTCTGATAATACATCTTGTGTGTAGCCGTGTAGGTCACATAAAATAAATATTCGTGTCATGATAAAATTATTTATTTTATTTTATTTTATCATGATTCGTGTAATAACTAATAACATTGACTTTAAAATATTTGAAAATCAATGGTAACAAATAATAATAATGAATAAGAATATTGTGTCATACCAATCGTAAAACTCGCATCGTAAGTCTTACTCTTGTGTTCTGTATCATAGATCGTGTATACAATTATTAATTTATTAACTTAATATTTATCTCACCTGTAAGGCTGTAAATGTTTATTAAATTATAATATGATCTAAGGCCATAGTGCCGTACATCGTACATTTGTAAAATGAAATCTTTGTGTTTAGTTTTACGACCATAGACATAATATTATAAATATTTATTATGTTATATGTTTATGAATTATCTGTATATCGTGTATGACCTTATGTTTACTTCTTGTCAGTTGTCACTTGATTAATGTATACCTCAACTGTCAACTATATAATCAAGTATAGCAAACTACTTCTTACCTCATAGAAGTTAGCACATAGTCAGTTATGCCTTGTTTACACGTGATGAGTACTCGGCCGAGCACTGTCCCGTGTGAACTCAAGGAACCAGTACTCGGCCTAGTAATCGGACGAGTAAAATAAGCAGGCGAGTGAATAAAAACAGTTTCTATTCGCTGGGCCGAGTGACTACCCCCACTACCAAGACCGAGCAGCATAACGAGTGACACTGCCGAGTACTCGTCACGTGTAAACGAGGCATTACACTTAGTACTTTTTATTTGCGCTAAAGCCATAGACCTTATACTCTTATACTCTTATACTGAGTACAAGGTCTATGGCTAAAGCAAACATGCTCTTTGTGACGTATTGACTGAACCCAATGTAACTTGAGTAAAATTCAACTGACCAAATTCTAAATCCAAAATCCAAATAATTTATTAGAAATTAGACAGTACGTACTGCGGTTCAACATCATTTACAATAATATTATTGACTAATCGGTAATAATATATTTTTTATTTAGGTGGAGTTGTTTTGCATGGCTGGTTTTTGTTGTTGTCATATGAGATGGTAAAAGTTATACTAATTCTTGTTCATGTCTGCTCTATAACGTACAATAAAACATTTAGCTTTGAAAATACTTCTTGTTAACATTTTCTTGAGCACTCAGTTTCAATAGCTGTTGTGAACTTATGGTGATGTGGTCAGATCCATCGTCAACAAATATGGCTAATGGAAACCAATGGATGAATCCAACATTTTATAAAAATATGAACAACGAAAAAAGTTTGTATCAAACAGTTAACAGTGTGATGAAGGTTAGATTTAAGACAAATTTATATCTTCTAGTGGATTGGGCAAGTTTGGCTCAACATTGGATAAAAGTGGAAAAAACTTCACTCGCTATTTCCCCTGGACAACAAGTAAAGATTCCACTTTCTGAACACAGTTTTCTCAAACTCGGTCAGCAAGTAGATGAAGTACCTAAGAATTCTTCAAACTTAGCAGCAGCAACAAATAAAATGCTTAGTGATCATAATATTTCATGTCCTGATACAAGTTACTAATTTACCAATGACTACTTGTGTGAAAATCTTTATACAAAAATTTATCTTTTTGTTACATTTATTTTCTAGGAAATAATATAGAGAGACCAAGAGCTTTGAATACATGGACTTTGCAGCAAAAACAATCGATTTGGTATTGGGCTTCTACTTCAACAGTTCCACCAACTAAAACACCTGTTACAGAGTCAGTTAATTCTCTGAGACCACCTTTTGTACCTCCTATATTATCTGAACCACCCACATGTTTTCCAATGTTGACACCAAACAGACCATTTCCACCTAATGTAAGTTTTTATATTTCAATAATATGAATTAATTTATACTTACTTATATTATTTTTAGAATTATTGGGCAGGGCCCAATACTACAGTTTTATCACCTTCTGAATTAGATCAATGGAATAAACTTAATATGATTTCCAAAGTGGATGATAGAACTCAAGATCCATCATTTATTAGTAAGTATGCTACCTTATATTACTAAATCAGAATCAAAATAAAATCATTTTTTGTTCAATTAGATAATATTTTTTGATTTATAATTTATGATCAGATGTTGCAAAACGAAAGCAATTACCTGCTTGGATTCGAGAGGGGCTGGAAAAAATGGAGAGGGAAAAACGTCGTAAAATTGAACAAAAGCAATCTTTTGGTGAATTTGATTATACTAATTCTATGAATGAAAATGTTACTCAAGAATGGCTCAATGTAGGTAACATTTTTATTAATTCTGTTGGTAATTTTTTTGATAATTTTTTCTTTTTAGTCACCAATCAACTTTGTCCATGAAACTCAAATGATTGATGATGATGATGTTGAACATGTGTCTTCCGATCACATGAACAGACCAAAAAAAACTGTGTTGGTGAAGAATGATCCTTCTCCTCTCATTCCATATAAGACTAAAGCTCAAATCTGGGAAGATACGGTAATACAGTTTTTAACAGTTACTTGTATTCAAACAAAAATAGCTTTAAGTTATTGTTTCTCTATTTGTGTGTTAAAATATTTAAAGTAATAAATTTATTCAAATTAAATTATTTCAGATGTTAAGTCTACGAAAAATTCTAACAAAATTGTTAATGGATGTTACTAATGATATGATGTTAAGCGTAGTTAAAGAGGTGCTAAACACTACTCAACAAATAGGTAATATTTATTAATAATTGTAACTATTTTCATACAATAGTTTGATAGCTGAAGTATGTGAGTAATTAAATACATAAATATAATATAATATTTATATATTTTTAAATGAATTTAAATATATATTGTATAAGTAGATAGGGATTATTAAGTATATATTACATATTTATTATTATCAAAATTACAATATATGCCATGTAACAGATATTCAAGGAAATCAAAACCTAACATCATTAGCTGGTAAGCTGGGTAAGTTATTAAAATTATCATATTAATTGTTGTATAATATTCAATTTTTATTTATGTGTTTATTCCATTACTTGGATCTTAATTCAAATACACTTATTGTGAAGTTATAAACAATCATCCATAAAACAAATCAATAATTATATATTAGTTATTTGTTTTATTTATATTGTTTTAGTTTTAATCATTATTTTTATGTTATATATCATCTATGAATACATTTTGTTTGTAATTTATTTTATATAAATAAAAAATTTACTTAAGGGCTTGGAATTTATGGTTCAGAATCTGAGTTGTCAGATGAAAACGATGAAGAGCAGCACTCATCATGTCATAAGCAACTAAAACAAGATTCTGATGAAGCTATTCGAGTAAATAATATATTTACTTTGTTTTAGTAAATCAATTTTATTTTTGATCTTCAAACATAATTGAAATATTTTATTTATATCATATTTAGGAAAGAATATTGAAACGACAACTTGAGTTCAGTAATATTGAAGCTAGGATACTTTTGGAATTGGATCAATTAGAAGATAAGGAAAAAATTGTGAGGGCTAAATTTGATGATAGTGTCATGCTGAGTGGAGAAATGAATAATATTGGTAGTCAGGTAGTGGAAAACATTCAGACAAAAGGTAAAATTATGTTTCAATTATTTATTAGAAAAAATCCGTATATTGAACAAGTTTGTATTTAGTATTTAATATTCCAGAATTAAAAATAATTTAAGTCAGTAAATAATATTTTTGTATTTAAAAATAATTCACTATTATTTAGTAATTGAGTTATGTTGTGTTTTTCTGTTGATATCAATACCAAGTATAAACTGTTATACCTTTATTATGTGATAAAAATATTAATATATTTTTTAATTCTTAAACCATTTAAATTATGGTACTGAATTCATTGATCATAAATGCTACAATAATCAACCACTATAATCTTAAATTTCAGGGAGTAATGAAGATGTAGAATATAACCAAAAGATTGACAAGTGTCATGATGAGATAAAAAAAGAATTACCTAATGATTTGGATATTAAAAATGAACATGAAAAAAAATCTAAATCCAAAAGTTCATCAAGTTCTGGTTCATCAAGCAGTAGTAGTGATAGTATGAGGAATGATAATACTGACAGTAAATACAATTTTAAGAAAAACGATAAAATTGAATCCAAATCTTCGTATGAAAAAACTTTAAATGATAGTATAAAAATAAAACAAAGATCGCGATCTAGAAATAAAAGTAGATCTCATTCAAGATCTAAGCGTAGTAGGTCACATTCAAGATATGGTAGAAAATCTCCACATAGTTTTAGATCAAGACAAAGTCGATCGCCAAGATTAAGTCATTCATATTCCACAAAGTTTAAAAGCAAATGGAATAGTTCTAGTTCAAATGAATCGAGAAGTGATGAACTCTAGTATAGATGATAATTTTCTAGTCAAAATATTGTTTTAAGAGGTTAAACTCTTAATTATTGTTTTATTGAAATTACTCATTAAATTAACAAGTTTTTATAATTCTAGGTTTAGTTTTTAATAAATTAAATTGTTCGTTTAACCAAAACCATATATATAACATTTAATTTTTTATGTAGTATACTCATCACTATTAAATTTATCATTGAAAACTTAAGTTCCAATCTCAATCATTAAATGAAAATAAATTTTTTGTATCGGGAATGTATGCAAAAACTTATGGATAGTAAATTTATTACAAAATCAGTAGTTTTTTAAACATACCATTATTAAAAAATAAATCAATACCTTTATCATTTTAATGCTATCATAATTTTTTTGAAAATAACCATATTTTTCTTTCTGGGTAAATTGTTATTATTGCAGTTACACACATTTTATTATTTATCATCTACTGATTCAGATTAGAACTTGATATTAAATATTTATAATTATATATATTTTATAAAGTTTATTAATCAATTATCAATCTAAAAAAGCTCTACATTCGGTA
Organism: Diuraphis noxia; assembly: GCF_037042655.1. Classification (NCBI taxonomy): domain Eukaryota; kingdom Metazoa; phylum Arthropoda; class Insecta; order Hemiptera; family Aphididae; genus Diuraphis; species Diuraphis noxia. The sequence continues at coordinate 31,051,622 of NW_028301715.1, read as the reverse complement.
GTTATATCAATATTGTAATTAATAATACATAATAACCAAATAAATATATTTATCAGTTTTTAAAGTGTTGATATTTTATTCAGAATTAATTTATAATAATAAATAATAATGCATAGTGATTGGAAATATAATTTGTCTCGTAACAGTAGGTCTAAAATTGTATTCTGATGAAAACAATTGCTTTTAACTAGTTAGAACTTCAATTTATCCAAACATAAGCATTATCTGAAAAGGGTTGATTATAAGGGAAATGTATAAAAAAATATATTTATTTTAAAATTTGTGAAAACCTATTTTTTGTTTTCTAATCATTTTAACTCTAAATGACAAAATTATATAAACTTAGTGACAGCAATTTTACATCTAAGGCTAGTAAAAATACAGTGCACTTCCATAGGTTAAAATGTTTGAATACAAATCAAAAAGTGTAATCCTATACAAGTCTTTGTATTGAAATAAGTGTTTTCATGTAAAAATTACAGAATACGTCAAAATTAAACTTAATACTAAATCCTAAAATATATTAACATGGTCTTCCAAATAAGATTTTTCAGATTTTAATAATTATATACAACTGAATAAAACCTAAGAATCAATATTGGTTAAATTGTCAAATTTTTATTATTATTATTTTTTGGGAAATAATTACAAATCGTAATAGAATATTCCAAATTCCCAATTATATTTATGAGCTAATGCTAAGTTATGAGTTTTTGGTAATTATTGACGTTTATTAGTTTAAGTTCCATGTAATATCAAATCAAGAGTTCAAAACATAATGTTTTAAATATCCCAACCTAATTAAATTTAAATAAAAACAGATAAGATAATTTAATAGGTGTTAAAATGACTTACAATTGTTATCTGTTTTTGAAAAAAAAATATATATGTATATGGTTTTCAATTTAAAGTGATCCTTTTCCATTTTTCTAAATTTTGGGATAGTGTTTAGCTTCTCTAATTTTTAAATGACTTAGATAATATGCAACATTGAAAATTCCTAAAAAAAAATAAATCAATTTTTAAAATCGAAAGATTTTAAGTTAAAAGAAAGTGATTTTTATCAAAACATTTCTTTTCCAGGAATAAGTCCTTTTGAATAATACACTGGAATAATCACCAGTGTTATTTTCATAACAATGTTTTATTTCCAAAAATGCCGAATTTTTTCTTTTGCAAATTCACTGGAGTCTTAAATCAACAATATCTGTCTAGAAAAACAATAAGATACTGTATATCAATAACTTGTTAAATAATGAAAGATTATCTGTTATAACTCTTATTAAGTCTTGGAATATATTATAATCCATACATATTTTTCATAAGTGTAAGTACGCTTAAGCTCCCATAATAGCACCAGGGCAAGGACACCCATTTACTATCTCCCTCCTAAGGTTTGGCATTATATATACCGTAGTTTGGGGTGACTGATAATTTTTACAACTTTCTTTGCACAATATTACTCATAACTTATGTATACTTATGAATAAAAATCTAATAATGGTATCGCTACTTTAAGTTCTATTTTGCCTTTAATAGGTTAAGTAATATTTTGAAAAACGTAAGTAGTTTTTAAAATATAATTTTTTGAATGTTCCTATCAATCTTAAACCACATGTGGGGTCACTTTGATACCCCCATTTTTTTCTATGTTAAATTGATGGTACAGCATATAGACCAGTCAATCTCGACCCACATAAAATTTGGTTGAGTAGTTTAGAAGTTATTGCATAAAATGTACTGCGGGGTGACTTTGATAGGATTTTTAAACAATCAGTTTTTTTTGTAATAATTAATATACAATTATGTTTTTCATTAAAACAAAACAAACTTTATTATATAATTTCTAAAAATAAACAATAGGTATAAAACAATTAATTGTACCATTGCCCAGTCTCTCTTTGACAGTCTTAGTTAGGAGTTATTAAATAGTTAATAGGTTAACAATTAATTAATAAAGAACTTTTTGCACTTAGAATACTTTTCTCTTCTTCTTCACTTAACACTGTCTGACCACCAGTTGTTTTGACATGTTTACCATGAAAACGGTTATATAATGTACCATAAGGTATACTAAAACGTTTGCTAGCAGCCAAAACTGATAGTTCACCATCAACTATTGTCTTCAAGGCATCTTCTATTGTGGAATTTGCATAATTCACATAGGGTCTGCAACCAATTTTTTTTTTGTACTTACGAGCCACTATAAACCACAAAAAGTGTATATTAAAATGTATTTGAATTATAGTCAAAGTCACCCCATCACAATTAACAATCTCGCCCCAAGATACATATTACTAGCATACTCAATAGATATATTTTTTTAAATTGTAACAATAGTTCAGATTTGTTCCATGCAGGTAAATCATTTGGACCATATTAATAAAAAACTAATTATATAATGTTTTACTTACTTTGCGGCGATATTTTGAGAGCAACAGGAATTTGACGACTAACACGCACGTTAGTAAACGTGATAATACAGATCGAAGAATTTAAAAAACATGATTGTACCAACGATAAATATTATCACAATCAAACCTCTCATAATTACTGATAATTGTTATCATTATTATATAAGCAGTGTAGCCATCCTATACAAATAAATCAATAATTCGGATAAAAATCAATCTCACCTCGCATTATCTAAGTCACCCAAACTACGGTAGTAACAAATTGGATCATATTGTAAAAGTTAGTTATTAATTAATAAATTTAACTACTAATTTATGATGTTTAAATATTTTGCCTATCTTTAACAATTTAAATGATACCTGGAAACATATTAGAACATAAATTTGATTTGATTTTAACAAATAATTTATTAGGAAACAAATATCCTTTTAATAACAATGTTTACACAATTGACGAAAAACATAAACTATTATTTACACTTAAATGTAGTTATCAAAATCTAACAAAGAATTTATTTTCCAAATCTTTGTTCATTTCTACTATATTGTTCCAATAATTTATAAAACTTTAAAAATGTGACATTATAATGTGTTTTCAATGTCCTAGAACCCAAAAACAGAATAATTAATATATGATTATGCAACAACATGCAAGTTATATCTAAATTTAAAATATATTTAACTCACAAAAATTCAGTGACACGGGTGTGCCAAGGTAATAAACCAAATGTTGTACATGATTTGCCACAGATTACAACCAAATCAGGTTCAACCATGGGGAATGTTTTATTAATTGCAAACTCAACTAAAGTATCTGAGAATTCTTCTTCTGTTCTGCATACAGTTCGCAAGGCATTAACTAATTGTAATTTAGAATGTTTAGATGTCAATATATTGACTTCAATTCTTGGTTCCCATTTATATCCTTGAAGTATAAAAATATATAAATAATAAGCATAATAATTTATCCAAGAAACTTACAAAATGTTTGAATAAGGCATTAATTAATAATAATATTTACCATTTATGCATTTCTTTGATTCAAATTTTATGTTATCATTAAATTCTAATCCCCAATTAACTTTTGTTAACAAACTACTGTACTGATCTCGAAACGCAAAAAATAATTCTTCTGGAGATATACCTGAAAAAAAAACAAATCAATTATTTCAAATTTCAAAAAGAAAAAATACAGCTTAATAAATTGTGCACTTGTCAGACAGAATAAGGTATTCTGGGAATACTGGTGACTGGTCTAAGGCCAATATGGGTGATAGAATGGTTACAAGTTTAATTTTCATATAAGGTATAAATTTAATATTATTTGCAATAATTTTTTTTTATTAGAGCTATCGAGGACATAATAATTATGTGTGCTGGCCATTGTTGTAAGGTATTTAAGTATATTATGGTATACTTATATTGTTTTATGATAAATCTTGTAGTTTTAAATATCAGTAAATCTTGAAGAATTTTTACAATTTTATTTTATTTAGTTGGTATTTATAAATAGATATTAATAAATTATAGTAAGTACTAAAATATGAAAACTTTTAGTTATACTTACCATATTATTTATTAATATATACAAATTTAAATTAATATTTAACAATATTCCTACCATTAAGTTATATTATATAAAAATTTGATAGTGTGTTACATTTAAAAAATACATAGTTAGAAAGGTATCATTTGGCATATTAATATTGTTAAGTTATATTAAAGTATAAGAATTTTGTGATGCCCATTTCTTTTTACAACTATTTCAAATATTGAAAATATTTTTAAAATAGTATTCAATACAATAAATCAGTCCAACATTTAATCAAAATACTTGTTGATGGAAAGTATTTAAAATATTATTAAATGTATTAAATATAATTCATGAATACCGATATTTAAATACTTTATAACACTGGTATTGGCTCTTTTAAAGCCAACAATTAAAGAGGAACCATATTACTAGCACCATCCCTAAAAAAAAACTGTTAGTTCGTTATACACTTTACCGTTTTCATTGTGATAAAAGCTGACGACAGGAACTTCTAGAAATAACGCCCAGGCCAACAATTTGGCCAGATATTCATAGAACACTTCCTCCTGGCATACAGACACCACAAGATGGTTGGGTAACTTTTTTAAACGGTACTTCTTGTATCCGTTTATGGAACGATTATGCCAAGGATCCGGTTGTTTGAATATCGTCTGGTCGACGAGCCATGAATAAATCGCGTACAGAAAGTGCAAGAAAATTAGTAACGACGAAAACGTGAATTTTATTAACAGCGTTCTGTAAACTAAAAGGTTGCTCATTTTTACTTTTTTTCAATAACATTAAAAGAGATTATGTCCGTCTATCTAGCCAACTTTCATAGCGGCATATGAACCCAGACTAAAAAAAAAAAAAATATATAAATAAAAACTATAAATCGCGGTTGATTAATTTCCTTAAAACGAAAACGCCGCAGTTTTGTTGATGTTCAATGTTGAACGTGATAAACCATTATCTATAAAAATTTGTCCGAGTTGTCAGTGATAAAACCAAGGTTACAGTGTAACCAAGTCAACAAGGTGAGTGTTTATTACTATAATAAGCATTTTATGAAAACATTGAAATAAATTAGTAATTATTATACCACGTTTTAAGATCTACATAAAATAATATATTATCTTAAATCAGTTAAATAACCGAACGTTAAGTCACGATAATTACTTATTCACTCGTTATTCAGTGTTTATTATTATTTTTACAATTTTAATTGTTTAACAATCCAACCTCTAAACCTCTTTTAAATATAAAATATAAATATATTCTATTGGTATATTTTGAGTTTAGTACCTTTTAGATATTTATTAATTATTTTATTACACGATGTTGCTTATTATTGATATACCTATTATTTTTTATTTCTCACGTTAGTCTAAGAATAACAATAAATCATACTAAATACTATCATAAACCTAACACTCTTATTTTTATAGTATTTAAGTATACTTTGGCGATTTATGAAAACTTAAATAATATTTATAATTTTTACGTCATATTATAAATATATATGTATAACGCAAAATTCTAAATAGCCTATTATATTATAGTCTATAATCTACATACTTATATATGATAATAGAAATTTAGGTATAAAACTTAACCTTATACAGTTATACCTATATAGTATAACTGTATAAGGTTATAACTATATATAAGGTTATAACCTAACCTATAATGGTTGAATGATACTGATTAAAAGTGATTTATGGAATTATACAATAAGTTATGTGATCAAATTTATTATAGAATATAAGACAGGTAGGTAACTTTGATTTATGATAATATATTAAACATAAATTAATTTAATTATCATTATTCATTAGATATTTATCTATTATAGATAATACTCTATTATTCTTTTAATGCTCTATTATTAATTCAACAAAGACAAATTGTTCGGATATGTCTGCAGAAACCAACTCTTGAAGGTTCAACAAGTCAAAATTTTAAATTATTAAATGTATTACCTGTAAATTTACTATTTAAAAAAATTGCCATTTTATGGGTAGGTAAAAATATAGATAATTGGAGAATAAAAATAATTGAAAAACAAAAAGGGAACATTTAGCATATGATGTTAAAGTGATATATTTAAAAAAATCTTTTGGTCAAATGGTCAAAAATTCGTGGAGTACCTGGGTCCTACTTATTTTAATTCGATGCCGATTATTAAAAAGAAGAATATAATAAATAAACATAAAAATGTTTAAAAAAACTGTTAACGACTGGTTAAAATTGTACTTAGGGTACTTTAGTTCTTTGTTTATAATTCAAATAAAATTACAAAATAATGTCAAATTCAATGAAAAATCATGGAGTAAATTCGCTGACTATCGTTTGAAAAAGAACGCCAAAGTTTCCGATCCGAAGTTGTCGCACATGTTTGTTATCTCGTGACCCCGCGGGTTGACCGTTTAAAAAAATAATCAAAATAGCGACTGATTTGCAATTTGTATTTTGTAACGAATAACAATATTATTCACGTCATTATTTGATTATTATTCAAAACAAAATAAATATAAATTATGTTAAATTGTTCTTAAACTGAATTCATGATGTATATCTTAGATTGCTTATTGAGTTTCATCCGTCGTGTTCTAGACACAATATTCGCTCGGCGCATCACAAATTCGTTGTTGATATTCGTTAAGACTAATACCGGCACTGTTGTGCCTGTGGGACTGGACCCAAAATGGGAAGTTCGAGACATTAAAGAGTTTGTCGCTCCAAAGTTGGGCATGACCCCCGAGGAGGTTTGCTTGTCATTGTTATACTCATTATGTCATATAATATATTCATTGAGTATCCTATTTTTTCTTTTACTGACCGGTTATGCCGTTATTCTCGTAGCTAATGATCATATTTGCTGGCAAAGAACTACAAGACTCGGAATTGTTGGAAGAGTATAATTTAGCAGAACAGACTGTGTTGCATGCTGTTAAGTCCAGATGCAGGTCATTTAAACGCAAGCCACATGTATCTACATGCATAGAAGAAGATGAAGAATTTGATGATACAAAACGTACAGCTGTTAACTTTTACGTGTACTGTACTTCACCTTGTGCCAATATAACAGTTGGAAAAATCCGTGTGAGATGTTTCATATGTAAGAGTGGTGCATTTACTGTGGACAGTGATCCAAAAAACTGGAATGATGTACTCAAATCTAAAAGAATTACAGGACATTGTGAGATATCTCAATGTACAGTATGTATTTTTAAATTTAATTTGATGGCATTGATTTGTTATTATTTGGTAATTGTTAATTTTTGTTAGGATGGAGAGGTAGGATGGTCAGAGTTTTATTTCAAATGCTCTGAACATGTTACCAAAGGTGAAAACGATGAAGCAGTGGCACTTAATTTAATTAGAAATAACTTACATTATATTCAATGTCTAGCTTGTACTGATGTCAGGTAATATTATGATAATGTTTCTAAGGTAATGATTTAATGTATGTTTTTATAGATCAAAAGTATTTGTATATCCATGTGATGATGGTCATGTAACCTGCTTAGAATGTTTTTGTGAGTATGCAGTCAGTCGACTTAGAGAAAGAAGATTTATATTTGACAATAATCTTGGTTACACATTACCATGTCCAGCTGGTTGTCCTAATAGTTTAATTAACCAGCCCTATCATTTTAAAGCATTAAGCAAAGATCATGTAAGTACCATTAGCATGTAACAATCTAATATAGATTGACATATCTAAGGCACAATCAAATGAGAAGTATGAGGATTCATCTTTTTTTGACAGTGTCCAAACATTCATACACCTAGAGTAGTATAGCCTAAAAGTTTATTCATTGTATTTTTAAACACTATTATAATTTATTATTTACAAATAATTTACTTCTATCATATTCCTGGTTTTGCCATTGATATACATATCCTGTTACTATGTCACTAAGCTTTCTAAAGTATTTATATATTTATTAGTTTGAAATGTATGAAAGGTTTGCTACTGAAGAATATGTACTGAAGAATGGTGGTGTCTTATGCCCTCAACCAAATTGTGGAGCAGGTATACTTGTTGATGATATCTGTGACAAAGTGACATGTATGAATGGATGTGGGGTAATACTGTTTATTGCAATTTTCATCTAGAAAGTTTCTAAAGTGAATTGTTTTCTACATTTTAGTATGTATTTTGTAAGAAATGTCTTCAAGGTTATCATATTGGCGAATGTCTACCAAAGGAAGAGCAATTAATTATTGATATTACCAGTTATTCAGTTGACCCTAAGCTAGTTTCACAGGTATATAATAATAATAGCTAATATATGCAATAAAAATTCATTCAATTATCAATATCTTAGTCTAAATGGGATGATGCAAGCAAAGTAAAGATCAAAGTTTCTACTAAACCTTGTCCAAAATGTCGTACGGCAACTGAACGAGATGGTAGATATTATTATATTTGAGTATTTTGTAGATTACATTATTATTTTTATTTTTAAGGAGGTTGTATGCACATGGTATGTACACGATGTTTATTTCCATGGTGTTGGTTGTGCCAAACAGAGTGGACACGAGAGTGTATGGGGAGCCACTGGTTCAGTTAATACATTATATTTAGTTTTTCAGTATTTATATTTAACATCTTAATGTATCTCTACCTTATTTTTGGTTAAATCATATTACTTTCATGGACAAAAATATGTTTTTTTACCTAACCATTTTTTTCTGAAACCTATATTGTGAATTATAAAATAAAAAATGTGTACATATAATTTATCATGGTGTCTAACTCTGTTCATAGTATTAATTAACCAAATAGAACTTATTTAATATAATATTATTAACATATGTATACTTTCACAATAATATAACTTATCCTAACCTACCATAAATACTTTCCCAGCAGACAGTTTCCCACAAAATATTTCTATGCAATTAATCACTGATGAAAGTTAAAAGATAGTGAGATGGTGCTCTTCATAAATCATTAAAATATATTTCAATTTGTAACATAATTTAAAACTATGTGTTTGAATAACAATAATTTTCACTTTTCCTACTTTAAATGTAAATTAATTACTCAGCTTGAAAAGTTATTGAATAGAGACAACATATGCCAAAAATTTTTTAGTTTTATTTTATGTATCTAATGGATTCTAGGCCAGATTCTCATAATTGACAATGATTAGTAATACACAAAACACTAAAATATATATATAAATATATATAAAAAAAAAAAAAATACAAAATACATTTTCAGGTACAGAATTTTTTTTTCTAAAGCGTATTTAAAAATAGTAATTCAATAATTATAATATTAATTTAATTCATAAAATTTGAAATATTTTTTTAATTAAAAAATAGACAATCGCCATAGATAGTTCTTATAATAAAAATTAAGTCATATTGGTATTTAAAACAAAACAAAATAAAATGAAAAAATAACATATATTTTTAGGTTGTGTAGGGCGATTACAACAATATTGACATACTTCTAACAAAAACCAACCTAATGTATTACAACTCAAGATTGTTTTCATGTCCATTTATTCTTTAATCTAAAAAAAGATAAAAAGGACTTTAACATGGTGATGCGTGATGAGATAAATTCTGTAAACTATATTAATAATAAGTAATGTTTAGTTATGAAAAAATAATCTAGAAAAGTTACCTAACTTGTAACTATAAAATATTGTATGTTGTTGAGAGGTGAATATATTTAAATATGCAAAAATATATTGAAGCAAAATACTTGAATTTGACAAAAAATAATGGTTTATTATAGAGGTCATTTAACTCTAATTTTAGAAATTATTAACATTGTGGTTATCGTTATTGTGAATGTTAAATTTGATATTATGTAAAGCGTGGGACACAGAAAAATATGTGCTCCCATCCTTTTAACATATATTAAAATAAAATACAAACATAATATATTTTTCTTTACTTATAATCTGGTAGCAATAAATGGACTTTACGAAAAAAACACTTGAGAATATATTTGTTGGAGACACATGAGTCATGTAATGTTTATGTATATTTAGGTGTATTATGCTATTTAAATAGAAGATGATAAACATACCTATAGTTTACACCAGGGGTGTCCAACCCGCAGCCCATTGCAGATTTTGATGTGGCCCTCAATTCAATTTAAAAACCATGAATTAATTTTATATAATACATTAATATTACGAGAACAAATTTATTTTAAAAATATAAAATTATAAAATATTAAATAAACTATTAAGGCTAATGCATACGTCTGTGTTTTTATTAGTATTAATACTTGTAAAAATATTTCTGCTTATTATTCGCTATACCTAGTAAAATTATAAAAAAAATGTATTGTCATATTATAGAATATAATTGAATTATTAAATTTGAATGTATTATTATTTAAAAAAAAGTATGTGGCCCACAACAACTTCTAACTATATGAAGTGGGCCAGCCTTTAAAAAAGGTTGGACACCCCGGGTTTACACCATTATAATATAATTACTTCAAACTTGTTTCTGTAGTCACTCATTATCAATTAGCAGCTTCACAGGCGTCTACCCAATCGTTATATATGTCAACTGGTTCTGACAAAAAGCTTGTAGTCGTTTGAAACGATTCAAGACAAACCCGACAATATACTTTCCCCACGTTTCGACTCTTGTCCCTGCAATGTGCAATCAGAAAGATATTATTAATTCAAGATTGTGTGAAAATCATGTTGTATCATTATATCATGACAAGCATGACAATAACATAGCATTACTTTTATATTACATTTTGACAACGATAACTAAAAACCAATTTACAGCGCTACTTACATTTTGACTTCGCAGGATTTTTCGTGATTACAAAATGGACAGTTGAACTGAGTGTCCAGGGGCTCTATGGCTTTCCTTTTCGCGGGCGGCTTTCTTTTACTCTTCCTTCGACCCATCGCACTGGGTGGCTGGACGTAAAAAACTTACGAAAAATGTAGTATAATATATAACTCCAAGAACTTGAAATTACGTTGTATCACAGAATATTTTTTTTAAATTAAAAATTATTGTGTGCTCTAAGAAGTAATTTAATCGTTATCACTTCTCAGTTTTTAATGTTTTGTAATAACATTGAATAATTAATATTTGTTATGAATTGATCAATATTTAATTATAATCGGGATAAACTGTAATCAGTAAAAAAGTTTGAACAAATTTAACAAATAACAATTGTAATGATCTCTAACAACGAGTTAAAACTTGCCAGTTGCAAGGTAGTACCGAAGCGTCCGTAGCAACATTTAGCCCAAGTCTAAAGAAAGAGGCCCAGAGACAAGGATTCAAAACAGTGTTTAAAATTTTAAATCGCTTTGGTTGTTGACTAGTTGTGTCTTACGTCTTTCGTTATGCCGTTATGGACTATGGAGCATGGAACTATGGAAGTATAGAACTATAGAAACAGAATAAAATGAATAAATTAAATAATTAACAATAATAACAATTGAGTGCCGGTGCTTGGCAGTTGATAAACGCTACAGTGTAGACAACAACAATTCGAGTAAAATGGCTAATTATTTTTATCTATAAACCTTGGCATCTTGTGAAATGCAAAATAAGTTAATAACACGACGCACGAGTTATACGTTATACTACCTATTACTGCTATTACTTATTAGCACTATTAGGAACTATTTTTCTTTTATATTTTATTAAATTAATCAAATATATTACTTAGTTCATGGGTAGGTACTTAGGTCCATGACAAATTAAGGTTTATTTTTTTTGTATAATATATAATAGACAATTATATACAAATATGATATTATATTATCTGTGTTTAAATAAGTCATAGATAATTAACTACATTAATGATAATATATTGATATTATTTGACTGCTTGGTTATTTCAAATATTATATTTTAAACGATAGACTTATTCAGTTAAAAGGTCTATGTTTTAAACCATTGCTATTTGTTACAGTGAAAATAGTCAACAAATAAGTTGTCAACATGGTTTTGTCGAAATTTGAGTCCAATACTACTAGATGAACCTTTCTAAATTGATTTATAGATAATATTACACAATATTAATTAATTTTACATTTGACCATTTTGCACTTTACTTAATTTACTTTTTTGTTTTTAATATTGAGCAAGATACCATGGTTTTATTTAATCGATTTTTAAGGCCCTTCTAAGTTCTATCACAGGACTAAATAAATATATTTTTTATAATTTAAATATTTTATCTGTTATTCTATTCACTATTTTTGTATTATGTGATTTCTGTGACCTACATGGCTACATGACGTTACCATATGTCGGCTGATGGTTATTGATGTTTTAAATTTTTGATGTCCATATTTTTATTGTTATCATGATAAATTAAATACGATAGGTATGTTAGCAATTTTGAGATACGCATTGTGTCTGTGACGTAGCATTTCACCAACCATCTGAGTGGTGGAACGGTGTGGAGTATTCAGCGGCGATAGTAATGGACTTGAGAAACGGTGTATTCACTATTCAGTATTCACTATAATCAAATACTATAAACGACAATACGGGACAGCTATGGTAAAAACTAGCGTCCAGTTCTTATCAGTTCCCCCCGAGAATGTAGTTGTGGTTGCCGTAATTTACCCCTAAAAAATAAATGTTATATGAAAAAAATGTTTATACCAACCAGTTATTACTGCATTATACTATTACTGCATTCGTTTCAATATATTTCCATCTTTTATTTTTTCATCTGTTGGATCTGGGAGTCGGTGACGAAACTGCTTTTGCATTGCTTCGACCTAATAATATTTCATCAAAAAATACAAGTACTACACCATATTTCAATCTAAAAAAATATTCATAAACAAAACATTTATAATATAGGTAATACTAATACTATAGGTATGTTTAACTTACAATCTTCTACTAGAACCCGTGTTCGGTACAAAATCTTCTGGTTTAAAATGGTTTGATACTATAATTTAAACTCAGATGTAAATGTTCAAAAGTTCTCATAACTTCATTTATTCTTGAATTGTTTGCAAACTTAACCCATTTTTGAGAACTGTAATTTGTAATATTATAAACTATAACAATTCTAGTGTATTATGATTTAAGAGTGATTTTTATAATAAACAGATACTTACATATGAACGTCTTTTGGAAATGAATGAAAAGACAATCTCTGTTGACCACTTAAATCATTTTTACAATGATTTACAGAGCATACTTTTTTGGACACCATTTTTAAGCAGTTAAAGGTAATACAAGTAATTACTACGCCGTTAATTTATGAATTTTGTTAATTGATAACAAATTAACAGTATACGTAATATACTAATATAGGTAGTAGCACAGAACAATAGTAGGTACCAGAGCCGGATTGGTCAGGCGAGTTACCGAGAAAATCTCGGTGGGCCGCTTAAAGTTTGGGCTGGTTGTGTGAGTGTGGGTGAAAATAAATTCATGTTTAAAATACGATTAACCACCTATGAGCTCGTAACAATTTTAGACGTAATTTAGGCCAGTGAGTATATGTAATTGGGCCGCTTAGAAGTTAAAATCTCGATGGGCCGATACACACCAATCCGACCCTGGTAGGTACTAATATGAATATATTACGTACGTTTGTACGAATGTATTATTATTGATATTCAAACTTCAAAAATGGTGGGAAGTATCATCATATTTTAAGGAGTAAAGTTAGGCAATTTAATGTCAATCTCGGGGGGAATTGATAAGACCGGTCGCCAGATTTTAGAGTAGTAAGTGTCCCATATTGTCGTATATAATATTTGCTATAATTCACTCGGTTGGGTTAGTAAATAGTTGGTCGGAGCTAGAAGTTAGATGCGCGATTTCTTTCAAAACCGTTATGTTGCAGCCACGGTTTAAGATATAAATTTAAACCGTATAATCATATATTGTTCTGTGGTATAATATAATATAATATTAAACCGTGGTTGCAGCTGACATACCTATTATATTTATCATGGTTATTTTAATCAAAATAATTTTTCATTAATAATGATATCATTCTTATCATAGTTTAAGTTATTTAGTTATAAACATATAAACTAATAACACTATTTACTAACTAGAGAGTTATTTTAATTTATAAGACCTTATTTTGTTTATTATACGTTTTCTTTTACCTTTCATATAATACATATTCAGTTACTAATTTAAAACTGCATTTCATATGGAGAAGACATCAGATACCATAATAAAGGAGCTATTCAACTCTTTGGAGCAGAAAGTACCTTATGTTCCTGAACCTGATGTTATGTCTTCTAAATCAATGGCCGATTCCATTAAGAAACATAAGCGACACGATAAATCAAAAAAACATAAAAAACATAAGAAAAAATCGAAGAAATCCAAAAAGAAAAAACATCATACAAGGTCCAATTCACCTGATGATTACATAGAGCTGAAACTTAAAATGGATAAGCTAGAAGAAGCCAAATCTGGTATGTCAGTGTCTTTAGATGTGGTCATGGAAACAATTGTGAGTACTGCCAATGAAAAAAGTGATGGTGTCAAGGACATAAAACACGATGAAAATGAGAACTGTCAACTAGATACAACTTTAATAGATGAAAATAAAGTACAAACACCTGAAAATTATTCAAATCAAACAAGTAAATAGTGATATCTAATGTTATATATTTACTTAACTTAGCGGTAAACCATTATAATTCTGTAAACACAATTTATTTTTCAAATTTTTAGAACCTAATACTACAGGACTAAATAATGGAAAAATCATAATTAAAGATTTAAAAGAGAGCCGGTTATACCATGAACTAGTTAATGAAGTTCAAGAAAAAGAACGACTTACAACTGAAAAATATGAAAATAGTGATCATAATATTTCATTACATGATTTAGATAAAAAAAAAAAAAAAGGTGAATGAATTGAAAAGATTAAGTATATATATAATAATGTTAAAACTAATATAAATAGTATTTTTAGAAAAGCATAAATCAAAAAAAAAAAAAAGATCACGGAGTAGAAATAGATCACGCACACCAAAACGACATAAAAAGTCTAGTCGGTCATGTTCAAATAGTAGTAAGGATAGGTAAGTGTTCTTTTTTTATGAGAAATTATTCCATATTATATAGTTTTGATAAACTTAATTCACATTCAATTTTCTCTTAGGAAATTTAACTGCATTTAATGTTTATTAAAGATATTTCTATTAAAATTAAATTTTTAAATATTTGTATTCATCATTGGTTTAGGTATTCAAGACATGATTTAAAAAATCATCAAACTAATTCAAAGAACCAAAGTGACTCTAACACCAAGTATAGGAACAATGATAGTGATATTAAATCAAAAGAAAAGAGCAAAAGTCGTAAAAGATCTATTACACCAGATAAGCATTCAAAATTAATTAGATGTTCAAGATCAAGAGATAGTAAAAAGTCAAAGAGATCAGAAGATTATAATAGAACAAGAAAAGAACCAATATCTAGAGAAATTTCTAGGTCTAGACATAGATCTCCTTCATGGTATTTTAACTAATTTAAATTATTTTTTATTTTTTAAATAATTACAAGCTTTTATTTTCAGTGAAAAAATAGATAAAAAAAAACTATTTAAAATTGCTCGTAAAAATGCCTTATCTCTAGTGCAACAAGGTGTATTACCAGTGGGAAGTGTAAAAAAAGAAAATGTAGCCAATGTACCCACCAAAACTGTAGATGAACTAACAGGTAATGCACATTCAAAGTATTTCCTTTTCACAAATATATTTTATTTTTCAATTTCATTTATTCAATGTGTGAAACTTAATTGACAATAAAAATATGCGCTAAATTAACATGATATGAGTTACATGAAAAAAAAAGAATTAACCCAGCAGTTATACTTTACATTTGATTATTTTTTTTTTTGGACTTTATTTAGGATCAAGTGTTAAAGTTAGCTCCATCTTCTCTTAAATCTCCTTTGGGGATTTCCAGGTATTTTGTTTGAACAAGTGCTGAGATTTATGGATAAGGTTGATTTACTAATTGTGAACGATAATGTTTATATATGATTGAGGATATTTCTCAGACAGTTTTGATTTGTACATCTGTGTGTATTATGTAGTTGGATACATGGAAATATGTCATACTTATTATGTGCAAGGTGATTGATTGGAATCTTTGTGTCCAGTTTAAATTTGACAATTAGGGTAGTTGATTTGTCGGTTGTGTACAATTTATATTGGAAGGAAGAGGAAATATTACTTTGTGGAACACCAGCTAGAATAGAGACAATTGTTAACATCTCAATGCCTACTTTTTTTACAAAGAATCGATTATTGATGTAGGGTTGGAACAAGAGAAAATAAGGAAAAGGAAGAACTTTTTTTCAAATTTATAAAGAAGGTAGCCCTAATCAAATTTTTAGGCAATATTAAGTGAGACTTCGGGAAATATTTATTTTTTTTGGCTTAACCCCCCCTCCCCCTATTGAAAATTATTGAACATTTTCTAAAACCTCTACTTCTTTTAATAAAATGGTTTAACCCTCCCCCTCCTAAAATTCTGTCAAAGCCTATGGGAAGATTATAATATTCTTTAAATTGTTAATAATTATAAGTAAAATTTTAAATTATGAAATATGAAAGTAACATAATAAATATTATATATGTTTCATACAGTTTGTTTGTTTAAGATTTTTGTCGTAAACTTTCAAAAAAGGATAAAGATCATGAAGATTCTTCTTATTCTTCTGATGATGACGAGTTCAAACAACCTTTTCACCATCCATTTTTGGTCAAGGAAAGACCTAATATAGTCATGAATATTAGAGTAAATAAACCTCAATTCAATTATATTTAAGTTTTTTCATTAAAATTCCATCATATCTTTAAACATTTAATTATAACCCATATTTTTAGAATGCAACTCAATTACCTACTAAATCCTTTCAAGAAAAAACTATTGGACAAGATATATTGAGACAACAGTTTCCTGTATCCAGTGGTCAAACTCATAGTTTAGCTCTTACTGAATGGATGCCCATAGGTCCTGAGGAATCTGCAAAATTAAATAAAATACTTAAACCTGATGAAGGAAACAAACTTCCTAACAAATCACATCATAATCATCATGCTCCAAAAGTTGCTGCCGTAAGATTCTATATAATTATTATAATTATTGTATGGTAAAATGTAAAATAATTGTCTCACTTAGGTGGAACCTGTTATTCAGCCTGTTTCTAGTCCAAACAATGCTATAGTACCTATGGATTATCAGTATGTGTCACCTGCTGTTGAAACTCCAGCAATCACACCTTATGTAAATAAAAATACTAAAATTACTTTACCAAGTGGCTGAATAGTCATTAAGCTAAAGGTATTAATTTTTGATGTTCTAGGCACATGGCAGCTATTCATTGTTGTCGTTTGAAACTGGACAATTCACTGGTCATACTGGTGCTAAAGTACTAACCCCTGCAGAACTATCTGCTGGATTTCAAACCTGGGTGAAAAAGGTAAAATGTATAGGAATATTATACTTTGATTTTTATTTATTTTTTTTAATATACAGTGGGTATAACATATTTTTGCACTATATATTTCTTTTCTACAAATTCGATGTTGACAATTTTCATTGGGCTTTCAACCACTTAGAACTACTACTTTAACTCTTAAAGTAGTATAAAACTAGAATGGTTATCAAAAAAAAAAAACTTTTGTGTTCAGTTTAAAAAATGACATTACATTTTGATATTATTGGATACACTCTGTTATGTTGTTTATCGAGTATCTACTCAATTCAGGCAAAATAAATTTAATAACATGTTTAGTTATTTAATTTGTAAGAAATAGTCTTGATGTAATATTTCAATTGTACAATTTAATCATTCTAAATGAAAGTTTTATACATTTTATATCAAGACATTTTCTTTTGAACCGTATGTTTGTTTAGCAATTGCTACATTGCTAAATAAACATGCATATTAAGTGCATGAAAGCCAAATGGAAATCTGTTACAGGCAGTATTACTTGTGTTTAACATATTTAAGCGCTATATCAACAACACCACAATCGAACGATGGTTCGTCTGCTGAACATTCACGGGATATCTGATGCAGCCCCTTGGTAATTTTAATAGATACTTGAATGTATGCACTTTAACAGTGGGTACATTTACAGTATTTAGTTAATTTTATTTTAAAATGGAAACAAAGATTTGAAAATACTTAACATGTATTTTTGTAAGTATTAAAATTAATAAATGAAAATACATCATTATATGGATTTTAATGATCATCCAGTTCTACACAGATATGTTTTACCGAAAACAATGCGGCTGTAAAAAAATTATCACAATATATACTATACAATTTTTTATAGTTGATTATTTAAAATTACTTATCTTAATTGATTACTACAATTAATTTTTAATTGTAGGACCAGCTAAAAAATTCTGCTCCTGTAAACAGTGGTATTGGGATTCATTTATTACAAAAAATGGGATGGAAACCAGGAGAAGGTCTTGGAAAGAATCAATCTGGATCTTTAGAACCACTTTTACTGGATGTAAAAATGGATAAAAGAGGTAAAAAATAATATCCTCAATATTGTTATTAAATATGCTTTATCTATCTATACTTATAGGACTGGTAGCTGAAGAAGAACTCCAAGGAAGCCGTATCAAGAGATTTGCAAAAAAAGCAACAGTGCTACCAGTGTTGTCACTGGAAGGTAAATTATCTCAATAGGATATGTTTATGAACAAACAATAAAATAATAACTTTATTTAATAAATATAATTCATTATTGTAGGAAAACATCCAGTTTCATTATTGAATGAATTTTGTGCAAAACGTAAGTGGGACATACCTAAGTTTAATACCCTTGATGAATCTGGCCCTAGTCATAGAAAAACATTTATCATGACAGTAAGTATTCAATAATCAAAATGTACATGAAAATATTTCACCAGTTTTATTTTATTTAGGTAGTTGTCAATGGAGTACAATACTGTTCATCAAGATGTCAAACAAAAAAATTGGCAAAAATGGAAGCTGCTAAAGAGTGTTTAAAAGAAATTGGATTGTTAAATACAACAAACGCATAATTTTTTAAATGTCAAAATAAAAAATACTGGTCTTAATTATTTTTATTGTTGCCTTGTATAAGACATATTTTTATAGTGTTGAAATGTAGGTTATTTTTTTTTCTAATAAATCATATTTTTGAATACTGTGAACATTTTAGATAAACATATTATAGAAGTAGCTATTTCCTTTTTTTTCTTCTTTAAATAGGGTAGTATTTTCTTTATTATTGATAAGTCATTGAAATAGAAAAATTCTATTAAAGTTGTTTTATAAATAAGCAATATAAATAATAGTTAAGAAAAAAAGTTTGCCAAATCATCTATTTGAAAATAATACAAAAATCTATTTTTTGATAAATTTTTCAAATGTATTATATTGCTATAAAACATTGTATTTTATATATGTATGTATAAATATGTTAAGTATTTAAATTTTAAATTAATGCAGATATATCTCTACATACAGTGTGGTCAAATAGTCGATTATTTTAATATTATTAGTAATTCTAGTTTGAAAAATTAAAATTTTATCACTATATACTTTAATGATAGTATATTCTTATAACTGTATACTATCAAATGTATTAATAATATATTTCTATCATCAATACTTTTAAAAAAAATTGTAAACAACACTTGAAAAACTTATTACAATCATTTTACAATTACAAATTATTATTATGCATACAATATTCAATATTAATGACAAGAAAATATTGTAAAAGGAGAAAGTTGTATGATGTTTAAATCATAAAGAAAATTTTTGCTCTAAGAATATATCATAAAAAAAAAACATTTTAAGTTATATATTTTGTAAAACAATGAAATATTTTTATTTATGTAATACATAAAATAAATGAACTTAAAACTTATCAATAAAATATAACATAAACAAGAAACAGGTAATCCCTAAAACTGTATGTGTATAAATATAACACAAATAAAATATGTAATTTTTGATTTAGACCAATTTTAATTTAGACTTCATAAACTGGTTGTAGATTTTTTTAAATTGACGTTTTGTATATGGCGGAGGAATTTTGTTTTTGATGTAATTTTCAGAATATGTTTTATACATATATTCCACACAAATGCTAGATTCAAACATTTGTTTCCTCACGTCCCCGGGGTTATTGGGCATGGATAAAACCTTAGGAATACTCTTTATGTATAGTAATACTTTTTCTTTTTCATCTAAAGACACATTTTCCAAACTAACATTGGTATCACTTTCAGGTTCGTATAAATTGTAGTCCTTATCTAACAGTTTTAAAGATTCTTTCATGAAATCTGTGATAGGTATCTGCTCGCTAATTACTTTTGCTTGAGTTAGTTGATTAGCTTTTAATGCAGTATCAGTATTAGAATACCAATTGTAACTGACTGGTTTCAAAACAGCATTGAGACGGTGTTCAGAAATACCCAATGTATTCATAAAAAACATTCGACACACCTTAACAGATTCCTTATTCATAGTCAAGTGGAATGTCAGACACCTCTCAAAATCACTTTCTAAATTTTCAACCATAATCAATTGTACTAATTCAGTGATTTTACAGTTCTGTTCAGTTACATTTTGTAACATTTGAAATTGATTGAAAATTTCTCTTCGTTGGGGGCCAGGTACAGAATAATAACATTTTAACTGACAATTAGGGTCACAATAAGGTGGAAGCATTTCACCATAACATTCTGTTAAGTCTTGATCATATATAATAGATTTTGGAGTTTCTGTAACAAAAACAGACATTGAAAATGTATCAATTACATGAGGAAAAAAAATACATTGGTTATTTTATCAAAAATAGGTACTACCTTCAACAATTTGCTTTTTATTGGCCCCAAATTCAAGGTGTTTGGATTCTTCAATTTTATGCGTTTCAGATTCTTCAATTATTTTTGAATTAGTTGTATTTGTTTCAAATCCTATTTCAGTTGCATTACATTCATCTACAATAAAAAATAAATATTAAATTGTAAAAGCATTTTAGAAATTGTCATAAGTAAATTACCTTTTACATTAATGTTTGAATCATATAAAGGATGTACTCCAATCATATTTTCATCATTTAACATACCCAAATAAACATATTCTAAATCTATTTCATTAGTATTTGAAATTTTATTTAATGCTTCTTTATCTAAAATTATCAAAATAAGTTAACAAATTCAATGTTTATATAATTTTATTTATAATAAAACTATGTTGTAAGGTTATGAGTCAACGATTCCAAAAATACAAACTATTTATAAATTCACAAAATTGTATATACAGTAAAACCTCTCTATAACGGACCCTCTATTAAACGGAATCCTCCTAATAATGGAAAATGTCAATAGTCTCCGTGCAAATAATATATGCAATTTCTATCTCTCTATGACGGAAAACTCTTTCTAACGGAAAAATGTTTGGTCCCATGCGATTCCGTTTTAGAGAGGTTTCACTGTACCCAGTATACCTAAGTCAGGATCAAAACTAATACATTGACAATTATAATGGAATAGGTAAAAGAAATAGTAATCAAATTAAATATATAATTTTAAGAACAATTATTTTCAATTTTAATTTTATAAATTGAATAATTTGAATTTATAGATCATTTGTCAGACTTGAAAAATGTGCTCGGATAAAAATTAGGAGCAGTAACCATAGAACAAAAAATGTTACTCAAATCATGTCCAATAATTTTTTATATACAAATTTTTGTCTGGGGTTCATTTTATGTTTTTAAAGTAAATGATACATATAAATTTAGAAAGAAAAATGATTAAAATAAGTGTGTTAATAATTAGGTACCATAAAATAATAAATTTGTCTTTATTGATTCTACAGACATATTTTTCAAACCATTTTTATTTCTATTAAATTCCAATACAGCTGTATTATCTTAATATATTAACAATTAACAAAAATTATATTATTATAAACAAATTCAATTATGAAAATCATTCAATAATTGGAAGTCTATGTGTAAAATCCAATTAATATTATTTCATTAGTTTCGGAACACATTTCAGCATAAGAATCATATTGCAGCAGAATTCTTAAAATAAACCATTTTTTTTTAACAAAATATAATACTAAGTTATACTTTTTCAGAGAATATAAACGTACAATTCACCTAGTCTGATCGATTCCATTTTTAGATTCTGAGCGGAGCAATGAATGTATTGATTTTACCATGATGTTTTCCAATCATCGTACCATCACGTTTTGGGGCAGTAAAAATGCTTTGATTTTTGACTTCAGTACCTCGTTCGATCAGAAAGTGAATCTAGTTGGTACTTTGGGGGGTCAAAAACAAACTAAAAATGAAGGGAAAACGGGAAATTTTACATACAATCATTTTTCGACAAAATCGATTTTGGTTTTTCATGTAACTTTAAAACAAATGACCATAGATAAATGAAATTTTCACCGAATTTGTATATAAGTATATTCTATCCATCATGCAATTTTCAAAAAATTTCGACTTAAGTGAACTATTTATAGGTATATACAATTTTCGATTATTATTAGTTTTTTTAAAAATTAATATCGATAAAAATGTATTTATTATGGGTAAAAAAGTTTGAAAATGTAATACAAGACACTTCTAATATATTATTACAATAGCAGTTGAAAAATAAAAGAAATTCATAGTCACAATTTTTTTTTATAAGCATTCAAAGTTTTGAATTTTGACAAAATACGTAAAAATCGCCTTACCGTAACCTGATACACAATAGCACAATAATATGTCATACATATACGTATGTATGTATTAAAATACTTTATTAGTATATTAGTACTTTATTAAATATTTTCATTATGTTTAATCAAAGGTACACTGTTACAAAGTTATCGACTTATATTGACTGTAAGTGCTGTTGAGTATCGTTATTTTATCGTTGGGAAAAAAATATATAATTAATAATATTTTATAATATTATTTTTTATTTTTTTTATTAGTAGGCAGGACTTATAATCTTTTTTTCATGGGACCCAACTTACCTAATACCTACTACCTTTTTTTCTCGGGACTCAATTTACCAATTCCTAATACAACTGCCTATTTTATATGTGTAAAAAGTTTCTTACTTTACACAATGATTTATCTATTTAAAAATTTTAATTTTAATGTTTGATTTATACATAAATGTGTAACTTTTTGTGTAAAGACGATAGATATATCAGAATTGCAATAAACTGTATAGTTTTTTAAAAATATTAAAAATTCTAATAGATAATGCCCAGTTGTGCAGCAATAAGTGATAGCTACAGTTAAAGGAATAGATACATAACAAAAATGTATTTTGTAAGATTTTAAATATTTTAAAGAATTTGAACACTTTTTATCATCAATGTCTTTAAAGTAGTATAAAATACATTCAACAAAAATTTTAAACTATACTCTAAAGGTAAGTAAATTACTATGTGAAACAACTAGTTTTTACCTGTATAAATTTTATTGGCCCACATATTTATTAAGTTTATCTTAACTTATTAAATAATACAGGCCAAGTTACTGAGGGTTATTTCTTTAATAAGTATGTCCAAATATATCTATCTAATATTTATCAACTGCTGTTATATCATCTAATGAGCAACCTAGCAATGAATTTTCAAGTGATAAAATGTAATGAAAAAACCAAAAAAAAAATTGAAAATTGAAAATGTCTATTAACAACTCAAAACAATCAAAATATTTTCAAGATTGTATCACACATCGAAAATGGTAAAATTATCATTTTATACTAAGCACCAACTAGATTCACTTTCCTACCAAAAAGATGCCAAATTGTAAACTAAAGCATTTAAATTGTCCAAAAGGTAACCAAAAAAACACTGATAGTAAAATCAGTATATTCATGATTCATCGCTCAGAATGTAAAATACGAAAATTCAAATTTAAAAAACTGCATTCTTTAAGAAAAAAAGGGAGATGAGTATGTTTGGGGAATATCGAGCATATTTATTTTTGTTAGATATTAATTATTTTTTGTAAAAAATTGTAATTATAATTAACAAGTTACCTTTTAAACTATTATTTGTATCACATGTAGGTTGAACTTCCATTACACTTGCATTCATATTAACATCATTTAATATATCCAAATAGACATATTCTAAATCCATATCATTATTATTTATATTTCCACTTATGATCTCTCTTTCTGAAATTTGTTATAGTATGTTAATTTTTTTAAGCATTATCAACTTATTTTAAAAATATGGCATCATAAAATAAAAGAACACAATTTTAAACATAATAATATAGGTTGATATTTTTGAAGCATTAAAAATAATAATTTTCTCAAACTACAAGAGAAATATACAATTATACAATTATAAATACGTAGCAATTTATTATTTAATAATATACAGTGTCCCAAAAATTCCATATCACTCTTAGTATATTCATGGCAAATCAATACATTAAATACAGTATTTTTTTTTCAACAATTAGGAAATTCTAATTGAATGGCATAAGATTAATCTTTTTTTGAATTCAAACATTTTTAAAATTTTTATATAGCTATTTTAAATCATGTTTTTCTAGTTATTTTAAAAATATACTGAAATTGAGTGAAACGACTGGATTAAATTATTGTAAATAAAGTTACTAAACATTGCCAATTGCCTGATTTAATAAATCTCAATTGGAACATGGACTTTAAATGACAATCTACTTTGTATTGAGAACTTTTCTACTTTACCAGACAGTCAACCATTTAATGAAATTTTTTTGAGGCACCAATGATGTTGGTTAAATCAAAATGTAGCAAGTTTTAAAGTATAACAAATAGTTACTCCCTACTTCTTTTATTTCCAGTGACTATACTAAATGAATTTATATCTTCTCAGTTCATGATTACATTAACACGCTTAAATGTTACTCTCGCAAAAATTAAGTTGCAAAATTATCAAATTGAGCAAGTATCAGATCACTTTTAAAAACCATTGGTCGAAATTATATCAATAGATTAATGTTTTAATTTTGGAAACAGTTAAAATTGAGTATTCTTCATGTTATAATGCTGAAAATACACTTTTACAAGGTCCTACAAATAATTTGATATTTACAGATTTTCATGCACCAAAAATTTGATTCTTATATGCCATTTAATTCAAATGTTCTTACTTATTACTGTAAAACAAACTGAATTTCAAGATATTTACAATCAGACGATACGTGACAAACTATATTGTATGATTCAACTTCAATTTTAAAAGTGGTGGTATGATAATAAATTTTGTTTAAATATACAACACATATTTTTATACTGAAAAATTAATACTTATTGTAAAAACTCTTTAAAAAATTAGGTAAAACTATAGCCAACACTCTCAATACTTCTAAATAATAATGAAAATAAATAATGCATAAGTACGATTTAATGATATTAAATTCTTAATCAAATTTTTGAATTTAAAATATAAAAATTTAAAAATCATGTTTACCTTTTGCAATTTCTTTTTCAAATGATTCTAGATATTGTTTTGTTAAACTTAATGTAGTCTTCTCTTTAGATTGAAATTCTTTAATGTCATTGGAATCATTTAAAATTTCTTCAACATTTGATTTATTGCATTTTGTTGAGGTATTTAGTGATTGTAGCATTTGAGTTATCTTCTCTTTAGATTCAAATTCTTTAATATCATTGACATCATTTAAAATTTCCTCACTATTTGATTTATTGCATTTTGTTGAGGAATTTAATAATTGTTTTTCTAATGAATAGTTTTATTGAATAATATAATATTAAATCAATACATATTATTACACATTATTCATTAAAATGTCATGTTGTACTTTTTAGAAATACATAAGATTATAAATAGATTATCTTCATCTTACCTTTATCACTCTTGTTTTTTACAGTTGATTTGGAAAGGGTTGATGTTTCAAGTATTTTATCATATTTTTTTAGTTGTTGATCTATTTTATCTTCTATTGAGTTTAACAAAATAGTTCTTTCATCAATACTTTTTTTTTTTTTTTCTTTGACTAACAAAGTATTTTTGTCTACAATATTAAATTCTAGCCTATTAAAATCACATAGATTTATTTTATCATTAAAAGATGTTTTGAGCTGTCTACTGTTGTAATCTTCATGGTTAAACAAGTTCTACAAAATATATGTAAAAAGCATATTATGTTTCAAACTAGGTACTGACTGGGAATTTATCTTATAGCCGGCAAACAAAAATCCAGTAAAAAAAAGTTAGGTTTATTTATTAAAAATATTTATTTAGAAGTATACATTTTTCAACTTAAATCAATATTATAGGTACAATAAAAATTAAAATACAACACAAGATATGACATTATAATTTTTTATCAATGTAATAACCAATATAATTTAAATGCCAATTTTTTGTATTAAGTTTAATATGCACTGCATGCGACTTAAGGAGTTGTAATGATTTTTTTATACGTAATCATAAACAGACGCTCAGTGCGTTTCCACAGATTGAGCGTACAACCGTGCCTCACCAAGTCAAGAAGTATGATTTGTTGAACTTAAAAATGAAATATTAAATCCTACCCTATATCTTTTTTTACTCTCGGATCCCAACCTCTTGTCTTCTGTTCTATGTATCATATAAAAGTATAATATTGCGTACATAAACATACAAATAACTAATAAATAAATAGGACTTTTTTTACCGGACTTTTGTTCTTAGATTCAAACTGAACACACACTCAATATACATACTTTAGGTTTTATAGATGGGACGGCAAACTTATGAAGTTGATAAGTATTGGCAATCTTTGTAATATAATAACTTTCAAAATGATCAGAGCATATTCGATTAGTTTTTAATGGTTTCCAATAGGGTAATCCAATAATATTTAACCATTTTTTAAGTAGAAACTTGTTTTCAAGTGGAAATCTAAAAACAAAATAATATAGAATACATTTCAAGGTAATTTTAGTATATATTGCATTCAATTAAATTCAGTATACTAGAATTTTCTTATTCTTAAGTACCAAAATATGTGAAATATATTTAAATGAAAATATATAAATACTGGGTATTTATTCTTCACTCAAGACCAGTACCCTAACTATAAAACTAAGTGAATTATTTACTATTGTAAGTTTCAGTATCTAGATTCTAAATAGGCACAATTGATTGATAACTATTAATAAAATATTACTTTGATGCTGTATTATGTATCCCAAGTATTTTGTAATCTTACATATAACTTAAAAATAAAAAAATAAATGAGTTATTATTATTTATTAACACATATACTGTAATATTTATTTTTTGTTTTGGGCACATTAGTAATTACACTATAAAAAGTTAAAACAGTTAATATTTACACCCTCAACTATCCTAGTTCAGCCACTGATTGTAAACATTTTTATGCTTAACTGCTTGTACTTTTATAATGTTTGTATTTTTTTTTTTAAATTATACAAAATAATTTATCTTTTATTAACTTACTTGAAAAATAATGTATTTTTGCCATTTTTTAAAGATGTTTTCTTACAGCCTTGAATTACACATATATAAACTGATGTTAATTTCTTAGGTAACCCTGTTTATAAATCATATTTTCAATAATTACAATAAAAAATTTAAATTAATAATTTAAATTAATGAGTAATAAAGTTTACTCACTTTTAACATCATTAACAAGTTTTTTTTGTTTCCTTGTAAACCTTGTATACTCATATGATTGTAAATAAAGAGTCGGTACAATATAATTGTTTTTTAATATAGTTTGCTTATAAAGCTTGCCATCTCTCCTTTCCATATTAGAAATAAAATCATCGGCCTTAAAATGTATTGAACATATCTTTGACATAGGATTAAACGTACCATTGTGTCCACATAATCTCCACCAAATTTCACACAGACTTCTATTATCTCTGGGAAAGTTGATGAAAAATAATTTATCGAACTGGTTTCTTGCATTTGCATTACACAAGACAACAGCACATTTACTGTCATACTGATAGGTCTGAGAAAAATAAAAACAATATCATTATTATATTTGCGAAAAATTGAAAGTTTTAACAAAACAACTATACAAACATTTCTATAACTCGTTACATTTGAAGACAACGACACAGCATCAAATTCATTTTCTGAAGGGGACGACGGCGAATCTTGGTCAAATGATCTCAGGGCTCGGTTTGTTTTCTAAATAAAACATAAATCATACGACTGCCATAATTAACACTTGGGGTTCACAACGCCGTACAAAAATTTGAATAAAAAAAACGGTCTTACTCTTTCGAATGAAACGCTTTTGAGCGGACGTTCATCACATGGATCATCACTGACGTCACTCAATTTCATGTCTGTGGTGTTAGGTGTATCGAAGTCGATGTCCGAATAATTTACATCACTCGTTGAAGAAACGTCGCTTGAATCGGTATCCGTCATAGTGATTGTTTAATAATAATCCTTAATAATATCCGTTAGGCCTCAAGCACGCCGGTCCAGACACGTGGACAATGGACAGAAATCATTTATCGAATAGCGCACAACGATTCACTGTTGTCTGAGTCTCAAACCACTGAATCGGACGAGGGAATGAAAGACATCTTAGTGAGAAGTGACGATGGTTGACATTGTTGACTACAAAATCGTCAAAAACCAATAATATCATTTGGCGAAAAAATTAATACATGGATGATTAATACCCAAACATTATTATTTATCATATTTACGTTTAAAATGTATAATATATAATATGATAAATATCAGACCGACGTTATGGTTGGTTGTGATAAAAAGTTATAAATAGAAAATACAAAACGTATAATACGACATGGCTCTGACAACAATGATTATACATGTTACATGTATTTATACGATGTACGACTATACCACAGATTATATAAAATTATATAAAATTATATAATCTGTGACTATACTCTATACTACCCTCCTAGTGGAACAAGTGTAAATAAATAAAAGACTAATTGACGTGTATTGTGTATAGTAGATTATTTATTAGTAAAGGTAAGTGCCAAATTTCAAAATTTGAGGTTATTTCATATTCAGCATAATTGCATAATTATTAATTACCGAATTTTTTTTTTTTATAAATGCCTTATAATACATTATAAAATGTCGTATGTACCAAAATATTGTCAAATACTAGGGAAAAACCATAGAGTAATTATGAATTATTACTCTATGGGAAAAACGCAGTATTTACACGCATGTAATAGCATGTCCCAGAGAATAAAGCAGTATATCCCATGATAAAATCATGGTATATCCAATGGAGATACTGCTTATTTTACTAATAAAATAGTATTTCTCAATGTAAATACTGCATATTTTCCTAGTAATTTTCTCCAAAACGGATTTGCTATGTGTAAACTTTATTTTTCATCAATGAATGGTCGTGACTAGACAGTCACACATGCCATGTACCAAACGTTTTGGTCAAAGGCATTTATTAAGCTAAATGATCATGTATTTACTGTTTTATGATATTTATAGATATAATATTTGTTTTTTTTTAATTTGAATATTTAAATTCACTAAAATAAACATACTAAATGCAATTTACATTATTTTATTTTATTTATTAGTATATTTTAATAGATAGAAGGATAGAACCCATTGTACACTAAACCTGGTAGGTAATAGTTCTAAATTGTAATTTATATAAATGTGTACTTTTTATAATAAAAAGTTTCTTTATGGAGATACCGCATTTATTAAAGTTAATTTATTTTTTAATACACAATAATACTAGATATAAATGCATAATATCCTTAAATATGAAAAAAAACCAAAATAATGATAGAAGTTCAAACAAATATTTCAAAAAATTAAGAATGCCTATGACTAATAATTAATTTTTTAAATGTGGGTAAAAATAATGATTCTATGGTGAAAAACAAAGAAATCGAAAAGCTCATTTTCCCAACAATTCAATTATTGGAGATACTGCTATAATATAGTTTCACTAGGAGGACATACGTCAACGTCTAAACTTACTCTGGTCCGACTGGTCCAGGTAGCCTGGTTACTTGAGAGTGATTCTTAATATTATCTTATATTTATTACCTCTTAAAACCTTTTAATTGTATTTCAACTTTCAAAGTCATAATAATATGTGAATTTCTTAATATTTAATTGTAATGGTGACCAGTTTTTTTTGTGGCGGGAACTTTTTTGACCATATCCGTAGACGATAAAATATTTCAGTTGCACCACTATGGCACTATTCACTATTCAGCAACATAACTGCAGGTTGCAGGTATAATATTTTATTCACTATAGGCCCACACTTCCACAGAATAGGTGAAATAAGCTCAGGTGTTCCACAATCGTCAATTGTTATGTACATTGCACTCCAGTACTCCAGAACATAATATAGAAGGTATAACAAGATTTCATAATGGCATAATTACTACAATTATACTTCATAAAAATGTTTCTATTTTTCATGAGTCACGAATACAATATAGGCATATAGCTTAATATAATATAGAGTAATTGTGGTCAACATGCCTCACCAAGCTAAATAAAATAAAATCCACAGTCTTCCCATGGCCATTCTTCTCATTACCAAGACGCCAGGAAGTAATTTTAAACAGACTACGGATAGGTCACACATAGGTGACTCATAAACACCTTATGAACAGATCTGAACCTGACCAATGCCAAACTTGCGGTGAAACTTCCACGGTTGAACATCTAATATATGCCACTGCTGTAAATTCACCGACATCAGAGCTAAGCTCAACCTAGAAGACAACCTGGAAGAAGCTCTAAGTCCACAACCAATCAACGTAGAAAAATTAATTAATTATTTAAAACAAACTAAAATATGCCAACTAATTTAATCTACATATATTTCAATCTTTTTTTTTCATACTATTATTATTGTTATGTATATATTATTAATTATTATTAATGCTTCATACTTGTGTAAAAAAATATTAATGTTTAAAGCCAATAACCTTTGTTGTTGAGGCTCAATTAAAATAAAAATAAAAATTATAGAGTAAGATGTATTTTTATTACTGGAAATTCTCTAAGTAGGAATCATAGTGTCCTCATAGTTGACTATAGGAGACCTTTTTATACTATATCATAAAATATAACTATAATGGTAAAATATAAAATAACATTTTATTACTGGAAATTTCCCATGTACACTTTTCATACTTTAATAATATTTATTATTTTTTGAGTGAACAAATTTTAATCAATTGACAGTCATTAAAGCGGTAAAGTTTTTTTCATTTAAAATTTTTATAATTCAATTTACTAAAAACATTTGAAATGGAAACCTTTAAATCCAATAAAACAGGTGTAAAAGTAGCTTTTGAAGGATATACATAACATATATAGGTACATTTTCTTATTTTAATTTTATTGATAAATTTATGTATAATATTTATTTATTCTAACGCTTGTAAAATTATTAATTTTTTTAATTTAAACTTTGTTTCACAATTAGTCTTAACAATTAAAAGACATTAAATACAAGATATAAATAAGCTATTTACAAATAAGAAAGAAAAGAAGATGTCTGATTAGATTAAAAAGCCTGTATGACTGAAAAAGGATAAAATTTACAAAACAATATATTTTTGTTGGGTTGAAAAGATATTTTTAGTATCGATAGGAATGTTGGAAAATGTTAAAAGAGAAAAAAGTTGATCCCGTTGGGTTGATAGGCTGGGGCATGATTAGGTGGCTAATATCACAAACCTTATGGTATATCCATCTGATGTTGATTAATAAATATGAAGACAAAATAGGTAATTATAATAAGTAATAACTATAATTATACTTAAATTATTGGTGAGTGGGTCGAGGAGTTGCTCACAACAACTGCTGTCATTAAAGACAGGATGACTATGTTGTTAGCCTAGTAAAGACTAATTTTGACATCATAGACATAAATAAAGTCATTAAATTGAGTGAGGTCAATAGCTAAAATGTTTGACAGAGGAAAATAGTTGTGGGACTACACCTTCACACTTATTAAAAAGAAAATATATTAAAATTGCGAATGCCAACATTTTCGATAAAAAAAATACAATTCATATTTCATTTTAGGAGGGTTTGAGTAGCTAAACTGTAAGGTAAGCCCATCCAATCCTCCTCCTCTTTATTTAGTCTATGGTTGATAGTTTGATATACCTAAAACTGTATAAAGTAGTTTAGGTTATAATTTTAATAACTAAATGTTATTCTTGTCAATAATATCATGTAAATTATTATTTCAACCGTCCACCAATATCCAGAGTACTGTACTCAATATTATTAATTAAAGCCTTTAATTTAAAGGTCAATTTACCTATACACCTAAGAATTTTTTTCAATTTTAAGAAAGTTTTCTTTTCTGAACTAAACCCCTATGGCCCTATCATAAATAATCTATCATTTAGAATTAATAATCTATATAAAAAAAATGTTTGAATAATCTAGAATGCATAGTAAGTAATAACAATAAATAATAACATTTAATAATAAATATAATCTTTGTAATTATATACATTCATATTTTGTAATTGATTCAGAAGTACATATAGTATTCACTTATGGTATTGATTATAAAAGTATGTTTCTTATATTATACTATGTACTTGAAAAATACCACACATATCAATGAAAACTAAAATCAAAATTATTTTTCAGTTACTGTGGTTAATATTTTAGTTTTTGTGTTGCGTATAAAACAAATTAAATAAGTATTATAATGTAATTGCATGTGCTGTTTCTGTCTTACAAACACATAACATGCCAAATTTTACATTTAGAATAATGTATTTAATTTTGTTATTTTTAATATTAGGGTTAATTGATCTAATATCATTTTAACAGCAAGACTTATTTTTATTAGATGCATATAGTTTTATTCATATTTTAATTTTAAAGCAAGTAATGATGAGCATGTACTTACTTCAAAATTAAAATATCCAAAAATGCCTATGTGTGTCATAGATAATATTCTTGCCTAAATGATTTGTCATTCATGATAATTTTAAAAATAACAGACTAAATTAGATTATTCTAATGATGACATATTTATATTATACATTAGTAATATAGAGACCACACATATGAGTTATAACTTCCTTTTAACTACATACATTAACTATAATTATACAATACAGGTACATTAATTTTTTTTGCCAATTAATGTATTTTATATACACACAATGATTAATATTCATTGATAATTACACAATAAGAGATCTATTAAAATACTAAACAGTAAACAATAAGTATAAAAATGATAACTTATTTAGAATAATAATAATAATAATTTAAAAAAAATTGTCATGTTGTTCAAAAATAGGATTGTGTAGATGCCAAAATACTACATTCATAATTTTAATTATGAGAATATATGGAAGTATCAATATAATTATATTTTCAAGTCAATACCAATCAATAAAATATGATATGGATTTAAACCATTTTTAAAAATGTCTTCATGTACTGGTTGTAGATTTTTTTAAACTGACGTTTTGTGTATGGTGGGGGAGTTTTATTTTTAATAAAATCTTCAGAATATGCCTTGTACATATATTCCGAACAAATACTGGTTTCAAAGTAATGTTTTTTTAATGGTCCAGTATATGAACTCAAAATCCTAGGAATGCTTTTCATGTATAGGAATACTTTTTCATATTCTTTAAACGGTACATTTTCTAAACTAACTTCTGGTTCACCCTCAGGCTGATATGAATTGTAGTCCTTGTCTAATGGTATTAAAGATTGTTTCATAAAATCTGTCATGACAACTGGCTCACTAATTACGGTCACTTGTTTTGGTTGATTGGCTTTCAAGGCAGTTTCTCTATCAGAATACCAACTGTAATTAATAGGTTTTAGGATGGCATTGAGCCGTTGTTCAGAAATACCTAATGTATTTATAAAAAAAGTTTTGCAGACTTGTATAAAGGCCTTATTCCAAATAAAATGATATAACGGACAGCTTTCAAAAGTGCCATCTTTTTTTTTAGACATACGTAATTGTACTAATTCAGTTATTTTACAATTTTGTTCAGTTACATTCAACATCTGAAATTCTTTATAAATTTGTCTTCTTTGAGGGCCAGGTAGAGAATAATAACATATTAATTGACAGTCCGGGTCACAATAAGGTAGAAGCATTTCACCATAACATTCTGTTAAGTCTTCATCATATATAATGGATTTTGGAGTTTCTACAAAGAAAATACAAACATTGAAATTGTATCAAATGGCAAGAAAAAAAACATTTATTATTGTCAGAAAAAATCCTAGAAAAATAATAAATATTAAAAATGTATTCATATGAATGCAATTTTTTTAGCATAATAAAAAATATATTACAAATTGCAATCAATTATTGTAGAATATTTAAGTATAATAAAAAAAGCTCTTTTTAAGCATGCCTTATTTTTATACTAACATATTGAACAAAAAATTTCACTGTTATTCTGCTATAAATACTAAGCTTATTAATATTTTATAAAAGGTTATGATCTTGAAAAATATAATAAAATATGAAATATAAAATATTTCTTGATAATTATAAGTCAAGTTTACTTTGAAAAACTTTTATACTACAAAATGCTTATTGGTATATATTGTACCCATATTTTACCATATGTAATGGGACAAACCAGTTTGAAAGGGTCTATTAAAAAGAAAATATTAAGAACCTATACCATACAGGTTTAAAAGTAAACTGTTCTTACCATCTGCATGATTTTTTTCTAATAGTTGCAGAATTTTTGCTTTGGTTTTCTTTGAAATACTTTTATTTTCATATGATAACAAATGTTTAACATCATCGCCATCCAACATGTCTAAGTATATATAATTACAGCCATTTCCATTGTTCCTTGATTTTGGTATCATATTTTTTTCTATTAAAATAAAAATAATTTTTGTAGAATTTATTGGCTTAATTTTGATAAAATAATAAATATAAAAACATAAGAAAATATTTTACCATTTTAAAAGGTCAATCTATTTTTGTTTGAGAACATTAATATTAATACATTATATATGAGTTAATACAATCATTAAGAGTTAATCAGTAAAAATTGGTTGATAGTTAATTAATTACCTTCAAAAATGTTTTTTTCAATTGATTCCTTATGTGATTTCTTAACTACTTTTGAAATGCATTTATTTTTTGTTAAAGTAGTGTTATTTGAATCATTAACAGACATATTTTTCCTATTATTTTCATATGGTTTTGATCCTAATTTAGTCTGATTACATTCATCTGTGACAAAATAAATAATTAATAAATTATATTTCATAAAATAAATTAAATATAACCATTATTTACTTTGTTATTATTATTATTCAGAGGAAACAATCATAAGAGTCAATGTCAATTGTCTAGTATACACATCATGAACTTGTTCAAACATACAAATATTTGATACGAGTTATTTAGATATTTTGTTTAGTTAGTGGCAATATTGTTTAAAAGTTAAAAATATATATTCTAAATAAGTTAATTCCTTTTTTTTAAATTTATCAATTAAATATGGTAATTGGAATGAAGAAATCTGCATTTTAAAAGCTTTGAGAGAAAGTTGTAATTAAATAACAATAATACAAAACAAAATGAGTAGATGGGAATTTAAGTTATAATAAAAGATATTGATGTGATAGATCCTACATGAAAACTTCAAAGCAGTATGAATCTAAAAAAAAAATGTTAGTATGTATAGCCATCAAAACTCAAGTTTTTTTTAAACTAATTAAGCTGGAAAATTGGCTGATACTCAATTTAGTCAACTTATTAAAAAATCATAAATTTTAGCTAGATTTATATTTAAAACTGAAGATCACATTTAGTTGTTTAGGGTTTTGTAACACAATGGCTAAAAGTGCAATGAAGAGTTTCAGACCTTATTCACCAGAGATTTATTAAGTTGAACATCATAAAAACAGAAATGTGTACATAAAAACTAACTAACAAAGATAAAAATTATTTCAATATTTTAAGAGGGCTAAAAATTATAAGGTAAGCTTCATAAGAATACAACTTAAGTATTAAAAATGGATTAAAACATTTCTTAAAACAGACCACTAAAAATGTTTATAGTTGATAATTAAGTCAATAACAAGTTAGGTACCTTTAATACTAGTGTTAGTATTAATTGTTGGTGGTTTTTCAAATTTTTATAGTTTAAAATGTCCATATAAACATACTCCAGATCATTATTATTTGAATTTTTGTTTATAATCTTATTTTCTGAAATGTATTTTATATTAAAATAACAAAAGGTGATTATTATTTTACACAAAAAATGATTCTGATTGAAGTTAGTCTATCAAGCTATATTATTATTTTACTGTGTATATTTTATGATATTGTTATATAAAAGTTATTTATTTAACTATTAGACCATATTAATACAGTCTCTAGATTGAATTAATTTTGAAAATGTCAAAGAATATACCTTGTGTTCAATTTTAAAGCTAACAGAAAATATGTCGAATCACTTGGAGTTTGATTTTGGGTTTTTTACTGCCTACAGGACATATAAATACATCAGTTTTTGATAAATTCTAATTATTAACTATTTTTATTGGCGCATTCGCATAGTAAAATTAAACTGCTTAAATAGAAACCACTATTTTTGAGACTGGATTTGAATTGTTTTATTTTTTTAGTAACTTTGATATTTATAGTTTTTTAATATCTTCAAAATTGAAATTTATAGGACAGCCAAAAGTTTTAAATAAGGTAATTTATTTTTCCAAGAAGATGGGGCTCCCACCCATAATGCAATAGTTATTCGAGAATACCTTAACCAAACTTTCGGCCATAAATGGATGGGGACATATGCTCCAGTACAATGGTCCTTTAGATCATATGATATAGAACTATTTTTTAAGGGAAAATTTAAAAACAGTTTAAAATTTTCAACTATACTAAAAGTTTCAATTTTGAAGATATCAAAAATCTGTAAATATCAGTTGCTCAGAAAAAATAAATCAATCCAAATCCAGTCTCAAAAATAGTGGTTCCTATATAAGAAATTTTGATTTTACTATGCATGCGCCGATAAAAATAGTTAAAAATTAGAATTAATCAAATACTAATGTATTTATATGTACTGTAGGCAGTTATAAAACACTGAATCAAACTCCAAGGGATGTGTTCAAAATATTTCCTGTTACCTTTAAAATTGAACACATGGTATATTTTTTGATTAGAGTATAGACAACCATGAGAAACTTTGAATAACGCTTTCAAGCTTTGTGAACCTTATATGAGAATCATTACATTATTTTGTCTATATATTTAAGATAAAATAAATGTGCATAATACTTCATTTAGCTGCTTTAAAATAGTTTCTGGTTGGTACTATAAAGAAGTAATTTTTCTATTTTCACAATATAACCAAACATAAGGCCGCATAAGCAACCTTCAAAATGTTAAGAAGAGATGTTTGCAATTGCAATCATAGATTAAAACAATTATTTAATAAATTGCATTTTTTACTGTGATAATTTATCAATTTATCACTAAATTAGGCAAAGTGAAACAACATGCATACATATTATATTAAAATATTAACTGACTAATTAGATATTATTTAGTATACACAACAAACATACAGTATACATATGAAAAAATTGTAGGTATCTAAAATGAAACAATGTTTTAATCTGCAGTTTTTAGTTCATACTATCTTTGACCTTAACTTGTGATTTTTATGCAAATTATAAATTTTACTTGCGGGCAACTTAAAGTAACAATGAGGGCTACGTGGTGCCTACAGTCCCTGCTTTATCTGTATGTTTTATTATATTGCCTTATCTATATAATGTATCATAAAAATTAGTTAAGAAAAACTTAATTTTATAAGTAATACCTTTTGCGATTTCTTCATCATTTGGTTTAATACATTGTTCTGTAGAACTATCTGTAATATTATGTTTTGACAGTTGGATTTTACCAACATCATCCAAAGTATCACTATCATCTTCATAATTTGATTTATTACATTTTTCTAGAAAATAATGCAATTGCATTTTTATTAACAAGAAATAATTTTTTATTTTTAAAAAGTCAATTCTTATAAAAATAAACATTCAACGTTTAAACAAGTGTTTTTTTTTTTGGAAATTGTAATATAATACAACCAATAATTATTAATACAATTTTATACTTTCGATTCACTTTGCATTTTAGCGCTCTTAAATATGATGGTTATCGTACAGTTATTCTTTTATTTTTCTAGTGAAATCTTTATTTTTAATGTTGCAAAATTGTTTTTTTCTTTTGTAAATTAAGTACATTAATAATTTCTCAGAGTTGTATATGATTATTAATATGAATCATTTTAAATTTTAATTACCTTCACATCTATTATTTTTTATTGAACTAGATAGGTCTGTTGATGTATTAAAGATTTGTTTGTGATTTTCAGATCCTTGACCATCAAAATTATTTTCCAATGAATTTAACAATAAACTTTCATTCTTATTTTCCCATGCTACATCTTTAACTATCAAAGTATTTTCTTCTAAATGATTAAATTCTAAATTATTAAAAATAATATCAATATTTCTGTTGTTAACTGTGGATGCATATTTTTTAACATGATTGTCTTCAGTGTTTATTACTAATGGATTCTACAAAGTATATAGAAAATCAATGAGTATTAAATGACCTTTAAACCTTTTGTTACCTTAAAATAGTATATATACTTGTGGCTTAATTAATGGAACAGCATCATCACTTAGACCATGACTAACATTAGTCATTACAAAATCATTATTTTCAAAATGATCAGAACAAATTCGATCTGTATCTTTGGGCTGCCAATTAGATAATCCAATACTATCTAACCATTTTTTGAGCATAGTTTTGTTTTCCAATGGAAATCTAAGAGTAATATAAACATATAAAATTAACAACATAATAATTAATTAAATAGGACTTGGGAACAGACTCAAGTGTATTAAAAAATAAAAATATGTATTTTAGATAAAATTCATTCTCTAAATATGACTCAGCCAAAAAGAAGGCAGAAAAAAAAATATGAAGTAAATTATGTGTTGAGCAGATTTAAACAAACTCTGGGCCTTTGCAATCTCACCATGTTTTTTATATCATGCAAGTTACTTTTTTTGTGGGCTGACATGTAGACACATAACAGTAAAAAGCTTTTTTTTTATCAATTATTCCTAATATTGAAAAATTAATGATGAATGTACATTATAAAATGATATTACATAGGTTAAATTTATACTAATACTTAATGTGTAAAAATATTAAAGTTTGAATTAATAACTACCACTTAAATGAAAATATAGAACTATATTTTTTATATGATTTTATAAATGGAATTTTTTGTTGGATGTTTTTTATTTGACATTCAATGAATATTCATGGCTTTAAGTAAAATACATATATTTTTTTTATTTCAGGATCATTAAAAATAACTACTTTACCTAAAAAACAATGTTCTTTTTTCATCTTTCAAAAATGTCTTATCACAGCCTTTAATAACACAGGATTCAACTTCTGTTGAATTATATTGCATACCTGCTTATAATATTTTTTTTTTCAAAATATTAAAACAATACATGTGCATTAATATGATAACCTCCAATTTAATAGTACTTACTATAACTATCATTTAAGCTCCTTTTTCGTTTTCTTACAAACTTTGTATACTCATGTGGTTGTAAATAAAGAGTTGGTACAATATTATTATTATTCAAAATAGTTTGTTTAAAAAGTTTTCCTTCTCGTAGTATTGTAACAGATGTAAAATCATCAGAATCAAAATGAATTGAGCATATTTTGTATGAAGGATCAAATTTGTCTTTGCGCCCACAGATTTTCCACCAGATATCACAAAGTGCTTTATTATCCTTTGGAAAGTTAATAAAAAATAATCTATCAAACTGGTTTCTTGCATTTTGGTTACATAATACAACCGCACATTCTTGGTTAAAAAATTGGTTTGTCTAAAAATTGAAAATATTATTAGATATTTACTTAAAATAATAAAATAACTGAACCAACATTTACAAAACTTGTTACAGATGAAGATAGTGATACAGAGTCTAATTCTAACATTGTTTCTTCAATATCTATATTTTCTAGTTCAACTTCGGTGTCTGAAAGTGATGATAGAAAATCATCATCAAATCCAGTAGCTTCATTAGAATTCTAAAAAAAAATTCTATAATTAGTAATTTTAATAACTCAAAATTTGAAAATTTAAATAAAAATGTCTTACACTAAAATTACTACAAGATGATGTACTTGTTAAATCATCATCACTGGATTTCATATCACTAGTATTTGGTGTATCAAGTAAATCATCAGAATTAATATCGCTTGTAGACAAATATTCACTGTCTTCAGAATCTGTCAATATCTTTTCATGTGTAATATTTTATACACAAATACTTATAATTTTTCATAATTCATAACTTACTTACTATATTTTTATACTTTATTACATTTACTTACATTTCCATTAGTCATATTATTAATTATGGGACAAGCATTTGGTTTAAGCATATTGTTCTTATTGCCAGCTTCATAATCATCAGAACAAAAGTGCTTGTTACATATTCTACTTTTATCTATTGGTAACCAATTTGAACGATTTGTAGCCATTATCCAAATGGGCAGTAACATCTCATCATCAAATGGAAATCTACAATATAATACATAGTAATTATTCAGTTATTCTGATTAAATCATTCAACTATAAGCAAGAATATATACTCGTGTAATTGAACTCCATCATCAGAAGTCATCAAACATCCCAAAACACAACAACGATTTTCCATGGCAATAGTACCTACAAACTATCTTGTACTTATGAAAATAATTCATAATTGCACTACTTTATAATTTAAACAAGTTGCGTCAATATTATAAAGTAGAACTACGATAATTATTAATATCAACAGTTAGTACTTACCACTACACTACAAGTAATTATTAGTTAATAGTTACTTATTTGACAGTTAGTACTCCAGACTCGGTTCTACTATAAATAATAATCAACACTACTATTATGAGTATAACGTAAGTATAAACTAAATTGTCACTATGAAAAATAATAATAAAATATTAAAAATGTGTTATTTTCATCAATAAAATATAAATGAACGTTTAAAATTTTAATTTTTAATCAATTATCATACGAAGTCTAGTAATTCCCTATGAAGACAATTGTGTCATTGAAGTTGGATTTCGAAATGCCTTAGATCTAACACAACTTACTGTTGGCCAACGATTTAAGATATTTATATATCTTAATATCCTTATATTATAAATACTTATAGACTTATTAGTGATTAGACTGGCTTTTTAGATTTAAGCTATCATCAGGTTGTAGTACCACAGAATATATGAAACTTCATATATTCCGTGGTAGTACCATTTAATCTATTCTGTGGTAATACCTCCAAAGAATAATATGGACACGGGGGTACGGGACACTCTGAAATCTTATCAATAATAAGCGACTTTTTTATATTGTTATATATAAATTCATTAATTATTATGTATGTTTTATTTGTGTAAAATGGTCACACTGATTTCCTCTAAAAAAATTGGCGAATTCCCAAGTTTCCCGATTTCCCTTCTCGCTTAATGTATATTATATAAGGTCTATCGTCTATGGCTTCTCGTATACTTATTACTTATTACTTCCTTATATTTCCAGTATTGATACTAGAATACTAGATAGTCCATGTGCACGATTAATGATTGTAGGTATTCAAATTTCATTAAAATAGCAATTGCTTAAGTGCGAAAATATAGAAATATGAAATATGAATCAAGTGGCTTGTATATAAATATATAATAGTCCGTGATGTAGGTATTCACATTTCATTAAAATAGCAATTGCCTAAGTGCGAAAATATAGAAATGAATTAAGTGGCATATAATGTGCCATTGTGAGCAAAGGGCTCATAAAATTAATTCCCGGTTTTTTTTAGTACTATGGCTATATTATTAGGGCTTGCACATAACATATTATATATTATTACGAAAGGCCGTAACTGAAAAAAATTCTAAATATCTAAATCCATCTTTATTTTTATGTAATACAGAATGTCCTGCGAAGATTTACCCATTGCGATATCTCACGAAATAAAGAAGATATCAAATATCAAAATTCTGTTGTTTTTTTATAAGACTAAATGAGGAGCACGATTTAAGATAGTATGGTTGCCCAACGACCCATTAGAAAAATGTTATCACACAGCAACGATTTGAATCAAAAAGTCACGTGATCTGTGACTGTTTCCGCATCTAGCGCTCATAACGGTTAAAATCATAAAAACGAATTAACATTGTTATGATAAACACTTATAAATATATAATAATAATTAATAATCATATAAATCATATTATATTATTATTATTTATTTATATTATAAATTGGTTTTTTAATTATATTATTTTAAATACATTGTAGAATAACTAGAATTTGTTATTAATGTTATTATGTTTGTCTATTAATGATGAATAATATTTATTTCCATGACATAAAAAAGTTTATTATATTATATATACATGTTTATTACTATTTATTAATTAGTTTTTATTTTAATTTATAATGTGTTACGAATTTACGATGGTCATTGGTCGATGATAATTAATAATTGTTGTCATTATCATTATTGATAGTAAAATTACTTATTATATAGTATGTCATAAATACATTAAACAGTATTGACAATTTTAAAATAGTCCACCAAAAGCCGGCATCAAAATTTAAGTCGTATGCCGTCTTATCATAGCTCGTTGGGCAACCATACTATCTTAAATCGTGATAGAGACTGAAGCAGTGAAGCCGTTCCCTATATCGTTCTGAGTAACAAGCTGATGCAAAAGTGGTTTCTAATTTACAGTGTCGTCGCTTACGAGGAAAAAAATATTGTTAAGTATTTATTACGTTTTGTTTTACATTGTCTAGAATAAAATATGTTATCAATTATAAAATCATTATTCGGAAAAACAATAATATAAAATATAGATAACAAATTTCAAAAATATGTATTATGTATTTTATTGCTTTAATTATTAGGTATATATCGAATTATATATTTTAATTCGCATTTACTTTAAGATATTAAATATAATATACCTATTTTATAAGGTTAGGTTAATAATAAGTCAATAAATCCCATTTACAAAATGTATCAAAATTATTTCCACTACGGTTAACACATATTCCAACAACTAATACTCGTCTACTAATCTACTATTTAATTTTAAATAATAAATTAATTATAAATTTTGATTTTGTCATTTATTTTGATAGTTATTTAATTATTTTCTTCCAAATGAGTTTATCGTATTGTTAGAATCTTCTAGAAACTGCTTACCCCACCATTCACCATGTCAACCAATGATCAGCTGCAGAAGATACTAATATTATATGATATATTAATATGTTTGTTGCTTCCGCGTTCCCTTTATACTCGTCGAATTTGATTGGCGGTCGACGTTAGCCCGATTTATTATTTTAATCTAATATTACCAATCATAAAATCATGACAAATGAATTGTATGAGGTGTGATATTAATTGAAGAATTTTTTTAATTTAAGGTCAGAGAGACAGAGAATATTAATATCAGTAAGAAGTTCTGAAAAGTTTAGCCCTCTTCCCTAACTAAAAATCTCGAATTACGCCTATGTAATATTACTAATATTACCACATTAAAAGCTGGCATCGTCTGTTTGAGCGTGCACACGTGGGTACCTTTTTTTTTATCCAAAATCACCATTTACCATAGGTAATTCGAGCTTAAATGTTTTGGCCTAAAGATACCCTTAACCTTATACGCGATTGCCATACGTTATGTTATGTGAGCGTAGATTTTTAATAACTAACGTAAGACAACAATTGTTATTAAAAAAATAAATAAAAAATCAGATCGATTTATGGGTTTATTTTTAAAACTTAATAGGCATAATTATTTAAGAATTTTAATAAATCAATACTTCATACTTGTACCAATAATCAATATTTAACACCTTGCATGTCATTCAACTACTAAATAAACTGTAGTATAGTATAGTAAATATACTAATATATTACTTATTAGTCATGGATACAAACACCAAAGGCAGTCTTAGAAGACTATGGTGCCATGGTACATGTATTGATTTTTATTTAATATAATCTGTGATGTTATGTTGTTGTAATAATATAATATTAATGTCATGACAAAATCGGTTGACTATTTGTACAATTATTTTGTCATGTTAACACTTTCAAGTGATAGGTTGGATAACTGACCAAAAATTTGTAATAGATCTTCATAATGACATAATGACTTACTAAAGTGAACATTGTATATATGTACATACTCGTGTACATATGTCAATAAAATGAAGTTGTTCATTTTTAAATGTATTTTATAGTCTGAGTAAAAAATGAAAAATTAGAACTAGTACATTGGTAATATTTTTAAACAACATTTCCTCAGATAGATAAAATACGTTAGGTATTTGGTACTTAAATACAAATTAAGAAAGCCTAGATATTATTTATCTAACAAAATAACATATTAATTTATTTGATACATTTTTTTTTGTAGGTGCATATTTTAATGAGAGAATTAGTTAGACACTACTTTTATAAAGAATATTCATAATAATAAAACAATGCTTAAATTTTCAAAACTATTTTATTTTGAATATAAATAATAAAAAACAGCAGATAAAATTAAATTTGAAAAAAAGAGTACAGAGCTATCTTAAGCACAATCAGAAGTAAAATGTTGGAATTTTTTTAAATTTTAAACAAAGGTGAAAATAACTATCTCCCACTAAATTAATCAGTCGCATTATAATTTGGTAA
Organism: Diuraphis noxia; assembly: GCF_037042655.1. Taxonomy (NCBI): domain Eukaryota; kingdom Metazoa; phylum Arthropoda; class Insecta; order Hemiptera; family Aphididae; genus Diuraphis; species Diuraphis noxia. The sequence goes on along the minus strand of NW_028301715.1, from coordinate 31,006,834 downwards.
CCTAATTATATTTTTATAATTACTCTACTTTAGCTAATAATTCTGATTCTTTGAAAATTGTGTATGAGTCGTCATCATCTAATTGAATTGCAGTACCACCATATTCTGGTAACAATACTCGGTCACCAACATTAACATCAATTGGTACTGTTTTTCCATCCTAAAATTAAAATAATTAATAAAAATTAATCATGCACTTAGGATTCTCATTAATAAAGGTACTCATTATGAAATAGTTGATGTACCTGAGTTCTAGCTCCTGGACCTACAGCTATGACAGTTGCCTCACGAATTTTTTTCGCAGCACTTTCAGGTAACATTATACCTCCTTTACTTTGCTTAACAGCGTCCAAACGTTTGACCAAAACTCGATCAAAGAGTGGACGGAACTTGGTTGCAATTGAAGCCTGTTCAAACAAAATTAAAGTTAGACAACAGATGCAACAAATAAAATTACAAAACCGCAAGGGACACTACACATTCGACATTAAGTATAACATTACATTATTAAGTGTGTTCTAATGATATGTATACAAGTGTGATTGGAAGTGGAAGACCAAGGATGGAACTTATGAAACAAATCATGATAATTACGAGAAGGTCCAGCTACAGAGTAAAAAGAAATGATTTGCCAAAGGGAAGCATCGATTGATTGAAGACAATTATGATATTATTATGGCGTACCGAAACGTTGAAACCACACACACCTACATGTTTGCCGCTTGGCAATAACTTTTGAGAATAATGTCGGACGAAATATCTCAACATATTACACGTTTTAATAACAATAAAGACATCTTACCATTTTGATTGGATAGTGGCTCTTAGAGATGTGTCGTACGCGAACGAACGGATCAAAATGAACGGGTCTAACCTGTAAACGAAACAATCCGGATCGTGAAATAATAAAAAGTTGTTCTTTCACGAATGGATCATAGCAGGAAAAATGTCTTACTGTCCATGACGTAATTATGCCGCTTATCATTTTACCATTGTTGATAATTATTATTGGAAGTAATGTACTTTAGATAAAACCTAACCAGTATGACATCTGTCCCCCGTGTCTTGTGGTTTTTGCTTAATATAGAACAAAAATACAGCATTATTTAAAACTGTAAACAGTTCAATAATCAATAGTATTTTTCTATTTTGTTTGCAGTTTGCACTTCGTTTTTGCAGTTTTTTTCTAATATGTATCGTTGTGAATTTTGTGAATCGACGTGTGTCAGAATCTGGGTTTTATAAACACAGACGTACTAAACATAGTGAATTAATTTCTCTACAAAAAGCTAAAAGTGTAACATATAACATTACTTTGTAATAGTTGTGATGTTTCATTTAATGTGAAAAAAAATAATTCAGCACGTCAAATGCCACGTAAAACAAAAATCTCGGGGTTTAAACATAATATGTTCATTTGAAAATTGTTTTAAAACCTTTTATTCTATGAATGGATATATTTTACATTTTAAATCTTGTCATGAAAAAAAAATTGAATCTGATGTGTTAAATTTTGATACAATGGAAGGTAATGTAATATTGTAATACTTTGTATATTTTAATGTCTACATAATATAAAATAGTTCAATAAATACTATTCAAAAATGCATTATTTTTCTAAGGTAGGTAAGTACCATATTAAACAATATTTGTATACAAATAGAATGTATATTATTTATTATTATTTGTTCTTTGATATTATTGATACCTCTATAGGTACCTATCTACTCAACTATTGAATTAATTAACTTGATTATAATATAAACTATAAAGACAAAACATTTTCACTGCTATCCTATATAAAACAAATAAAATAAAATGTCACCTAAAGCTATAGGTTACATTAATTGATGTTATGTATATTTTAGATGAATGCAATATGTATAATAATGTGATGATAGGTATGTTTTTTTTTGTCGATTGATTGTCATGGCAAACTAAAATATAATGAACAAATCATGAACATTAAATGTTTAGTGATTATTATTTTTTTAATTTTGATTCGTTCATTTCGTTCGTTGAACGATGCCCCGGAGTGGGGGATGGTGGCACTTGTTCTCCGGACACCGTGACTTGCCCGGAGAAAAATGCCGCCCGATGGTCTAGGATCGAACCCGGTCCGGCTGAGCCACAGCCGACGCGGTAGACGTAGACCACTCGGTCACCTCGTCCCCCGACGAACGTATTATAAACTTAGCGACTATTGCATTAAACAAAGATCCAATCTTATACGATTTTCGTTCATGAATGATGAACGTATTATAAACATAACGACTATTGTGTAAAATAAAGATCTAGTCATATCAGTCATAATATCATAGGTATCATCGCGTTTATTTAGTAAACTTGAACGAATTGGAATATTTTATTGATTTTAAATGTTTCGTGATAATAGTCATAACTCATAACTCATAATCAAATTTTGAAATGGTTATTGAATTAATTGAATATTATCTAGTTATGAGAATAAAGAGGTTCAAATGTTTTTTAACTGCTCACTAGAAGTCTTTTTATTAAATAATAAATTATGCTTTCTCGTGTTGTTTTTTTGTGGGATTACATTGTTTAGCTGAATAAAGAATTTTGTAAAAAGTTATGTCAATAAATCTATAATTATTTTTATATTGTTGTGTTACCCGGAAAATAAGTACTGTAGTACACTCATACTAATATAAGTAAATAATATACAAATCCATACTTGAATATTAATTTAAGTATGTTTGCATATAAAAATTAAATATAGGTACCTACACAGTAAAAAAAATTAAAAATAAGTTATCTATCAAAAATGGAATATATATATAGTCAACTCCAATTATTGTTGTAATACGTTGAATTAATGTTGGTATTTAAATTCAAAAAAATTGATTATAAATACAATTGATTTATAATATTTACAATCAGTGGTATAATGTAAGAACTTGGATGTTGGTATATTGATCATTAAAATGATGCTGAGTTTACCAACTAAATATTTAAAATACTAAGATTGACATAGATCAAATTAAATATACTTCATTTGATATATAATCAATTATCATTATTGTTTTTGTAATCACGGACAAGACTATAGTTAAACTAAATCGCGGTTTGAAAATATCATAGAGTGAAATGTGATTACCGATTACCTAATGAGTAAATAATGAGTTCGGATCATAGAGTAATTATTACTTAGTATTATTACTATTAGTAAGTATTACTCTATGCGCGGAACCCATTTGGTGTGCTTGTTTTTTATTGTATATATAATACATAGATATCTTGAAAATTTGTAATGTTACAGCTGATTGCAGAAGTATTATACATATATTCCAAATCTATGATTCATATTATACGTAGTAGGTACCTAATATGTAAAAATCTATGTTTACAACTCATAATTTATTTCCTTCTCTATATTTGCTAAAATATGTGATTAGTACAACTCAAACAATTACATAATTACATAATTTTGTATTTTTGAGTTTTATAGATAATTTCTATCATGCAAGAAGCACTAAAATTTGATTTGACAAGTAAGATTTTTATTTTTTCATATTTTTATAGTACGTATTCACTTTTCCGATTCGTATACAATTTGTAGTATTACGATATTGCTATATAATCCTATAAATATAGGTCTTAGGTTTATACATTTATTAACCTTTGGTATTTTTAAGATGTTGGTGTACATTATTATATTATTATTAATAACGGGGAACTCACATGGCTGTAGATATTCTGTATATGTAATATATAATGTATAGCAGTCAGCATTGGCGTAATTTGGAATTAGTTCTGGGGTGGGATGACATAAGTTTATAATATTGTACTAATGGCTATATGCCCCCACACCCCCTTCAAATATTAAAGTTCATAGTTTATAGTATAATATTAATTTATTAATATAAATTAAATGAGATAAATGGTAGAAATTGTGATAATTACATTGCAGCCGCGCCGGATCCGGTGTTGTTTGACGCTAGCCTGGTGGCGTCGTACGATGATATGCTGGCCGCAGATTGCGACGAGGACTGCGATTTCGACTGTTCCATGACGGTGTCAGCGACCAGTCGGCGCGCGGCTTACGACGCATTTCGTCGGGTGCCGGAAGTACGCATAGCGCAAAACCTGCACTTGTGCGCTTGCATTGAGCTCAAGCACCGCACGGTGGACACGGACGACGACATCATCGAGCAGACCGCCGAGTTCTGGCTGTGGGGCGGAGGCGACGGCGGCGACAACGACAACGTCAAAGTGAAGGTGTGCAAAACGTTTTTCGCCCGCACCCTAGGACTGCCGGAATCGCGGCTTGAAGCACTGCTCGAGCCACCCACCTTCGAATGGTTCTCGAGGCACCGGGACTGCGGCAGAATATCTTTCGAGTGCCGCGACAGTGACGTCTGCGGAGACGGCGATGTCGATGATGACGGTGATTACGACGACGACTACGAGCACCGACGACAGCGTTACTCGAGTGGCTTGTTTGATGACGACGAAATGCCGTGCTCAGATTTCGTACTAAACTCCAGGTAAGCTATAATACGATACCTCCCTCCTCTGAGGTGGATATACGAAGGGGATGAAAGATGTATTTAATGCTTTCTAAAAAAATTTTGTATAATGATGTATAAATAATAGCATGGTTCAATGCATTAACTTAACAGGTATTATAAAATATATATTCATTTCATAATACTTCACTTCAAAAATAAAGAAAGTATATTTATTATTTTACTATTTTTTCAGTTCAATAAAATGTTAAATGCCAACCGGCAGTCGCCGTATTTTAGTTTTCAATAATATAACTTTTTTTTTCTGTGAATTAATAATTAATAAACTAATAACGACATTATAACTTCCCGTGGCTTGGTGAGGCGCGGTCGTACGCTCAATCTGCGGAAACGCACTGAGCGTACGTACCGGCCGCAGTTGCTAGCTCCCGGATGGGTGATCACCCAGGATTTTTAGCAACATATCCTTGCCACACACATACACAAACACGTGTTGCAACCCTACCCACTTAAAAACCTACAAACAAACATACAAAAATAATCCCTACCGTACCACCCCACACCCAATGGCCTATGTTGCCGCGGATTCTCCTTACAAAAAAAAAAAAAAAAATTATAACCTCCAAACCCTACTTGTTATAAAATGTACAGACGGTACAGTGTATAAGAGTCTTTTATACATTTATATTAAATTACTGTGCATGTCTGTAAAATTCCGTTTTGGAGTGTGCGTACATGCGTGCTGCGTGTAAGAGAAAGAGAAAGCGCTGCTTTGCAATTTATAAGTTTAAACTTTTAATAATTTCCTACTCTACTTGTATAATATAACCTAGCTATATATTTTTATCATTTAACTCCTTCAAATTTCTTTCATATTAAATATTCGTAATTATAAATGTTGTTTGTCTAGAAAACATTTGGATAAAAACAATTCGGCATTCGTCGAAGAAACAGATTCGGACGTAGAAGTATACTTGGACGAAATACCACATTCAGTCTACAATAACGTTATACATCATATTCAAACAACACCCAGAGTGGTGAGTACTTGGGTAAACCAAGAAAACAACCAGGAAATGTTCAAATTCGAATGTAGTATTAACTGTCGTTCTTTGTATTTAAATTATTTGGAAACATCGAAGAAGATTAAAAATAAAGTGAACGAAAAGCAGTTTAAAAAAATATATAACAGATATGTTAAGAAAAGTTTTATGGTATAATTTCGAATATTTCGATTAACATTTTTATTAAATGACAATCAAATTCGTACCTTAATATTCCATATTATTCCATAATATTATATTATGTACAGGACTTTTTTCCATGCTATTACAAATAATAATTAAAATATTTGATAACATAACGCATGTTTAAATTATATGGCTATAATTGTTTATGATGCGTAAATAAATACAATAAATCATAATTCATAATATAGTCTTTTTTGTCACGTCTGTAACTGTAACCACTATATTACATGGGGTTGAACTGTTTTCTGAGATAATGACTGTTTTACGTTGGTTCAATGGGATAATCCCATATTATAAACGCATAGTTAAAACTGTTATTCATAAATGGAAATTAATTCACTAAAATATTTCAATTTTTCTAATTTTGATAAATAATAGATATTGTACAGTTTTTAATTTTTTTATCAATAATCATAACGCTTGTGGTTATAGAAAAAATCTTAGATACTAGTATATGATCTAAGGAAAAAATGTACACATCATGGGTGATAAACTGATAATAAATAATAATATTCATATATATATAATGAGTATTTTAAAATTTAAAATTATTTTTATATCTAAAAATACTCATAACTCGGTTTAAAATTAAAATATAATAAAAAGCCTATGAGATGCCCTCGGTAATAATCTTGCCTTTAATTTTTATAATAGGTCAATTCACTCTAAATTTTAAATTGAAGGAGATAAACGAGATTTTTTTTAGCGTAAAATTTGCTATGCTACGCACTTGTACGACGAAGAAAACACATGCGGGTGTGGCGTCCTCTTAAGGCTTGCGGGGTAAACGAAAATGGCTAGATCAGGAGATTTAAGTAAAAACAAATGACTACTCATTTTTAATTTAAATATTAAAAGGTAAATGTAGGTTTCCTATTAACCTATTTCAATAATATAATTATTAATTAGTACACAATTTTCATTTAAAAAAATCAACATGAATCATTCCGATAATTGTCGTGTTGGGATAAGACGTGAGAATAAAAGAAGGTTAATTGCTAAATAATAGAAGAAAAAAATTAATGTAAGAAAACATTTTTTTTAATAAAGCATAATTAATTGTACTTGAACTATACAGGTGTTCTGGTGTTCATGATTTATATATAACATTGACCATTATTAATACATTATGGCTTTTGTCCATGATTTGAACTCAGACTTCAATACCATAATACGGAATATTTCAATTTTTAGTTCTTTTATTTATGTTTTGTAATTTTCTATTTTTCTATGTAACTGCTAGAACGTAGAATTTTGTTAATCATATTAAACATTAATAGGTACATTATACACAGTGCTGTAGTCCTAAAAAAAGCAGAGGGTATACTATGAGTTATAATATTAAACATTCATACTATCGTCTATCATTAGGTATCACTTTGGTAGAGGGTAAATAACACAACACACATACATTAATTGTGAAAATTAAAATTAAAACTAAACATTTTTTCTAAATAAATTTATTGAAAAATATTCCATCAATGTTGTCTGGATTCCGATTTTGTTAAATTATTTCTTTTCAATATTAATAATAATCGAATGACTTTTATATTTATATTATTTGGTAATTTCATTACAACAGAGAGTAATGAGTATACGACCTTAATCAGCAGGTATACGGAGTTTATTAGAAATAACCAGAAAGTATACGGCGCATACCGTATATACCGTCGTATACCCTCCACTACACGTAATAATTAATAGTGAATTTAAAAAACCGCCAATTGCCATATCATCTTTCATCAATGTCGTACCATACTTCAGTCTTATATGTTATCATTAACTACATTTCTAATTTCTATTTTGCTGCTGAATGCTGATTGCTTTTGCTGATAAACACTACATTACTACAATAAAGCACGTGATATTCAACAAAATAAAAATTACTGTTTTACTAATAATTAAATATTTTTATAGTTAATTCATTTAATATAGTAATATACCTATTTTCAATTTTATTAGGTAGCCAATTTGGACATAACTTTTGTTCTGTTTTCTTAAAATGGCCGTTATTCAAAGAGTTGTGTATGTATTTGACCAAACTATTAAATTCCATTGATTGTAATTGAAATCTTACTTTTATAGGAAACCGAGGACAAAACGAGGTAAAAGAATTTTGTTAAAAAAAGAACCTAAGATAATAGAAAACACTAAACACTGTGTATTTATTCCTGGTCGTAAATCATCTTTAATAGTCAGCAGCTGTATGAAAGATTTGGTAAGTTTAAATTGAATTATGATGAATGGTTTAATTTATTAGCAATTGTCAATAGTTGAAACTCAAAAAGCCAGATGCCGTAATGTTAACTCATAAAAATGATATTTTACCATTCGACGACGCCGTGCAAATTGAAAAATTATTACAGAAGCATGATTCATCTTTATTTTTTTTTTCATCACATAATAAGAAAAGACCAAACAATTTGGTACTTGGTAAGTATTAAGTTATATATATATATATGTATAAAATATCTCAGCATTTAAAATAAATAATATGTATTTTAAATTATTAATGCCGGTGGCAAAAGCACTAATACCCCACCGAAAATCATACTATAACCAACTAAATAATAAACTAAAGAAAGGACTCCAATAACACAACTCCATCACTTTTCTACAATATATCCAAAACTTAACAACCCATAACTCTTATCTTTTGAAAATGATAAAAAAAATCCTTAAAACTGTTTCCACTTCCTCTCCTCTCTGTGAAGAAGATAATTCATGGGCAGTTTCTGACACAGAAAAAGCAAACCTCTTTGGCTAACATCTATCCCAAACTTTCACTACTCATGATATAACTCTAAATCCCACTCAAACCCAAATTGTCACACATTCCTTAGAGTCTGCGTTACCTGTCTCGCTTTCAGCTAAACACCAGTCCTGGAGAAATCGAATTCATTATTAAGAAACTTCATTACAGAAAAGCTCTTGTGTTTGATCAAATTACAAATTGTTCTGCCAAAAACCTACTCAAAAAAGTTATATTACTTTCCTATATCTATAACCCTTTGCTGCGCTTATCGTATTACCCCCTTACCTAGACATTTTTAGAGATAATAGTGATTTCAAAACCCAATAAACCTCCTGAAAAAGTAACTTCTTACTGCCCTATAAGCTTATTCCTAACATTATCCAAAGTTTTCCAAAAATGCCTTTCTAAAGAGCCTCTCTAACTAGTCTAACTACTTCAACATATTAAATATTTGCTAGAGTTATCCAAGACAGCGATATTGCTCCCTTTCAATACAATATTTTTACAGACGATATTTCCAAAACTTCTTTTACTGAATTCGGTTCCTATGCGGACGACACGGCAATTGTGACTTCCAATGAAAACTCAATCATTGTTTCTAGTATGTTACAAAGACACCTCAACATAATCAAACTTTCGAAAAAAATATGGAAAATTAAAATGAAAGAATTCAAGTCCTCCTTCATTACATTCACCCTAAGAAAAGTATCTTGCCTATTAGTTACAATGAAAAACATTCCAATCCATTCCTACCCAGAAGTCAAATATCTTGGTCTCATCCTTGACAATAAATTAACCTGGAATCCTTAACTAAAAGCCAAAAGAAAAGCCCCTTATACCCGTCTCCACTTTCTTAGACCTCTATTGAAGTCTAAAATGAATATAAACACCAAACTACTTATTTATAAATCTTTACTCAGACCACTATGGACTACGGCGTGCAATTATAGGGTGCTGCTAAAGCTAAACCTTCTAACATTGGTACAATCCAAGCCTTTCAGTCAATATGTCTTCATCTAGTTTCATCTGCAACTAGGTACCTAACCATCAACAATCTCCATAAAAACCTTAAAATCCAAAATATTAATCAAATATCCAAATTATATTACACCAGATTTCTTAATAAACTTCAACAACACAAATCCACTAATCTTTAAATTATCAACGAACATACTCCCTCGTAACCCACACCAATGACTTTAAAGGCAATGGTGTAGAGATATTATTCTTCCGTAAGCAAGCTGAATAAGTGCTGGGTATTTCTCCTAGGTAACACCTTTCAAAATTTATAATTTATTATTGTTACTTACTGCACTTATAGGATGTTACCACTGGGTATCCTCCCTAATCATTCAATTCATGTTATTTAACTTGTTTTTTTTTCTGTCTCCTATCAAACCTACTCATTGTACAATGAATATGTATAGATTGTAGATTTCGTCAATAAAATTAAAAAATATATATATATATATATATATTATGCAATTTCGTTCTTTTTTTAATAAGTCATGTAGTTAATAATACATCCTATGACAAATGTTTTATTAGACAATTAAATGTAAGTTACATTTTATAAGTACTTATGATTTTAACTATACTCTGTGCCACTAGCAGTGGCGTGCTGCACAGCTATTTTTTGAGGCAACTGCCTCAGAGAAAATACGGGTGGGTGGGTGGATGGGTTACTATTATAGGTGTGCAACTGACCAACTGGGCACTAGTTTGATAATACATTTTAAATATCATATAAATGTAAACAATTTTTTATTAAGTGAAAAACCTGATGGTTGTAGGGTGGGTGTCAAATTGTAAAGTTTGCCTCAAGTCTGAAAAATGTTCTGCACGCCACTGGCCACTAGAGAATGCATACGGTGTCCAACCAATTTCAGTTCTTTCTTGCTCATCCGTCGCTGTATATACTAGTCAGTTGCTGTGTGGGGGGGAGGAGGGTAAAATGTGGCCTCAAAATAACAGAGCTCGATCATCAAGATGTGTATGCCGCATGTGTTCTCTCGTGGCATTGAGTATAGCATGACTTAATTGAAAATTATACATATTGTTATTTAAAATTGTTTTTACAATATTTTAAATACCTTTAATCATTACTTTACACTAAATAAAAAAATTATTATTTGTTTTACAGGCCGTACTTATGACCAACACATATTAGATATGTTTGAATTAGGTATCGAATCATACAAAGGGTGTAGTGAATTTAAAGGCTTATCTGAAATTTCAGCTGGTGTAAAACCAGTTTTGGTTTTCTTAGGTGAACAATTTGACAGTGATCAACAACTAAAACGTTTACGCAATTTGTTCATAGACATGTTTCAAAGGCAACCACTCAAACAGATAAGACCTAATGGTATTGAACATGTCATGTCTTTCACAGCAGTTGATAGTAAAATACTATTACGTTCTTATAGGTAGTCTTCACACAATCTTATATTAATAGAGTAACTTAATGTTTTTTATTATTATTATTTTTCATTAGGACAGTTTTGTCAAAAACCAGTTTAAAAACTCCACGTGTTGAGCTACATGAAGTAGGTCCATCTGTTGATTTTGTAGTTAGAAGAGATCATATGGCTAGTGCTGATCTATTTAAAACTGCGTGCAAAAGACCCAACATTAAGGTATATATGTCTTTTTAGGGATTACATCAATATATAGTTAGTATATAACTAAAATTTTTATTTTAATATTTAGGGTAAAAAAATCAAGAGTGTACGTCGTGACAATTTCGGATCTAAATTGGGTCGGCTGCATATGACTAAACAAGATGTGAATACATTGCAAACAAGGAAGATGAAGGGTTTGAAGAAAACTTATGCAGAGAGGAAAATTAAAAGGAAGAGCGATGAAGATAAAAATGGACCAGCAGTTAAAAAACCCAAAGTTGCAACTCAAAATAAAAAATTGAAGAAATTTAGTAAGAAAGGAAGGAAATTAAGAGGTGGACAAGTTTAACAATTTTTAAATTTTTATAATTAATGTATAATAATAATAAATAAAATCTAAAAAAATCATTGTTATAAAAAATGAGAAAAAAATGTATAACACTACTTTTCTGTGCTTATTAATATTGATATGATAAAGCACATATTTTGTAGTTTGATGAGCATAAAAATAATATGTATGGCAAAATTATCTGTTTAACATATAACTTTAAGAGGAACAGTCATGTTGCGTACAGTTCTCACTGCAATTAATTTTGAACATTCTGTGGATACAGCCGTCCAACTATACTTGCCAATAGGAAATACTTCTTCTAATGTCTTTTGAAAAGTGACCAATAACGATAAACATAAACCATCATTAGAGCCTTCCGGTTGGCCACAATGTTCAATGCTCAATACTCCATGAGGCTTATGCAGAGCTACATCAGCACCAAATATTTCCTAAAAAAATGATATTAATTATAATAACTGCTCATATAATAAAATATTTGCAATTACAGTCATAAACTTGCGTAATGTCGAATGCAAGTTCCGATTATGGTTGATTTCACACATCGGAAAATGGGCTTGAGTTTTTTCTGACATAAGCACATATAGTTTAGCACTGAAATAAATAAATAATCATTAATGAGGTGGGTATGAAAATTGGTACATTTAACCCACCTAGTTTTTTGTCGAGCACAGATAAGAAGACGTAACAGAAGTTTTTTATGAGGTTTAATAACAGGCAAAATATTATGGTGCCAATCATTTCGAACCTTATGCTGAGCTACTTTGTGAAAAGCTCGACCACATTCAATCAATGGTATTATGTCATTGGAACGAAGAGTGACCTAAAATTGAAAAAATGTGATAATAATTCATTTCTCCATACTTGACCAGATTTTCATACTTCAGAAATATTTTTAATCCACTTGGCTTGTAGAGATTCACTATCAGCTTGGGCTGGTGTTTTCAAACAACCGCCAGTAACATTTCCAGTGAAAATAAATCGAAACCATGCTTTAGATGCAGCTTCAACGGTCAACAATGTATCAAGCTCCATTTCTAACCCTGTTTCTTCTAAGCATTCTCTTTTAACGGCATCCTATAAAGTAGCATATTTTTAATTTTGTTAATGCTGAATTTTCTAAGTATATTTTTATATATAACAGACTTTTAAATTTTCACCAGGTTCAACACGACCTGCTGGTAGGTACCATTGACCTGCACAAGTACTTTTTGCTTCTTGCATCATGAGCACTTCATCTTCGCTGTTGATTAGTACTACTAGCACAATATATGTAACTGTGCTTTTTGTGACAGGTACATAGTCAGAAGGCCCAATGGGTGTCACACCTTTAGCCACTAGAAACATAAAGATTTGTGGATTTTAATTAACCATACAGTATACTCTTAATGGTCAGTTGTAACTATAAAAATACTGTCCCACAGCTTCTAATATTAGATACGTTATTTACGTAATATAAATGTATGAGATGTTTTGATAATAAATCAAGTTTAAAATGTTTTAATAACGGTTGTACATCTTGTACACTAATTTAATGTCACAATATTTCGAGGAATTCACTATTATACATGAAACCTCCGCCTTTCAGATGTTCTATATCGTTCGATCGTGTCAACAACAATAATTTTTATTTATAAAACACAATTAAACGATGTCATTACCGCAAGCTTCGTTTTGATCAGCCAACGTGAAGTCGCATAACTCATCGTTTTCGTCCAAAGCTTCACCACGCAACAACTTCATAACCGTTGCTTCTAACGTTGCCATCGTGTACACGTTGATCGATTACTGCTATATAAAGCGTTCTCAAGACGAAATATTTTGATTAAATATGTCCTACGTGTCCACTCGTCATGGGGGTCGATGAACACAGAAACCGATTTCCTAATAAAAAAGAGAAATCGCGGGACGACGTAGAGCTCTGGTCGCCTCTGGGGATGATCTACTCTACACGGTTGTCGAATGGCCTTGGACCGAACACCTTAGGTATGCGACAGGTAGTGTCTAGGGGTGCAGTGGGTGCACGAATACCACTTTGCAGTCGCCTAATCGCCTTGGTCTGGCGTTCGATCCATTGTCATCGTAGTTTGCTTTTTGCTCACTGGCGGGCACTGCTACGTCATACGTGTACAATGTATCATAAAGCATTTAATCGTAAATTCACTTTTATTTAGGTGATCAACGTTCATCATCAACGATAACCGAAGAGTAATGAGTAGGAGGAAAATAAGTAAGAATTGAGAAGGGGTTTAGTGGTCAGATACTCTAGTATTGGACGTATTGGTACTTGGTAGATATCACTAATTATTAATTATTCACTATTCAAAGTATTTCGGAATTCAGATCCCAGAAATCTGATAACAATAAATGATTTTTTGGGAGATTAAAAAATGTGCACATTGTTTATCACTATCGAATAAAAATATCAAGGATACATTTATAATTATTAAATACAATCATTATTATTATTTTTATCCTTAAATCCTAGATAAATATAAAAATATATTTTAACATCTTTAATTCGTGCGTCAGACACGGATTATTTTAAAATATGGACCCTCATTTTCAGATATTTTATAAAAGTTGGATAATTATTAAAAAATTATTCATCTTTTACTTATAAGTATATACTATATAAGATTAATTAAAGTCGAGCATTGGCTTGTTATAACTTATAAGTCAATAAAGCCAGACGTGAGTGTATGACCTCTTTTTTTTCGTAAAATTTCGCTATCCCAGCATAAACTTCAAGTTAGTAGTTACAATTGTGCTAAAATGTATTTTTCATTACGGCAACACTGTAACACTAGTAAATTGTATTCAAACAGTCCGTTACAAATCCCGAGTTATATCTTGGTAACTGCCTATTGCCTATTGACTATTGAGTTTGAGACGTTTGAGTATAAAATAAACTAATACGCAATTCCCTAATGCCATCTGGCATCTGCTCGTTTTCTATTAACATATTCCATATCTATTGTAGGTATTAATTAAAATTAAATTATAATTTTTTCTGTACACAGATAGTATAGACTAGTAGCTTATCGTTATTTTAATTAATCATTAGAAATTTAGAACTAAGAAGTAAGAGGTGTAAATAGAGGTTGCTCGTTATTCTCAGACCACGGTTGACATTTTGAGAACATTTAAGTATAGAAGTCATTGTCGTCACTTTCTAGTCGCTAATCCTCAGGTATCTATCAATTTTCCAAATAGCAAATGCTGCTTGCAGTATTATCGATATTTAAATATTTGAAAACTTATTTATAAATAAATGTGCCCTTCTTATTTAGACATGTCGAACATTGTGGAAATTCCAGATCCGCGATCGCCTACTGCTGCCTTTGTCAGAACTCCATTACGTGTAAGTATACTATGTCCTGTTTTTTTAAATACAAATTAACCTGTCATTTGGTAGTCGGAAAGACTGCAATTCTTTTTTACTTATTACATATTAACTTTATTATTTTGCTCGCAATTTAATCACTTCATTACAATTAAAAAAACCTTATATGAAATGTATTCCTAAAATTCATAAGAAAAAATCAGACAAGTTTTATGACTATAATATTGGAGTCAGATATTCAAATTTAATTCATTTGTAAAATGTCTTAGATTATTTTTTCAATTATGTTATTTAGTATATATAGTAGGTATATAAAATAAACTCAGTGTCTTCAACATTGATTTTTAATAATGACCTTAATCATTATGAATAATTAAATTGTTATCTTGATGATAATCCACGAGTTTAATAATCAAGTATGATTTTTGTAATTAATGTTTTTACCTATTTATATTACAATTAATAGGTAGTCAAAATGATAATTGACGAAGAAAATATATCTACAGAGACACGAATAAACAACGAATTATTTGAAAATGCTTTGTCTGGAAATCAACTGATGTCAACACCAATTATTAGTAATACTTATGATACAGATGATTCATTCCATTCAGCAGTTGGTGAAAATGATAATGAACCTCTTATAAGCAGTACAGACTCTAAAGGAATGAAAGATAGTAGTAAGAAAAATAGAAGAGCACTTGGATGCATTAAAAATCGTCTGGTCGAAACACCCAAAACGGATATGCGTCGTAAACTTTGGCGTAACATGGAAGATGAAAGAGTTAGAAAAGGAGTTAATAATGGAATTGAAAATACACCACCACTACCCTTTATGGATTTGACTGCTTCAGCTCCTCCAAAGTTATATAGATACCGCAAGTTTACATAAGGTTTTTTTTTTTTTAATTTAATTTTCATCAAATTTTGATTTATATCACCACTCACTATAAAATTTTCAATTTGTTATTTTACTATATCTTTACTTTTTTCATTAATCTAGTAGCATATGATAAACTGTTGTAACCCATTTTCACTTTATACGCAAATTTAATTTTATCACATCAATATTTGTAATATACTAGTCCATGTACATTTTTTACACCTTAAAGTCAACATTATTAATAAGATTATTATGTATTTTTTTTTTTTTTTAAATGAGTTATTATTTCATTTTTTTGGTTTTAATATATTAGTGTGTAATATGTTTGAGTCAGTGTTTTTAAACATAACTTGATATATACTATATAGTATGATAACATTGAAATACTTTAATAACCCTTGGTTTTATTTACAATGCCACGAATGCTTAAAAAAAAATTATGTACCTACAAGGTTTTTTAAAAATCATAATTTTAAATGATCATAAAGCAATTTATTCTGTGGTCATATGCTTATTATAATTCAATACTCTATAAATTCAGTAGCATTGATACATTTTTTCCTGGGAGTAATAGTAATTTTATATATTATAGTTCATTTGTAAATTACTGATTATTTTAAATCTTAATGCCTGCTATTATCTATTATTTAGTATTAATAATAAATTAAATAAAATACTGGTTGATTATACTATGGTCGCTGCTTATTAGATAAATTGGGACCAGACCATTTGAATAATTGAATCCATTAATCGAATAAGCCAACAAAGCCCCAAAAAAATGTATAATATTAAAAATATGTGTAAGTATTTAATAGGAGAAATTTTGTTTTATTCAAAATATAGTAATAATTAAATATGCTAAGTAGCTAATTAATTTTTGATTAAAACTCCTTTCGATTTTCCCTATTTAGGTTCAAAATGACTTCAATTGGTGTGCGAGTCTAAAAGAAATTCTTTGCTGTATAAGTAATAAGTATACATATAAATTGGAACTGGAAACAACTGTTTGGAGTACAGTGACCACTATATGTATTTTAATTGCCAAAATATACTAAGTAATAAATCAATTTTAAATTATCTAAATAATTGTCAAACTTAAGTTACATTGATATTTGTAATTTTAAAATTAATTATACAACTACATTTTCAGATATTTGTAATTTCTTAGGTGTGGTTTAAATATTAAAAAAAAAACCTTTAATGCAAATGTATTTACACATATTCTGATAAAAATTGTATGCAATTAAACCAGGTAATTGGTTGGTATGACAAAGATAAATTTCAGACTTGTCTTATTTAAAACCATAGTTCAAAATGAAAATGATTTATATAAATTAAATGAATTATTATTATTTTACATAGAATATAATAATAATTGTTTGTATTAGTAGTACAGGAAAACCATTTAATTGAATTCTAAAATTGATATTAAATTTAATCATTAGTATTGATTTTCCATATGAGTATATGAATTATTAAGACGAAGACGGAAGTACTTGTATGTGGAATTTACATGACGGCATTCTAATTATTTCAACTGTTACAATGCTTGAAATTCCAAAATTTTCTAGAGCTCCTCGAATGAGACCACAAGTAAATGTAGCATACTATACAAAATTTTACAAGATTAATTATAATTTTTCACAATATAATAAGTGTTCATATATTTAACACAATTTACTTTGGGTGCAGATTTAAGGTACTGCGTTCCATTTGACAGTTTACTAAAAAAGCGAAACTCGTTGTCGTGCAATACATAGACACCTTGATGATTGGTTCTTAAATTATCCACCTGCTTTTTATACACACATGACCAAAAGTCTGTACATATAAATTTTAAAACTTCTAGCTCTTCTTTGTACCTTGGCAGTTCTTTTGTTATTCTAAATCAAAAGTAGACAGTTTCACAATAATGCTCAATAGTTATAGATAATACTTCTAATAAAATTTACCTTTCAATCAGTCGCCAACCACAAGAATAACCCAAGTGTTCTAATATTGATAAATCCTCGTCCTATACCAATTATAACAATTGTTGTAAATAAATTATGAGAAAAAAAAATGTTATTCCACTCAAAAGTAAAAAACATTAAATCATATTTTATTAGAACGTTAGTTGTACAATAATTACCTCAGAGGACTTGGACACTAAATACGATACAATTTCTGAGTGTAACAAATCAAATAAAACGTCTTCTGCAGACATTTCTCAACAATTATTTTAACGAGAACCCAAGGTTGAAGTATGGCTTTTTTTTTAAATTGATGATTTGCAATTATCTGTAGTCAGAGTAACTGTACAAAATTAATAGTTTTAAACACTAACAAGTAGCAAAGTAACGACTGACGATTGAATGCTTAAATCATTCAATTGGTATAAAATCAATGAAGATACTTGTTCTATAATTTAATTTATGAGACGTACAAATTAGTAATTACTATTTATTTAGTAATTATTAACTATAAAATATACTAAATAGTAACAACACTAACAACTAGTCGGAAATTATAATCTTTAATTATTGAATATACTATCACAGATATGAAGAATAATGTTATTCTGTGATATTAGCAATATTAGATATATGTTATATTTTGGTAATATTATCAGATAACAATAGGCTTTAGTGCTTCAATATTATTAATTTATTATTACTCTGTGGCTTCAATGCTTCATTCATTGAGTAATTATTATTAATCCATAGCTCTATGCCCACAGATATATATCATGATATATATACATGTGTTCATGCCTTCATCCATGGCCAATGGCTATAACTTCCAAAATAATGGTTTCCCCAAATTTATTTTTGCATAATCGTTCTTAACTCGTTAAAATACATTTGAATCGATAAATAAAATCAAAAAACATGCAGGGTAGCTCAAGTGAATTTGTTCCATTGCATTTTGAAAATTTTACATAACCATATTCTATATATTTATAGATATAATAATATAATATTTATTTTTACAGCGTTTCTCAACTAGGGGTTCGCGACCATCTCGAACACCTTGACTTGGGGCGCGTAAGTCAAAAATAATAAAACACTTATTTAAAATTGATTTTGATAATGATAGGATATCTTAACCGTTCAAATTTTTACCTATTATAGATGGAGGGGGTCGCGAAGTGGTTGACCATATTTTATACTTATTTTGGGAGTCGCGACCATAGGCGTAAATTGGGGGGGGGGCTTAGGGGGGCTTAGCCCCCCCTAAAAAATAGTATAGCCTTGTTATAAATTTCTAATGTTATAAATTATAATCTTAGCGTTAGCCCCCCCCCTTCTAGCAAGCCAAATTTACGCCTATGATGGTCGCGACACTAAAAAGGTTGAGAAACGATGATATTTACTGTTTTATTAAATCAAAATCACGAATATAGGCTAATTATTTTGTAGGTAGAAATTTATAAAAATTTTTCTTCTTTTTATATTTAAGATTTGAAAACCAAATGCAAGAAGAAAGAAAAAGAAATTCAATTTTTGAAGTTCAAATTATCACGAAATTCAATACTCACCCCGTCATCCGTTAACTGAAAATTTCTCATCGAATGATTTTATTATTGAGTAAATTTATATTTTATTCATAAATAATATGTTACAGTAACATTTTTACTAAATATTTAACTTTTCATTTTCTGTATTTACTTATTGATTACATTTTCAAAATATTTTGTCTTTTTGAGTTATATAATGCAAATATTTAAATTTTTAAATAAAACATATTTTTTTAGATACGTTAGTGTAAAGAAGTAATGTAAAAATACCAAGTAAGTACCAAACAATCATTGAGTAAATATAAGTGATGCAGTAAGTAAGTAATATATAGACATATAGTATTATAGTATATGTAGATAATATTTTTTGGTAAGCATATAGACCTATATTTTATTTTTTTGATTCTCAAAATATGCATTTGTCTGTGGGTGTTCAGTGTCCACAGACCTCTTCTAATATTTTTTTATCATACATTTGCTTATTCTTGAACTTGTAATGTTAGTTTTTGTTAGCTTTTCATTTAAACATCGTTTTAAAAATTCTTTATCAATTTCATTGAATCTTGGGATCGTAGTCTTGTTTCCTTTTCATACTTATATATTATGAACCCCAAATCCCTTTTTTATTTTATACTTATTTTAAATGTATTCATGAATCTTTTTATTTATCATATTAAGTTGAATAGTTTTTTATTTGCTTTTTGAAATGCATTTTCAAATGAGTATAATATACACCATACACCCGTGTTTATCTATAATGTTTTTGTCATTTTTGTAATTATAAATAATATTCTTGTATATTACACAATTTTTGGTTTTATAATCTCTCCCAAAGAGAGCTATAATTAAAATGGAAGTAATACCTCAAACAATTTCAAAATGATAGGACTAGTTACCTTTACCTAACAGTATCACAACCAAGTTATATAAATAATACGAAAAATAGCGGGAACACAGTGAAGATGTCATCTTAGAGATGATATTATGATATTTGTTGTAGAATATGGTTTGAAGGAGAAATGTTTACCTACATGTTAATTTTACACAGTATGATAGTATAATGATGATGTTAAATGTTAATATAGGTATTATCATGAACTAAGATAATGGGTATAATTTTTTCTTAGTTCATAGTTAAATTCGAGGAATATAAATCCGCCTTGGTATATTATTATTTATTTATTATTACTGTATTAATGCTGAATATCAAAAACGAGGATAGGTAAATCTACATTCCTACATTTTATACATTTATATATTTTCTAAGCAACTGGATTTGTATATATTTTGTACACGTAATCAGGTTGTTGTTGAGTTTATATTTTTATAAGTTAATTTTCAGTTTTCAATGTGTTGAAAAATAAATATAATATTTAAGATTTAACAATATTATTATATATTTATTATATGGGAGATTTATATTTACAACATTAATATTATTGGAATTTTTAAGAATTCACTAGTTTGGCAGCTTGGCAACACTGCAATCGTTCAAGAGATAAAATATGTTGAAAATGATAAAATGATATAATTTTCGTGCAATTTTTTTACACATTTTAAAAAGTAAATAATGGATTATTTTTGTTTAAAATTACCCAAATCGTACTAATGAGTAGTTTTTCTCACTATACTGCTTCCAAAATTAATTTCATTGATGACGTGTTGTAGCGAAATTGTTTGTAAGCGTGTTTTCCGTTACTTAGTTTCTAGTATTTCATTTGGTTTTTTTTTGTTTCCTCACAGTTTTACAGAATCCAATTCTTAGATAATGGCAAGTGTCAGGGACAGTGACATATCTTTATGGTTGCACAATAAATTGGGCACAACCAGCGACACATGGATTAGTGGCTCGATATGTACACAATTGACATCCGATGTGTTGCGTAATATAAAAGATTGCTTCCCCGATCTACAAACCCAAGTAAAACTCAAACTGTTACTATCATTTTTTCATATTCCAAGAAGAAATATTGCAGAAGTAATGATTTATTTACATTGTACTCATTGTAGTATGTGATTTTTTCTTAACAATGTTTATTTTAAATGTAGTGGCGAACAGAACTGGAAGAAATCTTAGAAGTCGCTTGCGTAGATAGTGAACAGTGGGTATCTATGTTAGCCGAAATGATGAAAACATTCCCATCAACCGGTAGTCTAAATGTAACAGAATTTTTTCATAATGAAGACAATAACAGAATATTTAATGATTTAATTACAGATTTAAAAAAATTAGGTATGAGTTGTGTACAGTTAATCTTTTATTCTAATTTAAAACCAAGTTATTATTATGCATTTTATGTGTCTGTAGTACGAAAAAATATGGATTACACAATGTTGCCTTTAGAATGTCTTTATTTGAACAAAAATGCTTTAATTAATGTCGTGGGACAACCGGTAAGTTATAATAGAAACAAATAATTAATTAATTATTTCTTCATTTTGATATTTAATTTATTAAATAGCTTTACTACTAAGATAATAATTATTTGTCAGTGTTATTTATATTATGGTTATAAAATTGACTATCTAATTCCAATATGCCAAAAATGTTAATTATTCATATATGAGTTTATTTGTCATGAGCTAAAATTTTTTTTTTAATTGAAAAATTAAAATATCAATGTTTGACTTACATCTTTTTATGAAATAATATTTATTAAAGACTTAAACCAAAAATTAAAATTTTAACCCTGACCAAATTTGTATGCATTTATTGGCAAGGTAAATACGCTAATTTGCGTCATTCTGCACATTTGAGTTTAAAAACACCATTTGGAATCATTTGCAGTACATAATTTTATATTATTCAGTGACATACTAATAAACCAATAATTAATGTTCAAAAACTACTTGCTTGCTAGATTTTTTACATATTATGGGTGGAACATATTAAAAATAAATAATTATGACCCAAAGACTGATGCCATTATCTGTGATCGTAGTTAATACCTAACTTATAAGTCTTTACTCTTTACAACTATTTAATTTTTTTTAGTTACTTTTAAAAATTACTTCTATTTCTTCAATATTACTTGCTAATATTAATTTTGCTTACATTACTAAATCAAATCAAGTTTTTAAGAATTTTAAATCTTTTTATAACAAATTGTTTTGTTATTGTTTGTAGCCTACTGCAATAAAGCATTTCAACTTAAAAAGAAAACCCAAAGCAGCAGCTATAAAAGCTGAACTTTTACAAAAAGCTGCTGATGCAGCTAATCATATTAAAAAGCATGCAGCTCCCACTGTTCCAGTACGATCAAGGGGCATGCCTCGTAAAATGACTGATACAAGTAATTCTATATTAGTCAATGGTTCATTACTAATTATCCTTACTATAAATATTTATTATGTTTGCAGCTCCCTTAAAAGGCATACCAAGCCGCTCAATACCTAGTGGTGGATTCCGTTCTAATCCTGTAAATAGCACTATGGCTACTCCTGCAAGACCGGGAGTGCGTAAAGACTGTGGTATTAAAATATTAGAAATAACTGAGCAACCTATAGGTTATGCTCAAGCTAAAAAGCGTAAGAAGGCTGGTAAGTTAATTTTGTCAATTTTAATTTTATTCAAAATGATTAATAATTTATGGCGTCTTTCAGAAATGGAAGAAAATAAACGTCTTTTGGAAGCTAACAATATATCAACTTCTGGGACAACTTGTCAGCCAATTACTAAAACTGAAGTTACATCCACAACACCAGACTATGCTGCTGGTTTAGCTCCTCTAAACCCACCAACTCCAGCACCATCTACACCTCAACATGTACCTAGTTATATAGCGCCTGCTACGCCTATACCAGCAGAACCTTTAAATGAGCCTGCAAGTATGTATAACCTTAAAAATCGTAACAACTTCTTTTTTTACCGTATTTGAAAGTATTTTTTCCTCCTATGATATTATATTAATTGATATGGACATTTTAAGCAAATAAAATTAATAAATTACAATTTTTTTTATTTGATTATTATTCTGACAGTCATCTTAATGACTAATATATCTAATTTAATTGACTGAATTGGTCAATAATGTAAACTTAAATATTTCCTTTTATATAAATTAAGATAATTTATGTATTTTGGATGTTTTTGAGTTTTTATAAATTTATATTTTATATTCAATTTTCAGGTGTTTCAAGCGCTACTCAACCAGAAGCTGAATCTCCACCTACTGCTCCTGCTGTTTCAAAAGTCATTCATGTAAATAAAAAAAATGTTTTCATTATTATTTTTGATTACATTTGTAATGCATTAAAAAATATATAACCTTATACATTATTAGATTTCACTTAGAACAAATGATTTGTTAATTTTGAAACAATTATATTATGTTTTTTTTTTATTATTTCAGCCACCAATGGTGCAAATGCAAGTGCGCTCACAAACTGCCCAAGTCGGAGTATCTACTACAACTACTTCAAATACTACTGCTCCAACACAGCTTTCGCTAACGGTATGCCCAACTTTTTTAATAACATTTTAGTAATATTAATTTGTCTACTTAAATCAATTTATTTTATTTTTAATACAGAGGAGTCAAATGGAAGAAGCCCAGGACATGTTTAGAAATGCTAATAAAGTAACTCGTCCTGAAAAAGCTTTAATATTAGGATTCATGGCAGGGAGTCGAGGTAATTAAGACTGAATTAAAAAAGAATAAATATTTTTAACGCTCATTAACAATGAATTATTTGTTAATTTAGATAACCCATGTCCTCAATTGGGCAGCCTAGTAACTGTTAAATTGAGCGAAGATCACGAGACTGTATTGCAAAATGACCACACTTTAGTAAACATGTTAGTTGAAACACACTTCCAAATGAATTATAATACAGGAGAATGGAAGAGAATAAAGAAATATATCGAGCTGGAGCGAACAAGTATGCCAGTAGCCAGTAGTCAACTTGCTGCATTAGCAGCTGCTGCCACTGCATTACAAAATCAATCTTGACCTTGCAATTTATGTCGACCGCTCCAAATTAACTTGGCTGTTTTTTAGCTACTTGTTGTTAATTAATTTAAAAAAAAAAACCAAATTTTTCCATCGTATAAAAAAGACATTTGTTTGTATCAAACAGTAAGTTTACATAATGTTTATTAAATGAGATGACATTTTTTTTTTATATTATATAACAATCCTAAAATCTACAAACGAATAAATACATTACAAGACTAATGAACGTTATAAATAAATATACCCTAATTTTTTAACTTTATTGTATGACTTTCCAACAACATAATGCTCTTTGGTCGTCTGGAGCATCTCCAAATATCTTGTTACCATCAGGTGTTATATAATTATTAACCTGGCAATCATGAAGTATTTTATAACCGAATACGTTGGCTCCAAGTTGCTAAAAAAATAATATGCTTAATGAATAAACAATTTTGAAATGTATTTTATCTAATTCAATATATTTATATCCTTCCAATCTTACTTGTGTTAAGGGATTAGTGTTTGTTGTGAATATGCCTTCAAATCCATTGGTTTTACCCAAGTGTAAGACTTCTTGTTCCATGTAAGTTATGACTTCGACATTAGTTGCTGTGTCAAGTGTATTGTCCGTGCCCATCATAAAACTATGCAATATGCTGCCTTTAGATTTGGGCAGATGATCTCTCCTATGCAATGATAATCATATTACTAAGAGAAATTTAATTAATTGTAACTTATTTAATACCTTATGGGACCTTCGAGGGATTCTAGGAATTCAAAAATGACAGTCAAACGCCCGTTGAACTCAATATCAGGCTCGTCTAAGGCGTCAAAATTCAACGCAGCGCCTATTAATCGATCGGACTCTTTGGATTTAACTACAAAACTATACAAGTACACATCATTTCCGTTATCATGTGATTAAAGTATATGTATACTTCGTTTTTCGATCAGTTATAATTATTTATAAATATCATTATTTACCTCAAATTTTTTTCCAATAATGGCTCCCACAATAACTCAAGGACATCGGTGTATTCGCTGTAAGGCACTTTTGGCACAATCCAGTGTTCAAGATCTGCTTTTTCGTAAAAACTGTCTGCAATTATCCTGCGAAAAACGAAACATATATTAAGATACTTACCTATTTAAATACAATCTTTCTCGACCATACTTACTAATTCATACATGGCATAATATGTAAAAGGCACTACGAGCATAGTCGTAACCTTTGGGAGGGTAAAGGGGGCGAGAAATCGCCTCCACAGATACTTAACCGAGTGGATATTATAGGGTCGTTTTACCATATAGATTTTTAGTTTAACCACAGTCTGCCCTATCTCGCAAAAGGAGTAAATGAATAAAAACATGAGGCAATGTGTATAACGCAATAAGGGATATTGTAATAACACTAATTAAGTAATAACTAATAAGTAAAACACATTAAGTACGTAGGTAATCAGTCATTATATATATAAATCCTTACTTGATCACGTCGTCTTTATGTTTGGGTTCGAGCATTTGCCTGGTATATTTCTCAGAGAGCCATTCTTCATCGTTACAGCACGCCTTTCGTTTACTACTAAACCTCATTTTGTTTATGACTATTCCAAAATTAGGCGCTGTTATAAAATCACTGACAGCTATAAAAAATTAAGCGAGCTTTAATTATGTATAGGTAAATGCATTTCCATTTTCTGGATTACATTATTATGTTATAAATTCCTTGCTATATAGTTTTATTTTTGTAATTATATTATGCGAAGATGCTAGGTTTCTGATTCGCTGTACATAATAAATAATAATACTAATAAGTAATAGTTAATAATTGAGTTTCGATGCTATTTGTTTAAGTTTTTATCTTAAACAAAAAATATGTAATGTTTTATTAATATTATAACGCTATATTTATATTAGGTAGAAATTAAAATTTAATTTTGATTTATCTAGATAAATAGGTAGATGTTTGAAATTAAGACGTTAGATATAACCTAAAAACAAATTGATAAGTATATAGTATATATAGTTATAAAAATAAGTAATAACAGTCAACAGAACATAAGAGTAGGATATGAAGGAAACTTAATTTTAGTTCTTGAATAACCCCGACTGTCAGATATTCTAACTTTTCTACGGAAATGAAAAATAATTATTTCGTATGCCCCATTTACCCTTGTTTAGTTGACTACACTGTAAACCTCTCAGTCAAACTTCCAGCGAATCCACCTAGACTTCTAAAACGGAACTGATGCTGTGACCAGACATTTAAATAATGAGTTTGTTCCAACATACGTGTTAAACTGAACTAGCGTCAGGAACATGTGCACTGCAGTGCAGTAATGTTTCGCCGTTCCGACACACCAGAGTATCGAAAATTAAAACTGTCAACCAGTTGTTGCAACACGTTAATACTTAATAAACCAGTTTGGTTTGACCGTCAAAACGATCAGATTTAGATGGGAACTTGCACAGATGCGCAGTAGATCAATTGTGAATTGCATTGTATTCGAGTAGTCTCGAATTAGTCGAATTCCGTATTGAGATAATCTTCATTTAAAATCATTAGTTACCTACTATTTCGAATTCTTGATCATGAGAATTTCTTTCAAGTGTTTATTTTGTTTTTCAGTAGGTTCCTACTTTTAAATAAATTACTTATTGAACATTACTCGTTTACAGATTGTTCAATATAGTAAAAATTATTTTAAGCCATGTAACCATTACGATTAGATTTTTACAAAAAAATGCTAACCGACCGCGTGATGCGCTCACCTATAGAGTATCCTAAATCGGCCAGTTTACTTATGGTGTAAATAGCGTTTAGTGAATTGCCGCCGAGTGCGAAAAAGTTTGCCGCTGGAGAAATGTGTGACCTCAGCGAACTTCCCAGTACGCAGGACACAGTCTCGAACAGGTGTTTAGCAGTTTCCATTTGGCTTTCATCGATGCCGGTAAAGTCAATTTTCGATTCCTTGAAATTTTCCGACACTGCACGTTCAAAACATTTTGTGAATTAATTAATGCTCCAGAATATCATAATTATTATAAATATATAGGTGTACTGTATACAGGTCTACTGCAGTGACGTAGTTGTTGGGTGTCTGGATGTACAGACTTTTGTCCCCTATTGCAATACCCTCAAACAAATATGTACGCACAATTCGACGCATTACCCGAGTGATCATAAAAATAATTTTTTTCAATTCCCCAGTAATAAATTTGTTTTTCATCGTTTTTGGAAAATAATATAGAAATGTACTTGTATCAGTTGGATTTTGTTGTCCTCTCGAAGACTCCGTAAAACACGAGTATACGTACCACCTACCCCGCGGTAAGCGTCACTGCAGTATATATCCATAATAATTGTCACCTTACACTCTTACCCGATATTTCAGAGTATTGGCGCAATAACGCCTGTCTATCGATTTTTCCATTCACGAGATACGGCATCGAATCGATCGAAATCACCTAAATCAATAACGTGTAAGTATAACAATCACAATTGACGAGTGATGCATTCTAAATCATGACCGTCAACGAAATTTTCCACGACAATAAGTATACCTGTGGCAGAGCGTATTCCGGCAGATTGTTTTTCAGTCGATCCTCTACGTCCGTGGCCGTCATTTTGCTATCACTGTCGAACACGACGAACGCCAACAAAGCCTATTTATAGGTACACAAAAAAAAAATAATATCATGAACTTCGCATAATAGTCATAATTTCAAAATTTTATAACTTTAGATTGCTGCCTTGTATATCTT
This sequence comes from Diuraphis noxia, assembly GCF_037042655.1. Classification (NCBI taxonomy): domain Eukaryota; kingdom Metazoa; phylum Arthropoda; class Insecta; order Hemiptera; family Aphididae; genus Diuraphis; species Diuraphis noxia. The sequence continues at coordinate 30,978,936 of NW_028301715.1, read as the reverse complement.
ATTGTATACCTACTATTGTACATATAATGTATAACTATAATACTTAGAGTACCTTTAAATTAATAATTAAAATATTATTCATAATTATCACCTACCTTATAACACGTCATTATCATTTATATGTACATATAGGTAGTTTGTACCAATACTGGCTATAACTAACACTATATACCTAGTCCCTATACACGTGCACAATGTACTTAAACTTAGATATGAAAATGTTATTAAATGTTTAATTCGTATAATTCAATACTTTCTACGATTTGTTTTTATTTAAATTAACTTAATTTATGAATATTTCAGAATAAAATCCCTCAAATTTATATATACCTGTTCTGTTTCACCCGGTTTGTAGCACAACACGGCTAATTTGTCGATTCCCGCGTCTTGCAACTGATGAATGGCAGTTTCGACTTCAGTCAAATCGACTCTGTGTCCCCTGACTTTGATTTGTGAATCGGTTCTGCCTTCATACAACAGCACGCCATTCACTACTTTTCCGTAGTCTCCAGTCTGGTACATACGGCCCATGCCCATACCTAAGTCATGTGGGTAAAATGTTTTTCTGTTACGACGACGCGTTTGTGCAATAATAGGTAGGTAAATATAATATATCATAATATTATATTTTCTATATTCTGGAAAGAGAGGCCGCCCCCCCCCCCCCCCCCCGGGCATGGCAGAAACCTACGGGTGCGCCCATTCAAAATTATGCCAAAAACATCCACGAGTATCAAAACCAACATTTCCCTCCTCGACAGTTCCGCGGGCTAATGGCCCTTGTTGTCGAAGTCTCAACCCCCAATAAAAAATAATAATAATAATAATAATAATATAATATGTATAGTTAACGATTTAAGATTTATTCAGTTATTATTAAGGAAAACTGTATATATATTTGAAAAGTACACTTCATGGTGATATTACCTTGGTTGTGAGGAAAATGGTTTTCTACGAACCGATGCGGGTCACGGTTTTTAACATAACCGCTGGATACGTTCGCTCCAGCCACGTACAATTCACCCAAACAGCCAGGTTCCACTATCTGGCCTTTATCGTTCAACAGATATAGAGTCGTATTGTCCACTGGAACGCCTTCAATACGAAAACATAAATTGTAGTTGAATAGAAGTGTTATTATAAATTATTTTAGGGACCATATAGTGAGATGTTGGGATATTGGTTCCCCAAAATAACTAATTTTGCTGTACATTATATTTTTGACATTTTTTTGTGTTGTTTCTTACATCGTAATTGGCTATATTTTTGGGCATGTACCAGTTGCCCCCAAAAAGTACCTTTTTTATACCAATTCCCCTCAAACTACCTAGAGAAAAATGCACCAGTTGCCCTCAACTAAATGTACCAGTTGCCCTCACATGTTAATATATACACGATTACAATATATAACCCGTAAAATAGGGGAGGTGAATATACAAATAATAAATAAAATATAAAATTATTTATGAAAATAAAGTAAAATAGTATAAAATGATTGAATCAAATTCATATGATTGGAATTACATTTAATATTGTATTAAATATAATATACGAGTACTATACAAATAAGATGGATAAAATTAAAATTTTTTTAAATAATAATAGCCTGCTTGGTGCAAAGCTGTGGATGAAATTTCCAAACGCTCATTAAAACTAATACGTGAAGAAGTTCAATCAAACGTCGTGGATATAAGTGATATAACATAAAACGATGTATAAAGTCCATTCGCAGAAGCATTTATCGTGCGAGAAGAAAAACACTTCTACCACTACCAAAATCTATTTCTGAAGTTCACTCAGCATTAACACCGTTACAATTAAATACTTACAAAGGTATCATTTTGTAGTTGTTTTTTATTTTTTTTGACAAATTATCACATTGAGTTAGTAATTAGTATTATAATTAAATTATTTATTATGAACTTTTGTCATAATTTATTTATTATTTGTATATTCACCTCCCCTATTTTAAATGCTATATATTGTATTCGTGTATATATTAACATGTGAGGGCAAATGGTACATTCGGTTGGGGGCAACTGGTATATTTGGTTGAGGGCAACTGGTATATTATTAAAATTCCGATAACAGCCGTGGGGGGCAACTGGTCAACACCCATATTTTTAGGGGCTTATTATTTACGCTAATTGATCTAATTATTACTTCATAATGTTAAGTGTTCATAAATTGTATTAAGTATAAGTCTATTTTTTATTATTATTTAAATTAGCTATAATAATTTAAAAAAAAATCATGTGTATACAACTGTATAAGTTAATTTAATGAGCATGATGGGCATAGTGAAACGTATATACAGTGGCGATGGGAGCTATGAATGTAGGAAGATATAAGTACGGCGAGACTTAAACTACGTCATTTTTAAGCACAGTATATATAAAAATGTAATATTTCTTTATTTTTATAACAGTGCGAGTAGTGACTTACCAATGGGAATTTTGTCACCAAAACACAAGTCTTTGAACGATTTAATGGCGTAGTACGATACGTCTGCCATGATTTCCGTGCTGCCATAAAAGTTACACAGCGTGTGACCAGAAAACGTGTCTAGAAACTGTTTGGCTAATGACACCGGCAGAGGTTCTCCACTACACACCCATAACTTCAAGCTCGATAGGATTCCCTGTTCGTCGTTCTTAAACGAAAATATGTATTTATTGATTAATTAACTACGTCATATAGTACCTACATGCAATTATTAGTTTTATTCGAGCTTCCTACATGGATGGTAAATTTATCAATTTAATATTATTTTTCTTTGAAAAAATTATTAAAGATTGAACGTAATTTTCGATTTCAATACATCTAAAATATAACATTGATATGTGCATTAATTGTACTACTTTAATGTAAGAAAACATTTTATACTAAATAATCATAACAATAATTAACGAAGATAATACTGGATTAGCTATCCGTTATTAAACTGTTAAAGTCTTGAAGGATAATATATACTTGGAAAGTAAAAGTGATAATTTTCCAATAAAAATAACTAAAGAATAAATAAAAGAAAACTAAAATAAGTATACAGACGTTTAATGCATTGTGACCAATGATAGATAATATAGATAAAAAATTGTTTGCAGATTTATCAAAATTTTAGTTGAAATAAAAATTACAATATTTGTAGTATACTCACTTGATTTATCACTGAAGATTGATGTTCATTGTTGTTGGAAATGCTCATGTATAATAATATGGCACGTAAGAGTGATGGGACCAATACTAGACGTTCAATCTAAACACCAAATTGTTTTATAATTTAAATAAAATCCTAGGTATTAGGTGAATGACTAATTTAATGAAGGAGAGATGTGGTTGAAAAATATACGAATATACTATATTCTATATTGTCTTATTCAATTTATTGAAAATTCGAAACCCATTATGAATCCATCCCACGCATGCTAACATCGATCGTGATTCGTGATAATTGTAATTTAATATTCAGTAACGCGTGGTTTGCGATTCATTTACTTACTCTTGATCTACTACTTTTACATATTTTCATTGTTTGTATCGATCATTATAATAAACACAATGTACTTTATTTTACCTTGTTTTCATGAAGTATATTGATCAACCGTTCTGGATCTTTGGTGATGGCCTTGGGTATTACCATCAGGCATCTAGGTGTGTCATGCAACAACGGAGCCCAAATTTCTGCCACTGAATCCACGAATGTCAATGAAGTTTTGAATACACACATATGTTCGGTATCGCTATATGGGAACCGGTTCCATTGCCAGTTCAATCTGTTGAAAATGACGCAATGCGGAAGTCTTACACCTGTAATATTATGCATTTCGTGTTAATTTTTTTTCTACAGTTGCTTAAATCATTCGATGTAAAGACATAATATATACGTATAAATATCGTATTAAACTAGTTGGGATATAGATACAATTCATGTATTTTTTTTTCTTTTTATAAATAATTTTCACTTTAAACCCAATGGCCCATGTTGCCGAGGGTATCATTAATAATAAAAAAAAAAAACTAGTTAGGTTGGATTTTTAAACACGATTTAGGTATATAAATTATAGATGTATACACCCCGGACAATACTCTTAAAAATTTTGAATTGATTTCCAATATGAATTACGATACCTACCTGACATACCATCATATACCTATAACTTTTAACTGATTATAATTTCCACATTCAATTGAATTTTATGTTGGTTTGTGTTTGATATATATATATATATAAGGCGATTCACCAAGAATGCGTAATATTTACCCATTTTGCATTGAAAAACCGAATTTTGAATTATTTTGGATAATTTGCATTAACATAGGATACTCTGACTCTTTAAATGATATAATATCTAAGGATTCCAAAACTTTGAATGTATACAAAATGCATTACTTCATTATAAAAGGAGGGCAAACATGCTTCAGGAATCACTCTGTATAAAAACATTTAATCCACTTCATTCATAAAATAATTGTTTTGATATTAAATACAAAAATACGTAATGTCAATGTAACTATATGATTATTTTCATTTTGTATTTACGGCTAGAAGTTACTGAAAATTGTAACATTTACAAGTATCGGTATAACTTAAAAGTAATAATATCAGAAAAATAATTTACCTGAATAAACTAAGTACTGAATGTATATTTTTGTTATATCAGTTGTTAGGATAATCTTAGAATAATAAGTGAATGGAGATTGAAACACTGGAATTTTGGAAGGAACTTTGATTAAATTGTTGAATATAATGTTTTTAAGTAAACGTTTTCTCGTGAACAGGGATTAAAAAGTAAAAAATAGCCTGCTTCGTAATGTTTAAAATTAAAAATAAACTACTCCCTCGGGATCTATTCAAATTTTTATTCATTTAGTTTTCCTATTTCGTTGGAAAATATATACATTACACTTCAAATTATTTAAATTAATTCAGCAATATATTATGAATTGGTATAATAAATCAACTTTTAACGATCAATAATGATTAATTAATAATTTTAACATCATTAGAAAATCATAATAATCTTGGGTGTGTACCGTTTTGTATGAAGTGTCTAAGTAATCATTATGTTAAATGCACCTAATTAAATCCAGTTTTGTGTAACATGTAAGAGTACGTGTAGTAAAACTATTAATAACAATATACAATATATCAATACATCTTATTAAGAAATTATTTTTATAGGAAATAAATAAAGTCATAATAATTTGTCCAACTAAAATATTGTCTTGTGTGGAAACCAGTTTGATTTATTTCTATACATTACTAATTTTTATGTCCATAATAATTTGTGTTACTGGGCAGTTAAACATGGATAAGAAAAAAGAAAGACAATTTATAGTAAACACCATTTTAAAACTCAAAATAATGGTTAAAATATCCTTGAAGTTCATAAATTCTACATGATAAAATGAATAATAATAATTTCAATAACCGAAGAGAATGTTAGTCAGAAAGAGTATAATATTATAATACTATACAATATATTTAGTCATAAAGCTATTAGTTTGTTTATCAACATGTACTTAGTTTGCCTATTCAAGACGCCGTCTGATAAATTATGTTGACAAAAATATGGCACGCTTTTTTTCGGAATTTTAAAATTTATAAAAATCATTCTACCTATATTATATTATAATATTAGTGATAAGATTATAAACCGATATTTATAATTTAGTTAATGTTTGACATTGTTTTAAATAAATTATAATTTTAATCAATGAACATTCAAATTTCTTTTTACAATATTTACGACCTTGGTAAATGTAAATAAATAAACATTTATTTTTATTTAACATAATTTTTATACATTTAGTGTTTAATAATTTAAGGCATTATTATTCAAAAAATAAAATAAAATATTTACATTTTAAATTGTATTAATTGTATTAAATACTAGCCCGTTCAAAATTGATAATCATTCACATTATAATACCTGCTATTATAACAAGTATTATATTATATTTTTCTTTAAACATTACATCATGCTAAAATTAATAAGCATAGATCGTATCAGTCAATATATATAATCAAATCATAATAGTATGATTTTTAAGGTCTATAATACATTAATAAATGCAAGTATTATTTTTATTTTTGAAAAATTGAATACACCCATAACTTCCTTCAGGCAATAATGCTCAGACACTGGTCTGCATTTTGTAAATATTATATTTACGGGTAATATGTTATTCGTTATATCGTAGGCGTGTAAAATGGTTGGTACTTTTAGGTAGGTAACCAAAACGGAAAAAAAAGAATTGTACTCAAAGATTTTTTCTTAAAGTCAATTTTTTAAGTTGATGACCTTGACGTGTTTAAATTTATTTGGTGGCCCTTAACCTCATGGTAGTCTCAATACCTTTAGGCGTTCCGGTGCTGCCGCTTGTGTAAATTATTGTTGCTGGTCTTCTACCATCAACGTAGCCCACTAGTGTTTCACGGTCCTCTAGGTTGGATGCGGAAAGCGCAACAGACTGGCTCTTCAATTGTTTAAGGCTGTATACGATTTTCGAATTGTCATTATAAACTTGAGCTGTATAATAAAATATAGTAAAAATACAAGTCAATAAACTTATAGGATATGGGTGGAAAATAATTTAAGAAATCCAAGAAGCTAAGACCAAGGTGATGTCTTTAATAAACACGTAATATACGAGTATAAAATACAAATTCAAATTCAAATTAACGTTCCCTACCAACCGAATTCAAAATGATAAAATAATTATGTAAATACAACAGTAAACACAAATATAAATAATAACACATGATGTATACGCCGATTTCATTTATATTCGAAGCACATACAATATTACTGTGATAGTAAAAGTTGATAATAATAATAGATTAACCAATACATTTTAAAATGAATTCTGTACTCGTCGAATGGTTCACTAAATCGTACATAATGTGTGAATGGTGTATATTGTGCATCCAAATAACCCATGTGTATAAATTACCTTCGGGTGTGCAGGTGATCACCAAACACGGCTTGGCCTCGTCGATCACGTGTTGGATCCGGTATTGCGGCGCTGATACGTCCAATGGCAAATACGCTGCGCCGGCTTTCCAAACAGCCAATAGAGTAGCAATAAGTCCGTCGCCCGGAGGAAGCTGAACGGCTACTACGAAGTCATCGTCGTCATTTTTAGGGCCAGCATGTGCGATTATTCCTCTGGCCAATTGATTAGATATGGCATTCAGTTCCGTGAAGTTAAGCCTCATGGAAGGTTGTCCAAGTTCTGAGGACAAAAGCTCATGACATTAAGACGAAACGCACGAAAACGCGTTTCAGTGCATATATTAAAATAATAAAAACAAGAATCACGATGTTTACTGATACGATAGTTTACTGAACCGTATAAAAAAATAATGAAATTAATTTTCATGCACGTACCTCCATGCATCACAGCCATGTGTTCTGGATAAGCGCTTTCGTTTCGTTCAAACAATCTATGCAATTGAATGTCTTTGTTTATCAAGACAGAAGGCCCTTGGAGGGTCGAAGTCGTTGCTGGGTAAACGCCCATGTCTGATTGTGCTGAAATCATTGGTAAGACAATCCGTTAAGTTTGTATAATGTGCGTTATATTGTTATATTATATGTCATTATGTCAATATAAATCACATACAACTACCACACTACCCTATATAATGTATTGAGCAACGAGGTACTTATAAGCGAGTCGGTCGAATTAGAAGTTTATATATTTTTAAGTTAAGGATAATATATTGTACAATATTCATCAAGAAAGTAAGGTGGCGAGTATTTATATTAAGCGTGTGTTTATCCACGAAGAACGATCGGAATTTAAGTCCCGAGCACAAAACATATACGAGTAAGTATATTTGACTGACCGACCACGCGACTGGTAGTTGAAAAAGAGGGGTCGTTTACATGGTCAGATGAGGATTATTCAACTGATATACAGTGTGTTTGAATGGGTTTATGTGTCATGGCTTTTTGTCTCGCACAGTTATAGTTTTATTATTTTACATTCACTGAGTAAGTACCTACTTGCATTATACATTATATTGTTATTTTGTTATCGAAAATAATTAGTCTTTAAAAATATTATTATAATGTACACCGATAGTTGACAAATTCACAGTTAATACGAAAACTTGTGTTTCGTAACAAATATAATTACACGAACATCGTAGATAATAATAATATATCAACGGGAGGATATTACAGTACAATATTGGAATATTATATATTGTTTCATCCCGACGGGATGTCTAAATCAAAAAAATTGTTCTTGCGAAGATAACATTTTTGTATTATAGGTCGGCATACCTATGCGCGTAAATCATATTACAGACAAACGTCGAATGAGCACCATTCAAATTCCTTATATATAGAGGTACTATACTAATGATCGTCTTCAAAAATACAATAATAGAATCTTACACAAAGCGACGTGCTTCGTCATGCGAAATTCTTATGTCCCGATTGTTCGAATCAAAGGATCGTTAACATGACAGCGCAAAAATCTGAGACGACGGCGATTCAAGATGATGTCGTACGTCCTTCGCCGAAAATTGAATGCACGTGCGAGTATTAAATAAAATGTATAATAATAATATTATTATAATGGATATACAAGACGATTCGTGTGCGTCTTAGACAGTGTGCTGTACATTTTAAAAATAATATAACATTTAGCCATTAATCATAATATCATTTGTATCCGTATGACGGAGAGTGAATCATCAGAGCGCGCATATATACACTTCCGTGGGACTTGTGTGTGTGTGTATGTGTATTATATAGATTATCATCTACGAACAAACGCACTAATAATTCATTCTGAGTAGGCGTTTATTGCACCGTGTGATGGGTGTGATAGCGTGATGTATAGAATGTGACTTCCGTGGGGACGAAAAATTTGGAGCGTTTAAGTTTGTACGTACGTAATTCATGTACGAAACGTGCAGTGGTGAACCCAAGGCTGTATTTAAAATTTTAGATTCTCAGTGAACAAAAATGATACCATCCTCAAGTACGCAATTACAAGAGATTCTTCGAGGTTTTTCGATCAGAAAATTTTTATATTTTATTCTTACAATAAATTAATCAGATCCATTTAATAGTTAAAACCCTTTTTGAAAATAAATATTACGCGTCTCTCGGAACACGCCGTCGATGAAAACGTATTCCGCTCATCTATTATTCGTTTATGTCCTATTAGCACTTTGGGGACTGTTTTTGCATCATTTTCCCGCGGGTGAAAGCCTTTTATTTCGCTCGAACGTCCTTACGTCTCTAATGGAAACTCTACACTATAGTGTGCGGTCGTGCGCGTGGCACACATTCAAAAATCACCGAGCCGCATAGTAGTTATTATGAAATAGGTAAATGACCTTGAACTGCAGAAACCGTCTCACGGCTTGCCGCACCACCAATACACAACATACATATTTATGTATTGTGTACATGACATTACACATAATATTATTCTCTTTAATTTCGTAAAAATCAACAAAAGTCAAATATATATATATGAATATATTAATATGGTATATTATGTGCGATGATGCGTATACATTCTCATAAGGAATCGAAAACGGTACAACAAAAAGAGCACAAGGTAATTTTCCCTAGATCGTTAAAGGTAGCATAAACCTGAGGGATGGATTCTATGAACTCGATTTCAACGGCATTCGCGGCTGTCATAACAAGTATAAAGAGTAATGATTATAATAATTATGATTTGTATATTGTCGATCGTCCTACAAATAATTACTATCATAGTATCATTACTACGTATGAATCAAATAACGGTCTTAATTATGTGGTAGGTATTTGATCATGTAATTCGTCACCTTAAAAGTTGAATCTCTGATTTTCACAAATTATTTGAATAGCTATAAATGTAAGCGTTAAAATCACTAAATACCCAAACTTGCGATTAATCGAACATAGTATTTTTTTTTTTTTTTTTTTTAATTAATGAAAAGGCTTCAACAGCTTAGGTTATTAGCCCACAGAAAGAAACATAGTATGTATCGATACATATAGGTACTATAAATATACAATTTCAGAAATTAAATCACTTTTTAGGTTTTAAGTTCTTCATTTTGTACGTATCACACTGTCAGCATCGATAATAATAATAGTGAGCAAAACATAAAAAGAAATTCAAAGTATGCAAAATCACAATAACTTACAGCCATACAGCCCCATTTGAATTTTGAACTAGTATTAGGTATATTGATAGACGATAGTTTATCGTGGTTAAATAGGGTACAATCAATAATATTACTAAATAATAATTATTTATCACATATTAAAAATATTTTCAATTTGTGAATTGAATAGTTTATATATTTTCAGACTTATCATTAACTCAAAAAATTTACTACCTAGGACTTTTTTCACCGGACTTTTCTTCCGAGATTCAGTCCAAATTCACAGCGAGTCCGCCAAATGCAAATTTCCATTCACATATGCACATGAATTTAATATATGGTATGTCTAACATTTATTATGTTTACATTTGCAATGAAAAATTACTATTCGAGTTATTATTTATAATACATTGATAACCAGATATTATCTTTCAGACTTGCGTGATTATTAGAAAATCAACTTAAGAAAACCATAGGGTAAATGTAACAATAATTGTAATATCGTAAACTACTTATGGAGTGTGTATACGTCAATGGTATCTGCGTGAGCGCGTGCCGTATTGTCGTGCAACTTGATTACGGATAATAATATAATATTATTATTTATCTTCCTTGTAAGAGTAAGATATATGCTAATATAAATAAACGCATAGTATATTATGTACTTATTAATTTATTATACAGATACCTACGACTCATTGTCACCCAACTTTGTCGCCGTTGCGTTATATACGATTTGGAAATTTGCTCAAAACAATATAATAATATAAATAATAATTTAATCACAACCGTCATCTCAATGCCAACCACGTAGCATAGTATAATAAAGTCGTTGTAGTCTTGCACCGACTCGGCAGCACGTTGACACCGCGCGCTGTCCCATTAGAAATAACATTACATATATATATATAACTGCTAAGGCCGCGTTGCGTCGCGTGTGTGACCCAGTAGTAGTTAAGCTAAGTAGGCACTTAGGCAGGCGCCCAGCTGCAGGTACCATGGATGTTTATACATTATTAAAATACGCCAAATTACGCAAAACTTACGACCGCTCGTTGCCCGTAATATTGCAGATCGCAGACGTATAGTCGAGGAGATCTGTGCGAATTCATCGGCTATATTATAGTCTCGTGTTTTATTAAGATATCACGTCATTGTCAGCGCATTATTTGTTTTATTTCTCCCTCTCTCTTTTACGACCTACGCTCAACATGGACAATTTGTATGTTCGGTAGACCAAACTTGTGGAGTTGGCTTTAGTGTTAGAGTGAATTTACCTGTTGCGAGACTTATATAGACAAGCGCGTCCGTATATATATGTTAGCTTTTTTACGATAATATTCAATTTTATAAGCTAAAATATTATTTATTATACGAGATTTAATTATGTACTCTGTTATTAATACATTATGTGTTATGACAATGATACGCGGTGCTTGCGTGTATCAAATGCACACGTGTGTAATTATTGTGGTATACTTAAACTTAGTGTGAACTATCCGTCGGAACAGTCATTTTTCGATAATATGATATTGTGGGATTACCGGCTTGCAATAATGACGGTGAAAGCAATATCGTTATTATTGTAACATGTCGTACGCGACGTTACCGCATTATGAAATACGAATTAAAACAAGATTTAAGATCATTAATAATCGTCGCGGCCCTTTAGTAATCTATAAACTACAATCATCGTTACCTAGTCTATTAATTAATGATGTGCCGAGTATGTGTTAAAATGATATTATAATAAATATTCTCTACATATTTTCCGTTTGGGATTTTATGATGAATGTTATTTGTACCACAGAATATAATATGAAATTATTGTTATTATTCGGTGTTTGTACCTGCTACGTCGTAAACATTAAACACAACAGTATACCTGTCATGTATAAGTAATAAATATACTATGCTTTAAATACGTTCACCGGGATCACGTGTATCAGAGTATGATATTATTATTAATTATTGTTTATTTTATTGGCCCGTCGGCGGAAGACGAAAACGGTCAATCTCGCGCACGTTAGATAGCCTTCGGCGGGCCCAGCCACCGCATAAATCACTGGTGTTACAAAACAATGTACTGATATTGATTTTAATTAAATATCAAAGACCATGGTGGTGGCGATAGGTACTTTCCAAGTCCTTGTATCACGCAAAGTACCAGCGGACTCGTCAAACCACAAAAAATATAAAATAATCGTTTAACAGGTATACACGATTAAATACAAAGATCATCGAATTCGTTTGTATACGTACTGACAACAGATTGATGCCATACGATGCGTATACGAACTTTAAATAAAATGCAAAACGAAAAACGCAGACCTAATATTATGTGACGTATCAAAAGCGACGCTTACCAAGAACAAAAGTCGTTTTAAATTAATTTAAAAGCCATTATTTACTATCATTAATTATAAAACTATTATTTGGATTCTTTTAGATAGATATAGACATTATGTAGGTATATTATATTATAATTATTATGTCGGGCAAATAATCTATTTTATGTCTTTTTTTTCCGTATAATCAGAATGGAAAAATGTAAGCACACAGCACAATTCACTTGGGTCTATAGTTATCAAATATATTGAAAATTGTCTTTGTTAAAAAAAATTCTTTTATCAGACGTTTTTTAACGTTAATTGTGTATAAAATAACTGCAGTCAACAGAAATAATAATTGTATATTATAATTATAAGGTTCTACTCTATACATTCATTGTATATTATTATATGTATATATTTGATATTATAATTTACATAATACTATTACTTTTAGTAAAACTGAACATCGAAAAGTTGAAAGTATTTATAGTGATATACTAACATCATAACCGTGTAAATGAGTTCATATTATATTATGCTTACAATATTTGCAATTATAATTAATGATTATTATTGTTGAAATCTTTATTCTTTCGTAGTACGTAAATATTCTACAATCTTTGAAAATATTGTTTATCTATATAATTCTTTTTAAAGAACTATTATAATATGAATACGAATCTGTTGAATCAATTACATGTTTTGTGAAGTTAGATTGTCGTAAAAAAACGTGCTGATTAACATATAATTACATTTAATATGTAGGTTGTATAATAATAACTCAAGTCACTTTACTGTCGATTACAATTACATATTATCATAATATGACAAAGTATAGTGTATATGATCTTTTTTGCTATTACTTATTACTCACCACTCGGTAGTTATTAAAAAATACTTATACATATTATTATTGTTTGTATTCAAAAATAAGTGTGTTATTGGGATAAATAGTTTCGTGTTTAAAAAGGATAATGATTACTTGTTTAGGTTAAATTAAATTATGTTAGTTGTAAAATTAAAACTTTTTGATACCTATCCAATGATATTTTAAAGTTAATACTGCACTATATTGCAATCTATATTTTTTCATAATACCTAATTATAATAATTTCATCTCATCGCTTAATATTGTTATAATAATGATAATTTTTGATTTTCAAACTGTAACGTGTAATTTTCACTTTCATTTTTTTTTAATTATTTAATATTTATTATTGAATCGCTAGAGCAAAAATTTAATTAAGCTGGCAATCCTCCCCATAATTCTCCGGATTTAAAATTCAAATTATTGCTGTTTATAGCTACTGTATAATGTATAGTGTTAGAATGCCAAAACTTGTGTTTTAGGTGTATGGTGCATAAAAAGATTTTCTAAAAAAATTATCTTTCAGGATATTTAAAGTTTATATTATACCTTTGTACTTGAAAATTTGGCGGGAGTAAAAATAAATCAAAATTATAGTAAGTATTAATTATAAATCATAAATCATAATTCATAATATAACGATTTAAATAAAATAAGAAGTTGAAAATGTAGAGACGGGGCCAATACAATATAAGGAGCAGTGAATATAACCACACGTCGTAGCATAGGACCTAAGTACCTATATATAACATGTGCCATTTTGTCAAATAACATTATGTAGGTATTACAATGGAAAATAAAATATTGTTTTCGATTAAATGGTTTAAGGTTTTATGATAGTATTATGATGTGGATTGATCGGTGCAATGTCAACACTTACTGTTTTTCAAGTGAGCGCTGCAGTTGGTTTCGGGGAGAGACTGGTTTCACAATAAAATGTTGAAAAAAAATGTAGGTACTGGTGAAATCACAAAATAAAATTTTAAAAAATATCGATATAATGTATATATTATGTGCGTGGACGATGCACGTTTATGTATATATATATATATATATTTATATATTGTAAATGTACGTGTGTATATTAAATGAAAACAACCCGGAACGATTTCAGCACCCGCGCCGACGTTAAATGTACCAATGAACGTACGATTGTTTTTCAATGACCTTTTTATACGGTCCCCACTCGAGTGCTTTATGTATTTATTATTTTTTTTCACCCGGCGAGCTCTCCAGCTCTCGCCGGAGATTCTCTCCATCTCTCCGTCGTGTCAACATAGCAACGTAATACGTTTTGTTAACAATTGTAGTGACTGTTGCGTCTGATGGGTGACCATCACGGGTGACCGTCATCGAGTGTTTTGAGCCAATCACCCGATTTATTTGCTCTGTCTTAGATGTTTATAATAATATATAATAAATTATATTATGCTATACAATTTTAACGCGCAATAATAATAATAATATGATCTTTTATTATACTTTTATTGTTTTTAATTATCATCATTAATGCTATAGGTATACACAAGGTCGACGACACGCGGTGGTATTAATGGTATGGGTAATAAACGAGTTTCTTTTGGTTGCCACGATTTCGTATTACAATTTTGTCCATAAGCAGACACACTCCACTGCTGTTGCAGTGTTATCGAAGAGGTACCTATTGGTAAATTCGTCGACTTTATTCGTACGGGGTGGTTAGCTGTAATTTATTAATATAACTCTACTAATGTATAATACAGTCATATATAGCAATAGTTGTAGTCGAGTCGGCGATCGTATTTGTATCTTCTATACAATGGCGTATTTAAGGGGGAAGGGAGGGGGGTCCAGTACCCTTGGACCCCTCCAGAACTTCTCTCACTCACTCTCGCAAAAAACCTAAATTCTTACATATCTTCATAACCTGATTTATGGAGGCACGCGCAGTCACGTGGATATAATTTTTCCCCGTGAACAAAATATTATATAAAATGAAGTTTAAAATTAGTATTACAATAGCTGAAACAGATACCTATACAACCTACATGTTCCTTCAGCATGGTTTTAATAAGTAATAAGTATAGAAATTATAGATTTATAGTAATGTTATTCTGACTATGGTTTCCAAGTCACAACTTATAAACTGAGGACCCCTCCCCCAGAAAAATTTGAAAATACGTCACTGCTATTATATAATACATATGCTGCACCTATATATCATGAAAATGGGGGGGGGGTGGAAATGCAGGCAATATTTACTCTTGCAATATTGCAATCGCTGGCTTTCGGGATGTGGATCATCTGCAGGTAGAATATCTATTAAATAAATTGCGCATAATAAAATTCATATCGTATTATTATTTAATACATACGCGTGTATGTTATACGCCTAACACGTTCGTGAATCTATAGGAGAAAAACACTGTTCACATGATCCAATTACTTCCAAATTAAAATATCTGTTGACCACAAAACTATAAAAAAAAAATTACATAGTTATATGACGATTAACAATATTATAGTAGTACTAAGTCCAACCTTATTAATAGTATTTAATATGTAAATTATATAAATTGTAAATAATTTTGAGTTAAACCCATTGTTGGCTGTTACCAATGGCCATAGTTTCCGAGGCTTAATTCAAATAAAATATGTATATTATTATTATTAGCAGAACGTAATGTATAAATTAAAAATTCCATTACGAATTGTTTTCCGAGCCTCGATTTTATAAATAACGTGCATACTGCATATTATGTTAAATGATAATTTAATTTATATTAACTATTAAGTTATTATTTTTAATTAGAGAAATAATCTTATGATTTTTACATTGTATTATTGTAGGTATGTCAGTACCTATGTGATATAATCATGTCATAATCTATATATATTTATACAAAGTGTATAAAACTTACGCAATTTATCGATCATCATAATCGCAATGCGTTCGCCTGCCTCCTCATGACAAATTTACAAAATCCTAAAAATTGTTTAATAAGTTATATCTACTATAACTTAATTTAAAACTATTATTCAATATTATAGTTGAATAACGATACAAAAAATAGTAGTTATAATAAAAAACTTTTTATTTAATACATAAATTATAAGTATCTATTTCACCACTACTGGAACCAATACAATTATACGAACGAAATAATAATAATTAATATGTAATAAAAGCATTTTAACATCACAATATTAATGACTAAGTCTTATGTTTTTGAAAGAACAAGTTCTGAGCAACCTTAATTATTATAAATCTTATTAACCCATCAGACAAATTGAATTCAAGAGTATGTTATAATAATAAGAATATTCATCACTGCATTCTGCAGCAGTTATGTTGCTATTTCATTATTCACTTTATACTAAATACTGAGATTTGAACCAATAAAATTATAATGAAAATAATTCTAGTAGGTATTTATATTGTTATGAGCATTATTGTAAATTTATATAATTGTATTTTTCCTAATGTCATTATTAAATAATTTGTTAGATTTTTACTCGGATATCAAAATGAATACCTATATTATAGGTAGAATCTTTATTATAATTAACATTAAAATAATTTAAATAAAACACAAAGTATAAATAATATAATTTTAAAAGTTGGAAAGATAACAATTAACAAATTATTATGCTTAGTACCAAAGATACATTACTTGATTACATTTATAAAATATAAACTAAATAAATCAAATAATATACATGATGGTTTACATGAATTTTACATAATTTACAATTTTATGTTTAATTTTATAAATTTATAAACTTTTAAATTCAAAAAGAAACAATAATAATTGTTAATTTAGATACATATTATTATATTTCAGTAGACATCTATAACTTCGATTTGGTACTAATGATTGGAAGTTCGTAGGATTATAATATATACTTTCGGACTTGTCCGATTTTGAAGCACCCCACTCATTAAAAAAGTTTAATGAGTAGTATATACATAGCAGCTTACTTTCATTTATTTATTTATTTTTTTTTTTTTGATATATAATCTTTGACCCTTAACAAAAGAATGTAGGAAATGTCAACAATAAGATGACAATAAATGCACAAGACATTAGAAGGGCAGCAAATAAGAGTTACAAAATCATTTCCTATATTTTAATATTCTTCTGAGGTTTTTTTTTTTTTATTAGCTATCGGTATAAAACCATTAACTTCTGAGGTTATATTCGTATATTTTATCATTCGTTTTCTTAATGAGACAAGACAATGCCCGTATAATAGAAATATAGGTAATCTACTTATATAAATTGATCAGTTAACTAAATATTATATTCTTTATTGAGTGTATAGCATTTTAATATATATAAGTTACCTATATGTCACATAGAAAGGGTTGCAAATCTGTGGCACTTGAAAAAATTGTAAGGGTACATTAATTATATTAGTTATGTTATTTGCATGTTTCTATGATTAAATCTCTTAATAAATACATTTCAATGATCTGTAGGGAAAATATAAGGTAATTTTTGGCATGTGACGTTAGAAAAATGTGCAACCCCTGTCCTACTATAGTAAATAACTATAATTATACGTATAGCGGTCACTGATTTTCCATAGAGCATAAAAAAAACACGTTAGCCTACAGTAATAAATATATTATAATATTATGGTATGATATTATATTTCTAATAGTGTATATCTGTTAATAATTCAGTCTTAAAATATGTTTTAAGTAATTGATGAATCGATGTAACATGTAAAAAATAATGAATTCATAAAATTCTGAATTAACCTTCAAAGTTGAAAAATAGGAATTCATAAAAATAAATTTATATTATTATTTTAATTGTATTAATATTTTATGTAGCGCCACACCCAGTGGCGTGACGATAGGGATTTTAAGGAGCGGCCGCGCCAACTAAATGTTTGGGTATTCTATAGTCTGTACTTAATAGTTATAAAAATTCAAAAATCCTGCACTGAAGTTCAACCGATTAGTTATTTTCTTTTTATTACTATTAAAAATCCATGTATTAAAGTACAATAATTAATATTTTTAAAACGTAAATATAACGACAACTATCACAGAATCATGAAAGTATTCAGAAGTGCTGAACTAACCGTAATTTGTGATAGAAATTCAGAAAACCTAACAACAGATCAGATTGTAGTAAACATGTAGTATAGACTAAGGGCTATAACTAATACAGATGTGCATAGAATAGAAAAGAATAACTACCATTATATAATACAGATGTTTCGTTTAATTTTCTAACTACCTATATATCATAAATTTTTTCCCTGTAGTACCTATAATAGTTTAGAATAACTAATTATTACTTATGTTAAATGTACAATTTATTTTTAAACATAAATAATACTATTTTCAATAATCTCAGTTTCAATTATCATTTTTCAAATTTGAATTGTGTCTACAAAATCATTGCTTATAGAAAGTTTACCTCTCTTGTCTTATGTAAAATACACAGAACTTAACATTGAATGCTCGAGCTATTAATCAATCAATAGTGATTATATAATTGGTAACCTAATCTAGGTATACTAAGTAGTGTTTAAATTAAATGTGCTAAACAACTTCTTACTTGCATGAAATATATTATTATAATTATAAATTATTAATAAGTGAATACATTATATATTTTAGTATAAATATATTATACATTAATATCAATATAGTTTTTACAAGTAACTTCATTTTTTAAATATTCACTATGCGTATTGTCTTTTAGTATTATATAAATGTACTAAGACGATCAAAATCGACAACCTCATAACTAACTTGTATTTGTGCATAGATTTTTAGCACAATAGTGAAACAAGTTTAAATAGATATATATTTGATGCGAATATGTACTATAGCAATATTTTAAACGAAATTATTTCATTGCATTGCAAAACATATTTTAAAACTGATTAATTCAATGTACCTAAATAATATATACGTTAACTTTTACGAAGTTGTAAAAAAATATAAATTAAGTTACTTGAATGTTTCAATTAACATTTTAGTTGTAATTAATTGGAATTAAGATGACCTCAAACAGCAATAAAGCTTAGTAAAAAAATATATATACATGTCGAATATAATACTATAAATTATTCTTCATTTATATTCAACTTGAATAAAATACTCGAGACTATTATGCATTGTTTAGTTATTTACTAAGTTTGTACACTGTCCCTTCAACATAAACTTCATTGATTGCATTAATAATAAATTAAAGGCCATGAGAAATTTGTCATTATTTATTCAACTATAAGCAATATGTAGTATACATGTAGATTATAGGTAAGTATGTATGGCCTATGGGTGTATTCATAAATGTACTATTTATACAATAATTTATCTGAATAATAATTAATAATCATAAGTATTAATTTATACGTGGCACGTGGCGCGTGTGATTGTTATTTGTTGTTTAATATTTTAACTTTTATTTGTTTTTATTATTAAATCTGCAGGATTGCAGGAATACGCACTATCTATACTTCATTTAATAGCTAATTGCAATCCATAAGTTTTGTCGTTTTTTTACAAATATTCTAAAAATATTAAAATATATACCTATATGGTACTTATGTGACTATATATCGTAAATAGTGATAAATTTAATGATTTTATGATATCACTTTATCAGATACCTAGCCTACCTATATATATTCAGCTGAATGGAAATTCTTGGCATGATAATTGCCTTTGGTTAGGTATTTTGTATGTATAAAATGATTGATAGAACATTTTTATTTTGCATTTAAGTGGTTAGGTTAAAGTTAAAAGGAATTGAAAAAAAATATGACAAATGGATCGTTATTATTTTATAGTTAACCATAACATAGTCTAAAAAAATAATCAAAGATTATAAACTATAAAAAAAGTATCCATGGCTCCATTTAATTTTTTCATTTGAAAATAAATATCACAAATAATCAACTAAAAACAAATAATTTATACACAACACGTATATATATGAAGTTGTTATAATATGTATTATTCATTCCTGCCATAATTCCATTAAATAGTATACAAAACTTATAAATATTAAAAAACGTGTTATAAATAAATATAATACACCTTTATTTTATAACATATGGACGTAAAAATCAGCCACTCTTTACACATGTGTAATATTTGTAATAATGCGATTTGACAATGTTATAGGTATCAATATACTTACATAGTTGTATGTAACATTTTAGAGGAACTATGTATTTCACTCCTTGTCTTGTTTTAATTATTATTTATTTCAATGATAGTGATCGTCGTATATAGATTTTATTAATTCTCCAATCGAATGAGTACGATGCAGTATTGCAGTTTGTCTGACATATTGACATATATATCACTTAGGTAATATTTAGCTATTATGACCTTCAACAGTTTAAATTCGTAATCACCAACATTTGAATATGAACCAAAATGTTAAATGATCATTTGTCAAGGTAATCGTTAATTTATTTAAAAAAAAGAAACTAATGTAACACTAATGTTATAACTCTAATAATAATATAATTTCAACTGATTTATTTTTTGAAAAATATTGTTTGAATAATTTAAGTATATATTTAAGCACAATACATAATCTCGAATAACAGTTTAGTTTTTTATCTAATTCTTAGTACTTCTATTTCAACAGACTGTATAAATTATAGTGTTATACACAATAGATCTATACATAATAAGAAAAATCATTCTAATTCAGGTAGGTTCTACCTAAATCCTACCTATATCAAACAATATATGACTAGAATTCTTCCTAAAAAATATTGTAAAATTATAATTATTCTGTAAGAAATGTGAATAATTTTGCTCCAACGAAATAAAAATAAACACATTTCAACATTTGTATTATTGTATTAATATTAAAATTGAATTATCTAAAAGATTATCTAAATAGTTTAATAGTAAGTACATCATAATTCATAAGTATAGTATTATAAAATTTATGTAAATAAGAAAAGCAGGTAAGTGGGTGACACTCGGCTGTACAGTAGGATACAATAAATAGGTCACTGTAATAGATGTCGTTATATTTTAATTCAATTATATATATAATATCAAAGTATAGAAACAATGATTCGAAACGAAGACAGTTTATCAGGATATATTTTAAATGTTTGAGTTGGATGAATAATATTTTTAAATTATAACACAAAACTAAAATCGATATTCTTCATTTAAATATTTAATTTTGACCAAATTTAACCTATAACAAACGGTTGTCATATATTTTTAAAATTATTTTGATAAAATTTGAAATACTTACACGAGACCTTGTTTTAAATTTGAGATCTTTAGCTATACAAATCGAACATTTTATACATTTTAACTGTAAAAATTTATGAATTTTCAATTTTACAAATGTTTTAAGATTTAAAGATTTGTATTGATGGATTATTTGAAGGATAAAATGATAACTTTGCCCCCCCCCCACACACACACACACCACACATACATATATCAGTAGGAAAAGGAAAGTCCCCTCTTATTCCCTCACACAATTATATTACTATTTATATCAATCTTATAATCAGAAAATACATTTTCTCCGTTTATTATAATTTTCTTTTCATTTAATTTTGGCATTTATGAAGTAAATAATAATGATACTGATTTACAATTTGATATCAACAAAAGTATCGAAAACTTTAAAAATTAAACTCGTTTTGAACTGGCTTAGCAATTAATAACAATATGAATTAAAAAATGCTAATAACATTCATAGAATCATACTTAACTATGTCTTACATTACCTAGTTACTATTCAATTAATATAATATAGGTTCAACATTCTATATTCATCTTTTGAAATAAATGGTACCTATAGGCCATAATGGTAGATAGGCATACAAATTAAGGTTCGCTCGATTGTCTCATGAAGCGTCAAACGTGATTCGTATACTTTTCCAGCTTCATGGTTGGTAAATCTATCTAGAGCTATATCCCTAAGTTGGCGATGCTATCGATATATAATTTCATGTTACGTATTATTAAAATCATGCATCGACAACTCGATAATAACTTATATTAATTATAATAATAAATAAAAACAACACGAACAACTATATGTATAGTACATCGTTGTCTACTGCACAAACTTGGACAAAGTCAGAAATTAATTTAACATTCCGAGCAATTTATATGAAGCAATTGGTCTATTTTCATACCCCCTTATACGATTTCTTCAAGTAAAAAATTGAAATGTACAGTGTTATACAATTTTAAGATTATATAATATTAATGTAAGCTACTAAGCTAGTAACCTTTGTAGTTGATGTTAAAAATAGAAAAATATTATTCCATTATAGGTTTACTAACACTAAAATAATTATTTACTTACCCAGAAAATCACTTCTACAATTGTTATGTACATAGTTAAGGTACTTATTTAATTGTTGATGAAGGAATTCACAGATAAGGCACACATAATAGTCAGATATTTTAATTTAAGATAATATAATTAGTTTCACTACAATTATTGTAGATTATGTAATAATAAGAAATCACCTCAAAGTACCTTTTTATTTATTATTTTTATTACTTAAGAAGTACATCAAGGTTACAACTACACAGTTGATGGAAATTTGAATACCAATATCAAATCAAATAATAAAAGAAAATTATGTAATATATATTTTATTTTAAAAAAACGAACTAAGAAAATCACGAATCGTTAAGATAAACAATATTTCCGCGTTTGCATGCAGAGTGCAGGCTATACGTTACAAATCTAAAATGAAATATTACCAATAAACGTATTCAATAAAAATATATTGGTATATTATAATTTTGCTTAATAACATTGAACATTATATTGAAATCGTTGATACAACTAAAAAGTAAAACGATAAACAACATATTATGATCATTTAATAAGATATAATAAATAGTTATTAATAACAGCTTTGTATTCGATAATGCTTGTGTGATAAAATACAATATGTAGATGAATGTACGATAGATTATACCTATATGACATAATTAAACATCAAAACAAAAAGTAACGGTTTTAATTATCATGTTTGTAAATTGTAATTCATTAAATATTATTCATAGGGACTTAAACTTATTGCCATAGTTTTTAATTTCAATGAAAAAAATGTTGTCTATAAACAATGCGATTTTCAATACATTTAGACTATACACATTACCAAGGTACTTTTTTGTAATTGGTAAGCTACCCCTAACCACGTAATAAAATTTTTAATGATGATTGACTACTGATGATGTACATTTAAATTTACATTTACTATACAGCAGAGCAACATTCACATTATTTAAAATCATTGTTTCTTATAATTTACATCCTGGGCACGGCGTTTGAAAAAAATCAATCGGAAGTATTTAAATATAGTAATAAAACCTACTTCCACGAATTTTATTTTATTAAATATTAAATTGCGAATTTTGAAAAAATTTAACAACCAATGCAAAAAATTAATACAATAATAATAATATAATTTCATTATATAAAATTATTCAACTTCATTTAGACAATAAAAATTTAATTTAATTTTGTAAATATTTTTCTATTTTTAATTTTTTTTTAATCTGTACTGTTTTGTAAATTTAAATGCTTTTTTCAACAATTTATTTTGATATGAAATAGTATAAAATTTGTATCAGGCATTATAAATCGTATATTAACTAGCATTATACCAGAGACCAGAGACATTCACTGTAGTGGACCATTTTGAATAATGCAGCCCAGTTCCGACATTTGATTATAATAAGTGTATTTTTTTTATGCTATCTACGGCCGATGGGCTTATTAAAAAAAAAAATATATATATTAATTAGTTAGTGCTTGTATATGAACACACCTGTTTCAGATTTATAAACCCATATTCAGTGAGCGAGTTCACTTGTTAAATAAACGTACGTTGCACTGACTCATAAGTCATAATGTATTACAGTTAAAATATATTTCGAGTTAGTATATTCTAGTTTTTTAAACATCACTATAATATAGGAAAGTATTTACAATTTATGATGATGCTTGTATAGGTAGTAGGTACTACCTCGAACAAAAAGTTTCATTGGGAAATACGGTAATAAAATTAGTGAATGTTTTAAAAATAATACAATTATATTTATACAGCACATTGGTGGACCTTGATCAATTTATAACAAATTTTAACAATGCGTTGAACTGCTTATAATTTTTTTTAATATGCCACTATTATGCATGATTATAATATTACCCCGAGACATAAATTATATAATGTTGAATTACAATTTGATTATCCTCGTACAAGACAAGTTATATATAGACAATTCACGCATTGTTGTATAAAAATCGAGGTAAATTAAATTTTACATAAGACAGGCTCGAAGCTTCAATAATACGAGTATTACATATAATTATACAGAATGTAACAGGTCTATTTGACTAATGCTATAACTTTTTTTCTATTTAATATTTTTATGTTTTTGTTTTTAATAATTTCTGGAGATCAGTACTATAATTTTTATACGTTATTTATTTTTACAACTAAAATTAAATGATTTAAATTTTCTATTAAATTTTTTTCTTATATAATCCAAGATACCTATTTTATATCTATTTTTATACGTTTAACATTTTTTATTTGGTTATGTCATTGATTTTTAAACAATTTTCAAAGTTTGTTAAAATTCAAATTTATTTCTTGCTAATCAGTGTTTTTTTATCATTAAAAGGTTGGTCATCACCACCATTTTAGTCAAATAGACGTGTTACACGCTTGTATACATTAAAAAAAAAATTATAACAATTTACAAAGATAATATAAATTGTTTTAATTTTATTTGTCTAATTGATATGTAATGAGAAATTAACATGGTGGTATTGATATTATTACATTATATACAGTAAAACAATAATATAATAGTTGGTGAATTTAGTGCTGCTCATTATTCCTGGGTGGTTATAAGAACAGTACAGAAGCCGATGGTGGTAGGTTATTCTTTGTCCGTCATTACCCAGGGTAGGTACACTACATGGAATCTCTGAAAAAAGTTCACGTAATGCTTTAATTATTAAGTTATTTGTATCGAAGCGGACGTATAGTGATTTTGAGATGGGAAACAAATAATTAGTAATGGGTACAAAAAATAAAATTATTGCACTTACCAAGAAGTCTTTAACGTAGTATTAAACAATGTGACAAACGAGGATTTTTCATAGATCCACAATTTAGAAATTTAGATTTTAAACAAGTACAATAAATACCGTTTGGTTTGTATCGGTGAACACTTCCGTATAGAAGATTGTTCTTGTTTTTACAACTTTGTACGTAGTATACTAGTATAACGTATTTTATGATACCAGAAGGCAGATGTTGAATTACAAGCCAATTATATACAACGGATGATTATACTTCAGTTTCCAGATACCATTGGTATGTACTGAAATACGCTAAAATAGCGTTGCAATCATGAAGTGAAGTGTTTCCATCACTAAAAATTCGTAAGTTTAGCAACACTAGTGAAAATTTATAAAACTTCCTGATCTAAAGTGACCGATAATAAAATATATATAATTAATATTTGCTATTATTATATTAATTGTAAATATTTAACCTGTTGGGGTTTGGTGTGGCTCGGTAATAATTGGCCTGTCACGTCTTTTAAGGTCAAGCATCGACCGACGTCGCTAGAGTTTTTAGTTAAGAAACCTAGCTGCTACACAGTACACACACTGTTCCTCAACTAATCGTATCAAAAATGGTAATGGTCTTAGATGCTGATAAATATAAAAATTAATAACTAAATTTTTTTTATTTATTTTACATTATATCTTCTATTATTTGTATTTGATATTATTTATAAGCCGATAAAGTATTTTTGAAAAAATAAATCATACTTTCTTCAGTGTACGATTTTTCTCTGGGCCTCTTTTCCGTCTTCCACACCGATGTTTTAAGATTGAGAACTTTTACCTTTTTAGCAACACGATTGAGAACGATTGTCGGCAGATCAAAAAAACAATATTTTGTACCTTAAAATCGAACGATTAAGAACGATTTTTCGAGCGACGTTGTCATTTATCTTAAACTTTAGTAATAATTTTTAGGGCTGGGATTTTGATCCAAGGGCATATTTTTTTTTTATGTTTTGAAATGCTACTGATTAATACTGATTTTTTTTTGTATTTTTTTTTGCATTTCTTGACAAAATTCACCTTAAATTTGTTTATAAAGTGAACGAACATTTTTGCGATTAACAAAAGATTTTCGGCATGTTTGCTTTTGATTTTTGATTTTTTAATCTTTAATCTTAAACTGACAAATAAAAATATAAATATGTTATAAATAAATATTAATTTTTTAAATTTTAATCTTAAAAAATGCCTTAAGCTGACAAATAAGTGATAAATGTATTGATTTCACAATGATGTGTGTGTGTGTTTATTTTTATTTATCAAATTTAAGGTAAGTTTATTCTGTAACAAAAAACTCAAAGAAATATGGTAATTGATATCTATTACATCTATCGTATATTTTATTTATATTTTATATTTTTAATTAATGTGGCAATGTTGCATAAAAGTTAGCAGGTTAAAACGTTCTCAATTGTGTTATTAAAAAAGGTACAGTCGATAAGGACCGTTCTCAATCGTGTTCTATCCTTCCACACTATGTGAAAGACAATTATACCTTTGTACTCAATCCATTACAATGCACACATTTGTCTTATACTGTGTCATTTTTTTTCAGTATGTTTTGTGAAAATATATCCATATTTGTTGAAAGTCAAATAATGGTATCCTTGTATTGTTTATAACTATAAAGACTTCCGCACAAAAACTTAAAAATGTTAATTTTTGGAAATTAAATGACCATTTAAGTGCTTGTAAAATCTAATGTCGAAGACCTTTATCCTCTATAATGGTTCTATTTTAAATTAATAATGAACAGTGTATCTACATATAATGTATATATGTCCCTCACAATAAAAAATCAATTAACTTTTAACATGATCGCATATGTTATTGAGTTACTGTGTACTTTTACATTTTACTTTAAGAAGCCATATTTTTTTAATCCTTTTATATAGCGAATAATTGAAAATTTACCAGTACGATCTCGTTACCAATTGTCTTATAAATTTCAATTTTAAACATTGGCTGTGATTAATAATGAAGCTAACTTAATTAATTAAAAATGATTGTATGGAACAAAAAATGTATATAACTAATATCAAAATATATAATTTATTGTCAATTTTTACTAGGTACCTATTTAAACATTTGAAATATTTCAACTTCACCTCTGCAAACTGCAGATGTATTGTTACAAACAACTTTATGGACGTGACATCATGCACCAACAACAGTAGACCTGCATTTTTTCTTTAATGTACCTACCTAATAAAGATATCAAATGTATGACCTTGCATGGGGACAAGTTAGAGGTATAAAAAAAATGTGAGATCTGAGATCAAAAGATATTATGAAATATATTTTATTTCCGGCCCGTAGGTATATCAGTGGCACGCCCAATGTGTTGTTAAAGAGGGTGTAATAAAATGAATATGTGTAATTGAGATAAAATAAATTAAAATATGTAAATATTCTTCTAATATCTAATAAAAGACACGTCTACACGTGTCTTATCATTAATATTATTTATAATATAAACTATTTAGAAATCAACGATATTTTTAATGTCTCATTATAGTATAAGACTGATATTATAGTTTATTTATTCGTTTAGCTTTTATAATCAGCCATCAGGTACGAGCAGGTATATATAATAAATATTGTGTTTATAACAAAATGTTATACATTGTCTATTACAACAAAATATATCAAAATGCTGTTCCTATTTATTGTGATAACAAAACATATTACAGTATACCTACTTGTAATATTAAAATATATTTTCAACTTCACATCATATTATTAAAAAAAATATTAATTTTAAAATTATAATGTACCAAAGTTATAAATTAATTAATTTATCATCGGTGTTATGTCTACCACTCGTCTATCGTGGCCATTGTATTTTAGATTGTAAGTATACCTGTCTTAAGTATTACATTATTTAAATTATTAAATTATTAAAAATATGTACACTTAATCTGAAATAACTTTGAGTGGTCACAGCGGTTGAAAGATTTGGACAAGTCACAAGTTATGTGAAATCTATTGAATTTCTGCCTCTCTTTGTATCGAGTTGTGGTATTTGTATAAAAGATATTTGACTGTTACATGGGTACCTATCACTAATGACGTACCTAGAATATTCTTCCCTTTTCTTCGTGTGTTATTAATGAATGATTGCTGTGTATCCAATCATGCGCATATTATATAATAATTTGTATAATATGTGACATAGACATAATCAGGCCTTGCCGGCTCCTGCATCAAATTTTGGGCTACTATGCTACTGTACCTAATGTTTTTGCGAACCCTATATAAAACTTCAAATAAAATAAAACCCACAACAAGCAAACAAGTGTTCTATAAACGGTTTCTGCTTAATATATTAAAGTGGGTTAACATTTTAATAAAATATTATTTAATATAAAATAAGTATTTCTATTGAAATTTCAAAATTATAAATTCATGTCCATGGGCAAGTTAACTATATGCCCCTGTACTTCAGGTCCAACAGCCTTCCCCTTGTGGGAGCTCTGGACATTATATAAACTTATTGTAGCTTTCCAATACGATACGATGGGTAAGTTTTTGATACGATTTCTATCCGCTCTTTGGTCTCACACACATTTCTAGATTATAATGAAAAAATACTGAGCTCAACCGGTGAACCGCCAACATCCTATGCCCGGGAATTTAAATTGTATATTTATATACCCGGAAAAGATATTACTATAATTATTATTATTTAATTTATAAGGAATAAAAGAAGATATTAAACTTTTAAATTCTAACATTTTTAAGATAACGTATAGAAAGGGGAATTTATTTGAAAGGTCATACGATCTTTTTAATAGTAGCACGTACTACGTACACCATATAATACTTAACCAGTTGCCAGAAAAAGAAATCCATTTTGTCTAGACCTGCTTTTAGAAATAAGTTACAATGTTTTATAGTGTCTAATTTGTCTATATATAGGGGCGGAAAATGCCAAGTACGTCACAGCATAATATATTAATATATACCTACACTAGTAATATACTTACTCCTATATGGTCATACATGTTTAGGTATAAAGAAAAGATACATATATAATATCGCATACCGAGCATTATAATGAGTGTATAAACCGTATCATTAGCTATATATGTGTTGGAGCGATGGACGCATCGGTCCAATCGGATTTTATTGATTACAAACAATATCGGAAGTATATAAATTAATCCGGGACAAGAGCCGTTTTTGGCTTCACGTATATAGGTGTACCTACTGCGATATCTGCTGCAGTGAGTGGTAGGAGAACATCAACTACACAAAAAGGTTAAGGTCTAGAAAAGGTCAGGCACCTCGGGCGCGCTTTTTAATCGTTTAATGTTGTAGTTAGACAGATAGTATTTCCAATATTTTCCATGTAGACAATATTAGATAATGTATATACCCGATAATATTATGTATAAACAATGGAGAAAATCGAATAAACCCCACAATTATTCCATGGATCTTAAACAGTATACGTTTAATGCATAAAAATATTATCCTTACTATAACCACGCCATTACTTGGCAGAGCCTTGGCCATAATTTTATTTATCGATTGTTTAGTTTTGACACTTCCTGATTCTGACTATCATTATTATTAACTATACATTGTTATTATACATATAGGTATATTACAGACTCCGTAATTTCGATATTAATTTTAAAGCTTTTAAAATGTATATAAACAGATTGTTTACTGTGATAATTCGACCTCTAAATGACTATAAGTATTATAAAATTAATAAATCGATATGCAAATCGTGTGGTTCCAAAAATCCTTGTTTTTACAATCTGTGGTATACGAGCTTTTATCTAGCATAATAGTAATTTTGTCTGGTCAAGATGCATATATATTTAAATTGGGTTATAAGTTAATTTAACGGTCATCGAAGACAATGTGAGTAATTATTATTGTAAACAAACGAGTCTTCCATAATGTTATGATTTATATTACTATATATACTATATATTATTCATATATAGTTACAGTGTTCTACTTTATAATCGTTTTTATGTTGTTTGAATTTAAAAAAAAATGCATATGGTCATAATATATTTAGCAATACTTTTATAATAAATATAAGATACATATTTTATAATTCGGTTCGCTATAGTGATTCGATTATCCGATAGGACAATATTAATAATTTTTCATCATTTTCAATTAAGTTGTAGCGTATTATTAAATAGGTAGTAAATATACCATATTATTTAATAAGTTTACATTATAATATAGTGTTATTTAATATGTTTTACTTATAATATCTATATTTTTGATGGTGAAAATAATTATAGGTTCCACGCCTGTTAAATCCTATCAGATGAATATTTATATAATATAGATAATATGCATGTTATTATTCTTCAGGTTTATGTACCTACCTATATTCGTAACGCTTGTCTTATCCAATGTATTTTTCATATTATATTGTTAAGATATTTTAATCATTTTGGTTAGTAACTTTTACATTACCATTACCATTTGTTCTTCGTTAATGTTTAGCTGTAGGTTTGTATAGGTTAGTGTATATGATAATATGCATGTGGGCGTGTTTAGATCATTATCTGATAGATTGATTATAATATAGGTAGATCAGTAGATATCAAACTTTAATTTTATTAACTTTTTAAGATTATTTAGCACGACAGTATAACTTTTTAGTCGAATGTCAGATAAATATGTTCATGTAACCAACAAATTTGCATTTTTTAGCCCTAAATAGGCAACCTTGACTTATGCATAAGTATAATCTTATTTAAAGGGTTATACCGGTATCTATAATTGTATAAATGGGTAATGTAATACTAAAATAGCTGGTTATCCGTAAAAAAACATACATATTATTATTTATTATAGTATGTCACGAATTTTGATTTTAAATTTGATTTATGTACGAAATGGAAATTTGATTATCGTTTATATTCAAGGACTTTTTATTAATTTTATTAGGAATGGGTACTATCTTAATCTGAATTATGTTAGGATTAAAATTCAGCAGTACAATGACTAATACATTTATACAGTTTTTTGGTTCTCTATAATCTAATTAAGGTAAGATATACATTATACCTAATAGGTATATAATATTATAGTATACGTTATAAAGTATATCAATATAATATAGGTACACGTCGTGTATTATATATAATTTGTTGCTGTACACATTGAATTACGACCTTTGTTAATTTTTAAACTAATTTATTAAAACAAATATTGGTTTGTACAAACACAATTTTTGGTAACTTAATTTGTTGAATCATCTCTGAAAACTGAATTATATAAATATTATGTTCTTAAATAGTATAATATTATAATGTATACTCAGCTTCGAAATGTATTTATTATTTTTTATATTTTTAGTGATAATGGTATATAAGATATTACAATATTATTAACAAAACTATAAAATATCAAAATTATATATTACTGTTTATAGTTACTAACTAGAAAAAATGTATAAGTATATTTATAAATCGGGTTTCGATGGCATAGGTAATTATAAATATGTTAAATTATATATATTATCAATCAGAAGTCTTTAAGCGCCGCGTGACTGTGTGAATACCATACAATGGTTAAACAAAAAAATATATACTAGGAAATCTGTATCATAACTTTCCATCAGATCGAGGTCAATTTGCTTTCAAAATTCCTTCCGGCTACGTATAGACTAATCGAAATAAACGAGTAAGTTCTTTTAGAAAAAAGATCCCACTTATTCTTGTCAGCAATTTCAAATTAAGACAAGATGTCTCCTACTGTTAAACGTTTTCGTCCTTACATGAACGTTAGATATTTTTCTTCTGTAGATGATCACTTTATGCTGAGTATATTATATTATTGGTCCAAGGATTCCAGGAAATAATAATTTAAGTCGTGTACAGGTAAATAGGTACACATCTGATTAAATGGTAGTCTAAAAATTTTTTCTAGTTAATTTAATACAGAAAATGCTCAATATGTAAGTTACCTATACATACAATTAGGTATAACTGTAGAGACCAGAGTTGTATACATTTTCATATTTGTATTGATGAGTGCATGCAGAACGATTACGAGGGTTTGAAATGTGGACGTTTCAAATCAAACTGATTTCATGTGGTAAACCAAATTGTATTAAGCATATTTGAAAAGCTAAGGAATATTTCGTTATTTTAGAGCATACAGTTTGCACATCTTACAATTCTTACACACTCTTGATAATTAAATAAAGTATTTCTTCTTTTCTTTTCACAGAAAAGACGATAATTATTATGTCAATCGATAATTAATTTTGAAATTATTACGAACAGATTGATAATAATTAAAAATATTATTTCTTGATTTAGAAAAATATTTACATAGCTGCTAGATACCATTACTTTCGATGGAGCACTTTATTTACTTACATTGTTATATCACTATTATACATTTGGTATATTTATTTTTAATACATAATATAGTGCATATTATTTTGAATGCTTTTGTGTATATTGTTAAATATTTTTTCTTTGTTATCATGCATATTTGCATCATATTTATTAGCGTCATTTAAGTGTATATTAACACATAATTAGACAATATCGCAAGATTTTACCAATACCTAATAAAAATCAATTGTTGCTTAAGCATACGGAGTAGATACTGCAGATTCAAAATAACAAACCAAGTTAGGAGGTACCAAAGATATATTATTAATAAAATGTAGATTAAAAATGTTATTGTTTGTATAAATAATATTATGCTACGGTAGTTGATGACGTTACAGTGTACACTATATTGATACTCACTTATATTTAATAATAAATATATAACATTCATACTCATTGTCATTATTCATATTATAATATTAGGTATATATATATATATATATATAGACGTATAATAAAAACATAGGTTTTAACTATAATAGGTTATATTATTTTAACGTGATCGAGTACTTATAATTGAACTGACTCTACTCAATCGTCTGCTGGTTACGGAACTCGTTCTTCTTGGTTTGTTTGCCTTCTCCGCCCTTTTCCTTCTTTTGCTAGATGATTCGTTATTTCCTTGTTTGAACTTGAAAACGTTGTACAGTATTCGCATGGATATTATCATGAATATAAGGAAACCAAAGCCTATACATAACATTACAATAATTCCTTGGTAAGTGGATTTCGTTTTTTGATTTTTTTCCCCGCTGGGTAAAAACTGCCAAATTGGTGACCAGTCGTCTTCTTTTGCAGCAGTTGCATCTTCTACCGGCGGAACTGTAGCTGCGATTTTAGTTTGTTTGGTCTTATACGATTGACAAAAAGGCGAACGGTCTAATCTATTTGAACGTATCGAGGACGGCAAGAATACATTTTTCATGAAGCTCATTCTATCACCATTCGTTATTGTAGCGATCTGTATTATCATTTTCATTATTATTTCCAATTTATATCGTGAATAAAATAGCTAAGTATAACGATTACTGATGTATTACCAGATCGAATTGTCTTGAAACCGTGTTCCACATATATACGCTGACATGGTGTGGCATTTCCATTTGAAATCTAACTCTTTTTGGTCCTTCTGGTCCATTCATTATTGTCGACTGTGTTCTCAAAAGTGATGCCCATTCCATCGGTGGCATGGATTGAAGATTACGGCAAATTCCTGGGGAATCTGAATTATACTTACATTTTTGGTCTAATGCCATTTTCAGTGCATTCGCAAATAAATGTACTGCATATGTTATTGGGATCACGGTGGAATCCAATTCTTCTTCGATCGAATCCTAAAATTTTACATTTTCTTATAAACTTTAACTTATTTCAGTTTGACGACTGTTCATACCAAACACATTGGATTATTATTGCAACTTCTTTTATATGTTTTGGTTTGCTCATGATAACTTACTAACAGAGAGTCATTAAAATATTGTTTGATATCATTTTTCACTATAAATTCCCTGTAAATAATTTATAATTCATAATATAATATTTAACGTATATATATATTTTAAAAAGTGTCCAAGCGTAGGTAATATAAATTTTAATAGAAAGACATATTATAATACAATATAAATTACAATAACATTACACAGTGTATTATTTATAAAAGTACCTAGTAAAGAAAACAAGAGCACTTACGTGGCTTCTTGCATAACAATAATTTTCAAAGAATCAGACCTAGGAAAATCCCATAGCTTTAATCCAACAGAAATTATATACATGACTATTGGAGATCTTTGAGCGTTAGCACTGTTTGATAGAATCTTCAACAGAGGCTTTAGAGCATCTGGGTTTTCAACAATTATAAGTATACCGTCAATTGGCGTGTGAACTTGATCTAAATATTCATAGGACACATTTAGTAAACTTGCACTCATAGTATACCCCCGGTTTTATAGGCACATTTATGGCAAAATTATTAAGGATAAAAAAAAAACCATATTATCAATGTATAGCCTACCTAGCGTTTCCCAGCATCAGGTTGAGACCCAAATTAGAGTAATGGAGACTATTATTGGGGGTTTTGAGTGCACATATAATTTCAGCATGATCTTTGTGAAGATTCAAAAAAAAAAAGAAAATGGTACACAGTGACCAAAAAAAAATTGACAATACGTAATCTCTGACAAATCTGATAAAATACATTATACAAACTGCGGCAATTAATCTTATATATACTAACTAAATTATATAATATATAGTATATATACTAGGTACCTACCTATCTATGTTTACTTATGTACTCATTATGTTGGATCTTGCGTGTAAATTCTTAAGATAAATGTATTTTTTAATTTTAATTTTAATATTAATTCCTCTATTTTTGATAATACTGTTTAGTATTTAAACTAACTTTAAACTCGTGTTAGATGTCAGTAGAAGTAGTAAAAAGTTTAATTTTTAGTTTAACATGATGGAATTTACAACAAAGTTTAGCCATAATATGGCAAACAATTAATTATATTAAACTATTTTAAATTCAAATTGAAATATGAATAAAAAATAAGTGGTTCTAAACATGGGAATGCACAAATAAAAAATTCAAGACCGAATTGGTTTTCAGCAAGGGAAACACTCTATTACAAGATAAATCATTTTTATTACATAATCATTAATCAGATTCTACAATTGAATGTAAAGCCGCAAGTAATACTCGTATTATCAAACGAAAAATCTCTAAAGCAATATAAACGAGATGCCATCTAAAATGGACTTATCTTACTAATTTGTATGCTAGACATAACATAACATAATTAATTAAACGATAAACATTCGTAATTACACGTAGGTAGATATAATTTATTATTTAAATTTTAGGTACTATATTATATAGGTACTAGGTATTTAATATAATAGGCGTATAAAATAAATTGCAGCAGTTTGTATAGTGTATATTATCAGTTTTTTACAGATTTTGTTGGCTGCACTTTACTATTAAATATGGATTTTGAGAAAAATGCTTATTTTTCCACAGCTTGCATATGTAAAAAAAATATTTTCCTAAAAAAGGTGATTGAATAACAAAAAATATTGAGAAAGAAAATTGTTATGAATATTATAAATAAATAATAATCGTTGTACTTGCAGATATGTGCAGTAATTTCTAATTTTTTTTTTTTTATAATTATTATTTTGTTCTATAATTTATAGCCTAATACAGTGATTTGTTTAAAGGTGTCGATCGCCAAACGTTGTATTTAAAATGTTTGGATCGAGAGCCACTAGACCTGCAGATATGTAAATAAATAAAAGAAATTGAATTATTATTTAACACGATACCTATATTTGTATTATATATTATAGTTTTAATGCAGTGAATTGTACGTGTGGCATATGGGTAATTTAAACATTCACAAAATGCATATGAAAACATTTGTATAAATGAGTAAGTAATTACTAATAATTGTAACTCGAACCACCTATTATAGTTAAACAAAAAAAATTTAATCCCTCACAAGTTTTTGGATTCTTATTACAGTTATAGATTTTACGATATTTCATATTGCAATTAATAAGATATTTATTATTTATTAATTTCCCGGTCATGGAAACTAAAATTATCATTATTATACATTTTGTAAAATAATTACTTTAAGCACCCCAGCTTCCCACTACTATAAATTATTTCACAATAACACAGTCAACCACCCTAATCCACTCATTTCCAATCTCTCATCCGTCACTCTCCTCGATAACCCTCCACGTCATCTAAAGCGAAATTGGCCGAGGGACCTCCTCAATCATTAAAAAATAAATAAATAAATAAAAAATAAAAAAATATCAATAAAAGTCTAGATTGAAGTAGTGTCGTTTGGACACTCCCTTCCATCAAGCCGTCCAGTTTTGTATATTAATCAACCATATTACTCATTGTATTGTTTATACAGATTGTATATATTTTCTTTTAATAAAATAATAAAAATAATAATAATAATAATTACTTTAAAAATAATTCCTTCTATCTCCTCAGTATTAAATTGATTATTACATTAGGAGTTTAAATTTAAAATAAATAAAATCTTAAAATCTATAAAAAACTATAATCATATTACAAATACCATACTTTCAATAATTTCTTTGTAAACTGCAGTATACCCATTTTCCGATTTAGGTAACATGATTGGTTTTCCAACTGGACAGACGTGTCCATCCGAAAAATCCACAAGAGTATCTAATAAATTAGTAGTTTGAATGGAATCTTCTACTACTGGTACATAATTTTCCCATCCTAAATTACTCAACATTGTAAGAATTGCCTGATAAAAATGAAAAGATTTTTTACCAATATTGATATTTATAATATTATATTCTAAAAATACTATGATATTTTTTTTAACTTTTGCTCTAATTCCGGTCTGGTCTGTCCCAATAAAAAAAACATTCGCAGGTCTTTCTTTCAGGTCAATTTTGTACGGCAAAACGTGTGTTTTATTAAGTAAAAATGTTATTTTATGTACGTTGATAAATGATTCTAAATCATCTGGACCTACGTATCCTAGATAATTAAATTCAGTATTATTTCTTTGCACTTTATAGAATAGTGGTGTCATTTCGATTTTTCCAAACTATATGGGAAGTAATGATGGGTCCAAAAACCGTACAGCCAAATAGAGGTAATAGTATAATTAATCATCTTATACATATAAAACCTCATATTTTGATCGCAAATGTTATATAGGTCAAAATGGATCTATCTATGTCTAAATGACACCACTGCTTTAAAATAAAAATAAAATATGTAAATGTCAAACCTAAAAACAATGGAGATTTAATGCAAGTTTGCTCGGCAGAAACCAGTCCTTTCATCGTGGCTTTTACAGCTCTATTCGAATTAGAACAAGTGTCTAAAATCTGTAAGCCTTACAATTCAGATATTTAAAAAACAAATTAA
Organism: Diuraphis noxia; assembly: GCF_037042655.1. Taxonomy (NCBI): domain Eukaryota; kingdom Metazoa; phylum Arthropoda; class Insecta; order Hemiptera; family Aphididae; genus Diuraphis; species Diuraphis noxia. Next base: position 30,941,151 of record NW_028301715.1, on the reverse strand, counting down.
TAGCACATAATATTTGATATAATTTTACTTACTGATTTTTAAATCTCCGTATTGACTTAGGTCTGCATTTACTTTACTGAGTCCGTATTCCAAAGCAGCCAACTGCTGTATACCTCTAATTTGTGTTTCGGAACAATCGTCGCCGGAATGTAATGGTAAAAGCGCACTTAGTACCGCATAATCTTTTATATTTGGTTGATTGATACATACCGGTAACGCGAGCACTCTATTTAATAAAAAAATAAACCACCAAATCTGAAAGAACAATGAACATTGCTTATTACTTTAAGTTTAGATAATTAATGTTTGCTTGAACATTTAAATCATTTGTACACATACAATCATTATTTTATTATTATATCTTCAATTTTTTGTTTATTCAAATTATTATAAAACAAACGATTTTTCCACTATAATAACATTTCTAGTAAAATATTCTACATATTACGTGACTCTCGCATGAAAAGAAAAAAGGAGTGTATTTCGGGGGGGCGTATTTCCAACGATGTTCTACATTGCAAATTGGATTGTACACTTGTAATCGTATTAGTATTTGGCTTCCCAGTGCCCTTCATTGAATTAATAGATCAATATCATTATTATTTATAATGGTATTTACAATTTAAATTTAAATTTTCAAAGTAAGTTTATTTTGTTGTAGGTAGGTGTTCTATAATTCGGTTAACACATTTTAGAAGTCGGACACTTATTAATGTAATAACTAATTAATATAATTATTAATTCTCAATAATATTAATATTTAATTTAATACGATTATAAATTTAATATCCCTTGCATAACTATGGTTCACAAGATTTTATTGCCTGCCTCTTATTTATATATTAAAATAAAACAAACATTTATTAGTTATTTATATTAAAATATATGCTACAAGGATTATTTTTTATTTATAAAAATACTTTCCATTATTTATCATAACACAATGTTTATTACATATAGGTATTATAAGATTACAGATAAGAATTGTGATAATCTTATAACTGCAGTACTTACAAAACATTTTTTTAACCCTATTTAAACAAATAATTATTAACAAATCATAATATAGTTACAATGATATTATAATTACCTTAATTAACTTTTTTTATTTATAATATCAACTTTTCTATAACTAAAAATGTGTATTTTAAATTGATTATTGTTTTTTCATGGCGTAGCGGTAGCTCTTTTGTCCCCTTATTACTTTCGCCTATACAACTATGAGATAAATAAAAATTTAAATAAGAATATTCCAAATTTTAAAATTATTGATTTTTCAGGACAACAGGTGTTACTTCGTTATACCTGTATAATAGTGTAATAACTGCTTCAATACGATTGCGCACTTTCCCCTTTTTTGGGCTATCTTAAATTACAACACGATTTTGCACCGATCTCTTTTTACCTGATAGCCTCCAAATGATATATTTCATATGATATTATGTATATAATAATTAATATTATGTATAATTTCCAGTTTCTTATAGATGGTGTGCACATTTTGTATAATATACTTTATAATTTATAGTTGTTATTATGTTATTTTGAAAACTCAGTTGTTTTACTCACAATATAAAAACATACAAATATGAAATACATATTTTACACATTTGATATTTGATACCTATACATTCACATTTTTTCTTCCCAATTACATTCTTAGCCTCTTAGAGCTAACATAAAAATTTGATTATTGTTGGTTTGGTTAAAAATTGTTAAAATTTACATAAACGTTCTGCAGCGCGGTAGCTACAGAATACAAAATATGCATCCTTATGTACAATAATTAAAACTTCATCATATACTTCGTACAATCTTTCTATGTAAGGTTTTAGAATTTATGCTTGATGGTGATGTTGTATATGATGATCCAATATTCGTTCAATTTCCTAGTTTCTCTCATCATGACCAATGATAGTTATATTTGAATTTTTTTTAAATTTTAATCTAGTATATTAATTTTAAAGACATTTTTTACATTGAATCAACTCGTTGGAAATTAAATATTTAAACTTTTCTCGAATAAATATTTCGATATTATATATACAGAAACGAATAATTACAATCAATTTAAATTTTAAAGTAACTTCCTAATGTAATTAAGTATTTATGTTTTAATGTTTTATTTTTCAATGTGATAATATTATTTCAATTAATGAAATAACAAAAGAAATTACGACCTCTTTTAATTGGCTTCCTTATATACATAGTATAATTAATAAGGAAGTTAATATACCTAAACAAACAACCGGTGCTATTGTAGTTGATTATCAAGTAATTCAGATGTAATTGTTTTATTTTGAAGGCACTTTTTTCAGAGATATGTAGCAAACCAACAATGTAAACAAGCGTAAATCGACGATGCTGCATTATGAAATACTGTTTTCTCTTGTGTATTCTCTGGTAATGACTCAATAAAATATCAAGCCAAAGAATGCGTTTTATAAAATAATTCCAGGGCAAAATGTATTTTTAAAACGACTGATGGTGTAACATTAGTTGATCAATACAATCTTAAGTTAAAAAAAAAAAAGATGAACGGCTAGGTATCAAATGTTTGCAAAATAAGTCAATAAAAATGGGGTTCGAAAAACAGCCGAGAAGGTAATGTGGATCCAGTTTCAAAGTGTCGAGATATCGATGAGAGAATACCCACTCGATTTGTCCTGCAGTAGTAGGCCGCGAACCGCAAAGCCACCAAACTGCAACTATTGTTTGGTCAAGACACGCGTGTCAAATATGCAGAGGGCTAAAGTGCAAAGCAGCAATATTTAGTTGACGGAGACAATGTATGTGCCTCAAAACCCGAGTACCGGCGCTGCAAGAACATAATATAGTAATCAACCGTCTCAAGGAAGTCATGAAGATGCGAAAACTCGGAACGAACGGAGCACGGCTTACGCGCGGACATACACTGCTGCAGCAGTGGCCGGTTCAGAACATCGGAAGGTTAGGTTAGGTTAATACCTAACCTTTGGGCCAGAGCCCAGAGAAAAAGCACTTCATCCATTTGAACTTCTATATTATTTTTATTTATTTATTTATCTACTTGTAACAAATTGAATATGTAGTTGGAAATCTGGGGCCAAAAGAAAAGAATGTTTAGGACATTTAAAAATAATCTGGAGAATACCTGCCCGAATCATCACTTTCAGAAATATTAAACAACAATCCTCAATCTATTACCAACATCATACAATTCATCGCAGCCGCCAATCTTCTAACCAAAATTTAGTATAATTTAGATATAGATACAATTCATGTAATTTTTTTTTTTTTATATATATTTCTCACTTTAAACTCAATGGCCCATGTTGCCGAGGGTATCATTAATAAAAATAAAAAAATCTGGAGAAACAATAATACAAAAAACTATAATTATAATTTATAATATGTGATACCTAATTTTGACAAAATCGATTTTTTTTTAAACTGATACCTAAGTATATATCCAACTGTACAGACTTGAAATGTTCACATAGACATGTTCACATTATAGCATTTAAATACTAACGTGAAATATGACGAACATTTCGCCAGCCCCCCCCCCCTTTTAAAATTTTTTAAATATGCCATAACATTTCTGCTTTTTATGAGCTTATTATTAGATTAAGAATCCGCGTGTTTAAAACTGTTTATTTACCTCCGTTTATTTTTTTTAAAACGTATATCTAGTCGGATACAGATACTTATAATATATCAATCAATCACGTGTAAATATAATTACACCGGTTTTTCCTAATTTTGCATTTATTCAGAATATACAAAATTTAATTTATAATACAGTTACCTATAAAAAAAAATACATAACATTTTTAATTATCTTTTGTCCATACTATTAAATTCACCCAAAGATAAAATTGTTTATTTTTAATCGTCACTTGTTTCACCCATTTTGTACGGTGTAGTCTTTTCGGCGTACACTATGTTGTTAGGTTAGGTTGAAATTTTAATTTTGTTGTTGGATTATTAGTTATTTGAAATTTATCATATCTTATTATCTAAAACAGAAACCAAGGTAATAATTACTATATAAAAAAATATTAGTTAGGTATTATAATATTGTTCATATTCTATTTTATTGCCTTAATTTGATTACCTATATAATTTTTACGATAAATTTAATTTCAAATAAATTTACTATTTAGACACCTAGTATTTTACTAACTTACTACTTACCAAATTGATATTAATTTATTATGACTTTGTACGTATCCGTGTTATTGTTGTTATTAAATACACGTGTATTTCAAAATACCCAAAAATCCATGTTATTAAATACAGTGGTTATTAAGCGTGTTTCATAATTATTATGCATTTATCCGCGTATTTAAGTACACGTGAAATAGTAAGCTCTAATTAATAACCTACCCAAATAATTATAACATACCTTTATGATGTTTAGTAATAACAGGTCTGCGATTAAGTGAACTTCAACAATATTAGTTATTACTATACAATAATATTAGTGTAAAACGTAGATAAATAAAATCTTCGAGGAATAAACATGGACTATAATATGTCTATATGGAATTAGTTTGTTCCTGGGGCCCTACATTTTATTTTATCGTCAGAATAACAATTTGTTACTATAAATTGTTATTTATTATTTTTATAGTTGTAGCAGCCACGTAATTTATATCAGGCTGAAGTTTCGGCGGTTTTTATTCAATTACTTGTTGAACGAGAATAGTTTGCTCTTGACTTCTATGAAAACGAAACACTGTAGTATTGTTATCACAATTTTTTTATCTTCTTTTAATATTTTGATAATAATATTATACAACAATGGGTTTTAGTATCTGAATTCTAAATTAAGTTGTTTACATTTTTTTGTTGATACTTGATTTGTAATTTGTATTTGAACGGTGTTGTACCTTGAGAAAATTCTATTTCAACTTTTCAAGTCAGCTTGGTCGAATGATTACAACCATACGAGATCATGCGAATACGGTTACTATAGCAATATTTACACAAATGCCATAAGAAATTGTGCTATTCGTAATAAAAACTATTAAAGTAGGAAACTAGGAAATCATTTTCATAAAAAAAACCATGGGTCGCAGAAGTGGAAAAGCATCAAAATTGAAACGCCATTCGTCTCTGTAATATTTCATATAATACTTATAATACTTTTTCAAAATAACATTCAATTTATAATTTTTAAATTTCAGAGATGATTTAACTGGTAGACCATATAGATTGCCAATTGACCGAAATCAAATTCGTCGAGTTGACCAAATTGATAACCCTCAAAATGGACATGAATATCTTTACTTGGCTAGGTATAAACGTCGGACGTGAAAATAGCCACTGCGATAAATTATGTTGTCTATTTGATTATTGTTTACATGTTTTTCTTCTTGATATTTTGGTCATGTATATTTATTTTTTATAGAAAAATGGAAGATAAATTGCCACCAGTTATGACTGCTACTAATGTTGAACTTCAGGAATTCATAAACAAATTTGAAAACAATGCTCCTAATTATGTCATAGTTAGTATTGAGATATATTTTGTCCATCAACTATTTTAGTAACAATAACAATTTGAACAAATAAGTTAAAATTTTTTCAAAATATACATTACTTTAATTAACTAAATAAATTTCAATAAATTATTTATTTTAATATTTACATGATCAATCAAACATTGATCACTAATTTTTGAAATAATTCTTGTTAATGATGCAAACAAAAATAACCAATACCTCACTTTGTGTTAACTGTTAACTTGTCAGGTGATTGCTCTCCCACTAAGCTGCCTGACAGCTCAGTCTCTAGACACTATATTTTCATCTTTATTACTAATGTTTACACAACTACCATAGCACTTAATATCTCTCATTTTAATTACAGATTTTAACTATTAACCACATACACAACAAACAATAGATTTTTGCTATTTACCATTGACACGATAAAATCTTAGGCTATATGGTTCTTAAAATATTGTATCCTTTTAACTGGTTTGGTTGATAAGTTACCAAAATGGCTAAATATTAACATGCATATTCTTGGCCCGGATGAAACTTCTCCATATGCCTTCTAGATCTGATCTCCATTTTTTTTTTTGTTCTACAAAAAAATGCTCCAATTACATAATATAAACCTTTCTGTTGGACCTTCACTGATTTCTTAAAAATTTAACCTTATTTTACTTATTAATTTAGCTATAAAAAAATTAATGTACCTGAAAGACTTTTTATTTTAATATTCCGATGCGAAATACTGATAATTTTATCATATGTATTTAGTATTGAGTTAGAACTAAAATTTTTATATTGAGTAGATATGTTTTATTATAAAAAATTGTTATTGAAATCAAAAAAATCATGATCAATTTTTTTCAGCCTCAGCTTGAATTGCCTTGCATAAAAAATAAGAAATTACTGCCAACTAAAGCCGAAATAATGTCTTACATTGAACAGTATGAAGATGCCAGAACCAAAATTCAGGATACCCGGAAATGTATTACTCATCCTGAAAATATATTGGTATGTTATCTGTCTATATTATATTTAACATTTATTTAAATATAAATTAACAATTATACTACCTATTTATTTTTTAATAATAAAAACTTATTCAATCATTTTCAGCCAACATCTAATTCACCAACTGCTTGGTTTACATTTTTGTTTGGAAGACAAATTAATGCTTCTACTCCAGTGAATCCTGTTCATAATATTGACAAAACTGTTTACTTTTATCAGGTAATTTAAAAATGATATCCTTTAATAATAAATACATGTTATATACTTGTTATCAGTATCGAGGGGGTGTAAATTGTTCGAACAGTATAAATAAAATTTTTTTTTAGAGCCACTGTGCTGCTGTTATATGTAACTTTGTTCAATGGATTATGAAAAAAATAATAAATACCAGTGATGTAACTTCTTGGACCTTTTCTGTGTATGCCAGTATGGACAGTGATCCAAGTGAAACTCTGTTGTCAGACATGCGTATACTTACACAGTATTTTATTAATGCTCGGGCAGAATTAGTAAGTAAAACTTTATACATACTACATTCATATTTAATAATTTTGTATTATATATTTTAAAGGAAGATCATTTGGATGTTTCTGCTTTGCGTTACAGCTGTTTAATTAACTTAGTCTCAGAAAAATTTAAGCAACACGATCTAGGTGATATTTTTAACTATAAAAATCATTATTCTGGAAGTAGTAAGTCAAAAAACAAAAATGAAGACTAAATACTGTTAAATGTGTTTAATTCTTTATATTATATATTTTTTGCTTAGTTCTAAGATCATGAAACTTTAACATTAATTTTTAACAAGTGTTTATTAATAATGTTTGTTATTTAAACTTATTATGATTTAAGATTAAACTTTATTGATGAAAGTTAGTTAAATTATATTAAGTAATAAATATTGAGTATATTAGTACAAGGGAGAACTTGAGAGCCATAAAAAGTCATTATTTTAATTATTTACGAGTATGTAGTATATCAATATAATAACGCTAATGTTTCATAGTGATTGGCAACAATTTTGTCCATTACTAATTGTAACTTATAACAGTCAAAAAAATTTAATAAATTATTACTATTTGACATTTCTCCTGAACACATATACCAATCGTTATTCGCATTCGCCTATAGATATTATTATTCATTACTAGGACCTACAAATAAAATATTAATTTTTGATATATATTAAACAATATTGATATCAAAAATTTGTCATAATATTATGTTGAATTATCAGTATTCTTGCCCATCCCTACTTTATTATTTAACTACTATGTTTATTAAAGCTATCCAGGGATCTAGCACAAATAGTTGGTGACTATCAATATTTTATTCTACTTTGTATATATCCATTCATGTTTCTCTTCAAAAATAACTTTTTTCTTAGTTAATACTTTTTAGACAGGATTTTTAAAAAATATTTCTATATTAGACAGTCACAATTTTTATATTTATAGCATATTTTTTGTCTTATATAAACTCAAAACATGATAATTTGAATTAGTATTTTTATGATTTTTAAATATCTAAGATAACCAAATTATAAAGTTAATTTTTTCAATTCTAAATTAATATTTTTCATTATGTGTTCAGATAATTATAGGAGATAAATCGGATATCATAAAAAAAAAAAAATACTGTTATAATATATAATCAAACATTTGAATTACATTATTTGGAAACCTATAAATGCTTTTAATGTTTCAAAGTTATGAGTAGGGAAGATAAGTTATAAAAATTGGATATTAATGTTCATTATCCATGCTAGGTTAGCTTAACTTCTGTTTTTTTTTTTTAAATTTTTCATAACCTATTGAGTTCAAAAATTAAATGGGTTTTTTTTAATGCATATTTTGGTGATTTTATTAAGAATAGCATATTAATGATATTTTCTTAACTTATAAACAAAGTATTTGAGGATCATATAAGTTATTATTTGTCATATTATTTTATTCAGATAAAAATAAAGCAATGTAAATTAAATGTTATCATTCTTTTTTATGATTTATTTAAATCAATAATATAATTTTCGGAGGGTGTAGTGTACGAGTGGATTAAGGCATCGGTTGCAATGTGCACCGTTTCCGGTTTGAATCCCAGTCATATGCGCCATCGTTTTCCGGTCAGTTTACACTGTCTGGAAAGAGAGGCCGACGAACTCCACCCATGAATGGTAGAAACCTATGGGTCCCTTTGAAATTCTGCCTATCACCAACATATTCCAACCAACAGTTCCCTCCCCCACAGTTCTACAGGATAATGACCCATGCTGTTGATGCCTCAATTCCAATAACAAAAAAAAAAGAAAACAATTCTCATTTAAAATGTCAGTCTTATCTGTTTTACATTTAAAAAAAAACTGAATATAAGTGTCATACTGTCATCATCATTATTCATTATCAATATTATTTTATTATAACAAAAGTCAAGGTCCATTAACATAAACCACAGTCTATGTAATTCAATATAATTACTTGAGGTCGCTTGATAAATAATTTTTAACATCAAGTCTGTGTATAATATATTTATTACTATAAGTATGTGTTTGTGTTAGTTACATAGTTGTATAAAATAAGATTATTATTGGATTAAATTGTCAAGTTCATGTTTCCCCAAGAAATGCAACAACAAATTAATTATTTATTGTGAACTGAAAAAACCTGAATGATTTGAGGTAAGTTTTAATGATTGGTATTAAATATTTAAGTTAAGTTTATTATTGTTTAAAAATTTAATATGCACAAAAAAATATTCAAAATCTGATATAAAACTAACTGGTCATCAGATGGGAATACCTAGAATGAGGATGGTCTTTATTTTTCTTTCTACTTGTTTAGTCAAATCATAAGACTACTGTGATTCGAAAAAAACTTAGTTTAGGATGAAACTGATGCAAATGTCACAAAGTCAAGAGACTAGCCTACTGGAATTTTTAAAGCTACGTTAAGTTATTATTAATTACCTAAGTACTTCATTGAAACATCAAAAAAGATTAATCCTCATCCATATGCCATATTTAATCTATTTTTATATTTATATTTCATCTATTCTGTGGAGTGTGAATAGACTTTAAACTTTGAAGTTAAAAAATAGTGTTTTCATCTCAATGACGTTAATAGAATTTTTGTAAAGTGGTGTACTGGTGTCAACTATAAATAGTATAAATATACTATATACATACAAACTATTAGTTATTACTTTGATTAAGACATAATATTGTATTAGTGTATATTATCCATAGAGCTTCTGAACATTTATGGGCCTACGTGAAATGTGTGGCTATGATTTTTTTGTAATATATTTTTATGTTTTTATTATTATAATAAAAATGTTTATAAATCAATAAATCATACAATCTGTACATGTTAGCACAATAAGTAAAATATTATTTATGTTACTATGTAAGTAATTACTGTAAAAAATAATGTTACTCGTATATATATATTTTACACTAAATGTTAGTCACCTATCAGCCATCGCGATTTATAATTACTTACAGAATTTATATTGGATAAACTATAAAAACCGATAAAATGTCACTCTCATATGGACATACGAGTTGCACATTATATGAATATATGTTGAAAGCAATAGATTTACAAAGTAATCCAGACAAGTTTTAAGTTAAATCAATAAACAAAATTTAATACAGTGAATAATAATAATAATAATATATTATAACACAATGCACTCATGAACGTATATCGGCAACGGGTTGCATATCTCGACTGCTGTAAAGACAAGAATTATGTACATAATCATACTATATCTAATATTACTAACTGCCACACACACACAATATTGAAAATATATCATCTCTGCATTTTCAATTTCTCTATAAATGTATAACTATATAACTAATATACAGTATGATAATGATAATACTACTTACTGTATACAATCTACAGGGTAACAACTAAATTATAATTTAATATTTCAACAATATATGATGAAAATAACAATATACATATGAAACCCCCGAGTACTGCAGCCTGAAATACATGTTTTGAGTATTTCTGAACATGGTATATTATATTTTAACCTACCAATTTGATTTAAATCATAGATTGTAACATAAAGTCTGTGTGGTAAAAATTGTTTCTTGTTATAATTTTTTATTTACATTTGATTATTCTTAATCCTTAGTTGTCTGAACTCTGTATAATATTGTTAATTTTTAATCTAGAATAGTTAAATTTATAAGAGACCAATTTTAAAATCTAAATCTATATTTTACATGTTAAATTATTAACTTATTAATTATTATTAATTATTATTTATTATTGTACCCACAGAATTACTAGTATCATATAGGTAATAATATTGATAATTTGACTAATTATTTAATATTTTTGTGGGATTTATTGTCATTAATTGTTATTTAAATAATGGTACTCTTTCTTTTTATAATTCCATTTATAAATTGAAAAGAGAATAAAAATCATGAACTAAAATAAATATTTAAAGTATTTTTCACAAAACAAAACTATTAAGCATACCTATAGTTCTAGTTCCTACTCTACTGCCTACTAGTATTAAATTATTACCATTGGAATTTTTAAAGTTATAACATATACCTATTACGCAAAATAGGTAGGTATGTATCATACCTTACACTATTACACCAATATCTAAATTGATATGACACCTCAAAACCCCTTGCATACAGGGTACACTAATGTTACAATAATTGACCTATAGCTTATGAGTCATTAGTAATGACATATTCAGGGCCTCAGGGGTGTCCCAGGGTGGCCGTGTCTCGACTCATCTCCTAAGTAAAATTCTATATTCTTTATTTTTATATGGTTGGTTGTAGTCGCCAGTTTTTAGTGTGATTTTAAAATGTTGATCAATTATTATTGGACACGCCCGATATATTATTTTTAATTATGTAAAACCAGAAGCAAACACAATTTAATCAATATTATCTTCCCACATACTACTTAGTGACCTGTAAAAATAAATCAACAAACATTTTAACTAATATAGTTATGTACCTAAGTCTGATTTTAGTTTTGAAATTAGTGTTTATGTTTAAGTGTTATACCAACGGACTTGGAAATATTTTAGGGGCTCATTAAATTCATTTTTTTTTGGGGGGGGGGGGGGGGGTCCAAAATTGTATTTTAACCAGGTAATGTGGTAATCGTAATATTATTACGATTCACAAAATTCACGCGGTCACGGATTCAGTGATTACATTATCAAATTGTAATAATCAATATGGCCCATAAGTTTTGTCAGTTCCGAATTTCTGATATCCGGCACATTATTTTAATTTTTTTTTAGCATATTACCCATTCTAAATTAATAACTCGAAGAATCTTAGTTCTACTTAACCATAGTAAATCACTAAATTTTCTCAAAGTTAAATGAATCTGATCAAGAGTAATATAGTATTTTAGCACGCCACTTTCGAACAAGTAACGTGTAAGCATTGACCTATTATAATAGGTCAATGCGTGTAAGTAAATTTATTAAGTGTGTAATTTTTAAACCATGTAAATGGCTGAACAACTAGAACTCCGAAATCTGGTGATTGAGTCGGATACACCATCGACAAATTCGCCGCTAACGCCAAACGTGACGTCTCCTAAAACACAAATAAAAATTCTCGGTTTACTGTTAGCTGCTATATCATCTTTATTTTTCTCTCTGAGTTCATTGATAGTGAAATGGCTCGACAATATGGATCCATTGGAATTAGCCGCAATTCGTTTTGTCGGAATATTGATTCCCTCAGTACCCATTCTGATCTACACTAAGCAAAATCCATTTCCAAAAGGTCAACGACTTATGCTAGTACTTCGTGCTTTTGCTGGGGCCACTTCAGTGTCTCTCATTTTCTATGCCATCAGACATATGCCCTTAGCTGATGCTTCAGTAATTGTATTCAGTGTGCCTGTTATAGTCGCAATATTTGCCAGAATATTTCTCAAGGAACCATGTGGACTATTCCATTACTTTACATTATTTTTGACAATGATTGGAGTTTTATTGATCACAAGACCTCCTTTCTTATTTGGCCAGTCAACGAAACAATACAACTTTTTAGGTCCATTAGCTGCTTTGTTATCTACATTTTTTGGAGCTATAGTTTATATACTACTTAGAGCTTTGAAAAATTTACATTTCAGTGTTATATTGGTGACATTTTCTGTTTATTCTATTATACAAACAACTAGCATGGCTTGGGCAACAGGGAACTTGAGTTGGCCAAAATGCGGTATTGAGAGAATTTTATTGATCGCTTTGGGAATATTCAGTTTTTCTGGGCAAATGTTATTAACCATTGCAGCTCAACTCGAAGAAGCTGGATTAATTGCTATTGCAAGGACTGTCGATGTGGTGTTTGCTTTTCTGTGGCAGATAATATTTTTTAATGAGGTACCTAATATTTTTAGTATTATTGGTGCAGTGTTGGTGACTTCATCTGTTATACTGATTGGTCTAAGAAAGTGGATGATGTCTATGCCGTCTACTTCTAGTTTCAGAAAAAAATATGGTTTTCTATTTTTATGACAGCCACATATATTTTACTTAAAGTTAAACTATTGATCTGTCTACTGTTAATATTACTTAATTGAATCTCTATGTTTGTTAAATGTATATTGTGAAATATTAAAATTGTTTGAAAATAAAAAGTACAATTAAATCAGCCCAATCTTAGTTTATACGCTTAGCATATTTTAGTTGTGAATCTGAACATTTCAATTTTAAGACTTGTATTTTAGAAACAGCAATTTGTGATAGTTAATTATCTCATAAGATTTTTTAATTTTAATAATAGATAAAAATTGTGTTTAACAATTATGTAAAATTAATAACATTTTTATACTATTCCCTGAAGTATAAGATCATTTTTATAAAGGTAATATACTAATTTCTTTGCAATTTGATTGTTTTTCTAGAAATAACAAACTTTAAATTATTGTTACCGAACAAATTGTATTTGTATAATTTTTAGTGATGTTTAGTCTTTTTGTTGAAATTATTTTCCATAAATTAACATTTCTAGTCAACAACATGACGTAATCTGTTGATTTTACATGTAAGGTATTAGTATACATACGAGGTTAAAAATTGTGATTTTATTGTTACTATAATTGTATAGTTAAAATATTATTTTAATTACAAATAAGTAATTATGTTTAAAAGTTATTAACAGTGTTACTAAATTATTTGTACTTGCTCTCCTTGATAATTTATACAAATTAAAAACTACTTACAAATAAGTATTTACTGTAACAAAATTAATAAATGAATAAATATTATAAATTATTTATTGTTCTATTGTTAATAGTTTGAATTTAATTTATTTTAACTCCTTAAAATAATTTATCTTGGTCATTTTTGATTGTTTAAAAAAAAGTTTGTATTAAAATTTTAAAATTCTATACAATTAAATTGAATAATTTTTTAGTAAGACTTATACAAAGTACAACAACAGAACAACATTATTCTACGATATTTATCATTAGAAAATTGATTTTTTTATCAGATATTGTTACTATGGTACTCTGGTTTGGTAACTATGGTAAATATTTTTATATTATTATTAAGGCTGGTTTTTACAATGACCGGTTAAGTCTCCGTTAACTTTGTAACCAGACATTGTAAGAAACAGCCTTAGTATTATTAAGATATATATATAGTGACTATTAACCGCCCGATTTAAAGTCACGGACCATCCCTATTGGTTTCTAAATGATTGATTTCCAATTAAATACCTACTTTTTACCTTAACATTTTAGTTGTATATAATTACTAATATTGCTATGCCAAGAACAACGTATCCAAAATAATCATCGCTGTCGGCTCGGCAAACTGGGAAGAAAGTATCACGTTACTCAACAATTTACAAAAAGTAATTAGTATAATTTGCATCTTTTAAATGTGTTAGGTAAATCCGTATATCAATACCTGACTGTGGTCTGTGATCATAAATATGCGTGTGCTATAATTACATTCGCGAATTAACAAGTACCCGGGGTGTATATATATGTATAATATGATTATATAATTTAACCGCCCTGGTCGTAAAATTAGCAACTGTGTGTGAGTTTTCTATCTGCTGTTCTCGTCACTCACCCCTATTATATAGGTATATCGATTTAGGATCACTGATCACTGATCAATAATTGTTGATTTTAAGATTTTAGCATTGCGGGTCATAATATTATGTTCAACATATCACACGACGAGGCTGAATATTAAGATCATTTTAATACGGAGTAATTCATTTAAGTGTCAACATGACAACATTTGTTATGTATGTCGACTAAAAAGTTTCAATTTAAAAACAACATTCCTGAGAACATTATTTTGAGTGACACACATTTTTAATTTTATATTCTGAAGCAGAATATTATTCAAAGAATGTATTTCAATCTATAAAGATCTATTTTAAAAAAATAAGTCGTTACTTACAACTTAATAAGCAATATGCATTTAAAATTTAGATTTGTAGTCGTGAACTCGTAAGTCGTAGTGGATAACATTTACCCCGTAACCCGCCCACCATGTAGTTAGTCGTTAATAAATATGTCTATGGTCGTTACCAGTCAATTACGTATTTATTTACGTAAATATTATTATCTTTGTCCATGGTTATCATCATTATTGTTACTAATACTCAGGCACAGATGACTGATTATCACCATTCACCGACTCATGGCACTCACCCGTCACGGCCGTCACTCGTCAGGTCGTCACCGTGGTCCGTGAGCATTTGGATGGTGATTGGTGTGTAACGTGATTTCATTAAAGAATTTCTCTAACGTTTGGTTGTATGTTGCATCCAAAATCAACATCATTGAGTTATAATTGTTATAACGATAATCTTATTTGTGGTAATAATATCATATTATTTAATCATGAATTAAAAATGATTTATCTTGAAACCCTCGGTTTAATAAAACTATTATTATTATTATTTTAATAATGTAGGTAATTATTGGTTTGTCACTTGACAGTTGTTTTAGTTTTTCGTGAAACGTGGGACTGCGGAATCAACAAGTTCATCGGGTAGTTTTCATTTTTTAACACCATGATTAAATTAAAGCTTTACTATGACTTCTTGTCACAACCAAGCAGAACTTTGTACATATTTATGAAGAAAACCAAAATTCCTTTTGAACCAAAACCAGTAAATTTAAGACAAGGTACATCATAAATTAAAATAATATTTTACCTATAAGCTAAAGTTACCGCGGAAATACATTTTGTTTTCTCTTTTTTTTTTTTGTATAGGTGAGCATCTTACTAAAAAATTTGAAAGCTTAAATCCGTTCAAGAAAGTACCTTTTATTTACGACAAGGGAACAGTTTTAATAGAAAGGTTATTATTTCTAAAAAAGTAACTTCAAATATAATTTAAATAAAAACCACTAGAATATTTGTCTATCAACTGTAAATAATTGGTTAGTTATCAATTTATAATTGAATGGCGTTTGTGCTCTAATAGTTGTCATCTGCATAGAGGATTGCATAAGGACAAAGGGTAGTACAAATTTGTAATGTCGCAGTTATCAATTGTTCAACTTATAATATTACGATAATATTTTATAATTAATGTAACAGAATTAAATATTGTTTTTTCTAGTGTTGCAATATTACGTTACTTGTGTCGAACATATAATGTTGCTGACCATTGGTATCCCAAAGACATACAAAAGCAGGCTCTTGTTGATCAATATTTAGAGTGGCAACATAATAATACTAGAGCTCATTGCACAGAGTATTTTCGGAACAAGGTAATAACCATTGTTGAATTTACTAAGAAATTAATATTATTCAAATTAATTTTTTTCCCTTAAAGGCATTATGGCCATTAAAAACTGGCCATGCAGCAAATACTGAAAAGGTAACAATACTAGAAAATCGAATGATTGAAAATCTAAATTTATTAGAAAATATTTGGTTAAAAGATAAACCATTTTTGTGTGGAGACAAAATTTCTGTGGCTGATCTTGTCGGTGCATGTGAAGTAGAACAACCAAGTAAAAAAAAACTAGTATAAATTAAACTGTATGATATATATGCTATATATTTTACTTAGGAATTGCTGGTTTTGATCCATTAGTGAATCGTCCAAATTTAACCAAATGGATATCTAGAGTTAAATCAGAATTTTCTCCTTTTTATGAAGAAGCACATCAAATTGTCGAACAAACTGCTGATGAATACAAACGTTATGTTAATGAATTAAGTAAAATAAATTAGTTAATGTTTTAGATAGATTGATCACTTAAAATGTATATTTGTATAATCATTTAGTTATTTAAGTTTAATACTCAGGAAGTTATGTATGTCAAATAATAAATTATATGTAATTTATCTCAATTTTAAATGTTGTACTTTACTTTGAAAATATGTTTGTTTTTATAGTAAAATAAAATATTAAAAAGATTATATTTTCAAATAGTAAGTCGCCTGAATTTTGAAAAATAAAGCTTAAATTGTCATTGTTCAAGTTAGAAATTTCACTGTAATGAAAATTAAAAAATAATTAATATCAGAAAACATCTGGATCAACAAATGTTTATATTTCTTGAATTAAAAACACAAAATAATTAATTCTACAGAAAGGTCTCATTTATTCATTAGATATACATAAAGTTAATGGAGTAACTTTTTATTTTACAGAACCAGCATTTACTTTATTAAATTGGTATTATATAACTACAGATAAGTAATACAAATACATTTAAAATTTCATATTTATTCATCTACTTCATAACCATGAGTGGTAGCATTCAATTTTGGGTTGTGGAACAAAGTCTGGTCTCCATTACCCCACGGGAATCGCTGAAAAAATATTAATAGTGATAAAATTAATTTTTGGGTAAGGAATATCGGTACAAATACAAGAAGTATCAAATAATATTAGTGTGATTTAGCGACAATTTTTACTATTAGATAAAAAGTCTGAAGATAAAAATTACTTAAGTCACAAAATTTTAAATAATAAAATATCTTATGAAACAAAACTGTTGAATTTGAATTACAATGTTTTTTTTTAACAATTTCATGAATTGAATATTTTGTATTTTTGAACATTTCAAATTGGACTATCTGTCATGTTTTTTTACTGATTACCTTTATAAATATAAATAAACCTTAGAGATATCTTTTGAACTTCTAGTAATTTTGTACAATAAGACTTTATAAGTGCTCAACAACTTGGACTATATAAGCATGAAATACAAATAAAATGTAATATGTATTTTTAATTTACTTAACTTGATTTCATTCTATACATTTTACTTTTTAGTATGATTTAAATTTAATATTTAATAATATAGATGAAATTGAAAATGACTATAAATTCTTGAATGGGAATAATTGAAATAGGTAATAACCGAAAATTGCGTTACAGATACATTGTGACATTGACATGAAAGATTTGGATAAAATGTTATAAGTTTAATTTAAATTCAATCAGTAAGCAACAGCGGGTATAATAATTGTGATCTACGTTCAACAGGCCTCTCGCAAAATAGTCTTTTTACTCATTACTTTAACAATAGGTTTACTAAGATTGAAATAATGTTCTTAATTAATTCGTCAGCGAATTGGCCTGTGTATTATATTCAAGCTGATACATACCCGGGTTCTGATGCGCAAATGTTCATATGGCACAAATTCTGGTCGCGATGTGTGTTTTTCATGTTCTAAATGTCCGTTGATGCAGTAAATGCTTGCCAACAGACATGCTGGTAGTCCAACAAAAAAGGTCACTTTCTTCCACAATTCTAAACCTTGGAGGACTTCTGTGATTTAATTAAAACAACAAATTATTACAATATACAGAAACTAGGAGGTATGCAAACAGAAGAGTAAAGTTAAAAAAAACAGTTAAAAATCAACTTGCCAGGCGAAGTGTTGGACTTAAGTTTATCGGCAGTGAACTGTTCATCCATAATAGCACGCAATTGCCTACCAGCAGAAAACTTACGGGAAAACACTCTGAGTGACATTTTGTCGTTCTAGTTAAAAAAAAATATGGAAAACTAACAATGGAATAATTGGTAGCGCAGCAGCAAATTTTCGAATGCCGAATGATTTGATTCTAAACACCTATTTCTAAGCAGGAATGAAAATTTTGCAATCATATGGAAGTTTTTAATGTTTTTATCTTTTTGAAGGTTATGATAAGAACCAAATCATCGGTGTCTCACCGATGTCTTACACTGTTATCATTTCGATTTTCCCACCACTTTTCATAATTTTCATTTTGTCGAAAGTTGAACTGATTTGTATGTTTTTCGGGCGTTAATGCGTTAATAACGGAGTTTTTCAAAACGGTCTAGTCGGGATTTAGTGGATTTACACCAAAATAACATGGCAAAATTAACATATTATTACAACTTATTGTCTCAACCGTCCAGAGCATTGTACATGTTTTTAAAAAAAGCTGAAATTCCGTTCGAAGGAAAGGTTATAGATTTACTGAAAGGTGTGTGAATATCATATTATTAAATAATCGTTCCTTACTTACTTCAACATTTTATTTAATATGTATTCTATCATTATATGCTATAGGAGAACAATTCACAGCCGAGTTTGAAGCCATAAACCCTTTTAAAAAAGTACCAGTCATCAATGATAAGGGATTTGTTCTTATTGAAAGGTAATAAACTTATTGTTTTAAGGAATAGGCATAACTGATCTGATGTACAATACTTCTACCTATCATATCTGTAACAGTGTAACAGTGTTTTGTTCAAGTCAAAAGCAAATAAATATATAATAATTAATCACAAGTCAAGTTGTTATACTTATTTCACCCGAACCATCTACTTCTTCATATGTCGTTTGTCCTCCTGTATGCTAGGACGCTACATTAGTATAAGTTATCTCAGAGTTATTCCACCAGTTAAAGTAAAGTATGTACAACTATAAAAGAGTTTAAAATATTACCACACACTATATAATATAATCATATAGTCTATGATATAACTATACAACAATCGTATAATGACTAATTCAATCTTCTTGAATACGAGAGTTATAGTTTATTCGTGATATGATCCAATATATTCATAATGTGATGAAAAATAGTTTCTTATTTAGCTTAGGTATTGCTATTACAAACATTAAAACTACTAATATTTATGACCTTAATTTTTTCTGTAATTTTATTCACAAAACTATTCATCACACTATTCACTAGTAATGAAAAATAAAAACTAATTTTTATACTTCCAAAAAATATTTCTATTATTGTGTTTAAATTTTTATTTTCATTAAAAGTAACACCACAAGTCTACAACCTTACGATATTTTAACTCTTTAGTGGATCAGAAAAAATTCCAATATCACTCTTCAAAACTAGCTCATATTACATACAACTTTTTTCATTCATGACTGAATAAATCAACAATAATTAGTCGATTAAATAACTGACACACTGTATTATTTGGTATCAAAATGTTATATTCATATAAATCTAATATATGAACTAACGATAGGTATTGAATTTAACAGAGAATTTGACTATATGATTCTAAATGCTATTTTATTTTATAGCATAGCAATATTGCGTTACATTTGTCGTACTTATAATGTAGCAGATCACTGGTACCCTAAAGACTCTGTGAAACAAGCACAAGTAGATGAGTACCTTGAGTGGCAACATACAAATACTAGAGCTGATTGTGCTCTATATTATTTACATAAGGTATGAATTAACATAAAAATCTAGTATTTAATTGATAATGAATAAATATATATGTTTCAGATTTTTTGGCCAGCTATGAAAGGAAAACCAGTTAATGAACAGAGAGTCGCTCAATTAGAAAAAAAAATGAATATTACTTTAGATCTAATAGAAAACGTTTGGTTGAAAAATAAAACGTTTTTGTGTGGAAATGAAATTTCCATTTCTGATATTATTGCTATATGTGAAATTGACCAAACTAGTAAAATCAATTGAAGAACAAGATGTCAAAGACATTTGGCTAAATTTACTTTAATTTTTTTTAGGAATGGCTGGTTTCAATCCATATGCCAATCGTCCAAATTTATCTAAATGGAAAATCAAAACGGAATCATTGTTAAGCCCGTATTATGAGGAGGCCAATGAAATAGTTGAAATACATGTTGCTAAATATAATAAAAAATATGGTACACTAAATTCACATATTTAATTTTACTTATTTTAAATGTTTTGTGAAATAATAGGAGATAGAATACTCAAGTTTAGTATAATTTAGGTTGCTCATGGTTCTATTTTTATTTTGTGTAGGAACATTTTTTAATAATTTTTTTTGTTCATGTTAAGAGCTTTTACTTAACTATTTGAGTGTCTTATGATCACCCTGTTAAAGCATTAAGTATTATAAATTTTAAGATTTTAAGTAATTTTTAAATTTAGTGTTTGTTAACAACAGTGATTAAGATGATTTATATTTTTATTACCTCTGTGGCTACTCCTTTTAATCTTGAGCTATGTTTTAAAATTATAAGCATGGCAATCTTTTGAAACTTTATTTACCTGGCCAGGCAGTCATATGAGTTGAAGCAGTTTTCAAATATATTACTGTGAAATTATGTGCAAGATCAACAGCAAATTAAGAAAAAATATGAATAGATGGCATGGTCTTTACCATGTGAAAAAGACAAACAAGAATCTGAAAATATATATAAATCTCTGTGATAATTCTTTGTTGTAATATGAAATTAAATAATAATGTATGGGATTAATGAGCATCTAGTGAATAATGTTATAAATAACCTTACAATTTATAAATTTTAATTACCAAAAAATATTTTCTCAAATGTAGATCTAAGAACATTGGAATGTATTATGTGATTTGGCTATTTTTAATTTTAATTAATACATAAATAAAATGTTATTTAACTCTTTTTATGTACTATGACTTGTTGCTCGTGTTTTATTAAATAATTTGGTTATAACTTGATATAAACTTCCTTCCCGTTTTAATCCATATTAATAACTGACATTATAAACCAGTATTAATCATCAGTCTCTTTTATAGTGACGATTACATAATGTGCTTCGCCCATTCAGATATTATCATTTCACTTTAAATAATCTCAGATTACTTATTTTGACTAAGTTTTAAAGGAATTATAAACAATATTTTTCAAAATTTGAAGTGTTATTCAATAGAAGGTTATTCAACGTACAATATATAGTTAACAAAGTACCAGCTGTATAATTAAATATTGTCAGTTAGAAAATGAAAGTTGTTATTCTCAATTGACCTTGAGGTTTATTGTTTTGTTTACACTAAAATCTAGAATGTATTTGTAGTGATAACTTCACTTAAAACATTATAATAATTCACAAGTGATGTCTTAGCAGTTAGCACGCACACGGTTAGATAAATAATAAGACTAAAAATGTCAATAAACTTATATGTATTGAAATGCATTGATGTCATATACAATTACTTATACACATTTCAAAAATATAACATCCTTAAATAATATCATGAAAAAAAAAAAGAAAAAAAATATATATTAAGTGAAAAGATAATCTACGTTTAAAGAATGTAGACTATACGTTTCAGAACATAAGTTTTTAAAATTAATATCAATTATTAACGATGGCTTCTAATGAGCAATCAATACATTTATTAGAAAATAAAGAGAAAAAAAAATAAGTAAAACCGTAGCAAGACATTGATATTTGGGGAGGAAGCATGGTCGTTCATCATTTTCTGGTCGATGGATGAGGCTTCAAGTTCTCATCCTTCTTGTTGGTTTCAGTGTTTTGCAATTTAGTAGAGATTTTCCTAGAATGACCGCTGGGATCGAAATGATTGGTGTGTTCGCTGGCCTCTTTCTTGCTCCTGTTCTTACCTGTAGAGTGAAAAAAAAACACGTTAACCAGGTAGGTAATACACAGTAAAAACGTGCAGATATCAAAAACATCATTTCGATCGTAATAATATTACCACTGTGTCCGCTGTTGACCAATTTGTCTTGATCGTAGTTGTACTCGTCGTACTCATCTTCCACAGTAATAGAAGACATGTTTAATTCTCGTCGGACAATAGATTTTCGTATTTACTTTGAGACGTGCACGCCGACAGTTATATTCGACAATAGTTTCCGCGTTGTTTGTCTTGGACGTTCGTGTGTGTGGGTAATGTACTAATGTCTGGTTTTTTTTCAATTATATTATGGTTTCTATCCCCACTTGAAATCGACGTACCGACAGACCTCTTCCGCGAACGGTTACCACAGCTGCTGAGCTGCTACTCATAGAGACGATCAGCTGTAGCTATGTGCGCGATAGATAACTTGTTACAGTGCTGCCAACACTGGTGGCCGACGGCATGTTTTCTCAGAGCTATCTTGCGCTCACGTTATTCGGTAGCCTTCAAAAAGTTAAAAAAAAAATTTTGGGTTGACTGAGTTGACTGTCGACTAACAAATGCATTGATATTTTACAATGACGTGCGCTTGTTTTAAAAAAAAATGTTCTGTGTTTTAACTCAGCAGAACAAAATGCAAAAATATTACAAGATTTGGATAGACCTATATCTTTTCTGGTGAATTATGTTAAGCTTTTTATAGGCATGTCGCCATGAGACATTTTTTTTATTAATGTCGATATTATAAATAATTGGGAATACGGACCTCTTTGTAATAAAAAGTTGTAATATAATGAATTTTTATGTGTGGGTTAACAAAGGTCTAACAAAGCAGACATAAACGAAAAACTTAATGCTACGATCCCCTCATATGTCAGTATGTCACGGATTTTGCGGAAGAATTGATGTTTAAAGTAAGATTTTTTCATATTCTTTTGAACTAAGGCTTTCTTTTTATAATCTAAATAAATGTTTAACGCCACGAACAAAGGTGTTATGCAATATCGTAAACAACGCCGACGGTAGTTTTGCGGGGCCCGGGCCAAATTTTTTCACGGGCCCTAGAAATTATGTTTCGTAGGCACAAACAATTTTCTTGGTACATCATAGACCATACAGTACTTACTTATCCATTTGATTTTTTTCTATATTTGATTTAACATACCTAAAAATATCCATAACGATGTGCGCAAAACCAATTAAATTGTTTTTCAGCGTATTATTTTGTCGCACGTCGCGCGTCGGCATTATAATTTATTTTTACTCTCACTCGTTTATTGTAATTTTATATTACGATTATCAGCTGATAAAGTTCGTCGATCGTTATCGTAAATTCTTTGGTAAGTGTAGAAGGCGCCCCTGCTAAGAGTAATTCAAATAATTCAAAACATGACTACACTTACGCAACTTATCGTTCGACTCCGAATAAAAGGAGATCAGCACGCGGGCTGGAGGACAAATTACAAAAAAATAAAAGCAACGCTAAATATACTGGTGCCGCACCTTGTCGAGCACGTGAGTGTCGATTTTAGAAATAATTGTTATTATACAAACAACGAATTTCAGTAATATTATATTCGATATTGCGAGTACAGATTGGGAACGCCGATCGTCAGGTGTGCGTGAGTAACGATAAATACAATAAAATTTGCACGGTCGGTTGGATTTTTTGAAGATAAAAACTTAAACGAGTTACTTGACAAAAATGTTAATACATAATGAATGAGCGAAAAAGACGTACTTGCGCGAGGTCGGAAGTGAAAGATAAAGAGCGTCGTGAGCGACTGTAACGAATACAAGTAAAAGGACGGAGCGAAATTCGATTTGTACAATTGCGTTAATGTAGGCACATGGTGATACGGCGCCCACAAAAAGAAGAGCAGGACCACTTGACTTGACGTCGACGGATTTGACTGCGTACGTGCAGTGTTCGGCAAGCGGATCCTCACATGCGATGAATGCTGCAGGTTTGAGTGGATCGATGGAAATCCACACAGCAGACAGGTCGCGTTGCACTTTGAACGTCTTCTCCCGGCGTTTGAGTACGACGAGTGGGTCCTCGTAACGTGGTTGGTGCGATGTTCCCACTGCGTCGATCAGGACAAAAACATGACTGACCCGGCTCAGGTCACAGTATACGCACGAACGTAGTGCGTTGAGTCGGGACTGTACCACGGAGTCTCGCAACGCAGCTACCAACTTGGGTGGTCGTGGCTCGCCAAGGAGTCTGAACGTGGTGCGTATACTAACTCGATGCCCTCTTTGACTGTGCTGCGCAGCGCGATTAGTTTACGATAGTCAGTTTGGCTTACCACTAGCTGAGGAGATTCGTGAGCATGCGTTGGAACGTTCTATCATCCTGTTGGCTTAAGGGTGATGCGAATGTGCTGAATGCCGAAGATGATTTGAACAGATCTTACTCGAACTGTCGGCCTTGGTTGGTGGTGATGACGTCGGGCACGCTAAACCGTGTTATTCAGTTCGTTATTAAGAGGACGCTACACCCGCATGTGTTGTCTCCGTCGTACAAGTGCGTAGCATAGAAAATTTTACGCTCAGCAGATCACGATTATTTCCGTTAATTTAATATTTAGAGTGAGTTGACCTATTATAAAAATTAAAGGCAAGATTATTACCGAGGGCATCTCATAGGCCCTTTATTATGTCCCCTAGGGACATATTTTATTATATTTTAATTTTAAACTGAGTTATGACTATTTTAAAATTGTAAATTATTTTTACATCTAAAAATACTCATAACTCGGCTTAAATTTAAAAAAATATAATAAAATGCCTATGAGATGCCCTCGGTAATAATCTTGCCTTTAATTTTTATAGTAGCTAGGTCAATTCACTCTAAATTTTAATTTAACGGAGATAAATGTGATCTGCTGAGCGTAAAATTTGCTATGCTACGCACTTGTAAGACGGAGACAACACATGCGGGTGTGGCGTCCTCTTAAGAGCTACGTGACTGCGTATGTTGACATATTATCGGTCGGCCACATTTCTGGTCAGCGTGTAAATCGGTCGGTGACGGTTAGTAGGTACTATTGTATCCGCTGAACGGTTGATGGTATAGCGGCCCAATCAAGTTAAGGCGAGTGTGACCGAAGCTTCGCTCGGTTTGATGCTGGACGTCGTTTGTTTGTGTAATACTTAGACTCGTTGGCACATTCGCAGGATCGGGTTCATCGCGTGATTTCCCGATCCAAGTCCGTTCTGCAGCAATTGCGCAATTTGATTAGCCGAAGTGTGGTGTGGTGACTGCGCCGCGCTGTATTACCGTGTAACGAATCGAAAACTGCGCGCGCTGCCGAACACGACACGACGCCACGCCGTTCGGAAAGGCGCGCGCCTGCAGCAACAACGAATTTGTTGTATTATCAGCACTATCGATAATTCTCTGGAGCTGCATGCAGATCGTTAGCTTGGTCGATTGACCACTGCCGTATAATTCCGGTAGCGTTGCAGTCTGCAACGATTTCAAGTGTCGACAACGCGTCGGGGATGATGTTGTCCTTGGCCGAAAAGTGTTCTACGTTGTGTATGAATTGAGGCAGAAACGAAATTTGTCATAGGTACATGTTGGTTGACGATCTTTTCTGCCTTGAGTCTAAACATGTATATAGGTGAGCTGCTTGTGATCCATTCATAGTGTCGCGTGAGGCGCCGCCCTTCGATGTAATGGACGAAATGTCGCTCGTTCAAATACGCGGTGAGTAGATCTCTGTCGTAGTGTCGTATGTGCTGTATCTTTGTTCGGCGAAAGATAAGTTTTTCGAAAAAAAACCTCTGTCGATTCTCAACGTCTTGATCGTAAAATAATAATAAATTACACAAAACAAACCTACTACCTAGGTATTTTCATTAAATAGACATACATTTTAGTTTAAACTATAGAAAATACGTAATAATATTATTCATAAAATTACAACGACGTCTGGTAGTTGTGATTTAAACGGAAATAAAAATTAAACATTTAACTGGTTATATTTTAGCTATATTTTACGCAATAAATTCTAAAGTTTTTTTTATTAATTCTTAGCATTTTTAGATCAATATCGAATTCAGATACCAAGTTTTTTACTTATAAATACAATTAAGCAAACTCAGAAAACCGTTATTTTAGATTCTGAGCAGAGCGATGAATGTATTGATTTTACAATATTGGTTTTTTTGTGTCTGTGTGACTGTGTAGATACACGATAAGTTGTAGAAATAATGGTTCGATTTTCAAGTTCAATACTTTTTTTCGGTTGGAAAGTGAATCTAGTTGGTGCATTGGGGATTTCAAATTATAAATTTCCCAGTAGTTTTCAAAAGCACCGGGAAAATATTTTTTAAATCTAAGATTTTTAAAAATTCAATAAAAGATTCTCAATGAGTTTTTCTACTTCTATGAATTAAAAAATGTTTACTTGAAAGTCAAGTAAAATTTATATTAGAAAAAAAACATAAATTACAACATCGGATATTCACTCAATTTCGCTTGTACCAATATTCATATTTTGTTGTTATTCAAAAACTATACCATATGTTTATTTTATAAATTCCTATACTTGATAACATTTTCAAAATATTTCATTGATTTTTAACTTATTTAAATAGACTTAAAATGTTTTTTTATTTAAGTTTTTTATTCTATAAATGTCAATAAAATTTTATTCATTGGGTCAAAAAACTTGAAAATTTAATACAAGGTTCTCCATAAGACATAAGTTGATATAATAGCAGTTGGAAAATACATTGGTATACATTTTTTTTTATAACCACTTAAAGTTCAAATGTCGACAAAATGTATTGAATTAGAAATTTTCAAATTCTTTAGTTGTTAAAAATTTATAAAACGTTTAACTTTTAAAGCTAAGGATTGAAAATTTAAAACAATGTTCTACCTTCCACGTAAATAGGTACGTAATTAATTCTGTGACAAAAAAAAAAAAAATCTAAAAACTATACAAACACAGGTTTTTAGTTTTTACAGTTATATTGTTGTAATTTAAAAATATTATTCGCGGGTACCTACTTGAAAGTTCTATAGAACGAATATAATACTTTATATTTTAATTTTAATAGCTAACAGCGGCGTAGCCAGGATTTTTTTTCGGGGGGGGGGGGGGGCTAATCAATTTTTTACACAGCGGTGCATTAAATACCTATTAGCACGGCCGAAGCTATAGAAAACTAACAAAATAAAGATGACAATTTAAAATTAGTAAAATACGATTTAAGACTTTTTGAGTGAATATTGTAGACCATTGAAATAATTTTTAAATTTTATTAACATTTGGGGGGGGGTGCAGCCCCCTCAGCCATCCCTCTGGCTACGCCACTGATAGCTAATGTAAGTATTATGAATGAATAAGTGAGTCGGGTACATAATGAATCTGTTTTGATTATTTGGAATTTATTTTATAGGTACCTATATTTTTTTTAGAATCGTTTTTTGTGTAAATCAAATTTAATACCATCCATTATAGTAACTCATTTGTAAAATACTGTACAGCAGAGCGACATCCACTTACCAGTTTTTTTTCATCCATTTTAACTCTAGTTTTTTTTTCGTACTTTGACCAACTATTTCACAGAGACTTCTAATTAATCATTCCATAACAAAATTTCTGTTGTGAATGCCAAATTTTTTATGTTAGAAGCTTGAAATTATAGACTGCATATAGTCGTCAGTATATTGATGTATTTATCTTATAACTTTATCTGAAATTTCTTCTTCTTCTTAAAATACATTTTTTCTTCCATTTGGCATTAATTAAATTTTGTTTGATAATTTCGTATATTTTTTACCTAACCTAACCATAAAAAATTCTTTGTTATGCTACTGTCTTATAAATCCCAAAATTGAAAATAAGCCTTTATAATAGTTAATAAATTATCTGTAGCACCCATATATCCAAATAATTATGTAGTCGTTACACCTTGACATAGGACTACCGATATAAATATTGGTATATTGTATTAGGATTAATGGACTTATGCAAGTAGGTATAAAGAAATCATATGAGTTCATATTATATTAGGAAAATAAATTAATTTTAATATTAAACGAACAAAAAAAAAAACTTTTTATAGGTACACAAAATAATTTATTGGTAATAGGTGGAGGAGGGTTTCACGACATAGTGTTGTTTATGGCCGATAGGTCAACGTCGTTGTCGTTGCGGTGGCGACGATGGTGATTGTGGTGGTTGTGCCCGTGACGAAGTCTGACGACGACATTGTCGTTGTCATTGATGTCGTCTTTGACCGTCTTTGCAGTGTCCTCGACTTCGTTTTTGCCTGCAGCAGCACCGTTGCTGCATTGTCGCTGCTGCAGCGACAGCCGCAACGGTTTTTTGGGTGGCATCGGGGCACGCCGGCCCGATTGTTCCGAATCATAATTGAGTGATCGGCTGGGCCGTGGTGATCCTGCGGCAGACGAGGAGGTAGCCTCGGCCATGGTCAGATGCGAGTAATATTCAGTGCTTTTTAACCGGTGTGAGTCGGTGGCCGCCGTGTCCTGTTGCAGGTCGAGTGACCTCAGGCTGCCACCGTCGCATTGCTGAAGCAAGTACGAGGCGGAACTACCTCCGCCGGATGACTCGGAGTCGAGGAACCGGAATAACGTCTGCTGGGCCTCACGTATGTGTCGAGTCCTGCTGCTGTTCCGGCCACCTGCCGCCGGATACTTGTTTCGTTTACCATGCGCCGCCGCCACGCCGTGCAAGTCATCGAACGATTTGCAGGCAGCCACTACGGCGTCGGCCGACGACACTAGCGACTCAACCGATGCCGAACTTCCGTACAGCCGGGGCACAGTCCGGATACGTGTCTTGACCACCGGCCCACCTTCAGGGGCTCGCGCTGTCGCCGGCCGATCATCGTACACCACCTGTTTGCGTTTGTACTGCTGTATGGCCGACACGCCATGCTTAGGGCTCTTGCTCCGTACCATCACCGCTGAGTTGGTGCCCCTCTGGAATACCACGCCGCTTCCACCTCCACCACCGTTTGAGGCCGACGACAACGATCGGCACTTGATCAGCTCCGACACTTGATCTTCCAAGTACGACACCCTGTGTGACAGCCTCACGTTTTCCGTTTTGTATGCGTGCTTGGACCGGTCTAATTCCTCGGCCCGGGTCCGACAAGCGTCTAGTTCCCGCCTGAGCGTTGCCAGCTCCAGTTGGTGGTCGGCTGACGGCCCGTCGTGCATGACCACCACGCGCACAGACGACGGCGATACCTCCAGCAGCCGGTTCAGGTCATGGTTATTCTTCATCGACAACACTACCTTACCGTTCACTTCCAGTAATCTGTGACAAGAAATACGAACAAAAATTTTAAGCCTTATAATGTGCATAAATCAACCTGAATATTATTCCAATGTCTCATTATATAGAAAGTGGAAAACCGCCAAAAGTTAGAAGATTAGAAAGGTAGGTTATATATTATATATATATTTTTTTAATTTTTTTCAAAGTTTATTAAGGCTTCAACAACATATATATTATAAGGTAGGTTCTTATAATAATTGTTAATTAATAATTATGTTATAAACTAAATTAATGAGTATTTGTATATAGATGCCTACATACCTTTTAAGAATGATATATTTTTGTATTCAATATAGTATGTTGTACATAGCTACCTTGATTATAGGTTTAATTATGGACCATTTGATTTTAGTGAACCATTAAATTATTTTTAAGGGACTATTATTGGTTTCATTATTTAGTCATTAAATGTTTAGTGATATTGTTTATGTAACTCGACATAAGACTTTCATACATCTTATTGATATATGGAGGTACAGTTGGTACAGATTATAATTCTTAAATAATTATTATTATCTAACTATTACATCCAAGTATTATAAATAGTTTTAAATATATGTATTTTACATAAACTCATTTTTACCTATCTCCTTTTGAAAATCCCAAATTGTCAACTGTCCAGTCAATAAACAGGCCTGGTTTATCTTTTCTCGAACCCACGCCAAACTTAGGACTTTTCGGATCGTATTCCAGCTCTACAGCTTGTAAGCTAATCACGGCCCCGGGATTAGAAACTAAATAACTAAAAAAAATACCAGTTACGTTGTGCGTCAATATTGATTTTTATTGGTACTTACTTATATAGAGTATTATTTTCATTTTGTTCATTGTGTTGTTCAATCTCCTCAAGACGACACTTCTGTTTGTTGGTCTCTTCCATTAAACTAAGAAGGTTAAGTTCCTCCCTACCCAATTGATATTCCAACTCTGCCTGTTGTATCCTCGTGTCAATGTTACTGGAACGAATAAAACAAAATAAAAACAATTATTAAACGCGATGATTATGTAAAAAGAATCGGTTATATTATATTTTTTCTTTCTACTCTTTAAGATTTTCATTAAAAAACGTGTTATCTTGCTTACTCGGTAACATCTAATTGTTCCAATGACATTTTTATATTTTTAATAGTCAATCGTTTTTGGTCCATGTCATTTTTTAGGCTTTCTATTTTTTGGGTCAGCGAATGTTTTTCACTTTCATTGACCGTATCGCTTTGCACTTTTTGATTATGTTTGTTCTGCTCATTGGTTTCATTGACTAGATGAGTTTGAAGTTTTACGCTGCAAATTATAATTTTTTTAATATCTAGGGAAAGGGGCAAGGGCTACGCGACCAATCACAAAATGATAATAATATATAGAAGAAAAACTTACTTGTTTCGCGTAATATTTTCTTTGTCGTGGTTGTCCGTTATAAATACATTGCTTTTGACGGGTGTTATGATTTTTTGTGATATCATCGCCGGTTGGGGGCTAGTTGGTATGACAGGAGTTGAACTCTTTTTCGCCTTTTTCAGCGTCGAAGACAGTGAGACTTCAATGCTAGCCATCTGGAAATTTATACAATTAATCGCATTGTAGTTAAACTTGTTTTCAAAATTATTAGACTAGTTTGTGTCATTAGACACATTATTTTAGTATTATCGGTATACAATTTTACGTTTTATTTACTTACAGAAATAAAAATTATTATACCTAAGCATAATCAAAAAGAATTGTGTTTAAAACGTGATTTTCTTTCAGAAGAGATATGCACTTATGCACAATCATGGTAAACAATAACCTAATAGTCATATATTCATTATTCATACTTGGATATTTTTATACAAACACTGAATTTCAGTAATTATAGTATATTATTCTAAATCCTTACATAATTTTTCGAACAACGGCTGTGATAAATATATAAAAATGTACTTTTTACTTATTTATTCTCTATATGTTAATTGTGGATATTTTTTTTTATAGTAAAAAATAATAAACATAACCTTATAATATTATTATATCTTGAAAAATATAATCTTTGTTCAAGTATTCGGCTTGATACAATAATATGTTTCTATGTTTAACTCTCGTCAACAGTTAATTAGGTAATTTATTTACATGTAAATTAAGTATATAAGTACCAAAATAAATTTAAATCAATGAAATACAATTAATCCAATATTATAAAATTTTTGTTTTTTTTTTCATCGATAACATTATGTATTTAGAGCAATAGGATTTTGCCGCCATAAAATTGTTGAACTAATTCATTAATTGATCTTAATTTATAGATAATTTAATTCAATAAAAATATAATTATTAATTAATTACAGTTTAGTTAATTTTAAAGAAAAATTAATTATTTTTTATACAATAAATGTTGTTTTATATTTTATAAATATTTCTTTAATTTTTAATCAAAAAATTGAGATTGTTTAAACTTGGTGTAGTACTAAAATATAGTTATTACCTCTGGATCTAAATAAACACAGACATTTTTATTAATAGGTTACATAATATTTACCTATTTCACAAAAAATCATCATGATTTTGACAAAAGTTACAGATCTAAATATTTTTTAGTTTTAAACATAAATTCAGTTAAGTCCCGAGAGTGGTTTTAGTATCATTTTCAATTGAGTTTATAAATGAGCGAGAGAAGTGTAAATGGAAAATTAAATCATATGTTTCTGAATTCTTAACTGGAAATAACTAACGAAAAAACGGGAATATTTTATGGAACACTAGTTTTTGATCAACATTAATTATAATAATATGAACTATGAAGACAAAAACTAATGTAAACAAGGCCGTAATCAAAAACACATTTTTTGGGAGGGTCTGATCTTTTTTAGTGTAGATAAGTACTAGTAATTTATAATTTTTTACGTTCAAAAATATATAAACTCTTTATTACTATTACTTTAACGAAAATATAAAATTACATTCTTATTACAATAGTAAATAAATAATATCCACGGCTAAAAGTTTTCAACTTTTAAACAATTTCAGGGAATGATAATTCAAACCCCTGAACCCCTCTCCTAAATTATATATGCATATAAATATAATAATTTAACAATGCAATTAAATAAAACAATAAAATTCAGAAAATACTCATATTTCCTAGTAAATGGAATATTATTTAATTTTTGTTTTATAGACCATTTGTATATTCGTGGTGCACATAAAAATAGGGTTTGAACTATAGGACATAAATATATAGATATTAGATACATATTGTTTTCAGATACCTATTACCTATTGAACACAAATCTAATATATTATATAATATAATACAAGTATTTTATCATGATAATTTTTTTAAGTTACCTTAGCTTCTAATGTTTCGAGTTGTGAGAGCCTGGGTTCCATAAATTGAGTTTGTGGCGGATGATGTAGCGAACCCTAGAAAATAAATAAATAGTTATAGGTACCTACTTTAAAAATTAAATATTTCATATTTATGCATAGCTTGCACAGTGCACATAGCAGGGCAGTACCTAGATATCAATAACAAACGATAATCTGTTATTTAATTAATAGCCAATAGGCATATGTCAAATTACAAATTAGTACAATAAAAGTAAAATGTCGGTGGTTAACATATTTTATTTTGTTTTAACACACTATTTTTGGGTAACAATAATACCATTCACAATGGTGAGCACTCTACAATAAAAACAAACTCAATGTTACTAACTCATAAAGTCATAAATGATAAATCGGAAATGGGTATCGAGCAAAATTATCAATTAGCGACAATTAATTGAACAAATTGTTGAGGGGAGCAGTCGAACAGGAAAACAACGAACAAGTTTTTTCTTATTCACTACCTAAATATCTAATTATTATTCAAAACCAGTACAGTCCCATTCAACCTGGAACGTATAGGGATCCTAAATTTTAAACGTACCTAGTTCAATAACTGTATAAAACCTAGCCGTTGGTATAGGTATATAGAAGGCATTTATATAATCACTAGAATAATAAATATAAGCTTTGTTTTAAGAAATAGTATATAGGTAAGCCGTACGTATATGAATATACTTACCTACTTACATCTTACTTTACTGTATTACAATTAGTTCTATAGAATTATAGGTAAGTATGAGATAGAATATTGAATAGTATGTACTGTTTATTTTATCTATAAATACATTTAAACTAAATTTTAATCAATAACTATTAAAAAAAAAAAAAACATTTCTATGAAGTAATATATTTTAAATTATGAGCAATTACCTAACGATATTATCATACGTTTATATCTAACTAATAAAATAAATACACCATGGGCTGCTTTTGTATATTTGCTTAACAAACCTTAATTTGTTAACCATTGCATGAGGTTCCGTAGTGTAGTTGTTATCACGTCTGCTTTACACGCAGAAGGTCGCCAGTTCGATCCTGGCCGGAATCAGTTTAAATTTTAAATTTTTTTCATTCAATTTATGTTAATTTACTTTATAATACTTTTGAATCATCTTTGTAACATATTTGCATTTATTTATTTATTATTATTAAATATAAATTTATTAAAGACATCGTGTTCATTTGAAATGCATTTCATTATACATAGTATTAATACCGCGTTTTGTGTTTATAATTCACACTATAATTATTTTACCTAAATAATATTCTAAATTTGCATTTTTATTTAACAGGGTGTAAGAGCTGACGAACTTTCAGTTAAAAATTTTTTTATTTACAGGGTTAACTCTCACGCCTCGTGAAATAGTCAGTATAATTACTATAATTTTACATTTTTTTTGAACTTAAATGTAAAAATGTTATTATATTAGTCGAATTGGATTCCGATTTAAAAAATCTTATTTCAGGAGTTGTTATAAACGTCTATATATCACACATTTTTTAGTACCTTTCTTGCGTTTTAACTTTTAAAAGTTAATTAAAAAAAGCAGATAAGTGGATGTCGCTCTGCTGTACAATAGGAATTGCAAGTGGGTTACTAGCTGTGATAGATAGCATTCGATTTGAATTCAATAATATAAAATCATTGTAAACAAAAACCTATTTTGAGTGAAGAGTGAAGACTGTTTGTCAGTCTTGGATATTTTATACTGTATTCATCATAATATATATTTATATAATTATTATTTAAAATATATATATACATATGTAGTAGTACCTATGTACTTCTAATATAAATTTCAAATTAATCAAATCAGATTTAATATGTTTCATTTAGTCATTCATAGTATAGACTATAAAGTAATAATATAAATCATTAATGATGATTGATGAGTGATGACATTAACTATAAGTCTATAACAGTTAAAATATATAGTATACTTTAGAAATTTCAAGTATACACATGAATAATATTTTTAAATTACAACAATATAATTAAAATTGTTATTCTTGGTTATTTAATATGTAATCTCATCCAAATTTTAACTTAAAATAACTATAAAAATAACTGTGTTTAGATTTTAGCATTATTTCAACAACTTATGGTGCATATAGACACACTACGATAACCAAATAAATAACTATGAAAACACACATCATTGTAAAATCAATACATTCATCGCTTCATTCAGAATCTAAAATGAACGGCTATAGGTACCATAAATGCTTGCAATTTAAGTCAAAGAAAACTGATTTCAGAAAATATCCAGGAAAAAAGGTAACGAAGATCCAGTTTCGAAGTGTCGAAAATCGATGAAAAAACCCACCCAATCGGTCCTGCAACAGTAAGCCGCGAACCGTAAGTCACCCAACTGTTATCGTTTGTTCAAGACGTGCGTGATAAACCTATAAAAGACCTAAGCGTGCAAAGCGAGCAATACGTGCAGTTGACGATGACCACGACTTTGCCTCAGAACCCGAGTACCGCCTCAAGAACATCGACTGTCTCAAGCAAATCATGACGGTGCAAAAGTTCGGAACGGACGGTGAACGGCGTACGCTCGGACATAAACTGCAGCCGCAGTGGTTAGCTCAGAACGTCGTCGGAACGTCTTTCGGCCAGAGGAGAAGCACTTCAAGCCATCACGCGAAAAGTGCGTGCAACTGCACCTGTCTGCTCTGGCGATTGGCGAGCGATCGACATCCGATGACTGACGAAAAGTAGGACAGTGACCAGCTGCGAAGATCAAAACTACAACGTCGTGTCTTACGTGAATCCGCGGCGAGTGCAGCGAAAAACAAAACAGCTTGTATTTCGCTGCGGCGGAACAGCATGGTTAGAATATATTTCATTTGCATTCGCCGCACACGCTGGATTCACGTAGGACACCGCATAAGTTTCCGGTCTGACTGTCCGAAACGGATTGACCTTTGGGGGTGACGTAATATTTTTTCCATAGATGACTCATGCTAGCTGTCCGTTTAGACAGAGGCACCACATCCAACAGCAATAGCAGCACTAGTATGATCAGTCTGCACTTTGCAGGGATGATAACAGATCCGACGCCGCTTTACCGTGATCTAAATACACCAGTACAGCTAATCCTTGTTTTCGGACAGACGCGTTACAGAAGAGAATCGGTCCCGCGGTTACTAACGTCCGAGTGCAAGATTAAGGTACAGTCTGCAAATTATCCATGACCTTTGTTGTATTGTTTTTAATTTGACGCAACTAATCTACTAATTATTATGATTTCGGTCGCAAATAGTTGTATTGATGTTATAAATATCCGGAATGATATAACATTGCATGTAATATAATATAACAGATTCACGGTTGTTAAAATCTTAATGAAGACTTAAGTTAAAATTTAAGAACAGAATACATAAAAATATAATATTGGTCTAAAAATACGTACGGATGGTAAACATTTTAGAGGGTAGTGAATGAAAACGCTTCGTCGGTTTGCACATCTCAACATCTGGTACGTCCCAAAAATAGGATGTAGTAAATTATAAAAACGATATTAAGTGGTTCATTAGTATTTAAAATAAATTAGAACCATAAAAGTTACCTCTATTGTACGTTGAAGATGGTAGATCTACGTTTTAAATGGCATATAATTTTAATGTAAGACATGTAGGTACTATACAGTAAAGTATATACTAATTCTAGATTGAACATTTAATTAATTAGGTAACACTAGGATTTACGATTGATAAAATCGTAGGTATTGAAGTTAAGTGTTCACTAAAGTTATTATTGTGAAAACTTATCTTTCTACAAGTTTTATTTAAAAAAATGTATATTTAAATAATATATTTAAAATACATATACATATATATATATATTTTTTCAATATTAAAATGCATTGTTATTTTTTAGTACTGCGTGATGAGATTGTAATGCAAAACATTATTATTAATTTAAAATTATTTTTATATTAGTACATTGTACGTCGTGTACATGAAAGGTAAAATCCTGTTTGAGTGGTAAAACATGCTCCTTCTGCATTATAATGTAAGAAAAATATTCTACACTTTAAAAAATATTTTCCCTAAATAAACTAATTTATTAAATATTTTAGTATTTTTTTTTCCAAAAATAAAGCTTTACACTCGCTTAAATTATCTAGAATAGTTTTGAAGTTCGTTCGGAAATTCTACCAAACAATTGAAGAACATGTAAAATTTGTGTGGAAATTACCAGAAATAAATGTCGCTGTGTGACTGTAACTTTTTACCATTTTATCATTAAGTAAATTGTTTTATTTCATGGGTAAAGTCGTATAATAGGTATAAGGTATTAGTAGTCGCGATTAGTATTTAATTATTTTCTCACCATAAATAAATATTATTTTTACTTTATAATGAGCCATTATAGTATTTATAATAATATTAACTACATGTTTATATTGATGGCTGCAGCAAAACAGAAAAAATGCGCATGTCCCACGCTATATATGTACCCACTCCGACGCCGTATCGTATACTATTCGCTACTATACTTATATACGAAATTAATAGTTTGACGGCAACTTGCTCAGACGATAGTATTATAATATTACGTTCGATTTTCAATCGAGGTGGTTATCGGAATCTACAACATCTACGAGATTTTTAATGATTCCAAATAACAGGTTGGCCGGATACTGGTGGCTGTGCAATGTCTGCGTATAATAATAATAATAATAATATGATATTAGAACATTCAAAATACAAAATACACCGTATTCTCGATTATTTCTCGTATACATACAATATGCGGTATATATACGTATCTCTTCCAACTGTAATTATTATTATACACTGATCCGTTATGAAATACACGACCACCGTCGCAATCACGCGGTTTCCTTGGCCTCTGATCGCGTTTAACTGCGCATACGGATACTATATATATATATTGTCTCAAGATGAGGAGAGGTTTTACTAGCATAATTCGTTTTTGGGGATTACTCTCGTATTAAATTGTATTGATGTCTGTATTTACATATATATACGGTTTATTGCGTAGCACGAACAATGTAATCGTTGATCGTCAGGATATTCTAGATTCGTTTTATATCTGCAGTAGGTATGGTGCACAACAGCACAGCGAGTAGTTCAGTTGTGTGTTAACGAATAAATATACTCAGCCTTATTATATAAGTATATTTAATATTTTTAAACCTAATAATTTAACATTATTGATTTGGTTGTATGTATACCGTGGGTAAAATTATTATTTATTTTCTACTGAAACTTTCCAACTTTAAATGTCAAGCTCCTTTATTTGTTTTTCCGAATGCCTAAGTTTATCTCACTTATCGAAGCAAATATATTTACTAATTTTCTATACATCCATAAAAACGTCATGTTTTCGTATTTATAACTATTTATTTTGTCTATCATTATTTTTATTGAACAACAAAACAGTTTTTTTTAGCATATTATGTAACAATAATTCATGTCCGTAGACATTAATGTAATAAATAAAAGGTAGGATAAAAATGATTTCATATTTTTCATCATAAAAGAATATCATCTCTATTTCCCGATAACGAATTGTATAAATACCTTTTTGTTCGTATAATTTATTTTTGAGAATTACTTTGAAGTCAGGGTAAAATTAAATATAATATAGGTAACTGTGCCATTAAAAAAAATTAAGGATTTAGCATTTAAACTTTAGAGTGTATTTATATTTCAAGCATATATAAATAGTTGAAATTTTATTTACATATAGTTTGATGAACTTTCTGCCAAATTATGGGACTAAATAATGCATAAAAACCACTATGCATGTACCTATCCCCGAAGGACATAAAATGAAATATACGAGCTTACAATTATAGATAGTTTTAGTACATGTTTGAGAACGAAATTTCACTATTTCAGTTTCTGAAAGCTATATTAACTGATTAGATTACTGGGTCGGACAATAATATCAAAATATGTACAGATAATAATTGACACTTAACGAAGTGCATTAATACCTAAAGGTTCCTATTATCGAATATTGAATATAAAGTATTGTAGGTATGCTTTAAAGTTTATCCATCAAAAATAAAAATTTGTTTTTCGTAATTTCTTCTTTGAATAGATACACTAGGAATTGATAAGAAATTAAAAATGTGAATTAATCAAAATTAATGTTTATAAATAGTTTAATTCGGACACAGCGCTTATTTATTGTCCATTCAATATCTATATAGCATTATTTCAATATGTGTATTATACAATTTATACGTTTAATTATAATTTAATCAATCGATAATATTATAATAAGCGTTTCAAATGTTTCAGAAATAATTTTTATTATTTAACTGTAATGGGTTTTATGTTAATCACTTTTTTAATTTTGACAGTATTCCCCCGAGATCTATGATGGTACTTACCAGCGAAATGGTTCTCTGAGGCGACATTTTGGCCCTTTGGTCAGCTGCCACCATTTGACTGGCATATAAATTGTTATACAGCTCTGCGATGGTCGAGTTGTTCTTCTTTGACGACCTGCAACGACAGCAAAGTGAGTTTGAATGAACAGGTTTTTCGACATTTTCGCGTTCACGTATACATGCGAACGTTGCACATAATATATTATCATACACATCTCGTTGGTGCGTAATTACAGTTTAATTTTGCATGTGTGTAGTTCATCGTAATTATAATACAATCTCAAGGCAAAAGCGTACAAATAAATTGTGTTTAAAAATCAAATTAAGTAGGTTAGGCAAAATATTAACACCTAACTAGATATTTTTATTAAAATAAAATACTTTTATAGGTGTATTTTTTGTTTGCTCGTATAAATAGAACGAATACCTAATAATAAATCGCAAATAAACATATTTTATATATTCGATTTTTGATATTGTCATTTCACGTTTGTCATTATATACATATATTATCAAATGTTATATTATATATTTTTTTATTCTCAGGGCTAGCGACGCATACACATTTTGATGGATATATAATAAATATATTATATATTTAAACCTATATATATTTTTTATTCTAGGTAAATAACTTTTTTTCCGCCTAGGAAAACTTTACTATTTATAGGTATATTATTTCAATAATATATAATGTCAGGAACTCAGATATTTATTATATTTGACTTGGAATATTTTGGATACATGTATAATGTATATTAGATGTATAAGTATGGAACAAATATTATTCATTCCTATATTTGATGAAAAATTACTGTGTAGGACAAATTACTACATAATAATAGTATATTTTAGTGCTAATTCTATAAAAAGTAAATTAGATTAAAAAATAAAATAAAATTGATGATAGTTGTTCAAATAGATATTAGTCATTAAATATGTTTGTATTGTAATATTATTTTCTAAACATAAACTTTAGACATAACAGTCTGAGACTATGAATATGTAAGCGAGAATTGTCCACGATTGTACACATAGTATTAGCTGCGTAGCCAGAAATTCCAAAGCAGGGAGGGGTTATATGTAAAAAACAACAACTTTAATGGATGAAATGAAATATAATATAGGTAGGTATATATATTTGTCATTTGTCAATATTAATAAGTATTTATAATCTGAAAACTAATTTTTATTAAATGTATGTCCAATGTCCATATTATATTAAAACAATATATTTTTCACCGTTTGATATATAGGTATTATAAATGTACAATAAATAAAATTAATAAACATAGCCAGGCTGAATATATAAAATAAATATATAATATATTTTTTCATTGGTAGATATGTAATAATAAGTTATATAAATAACTAAATAGGTAGGTACCTAACATTATAGTTAGTATTTCACGGTGAACTTGTGCAGATATTCTGTGTTGTATCTAAGATACTGCAATAGCTAAAATATATAATAAAATAATATTCATAGAAATATATGTTGCAGTCTCTTTCGTTCAGAATCGTTTGCCACATTCAATAATTTAACACTAAGGTTATAAGTTTTGTTTTCTGTCAAAATATTGAATGTATATTGTACTCGTATACACGTACGTCCAGGGGCGGACTGGGAGATTGTCGGCCCAGGGGGAAATACAGCTTAGCACCCCTAAATATTTTACTATATTATTACTATATCAGTTGTGATTTTGTAAACAATATGAATGTTTTATTGACTAAATATATTACAAGTTTATTGTTCGACGACCGGCCCAAATTTCATAATTTAGACCGGCCCAGGGGGATATTTCCCCCTAGCCCCCCTGGCCAGTCCGCCCCTGCGTACGTCTCGTATA
Source organism: Diuraphis noxia (assembly GCF_037042655.1). Lineage (NCBI taxonomy): Eukaryota > Metazoa > Arthropoda > Insecta > Hemiptera > Aphididae > Diuraphis > Diuraphis noxia. Next base: position 30,899,873 of record NW_028301715.1, on the reverse strand, counting down.
CAGGCTTTAATATAGCCTTAAATTGATGTTCTTCCACCTCAACTCCCAAGTAAATAAAGTCTGATGTATTTTTTAAGCAAAATAAAAATATACCATTATATCATTTAGACAACAAACATATATTGAAATTGCATTAATTGTAATTTAAAACTTAGGTTAAATATTAAAACACAATACCTAAGACATATTTGTTCACACAATTAATTATATAAATACTATCTAATAATCTAAGAATATAAGGTATAACATTAGATAGATATTTATTTACTACTAATATCTTGTAGTTCATATAGTACAAGACTTGTACTATATGCTGACATCATATTTTTGAAAATGAATAAACTAGTAAAAAATTTCACAAGTTTTGTAAACAGTGTAGGCGAGAATCATAGATTGTATACGTATTACCTCTTTTAATTTAAAATGTATTTTTATGATAAGGTACATTATATACAAATGGGCAGCGGATCAGTATTTTTTTTAAAACGTTTTAAAGAAAATCATATACTTGCACTTTAATGTTTTGTATTCAAATTAGTTTAGAAAATATTTTTAAACATATTATTGAGTTTTTTTTTTTTAAAGTACGTTCGATCAAAACAAAAATATAATATTTCGTTGCTAGTTTTTAAATTTTAAAAGTAATTCAGTGTTCACCTTTTGCCACATCGTCTTAATAAATTGAAGTCACTAATTTGAGAAGCCGTAGAACTCATGATATCACACCATATGACCCTAAAAACATAGAAAGAAATGTTAGATATTATAATTTATTAGTATGATTAAGTAGGCAGGGAAAGTATTTAGTTAAAAATTATTAAATTGTTAATTTTAAAATAATACTAATGTTCATAATATTATTTTATTCATAAATTAAACTTAAAGCTAGTAGATGAATTATTCTTATTAAAAATTATAATAATAATTTAGGATTAGATTATGTTATAAATTGTTTGCATTAAATACATATTATTATTATTATTATTATTAAAAATGATTATTTAAAAAAAGAAGGGGAAGTAAGTAATTCTAAAATTTTGCTGTACAGTAGATGTAAATTAATGAATGTCATTTATGAGAAAATCATTGAAATGTATATGTGTTAAATTTTAATTATTTTATTAATCATTGCATAAAAAAAACGATTCTGAACGAATATGGCCTTTCAGCCAATACATCACTAAATATATTTTATAATAGGTATATATTTGTAAAGATTGTTGTTGTAAAGTAATTTATTTTAGTATTAGTAAATTGTAATACAATTGTTTAAATACATGTATTTTTGCCGAAAATATTGTACTTGAAAATTTCATTGTATGTATAAAATATAAAAATATACGTGTTTAATCGTTTAATGTTAAAAGTTTCAAACACCATGAATAATATTATTAATTTACAACAAAATATTGCATAATTAAAATCGTCTTTCTTTATTTAAATATCTGATTTCATCCAAATTTGAACTTCAAATAATTTTTAAAAAAATAATACTAAAAAAAAATTTTTGATCGGTATTTATAGAAAAAATCTTATAAAACTTAAATGGCAATATGATAAACATTTCAAGTATCTAAGGTTACTTTTTTTGAGAAACAAAATTGAAAGTTGATACTGGTATAAATTCTACTTCTGAGTAAGAATTCTAATTTTTCCTAAATTTTTTTCGGTCATTTTGAAAAGTAATAGGATTTTTTTACATTTAACTCCTAATGCACCAACTTGATATAGAAGTTTTTACCGGAAACCACAAAAATTAACATTGTAGAATTTTTACTGCCCCCAAAAGTGTTGAATGACATGATGAAAAAAATGATTTTAAAATCTATAAAATCAATTTTCGTTCAAAATCTTAAATTAAAATATTAAATAATTCAAATACGTAATAGTATACTGTATATACTGTATACAATATATAATATGTTACCTACTTAATAATTATATAGTTTAAAATGTATTATTATTAAATAATTTAATGTTAATTGTTAATGATATAGTAGGTATTTGTTTACAATATATTAATTGTATAACACAAAAGTACAAAAGTTATGTTAATTTCTTTCTTATTCGTTTTCAAATCAAATATGTTACGACAGAACTGAAGTTTATTTTTATGAAAATAGAATATATTTTATTCTCTGTTCATTTTAAACATTCATACAGGTGTGTAATTTCCAAACTTCAAAGTGTTGTAGTGTGTGTTGGATTTTATTTGAAATAACGTTTTCTAATTCAAAATGTTTTCTTTATAATGCAATCGCCGGAAGGAATGTTTTTCTTCTACTATAGGTGTTCCAGAAACAACTTTGATATTTTTGACCACAATAACGACTGAATAAACTTTAACGGTTTATTATTATTATTATTATTATTTCGGTTATCTCAAACGTGGTCGCCGACACGATTTTTAAATAATGGTCCAAAATATCGTCGTCAGCTGGATAATAATACTATGTTTGTATTTTTATTAGCAACGGCTACATGCGTGACAACTCTATTCAAACAGGTCGTATATTACTAGGTACACATACAGAGTGTTTTTATTAACGCGATTCAATGTATATTATAGGTATCTCTAAATATTAAAATAGTTCGTACATACATTTTGTTAAATAAAATACTAGCTATTTTTTTCAATGTAATATTTGTTTGCTAATAACTAAAATATTAATTTTGTTGCAGTCGAGTTTTAACTTTTTAATGTCTACTGTCATCTATTATCGTCTCATAATATAACAGTTTTTTTTTATTATATTATTATATTATGTATTGTGACTAAGGTTAAATTTTTTCAACAGATTCAATAATGATTGAGAAAAAATTTTAAAAAAATGTATTTTTGTTTTTAAAGTTATTTGAACGTTCAAAGTTGTTGGCGATCGGTGCGCGTCAAGAGAACCACCCTGTACTCCAGTCTTACGTTAGAGACGATTTATACACCTGCACACGATGGACCACAAAATCACGCGCTCCAGAGCACACTATACATGTATAGCTGATCTGCCTCACAATAATACACACACGTTCTCCTATTGTACGACGGTTTTAGCGTTGGCACAACGGATTGCGTCGTCGGAATGTATGTACGTTGTACGTAATTTGTGTGTGTGTGTAGTTATATATAAATTCTTATATTATTATAATGTGCACCTATTATCCCATTAACGAAACCGTTGCGTAATTCGCTAGAATTTTGCATTCCTACAGCCAAATTTATACTTTATCCTCGGATATACTACGTGTCGTATTCACCACCTTTGATGTCTCTTGCCGGAGAATTTAATAATTTTGGTACCTACCCAATACCCATACTTAAATATATTGTTATTATATTATTCATAACGAGTCGAATGGTTAATAGACAGTGGTGAAGGAGTGCTTAAACTGCCACGCACACACAAACGCGCCATCATTATTTTATTATGTATCTATATTATTCTATTATTCTACATACCTGCACGGGTTGCTGTGATATTCTAGTGCAAAGATTATGAACTTACACACAACTACAGCTAATTGTAGGACAGGTGTGTGCAGTCGAAAATCATAACTGCTAACGTCCTCGTCGGCGGCTTGCGGTATTTGCGTTGGTTTACGAAACGTAATCGAATTATATTATAGTTTGCACGTGCGTTAAGTCGTATAGTAGGTACAGCAATTATTTTGTAGACGGTAGTAATAGTAATATTAGAAGTTGTACTTGTCTTGTGGTTGTAGTGCGAAAACTTAAGACAACACTCAGGGGATTTTGGGGGTAAGAAAAGTTTTTAGTCAAACATTAGACGACGCGCGCGCAGTATGTGTTTGCGCAAGTTTGTCGCACTTGCGTGTACGTGTGCGGTGTGCATGTGCATATACGAGTTTTCCATCCCTTTATGCCACCTGAAGTTCATTGATGACGGTGACAAGTCTTAACGTTTCGTCTGCCTTAAACTAATATTATATCACTAGATCAAAAATAATTCGAGTGTATATAAGTACTTGCAGAGAAAATATATTTAACAAAAACCAGTTAAATGCGTATGATTCTAGATTAAAATTTGTATTAGCAATAATTTACAAAATAATATCAACAAGAGTAAGACATAACAATAAAGGTACATTAATTAATAATTGAATTCAAATTCATAATAATTATAATTAAATACTATAGTTAGTGAATAGTGGGTTATATACTATTTATAATTACTCATTTTATATATCAAATAATAATTTATAATATTATCGTTACAATAAAATATTAACGTTTAATACCAAGGTGCTTTACAATCTTGTATTTAATGTTTTTATAAAAATTTACATTTATTAATTGGTTATTTATAATAGAATCTTTGTAGAATATGTTTAGCAGGTATCTAAGCCATCTTTTATTAACAAAACTAATTTCAAATAATTATTGTTATTTTTTTTCCTTTTATTAAAAATAATATTTAAAGTAAATTAAATTTCATTTTTATTTTATGATGTTTATATACTATTTCTGCTTTACTATTATAATTCAATAATTGTATAGTTTTAAAACTATAGTAAATAACAATTACTAATTAGGTTAATTTATATATATCTATAGTTAAAAAAATTTATGATTTATTATATATTTTAATAGTTAATTATTTTTAGCAGTTTAAATTTTAAACATTCTATGAAATGTGAAATTGTAAATAGATATTATCTAATATTAAATATCAATAAAAGGTAAAAAATAATTTGTCAAATATGACCACTCGTACTACTGAATAATAACGTTCATTTGAATCTACAGGTGAATATTGTTATTTATTATTATCAGGTCGTTAAGAATACAACGTAGGTATAAGTATTACAATAACTTATTTACCATAATATGTAAAATGTATAATGACTATAATGTAATCATGTACCATTCATTTTTCGTATTATAACATAATATTGTGGACAGATTATTAAATTTTTTCAAATAAATAAAGGCATACTAGCATAAAAGCTTGTAACTATACGAAAACTATTTCAACCAGTATTTTATTTAGTATTAGGTACTATAGTCTATAGGTAGGTACTTATAGCCTTTAATGATAATAAATAATAATAAACGACCTTGTGAATTATTATCGGAACAGCAATCTGAAGTGGGATGAGATGAAATTGTTTTCATTCATATAACTTTCGATTCAATGTATCTACGAAATTATGCAAATGATAAAATATGTATTTCATTAATATTTATGGATTTTGGCTGATTAGAATTAATTCAATTTCTAGTTAAATTGTAATATTACTTATATAGTAATCGTAGGTATGTAATTGTAAATTATTAATTGAAATATATTAATATGGTTACAATTAAAATATTAAATTCAAACATAAGGTACATGGTTAAGTGGTTTAAAAAAACCAATTGAAATTGTATGATCTCTGACAGTGTGATTATGTATCTTAACAACTTCACCATACATAAAAAAAATACCGGAAACTTGAACCGTCCTGAACCGGTTTTACTAGGTTTAAAAATTGGTTAGATTATATTTTCTGCTCGTTCCCGTTGCTTGTGGTCATCAAAAATATCATTAAAATATTTTTCAGTATTTTTGTTTATCGGCGGAATTGACGTTTTTTAACTTCGATGTTCAACCAAAAAACACATAAAAACAAATATTAGTTGTCCGTAACCATTTAAAATTATAAAATATTTTTTTTATAAAAACTGCAAGTACCCATACACATAGGAGTTTATTCGGTTAAACGCACTTCGATGTTTTAATATTTAAAAGAAAAATGTTCATTATAATTTTTGAATCAAACAACAAAAGATATTTTGCTGGATACCATAGTATAGAAGTGGCAAATGTAATAATAGTAATAATAACTTATAATAGACATAAAGTTCAAAAAAATAATTATTATTTATTTATTTTTATTTTTATTTTTTTTATTGTTTAAGCATCAACTGCAAGGTTATTAGCTTTACTATTATTACATTTTTACATTTTACATTTTAGGTTCTACATTTTACGGTATTATAAGTTATTGGACAATTCGATTATATACAATTAAAAACAAGTATTACAAATAAACAAACTTATTATATGCTGTTATACAATTCAATTCAATTAAGGCATAAAATTGTGTTTCGCCAGTTAGAAAAAGGACCAATAGCATCATACAGGTTGTCAGGGATGTTGAAGTCTCTTCTGGCTGTATTAAAGTTTGGGCAGTGGACAATGATGTGTTTGATAGAGTAGTTGATGTTGCATGTAGGGCATAGGGGTGGATCTGTTTTAGCCATGAGATGTCCGTGTGTGAATTTGGTATGGCCGATTCTTAAGCGATTAAGAATTACCTCATTTTTCCTATTTAGGTCGGTGTATTTTGGCCAGAGTTCGGCAGAGTGTTTAATTTCTCTAAATTTGTTTTCCATGGTGTTGTGCCATTTTGTGTTCCACCATTCAACGCAGTATTTATTTATATTCCTCTTTATGTCAACAAGTGAGGAAAAGGGGATTAATTCACTGTTTGGACTCATAATTGCATTTCTAGCTGCTTCATCTGCCTTTTCATTTCCCTTTATGTCGCAATGACCAGGGATCCATACGAATTGAATATCTTTGCTTGATTTTGAAAGAAGGTTGCTAATTAGTATAGCCAATGGCTCTGAAAGTATTATGATTATTATTTATTGTTTTTATTTTGTTGGCAGGTACACGAATTGACGAATTATTGTAAAAGACATTTCAAAATTAAAACCGACATTATTTTTTTGCGTTAGAAATATTATTATTTATGGGCACTCAAAAAGTTTTGTCTGCTAATGCAAACAGCTTGACATATTATCTTCATGTGTATTGATTAAAAGTTACATTGGAGTTATTATTATAAATAATTCATTGACGTTTTGATATTTTGTAAGTAACTGCACTAAAATGCAAATATGTAGTTAATAGGAATTTATTATTTTTGCGTCAACCTGGTTCTATAATATTCTAGTTTTGATAAATATACAATGTTATATGAAATACCTATGTATTATTAGTCCTTATTAGTAAATGTTGTTAATTTTGATTGTGTAATAAATATATATTGTATGTAATTACCTACAAGTTAGTAATGTTAGTATATATGTTAGTCTATACATGTTAATTGATTTTATAATTTGAGATAGAGATCCGTTGTTATTAAAAAGCAGAATTGATCAATTCAAAGATTTAAACAAGAAAATGATCTACAAATAATGGATGATAATTTCTGCAGTTTCGGCATAAACTGCACATTATAATATATAAATAAATAATGGCTGGCATTGTATACAGTACAACATAGACTTACTATATATAGCTGTAATTTACTAATATGTACTTGTCACCTGTACTAGCTATTACATCAACAGAAAAAATATCGAAGTTTAAAGTTTAACCGACTTCGATAATAACAACTATAAAAAGTTGCATTATTTCGTTTGAAATTATAATAGTATTATAAAGAATACTTTCGAAACATATATTATAAGTACCGACATTATATTAAGTACGTATACCTATGTATTATTGTAACATCACAATGGTCAATCCGATCACGATCGTGTCCGATGCTCAAATAAGGATTTACTGGGCATAATATTCTACTTATCAGAAGCTTAGAAAGAATATATTTTTTCGCGAAGGTTACTAACTGGTTTTTCACAGGCGTCTGCAAAGTCACACCGACATTATTATAACGATAGTACTTAGTTGTATTCGTATATTGACACGTTTATTAGTTACATAACTATATACTATGACGTGGGACTCTATTTTTTGTTATCAAACACGTATAAACGGATCATGACCAGGCAGGGTTTATTTAAGGAAAACGGTGTTTTTTTTTATTATTCTATCTTACAAAACAGATCACTAAGGTTCAAGACCATTCCCACGAAACCAAACAATGACCATGCCTGGTATACTGCAGTTAGTGCCGGTTACAATCGGTTGAATTCGGACCACGGGTTATATCTAATCTATATACGTATGGTATTTATGTTATTAAAAAATATATTGTTTAAGAAAAGAGGAAAGTCTTAACTTTTAAAAATTAACGCATGAAAACAAATTTAAAAATATTTATTGTAAAATTAACAACCTTTTTAACGTAGTTCTTCAACTAATATATGAGATAAAAACCAAAACGAATTAATAGCTAATAGGTATCCGTATATGTATACTCACATAAATTTTAGTTCATTTAAAATGAATCTCTGCTTTTAATGTTAAGTTATAAGATTTTAGACGTATAGGTATAGTTATTAGTTATTATACAGGAAATTGATGTCATTATATTATAGTTACCTAGTATGTTTGTTATTTGTTACAGGTCAATAGACATTTATCACTAACAACTAAACGTTAACGAAAGGATATTTTCCTCACACAATAATTCATCAATAGGACCTGTTTTTTTTTTTTTGGACGACGACAATGTATATGTCAAATCGTCAATATGTGTAGGATTGGATAATGAAATGGACTGAAGTACCAATCTTTCGAATGGAACACGAAGAGGTTGGAATCATAAAAAATTGATAAAAGAGCAACAGGATCTTATAAAAAAAAAAAGAGCCCGGTCAAGCTTAAGTAATGTATGTATAATATATATTTTGTATTAATGTTTTGTTCTTGTATTACCATTGCGACCTACATACGAACATGTTTTCCCTTTAAACACTTGTATACGTTATGCTAACACATGCTAACACATCGTGTAATAAAGACTAAAGATACTCGCTGGACATAATATAAGTATTACCTGCAAATAAAAGCAAACGCTATGGTCAATTCCTTAAAACAATTTTAAAAATTGAAGTGTGATTTTTTTACGTGCAGCTACGCAGTACGCAATCAGTTTATTAACTATATATTCAAGTTATGGATTAAATACGTAAATCTATACGCATCATTAAGTAACTTTATTTCTGCTTAAAAATGTATTTTAAAATTATTTTCCAATTTAATACCACTCTTATTTTAAACAATACAAGGCCATATACTACATTATACCTAATACATGCATTTCCGGTGTAACTGATTTCAAACATTTTTCTTCAGTAATGTTACCATGAGTTTATACAAAAGTGCCAATGATACAATTGTAAGGAAAACAAGTTGAATGTGTTGTATATATGATGCATTTATGAATGGCTCGAGCGTAGCGGTTATGTGGATAATATATTTTATACATATGGTTATTAATAAGATTATTATAAAACACAAAATACGCTCGGCCAGAGCAGACCTCTGAGTCGTGTTTCATGTTGTTAACGAAAATATATAATAGCTTATTGTTTGAGGACCCTTAATAACGGAAGTAGAGTTATTGCTCTATTCACTATTGACGAAAAGGTGTGCGCACGTAATTAGATCCAGTCGGTTAAGACGTTCGTTCATCGTTGCCGGTGAAGAACAAAATCGGATTATTTGTAAGCACTAAATTCTTATATTGTATATAACATAATTTTTTTATACTGAAGAAAACAAATATTGACATAGACCTTATTATATAGTATTCATTTAGGAGCCATTCTCGATACTCTATTAACGTATATTTTATTCTATAGTATTATTATTTATGACATAATAATATGCATAATTGCATAATATAGCATATTCGGCTAAATTCTGTTATTTAAAATTTATATATATTATTATTAAAAAGTTATATAATTATTACGATTATTCTAGTTGGTATCAAAACAATAAGCAAATAGGTATTATATACTATATAGTAGTATAGTGTAGGTATTATATATTATATCCGAAGGTTTAGTATAAATAATAATATATATGTGTACAGACTACAGGGTGTCCCGCGATGATTTACACATTGCGATATCTCATGAAATAATGAAGATATCAAAATTCTGGTTTTTTAATAAGATTCACAGGGATAAGAACTACAATTATTTCATTTTTTAATTTAATTTAATGTTTTTTTTTTAAATGTAAAAAATATTTTTTATTTAATTATTTCTAAAAAAAATAAAGATAGCCATTTTGTAGAGTTTATTTTCCTGAAAATATCGATGTTTCAAAATTTGATTTTCATTGATTTCCCGATTTTTAATATTTTTTTCTAGTTTTGAAGAAATAAAATATGATTATAACTAGGAACACGGAAAATATTCGGCCGGTCGTATGGGAAAGCGCGCGGCGCGGCGGGTCACATATTTGATAATATTACGATGTTAAATAATTTATAATTTTTCTCGAAACTAAAAAAAAAATTAAAAATCATGAAATAAAATAAAATAAAATTTTGAAACGTCAATATTTTCAGAAAAATAAACTCTACAAGATTGCTATGGTCAATAGTTTTTATTATTTTTGACAAAATATTAAAATAAATTAATATATGAAATAATTCCTAACCTAGTTCTTATCCCTGTGGTTCTTATTACAAAACCAGAATTTCGATACCACCATTATTTCGGGAGATATCGCAACGGGTAAATCCTCACGGGACACCCTGTATAATGTATTTTACTTTCATATTTGTTTTGTACTGATTTTCCGGTATATTTACAGCGTAGGTTTTTACAAAACGTTTGAATTGCCGGAAATTGTACGAAAAAATGTCACGGCACCGTCACGAAATCCAATTGTTGATTAAATTTTTTCATTATTTTGATTCAAATGTAATTTCTCCTCCGGAAAAAAAAACATAATATACACAACACATTTATCCTACCATTGAAATCCACCGTCACGGTACGATGACCACTGCAGTATTCTTATATTATATTGACGCACAACCTTAACCTCTACTGGCTCTATGTCGGCTTTATGTAAATGATCGCAAACATCAAATGTATATTCTCACTTATGATAATATCGCAGCGAGCTTATACTCCCACCCCCATGACTTATGCAACAACCTAACGGAAAAACAATCATACACACAATGGCTGTTTCTAATTTAGGTCTATTAAGTATTAAATACGATGGAAGCACGCTGTAAAAGGGGAAATTGGATTAAATAAATAATTTTAACTCGCGTACAATAAACCGACGTGTAGTGTCTATATTTATTGCATAGACATTTATTATAATTAATTTCATGACGCGAATCCGGTGTCCGATATCCTGAATTAGTCGTGTGTAATTACCGTCGATTACAGAGATGAGGGGTCCGATATAATATACATTCTGACTTCTATAAGGTTATTATAGGAGGTCAAAAGTATTTAGACATATAGCGTATTATAAGCTTAAGAAGTTTTCAACTCTCTACGGCCGTTCAGTGTTCAGTACCTTGTATATTGTTTTGCGGTTTACAGTTATCTATAGTATAATAATAATAATAATAATAATAATAATAATAAAGTCTATAGAAATCATATTATATAGTCTATAGTAAGTTGTCGCAGGCGACGAGAAGATCTAAAACACTATTGAAACCTCCAGCTGTTTGTTTTTGACATGATTTTTATCATTATCCTCGCGTATGAAAAAAATAAATATATTATTCGGTGACGACGAGCATCTCCGTTCGTAGGTACCTACAACACTATTATGCTACATTTGAGGTACACTGATTTATGTTGTGCGTGGTCCCATATCAAAGCCGCACGCCGGAATTACGGCGCACGAGAATGAATGATGAGATGTTATTGAGATAGGGAAGAAGACCTGTTATTTATATATTTTTTTTTTTTTGTCCATCGTGTAATTGCATCCGGTACACTTTGGTTGCACCAACACAAATGGCAACAACATATATTATACTTATAATGCAGGAATGTGCGCGTTTTCTTTGTACGGGCTAAAAGGTAAATCGTTCGAAAACAAACGAAAGAATAATAAAAGCTGTCTAATGTACATGACATAATTTATAATACTATTATTGTGTGTATCAGACGTATACTTACAATTTAATATATATTCTATTCTATGATATCGCGTACACACACACATTTATTTAAATATCAGGTAAGTATGTGTAAGAATAATATGTGTAATAATTCGTAGACCGACACATTTTCATGTCGAATCATGACATGTAAATTGTAGGTAGTTATTACGACGATTATGTTGTTTTGCGTTTGACATAGTTCTTGCGAATTATTATTCAATTTATAATATTCGCATACTACCTATAATATAGAATAATAATCTCTGTTTTAAATGTTAAACCTGTGATTTCGGTATTACGCCGACTAATAATTGAGAAAAATTTCAAATGAAGTTAGCTTAGAATCGATCACCATGAAAATATCACATTAACTAAAACAATACATCTCATTTGCAACATACATTATACCACAATAACTAGGTATATTATACTTTATCGTTACGTTTATATATTGTATTGTTACAGGAAGTTTTTCTAAGAATTATTTATTAGAACTTAACTTAAATGTGATTTTAGTATGTAAAATTTCAAGAAATCATAATGAATCAATGTCAAAGAAAATTAAAATGTATTTTGTGTAAAATAAAATGTTATATATAATATTTTAAAATACCTAATATAAATGCTTCATATTTATAATGATATCTATCGATATGAATTATGATCGAAAATGTTGTTTAGTCATATTGGACACATTAGCAACACATAATAATAATATGATTGATGCTTACAATAATTATGAATGCACCTACACTTCAGCAAATATATTATATCTCTGATCTGTGTATGCATAATTGAATTTGATACACATAATTCTTTCCTTCATGGTTACATATTATTATGGTGTATGTATAAAATTATATTTTTGTTATTCAACACAGAATCAATGTTCATTTAGATCAATGACGTTCGGATTTCGGATTTTTAAAATAATTTTCGTTTCTTTTTTATTAATTTCAATGCTAGTGGGCAAAATACTGAGAACCATTGTACAGTGAACCGTTATGCAAGGATAGAAACATAATGCGTAATAAATAAAACATACAAAAAATGCAAAATAAAAGTTTCAAATGTTAACGGTATAATGATTGAAACTTTGTAATAAAAAAACAAATATAAAAAAACCCACAGCCATACTGATGTTGTAAGTTACGTTTATAGTAACTATCTACCTATATTATAATAGTAACAATACACTAATAACAGTAAAGTTTGTATTTATTACATTAATTTAGTTTATTATTCAAAACTATTATTGTTTTATACTATATCTGAATCTGATCAATAATTTATATAGACCATACAAATATATGCACCTAATTATTTCTAAATTATAAATCCCTATATAATTTAAAAAAAAAAATAATCATTGCTGTTTTATACTGTTTCTCATATATTATAATATACTATTATCTAATGTACTTTATTTTCTGATTATTACACTCCATGTATGAAGATTTTTAATGAACAGAGTAAAGCCCCCCACGGTTTATAATAAAGACACCAAGTCACCAAATATTTTTTGCACCTACTGAGCTGATAAATACTCTACCTCAGGCGTCTTCGATTTGGACATGGTAATCTATGAATTTTAATAAATTTGAAACGATTTAAAATAGGTGTGTATTTATTACTTATTCATATACGACAATATAGGTGGACCAGGGTAAATTGTATTGTTGAAGGCATAATTGTGTATTTTAATTTTTAACAGACTGTCGCATGAGGCGTCAGATTTGTTACAATATATAATGATATACATTATATAGACTGTATTACTGCAGAGTATAGACTTTATTATATCGTACTATTGTTAGTATAGCTTGTAAGCCTATAGTTGTGCAGCCGATTTCACATTTATGTAATCAATGAACAATAATATCATGGTGCACCATTAAACAACGTCATCATAGGTGTAACGAATGTTTCGTTTCTGTGTATATTATACAGGGTATCATAAGATATATATATATATATATATAGTATTTTTCCAACTCGGAAGTTGGACATTATACTGCGTGTGCTTATAGGTCAAATAGAAAATGGGAATTATATGATGACACAAAAATGAAAATCCCAAACATAAGTGCTTCTAAAAATTAGATATTTAAATTTAAATTTTTACAATTTAATACAATAGTGTATTTTTTGTTAATTTATTTTTTACTCAAACAAAAGGTACAAACTTTATGTTATATTGTTATTTATATTTAAACTGTGTCACAGTGTAAAGCACTATTTTTTTTATTTTTTATTTTCTATAGAATACATATAAAGGTCTCTGTTTTTATTATTGGTTTGGTTTATACGTGATTTCAGGACATAGGTTATCCTATTAAAGTTACTATATCCTATAAGTTCTTATAATAATAACAACCAAGGTAACCAAGTAAAAAATAATTAAATTAAATTCCAAATTCGTGGTTACGAATGGTTACTAATCGGTTACTAAAGCCTAGATTAGGTTTGAACTTTCTAAGTAGATTATTTCAATGTAGCGGGTGCTGGCGTATAACGTTAAACTAGCACCCAGTTGAGAAAAACGAATTTTTTGGTGCTTGATTTAGGTTACGAATTCCAACTTTGTGGTTATGAATGGTTACTAATCGGTTACTAAATCATGGAACCAATTTAAAATAAAAAAGCTTAGGTTGTGGTGCTGGTGTAACGTACCTGTCCGCACGTCATAAATTTTCCAGATGGTTCATATCGCGAATGTCTACGATATTGCTTAATTTACTTTTATATTAAAACGTTTTTAATTAGGTACAACAAAAGATGAGATATTACAGTTTTCCTATGGTCGTAATGCGATTTAATTGTTTTCCATTTTTCAGGCAGTGACCTTGCGGCAGCAAAGCATTTTCCTCCGCCTGCAGTGTCGTACAGTTAGTACCTATTATTTTTGTACTACTTGTACTAGTAAAACTATGACATATAATATACATAAAAACACATTATAGTATGGTAAAATATTGGAAGGAATCGACGACGATGGGAATGAGAAGATAAAAAAGTAATAAATTACGCAGTGCACCTTTCTGCGTAACTATATATTATACATATGTTAAACATGATGTATTATTATATATATAACGTCTATATTATAGTTTTTGGTACCCGGCATCAGGCTCAGAATCACCCAAAGAACTCTCCGCAGGTTGAAATCACGACGAAGACATCGACCGAACCGGATAGAGTAATATAGTATTATACTCTTCTATGGACTAACCACGTGTAATGATAATGATAATAATAATAATAACATGACGATTGTTGTTGTTGTGCGTCTTCGATGAGACGAGTGCGTTCCTGGATGGGGCGGATATGCCCCCTCCCACCCAAATTGTGCCAGTGTACGAAACTTGCGTCGACGTTACGTGCTATTAATCATATCGAGCAGCGGGCGATCGGACAACGAATGGCGGTGGCGGTAATTATACGTGCCTAGGTACAAATATTGTCGAAAACTAATTAACCGGTAGGAATTCCGTATCCAAATCGAACGCAACTATTATTGCAACGTGCCGACAACAACAGTGTCGTTGTATAAAATAAATATATTGATAATTATGTTCGATTTTATTCTTGAAGTATACAATTCAATTTCATTATTTTATAATATCATAGTTATGGGGAGGGGAAGTCATTCGAAAAATACGAATAACAATATACATTATATTATTTTATAATTAAGCGTTTCCTACTTATCCTTTCTAAAGTTATAGATTAAAAACTATGCTTAGATTATAACCTTGCTGAACTTAACTAATAATCATATTAAAAAAAAAAAATGTATAATAAATAATAATATATAAAATGTACGAATACAAATTGTAACCAATCGTGATGTATAATGAATAAAATCGTTTGAAATTATGTAATTTTTTTTTCAGTAGTACCTAGTCTTAAAATGATTTTTTTTCAAGCGTTAAAGTCTCTGTGGTAGGTATATATTCATTCGTTTCCGTTAAAACTTAAGAAGTTTGACGTTTGACTCATCTAAGTTAGCTAAAATACTAGACGAATTCCCACAATTATTGGCATAAAACAATATTACCTAATATAATATGATCTAGTCTAATATACTTTATATTAGATAGGTATATAAGTGCCTTTAGCCCTTAAGTTTATAATATAATATTAAATACATGTATAAAAATACAATTAATAAATATTTTAAATGTATTAGACAAATATATAGAAATTATTTAAAAAAAATGGAATTTAATTTATAATATATTTTTCATTTTTTATATAATTTTCTACTATAGAAAAATAATATTTAATGTACCTATATTATTATGTATACCGTTCTTTTACTACAGATCAAAATTTTTATTGATTACTGAATTCTCAATGTATAAAGGGAACCCGGAGTATAGTATATTATACAGTTTTATTGGTAATTAAACAAGTTTAACTATCTTCTAATTTGTAAAGCGTCTTTATGGCATGTCCATAACGGTATTGATGTATCAGTTATAAAAAGATAATTTAAATGTTTACTAATATACTCAGCATCTATAACGGTGTGATTTGTTTAATTTAATTTTATCATACAGTAGGTATGACATTTTTAAATTTAATACTTGCCTGAAAATAATTTACAAGAGAAAACATAAAATGTTATTAGTACATTTTATAACTTTGTTTATTGCGTTATGTAATTATTGGAATTTTGATTATTTTGAATTTCTATTATTTTCATTAAATTAATTAAATGTCATCCTTATTATTTAACACACAACATCCAATAATACTATAGGTACTCCGATCACAATCAACTAAACAAATTACCTAAATACCTATACAAATGTACAATAAAAATTAAATACAGTATAACATATTACAGGAGTTTCAGTAATAGTAGTTATACCTGAGAGTGATGATAATATTATATATTCGATATGGACATTTGTATGTAATCACGATTTCACAATAACACACGGCAGTCAAATTATACAATCTTCCTTCAACGTCGCCCACCCATGTACATATTTATTGTTGTATATTCACTTTTTTCGTCATATGTATTTTTCTTATGTTTATAATACAAGCGAAACGAATCTAATATGATCCGGCGAGACACGGTTAGCTTACACTGCAGCACGTGTACCGAACAATATAATAATCCGTTTAGCATTCGACGTGGTAAACGACACAAAGTTAAAAATCAGTATAAGTAGGTACTCAAACATTGAAAAATTGGTTCAAAATCGATAAAACAATATTTATAAATGCCGTGTTTATTATAGTGGATTATCGACTCTTTTAACGGGCCCTATTTTAAAGTTTCGAATGGAATTTTTCGTTGACCCAGATTATCTGGTTAGGTTAGGTTATCTGGGCCAGATATATATTATGTTATTGTCTGTTGGAAAACAGAAATGATATACCTTACGTCCTTGCTGAATACATATTATCGTCTACAATAAGTATACTATTACACTATCAGCTATACTACCATAGTATAATAAAACGTGTATACTGTATACTTGCACAATAGAATCTTAACTGCCCCATTATTTTAAAATGCTTTCAAGAGCAAAATTGTTTAATATAAAAAAAAAAAAATCCATATTGATAAAAATTCACACTGTTAATAGTAGTATCTACATTTTTGTTTTGTTGAAATTCCCTTATATGTAGTCTTTCAACTTATACATAGGTATTTTATATTTAATAAATTTTATGTAATACCTACAAATTAAAAACATTCATAAAATATGAATAAGTGTTTTCTGATTGTATTGTGTGTATTAATATTTAATCGTAATAATATAGGTATAGGTATTAATGGTATTATATGTATATATATTATAAGTGTGATTTTTTTTGAACATTTATTTTTTATTTTTCTAACACTTCAATAATAAAGTTATTAGTATTTGATATTTGTAATAAGGTTTTTATAAAATATAAATTTTACAATTGCTTTCACATATTAAAAGACATGTGAAGTATTCATAATATTATCAATTTAATAGTTTAGTTAGAAATATTTTATAGGCTGTACCTACACGAGCATTATTATAAGTACATTATAATATAGTACCTACCTAATTTTTTCAATTATTTTTGGTTTTGCTAATAAGTATTGTTTTACGATATTTTTAATAAATTAGTTAGTATAATACATAGTATACATAATTTACAAATTTTATAAAGTAACTAATATACTATATATTAATACCTATATAAATCACTGAATTACAAATTCTAAAATGTTGATCTTAAAATATTTTAACTTTGCGTGATTCGTCTCTGTGCATGGCGGTTATCATATTTTGGCATTTTTAATTCGAGTCACTAAATTAGTGTCAAGTTGAAATCAATTAAAAAATCATGGATGACCTAAAAAGGTCACCAGAATGTTTCTTTGCAGAAATATACATACAGAAATAACTTGGATTTTTAATGAACTGAATTTATGAAAGTAACTTGAACGATGAGCATGGTGATAAGATTTCTGCAGTATTGATAAATCAAAATAAGCTTAATATATATTATAAACATATTTATACCACAGACTATATGAAAATATTTTCATATAGTCTGTGTTTATACGTGTAAGAGATAAAGACGTTGGTTGGATCGTTACGACGTTACATCTATTATTAAAGATCATAATAATAATTATAATAACCCGCTGAATGACCCAACCGAAACGAATTTTAAATTATCGATGTGATTTCCACGGGACATTCATTTACGTGATGGAACGGAAAATTACACGGCGGAATCAGGTTATGCATATATATGTATATGGTTGAACCAGAGGTGAAAATTTAAAATATATTATTCTTTTATAATATTTAGGTATGAGTGGCTATAATAGTAGGTATAAACGTCGTTTGTTCTTGATACACAAACATTTTTTTTTCACCTCATTCTTAGCTGATTATATAGAATTAGAGTTTTTAATCCTATACAGTTTGCATCTGTAATCTGTATAGTATAGTTAAAACGAATATCCCAGAGACAGTTTCAAACTAATTAACACGCGTCGAAAGCGCATTGAATTACTGTGGAGAGTAGAATCGTAATGTTTTAAGTTTAAATTCTCTTGCCCGGGTTGCAAATTGTTGATTATGGTTTTAGTATTTAGAGAATATTTCGTAATCCTGTATATAACGAATACGTTATGTGTAATGTATGTGTTGAATACTAAAGACTGTTTAAACGTAACGAAGTAAATTCAGAGTAAACAAATAATTGCATTAACATTTTAAATGTATTCACAATGAAATGTATATATAATATTATGTAGGTATATATTATATTTTAAATAATTCGCACCGAATAATAATAAAAAAAAAAAACAATTAACTTTTATAACACATTGAAGTTCATTGCTCATTACCGCATTGCACTACTGTTTATGGGTATATAGTAAGTACTGTATACCATAATTACGATAGGTATAGAACCTACTTGGGATATTAGCATATTATTGCATATATAAATTAATCATAATATGCACATTATATTGTGTCCAACTAATATAATTTTCATTTAAATTAGTATATATGTAGTATGGATATTAATTATTGTCAGTTTTACAGACTTTGAACAAATTACCAGGTGGAGGGAGGTTCGCACAAAGAAAAAAGAAGTGTCAACGTTTCGGCAAAGTACTCAAAAATATACCTCTGGATCGGAAACTATTATCTCGTATATCGTAACTACCGGTCTAGCTTTAAGTGCTAGACGGTAGACCGTACCATTCAACTAAACTAAACTATTGGGTAAGTATGAGTAAGTACTCAGTGCAATGGATATATCTTATTAGTTATTAGTTATTAGTTTATTACCGATTTCCGAGTCATTGTATCGTTATTTGATATAAATTATAATTGGTTTCTAGTTGAAGAAAATGTCTACAGCAGTCGGAAGTACACTGCCACCAATTTTTTTAATTGGATTGCCAATCATGTCATAAAAAAATAAATATTCTTCGTATTTGTTACTTTTACAGTAGATTAATACTAACTTGAAATTTGAAAAAAAAATTCTATTAGAATATACAATAACCAATATGTAACAAATACCTACAGGTAGTTTAAAAGAGAATCATGGCGCTTTATATAGTTTTTCATTACCTACTTGACAATTTTCACGCAATATGGTGAAAATGACATTCTATACAATAATGGCATACCTCGAGGATAGCTAAAACCCCGTACATAATTTTTAAATAAAACGAAATTTATTCAAAATTTGGATGTAAGCTCATTTAAATATTTTTTATAATATTATTTGACATATAAATAAAAATATGATACCATAAATAATCAATACTACAATCGTATTTAAACAGAAAAATAAGTTTTAATAGTATATACGGTGTGACGGTTATCATTTATAAAAATGCGTTCTATACGTAAGGTCTACGAAAACATTTTAATTTTGAAACACAGATGCTATAGGTTGTATAAACTGTAATTACTAAATTTATTTTTAAGAATCAATAGTGCGTTTATGGTCCATTAAAGATTTACTCGCCAATGATTGGTGCAATGAATTATTAAATTTTTCATATTGTAACAAGGCAAGAGTGTTTTTTTCATTCCTATTAGTAAGATTTGGCAATCTTTTACTGATTTTAGATGACCATAAAGTTTCAATTAAAAGCGTCGAGAACGGTATAAAATATATTATGATTCGAATACTCGACAATCGACATAGATGAACCTATGTTAATATATTATTATACGAATAATGTGCCAATTATAATAATTACAATCGGAAATATAATAATTACCCATCTATAAACTGTTAGAATAATTATTATGAATACAGTAACTATCGATTATACGTATAGAGACGATTCAAATCGTTAACATCTTAATTAACCTATCAGCAGCTCAAGATTTTAATAGTCAAAATCAAGTAATTAATAATGCTATATAATTACAATTTTTCCATCTCACGTGACTAATGTCTCGTAATATATAAATATATATACAACTACCTATATTGAACTAAATACGTTTTAGTATTATACCATTGATTTTATAATATGCTATATAAAATATATATAAAAATATATGTATTACAAAACCAATGATCATACTTATAATAGTAATTATGTTATTGGAAAATGACCTTAACGATTTACCTGCAATAATATTGTTGTAGCGTGATCTCCGTCTGCCGAACACTCGTGTAGATTTCGTGGGCAGCAGCAGCAGAAAAATCAAATAATTATATTAATAGTATCATCGATTTTCACGTAGCCGTCGTCACTGTCTCGTCGTTTTAACCGAAACGCACGTTACGCGCCGGACCCGTGAGTGCAGCGAGTGCGTCGGTAAAAAAACACGACACATAATAATAATATTATAAAAGAGCGGCAGCGGTGGCGGCGGTGGCGGCAGCTGTTCGTCAACGGTCTTTCTCGTATACACACGTTTTGCCGCGTTCCGGCCTGATGGGTAGGCGGACTGCGACGGCCGCGGATGGGTGTCCGTTGAAAGGGGCGACGACGAGTGGGGAGAGAGAGAGAGAGATAAATAATAATATACGCACACATGCGGCCTATAACGTCTACTACCTAGGTCTCTCTTCCTGATCCTTTCCCTGTGCAGCTAGCGTGTGTGTTCAAATATTATTATTTTTATTATTATTGCACGATGCCGGTTTTTGCAGCTTAATAATAATAAATAATAATAATATGACGACGACGATGTGATCAACCGCCACTGTAGTTGTTAACTGCATTATGTATGTATAACGATGCATAAATGAATGCATTCGATTAAACATATAATAATATTAAGAGATTTATACAGAGACAAATTTTGTTTGAACCGATATTAATAATCTTTATACAATTATTATTATACATATATACTTATTATTATATTTATATATAGGTACCTATAACGTCTACCAAGGTCTCTTCGTTTCTTGATCTTTTTTTCCCTGTGCAGCTTATCCGTGTTCAAATATTATTACTGTTAATAATTTAATATTATTGCACGATGTCGTTGTTGCTGCAGCTTATAACGATGATGTTGATGGATTATCAACCGTCGAGGTATAGTAATTTGTTGTATGATATAGGTATCGATAATGACGAATAAATATTGAAGTAAATGTATTAGTGCAAGTGAAAACGTAAAATAATATCTAATTTAGTCCTAATAATAAATATAATATTGGAAAACTTGTGGGTTATGAAGAAATATTTTATCTAAACTGATTTTTTTAATGTTTTGTACAATCATTATATATATAGACCTACCTAAGCTATCACAAGGTTAACATTTGACATACCAAAATACTACCTAAAATTAATAATAAATATATAGTTAGGCACCAACAAGGTAACATTAGATCGTTCGGCACATTCTCTTAATATCATACTAATATTTAACTTAATGTTTTAAACACATTGCTATATATTTATATCATAAATATCATGTATTATATTATAATGTTTTTTTTAAATAAGATGTACATAATATGATTGTGAATTTCTTGCGCCGAACTTAATAAAAAATTAATAGTTACCACATAATATATATTATAATTATATAATTTATAATTATTAAATATAAGCTATAAATGATGTGTATAAAAAAAATAACGTTTATTTAGACGCATCTGCTGGCATTGACTTAGTTTGTTAATGTACGTATTATCGTTTACCGTATGCACCTACCTATTCTATATATGACTACTAGCATGTTGATAATTTGCGCGTTCTCGTGTTATATATTCATAGGGTACATAGATTATTAACGTTAATTTTCGTTTCATCTGTTCGAAAGCAAATATTTATTTATACATTATACTGCAGGTATGTACTACATAATATATTGTTATAATGCGGGTAACCACGAAACAAATACTACGTTACGAAAATTTTCGGTATTTCATGGATAAGTATAGGTAAATATCAAAATATCATGACTAGTTATTATATATCTTATCGTTTTTATTGTTAATTGAATTTAGGCCTTAATAGTTTTACATTTTTTAAATCTTTTTAATAATCGTCTAATCGTCTGCAAGACTAGAGTTTCGATTTCAATGTATGGTATTGCAGTTTTAATACCAGCTCTGTATAAAACACGAAAACGAAAATGTATGCAAGTCAAGGGTTGATTTATTTTTATTAATATATTATATATAATTATAACGTTAAAACCATTATACCAGGTTCGAAAGCCGAACACGATTACGCGCAGCTTAAAACCTAATACCGAGCTGAACTAAAAAATATTTTCTCCTCCAACGATTAGTTTGAAAGCATTAAAAACCGGTATTAATTTTATTCGGCGTTCACTATTATTAGTATTCTAATTGTTATTTTTAATTTACTAGTAATTTATATGCATATTTATTTTTATTAACTCGGTACTAAATCAAATGGCTTGCGTTGATATTAATTCAAATAGTTCGGTTCAAAGATCAAATAGGTATGTAAAGTTTGGATCACTATAAAAATAATATAATCATTCATTACTGAACTGATTTTTTGATATATAAGACACCTAGCTAATGACAAATAATTTTTTGTTTTTATTTTATTTTCACTCATCAATATTATATAACTTTATTTAAAAATTATTGTATTTTATAACACATTTTTGCGTGTTTCAAGATAGTTGACATGGAAAAAAGATAAACGGATAACGTAAAAAACGGGACCTTATTTTGTAGGTAGTTAATGTGGACATTTTATTAAAATAGTGACATAAAAATCGGATAATTCGTTTAGTTCTAAAAGCATTCATCTGCAACTTAAAAATTAGAGTGAATAATATTTTTTTATGCTACTAAGATGCAGAAAATCACAAATTGTTTACCTTTTGATTAGGCAACAAAACTCGCATTAATGTTATTTAAGTTGTAAACATTTTAATACTTGGATTTATACTTCTATATTTTATCTCAAATTTATGATTTTGTTATTTTCAAATAAAAACTTTTGGATTTATTATCAATTTCAATAAACTGTATTTGTACAATAATTATTATAATTTGTACTAAAATAGTAAATGTTAAATTATCGCAACATTGCCATTGCTCTAATCAAAATTATTATTATAAGAATACATTTATATATATTTTATATTATATTATACATTATTTACATTCATAATTTTTTAAATATGATTTTATAGTAGATTATTTACAAATAAAATGAAATTTAATTTACTCTAATAATAATAAATACAAAAAAAAAAACACTAAAATAATGTTTACTTATCCAATTAATTTATGTGAATAATAGAAATACTTGTTATACAAAAGAAGTTAACAACAATATTGAGTAATCAAAATTATTTTTTCATCAAATATGAAAATATAAAATATAAAAATAATATAATATTACAATACATTGAATAGCCCTGGGTCTTTTAATAATAACAAAGTACAAACATTCGTCATTGTATAAGTTTCTTATAGAGTACCTGATACAAAAACCCAAGATAGAATAGGTCATCGATTATATTCCACTAGTAATAAAACCAAAATCAATCTAAACATAATCGCAATTATTTTGCTTGATGTATCCGTTGGTAATAAATATCAAATATAATATTAATAGTACCTTGTCCATAGGCAAGACACTATTACACCAAACTACATTTTATCAATTAGTTCAATTTTTAAAAATAAAATATACCCACTCTGCGCCTTCATAATCACGATACCCAGGAAAAACTATTTTGAAATAAAAAAAAAAAATGTGCTTTTTGTGGGCAATTAAATAAAAAAAAAAATTAACATAGGTCCCTTGGCACCCGTGAGCAAAATGATTTCAACAAGCAAAAATTAATAATGAGTTATATGATTAGGTAGGTATTGTAAGATTGTTTTATTACAAAAAAAAAAAATTAAAATTAACTAAAAAAAAAAAAGATAAAAATTTGAATAACGTCCCCGGGCCCCCACAAGTTATAATTGTATTAATCAAACATGAATAAAATTAACCATAAAACTACATAGGCATAATATAGCCCGAGGTCTACAACGGGTTACATTGTTTTATAATCCAAAAAACATTAAATAAAACGAAACACAGAAATTGGAAAAGGCTCCCTTTAACCTTGTGCTATATTGTTTAAAAACGCGAAAAATGTAATGGAATTTAGTATCTACAATAATAAAAACAAATATGCAGAGAACCCCTGAAACCCGCATATAAAACTATTTTAAAAATTCAAAAAGATTTAATGACATTTTAAACAAAAAAAGAAGTGTGCACAGTTATGTACTAAGGTACATACACAGTACGCCAGTATCACTATAAAGTATAAAATGCAAAAAAGTTAAATGAACTATGCACAATAACATTGTTTTATAATACAATTATTAAATTAATTAAAATTTACATTCACTCACGCTCGCTGATTATTTTCAATATGATACCAATTTTGGATGTTTATTTATCAAAAAAGCGATATCACTACATTTTGTGATTACCAGCTACGTACAGTTGTGTACAAAATTACATTCAGTTTTGTAAAACAGACGAAATCAGAGCATTTTAGTTGTTTCAAGTGGATACGAAATATAACGAATATACACACATGAAAATAAACCCAGAAAAGTAGTAAATTTCTCAGAAATTTTATTAACTTATACATTTTACTAATGATTTCCGTGCGTTCCAAACTGTTCATTAAACGTATAATACATATTATTAGTGTGATAAACCAAAAAATATCGTTTCGGTGGTGCTTGGTTAGGATTGTTAGTAGGGGTAGTGTTTGGAGGAATTTGTGAATCAAGAAGGAAATAAATTGTTCTACATTTTAATAATTTTAGAATAATATGCAAATCAGAAATGAGTACTAGTTAATCTAGTAAGATTAAATCCATTTTATTTTAGTTTAATTATTAATATTGATTTAATTCTTCTATATTTTTAAATAGAGAACCGACAATATTAAAATATTTAGCAACAATTATCTTTTCTAATGATATTTTGCATTAGTTAAATAATATAATAATTTATAGATTTTATCACTTAAGCTATTCTATACAGCCAATCAGATTACAGGGTATTTAAAATTTAATGTGATAGTAGATTTCAATGTGGTATGTTTAAATAAGAAAATAATTACATACTAATATGAAAACGATTTAAAAATAATGTAATTGAAATAAGTTTGATATTTTAAATTTTATAATTATTTTTGATAGTAAATAAATGTTTAGATATATTCAATTATTAGTAACTAAATTATTATTTATGTTTTTTTAACCTGCGATTATGGTCTCTATTTCAAATTAGCTATGTTTCATCATTGTCATTCATGTATTCATGTATACTATTTTGCCACCATTTATGTATAAAGGAGTTTTATATAATAAAATTACAATGGTAATGCTGTCAGATTTTTAAAAATTGATGACAAAATGTATATTATTGTATTAAATTAAATATAAAATATTTTAAGAATATGTTATTTATCGATATATATCATATATAAACTTGTAATGTCTCATACTTTCAAATAACAACATTTATAATGAATTTTTTAGTTATATTACTTATTTGTTGTGGTCTAGAATTCTGAATGGAATCATTATCAATACAAAACACAAATTTTTATTTTTACTTGTTTTAATAATCATTTTATTTTTATTAAATTATTAATCTACTAGCATTGGTGTATTTTAGGTGGGGGAGGTGTCCAACATTTAATGAATATACGTATACTAAAATAAAAATAGTAAATTATAAAATAAATGATAATAACAATATTTTGGCCTTTTTTTAAAGTCTATGGGTGTCCAGACATGGAAGACCCTCCCCCTAAAAAAATATGCCGCTGACTATTGGGTTGTTCTATATTTTTAATGTGCGACACAGTGACGTAAGTGCATATTAAGAAGATCACTTTTTATTTCGTCGGGCGCAACTATAATTTACTTCTTTTCCTAGAGACACACTTTTAAAATAAACAGAAATATACCTATTTAGAGTCTAAAACAGTAAAGAGTTCAATTTTCTCCTGATTAACGTTTATCGTAATTTTTAAATCGTTCAGAATAAAATCTAACAACAGAATGACTATTGTTCACAAAAAAATGAATACGTATTTTAAAATGTATATATTGTACTCAGGTGTCAGGTATATTAGGTACCTAACTAGAGTAAACGTAGCAAAGTAACCGTACTTCAAGCAAAAGAACATAAAAGTGTCAGGAACTCGTTAGAAATGGGTAAAGTTGGCAAATCCTAGTTAGAAGTATGTCTGGGTAGTGTCAACGGCGTCTACCTTGACTCAGACGGGCGCGTAAGGACGATAGCATAATAATAATATAATAATTAACTATAATGTACATTATTGAATACAATAAAGTCAACATTCTACTATTATTCATTTATGTTTGTTTTACAACGTGTGTATTGTGTTCAAACCAGTTGATAAAATTATTATTATTATTTTTTTTTTCTTGACAATAAATAATAATACAAAATGATATTATATCGAATGACCTCAGCGGAAAAAAGCAATATGAGCTATATATTATTGGTATGTGTATCGATACTGTTTTAAACGAGTAATCAATATAGTATTCATCTGGTTAGGTATATCGGATATCAACCGACAACCGTGTATAAATTCACCATAGGTGTTATTATTATTATTATTTTGTTGTAGGTACATACAAATTACAGTTTCCTGGCTTGAACAAAAACGTAAGTACATACACCATGACCACGCATACAAGGATAGTCGACAATATTATTATATTCATTGTGATGAAATTCGAAAAAATTCCAACGTTTCGTTTAGATTTAATGAAAACAAAACAAGATTTAAAAATACTGATAACAAATAATAGGCTCGCAGTGAATCGAAGTGCGGCCAAACGACCCTTCAAACATTGTCGATTTGTCATGCACGACGATGAGTTTAAGTTGTTCTCAAGAATTTATTCCAAGTTTTAGTTGGTTAAAGTTTAGGGTACTCTACGCTTGAATAACACTACCAGCAGTTAGGTTGATTATACGCTTATGGATACAGATGTTCAGTTCAGAATATTCATACCATACAATAATTTTGTTCAAAACATAAAATCATTATATTATTATAATACCTATATAATATGTTTTATTGTTAATCTGTATTTTTTATAAAATAAATTGTCCTGATTCATTATCGCCTTAGCAGGAACCTCTGAAGCTATGAATATGAAATTTATTCATGTAGTTTCGTTTTATGATTTAAAGAGATGTAAGAAAGGACTTTGAAATTCACGGTGGAAATTGAACATTATTTTGCATATTAATGGTGACCATTGGTTACTCAAGCAGATGAGATAAAATCCAACACTGTACCTTAAAACTTTATAGAGCAATATCCAAAAACAACTACTTTCATTAAATCAAGATGATCTGATAAATTATTAAAATTAGAATATTAATAAAAGTAATGATTTAATGTCATTCTAAACACACAGTATAATATAAAACTGATAAAATAATAGTTACATCACAAAAAAACCGACACACCAGTGAAGCCGAGTTGGCGAGTAATTTAGTTATCGTATAATAATATATCATTCGTATTCAAATGTAAAATAATTAAATTATGAACGTACAGGTAATTAAAATATCTTAATAAATTCTAAATTGAATAACTATTATTAAACAACTAATTTATAATAGGTATTACTGTAACTGAATAAGAACGTATAAGTGTATGCTGTGTTGTATACAAGCATAATTAATTTCTGAAATATTTGTTGCTTATAGAATACACCAATACATGCACCTAAAATTTAAATAATAGATTACACGTAACAAAATACGTGACAACCCGTACGATATTATCCAATTTCAAGCATAACGCACCTGTACAACTTTCGTATCTTATTAGATTTTGAACATTAATTGAATAATATGAAAATGAATAATCCTGCAGTGAATTTATAAATCCGCGTAATGATTAATGATCGAATTTAAATGCAAATAATTCCAAATTGTTGGCCAAACATACACATATATACCATATTCCATAGCTGAGTTTTATTATTACTCAAAACGGGTAATTTTCGGTTTTACAGGTTATAAAGTGTTTACATATATTAACAAGCTGACATGTAGGTAGAGAACGGGTATGTATATGAATATAATATTATTATATAAACGTGATGAATAAACATTCGCGTATTAAACGTTATTCAAACTTAAAGATTTTACCTTGTGCAAAATGTGGGTGGTTATAATGATGATTAACATCTTGAGTATTTATTTTCAAGGCCATAGAAAAATACTAATCAAAACGATCGGTATACATCTCCGCTGCAGCACTGAATTCCGTCTCAGTGTAACCGTCTCTAATTTAAATGCAATGGACATTGAACACTCACTATAGTTATTATTATTTAAATAAGTCTGTAGGTATATACCACGGTCCGAGTATGTGGAACGTATGGTGATTCTAATGTATGTAATAATGTAATGAATACAACTTTTTGTGTGAAGTAAAATCATATGTGTAAATTGTATAAGCTTGGTACTGGCTTACAATATTCATTAACGACCGCGAAC
Organism: Diuraphis noxia; assembly: GCF_037042655.1. Classification (NCBI taxonomy): domain Eukaryota; kingdom Metazoa; phylum Arthropoda; class Insecta; order Hemiptera; family Aphididae; genus Diuraphis; species Diuraphis noxia. The sequence goes on along the minus strand of NW_028301715.1, from coordinate 30,870,484 downwards.
ACGTCACTATATGAAAAATACTCAATATTTTTCGATGAAAACCCCTCGTATAATGGACAGGTATTATATACTTACAGCATAAAGGAAATAACCTAGTACATATACTACATACATAACTTCATATTATCATATTCGACGGTTAGCGTTTGAACGAGTTTGTAAAAGTTGCAATTTGTCGGGAAAATTTAACATTATGCGTTTGGGTGAGTTGTTTTCCAAATGTTTAGATTCACAAAATACCAATACATAATTTTCAATCGATATGTATAGTTTATTTCGTTTTGTTGTAGACAAGTAATTCATTTTAAGATCTGTTTTTGGTACAATTTAAATATATCTAGTAGTAAACTAATAACTAACACTATAACAAGTTTAAGTTTCCAATATTCGAAAAAAAACTGATATTTGTGACATAACCATTAAGTGCATAGTATAAATTGTTTTCATTAATCTATTAGGCAGTTAAAAAGTTATATAGTATTTAATATTTATTAATTCATTTTATTTAAAAGATAATTCGCTCAAACGTACGACGCTTATATTATTATTAGTATTAAACTATAATATATATATTGTTTACGATTTTTAAATAATTTCATGTTCTGATATTTCGTTTTTTCTTTAAAAATATTGTAATACAATAATCAAATGTAACAATAACAGTTAGCTTATTGTTCATGGCACACACACTTGCTAAATATAAAAATGGAATTTCAGGGGTAGTCAATTTCTATTTATACTTCCTCATCTATAAAATCTTAAAAATGACTATTCATATAAAAATTATATTATCATAGTAAATAATAAATACTATTTTTTGTAGCAAAAAAGTATCAGAACGTTTTGATACATTATTTTTACAAATTCCAAAGTCTTCATATGCTTAATACTTCTTAATACAAAATAAAAAAAATATTACATGGTCGGTAGTTAAGTATACTGCGACTGTTCTCGAATTGTTGTACTTGCTGCAGTCATGTTATCGAAACTTAATTTAAATTAATTTCGTAATCGATGAATAAAGCTATACCTATTATATTAGTTAATACAAATTAGTAATGACCTACTCGCGTACTCGTACTGTAATCGACGATGGTTATGTTTCTTGGTTTTTTTTCTTATTTATACCGCACTGAACAGTGAACACACCGAACCACAGCCCGGGGGATCACGTAAATAGCATTTATTAAAACTGTTGTAAGTTATTATAATAAAAATATTGTGTTAAATGTATGTAGCATACGATATATATATACTACTGGTAAATGGGTAGCAATATTGATTTATAATGTGAGTAAATAAATTAAATAGATCAATGGAGAAACCGTTCGAAAACTGTTGATTACATATAAACGTACCTTCTTATGTTTATACATGTCAGACCTCGTACAAGTTAAATAATATTATATTCACAATAATCTAGACATTTCAATATTAGTATTTTGTATGAATTTTACGAACACGACAAATCTTTTCTATGTGCAACTACAGTTCTAGACTTGGGTGAATGATACCTATCTTTTTTTTATACTCCAATTTGATGAGTATGTACACGAATATTGGCGATTTAATCATCATAAACATATAGTCGTGATGATAAGATACTTAAATTCCCTTTTTGTAAGATATACCATGATTGTCCTTTATATACCCAACTCGTATCTTAAAATATGTGATATAGTACAATAATTGTTGTATTGAATTTGTAAACTAATATTTTTTTTCTACAATTAGTTTCAAAAATATACGTAGTAATTAATAGATGACTAAGTATATCTATTATATGTATAAGCTCTTGTAACAGATGAAAACGAAGTTCAACAATGAAAATGCACCGCTGATATTTAGTTAATGTTATTTCTCGGTTATAGCATCCGTGTTACTCACTGTGTGAATTTTAAATTGTAATAATATGACGTACAACATTCGCATTTTGACGTCCTAAGGTCAACTTACTCTCAGAGTTTCCGCAGGTCTAATCGCTACTAATAACGATGGTTTTTGTTGATTCTTCGAGAGGTAGTCAAGTCGTCATTGTATAGTGGTGCTGAATAAATCACGATAAAATCGTAGCATAACTACAGTCCGCAGATTACCAAATTTAAATTTAATATATTCAGTGGTATAGTAACGTACCATGCAGGCGTAGAATTATAGAAAATACGTGTTGCATTGTCGGCTGTCATACGAAATGTCAATTCAAAATTGTATAAAAATATTATTTATTTCTCATTAAATACACGTCATTCAAATTGTATGCACATCTTTCTGATTAAACTGTATGGTGACCAAATAATATTAGTTACAAGATCGACTTCATTTTTTTTTTTAAATAAAACCTTTACAATATTACCGCTGAACATTATCTATTTCTAATCGAAAGTCTTTATGTACCTACATTATATACTATTATTCGTTAACATAATATAGTAATATTCATTCTCAATTTTTCAGCATCGTCTTTTATAAATTATTTGAATGAATAGTTATTGAAAATTATAATTATTATTACAAGCGAGTATGCAAATATAAAGAGCATTTCTAACCCCTGAACATTTTTGACGTGAAGTGGATCCATTTAAAAGCTACGATATTTTCAGGCGTATTTTATACTTAACATACAAATAATAATAATAATAATAATATTGATTTGAATTCATTCCCCACTATTCCTACTGCATAATTAATTAATTTATAAACAATAATAAACTGTGATGGACGACAAATAACTGTACTATTATAACTGCGAACTTATGTGCAAGAAACTACCTAAACTTATTATAATGCTAATACTGATTCAACGTGCATAATAACCATTTCATGGTGGTAATTTAATATAGGTCACAGTATTCGACATTTTCGGTAAATTCTTAGACGAGTTGCATTCGATTATTAAAAAACAAAACAATTTATTGTAATCAAGGCGATCGAGTCGGTATGCAGACAGAGTGAAAGGTGCGGATATTATAGCTATAGCACACGTATATAAAACATAATATATAATATATATAACGTACAAGTGGATACATAATAATATGCAACATGTACATCACACATATATATATATATAATATATATATTTGTTATAAGTATTATGGTGGAAGATCTTGAGGTACAGCTGGGAGATGGATCGACCTTGGCCGAAATTCGAGGTCGGACTAGTTAAATTCGTATACAGGTACTGTTCGTGCTATATAGTAAAATATACATGTATAATATAATACCTATATGACACGAAAAGAAATAGATCGATTATTATTAACATTATTATTATTGTACCACTGCTGCTGCTGTTGTATTTATATTATAAAGTATAATTTGAGAGTTTCCAAGAATTCAATTATTTTATTTCGAAAGATAAATATACTGGGTATTTCGATATTAACGGGTGATTATTTTTTCTCGTCATACCTTTATTACGAATAAAAAGGTTCATAAAAATATTCTGCTTCCGATTATGAAATTCAATATGATATAGATTGGGATACTAAATTTTTTTAAAGTTGATACAATTGTTTACTGGTTTTAAAAACATGATATAAGGGGAACACAATATTATAGTATTAGAGGGAAACTGCAGTTACCTACACATCAATATATTATACTTCGTACATTGATATGGTTTTTTTTAAATTATGATTATATACTACTTATTCAATCAAGGGTATATTAAATATATTTATTTTTTTTAATTAAAAACTCAAAGAAATAAAATTAATTAAAAAACAAGTTTTGATTACCTATCAAAAAGTTAAATATTTTAAATCTATAAAGCTCATAGATGTTAGGACTAAATATTCTAAAATAAAATATGCTCCAAATGGATATAACTACGTCTTTTGAATCTGAAATAAGAACTACGTAAGTTGTTATTCATCATTAGTATATTATATTATTATTTATTAATAATTAATTTAATGGTCGTGTAATTCCAACATCACACCTCGCCTATCGATGTTACATCAGTTAAAATATATTTCACTTAATTCTAATATTATGTTCATGGTAGCAATACAAATTTATCTGAAAATATAACACGACTCTTCATGACAGGTTGTGTATGCTTATTAATATTTTTTTTTAGCAAAATATCAATTTACATGAATTAAACCAGTTCCACGGGGCCTGCATATTACAAAAAGTAACATTGGAGGTATTACTCTCAGCTGCTGCCAAACAAGTATGTTCACCTTATTTTGGTTGTTAATAAACAATTTAAGTAATTTCGGGCACATGTTTTATTTTCAGATGAATCCATTTAATTAATATTTTATTGTAATAATTTAGATAACAACTAATTTCAAATTTTGAAGAATCAAAAGAAAAAGGTTTCGTTTTTGAAATATAATTATATTTTGAACCTATACTAAGGATGAAACAAACTATAAAATAAACCCCATAGTAAGTAAACAAAGTAGAAAAAAAAATATAAATATTATTTTGTCAATAAGTAGTCTTGACAATGAAAACCTTACAAAAAATTGGTCTGAAACAAAAATCTTTTATCTATCCCCAAAACATATTTATTTAAAAAAATTTTACCACATTTTACGTTAAACATGAACTATTCAATTTTTACCCGACTAGAAAATGTATAGATTTTTATATTTATTAATGAATAATATTATATTAGTATAGAGAATATTTTTTAAAAGCATAGAGAAACCTATACACGTTTAAATGACTATATAACCTGATAATGGGTAATTTTTTCACTATTCACTCACCTTTGACCTTATAGTAAGTATGCTAAATCAGCCTGATGTTACTATTGTACCTATTTAATCTAAAAAGACACAAACCCTCATTGATCACATAATAAGTTAATAAGTTAGGTAAGTTAATAAGTAGGTATATAGCTTATTTTAAAAAACTAATTAAAACATTACGAAAAAAAGTTGTTCAATGACCCATTTAATATTTTTAACGAAACCTTGTCCAATTTTGAATACGCATAGAGTTCTGTCTGAATAGTTTTTTACATGTTGATTTATCGTCGCTTACACATTATAATGAACAATTTTATTTTGAAGTGTTTGACAAATCCTAATATCATATATTCATGTATTTCGATAATAATTTTTATAACTTATTTGCAATATCATAGAAAAAACCTAATTAGATAGTTAAACAATTCTTATAAAAAAATAATGCTTTGAAATTAACTCAAACAAACCTTCTGATTATAGTTGAATTGGGTGAGTTAAATAGGGTTTATGATGGAAAATAAAATTAAGTACCTAATACTAAAATTGAAATTGTTGTTAGTATTATATTTAAAAAAATAAATAAATAAATAATAAAATTGTATCATTGTTTAAAGAATAAATTTACTAATAACTAATAAGTAATATTTATTACATCCTATTAGTTATATAGGTAGGTATGTGAAGAGTTGATTTTTGTCATATGTTAATACAAATTTGATCAAATATGTAGGTAGATACATGTACCGGACTTGTTACAGTTTCGTTATTTAGTTTCTCAATTTTTAAATACTTTTGTAATTGTATGTGATTAAATACCTATACTAAATTAAAAATTTTTTTTTGCTTATTTTATGATTTAAAAATAGTTTGCTATGATATTGTGATTTTTTTTTTCACAAAATACACTAGTTTAAAAGAATAAATTAGCCAATTACTTAGAAGTTCCTATATAATGCCGAAGTGGATAACAAATTGATTTATTTAATAGTTCACTAAAATTTAATGGGCCAATCATGTGCCACTAAATCTTGTTTCAGAGTCATTAGGTTACTATTGATTCTTAAATGTTTAGTGATTGTGTATGCAGTCAAGAAAAATATATTTAGTGAAATTTAAAATATTATTTTGAAAATTTTAAGTCCTCGTGAGAATACTATAAAAGGTAAATTTTACTATGCGATTTTGATATGATTTTAGAGCAATTAAATCTAGAGTTTATATCTAGTAAGTCGAGTCTTTGGATTATATCTTATATTGTATTTACTACTTGTTTTGGCCGAGAATTTAGTTTCACATGAAATCGTTTATGATGAGCCTGAATCAAATATTTGCTGTTTATAAAAGAAACTAATATTTTTTTAAATCTATAAAATTAGTATATTATATTGGTAGGTAGGTACTAACGTTCTCTAGTCTGTAATAATATATTGTTTTATGACAGATCAATTAAAATAATATTATTTAGATAATTACTATAATGTACAAATTATGTATGGTAAATATGATTGAAAGGTAATAGGCGCCTATATACGGACGTGTGTCTGAGAAAAATAAAATTAATAATTTTAAATGCTATTATAAAGTTTCTTTGAATAAAAAATTTTTTTAATTCTTGTACGAGTACTGAAGTACCCATGAATAGATATAATATATTGATGGATGTTAGACTTTCCTTTGACCTCATCTATAGTTAAGAATTTGTGATCTAGATCAAGGTTTTGTAGGGTTTAGCTTTGACACTTGAAGGTAACTATACATTTTAGTTCCAATCAAAACAAAAAAATAAATTGCAGTCAATAGTCACTTATTATATTTACTTTAAATATTATGAGATTCTATTTAATTCTGTCTTTTTATCTAAAATGATAATTTAACACAATTTTAACTCGATATTTTGTCTTTTACTCGAATCCGATGTAATATAATGTAATTGGTAATCAACTACCTATTAATTGAATTCGATGAATATAATATTAATTATGAAGTATATTATTATTTATCACAGTTTTATCAATGGCCAAATACAAATTGAACAGATTTTAAATATGTTTGCATGATTTTTAGAATAATTTTATATAGCTTAAACTCAACAAGCGTTATAACGAAAATATAATATCATTTATGGCTTTATTTAAAAACTTTTATATTATATCGTGGTCAAATACTCAAATAATACAATCTATATAAGCTTATCAAGGTTTTTATTTAAATATTATATGCTGTTGAAATAATACATTTTATGTATATGTATATTTATGTTTATCATGTAATATATAATAATAATATGCATGTTATGTATCTACATAATTTAGTGTCCTTTATTCATTCGTTTAATACAATATATAATAAACACCTTTCGATCAACAGCTGTCTGAATACCTTTTCGTATTTATTGTTATTGTCTATTTGTATTTGTTTTTAGATATCAAGACATAACTACCTCGGGCTACCAATATATAATTGAATTATATTTGCATGGTCGTTTTTCAAATGAGCTTTTTGAAGTCATGAGTTTCATGAAAAAATATTATTTTTTACATTTATAGTCCAATTGTGGCTTTTATATAATAATTATTATAAGATATGAATTCCTCATTCTGATAAACTTTTACCTCCAATAACCACTAGAATAATCTACAAAATATATAATATCATGTGTATAGAGGTTAAAGGTATATAGTGTTCTTTTAATGTCTATAAATCTCCAATTTATGAATATATTTTAATTTGCATCAATGGCAAATACAGATAGTTAAAATACATTTTAATTAATTCTAATATCAGAATTCCGTATTTGTAAATAATATGTCAATTCATGGTTTATGGTTTTTACATTAGCATTATAAAATATAAAATAACGTACTGCAATGGTTTTGATAAGGTTTTTGACTGAAAAATTCGGTATAGAAATTAAGTGACATTTTTTATTCTAAGAACTAAGAAGTAATTATGCGTACAATTTTAAAACAACATTCTGCATAATTACAAAGATATAATATAGCAACCTATAATTTTTTATTATATCGATAAGCTAGGTTTATTATTAGTACTCTTATTTAAAATATGACTAGAACTTTAACCTATATATAGTTTCGACTGTTCTGTTTTTATATGCGTGCAAATACCGTATTGTAAGTATTTAGATGTTATAGATTAAATAATATACTTTATAGGGACTTAATAAAATCATGGTTTAATCATGATGGTAGGTATTAATCATATAATATAGTGTTAACAGCTGAATGGCAAAAAATAAACTTTATACGAACATTATATTTTACTATTTTACCATCCATATATTTTATTGTTTATGCTAGGTACTTGTATGAAATAATTTTAAAAAATGTTTGTATTATTATTAACCATTATTCGTTAGAATTTTTAATTATATTTGTTGACTTTAAATGAAATCATTCAAAAACTAGCTGTTCCACGTATAGGTACATCGTACATAATAGAGATTTGTAATTTTTATCACAATTCATTATGTTAAGAATTTTCAGGTTAATTAAAATAACTTTAGCACTTCAAGCCTACAAAAAAAATAAAATAAAATACTGTTAACGAAAAACACAATAATTGCCATCTTTTGGTTTGTCTAAATTCTTTTACTAGTGATTAGTTTTTAAATTTAACAAATTTTAAAAACGTTTAAATCGACTTTTGGGAATGTTATATTTTTTTTAATAATATTCGTTTTTAGAGCTTTTAAAAATTAGAGTATAATATTAATTGGTTGGATTTGTGTCATTATATATTTATATATATATATCATTTACTATTACTGCAGATGGCAGCGAGGGTGCACAAATACATTTTGGCGTTATTAATAAAAATATTCCATTTTTTAGTTTAGACAATTCTGGCAAGATGGTTTCCGGTGAAAAACGATGAATCGTTAAAAACGAAATGAATCGGAAGGATTCCGTGTCCATACTACGATCTGATTGAAAACACTCGCGGGATAACCGGAAAGGGCTATTTTGCATAAACGCGATCGCAATCTGTTATTGTGTCGGATTGGAAAAAATGCATACAAGCCTCCCGTACTAGGGTGAAATAAAGTGTTTTTTTTGTTTTTCCAATGAAATGACCCGGAAATTCGGTCTGGATAGAAGTGAAAAAAAAATAATACAAGCTTGGTATACCTTTGTATTTGTGGTTTCCTTTTTTTACATCGTGATGATAAATAAAAAATTTAAGACATTCGCATTTTTCAGAGAAAAAAAGTCATATTAAACAGTTTAACACACTGGACGATTACATTTGTATACCATTTGTAATTATTAGATTAAACGATTTTAACTGTTTTTTTTCGTTGTATTTGTAATTGTTTGTTTTATGTAGATCGAAATGCTGAATCATGCATTGCAGGTCGACAATGAGGTAACTATGAAATATTGGAACGATTTTTTTTTAATCGTCGTTCATCCATCCATGTAATATAAGAAATTATGTCGTTTGGAGTTAATATAATCGACCACAATGTAAGTTATACGAAAATGCAATTTAAAACATCAGAGATCAGACATTAGATGACAATCTAAACAATCTATAATCAGTTTTAAAATAATAAAAACAGCTATTACAATTTGAAGCAGTATTTTCAAAGGTGTTAAGAATAATATTATTATAATATTCGTTTTTGAACGTCAACTCAAAATATTTTGGCATATTATTTTAAACTATTATTTATTTATAATTTAGGTAATTATGTATTGTTTACTGCAAGTTTTAAAATAAAAAAGCAGGAAAGTGTAGATCGCTCTGCTGTACAGTAGGTTACTGTAATGGATGGAATTGCATTTGAATCCAATGATATTATATCATTGTATACGAAAAACGATTCTGTGAGAGTGGAGACGGTTTATCTACCTAGGATATATTATAGATTATTAAAATTTTCAAATCTTAGATATAAAAGGAAAATTTTTTATGAATTTCTACCATAAAATTAATAAAATGTTCGTGATTTTTACGTATGTTGTCAAAATTCGAACTTCGAATGTTTATAAAAAATAATTGTTACTATGTATTTTTTTTTTCAACTGTTATTGTAAAAATATGTTAGGAGCCTTGTATTAAATTTTCAAATTTTAGATTTAAAAAGAAAAACTTTTATGAAGTTCTATCTAAGATAATTTGAACATTGACGTAATTTTTACGTATTTAGTCAAAATTTGAACTTGAGATGCTTATAAAAAAAAATCATGCCCATGTGTTTTTAATATTTTTCAACAGCTATTGTAACAATGTGTTAGGTATCTTGAATTAAATTTTAAAGCTTTTTTATCCAAAAAATAAATTTTTATCGATATTAATTTTAAAAAAACTAATAATTATCGAAAATTGCATAAATAGTTCCACTTAAGTCGAAATTTTTTGAAAATTGCATGGTTGATAAAATATAGTTACGTATAAATGTTTGATGAAAATTTGATAAGTCGATGGTCATTTGTTTTAAAGTGGCATCAAAAACCAAAATTGAAAACTGATTGTGCGAAAAATTTCCCGTTTTTTCCCTTAATTTTTAGTTTATTTATCCCGATTATTAAAAAAAAATATTGAGATTTTTTTTATTTTTGACCCCCTAAAGTACCAACTAGATTCACTTTCTGATTGAACGAGGTACTGAAATCGAAAATCGAAGCTCTTTTACTGCCCCAAAACGTGATGACAGACACAGAAAAAAAAACACACATCATGACTAGGTTAGGTTAATCTAAAAAAAAAATCTAATGTAATTGTAAATTCTATTTCTTATATAAATGTTATTTGCGTAAATTATTCTTTGGTTTCTTACGTTAAAAAAAATATATTAGAAATTTATTATTTTACTTTTATTATAACTGTTAGTTAATTTCAATACGTGTATATCACTTAAAATAATTTAGTAAAATAATTATAATATTAGCAGTAATATTATACAAGTAGGTACTGTAGGTTTGATCTATACATTTAATGAGGCGTACAAAGATAACCACATATCCCTAGGGTCTACCTTTAATTTACAAAGCACAGTAAATATTTGTTTCGGAATCAGAGGGAAGCAACGGGGAACAATATATTTTGGTTTTATACAATAATAATAATAATAATTTTTCAGCAAATACTTTTTAACATAGTAAAAAAAACTTTAACAACAATAAAGTACTTAATAATTTTCCTAATTTCTCAGTGACATTTGAACTCTAAATATGGAAATAAAGTAATTTAAAATCAGTGCTATAGTTGCACATTAAATCTAAATAATTTTTAAATAACATTCAATTGCTCTTTCACTCTACTTATCTTACACTCAAGAATGTATTGAATGTAATAGTTTATATATTTGTTGTCAACATTTTTATAAAAAATATTTACGATTTTCATAAATTTACTAAGGCTTATATGAAATAATATATAAAGTTTAATAGATTCAAGTCCCGATTAAAAATATCTGATGCCAATATGTCATAAATAATTTCAAAATTCAAAATTGATATAGGTTAATCTCTACTCACATATTTTTACTATAACGCATATTATAAAAAAATAAAGCTTCACGTGAATAATCTTTTGAACTTTAATTTCTAGCCAAATCTCAAGTACAAAGTTTGCGTTCTCTCAAAACCCTCTTATATACATAATCAGAAATGACGACCTGTTTTATTGGAAAATGTGAGTGTGGCGGGCAATAAGGATTGGGGTACACGGCCGACTTATAAATAAATCATGAATTATACTAAAGAGAGGATAGGTATAAAAAATGGGTCAGCGAAATACCCTTGGGCTAAGAAAATAATGAAATACACGCGGGTTTCGCTGGTTTTGCATTAAGTTTAGTTTCTTTCTCTCTGTCTCTCTCTCCCTATTTTGTTGTGTAATGGGCTTCTGTAATTTATACGAACGATTCATTTCCATAAGAGTGAATTTCCGGGTTAGGTTTCCTTATCCTTCAATATTTGTAAGAACAAATAACATACAAATACATTTTTTTATATCAAACGCAGATTGGTTGAGTTTGGGGATTACTGCTAAAACTCCCGATGACAGTATACAGCACGCACTCAGCAAATCCTTATATTTTTTATGTATACAATCATATGTGCTCTATTGAACACGTATCTTACCGTAAATACATTATGATTAAAGTCAAACGTTATGATTTTTAACTAATTGAAGTTACACGTAGATTATACGTAATTATTTAATTGTTATGATTTGGTTTTTTATGATGATTTTTTTACGTATGCTAGCATTGTCATCAAATAATTCATTTTAAGGAGTTGTAAATGAAACGCATTGTACCTATATTTTACCATTTTACTATTTTGAAATTGAGTTTCATACACTTTGACTAAATATTAAAATATGTAATAAGCAATAACAAATCAAAACAGATTACTCATTAAATAAATATTAAATTATGGTTTGTAAAAATGTTAGATTAATTACCCATTGGTTCATCACAAAGTTGGCAAAGAGTAAAAACATTAATGTATTATATAATTTATAATTATAAACATTGAAACTGCAGACTCGGCCACTACAGTTATAAATTTATATTAAACGACCATTCAATTCAAAGTCATTTTAGACGTATATTTGTCGGCGTCGTGGGAAATGAATGTATTCGAAAACCAGCATTAAAGCGTAGCACGTACTAAGGTTTGGAATGTTCGAAGTATATGTAAGGAAGACCAAGGAAAAACAAATTGAAACGAATTTAGTTGGATAACGGGAGCAGACGACATTGTTCTCTTGGGTGTTTGAAATTTAAGTGAAAATAACATACCATTCTATTCGCTGAAAATCAATGGTCGGTTTAAACTCGTTGATTGAAATGTAAAAATCAGTATTTCTGTTTTAAAAAAATGAAAAATAAAACTCGAAGGAGGAAATAAAATACGTAATCAGGTAATATTGCAATGAAAAAAAAGTAGCAATGTTATCAAAAACGACGTGTTAGTTTTTTAAAAATTAAAAATTGTTTGAGAAATTGATATCTTCACTCTCATATTCGATTTTTCCGTAGTCTGTCTAATTAAAAATATATAAATATTATTTATCTATAAAAACATTTTTCTTTGAACAAAAATTCCTATTCATACGAACTAAAATGTAAAGTAGAGGAGATTACCAACAGGAAATATGGCTTTTGAGATTCCAAACATCAATAAGACTTTTTTAAATATATTTTTCTTTACTTAAATATGTAATGAATTCTAAAATATTATCATATGAAATTTAATTTGTTAATATACTTCATTGTAAATAGCAAATACAGAAGCACTAATAACGTCATTGGTAAAAATGAAATATCCATAAATCGGAAAACTACTGTATAGACGCGTCCAAAAAGTATATTATACTTGAATTGTGGAAGAAAAATCAATAAACATTAATTATTGCAATCTATAAATCTTAAATCTTTACTATCTATACGTATGTAGTAATTACATTTTATCATTATATTGACATGATTTATACTAAAACATATTATTGGAACTGTAATGGTAGCTATTATGTAGTAATATAAAATTGTATTATACGAGTAATCACTAATCAGTGATCAAACTGGAAGTGTTGGAGTTAGAGATGTGGGGTAGTTATAGTTTGTATATCTAATGTCAGTATTATAGGTAATCACTAATCATAAATTTGGGTAGTTTCATATAAATCGTATGCGCTACGTGGGAATTAAATGAGCGATTAAGGAGTAGGGGATGTGTTGCAAATCACCAGTTTGGGTATCCCACGATCGTGTCATTAGAAAGGTATGCCCAGTGGCTAAAGACGTTTGTTAAAGACCGCGTCTGGCGGAACTACTGCAGTCGTAACAGGTGTGGATTTCCCATCTCGGTAGTCCTAATGCAATTATTTTCTCATTTATGGTTTACTTTATTATATAGTCTCTATAACGTTTTTTTCTTCAAATTTATAGTTTCATATTTTCCTGTCAAATTTAATTAGAAAATAAACGCGAGTGCACGCATATTACACATAGAACACACGTTCGAGATACACTTTACTGGTAAACAAATATATAAACACGTGCACAGGCGGTTTTTTTATGAATCACGTGAAATTGGGATAACGACCTGCAGTATATATATATATATACGATGTGTTCAACAAACAAAAAATATCACAGGGATAGGTAGGTATTTATGATGGTAGCGCATGGTATCTCGGCCATCAGCTGGTGACGCGACGTTGACGTGTGCATGACATAGAAGCTTATTAACAGTTTCTATGTAGGTAAATGTGTATTCGGCATTCGCCATAGACTCTCTGAATTTGTAATCTCCCATCCTGACCATGTTGGATTCGTGCAAGCCACGCGTACTTTCATATCTCATCGTGTGCAGTGATTCCACTGTTCTGTAGTGATTCATCGGCGAATACTTGCACAGTTTTAGAGCACTCTGAAGATCTGGAGTATATTACCTATTATTTATTAACCATTGACGCTAGCGAGCTTCTAATATTTAAGATATTATATAATGTACTTATCACGTTTTGAGGGTTCGCCAATTGAGTCTCGATTCTTACGTTAATATGGTACGAACTCCAAAATGTGAAAATATTTATAAGATACCTTACACGTTATTGGTATAGTAAGCACAACACAAGACATACCGTGCACATCTCTATTGTGCTATTTGCAGAAAGAAAACACGTAAGTCTGAATAAAAGTCCGTTTTTAAATTCTTTTAATAACATACACCATACGCTAAAAGTCTATAGTTACTATAAATTCTTTAAATTAATAATCAGTAAAACAATTTTGGACTTTGTAAAAATGCAGATCTGTCAAAAATTGACCCTAATTCGCGATACAAATTATAATATAGCATAATTATTACGCTATATAATGTATATAATGTCTGCGTGTTATCGTCTTATTAGTTATCGTTTACAATTGTAAGAATTTAATTTAAGAATGATTAAATTAAGTTTTTTTATAAACAAAAGATTACTTGTAATATATTTTAAACTGAATGTAGGTACATACTTATTAGTTCTCATTAAATAAGTTGGTTGTTGACATTCGATAATAAGCGTAGTTTTAATTGTATAATAGTAGGTACATTCTAATCAATTATTATTATATTACTAATGACTTCATTAAAGTGTAAAAGTGTACGACATGTTCTATATAGGTAAAATAATAATAATATAAGTACATGTACGATGTATTTAATATATTCTATAAAATAATTGTTTTTTGTTTTTTGTTTTTTTTTTGATATTTTAATCTTTAAATCAAATTAAAACATTTTAATATTATATGTATAATATCATTAACCTTATATTGGCCAATATGTAATATTTAATAATTATAGATGATAATATTATACTGTTACAAGTTACAACTCTTCACGTTTCACAATTCACAAGTATAGATTATGTGACAAAAAATGAAAGTATTTAAAAATAGCAACCACATGCCTAATGAAGCTGTACAGTGTATAGATATAGGTATCCAAATTTATACTTTAGTTTACATTAAATTAAATTAATTTTTAATAAAAGCTATTTTAATTCAACTATACCTTATACTAAATTATAAAATAAAAACCTTTTTTTTTAAAACAGGTAATTGGTAAATTTAATTATTTTTTTAAGCTGAATAAACTATAAAAATCTAATAATAAATAGTTATATTCCCATGTACACATCGAGTTATTATGTAAACATCGCTCGATTGTTGGTTGCTATAGTTGCCACTATCGATACAAGCGCATGCGATGTTTTTTTTTAGTTCTGGCCGACAACGGCTTCGGCGGAAACACATGGCCAGTAGACAGTAGTATTCGTTTTGACGCGGTCGCATACACATTCGTTCACTCCGTCCTTTAGAAATACTCGTACTTCATCGTATTCAGTGTCCAGAATATAAATAAAGGTAAATAAATAAATAATTTTTCCATTAGAAAAAACCATTACTTAAATAATATTTAAAAAAAAAAATTAATATTTATATGATAATCATATAAATAAAATAATTTTTTATACTAGGCGACTACATGAATTTTTAAAAAGTCGTAAATTCTATTTGAAAAAATTCTTAGTATAACTGCAGTTAGATATCAATATTAAGTTTCATAGCACTATTTTTAGAATCCATCTGCCTTCGAAAAAAACAAAAGTATTATAATCGTTTGGTTCAAATTTAAAATCCATCGAATATCCGATTTTCTTTGAGATTCTAAGCGTAGTGGAGCGATGAATGTACCGATCCACGGTTTTACATAATGATGCACGTTTTTTGTTGTTTTTTTTTCGTGACCATTATTACCTTTAAGAGCTTTAAAAATTGAGAATGGTTATTGACAGTAAGCTATACTTGATCAAAATGATTAGGAAAAACGCAATTGTTTTAATAATTATTTTTTGACACATTTTTGACAAAATCAATTTTAATTTTTTTTTTTTTTTTGTAATTCAAAAATGAATAATCATAGAAACTTAAAACTTTCACTTCATTTTTGTTTGTGATATCTTGACGTATAATAATTTTCAAAATGTTTATTTATTTTACGGATGTTTTTTTTCAATTTACGAATGGTAATATTTTTATTTTTAGTAAACAATTTTTAAATATTAACGAAAGAAAGTGCTATGACGGCAATTAAAGGTTATAGAAATCAAATTATAACTCATAGTAATAATTTTCTATATGCATTTAAAAGTTCAGATTCTGACTTAATTTGTGAAAACCACAAAAATGTTTAAATTATTTCGCAGTTAACAATTCGTATAATTAAATTTTCATATCTGAAGATTGAAAATGAAATAGAATATACTTGAAAGTTTAAAACCACAAATATTTTTAACGACGAAAGTTTAAATTTGACATTGAAGTAGACGATTTTATTATTTTGTTATTTTGTTATAAACCATAAAATAGTGATCCTACAATTCAAACATTCCGCTACTATTAATTAAATTATCATATATATTCATCAAAAGCTTTTCAAGTTATTTTTTCTAAAAATTTCTAAGAAATTGTATAATCGGTTAAAACGCTTGAAAATGTAAAACAAGATTTTTTTATATACATATTGTATTTATAGTCTTATAGAAATTTAAAAATAGGCATGGTTCCTTTATGATAAGCTATGCAATTTATATTTTGATATTTGATATTTAAACAAAAGTAAGCATTTCAGTTGTTTTGATTTAATTAGAAAAATAAAAATAAAAAACATTGATCGTAAGGACTTGAAACTTTTCAGTTTTCACCACTTAGACTAATTTTATTTATAGTATGTAGTTACTTACACAAGGTTCTACTTTAAACGATACAGTTAGTTAATAACAATAATATATTATTTACCTAATATTAGTGATATTATACAATGTGTTCTATGTTTTGATAGAAATTAATTTTTTAATTTTTGTAGGTAGGTACTTCAATTGTTTTTTATTCATGTTTTTATAGTACTACCTAGGAAAATATAAAATTAATTTTGTTCAGAATAGTTTATTTTATTAGTATTGATATTTTTTATAATTTTTTTATACACATTTTAAAATTCACACGATGATACTTTTAAAGGTTTTTATTTTAAGTCCATAAAGATTAAAAATCAAAGCAAAATTGTTTTTAGTACAAGTTAGATAGGAAGTTATTTTATAATTTACACATACCATAGGCATTTATTACATCAAAATTAAGTTTTAATGTGTCTACATCATTTTGTGTCCTTGTAATATTTATGATATCTCTAAATAGATATTAATAACAATATTAAATAGATGTTGAATAAAAAATCAATGTATATAAATATTGCGAAACCAATATATTTGTTTTGAAAATGTAAATATTAATTTTAACACTGCGATATGAGATATTTTATCATAAATCTGCAGTTGGATAATCGAAAAACCATTGTTATGTAATATTAAACAAAACGAATATTCTAATATTTATAAAAGCGCTGAGATCTACTCTTGTGAAAAAACAATAACTCATCGTAGTTTATTAAATGTATGTGCCTTATTTATTTATGAAAACCCGTTTTGAACGTGGAGGAAAATATTAAGGTTTGCGGTAACTAGAAAATACGAACAGTTTAAAAAATGTTTGCCTTTTTTTTACTCGAGTAAACTTTAGTGTTTTGAAAGACAATAAAAATATTCTTTCTACCTGCTCGGTGTAAGCAGAGCAAAATATTTTGTTTCCTTATCAAACCCCGTCGGACACAATACACGTCGTACTGTTTATTGGAAAAAAAAATCCTAAATAATACAAGTTTAACGACCCTCATTACAGACGCGGAACCAATACGCGTATTACATACTATTATTATTATATGCATAGTAATAACTACTATTGCGCATTTGCGCGTATAGGTTTAAATTTCATATCCGTAGGATAAACATTCGTGTACACACGTACCTACCCATGTACGGTTTCGGTCGTCCCTTCCTTATTATTTTCATAATAGGCATGGACACAGTCATCGGTTTCATAAATATCTATACCGAAATCATCAGTCTTCGTACGTGTCAATTGTCACTTCGGGATTTGGATCCAATACTCGGTCTGCATACGTAATTATCTACGGAAAATCAATGTTTCAATATCATTTCCCATTGCAGTAGTGATAGGTACCTCCACCGTGGTATAGTCGAAGCGATTGCAATGGCGTGGGCGTCTCCTCTATAGGCTCTATATTACCATCGTATTGTATACCTACCTATATATATGTATATATATTATTGTATATAGGTACTAACAAAGTACAAACGGGTATTATATTCCGTGCGATATGCTCTTTTTGTTGCCTTGTACACTGCATTCGATAACTATAATGATAACACAATGCGCGATGACAATAAATAATCCGATGAATAATATTTAATAGTAGACGTATAGTCGTAAGACGGACGATGTCGTCTGATGCGTTTAAAGATTTTACTCGTCACAATTCTCTCGACGGTAAGTCTAGACGGCTGTACGTACGTACAGTCATCAGATTTAGCTTCGACGATATTAAGTTAGAACTGGTAAGCTTTTATGTTTAGATAGTAATACCTACTATTTAATATCCCGAGTGAATGTAAAATATAAGAGTATATATACGGGGCCGGCCCAAGCTATTTTGACGCCCCGGTCAATTTTTTGAAAAGCGCCCTTAATCAAATGCTCCATAATACATTTATTGTATTATAACACTTATTTGGATACAATTTATTGACGTATCGGCTGTAACACACACTTTTTTGGTTTTCCCGAGTTAATGATTATATATCATTGTATATTATTTTTAAATTATTTGTAATATAATAATAAAAACTAGAAACTGGAATAAAATCTATAAAAAAAAAATATATAACAGAATATTCTGTCATAGATAATTATTTGTATATTAAAAGCACCTCTAAAAAGTAGCGTCCCGGGCAACTGCTGGGTTCACCCGTATCTTGGGCCGGCACTGTATATATATTCTCCGTATATTATAAGTACATATAATAATATATAATAAGGTAGAAATAAATGGTCCGTGACGACATCATAATAAGCAGGAAAAGTAAAAATCGTGAAATTATCCGATTTGCCGAATATTATTGACACGCACACTTGATAAATAATTTGCGTGAAATATAACCATTGTTTAATAATTAGTTGGCAATAAATAAAATGTTCATATACCTATTATGCCTTGACGATGAAAATCTCTGACATCGTTAATCATTTGGATTTTTTCCGGATCACACACGTCATTGTAATATTTTTCTGGTGTTTATCGAACATAATATTTGATTTACTTTATTGCCATTTAGGTAAATATCGTACGTTATACATGTCTTATTGTCTTTTACCACCAACCTCCCCGATATAGGTACCTACTAAAACACGACGGTATAAATGGCCATCGTTAGTTTTAGTCGTGGTAACCATACATTTTACTCACATACATTGTTGTACGAGCACAATTATGGTTATACGCGGATCTCTATACTACGGGACTGTAAAATTACGACATTTTGTTTAGTCGTTTCTGACCTTTATATTTGTCACTTTTAAACCGACCAGTATCGTTATATTTAATTTATGCTGTGCGTAGGTATACATGTAATAATATAATACTATATTACTATGTATATCATACTAAAAATTTGTTCTTTACCGTCTTGAACTTAATGTGTCGAAACGCATCTAGATACCTTCCTACGTATATATTATTATTATATATATATATAGTTATTCTACCTGCGAACATAGTTCGAGGGAAATGTGATTTGACGATCGGAAAGTAATCAGGTCAACGGAGGAAGCCAAAAATAATATTGTTTTAACAATGCGATTTCGCGTGTGTGCTGGAGTGAAAACAAACACCCCGAATCGTCGATATATACCTCCGAGATAGTACGACAACCGCCGATTGTGGAAATCCTGCGAATAACAGGTGTGCTCACCCAGTCACGCTATTGTGTAACGTGTCCAACGTGTATGTAATATATTTACCGTATGCGTGGGTTAGCCGCATTTCAATGTGTGCAATAATATACCTATTCCCGAGTAATGATGTTTAAGCAACGCCAGCCCAGTGTAACAATACGGGGTGGGTGGGTCTTAATGTGTTTTTGTACGTCGTACCGATTCATAATAGTCTGAACCGCAGCGGCCATGCATTATAGCATAATATATTATTATATAATGTCGTTATATACATATGTATATAGTCCGCGTCCTTATGGACCTTTGGGACACGATGACCAATGACCACATAATGTGGTGCACACCACCGACTGCCATCATCAACACGCTATCCATACAACAGCCCTGCTACATCTCTTCACCATCATCACCATCGTCCTACTACCCATGTAATATAATCTATTCCGATCACTCATCTGCACTGCGACACGCCAAGAAAACCCTCTAAACGTGAATAAAAAAATGCATTTCAAAAAATTACCTTTACTAACTTTTACGTTTATTTTATACCTATGCCCTATATTGCTTGCATGATAAAATATTATTTATGTTACCTACTACTTACTAGACAATAGCGAATATCAAATTTGTAATGAGTGTTGCAGATTTACAATGTTCCTTAAATCTCGTTTTTTTTTCATGAAGATTATTGGGTTTAGGGTATTGACATAAACAAATTTCCACGCAACGAACTTTTTTCTCGACTCCTTGAAATTGATTTTATCACGAGTTGATTGTGGCTGCATAATATTATGCCTATATAGGTACCAATCTCGGTCGTAGAATGTTACGATAAAGGGTTGTGTTTCATAGAATGATTATGATTATCTTAAATATTGATATAATTGAATAATTATATTATACTAAAATGCATTTGAAATTCAGTAATAAAGCGAAGGTTTTAAACTTTGGTGAATAAAATCGAAAGGATATAGTTTAATATGATATTATTGAAATTTCGCTGTAATATTGGGTTAGATATCAACAATAGCCACGGTAGAGAATTTTAATTGTATTTTGTCGTTTAAACCTTTTAATATTGAATCGATATGGTTGTGACCAAAATTTGTATTGGTTAAATTTTCACGGTTATACCTATAAGTGAAAGACGCACAAGGTAACTGAAAATATAGCCCTCGGCACGCGGCAGTTAAAATAAATAATATTGTATACCTTGAAAAGTTTAAACCGTTGATTTTGTTCTAATTTCGTGACGATCCGGTCGTCCTTACAATGAAAACCAAAGGTCAATATTATTTTTACCTGATATATATTTTTTAAATCAAGTTCGCAATTTGTTTTATATAATACGACATAACGACTGCGTATATTACGATGTCGACACCATCCACGGATAATTAAAAATCTACCTATAGTTAAATCTCCCGTATATTATATCTTTATCATATTATACGAACTTGCACTTAGGTGCTAGGTGCACATAACACCTGCAGATAATTAATATTAATTAACTAAGAAATAAAAATTAAAAACTTGGGACGTATTTACAAACAAACTTTTTATTTTTTGAAGTATCATAATATTAATAAAATTTTATGACTAGGGTCTAGAGGTTTTTAAACAGTTTGTGGAAATGAAGGTTATTATACCCATCACCGTGATTGGTCTAACAGACTATATAAATCACAACAGATTATTTTTAAGAGAGTCCGCCGTCCTCGACTGATAGATTTATTTTATATAGATATATACCTACCTAGTTGTAGGTAATGTGAATATATAGGGACACTAAAATGGAAAATAAGAAAGTTCCGATGAATTTAATTACAATAATTTGTCATCAAACAGATTGTGTGTTGTTATGTAGTTTCGTTAGATGTATTAAATCATTAAACTGAAATCTGAAATTAAAACAAAGATCAAAGTATTAGGTTTTTTTTTATTATACCTATACCTAAAATAAAACTATTAAGATTTTTTTTAACACGAGTAGCTTAGGTACTTAAGTTTTGCTCTAAGGTGATAAATTGTTGTAGGTTATAGTTTCGTGTTGGTTATATCAAACTGAGTTTTAGTGTTATATTATATAAAATAAATACTATATTTATTATTTATGTATATACCTTCACTTATAATGATTTTAGTCTACTCATTTTAATTTTAATCTACTGTGGAAAATAAGTGAATGCAATTACCGATGTCTAATATGACTTCAAATTATATAGTTTCCCATAAAAGATAATTTCAGCGTATCAAAGTGTAAAAAATATGGATAATACGTTATATATTTATATTATTATTATAATGATTTAAAAGTTAGACTGATTAATATTTTAAACTCAAAAATACTTCGGAGAAAATTGTGTTTTTTTTTGTTGACAATCTTATATTAATTACAAAACAAGATATATATTCATTAGTTATTTTTCGCTAACATTAATTTCCGTCCAAATTTATTTTTATTGCTTTACTGTCTGAAAAATCGGCTTAAATAATTATTTAATCGGTATACAATATAATAATGGTATTAGATATACGAATACAATATAGCCGTTCCACGTTTGGCTGTTTTTTTAGATGATATAGACGTGTGATACTACGGAGTGTCTTAACTGTTGGAAACCGCATGGGATGAGATGAGTTTTTCTCACTATCTATCTTATATATATTGAATTTAAAAAAAAAAAACAGTTTTTTACACGATAATGCAAGTTTAGAATATAAATCCCAATATACGAGTACGCACTTATGATACTATAATATATATTATATACCTATCACACGTGCGCTGTAAACTCAAAAAGGGTTGGTGGTTACTTTTAACGACACCGACCGCGAAATATGTACATATTGTACCTACCATAATATATTATATGCGAGTCGTAGACAGGAAGCGCACGTCATCGATCCTCATTCCTCGCGGTCGTCTGCAGATACGTGAAGCCGATGGAGCGTATACATTATTATACAGGACTATATAGGAGAAACACGTACGCCAAGTCGACGCCCCGACTTTGCAGCAGTCCGATCGGTTTCATTTTGTTGCCATTATTTTTTTTCCTGCAACACGCCGTTTGACGAAAACGATATTTTCAATGTATTGTTGTATTTAACGTGTTTTGACGGAGTTATCTATTATAAGTTATAATCGTTTAAATGTGTATTGCGATGGTAGCCGCGACCGCCAAATCAAGTGCGATGCGAGCTGATTTGTAGGATTTAATAAAATCGGACATCGCACGTGAACACTGCTCAGTTATCCTTCAAATATTCGGGTGGAAATTAATACACACACACGTACACGCACGCACGCACTTATGCATATTATATATATATATATATATATATATATATATATAAATCTTTATTACACTTAATTTACCTATAATCTGCATGTGGTGAACCGACCACCGTGATTTCCAGTGTCAAGCCTAAACGAAAAAACGCGTCAGCCCATAACCCCCATCCATATATTCTACACGAAGAGTCACCCCCTCCCCCAAGCTGTTTCAGCTGCAAAATCAAGTAGGACCACTACGCGACGTGCTCGTGAATAGCTTATGGGGCTTTCGTTATCGAGGCTTAGGCATCGCGTCGGTTGGTAATTATATACGCTCGTATATGTATTTGGAGCAGCTATGGTGTGCTGCAGGGGTGGGGGGTAGGTGTTTAATTGGAGTTTTCGTTAAATCAGACGTATTTGTATATAGATAGGTCGTCGTGATGAATTGCGACGCGAAATCGGTGGTGTTTATAGACTCGCTGCAGCGGTTTGTCTCGCCAGAGTTATCTCATCGACCTTTCCACATACACACCCTCCAATATCGACACCTCAAGTATTTGCGTAGGGGCTTCACCCCGGGACTTGCTGCAACGCGTTTATCACTATATGAACCGCCGCGATGACTTTAATATGTGCATGCGATGAAAGAAACACACACACTCGCATACAGTGTACAGAATAGACTACTGTGTTTCGCCGTCGTAGCGATAAAACTGACGCGAGAATTCACGAGGTCCACCCTGTATATATATATATATATATATATATATATACTCCAGGTTAGCTATGGGGTACACGGGGAGGAAAACGACTTACTGCGGGCGCGATGATAATATTACGACCGGAAAGGACGAAACGAGTTAAATTACATTTTTTTCTTTCACGACGTCTGCGGCGTGTAGATATTATTAAATACGACTATATACGTGGTGTATAAATATATCTTCTGATTTCCGCACGCTTTGACGGAAAATAACAAGGTTTTATTTTTACTTTTTCAGTATCGCGTACTGTAATAAGTAATTTTTCATACACGAAAAATTGTAATAAAAAATAAATGGTCTACATACATATTATATTATATGCCTATAAGCAGTTATTGCATTTATAACTTCAACAATAAACGTAAACGAGGATTTGAATACTTACGTCATAATAATTTTTATTTTAATAATGTATAGCTTTTAGAATTATAAGTGGTTTGTGGAGACCTATAATAAGAAATGGTTTTGTTTTGATCGATTAATCAATAATTGTTTATTGTGTGTACCTACTGTGTCGCGTGACACTACACATAGAGCTTTGTGTCGATATTGCGCTGGCACAAGCGGTTGACTATTTTTTATAACCATTTATTTGCCAATATGCAAATATAATAATATGATAAATATTGTATACTATGAACCACCACACGAATATTCTAAAAATGTTAAGTTTAGTTATACAAGTGACTGCAGCGGCTACAGTTGTCATAAATCATAATATACGATGTTGTAGTCCTAGTTTCGTATCAGATAAAAAAAAATCTGCATATTTTATGTTATCTGTGAGAGTATGAATCAAGTCTGATCAGCTGAAGGACATTTGCAAAAATTACAAATTTCTTATTTCGATAACCTCAAAATCCGTTAACGCGCAGTACATTGCCCGAATACTACATTAAACCTTAAACCCCTGAGGCAGTGAGGCTACTGCAGCAGTGTGTTTAATTTCATAACATAACGTAAACACCACAAGTTCGTGGAATTATTTCGCTTTCCACAGTACTCGCCGCAATCGCGTCTCATTATAAAATAATCATTTATTTTCGATGCGACCCATGATACATAAGTAATGATGGCATTTATGATAGGTATGACTTTTTTTTTTGTGCTTTTGTCGATTGTCGATGTCGATTGTCGGTAACGACTTTTGTATTAGACTTATTTTTAGTTTTATGTAAGTAAGGGGGTGGGGATCAGATATCGCTTATCGATATTTCACACAATAATAGCCGTTGTAATTAGAATTATATTAATTAGTATACCTACCGGTCCAACTACCTACTATTAGACTATTTCGCCGCAAACGCTGTGCATTTAATATACGAATTATTATATCATAGCGAATGTCAAATTATAACATATTATTATTATTATTTTGACATCGAGAATTCGGAATTTGGCGATACGACGGGATAATGTTCCGCGTATTAAGGTCGAGTGGCTTGTAACTAATTGCGCGATTCTGCGTCGAGGGGATTTATGTTGACATCATCCCATCCACCCACTGCACCCTGCACTATTTACTAGGTCCAGGCCGTCCAGGGTATTATATTGTTGGAGCCATCATACACATTTACAATTATATAATATTATATATAGGTAAACACCGGACCACAGTTATCCGGAACACCACTGCAGACTGAATATTATACATTATGTGGGTACGTTTAATGTGGATGTGGTGATCGTTGTGTGGCAAAGTGATGGAAGTACGTAAACTTCCGCGAATATATATATATACGAATAGTTACTGCACAGTTTATGTGTAATTAGTTTCATGTTCAATTATTTACAAATTACAATAGTCGTGCCAATAGTTTCGAATTTTGGTCCTTATTATACGAGAGAATATACCATACACTTTTGAGTACGTTAGAATGATGTCCGCCAATAATCGTATCAAAATATATTATGGTTTGAGTATGCTGCTCGAAACTTTTTTTTTTATTTATTTAAAAAGAAACGGTGAAACCACGTGTGGAAGAATTTAATCGAAAAAGTTGCAAGTATATATTCTTATCGAAACTTCAGAAAAAAAAAAATTAAAATATTGTCGCATGATATCGCATGTAGTATATTATGCAATATATCTTTTCCATTATAAGATCGTTGAATTTTTATCGAAGTCAAACCCTCAGTAGTGACAGCGGGCGGTGGTGTACACCGTTTCGATATTACATAACTTGCGCTTATACATATTATGTATATATATTTGTATACATATTGTTATACACCACCACCGGTGAAACTCGGTCTCATTTTTGGCTATATTCGTCTTGTTATTGTATTTTATAACATTATAATTTATTATGATGTGAAATTTCGTATCGGTTTCGATATTATGTATACGTGACCCGATTCCATTGAGGGAGATTTTACAGTTTTTCGCCACTGTTCACCGTGAACTTTATATTATAAAATTATAATACACGTAAACAAAAGCAGACTTATTATTACGGTGCAGTAGAACTTGGCAAAACTATTCGGCTTTGATCTAAACTACGCGAGTACGTCCGGCAGTATTCTTTCATCGAAAAATTTTAACGATCCTCTATAATATTAGTATACCTATGCAATATGCGTGTAACTATTGTACATTAATGTGCCTATATAAGCTGATATACGCCAATGGATACGAGAAACCGTAGCTATATATTATATTACGATAATGATTATAAAATACTTCGGAAATTTCGTTTTGTGTCGCTTCTATAAATCAATCGATAAAAAATACTTCTGATGGGAAATAATAGGTAGGTAGGTAATTATCAACTTAAACGGTAGATATATATATGGCAAACCAGATTTTTATCGATTTATAAATTATTCGGTTTTTTTTATAAATTAAAAAACCTAAATAGTCGTTTCTGTACTATATATACTACCTCCTACTCGAGTTTTTTGTTCAAATGTATGTTGTTATCTTATATTATTTTTCTTTATCGTAATTTTTTGGCATATCGTTATGCAGATTATTCTTATTGTAACATTCTGAATTTTAAACTCTAATTGTATTTGTGAAATACATCATTATATGCGAGTCGAGATAAACAGTAACTAATTTTAATTTATATTCATCCATAGTTTTTAAACATACATATTATATAATATTATAATTAATATCATAAAAAAAATATATTGCTTGGTGTGGCGTGGTGGTACGCTCAACTGCGGAAACGCTTTGAGCATACGTACCGGCCGGTGTTACTAACTCCCGGATGGGTGACCACCCAGGTTTTAGCAACAAATCATTGGCACACTTACAAAAAAACAACATGTTCCAAACAACCGTTCCCTCTTTCACAGCTGTAAACCTACTATAAATATCCACTCAATGACCTTTGTTGCCTAGGGTTAATTAATAATAAAATATATATCATATAATGTAAGTATATGTTTAATAAAGTGGTGATCTGATACATAGTTAATCGTTAATCATTATATATAGTAATTTGTAGGTATTTACAAAATTATTTTTTACCTTGGAATACATATTTTTTAATATATAATACGAACCAGCTGCAGTTTGTGTATTTGGTTTAAAAAAAAATCTGTATAGGTACCTACCTACATTATTATAATTTTTGAGTGACTTTTGTTTCGGTGTCAGTGTTTATACCCCCTAGACCCTGGTCACCGCATCGGCATTCTAAACACAATCGTGATTTATCGACCTGGTTGGTAAGAAAAAACGGACTACGGAGAGCGAAAGAGAGAGAGAGAGAGATAGAGAGAGAGAAACGAGTGAGAGGGTGGTGGAATGGAGCGAGGAACTACGTATTTTACCCAATCCTTTCCGCGTGAAGATTTATCGTCATGTTAAATACTGTCCAGGTCGTGCTGCAGCGTCGCACGTTTTGCCCCTTCTCCATTGATATACCTATAATATAATGAAAAACAGATGTTTCCTGTACGGTTATGTGCCCAGCAATACATGTTGTGTAGGATTTATGGGAGGTCCACATGAACGAAATACGACCAACCGTGGATTATATTCTAATTACTATATAATATATTATATTGCCTTCACTTAAAAGATGACAAAACGAAAAATGTTTTCTGCAGCTATATTTTGGCACTAAAATTACATTTGGTAATCCGTATTAGGTATTCCAAAGTTCATCAGGAGATGAGTTGTTTTTTTTAATAAAATATAAAATTTTCAATTAATACATTGCAGCAGAAGTTTCAACGTCTGCGAGTTAGATTATGCAAGAATAAAAAAATTTAAACTGACAAACGCGTGATGGGTCGTTTTTTACTTTTTATTTTTTATTAATGGCCAGTACTTATACAAGCCCAGAAACTGACCACGGCAGAATCTAATTATTTAATCGTTTTTCGGTAAACCGCACAATGCTTGCAGCAGAGTCTTGCCAGTTGTCACTAAACTCGCGATGAACCGTTTTTGAATTGCCAGACACTTTTTGTTTGATGTCCTACCGACCCAGCACAGTAATCGAAACGGACAAGCTAATAGTTTCTACAGATTCAACGTTGTAAAATATTTACAAGGAAGTTGTTCAAAACTGGTATTTGTCAAATAAAAAAAAATAAATAAATATGTACCTATGAAAAAAAAATAATATGATCTTCCACATTACTCGACGTAATATTATAATTATTATTTATTTTGCAGTTAATAATTTGATTTTATTGGTAAAAAAGTAAGATTTGTTCTCTAGTTTCGTAACAATATATTCGAATCACCTCGGTCATTGGTTAATAACGATAAAAAGTATTTATAAATTAAAGCTCTAAAGTGATAATATAACAAACATATTATAAACTATATTTCTATCTTTGGAAAATATTACAAACAGCTTTCGGCCATAAACTCGTTGATTATATTATTACCTATATAGTCGTTTCGATAACTCAAATCACTGCGAGGGAATATATATAAATCCTACTTTTATATTTCTTCAGTTATATATACCTCAAAAATTCAAGTGGTAAGAAAAAAATCGAGTTCTCGAGGTTCTCGAAAGGCTCTCGAGACTCGGCTGTATATTTAAATATAGGTAGAATATATCATTATACGCCCAAATTATACAAGTATACACAATATTTATTGCAAATTTATATATCCGTATCTCTAAGATATCCATAGTGGGTGTTCACTATTCACGATTATATCTTGTAATGGTCTTTATAATTGTATAGTTATTAACGTATATGATAATAGTCATATTATGTATATATTTATTATACTGCAACTGACATGATCAATACAAAGGATTAAGATCGAATTCGATAATTATAATTTTATAATCCAGTAATCCACCGACGTTCGCTGATATTAAAACTCAATTTTATTCACGTAAGATACGAAATATACGCGTTCATTAATGCGCATAATATGAGCCTATACTAAAATACAGTGGTGTATTGCAGGCAAGTTATAGTAATAATCGGAAATTTGCTTAGTGTGGCGAAAAACAAATATTACACTGAAACGTAAAACGTATAATATTGTGTTTTAACAAATTATTAATAATTGTTCTCGGGAGTCCTAAACGAGAGTCATAAATTAATAACACAGATTATTGATTTTGAATCAAGTTTCGAATATAATGGATTTTCCTACGTCAATTATAATAATACAAACGGTTTATAAGCAAAGAAACAAACGATTTGAAACTAGCTTTGGCTATTATAGTCTATAGAGTAGCGTCTAGACAAACTTTGAATAATAAGTTTCAGTAGAAAAAAAAACAATCTCCATTTGTGTATAGAATTGTTTTTAACTTTTAAAATCAGCATTATTATTAATTATTTTCATTTTAATACAGAGAAATATCAACACCAGTTGAATTTTAATTATCACAAAATTTTATGGAATACTCGTACATTTTAAGTTTTGAACTTAAGTCAACCTCGGGATGTTTCGGAGAAATCGTCTTTTGAAATAGAGACGTACAAAATTATCATATTTAAACAGTATACAGTTATACCTAATTATAACTTATTTAACTTAATTTACATTATTTTTAAACTTCATTGTAAAAATCCCTTATGTACATAACTATTTAATCTAATTGTAAGCTAACCTAACCACGATGTTGATGCTGTACTAATAATAAAAAAAAAATACATACATAATACAATCTTGATACCATTTTGCTTACAAACTTTGTTGAATTAAAACAATAAATACAATACGATCGTTATATGCTTTTATAGTACCTATGTTCTATATATTGAATATTATTTAATTAAAAAGTTCTTTCAATACACAGATATAAACATTTTTAAATGACTTATTTTATATTATTTATTTGTAACGTTTACATAAAATTATTAAAATGTTGCTAAAACCGGTTTGAAACTTGAATAAGTAATTCAAGAATAGTATAAAATGTCGAGATTTATTATAAAAATTAGCGGGTTTACAAATATATAGGTACTGATAAAATGGTATGCGTTATGCATGTACTAATGAATTATTATTACTTATAAATTTAAAATTGTAACTTTAATTCAATCTCACCTAAAAACTATAGCTACATATAAACTAGATATCTTGAGAAAAAAAACAATAGTACCTAATTAAAATGTGAATTCAAGAGATCGTGTATTTAATGAATATTGAAAATAGTAATTGTTTTTCTATGATTCTTCAAAATTCTAGTCAGTATAATAGTATCAAAAACTCAAAATCACTTTTGTATTTTTTAGTCACATTTTTTGATATAACTACTTATTCACACAACTGAAGATTCCAAGTCTGGTCAAGAGTACCTAATTCGGTATTGGTATGCGAGTACTTATGAGTATTTCACGTCTGGCAAATTATAATGATCCGATATTTTCTTGACACATTTTACACCTAACATCTTGGCCAATGATGACCAATAACTATAACTATAAGCCATACAATATTGATAATTGGTATGAAAAATACACGTATACACAGCTGTGTTTTTTTTCTGTATATGTTCCGTCACACTATATGCATATTTGTTTATGAACCTTTTGTATACCATATTACGTATATTATACCTACAAACATTTAAAAATATCTCAAACCAAACACGTACAGGTAATAAGAAACGAGGTTTTTCACTCTTTAATCCTAGGAAAATATTTTTGTAGACAACTTTTGACGGAAACAAGCGTACTTATAGGTAAGCGCGTAGTATTATTAAAAGTGAATACGTAATCTGATTTATAATGACTATTAATATTATACACAATTATTGGTAAAATAAACTGTTTTCTGTAATTTTTCACTAAAGAAATTGTCAATTGAAAATATATTCATCATTTGAATTACTTATGAGCTATTTGGTAACTATTAGGTTTACCCATACAGTAGAAATTTCGATTAACCGTCACTCTCTGTTATCCGTCATCGGTCACCGCCGAAAAAAAAATAATTAGGCGATTAGACGATCGCGATAAACTCGTCGTGGTGCCCAACACAGTAACTATCAAGTGTATAAAGTCTTACTTCTACGTCAAATACGTAATATTGCTGCTAAAAAAGCTAGAGAATTAAAAAACCAAACTAAAATTACAGATTTTTTTTAATAATATGTGTGGTATGTATGTTTATAATTTGTTATATGTAAGTATTTTTTTTTTTTAAGTACACACGTAAAAAATATAATAAATGTGTGTATATGTATGTACACGTTTTTTTTTTCAAAATTTCCGTTAACCGTCTATTCGATTAGCCCCGGTCCCGACAGTGACGGTTAATCGAAGTTCAACTGTATATTATATATTTATATACGTATATTGAATGCGCTTTTTTTAAATTATCATGCGTGTTGACTAACTCGTTGGTATTGAAATAATATTGTTAATCGTTTAAAATTAACGCGTGTTCGTCAGTAAATATATTGACTTGTTTTTATATTGACGTCGAGATAATATAGGTATAATATATAATGAATAAGTATGCACGAGCAAACTATAACTGTCTTTCTGGTTGTATAAAGAAGAAAAAATGTATAAAAATATTTATAGACTCATAAACTTAATATTATAATATTACCTACAGACTATACTAGGTACTTCAGATATACATTGAAAGGTAAAAAAAACTTTATGCATTTTAAAACAAACTATTTATATACGGGTCCTGGAAACTCTGAACTTGCAGATTTTTATAACCATCGCGCGTCGTTATGTCTATCTGGTTTGAATAATGTTTCATGAAGCGACGAAACTTTGCAAAAGAAAAATAATAATGATAATTTACTCCGGGTATATATTGGTAGTTACAACTATTGGGTAAAATGTATAATAAATTATAATATCAACTATCCCGAGACTTCTGTGAATTACAGTCGAACTCTTCACTAAATTGTATTATACTTAATGCGGTGTGTGTATTAGTATACAATATTATTTAGTTGTTTAAAGTTTTTAAATCGGCCATTCGATGTTTGGTCTGCATCGCGGTTAGAACAGTAAAATGTTTCCTAGTTTTTTCGTCTATGTTTCTGTGTAGGAATATCTGCCACGGCTTCCCAATCTTTCCATAAACTATTATTATAAACGACCACGCATTAATTTTAATTGGCTTACACCTCGTACCCACACGTAGATAAATCTGCCAGTTTTTTTGATAGTTTGCTTGCTCGGAATTCTTTTGCGACCCAATATTATGTGTGAATCATTTGTACATCATAAAGCATTATATTTGAGTGTGTCGCGTGAGTGTGTTATATAATTTTTTAATGACGTCGTCCCCATACGTATTATAATATTCAAAAATAAATAAATAGAATGAATAGTTTCTCACCACGTTTGTCCTCTTAAATAAATATTTTTGAAATGATTTTGAATAAATTGAATGATTAAACGTTCTGGTTTACCAAATATAAAAATTGTAAGATATTAAAATTTTCGTTTTTTTTATGCCATTCTCGGACAAAGTTAAAGGGTCAGCTAGTAACTACTGCTGGCTAACATTATAATAATATAATATTAGACAATGTATTTTATTCGATAAACGTTGAACTCATAATATTTTAGGCATCCTGCATTTTACCTATAGAACACATTTTATAAAATCACTAGTTTCGTATTTTCAATTATTTTTTTTAGTCTAAATGTATTATCAGTTAAAATAATTCCAATTCCAATGTGTAAGAACCATGGTGATCATTTTTTTTATCCTACTAAACATTATTTGAATATTTTTTTCAAACGCGTAAACGGATACACCTCGCAGCGCTTCGAACAAGCGGAATAATTGGGTTGAAATAGGGTATGTGAAAAAATCGTTATTGACTTTTTAATTTCCTCGCTGCCCGTTTAACGATGGCGATAAACGAGGGTCAAATTATGGCTTTTTTTCCGATTCGAATCGTCTTACGTGAGCACACAAATACTAGGTACCTATAGCAGTATAGTAAACAATAGGTGGTACACAAATATAATACATATTTGTTTAAAGCAAAAATTGAATTCGGTTGATCGTCGTCGGAACTAGCTAGCGTACTAATCGAAGTGATGTAGACATAATGTATATTATTATATCCTATGTGTTTGTATGTTGCTCAGCGATTTAAAAATATAACTTGAA
The DNA here is from genome assembly GCF_037042655.1 of Diuraphis noxia. Taxonomy (NCBI): domain Eukaryota; kingdom Metazoa; phylum Arthropoda; class Insecta; order Hemiptera; family Aphididae; genus Diuraphis; species Diuraphis noxia. The sequence goes on along the minus strand of NW_028301715.1, from coordinate 30,836,784 downwards.
TTATTTTTTTTTTCGCAAAGTTATTTCTTTATTTTTACGATCGGTAATAATTTTTGCTTTTGCAGTTTTATTGGACATTCTGAATATATATATATTCACCAAACAGTATAAACACATAATATGCACATAGGCGTACCAATATAGGTATTATATATTATATTGACCGTCGTCGGTTCGATTTTTTAACGGCACCACAATTTGTATCGTAATACTTTTCTCATGACCACTTTTGAATGGCCCTTGCGTGAAACGCCAAACCCCAACGTTTTCCACATATAATTTTCAACCTAATAACAATATTATCGTAGAATTTACGATTTTACTGCGCATTACTAACGCCACACGAACGTATTTTATTTTATCATAATTTATAATATCATCCATTCAAGTCTCGCTTCCCCTCGCCAACACAAATTTTGATATATTACACGAAAAGTTTTGCAAACGGCGTTGCACGTGCCCATATATGTATAAATAGTATTTTCAATTAAAATTTCGCAGTTAATGTGTGTGTGTACAATATGTCAATATGTCCATGTGGGCACAATAATCGTTGTCTTTGATGCAGCCACACAAGGCGTTTTATTGTGGTGTACAGATGATTTACCTCTTACAATCGAAGCCGACTCGGAAGGCAGTTGATAATATATCGTTCAAATGTCTGGTTTATATGCATATATTATTATATTATATTATTGTAAGTTGTAACTCCACCCCTTGGAGCGCAGGCCGTCTGTGTCTCCTTGTTCGATATTCGAGACGTTCGAGTATTCAAAATGATTGTATTAATATTATTCACATATTATAATAATAATAATAATGATAATATGCACGAGTTGTCTCCAGTGTCATATTATGTTGCACCACATACTATTCATACGTGCGTTATCATTAAACTCTAAGTATAGGCATTAAAGCTTTGTTTTTTATAACACACGACATGCACAACTGTAGGCGTGTAATACTGCAATTTGCTAATAATAATAACTATATAAATCAACAGATCTTGTTTATTTGATAAACTGTAAGAAATGTTTATTGTGCAGAGGAAAAGTATAAACAATATTCAAATTTTTAATACTATTATAAAAAACATAAATATTGGAAACGATAACCATCTATAAAAATAAAATTGTCTATTATTATTTATTCAATTTCATTTTCATTTTCAAAGTTTTGTCCTGTAAATTAATGATACCTATATCAACAGCATATATATTACGTAATAATTTTAATAGGTATTTTTATTCATCGCGAGAGCGATAAAATATGTTAATATAGTACTTTCTTTTGAAATAAATAATAATAGTCATATTATAATTCTGTTTATGAATACATTTGCACCATAAAAAATATTCTGATATGACTCCAATCGTCAAATAGGCCGGAAAAAACTGAAAATAAATCACGGTAATTTACGCAATATATACACTTGTAAAGTTTTAATGATACAAATAATGTTGATTGAATTTCTATAATATTCTTCTTCAAAGTATCAAATAAAAAGCTAAACGGATGCTGCATAATATTATGTAAGTCGTTGTGATTTCAAATCAAATCTTCAAAACTGTATAAAAATTATTGTTTGTATTGTAAAATATAGATTTTAGTTTTTCATTCTTGACGTCAACTTCGAATTCTATTCCCGTACATATGTTACCTACCTTTTGGGAATATCGTGTCACTAGAGAAACAAAAACAAAAGATATTTTTGCCCTTTTGTTTTCGTATAGGTAGACACCGTCGATCCCAAGTCGTTACTCGATGTATGCTCCTTTATAAATTCTATTGTGTTTTCGTTCTTTTGTTTGAGTTTTACTTTCAATTTTCAATTTTGCCTCAACCTCTCTCCGACAACTGTATTTCCTCTTTCAATATATTTGTAAGTATATATACTATACATGTAAATATGGCTTTATCGAAAATTAAAAAAAAATATATTATAAAAAATATACGTTCATAAAATGATATCATCGATCAAAATGAGCGCGTTAAATGTCATTGTTACACTTTATTATGAATAAAAAAAATATTTACTGATAACTTCATTAATAATTTCAAGTTAGACATTGTTATGTTAATATCCAACCATTCAGTATATAGGCTGAAGGTTTTGTTGACCTTCTCTCCCATAGCAATGTGCAAATAATATATAGCTATATAAAATAAATGTAAAAGAAGGGCCCACTCAAAAAACGTCAGTCGGACATTGACGGCGATCGGCGATGAATGGTATATGTATTGGAGAGAAATATATTCAAAATATTTAGTAGTGAAGTGTTTATTCGTGTCGATTTTCTGGGTGATCGATGAATTTTAAGTCTCCAAAGTCAGAATCTTGCATTTTATGATCAACTTTTGAAATATTAATAGTATAAAAATACATTTCCAACTCATGCTCGAGAGAGGCGTGGTGAACCAATATATGGGAAATAGCAACGCGTGGTTATGTGAAAATAAGGGGTTCCCATAGGGAAATCAAAAATCTGCCTTAAAGAAGATATAAGAGAACCATATCTTTCGTCCAACGTTTCGTTAAGTTCTTTTTGCCATAAATATTTCCATATCACAAAAATCACGGAAATTTATTAACATATATTTTTTGTACAAACAAAATATGAAAAACACGAGAAGTTTGGTATCAACTGCTTCTGCAGTCGTCGAGTCGAAGTAGATTTTTTTGAATAGGCTGAAGTAATATTATGTATAATTTGTACTGTAATATTATTATTCAAATGTCTATATATCTATACGTGGATATACATTATTTATATCCTACAGTGGTCAAAAATTGAATCACAAAAACCAACAAAATAAATTTGATTTACTCGTGACTGAAAATTTCGAAACGATTCGAATTCGACGTTCACACAAAACAATCGCGGACCACGAAGACCTGTCAGCGCACGTTTCTCTCGCATGGCTGGATGTGTCGTGGTGTGGGTGTAAGTCTCACCGGTGACTGAGAGGGCCGACTACCGAGAGAAGCGTCGTTATATACATAAATATAATATATATGTACCACACTGTTACAGTATAACGCGCGTCCACTATAATGCAGTCGGATCACGTGGGATGCAAATGACAGCAGCGCTGACGTTTTATATCTGATTTTTTTTTGTTCAATAAACATATAGGACGATCTTTATATTATACATATAAAAAAAAAAACAGCCACCGACCGAACATTCGTCGACCGGTTTCCGCGCGGACCCAGTGACGAGCCTATATATATATATATGCGTGTATACTATACAGCCTTATTATATTATTATTATAATATGCTATATTTATTTTATACGAAACGAAATAAATACAATTATTTTTAAAGTACGTTATAATATATTATTACAATCGAGAGAGTTGGGTCTCCGTAAAACGATCGATTAAATGCGCACGCGCGTAGTATTTCTAATAAATAAATGTCACGTTTAATTAGTGTCGTCGTTTACGCTATTTATATAGCATCACATCGATCGGACAGCGACTATACGGATTTAATCACATTATCATTATATTATTTTTACGTGTGTTATGGTGTTAGGAATTCACGAGGCCTATGTGTGTGTGTGTGTGTGTGTGTGTGTGTGAAAGAGAGAGGAAACGTATGGCATGGCGGCAGCGATCATTGGCCGGATAAGGTCCCGCTACCGCTGCAGGGAAATCGCTAGTTTACCAAGCTAGGACGACTTGTGCAAAAGATCTGCACCGAAGACAATATTACAACATTTATGGGCGTGCCACGTGCACTGTAACTCAATGTAAGAGTTATGACCGTTACTCAAACGGGCTTAATTCAAACATAATTAATTTTAATGTGTCTCACATATAGTCACCCTCGTCATCCACTATATGCGTTGAAGATAACTTATGTTTGTTTTAAAAAAAAAAAATTATTGATACATGTTATAAGAGTTAAAGTTGAAATTCCTATAATATTCCAAATCATAACAATCATTTTTTATACAGTGCTCAAATTGAAATATTAGGTTAATGTTGGTCTTGTGAGGTTTAACAAAAATATTATTAATTTAGTTACTTGTCAGATAACTTGTTTTGATTTTTGAATGTTACCATGTGAGATATATATTATATAAACGTTACGATTTTAAGGTTCTCGTATTGAATGCGTGTGATTGTAATTTGATCGTATCATTATCACGCTTAGGCGATAATATTTTAGTGCAATATATGAATAACAAGGTACCGTATAGTAACATAATTTACATAAAACCCATTAGGTAATTAGTATCTTTCAACATCTCGAGTAACAAAAACATATCGTCTGTAATTATATATACACTACGATATGATGACATAAAGGATCGATTTTTATAAACCGTTGGACCCAGTTACGCAGTTGATGATTCGATATTGGTTTAAAGATCATCCAGTACCTATAATTTTGTAATATCTGGGTGTTAAATACGTTTGTGATAGACTTAACTGAAGTTAAAACACAGCTATGCCTATATATTTTATATCTGAGTCAGTCGAACTATGCGCGTGACATACAAAAACCATTTATTGCTGTTAAACAAAATCATTTGAGATTTGCACATCCCTCTCGACTTTTTCAACACAAATTACATATAGGTATAAGTACCATCCAAATTATGTATGGTGATAAACTGATAACTGATAATTATTACAAATCTCGCACAATCGATGCTTAAAAAATGATTATCAAAGTAATGCGTTTTTTATAATTTTGCAAGGTAATTATAATAATAATAATAATAATTTGGTTAAAACGATTTAATTGAGATTCGATGACCAACCACGAGATAAATATAATAGAAGCGTGACATTGCCTACATACCTGATACTAATAATAGTTATTATAATGGTTTTTAGAGGACAAAAAAATTCAATCCTATTAATAAGTTCTCGATCGTTTACTTGTGTGCCGCTCAAATGAAAAATACACGTGTGAATCCTCGTTAAAAATTATGCAAATCGTGTCTACTTTACGTTTGCTTCTTTTGAGCAGATTACAAAATTTTGCTGCCGGGCTCACAATACATGCGTGTAGACAGTAATACAGTATATATATGTATACACTTATACACGCAACACTGATTGGCTTTTATCGAATTAATTTTAAATTGGTAAACTTTTCAGTAAACTTGTACCTATGTCATTAATTTCCACCAGATTCTCGCGTAAACCATTGGCAGCGAAAATTAATCGATTCGCGCGTGCATACCTATAGTCGAAGTAAACATTAATACCGGTACAATGTCGGTGAGTAAGAAGGGGAGAGGGTGTTAAGGTTAATTCTTATAAGTGCATTTAGAAGGAATTAATTTAAAAAGTCGGCCTGCATACTGTATATAGAGTTTGATGGTCGGGCATTCGATTCACTATATTATGTATAGATCTGAGCTCACCTTGATATGGTATTATGGTGGTTTTAACTGACGGTTCTATTCAAAAAGTTAATTTGTTATATGATTAATTACGCCTACACATAGATAGATTTTTATACAGACCTATAAATATAATATATTATATTGTTATTATATAAACGTAAAAAACGACGTGTCCTCTTAAGTAAATAAATTGAAACAATTTTTTATATATACATATGGCTTTTTTAAAAATTAAATTGTATAATGCTCACATTTTAATAGTAATTTTTTATATTATATTTAACACTCATTAAAATGCCATGGGTGATTTAAGTATACACGCGCTTTTATACATTTGAAATAGAATTTATATTGTTTACAGTCCACGACGGAATTTAATTTTGAAGTAATTTTATATAATATGGTAATTAAAAAAAAACCTTTTTATGTTGCAGCCCTTTATAAATAAAATATATTTCAAATTAAAAACTTTTTTCCAAAAGAACGTGTTTAAACACCTCAGAATGTCAGAGGGATTCAAACTTTATTTTTATTTTTGAATCGCAAACTTTTTTTTAATACATTTTCTATCAAAGGTTTTTCAATACATATAGAAATCAAAAAGTACCTGAGTGATTCACGAGGATATAAACATTTTTGAGTAGTTTTGTGCTTTGAAATTTCTTATTAGAAAGTTTGTCTAAAGAATTCACACAATCCCCAATTTCGAATTTCGTATAAGGCACATAATCCTGCAGCTGCAGTAATAGTGACATGATTTAGAACCCCAAAAATATTATACGATATATTATAGGTAGGAATAAGAATATTTTTCAGATATTCAGGCATTTATATATAATTATATTTCACGTGATATGATATCGATATTATACTATATCATAATTTTTTTTTATCGTTAATTATATAAATAAAATTTCTACTTTGATCACTATACTATTTACATGAATATTCGGCATTGGCGTACAGTTTCATATCTTCTACTATACTCAATTGATTGCGGTATTTTTAATTATAGTCGATAATCAAACTTATATATTGAAATTATGTGCAAAATATAATATAGATACAGCATATACTGCAGCACAAGTGCATGGAGCGTGTCGCATAGGACACAATGTATAACCAAATCATACTCAAACAGTGTAATACTATTACTTTGATATTCGTTTAGTATTCAGATTCGTCTATATCAGGGGTGGTACCTTAATTCTTGGAGCCGCAAATTTATGAAGCTATTTCGAAGTGAGCCACATTGTTAAGGTAGGTAGGTATTTTTATAAAATGAAAACACGTTTTTAATTTTGTAACAAGTTAAGGAACATTCATTTTTTATATCTTTACACTATTACATTATTGTTCAGGTAGGAACAGTAGGTACACATTAAGAAATTAAATTTGAGAAATGTATGAGACAATATGAGAAGTGCTTTTTATATTAGGTATACGAATTAATTTTACTCTAAGCTTGGTGTCAAGACCCACACAAGACTCACTCGGGTCGCGAACCTCATTGTGGCCACCCCTGGTCTATATCACAATCCTGTTGAGAGTACCTATAACCTAACCTAACCTATTATGCATGGCCGTATACCGTATACTACGGCTGGACAGTACACGTATACATAATGCACTATATACAGTATACACACAACTCTACTGTCTAGTTGTCTGTTTAATGTTTATTCTATATTTAATCGGACACAAGTATGGCACGATACGCCTATACATAAATTCGAAACATGATGTATTATCTGAACGACGACGACCACCGACCACCGTGGTAGAGGTTGCATTTAAATAAGCTTATAAATATGCATATAATATAGCATTATTGTTTATACATATACACCGGAAGTATAAAGGAGTGCGGCTAATTGTGTGCTCCCTTCGAGAGTTCCACACGTTCACCTTTGCCACCATATATATATATATTAAACGAGCTGTAGCTAACGAAAATTCAAGTACTCCGGCGTACACGGCTTTTGTCCGTTGAAACGTGAAACAAGCGGCGTGCACATACGGTTTTGTGCTATACATATGGCAAGGGTTCGCGTTACACACTGGCTTCTTTATACCTTTATACATGAACGGATGGGGTTATTATTACCCTTATGTCCGATATATATAAACAAAGAGCATGTGACATGAGAGTATGAGACCACTTTTGTTTTAAATTTTTCCTTGTTGTTTATTTTCTTTATGCACTCTGCTCGCGGCAGCGTCGTTGGCGAGTAAATTGCAAAGGCTTCGATATACATATTATAATTTCTTTTTTTTCATAAAATAATAAGTGCACGTAAAAACTGCATAATGCATAATAACACACACGCATATTACAATACAGTAATTACCCTTTTCGCGCGGGTTCAACCCCGATGCACGCTCTCACAATCAGCCCGCTCCCGCATCCTCGGACTCGATGATCGCAGAGTAGATATGAATATTCTACACTGCAGACTCTGTCTATACACGGTCTATACATAACCCACTTGGAACAATCGTATATAGGTATACAATATGCATTATAAGCACCCTGAGGACTCGATTTAATTACCATTTGTCGAACAGCCAACTCTTGTTTTTGAATTCGTTGCAGAACCCGTATTCCTATATTATATTTGGTGGCGTCGTGCAGCGAGCACAATATATTGTACACTCGCGTATTATGATTATTCTCGTCATAATATCGTGTAATATGCAGTTTTGACAGATGCGCCTATCGTCTGCGAGAATAAAAACTGAATCGAATACGGAGGGTATTTTTCCTGACTGCAGTCAGCGTAAGGTATACGTGCCCAGCAATTTACACTTATTTAGAAAAAGACATTTTTAGATTTACCAAATGACGAAAGATTATATATATATCATTTTTATAGGTTTGTTGCACTTTCAAATACCTCTAGGTATTTTAAGTGTTAACCAGATAATGTGTACAAATCATATTTACTTATGAAATTATACGCGAGATCGACCTAGCTTAGCATGTAAGCATGACCTAGATATATTTCGTTCCGAATTTTAAGCACTGTCGTTGATTTGGTGTTTCGGATGATTTGGTGTTTTCGAATTTCAAAATTAATACTAAAGGACAGAAACGACTAAGTTATAGGTCAAAAAATAATGATATTATTATGTTTGGTAGATGTTTTGTATAATGCATTTATTTTTAAATATTTTTATGTGTTTCCGTTTCATTAATCGAACATCTAGAAACATTGTGCAGAATTATAGACTTATCCGACTAATTTAATATAGTACTATTATAGTAGTATTGTGGCCATATACGCCAGTGGTAGACGACAGTCTATTTACCTTGTAAAATCAAAAACTCAATCACGATCTTTTCTCCGGTTCCGGGAAATTTTAATCCCGGATGTTGGCTAACACTGACATAACATCATGGACCGTTTGATATAATATTTTATACCTACGTACGCGAATAGTAACCACCTCTCGCTATATAATAATATATATAATATGCGGTATCCACTATACCATATACCTTACACTATTAGACAAGCAATGAGTGTACGGAAAGCGAAAAATATTGAAGGCGCTTTTTGTTCACTCTTTTACTCTATATGTATGGTATAGTTCGGGGTATAGAAGACGTGTAAGATACTATTTTGTTGCCAAAAGAAACTACATCACTGCGGTTTTTTTACGCCACTCGTAATTCTATAGTGGTATAAGGTCTATGGCCCTATGGGTCTAAGGACCTACTATAGTTACTACCTATATTATTATTATTACTCCGAGTCTAAACCATAATTTCGATGTTAACGACAACAGACGACAGTTACTTTTTATATTTTATTCGCGCATTTATACGCTCTTTCTATTTTATTCTTACGCATGTGCTGCAGTATGCACGCCATTCAAGCTTACGACCAAGATGTCCTGAACGTTCTTCCGATACATACGGCTAGCAGGAAAACAATATGTATCAGCACATAGTTCTCGTGTTACGGAACGATATTAAACAACGACAAGTAGGCAGCCGCACAATTTACAATATATATATATAAATTATGCTTTACAAAAGTGTTACGCACGCATATGTGGTTTTTAGTCGTCGATATTTTCGAAAAATTCGCGCCTTTTGTTTTCTGCTTTTATGTTACTGATATAATATCATATTGTATGATACGCACAGATGCGTCTCAATTTAATGTGACGTTATGTTGCACTGCTACTATATATGATTAAAAACGAACCCGAGGCTTTCAATCTCATTATGATGGTATCAAATAATTTATATACTCTATAATCTACGAATATCATGGCCCATGGGTTACTATACTAACTATATAGTTGTATGTATAATACACGCGCTTTATTGGCGTCGGTAATTTGTTATGAGGTTAACTGTCGGAGAAACGCGGCGGGCTGTATTACGTGAAAATCTATTTATTATCTGACAACTTAAGATTGTATATAATGTACGTAGAACAAATTATGCGCAACCCGAAAGCGCCCATCGTTAAACAATAATAATATCTTAAATATTATAATTTATAATTGCTGTACGTATGTGTATCAAGCATGTATTTATTCTGGGCCATGAAAAATTAAATTTACATTCCCAATCGACAATAATAAAAACGATTATAGTTTTTAGCAGCAACAGCTGTTGTGTACACTTTATACGTATAGTGTTAGGTATGTTCACCTGTACGTTTTTCTAGTCGACGGAATAAGATTTCAAATTATGAAAAACGCTCTTTTAGAATTCCGGGTACTTGACTGTAAAAAAAATAAAAACCAGTAAATTAATATTTCAATTATAGGTACGACATGGTATAAAAAAATGATCGCTAATCGTTTCTGATTTAAATTCAAAACCCGTGTGCTGTTCGTTGCTTTCCATTCGAACCCAATTGTTACGGTAGCTATATTTTATAACGTTATATTGCAGGGGTCGTTGAAAAATTACAATCTCAAAAACAAAACAGAATTAATATAAATGTATTATAATAGCGAAAAAAACAAACCCTGCGCCCTCGATGCGTCCACAATATACACGCGTGATGTTATCGTCAATGTGCGTAGTTTATCATTATACCCTACTCATGTTTGGCGTGTGTCGTGTATGGGTAGTTGGATCAGTCGTGGTAGTGACCGAACGATACCTATTAGTATCAATAATAATAATAATAATAACAAAACTTATCATAACATTATGTATATAGAGTCATATATTATATGAGGTATGCAATACACATCCACTGCAGCGCACAAGGGTATAATATACAAGAAATAATATCATATTATATTAGGTATAGTATATCATACGCATTACCATGTATACCGCACATTTACTTGAAGCGACGATGCTATACGACGACGATGGTGTAGATTTTAGATGATGGAGGTGTGTATATACATTATATGAATTATATATATATATATATATATGTACAAACATATGTGATATTATGTAGTATACAGGCGGGTATATACTAGGAGGACGGAATGGGCCGCGAACGAGGCGTTTTTTTCCATACGACTCGGACCCGATCGTGACCAGAACCGGCAGCACGCTGTGTCCGATAAATCTTTTTAATATATTACATATATATAGGTATATATATATATACATTTGGTATACGAGTATATACATATATATAATATTCTTATCCTTCTAACTTGGCCGCCTCCACGGCTGTGCATTATTCAACGATATGCCCTCGTCAACATATTGTAGTGTACTAGTGTGTGCTTCGAAGGTTTAAATATACAGGGTGATCCATTTACTTAACTTATTAAACGGCGTACAAATTTTGTATCAGTAATAGATTTTTAGGATTTGTGTTATAAGTTGTACCATTACATTAAAAAAAAAAATGTAATTTTTTACCTACCTTTTTTTTTATCATAACACGTTTAAATTTTAAACCTCAATGTATATTATAAATAATATTATGGTTTCTAAAAATTGCATACGTATTGGAATTTTTATTAAAAATCATATTTTCATTTTTGAAAATGGTAAATAAATTGGATTTTTACGAAAATGTAGTTAAATTACTTATATACAGTAAAAATGATATATATTTTTATCCCTTGAAAATTGTAAGGAAATTTCTGCGAGAAAACGAGCTGGGCCACGTTGAATTCGAATAAAACTGATCGCTCTGTATATAGTGTAGGTTATATTACGAGTATACTCGTGAGCTTCGCGTCGTAGGGTCATTAGACTTGTTGGTAAGTCCACGTGGCAAGCCCGTATTGTCGCAACGATCGCGTTTTTTCGCAAAAGATGACCGCCCGTGATAAGACACTCAGCCGTCGGCGAACGTTTTGCAGATCACGGCGATCACGAGAAAACCACCATCTTACTCCTCTCCTTTTACCACTCTTTTCCGTCCATTCGTTCTTAACATCATACATCTCATATTATGATGATCGCCCCTAGGCGATGAGTTGGTGATGGGTATGGGGGTGGAGAGGTATTGTTCACGATTTTATTTAAACGACAGTGATGGTACCCATACTACGTCCAGTATAATAATAATATTATAATATGTGCTTATTGTACGAAAATAATTTATGTCCGATACTACGCAATGTAGTAAAATATTTATGCATATATTTACGACCCGGAACAGGTGTTTATCAAAATAATATCAGCTACTATATCGTTCCAGCTATAGGTTATAATACATGTTTTTTTAAATTTTTTCTATTTGCAATTTTTTTGTTTTCGCTAAACGGATCTTTGCAGTAATGCATATAGGTATATCTTGTTAGTTGTTACGGTACAGCAGTATCGTGGTAACTACTAACTGTATTACTAATAACATAATATAAATTATAATAATCCAAATTCAGTGTATAATTTTATTCAATGTAGGTTCTTACACTTACATTATATATATTTTTTCATATACTATTATAAATTAAAATATATTAATATGATAATGTTTACTGTATATCATGTACACTGGGAATTATGATATGAAATTTATTTTTATTTGATCACTGCTGCAGTATTTCCAAAATGTGTATTTACCCGTAAAAGTAGTTTTAAATATGGTAAATATTTGAATATCTATATACATTATTATAGTTCGGATCCTAAATTAAAAAAAAAAAATTAAAAAAATATTTAAAAATTTTAATCAAAAAATATTGGGTCATTCGCCATAAACCATAATAATTAATATGCGTATAGTATATATACAAATATTGAAATATGTATAGCAAAGTTGTATGCATTAAGCCATTAAACTATTTTTCAATAACCACCATATACCTAGCTAGTTTTATACAACAAATAGGTTTATGATCAAAAATATTTTTATTTGATAACTTTCGCGTTGATATTGATTACAGTTTAATACGTTTAAATACTAGGAATATAAATAGCCTGAAACTTCATGTTCATAATGTAAATATCAAAAATATTTAAAATTTATAGCATGATAAAACTTTTTTAAATAAAATCTGCATAAATAATTTTAAATTTATGGAATAAATAATAATAAAAAATATAATAGATTACAAAAAAATACAAAACGTTTATATTAATGAACTGTGTTACTATTGTTTTAATCGGTTTATCAATTAATTCCACTAATGCAAGACATAATATTATTTAATCGTCCCATCCATCATATTCTTTTGTGCTCCGTTGTGTTATTATATGAATATACTACATACTACATAGTACATATATATATACAGTTTGTATATTAACATGTATAAAGTCATTTCACATCTTCAATTATTATTTTTTTCTCCGTTTTTCTTTCAGTTTTAATCATTTTTCCTCTCGTTTTTTTATCATCATTTAAAACAGTAATTGTCATGAAAAAAAACCAATTCAGTTGGTCGGTGAAATTATGGTTTTCATGTTTTCGCATAATACACGTGTATATATTTTTCTCTGGAGATTCCTGCAGAACCCTTCGATATAACATTCATAAATACACCACGTGCGCATATTATTTTTACAATAAAGATTATAACACCGAACGGATAGATTCCTGATACATTATCCATATCCTATTTTATATGGAATAAGACATAAGTCAAACGACATAAGAAACTATATAATATGCGACACTGCACGCGCATACAACATATTATACTAGGTACTCAATGATTATACACAAATATTATATCGTAATACCTAACTATATACGAACGAGCGTCTAACTATAAATGCATAATAAACGTAACAAATTTTTAATCTTTAATTTTTTGAACATAAATTAGATGTTAGCGAGTATATAATTCAAAGTAATACATACGTAATTGGCTGTATTTAATTTCATGTATTTATTCTATTTATTATATATATTTATAAATATTATTGCAGTGTACAGGTACCTAATACTCTTTTACTTCATCATTGTTATAATGTAGGTTTTGGGTCTTATCATATACCTACGTATACGGTAGAATATACGCGCCTTCTACGGCCCCTATACACACACACACACCCATCGAACCGAATGTTGGGTAATTTGTCTCTGGAAAAAACAATCGATAACTTACAATTCGTTTGATTGCGGTGGTGGCGGCGACAGGACGCACTTAGACCAAAAGACATTCACTGTATACGTGTATTGCAGGGTTTACATACATAGATATAATGGCTGTGTTCGAGGAGAGCTCGCAGAGCAAAACTTATATATTTATTATTTTTTTATCGAGTGCGATGTATATACTCAGTACACACAGACGTGTTGTTCTACCTATATACACTTTTCGCCTGAAATTTCTTTGACTCTTGATGATCAACTGTATATATATATATAATGACTCTTACACGTAAAGAATAAACGCTAACTATATAATATATAGACATATAGTAATCCGCCGCAAAGTTGTCTGTTGTTGTGCGTCCTTATCGGATTCCAGTCGCGACTTGTAAACGGATTTTTCTCGTTTGCCAGTTTATTGACGATGGGCCGATTGACCGTCGTCGAATCGTTGTAATTCCGTTCCAATAAAATGGATAATATCTGTCCGACGATCTACGATTACCTTCTTAACTATTTTTATCTTTGAGGCAATGACAAAGGTATAGAGATAATTTGACGTTTTTATATATACATCATAGGCATGCGCGCAGGGGACCTATATATATTATAAACTTTCCTTCCTTTCAACCGATAATCTGACGCGTAGGTAATATATATTTGTAAAATACTCATCATATGCTTTTGGACCAAAATACCAAAATAACAATAATGACCGTGGTACCTCTGGTACCTTCAGCTATGATAATTATCATGACCAGTATCAATTATCAAAGCAGCAGCTGCATTGCCTGCACTGCTGCGGCGAATTGCACTTGTCCGAAAAAATGATAAGACATAATTAAAAACCATATTAAGATTTAAGTCATTCTTCGCCTCAGACTGGCACGAACTTCCAGTCACAGTGCCATTATTAAAAACAAATAGCCCCCTCTGATGGCAACTTTTATCTAGCCCTAGGCACGTGCCTACCCTGCCTATACGTTAATCCGGCACTGCTTTTGGTGGACCAAATAGATAGAATACAAAAATTTGGTATTCAAGTTTATTCGTTTTGAATGTATAGGTATTATGACATAAATACAATGTAATAAATAATATACAATACGATAAAATAATGTACATAATTATGTAGAACATGAATACTTGTATAATACATTCTATTAAATATTATCTGTATTTCAGTTTTAAATTAATACAAAACAATGAATTTAAAATGATTGCTGCAGTTAAAATGTATAGTTAATAGTCCGTAAAATCAAGGCAAAAATAATAATATAACAAGTATAATGTTAGGGAACTTAAATTTCAAATTTGGATTAATTGGCGTTGAACTTTTATAATGATACTTTGCAAACTTGCTTATGTTATAACATCATGACAGATATCATCTAAACCGTTTTAAATATGTATCTTTCAATACCGAGCATACTATTACGACCCCAATAGGTGATGTGCATTACATGCGAATGAATGCCCATCACGATATTGTGTATTTACGAGGAATATACTTTATACTTCCACAAACACACATCGGTGACTGTGATATAAATATAACCACAGCAGTATACAATTTATTTTTAAATTACGCACATCATAAATTGTATATTATAATTTATATTATATTTATGTGTATTCGAGTATACGAGTGTTATGCGAATATTATTACGACTCGGTGAGTATAATAATACAATACATTAATATGTGTGAGATTTCTGAAAATGTTTATGGGCATATAATATCTTAATATATGTACAGTATATACTATCATTTATCACGGGTGTTACGCACAAGCATTTATATTACTTTATAATAATATAATATTTATAATGTAATAACTTATATGTATAGACGTATAGTAAATACTAAAATATGTTTCGAAAGGAGTCAAACGGATGTTATTATATTATTTTAAATGTGCTTAAATATAATATGACTGTATTTAATACAAATATAATGTTTATAAATTAAGTATATTTTAGCATGATATGCTCTATAAGTATATATGTATATTACCATATGCGGCGGCGCAACAGCGATAATATACGGATGACGAAAATATACGAGTAATATATTATACTAAGTTTGTTGATACAAACCTTTGAAACCGATAAGTTTATCTATGTATATAATATAACGACGAAATTCGACCTCGCTATAGTGTTAAGTATGTTATATTTGACAAAAAACAACATACCAAATAATTGGTAAACATACCGGCAGGAATTATTGAACTGATTTGTTTTTAATTTTGCCGCCATAATATAATCGTTCAGCAATAACAGTTCAAATAAGTATCTCAGTCAATATGAAATTCTAAAATGTAACTACTAAAAAGTGTTCAAAGTTTAATACTCTGCTCTAATATCAAAAGTGTGTTGATAAGATCTCATCATAGATTTTTACATTAAATGTTCGTCCTGTTAAGAAGTTTTTGATAAAGTTGAAGAGGTTGCCATTAATTTTCCACGAGTGGAGTATTGTAAGCACTCTTTTTTTTCACACAGTGTCGTACGCTTTTGAGATGTCCTATGTGCTATTGTAATCACTATATTATATAATATAATAACGTCTTCTGCTTTTTATTCTTCAATCCCACAAGACGTCATCATATCGGCACCAAGTCCATATAATATAACAATATAATCATGTCCCCAAAATGATATTTCATCAGTGTAATAATAAATAGGTACAACTTATGATACAACATACGAGTGTATAATATATTATATATATATGACGATTATGACGTATTATTGATGTATATATGTATATAATATAAGAATCGGAATAAATCTCTCTTTCGTGGCAGGAAAAATATGACGAAACCTTTCTTATAGATGCATAGTGCATATACTATTATTATATAACAATGCATCCAGATTATTATATTTTTCCTATTCGACTCGGCAGCGTTCGTCTGTCCGTTTGGCATTTCCGGCGTTCGTGAAAAATAATCTCATATAGCGTGCACTGTTTCATATATATATATAATATATATTTGTGTAAAAATACACCCTCGCCATTAAATCAAACTATATATATATAATATTATACGGTGCACGTGTGTGTAGTTGTTATTAAAGGTATATAGTTTTTCTTTATTATTGTGTATGTACCGACCGAATCGAAATGTAGCCCGGTGTAGTTACGCACCTTTTCTAGTATAGGTGTACCCACTCGTATATATTTTGACGATTCTACTAGAAATGGTTCTAGCAGGGTATATTTTTTATAACGATATTATACACAATATACACAAACTATTCCATTTCAACAGTTATTTTCTACAACGAAAAGTACGAAATACGGATACTTTTTACAACAAATTAAGTTTGTTGAAAAAAAAAATGCTACACCTATTTATAATTATGTGTGATATACATATAGGTAATGGTATCCTTAAAGAATCAAGACTTTATTAAAAACAACCTTTCAAATCACATGAAATGTATTGCATATTATAACACATAATGACAATCATAATATTATCCTGGTTTAAATTCATGATTACTTATGTATTTATTTTTATTTTTACAGACAATGGCACCCAAAATCATGTTACTGATCACTTTGTCAGTTGCGTCAGTCGTGCTAGTCTCCACCGCATCCCCACCGTTCGTAAGTAAATATTATATACTTGTGCCATGTATATGTTTAATTTATATTATTTATATATATATATTATAGACCGTTTAGAAGTAATAAAAACCTCCCGTCTGTCAAAAAAAAAAAACTATATTTTAAAAACATGCACCACGGGGGAATCTTATTTAAATTTTAATTGCCTTAGAGGCGACCAACTAATATTAATGATAATAATTATTATTAATACCTCCACCGTGGCGGCATATAGTTCATCACGTTTTCCAAACGAACCTCCTATTTTTCTCGACGTTAAATCATTTTCATATAAACATTTAATTAATCGTAATTCATAATTTATGTAGGTGTGTACCTATACGGCTATACCTTTTTATATATTACGCGTACCTATATATTTAATATAGTAAAATATATACACATTATATTATGTGTAATAGAAAAATAATTATCGTTGGCTACTGTTGTGCTAAGCGCTGTATATTATATTATTATTAAGTATCGCGGCTGTAAAAACGCCGACGGAATCGTATATAATATATAGAGTGTTACCGGTTTACCGGGTATACGCGTAGGGAAATAAACAAAATAAAATAAAATAACGATTCGCTGAAAAACGACGACGGATCCGTAAAAATATTGAACCGTCCGTTATATTATTATTATTACCATAACATATAATATATTATTATATTATGACGTACACGTGTTCGCCTCAAAGACCAGATCACGTTTTGAAATGCACTTTATAGTATAAAATAATATAATATTGGCCGCCGACGGGTGTGAATTTGACATTGAATACCATTAGGTTGGCCGGCAGTGTATATTGCGTACCTCTATAATATACATTTATAAGCCTATACATCATGTATACTTATTATACATATATGCCATAGCGGTGGTGGTGAAGTAAATATGTAGCGGGAGGAGTAACTCTTTTTTTATGAGAATCATAAAATTCCATTATTTCGATATTAAAACACATTATATGATTATGTATCTTGATAAAATATTAACTCAAACTGAACCCAACCACTCCGCGTGTAAAAGAGGATGGAAATTTCATGGTGTCATTAATAAGCACCATTCGCGGGCACATCAACATTTTAAATCTTTTAAACCATCCGTACCGGTGTAAGGGAAAATCGCAACGACGCCATCATTATATTACTGTAAACTATTTCAATAAAATATTTAACGTCCCGATAGATATTTTGATTCTTATTCAACATTCAAATGCATCATACCTGTTACTACATTAATAATAATAATAATCTGAACGCACGGCAGTGCACCAGGCCAAGTTACAGCAATGCCAGTGTATCTTTACACGAACCAATTCGCCCTTTTTTTCTCTGTTTCCTCTTAAGATAAACTTTTTAAATTTAAAACACAGATTAGCCTCTAGTAGCTTAGGACGCTGTAAAAAAATGAGCCCTTAATATTGTGCCATTTCAAAATGGCAGAATTTCAAAATTTGCAATATTGTTACTGACTCACTCACTGATCATCAAAATTATAAGACACTTCCCGTATAGGTATAGAAACGTGAAATTTGGCACAAAAGTAGATTTTACAGTGTAACTAAAGAGAAAAATCTAAAAATTGATTTTTTCTCAAAATGAATGCCTCTCCAGAGTGTGTATTAATATGGTAATAAGAAATTGTTTGTAGTTGACTTATATATACATATATATTTATAAAACATAATCATGTTTTCGTACATTTATTTTATTCAAATACAAAATATAATATACTCATACAAATACAGAATATATTTATAATATTCGTCGGTTTGCGAACGATAATTTTACGTGCAGATAACGTCACAAAAAACATTGATGACAAATCGCATAATGCAAACTCTTACGACGCTGAAGCCAGCAAAAATAAATGATATCCCCAACAAAAACATAACAGTGAAAAAAGGCCAAGTTCCAAACTCCCTCCCAAAAAGTCGGCCTATCAAAGTAGTGAAATCTACTTTGTGGCCAAGTCTGCTATTTTTTAATTCATAACCTCAATGCACTCCTACATTAAAGAGCAACACTTCTCTTTTATTTATATTGTTTAACACTTGGCCAGTTTCTGAATGAGGAATAAAACATCATTATCGAATGTGCTCACTTATGACTTACGAGGGTGATGGGGAGAAGAAGATTCAGAAAAAAGTAAAAGGTTTAGATTTCTTCTCAAAAAATACAGCGAATCACAGTAAGTAGTGGTATCTACATTGCGGTCAAGTCTAGTTTATTTCTCATTCAGAAACTGACCAAGTCTTAAACAATTCAAATAAAAGAGAAGTGTTGCTCTTTAATGTAGGAGTGCATTGAGGTTATGAATTAAAAAATAGCAGACTTGGCCACAATGTAGATTTTACTACTTTGATAGGCCGACTATTTGGGAGGGAGTTTGGAACTTGGCCTTTTTTCACTGTTATGTTTTTGTTGGGGATAAACTATACGTTATCGGTTGGTATACTGATAAAGCAATAAATAAAATACTTGGAAACAAATAATGGTACATATAATATAACTGTTTAAACACCATAGACTGCACGATGATAAAGTATTAATATTTTTGTAGTTAATGAATTGTGAAAATCTAAAAATTAATTTTTAATGGAATTTGAAACTCTTGTTACCTATCTACTCTAAAACATGTAAAAATCTCCCATAAATTTACTGTTTTTCAATTTTTGATTTCATGTGGCTGGTTTTCTGCTATATTGCTTGAATACCTTAATAGTAAATTTAATATTTTAATGTATGTAATATATCTTACCTACCTATTTTCATATGTGAGGTATATGACATATGTGAAATAATATCAAATAATATGATCAACTCGAAGTTTTAAAACATGTGAGTACTAAACTACTAACGTTATTGTGTTATCTATTATGATTATTATAAACGAACCAAGTTTTAAAAAAATGAAGTGGTTCAACAAAAAAATAGTAATGGGAAAAAATATAATATAATTATATGGTTGGTCATAATATAATATATGTGATGAAACTAAAACGTACCAAAACGTATAATAAATAACTTTTTACCTAAAACATAATCCATTACATACTTGTTTAGTTAGGTATAAAGTATAGGTATACGAGAATGTTATTTAAAGTCATGAAAAGCAGCTCTTTTTTCACTCGTGCTTATAAAGATTTTCTCATTGGATATATTATATTTTCTCCAAACTATACGTCGAAACACAAACCATATAGATTATAGGTACTATAATGCTATTTTTCTATTGAATATGTATATATGTACCATGTACGTCGTTTGTATGTATATTGTGTATATAATTATACGATTCGTCGTATATGTCCTAAAAGCTATATTATATATTTAGGTGACCGTCCGCACCTGTGTAGTGTGTATATTTACATAGTATATTGTTGTAATAAATAATAAATGCATAAATGATTATCCTTAAAAATTAAAACACACCGTAATAACACAATACGATTATATACATGTACCGGGTCACTGGGTATATACCATACAGATAAAAGGTCGCTTTATTTTACTATTTCTTTCCATGACAGCATAATTTATTTTGATCTACTATCCACGTGTAAAAAGTGGTAATTTCTTTACTACTTACAGTGGATGTTGAATAATTTATGTGAGAAGCCGGAGCTACAATAGTATTAGGTGTACCAACCCGCATATAATAATATGTATAGTAGTTTATAATATTATAAAAAGCGAAGCGCTTTCTGAAAGTAACAAGGTGGGCCGTGTTAATGGATTTTTCTTGCAATTATATAATAGAGTGTAATACAAGAATATCAATTAAGAACTGCGCGGTAAACTTGTATAATTTTTAGATGTGTAGGTATATACATACCTATATATTATAAAATGTGCTACAATATCATAATGTAAAAGGTAGATACGTATTTTAAAATACAACACACGTGGCACGTGGTACTTAATTTGTAAGATTCATAATAAAATAGCAGTAAGATTTTTCGTCGAACATTCCAGTTTTGATATACACTGGCACGTTGCAAAACTGTCGACGAGTCTCCGCAATTCAAAAACGGACTGCGAAACGAACTTAAAAATATTAATAATTCACTATGTGACTTTTGACGGACGCCTAGTCGCGATGCCATGAAAATATTATAATATGATGTTACATGATAACGTTTAAAGTCATTCGCCGAGATTAATTTATGTTCATGGGTGACGGGTGTGGTTTTTACCAGAGACCACCGTTGGCGCCAATGGCACATATTACAGACACACAACGAACCGACTAAAGAATACAACGGTTTTTCTAAGTGGTTTCTTCGCGGCCGACCAGCATCTATCGACCTGCAATGTTTTATTTTATGATCTCATGTAGTTTTGGCCGTTTGGATTTCATCGTATTGCGATTATATATATGTCACATAGTTATATGTCCAATACCCTGGAGAGACGCGCTTATACGAATGTGTATATATATAGTCATAGAAGTACAATAGTATGAACATTTTTTTTCTGATTTGATTTTGTCTAGAAAAACAAAACATTAGTTTAACTCTAACGTCTCAGATGTACACTCGTATATGTCGATCGACGATAATATATCCGAAATATATCGGACGGGGACGAGTAGAATCACCGCTTCGGTCAAAAACGGAAATGAAAACGTGTCGAAACGATTACCCACCACGTCCCTCCATATTCATGGCTATTCTATATTACATTATATAATAAAGTTTTGCTGACGTTTTCACAAGTCTCACCTAAATATAGGGCACAAATATAAGGTGTCAACAACTAACAAGACGGTATGAAACCAAGCGTATATAGGTATATTGTATACACGTTGTTATTCTGTCTCGAGATTCTCTACCGGAAATGCGCGAGCGATCCAATCGATATATTCCATAAACGGAAGACGGTTTCTTCACCCTTGTTCTCGAGAACAACCTTGTGAGATACCCACAGGACACGGCGATGATTGAACGGTGATGGCACACATTCTACAGCTAGTGAATGGTTCGGAAACTTTGACTGACTAAAATGGTACGGCTGAAAAAATGCAAAAAGGTCGAATGAAAGAGTCGAGAATATAAGTGCGCGGTATACTATAGAAGTGGAGGTAAGGTAATCCAACTGCGTAACCGCACCCTCTCGTCTCACCGAATACAATTCGAGGACGTACCAATTTTTTATTTCACTACTTTTATCATGATAAAAAAAAACTATCTAATAACAATAAAGATGTTTATCTGCACAAAGTGCATAGCGCACGCACATCATCGATGTCTGTACATATTTCGACCGACAACTACTCATCTTGATAACGTGTGATGATAATAAAATACGTTTTAAAGCATTTTAAAGAGTTTTTTTTGCTTAAAACGTTTTACGCATATCTTAAAAAAACTCGTCTCACGATGACTTGTTTTTATTCACAACGATATCGTCTACTTATACTCTTAAGGTCTCTAACTATTTCGAAATATGGAGTGCAATGGCGTAGTAATGCACTCTCGTAGAATTTCAATATAAACAATAAACATATTTAAATTTTAATTCAACGGCCGCGACCCAACGTTACTATATAGGTACACTGCAGCTGTAGCCGTGAGTTTACGAGAGGGCTATATTAGATAGGTAGGCACCTACATTATGTTTTAGGAGAAAATTATCTCCTGCAACATTTCATTCTCAAAAGTCATTACATATACCGAGGATGGCAGAAAAAAAACGAAATAAACTATTACAGGCGAGCGACTGGCTCAATACCTATACTACATAGCTAGTCTATACAGTTATAGCTATCGCCGGTGCCCAAATAGTACCTACGCATATATATCAATCGATTATTGGGTATAACGACTTACGGTCGTCGCCGTAGTCGTCGTCGTGTTGTAATGTTCTCGTGGTCGGTGGGTTTCAATAACTCGTGAAAATAATAATATTATAATACCGGTACAACGCCTAAAGACAAATGTAATAAGTTATAACACACGTATATAATATTATGGTATAACCGAATGCTACGCCAGTTTAATACCAGAAATCACTATACCTATACTGGCTATACTACGTTATCATTGAACGACGCACGCTGCACCGCCTATGTTATAATAGAGCCGGAATCGTCGACGATAAATAATAGAAATATTCGTGTACGATGTGGATACACGCTGCATATGTAGGTATAATAATTATTCACGAAATTAAAATTAATAATTTTCGGTGGTATTTCATTTTTATTTTCATTTATTAAATATTAATTACACGGAGGATCACTTGTACGATCAAAAACCGCAATCGAAAAATATTTAAATATACGAATATAATAAAGGCATAAGGTTTATACTTATGTACAGCTGCACACAATACATGTCCTGCAGTTTCAATTATACAATGAGTGACAACTTGATTCATTAAATTATTTTTTATTCTTATTACATTTTTATTTTACACAGCACTGTTTTCGTATTTATATTTATGTAAATATCGTAACTGTAAGGTGACTAAATATTTCGTTATAAAACGTACCAAATACGACCATATACGATAAGATCGTAAAAATAATACCTAAGAAAAAACTTGTCATTTTCACGGGATACAAAATATTTTGAAAACACAAATATGTATGTAGGTAGCTCTAGTAATTTAATTGTAAATAGTCTGGAGTATCAACTTTTAAATTATTATAGTGGTAAATCTAATTTTGATTTTTGTTCTAACATTCTTGTTGAATTAACAAATATAGTAATGAGAATGCCTATCTGCTAAATTATTCTAATTTTCTTTTTTGTTTGATGATAGTTTTAATCATGTATTATTATAATATGTTATAATAATATAATGTATTATCTATTCTCATTACCTCTTTGGGGTGTTAAATTTAAATAAATAAATAAATAGTTAGATTAAAACACATTGATAAAATGTTACAAATGTGTTTAAAAAATTGATCACAAAAATAACTTTATTAATGTTTACGATTTTAATTCTGATGAGCTTAGTTGGTTAGAATACAGCGAAATTACGAGGTAATAACAACTATTGCAGTTTTAAAAGTAAAATTTAATTACCTAAATTGTTAATAATCTATCATGATGGTCTAACCTTAATTATTATTTACTATTATCTTACCTCTAATTTTCTTAAAATCAGTGGAAAGTAATTAAAACTAAAATGGTGCCTGACGAGATTTATTCATTACTTTTATTTAATAATTATTGTACTTCATATTCAGTCATATGAAACCTTGAAATCGGTTTGTGAATTGTGTTTGAGATACATATTACTTAGGCATACTGTGTAATCCAAAGCGTACCAAGTATTGTACATTATAAATGACAAGATTTTTTTTTCAGTAATACTTGATAAATCAACTTATACATAGGAGAATATAAAATATAGTTCTATACATATTTCCTTAGCTGCAGTTTGATGCTCCAAACATTGTTTAATATTATACATTAACTATATCATATTATATTATAATATATAAACATTTGTAAAAATGTTGATCTCAGTTCGGATTATACTTCAAGGGAAGAGATTCCGCAATTGTATGCTATAAATAAATACATGTATACTCTCAAAAACCACTAAGAGGTTGTGAACTGAATAAAAAAATCTAAATGAATCGTGATGAAATCTCGTCGTGATTTTTCATTACAATGAAAACATAATATCACTCGTTTTGTAGTTACATTTCAGTCGCTGCTATTCGACGAAAAAAATAAAATACCCCCATCAAATATATTGTAGGAAAACTGAGAGACTTCACATTGCTTTCAGTTTTGAATTTTTTTCGTAAACCATAATACCATATTATATGTATTATAATATCAACTATGTGTGACTCTTAACGTTCATCGCATCAACAATTCCCCGACCGTATTCGTTTTCACAATCATCGATAATTTTTAGAAAAACGTACGAACATGATATAATATTATATAATGTTACGAACATCATGATATGAATGATTATAACAATAATCATAATAATAAAAATATACTATAACGTCTTGTGAGTTGTGGGTGAAATGGTGACACACGTTTTTGAGTTATTATTTTCGTTTCTCGAACAACCGTCGCACGCGCGATGTATTGCCGTCGTCGAAGGAGAAAATAACAACAATAATCGATCAGTATAAAGAATTTAAGACGCGGACACGTCACTTACGGGTATATACTTATTTCTGTTTGCAGTCAATGGAGGGGGGAGGTAAATATTGTTGTAGCGGATGAGAGAAAACCGCAGTACATAAGAGCGGCGACGTCTACAGTCGACCAACGCGCCTACAAAATGCCTTTTTTTATTTATATATAGTTTTTTTCAGTTTATTTTTTTTCACTTCTCGTCTTGAAGTTTTCACTGACGATGTCATTTGCAATTCTTTAAACATAATAACAATAATATGTTATACTCTACGGCAGTATACATGCTTCTATACATTGCAATGGCCAATCGATTTTATTATACTACGACATTTTTATTTCCATTCGGTTTTCCGCGTACATGAATATATGACACAAACATATTATATTATATACAGGGCGATTTTTTTATCATGAACCACTCATTATTTCAAAAAGTATCAATGTTTTTGAAAATATTTTTTTACAAAGTTTCATGTTGTTAAAAAAACAACGTTTTTATAAAAAAATTATATTTTTTATCCTTATAATTTTTGAAGTTTTTTACTTTTTTGAATGGCAACCTAGAGTTTTAATTTCATATTCCAAAGCAGAATATTTTTCTAAGTATTTTGATACGTAAAAATCGAATTTTGGACGAGTAGTTTATGAGTTATAAGTATTTAAAGTTTAGATTGGCGGAGTGGAGTGGTACGGGGTTACCCCGCAAAATGTTTGTCCACTACTCCGCTTGTCTAAACTTTAAATACTTATAACTCATGAACTATTCTTCCAAAATTCGATTTTTACGTATCAAAATACTTAGAAAAATATTCTGCTTTGGAATATGAAATTAAAACTCTAGGTTGCCATTCAAAAAAGTAAAAAACTTAAAAAATTATAAGGATAAAAAATATTAAAAAATATAATTTTTTCATAAAAACGTTGTTTTTTTAACAATATGAAACTTTGTAAAAAAATATTTTAAAAAACATTGATACTTTTTGAAATAATGAGTGGTTCATGATAAAAAAATCACCCTGTATATATGTGTGTGTGTGCGACGTGTGCGTGTGTGTATTTTATAGGTATAGTTATTGACATGTCGGGTCGATCGAATCGTCTCCGCGCTGACAAAAATCGTATATATTATTGTATCAATCTGCGATGTGCCGATGTACATAATATATAATATGACTATTTAGACTTAATATATGTATATGAGAACATTGAGAACTCAAATAGATCTCTGCACCCACCCTAACTAATATATTTGTATTATATGTCGTCGACAATAATAATAAATAATAATAATAATAATATATAGTAAGACCGTAAACCGTCGTATACGGCGCATTGAACTTTAGTGGTCTCCGAACTTCCGAGTTTTCGACTATGTGCGTATCACGCATCTCTCTCTACAACCGTCTCATTCAATATTCAAGGATTGCATGTACATAATATATACATATTATGTGTATGAAATAGTAGTTCTATTACCGCATATGGTTCGTTTTTTATTATTTGCTTTTGAAACGAAATCAATTGTATTCGTTCGTTTGAACAAATACTACATTTGCATTTACTATATTGTGCGTACACGTCTTTACTTTGAAGTTATGGTACGGATAATACAATATAGGTATATAATCTGCACTGAAGCTATATTGGGCTACATATACTTACTCGTATAATAGTTTCACATTTTTTCGCTGTTTCTTGAAATTCCGAATAAACTTTTTTTATTTTAAATAATATTTGGTGGTGTGAGTTGGAAATTGAATTATATAATGATGGAAAAATAAATAAATACGAAATATTTTATATATGATAAAATGTATACAATGTATATACATGTTATATAGTATATATAGATTATAGGTAACTCATTTCGTTTTTTTTTTAAATTATTATATAACCGAAACTTGAACTTTTAAAAATATAATATAATATAATAGGTAGGTACAATATTTGTTATATATTTAGTGAAAAATAAATAAATAGGTAAACAGAGAGAATGTGTCATAATTATGATTTTTCAATACATCCCGTAGTAAAAATATATAAAAGTTACAAATTAAATCCTCCTTTCACCTACTTTGCTACCTTTAATTGCATAATGCTATATAAAAACATAATAATCTATTTGTGCATGTTATAATATATAGGTACACTATAAACATTGTACAAATAATTTTTAAAGAAAAAAATTTAGGAAATTGCTGTATATAAAACTTCCTCTTTGATAATATTTAAAGTTTTATTTGTTATAAAACAAATTACTTTTTTTATTGTTTGTTAAATCATTATACCATTCCATATAAATATATATATTTATTTAATCCAAGGGTTTAAATGCAATACTGAAAAACTTTTCAATCCGTACTGTGTATCATCGTTTAATTATAGTTTTTTGTTGATATTTTATCCTTTTCTTTGTCATTTTATTGGTATAGCCCAAGTAGAAAACTAGTAGACCTGTATCGTAATTTTTAGGATGAAAATAAGCTACCACACATATAAAAGTACCTTTTGATATGTGAGCTGACCTGTAAAGTAACGAGTTTTATAATTGTGTGGGCATTTTTTTATACAAACTTATTAACATTTATTTAAATTGTTTTTTTTTTTAAACATTTAGCAAGAACGCAAAGCCATAGTCGTTCTCAAGGGACCCGGCCAAGTGAGCGGTAACGTGACATTTATCCAGGCTAATCGTGGTGGCCCGGTCACGATAACTGGAGTGGTGTCTGGTCTTACTGAAGGACCGCATGGTTTCCACGTTCACGAGAAGGGAGACGTGACCAACGGATGTATATCCACCGGATCGCACTTCAACCCACAAGGGGTGAGTAACATATGAACGTTAAATCTGATAAAATAAAAATAACACAATATTGTTACTCGAACATAATACAAGTATACCTAATAGTTTAAAATATAACGTACCTACCTAACATTGCAGTGCCACTGTTGCAACTATATACACCGCACAATAATTAATTATTACCTATCATTTTGAATTACGAAAAACCAACTGGTCATGCTAAATGCTGATCTGCATTTTATATGTTTTGTATTTTATATTTTATTCTATAGAATCTTTACAAAGAATACAAAGTATACAAAATAAAAATTCATATTAATAACAATTACGATGCGCTCTGAATTGGGATAAATAAATGCGGTGTATAATAATTATCGCATAATTAACGAATCGAATGCGGCAGGTTTAAATTTAAACTAGCCGTAGTTTAATATGTATATACTTATACTGTGCAAAGCATAATAATTTTAATATTTAAGTTTATCTCTCCACGTATTTAACTTGAAAAAAACATTATTAAAACGTTTCAATAGACCTCTCCCGACGAGATATTCTGCGTTTGTATATTATGTTTTATAGTTCTTCGCGTACTTTTAATGGTGCGCGCGCTATTCAAGAGACACTGCCGCCGCAGCAGGTTTAGTATATAAGTATCTACAATAATAATAATATAATATAATCAATTGTATAGTCGTAAAATATACGCGACTGACGCACGGATCCAACGTGTATCCAAGAGCATAATTTATAAAAACCTCGGTTTACTTTACCATAAATTTGAGATTATTCAACGATGATGATTACAATATAGTATAATAATATTATATATTTATACAAGTTTTTATCATCATCGTCGTCATCATATTATAATTGTGCTCACTGCGATGGACCAAGTTTTAACCCGAGTATCGGTAAGACATTATTACTTATTAGACACACATTTAAAAACCGTCGTTGTATATGTGTATACTAAATTTAGTCGTTTTTGTGTGTACGTATAAAATAAATCAGAATGTAATACGTGTTTTAAAATAATACATCATAGGTATACCATCGTAATGGAGTTTTTTTTTATTTTACGATGTCATAAAAAGCGACTTTGAAGTTTGGAAGGTCCATTAAGAAATATTTGTCCCACATAAATCACCAAGATATTTAGCCCATTTAGATACAACTATGTTATTAACCAAAATGTTTATAATAAACTTCTGTATTAGTATCGTATTTCCGAAATCTTATCATGCCTATTCACATATTCAACCCAAATCACAAATTACGAGTAATTAATAAGCGATTACAATAGATTTTAATATTGTTATTTTTATATAAATTCAATTACGATTTAACACTTTTTTAAATAGTAAAATTTGATGTTTATAAAAATAGTCAATTTTAAATCAATTTCATACATAGGGAAAAGTAACTAGTAGAAAGAATGATTTACAAGTAAGGAAAACATAAATAACTTCCATATACTTATACGATGAAAATAAATAAAAATCCTTTTTCATGAAAACAAATTTTTTTTTTTAGTGTGATGACTAGTTATCATTACAATTGTTTTAATATTTTTTAATTTAAATCCAGTGATTTTTAGTGAAGATACATCAGTTAATTAATTACGAAACATAACTAAGCCAAATGTTTCCTAGAAAAGTTCATGCGTATGATTTATCATAATACTCTGTATTCAGCAATATAACTTAGATGTCAACACAAATAATTAGTAAACACTTTTCTAACTTTAAGCACATTTATAATAACATGTTTATTTTATATTCTTTGTATATAACCAACTATGATGTTATTATATAATAAACAGTATGAATAGCATGACCTCAGAACTTGTTTTGTGGATCGTATTTGAACTGTATTACAATGTTCACTAGACTGCAAAAAATTGTAACTTTCAAAAAATACGAGTGCGTACTTACTGACGCAAGTTATAACAGAATCAAGTAGCCTAATATATTATACAACTTCATACGACATAACAAAAAATATCGTAATTTCCGTATTGATACTAAATTAATCCTTTATTATAACGTACCGTTATTAATTAAACCGTTATTTTGTACAAACGATATTTATTATTTTTCATCGAATAAAGTCAAATTAATAACTGCAGTGGTGCAGATAAAAAATGCTCAAGAGTAATCATGAAAGAAAAACTGTGCCCAAAATTCGTTCGGTTCATTCGATAGATAACACGACACACATATCCACGCTATACGTGATTAATCGTCACAGGATCGCTCTCTTTCTCCTCTAAAAGGATTTTTCATCAGACACTTTTCCCGCGGTAAAAGCATTTCCGTGTGTGGACTGCGATAAATCGCCAATTCCAAATAAGAGTAGTGGTCTAGTATACATAATATATTAAATTATATCTACTATACCATACGCGCATGTTATTGCGTAGGCATATCGCTTACCCGTTTGACGTGAACGATTCAGTGGTGAAGATACATATTATAATTTTCGATCGTGTATAGAAAGGTGTGAATGATTGAATGAACACTTAGACAGTATATTATATAGGTACAAATGTCCGAAAAACTATATAAGTGTTTAGCATCAGTGCTATAATTTCTAAAATTCATTTTTATAATTCAAAGTCTAGCAGAGTGAAACATCGAATTAACTTTAATAGTAATTTTTAATGTAAATATGAGTGGATCTGCAGATTATCACGTCTCTCGCTTATATGTATGCACCTGGAGCGAGTTGACGATCGTGACTAAACTCAACGGTTGTCCCTGAGCCTTCTCGTCGCGTGGAGCGAGGAGGAAGACACGTCGCCGTCGTCGGTCCGCGTGGGAAGTATTCGTATTGAAGTGTTGTGAAAACGTTTTGTGCTTAACTAGCCATTGTTTGTCTACATTTTATTATATATATATATATATGAATTGTATAGTAGGATGATTGTCATTGCCACAAAGCGAACGATTTCAATTGTACAATGCCCGGCGTGTAGTGTGTGTGTGTGTGTGTAGTGCGGCGTGCGCGTTCTTCACGGGTCCGCGACGATGGCAGCGGTAGACCGATCACTGATAGACACACACACAATAATAATAATGATAATAATATAACGATAATAAGATATAATACAACTACACCAACAGTTAGTAGTCGTCACAGTGTCTATACAGTATAGTGTGTGTATGTATGTATTTATGTATGTATTTATGTATGTAGTACGTATATAATAGTGTCAAGAAACGTGCTTTAGTGATGAGAAACGACATAATAGAACCATTTGAAACAAATTGAAAATAACAATCTGTGTGGGCGTGGGAAAATCGGAGTAGTTTTCGATACGTTTAAACATTATTAAATACCAGTAGCGATAATAATATATTTTTCGTCACGTTACCGCACGCGACGCTTTACGGCTAAACGCAATATTGAATATTCTAATACTATTTTCTAGCAATAAATCGTGATAACTGGCATTTAGTAGACGCCATCTGACGTCTTAAGAATTGATGTCCATTAATTTGTAGCTCAACTACAAATCGTAGATCGTATACGGTATTATAAATCATAATTTAGACTTTCGAGTTTTTCACATCGAAAACAAATTTTGTTCACGAAAATTCTGCAGTCGTGTAGGATATACCCTAACGCGCTTCTATACATAATATTATTTTATATTTTTCGAGTTTAGTGCTTAGGACCAATATTAATATATTTATTTTTTTGTCGCACTTAATGTAGGTAAATATGGTATTAATTTCGTTAAACTTTTTTCTGCAATTTCTCTAGCCTAGTCGTCATCTTATTTTACGCGTATAGGCACTTATAATACAAATAGCAATATTTTGAAAAAAATAATCACCTTGCTTTACAGATGTTCATGTTTTTCATTATTTGGATAAATCTTTATCATCAAGTTGAATATTATCGGCTATTTTTAAATGTTTACAATCTTTTACGTTTAGTCATCTTAATTTTCTTTACGCCAATAACAAGCATTTCAATGGCCAGCACTAGACGCATTCTCATAAAATCATTGAAAAAACATAAAGAACCTATTGAAAAACAATGTCACATTTGTTAGCTGTCATTAAAGCAAATGTAATATACTCAGATTATATATTAGTCTCTACTCTCCGCAGCCCGTAAGTAGCTGAGACGGGTGACGTGATACTATGATAGATGGATTATAAATTTTAATATATAATAGTATACCTATCTACATTAAGGTAATAGCTAAGCGACTGGAGACAGCCTATATTTTTTAATTTTCAATCGTAAAACAAATCTGTGTGAATAAAAAAATACAGAACTGATATAAATGCACATATAGAGCATTTAAACTTCTCAGCTTATAATGATTATAACATAATATTTCATAAAATATATTACCAATCATTGTACCAATCATAGTGTAGATATATCGTATATATGTAATCTAAGAACTGTGATTACTGTAACAATTTTCAAATTTTCTCGAGAGAGAGATTATCAAATGTAAATTTTATGCTTCGCTCGAAATACCTAGTAATAATATGTATAAGTAGTATTTAGTACTATCAATTTCTTATAAGTTATACCTATCTTTTATTTTAAGACATCTATTTTATGTATTTATTTTTTAATATGATATATATTTACAATTTCAAAAGCAAATTTAGATTTTCACGGACGTTAAACTTATAAAAAGTACAATTATGAAATTTTCAACATGAACAGTAATCATAACTATGATGTATAAAAAAGGTATGCCAACATAAGACAAATAACGCATATAACTATATAAATATTAAGTAAGCCACTGACCAAGTATACGTAATAATGTGTATATATATGTTATATGTTTATATATAGGTAATAAGCAAGGATAGAACAAATTTTCTTAGGTAGGAGAGGAGGATCTGAATATCATAATAGGTGCAGGTAATTAAATTCACTGTAATTCTAGAAATGATGTTAAATTTCTTAGTTTATTCGTAATCCTATTGTGAGTATGTCGTTTGTGTGTAGCGGCGCTATACGTCATTGTCGGTAATTCGCGATTTCAGTGATGTTTGAATTAGTATATGGTTATATTCAAGCTTCATTTTAATTTTAGCTAGCAAGCATATTATTTGGGTTACACTCGATCATACTATTATACGGATTTACGTCTGGTTAAAGGTTATCAGTGATACCGCACGTGTATATAAAAGTATAACTTTAGATTGTGTTACAGTATGAATTATATTTTGTAGTTGTTTTTGATCGTTGAATGTGCGACCATCAACGTTCACAAATCAAAACCCCCTCCCTCCGTGAACCGTAAACACTTTTATTATTTCATAAGATCAAGTAAACGTTAAATAATCCTGTAATATATAATTTTCTCGTTGATCGTTGATGTATTTTAAATACCGACTGATTTATATTATATGTATATAATTTTTTATTTAAATCTTAATATGACGATATACTGAAATTTAATTTCAAATTTATTTTCTGTCATTGCTAGTATTATTAATATTTAGTTGTATTATAAATTATAATATAGACATATTGTCCTTTATGTATGTAGCGTGTCTATAATTATTTAAATCTAATTATTTTTAAATGAGCTATTCGTCATAGAGGTATACGATTCTTTTTCTAGAGTTTTGTTCCAATACTTAATAGGTACTATTTCCTCGTAGATATATATTATATATCATAAAATGGATATATATGCTACGTAATGTGTATTTTATTACTATATTACTTACATTACTATAACCGTTATACCTTATACACCAAAAATCATTATCTTTTGAAATGTGAGGACTGATGATGTGAGATAAAAGCTAGTGTGGTTAGTCTTATGAATATTTATTCAATATATAATTAGATATAGGTACTGAAATTAATTACATTTATATTCAAATACTAAATAATATATATACGCCAACTTACTACTTAGTTCAATATACATAATAATATGCTCGGCAACTCAACTAATCGAATTTTGATCTGTACACTGTAAACATCTAAATAGGATTTACAGGGCCATAGAAAAATCAATATATGCTTAAATCTATTATCTATATACAAAATATAAATATGGGATTTAAAATAAATTTTGCATCAAACTATTCATTTAATATTTTTAATTGTAAGTATATAATTTTCTTCATTTGGCATCACCTAAATTTTTTAAGTAGTAAAGCTAAGACCTTGCTTTGGATTTCATTACTCATATTATTCATTACAGCTTACGCAGATATTAATTTTTATAGATTATAAATTATTATGCCATCTATTAATAATGCCGACCAGAATTCGTATATTCATATACGTTTACAATTATACAACTGTATAAGCTTGATGACAAATTGTTATTTGTGATGATGACTTTTTGAACATTGAATAATCGCCTTCTTGAAAATATTAATCCTGAAATTAAATATTTAGTGGTTTAATAATAATTATAAGTTATAACATGAAACTCAAAAGTCATTAAGCAAATATGATTTTAAGTTAACTTTTAATTTTGAAAATCATTATCTCCACTTTAAATTTAAAGAACGTTAGAACCATATAGAAATATAACGAAAATTGTTCTTAAAATATAATCGTAAAAAACAGTGTACAAATGATACTAAAATCTCTAGTTCCCGTTCAGTAGAGCAAACAATTGAAACATAATCAGTCCTTTGAGAAACTCCCATAGTAATAATAATAACAATAATAACAAAATTTAATTTTTTTTTTTTATTATTATATACAATTTAAGACTATATATTAATATTGTTCATTGTAATAACGTAATTAATAACCTAGCTAGTGGTACAAATTTAAATTACCTACGTAATATGAAAGATAGAATTATTTTTTTTTAATCAAATATCAAATTATATTTATATTGTTGAAAGTAAACAATTTAAACACTTATTATAAAAATAAACATGGTTTTTAAAATGATTTTTTTTTATTCTAAGCTATTATTTCGTCGAGGTTTGTTTCATACTTTTTGTTGGTTTTCTTATAAAAGTATAAAATCAATTTAAAATATATAATATAAAATGTATGAGTGAAAATAAATAAAAATGATTGTTTTTTCTTTAAATTTAAACAATAACACTCAGTTCTTAAAAATATTACATTTATACATAAATAACATCATAATATATTAATATGTAAAATAAATAAATTTAATCAAAATAGTAATAGCCTACAGTTTATAGTTACATAAATTATGGTTATAAATCTTATGAAAGAAATTACTAATTACTAATTTCCTACTTTAATTCGCCTCATAAAATAGTAATAAATTGTCGGACTGAAAATGAAGTTAAACATATTAATACTACGGAAACATCGAATTTCCCAGTTCATCGTTATTTTTAACATAGAATATTTTATATATGATTGTAACTATATCTACAATTATTGAATTTATGACTATACATTTTTTTTTTTATTGAACATATTAACATCGACAGCAAAGGCCATTAGTTACACTTATTTATATATACAATGGTAAGTTATTTAATTAGGATAAAACATTTTTTTTTTTATATAAGATTGAACAATTTTTTTTTTCTTAAAAAATTAATTATGTCTAGGTTATTTTCATGAATAGGTCCGAGTGTGGAGTCAAGGTTGTATGATATCTTATATGTTCAGCTCGTTCTTGGTTGTAGATTATGCAGTCGGCTATTATGTGTTTTATTGTTAATGCAATACCACAAGTTTGACAAATAGGGGGTCCTCTTTTGCCATAAGGAAACCATGGGTGATTCTGGTGTGTCCTATGCGAAGTCGGTTAAGAACCGTCTCCACTTTCCGGGTGAGTTTTGGGTTCGTCCACCGGCGGATGCCTCTTTTAATTTCGTTTAATTTAGTGTTTTGTAAGTTCCAGAGTCTTTGCCATTTATTTATAGTATGTTCGTTTATGAATTTTTTTGAGTCAACATATGACATTTGGTTTATTAGTAAAGTTTCGTTGTTGTTAATGGCTATAGAGGCTTGTTCATCGGCTAATTCGACTATAAATTTATCTATTGATTGAATTGAATTTTTATTTAGTGTTATGGTGTACGAGGTTAGACGCACTACATTATAATGCACTCAACTATTTAATTTTTTCTCTACGATACTTCCAAGCCACTAACTTATTTCGATTCAAAAACGTCAAAATGTGCGTTCAACAAATCACTACCTATATGTTTTATATACCCAACCGACAATATAATATATAAATGCATTTTTCTTCTTTCCCGCCTCCTTGACTTCCGGGTCAAGATTAAAAGTTCTCGGGAGAGCCATGATATGTGTCAACTGTCACTCGTGTTTAATCATAGTGTTTATATTCTCTCACACAACATTAAACTTAACGATTCTCCTTTAGATCATGTTCTGCAAGTACAGTTGTTTTAAATCATGCAATATTTCAGCAACTTGTAGTAACTTCTATAAAAAAAGTCGCAAACTCTCAACCACACCCTTTACGCAAACAAAATAATATATTATGTACATTTTACGTATCTAATTTATATAATGTAAATACACACACACACACACACATATATATATACACTGCAGCCATAATGGTCAACAAGAAAATATTTGTGAATAGCATCGAAAAGTGTTACTAAGAGTAAAAAACAAATTTAATAGGTATAATATAGTACTATAGTAGTAGTAGTATAGTACTACTAGTATAGTTAATTATATACTTACAAAAATATTTAAATTATTTATGAGCCTAATGCAATGGAGTTGTACTAATGCGCGCCACGCAAAACGTTATTCCACAATATTATACAATTCACTCATCTAAACTTATACTTATTAGTTTATTACTTGCGTATATATTATGACGTAGGTATATTATATATATTATGTAGTATGCCTAATCAGCCGTACACGAGTTAGAACTTACAAAAAAACTAGAAAAAAAATTAAAAAGATTCTGCTTACGAATATAAAACTAAAAATGTATATTGTCATTATAACAAGTACAATCTCGTCAATTTTAATGCATAGAATGTCTTTTAAAATGTTAAATATTGATTTTAAGTATTTTCCTTAATGTTTACTACCTAGTATACATAAATGATAAATATACGCATTGTATTATAATAATTGTGATGTACATATTATAGGTAATCGTTTTTTATTAAGTTATTATTCATATTGTTTTAAACATCGCTGAACAAACATCTATTTTAGTACCTAATTAAGAACAATTATTACTTTTAAATTTTAATACAGATAATAGCTATTAGGACTTACTTCACACTAACTTGATAAAACAAATATAATTGTTTTTTATTTTAATTTTTGATTAACGGTTGCATAGCAAAAATGAATCTATATGTATTTAAAATTTAAATCAAATTATAGAAGAAATGTATATATAGTAATATATACAACTATTTTGTGTTAAATGCCCCAATGGACTCCATACAATAATGTATTGTAAATTGTAATTAGGTATTGTTATTTCATTTTGTATTGTTTGAATACCAAACGTTTATGAGTAAAATGAACTCATTTCCATACTATTATATAAAATTATTATTTATGTATTTTCAATATCTAGTCAGAAAGCAATTATAAAACATCCAAGCAAAACGAAAACGTTTTGACACTATTCAAAAACTGAAAAACTCGTTATTATTTATTTTAGTCAAATTGAAATATGTAATATTAAATATTTCCGCTGTCCATTTTTCTAAAAGATTACAAAATGGGACGTGAGAAAACATAAACCCACTTAAGTTTTTTGAATGATTTATAATTTTCCATTGGATACTGTTTATCTCACTTTTGACATCCCATCGGTCATATTGTGTCCGCATTTTCAAAAAACTTTGCCTGGGAAAATACTTTTCAGAATAAACAATAACAATATTGTGAACACCACTTTATCACCATTAAAAAACTATAGAATAAAGTGTAAATTGTTGAAAACATTATAATGCTTTTATAAAAAATAAATAAAAACCTTTTATGCGTTTATTTCGTTTAGTATGAGCGTTTTGAGTATAATATCAATTTCCTGGGCCACTGAGCTTGTCGAGAGGTCCATCGATTGCCTATAAAAATTTTAAACGAAAGTATTATTCATTATAATATGATTGATCGTAATTATGTATTCATATAATTTTACTGTAGCAGCGTGAGAAATCAAATATAATCACAGTAGGTAATAACATTGAATATCGTTGTTAAATTAATGTTTTTTGAGAATTAAAATTAAATTTTAATTAGTGTTTTTTTTTCCTAAAATGTCGTACCTATAAGTCATTACAAACACAACTATTGATATACTACACTCACTATCGGTGGCACGAAATCGTATTGAAACAGTGGCGTACTGCAGTGGATACAAATAAAACGTATATTATTACCCATTGTTACTTATTCATAAAATAGATACTTACGATATTCACCTACCCACACGACCAGAGTTTGATTCGTTACAAATAAAATAAAATAAGACAATACGTTGTTTAGTATTTTGAATATGTCTGCAAAAGTTTATTATAGTACACGAGCATATAATATATTATATACATTATACATTACTGTGATCGTAACAATTAAACGGTGATAAAAATTATGATTACAAGCAACCGAACACCGTGTCCGGACGATCGTATCTAATTTACAGATTTTTTTTATTATTATTATAACTTAAAATCACTATACAGTCTGAGATAACCGGTTTTGAACTACACGATAGGAGCTGAAAACGTTCATATATACCTACCTACTTATACCTGTCTATATATAACATGTACTCGTATATATACCATATATGTATAGGTAATAATAATGTACAACACAGGTAACTATATATATATATATATTACAATACTATTATGTATTACCTACCCATTACGAAACGACCGGTAAAATAATGCTCACATGCTCAACGGCTGCAATAAGGGGAAAATCTGTATTTCTCGATACTGTGATCAAATTTCGTTTGAAACGCATGTTGGTATATACGTAAGTTACATGATATGCTCTGTTGTAGAAATGTTCATAAAATTATTATTTGATACTATAATACAATAATATGTAACACATTAGGTACATATTATTCTATTATATTATAACTTATAAGTATAGCACTCTGTATAGACTATAGACTGCAGCTATCCAAAGACCTCGGGATCCGTCGTCGACAGATGGACGCGCAACACATATTTTAAATTGTATTCTATTCAAAGTAGTGCATTCTGCAGCGACGAAACAAAAACAAGATAGGTAATTATATTATATATGCATATATGTATAAATGCAACAATATCATAATAAACGTGCTAGCACATATTACAATATGATATTTTCGTAAATATTGGTTTCGATCTCGAGGGACGAGTGGACCAATCGACGACGGAACTGACGACTCGAGTACGCGTATATTTATCAATATGTTTAGTACACATAAAAGTAGTATACTTACAGTAAACACATTGCACACACACTGCACTATCACAAAACCAAACGATGAGCTGACGTGTACCTATACATCCGTATAAGTCATCGTCGTTCTCGTGGCCAGGCGCCATCTCGTATATATACGCCGCCGCCAAGCATTACATAGTACATACCTATGTAATATATTATTATTATATTAGTCGCAGTTGTTATCCCCCTCGACAGTTCGGCTAATAAGTCTCACCGCCGATGATGGATGTGACGGCTGTGGCTGCGGCGTACAACTATATGACATGAAAACATTGAAAACAGATGTAAATATAGTTATACTGCACACACACACGAATACTTATGTAATGTATAATATTACATGTTACATATTCACAAGACGTACGTCGTTTTCCAATTAAAACCAAATTGTATTCTGACCGACGTTTCGGCATGTTTCCGGAAGTAAAATCCGTTCCACCGTAATACCGAAAACACTGTCGTTCGTACGCGAGTATATAAAAGGGCAAAACTGTTAGCATGCAAAAATTATTATTTATTAGCCTCAGTAATCGTCATGTCACACATAATTTATAATATGCATATAACTTACCTGATGGGTTTTAGTCGAGACCGAGATGCAGTCCAGATCAGTCGTATATAATATTTAATAAATTATTATTTTATATTCATCAGCAGTAACACTACTTTTAGCAGCGAAAATCACTCACGAAAAGCAACGGTTAATGTTAATCATCGTGGTTAATGTGAGATACTATCGGTATATATATATACTAATCGGTCGTAGCTATTGAAATCTCCCATCGAGTTGACATCATAGAATTGTTGTCGGGACTTGACATTGACTGGTCCCGTATCAGCCGTTTTTGCGTTTTTATAGTACACCTAATGTCGCGAGTGCGATAGTCGGATAGTGAACTATCGTTCTAAGAGATTAAGTTCCGAGCTCTAAACAGGCGCTTAATCGGCTACAAGTGACTTATAACATTATATAGTGTTGATATTATTTCACTCGCGCGGTCCGCATAAATTGCTTAAACACGTTGAACAGACGTTTATTAGGTGCCTATATAATACTAAATTTAATTTTGCATAAAGACAATTTCCGCGCGTGTACAATATTGTTTATCATAATATATCAATACGTATATACTTCAATTATTCGATTATATGAACATTTTTCATGTATGATTTCACGCACACGTCTTATTATAAATACGACTTTTCGCGAATAGAATTTTATTGTATACATTTTTATATACCCGTCAATAAATTATATCTAATGGAATATAAAATGTTCTGTCGATGTATCCTACGAACGTTTATATATGCGACTGAGGCGGCGATCCGTCGTCGGAAAATGTAATTAAATTTAATTCGAAAAGTTTATTTGGCGTGCTCTATATCCGATCGAGCGCCGTTATAGTGTTTAAACGTAGACTGGAGGCTGAAGTGCACAATATTGTATAGGTACAGAGCAATAATATTTTCCAGCGATTTTCAAAAGTATTTTATATTTAATAATCGCTAGGGCGTCGAAAGGAATGACTGCAGTGTCAGATATTATTTACGTATACTGCTTCTGTCCTCGTTTTAATTCGCACAACAACGTAACTTTCTTATAAATTATAATAAATTGATAACATTAATATCTCTGAATAAAAGTTTATATTACCTAAAAATTCGCGCGCAACTACATTTACTGTGATCGTTCCACAAATATTTTTTGCGAGTCCCGAGAAAACATTTGGAAAATTCATTAATAAATAATTATTGTTTCTATTTGTTTTTCTATTTCCACACGTCGTGTAGGTACTTAACTATGTATGTATATATATATATATATATTGCAGTGGTAGTACGCTTATACTAAAATGCAATACATACAACGATACAATATACATTATACATAAGTGATGTGTGATATATACTATGAAAAAAAATCAACAAGGTTCAGTGATAAATCTCTTCTGCCGCGATAAATATTTTATTATATATAAAGGCAAGAATCGCGACTGTTGGTATCCTCGCGCCCTTGTTGTTGGTTTCGTCCTATATAGTTTTTGTATTTTAAAGGCGTATATTTGCGAAGAATGCAAATTCAAAGGTCGTTGCGCGCGCGTGAACGGTTGAAGAAAACGAAAAAAAAAAGGTCAATCATAAATCACTGCACCGGTCTGTTATGTGCATATAATACGCGCGGCGTCTTATAATACAGTTATATCGAATCGTCAGCCTTTATACATATAATATTGTTATATATAGCTCGCCTTCAGTAGCAGTTCTAATACATATACACGCATAGTATATATATATTAGCCATACATTTATATAGAGGACGCACAGGGTTGGCTTTTGAGACCTTACATAGTTACTACAGTTATTAGTTTACGTCTTTGCATACATTAGTGAAACGTCCAGTGGAAATTCGGTGACCCTTAAGTAAAATAGATATAATACCTATATTAAATCATATCTTCAAAAATATTAGATTTGAGTTTGAGTGATGAATTATGATACAACCAAATATATCTATAAGTTTCCATATATATATAATATATATATTATATATATATATATATGCTTAATAATGTATTACCCTACTGATCATGATAGTTATGTATCTTATTTTTAGAATCAAATCGTCAGCCTTTATAAATATTACTATACATAAAGCTGCCAGCAGCACAACCATTGTATCATTCAAAAATATTAGATTTGAGTCACGAACTCATAAATTATAATACAACCAAATCCAAATGTACCTATATAATATGTTGATTGTTTCTGTTTTATACATACCTACATAATAATGTATTGTCCAATATCAATAGTTATTATTGTAACACATTTTTATAGATAAATTATTGCGATGAAGATTAAGGATTAGAGTTAAGGGGATAGGGGAAACTCTTAAACATTTTTAGGCCGCTTCCCTATTATAATTCACCGATTCAGGTCCGTGCGTAAAGGATCAAATGATCCCATAACTACCCATCATGACCAAAAAAATCAATTTTGATCTATTGCCTATAAATACCTATGTAATAATTTATAATGTTATTTGTAATAATGCATAATTTTTAATGTAGGTACTTACAAAATAAATAATAAATATAAATGTGTTATAAAACTATTTGCTAATTATTGATGTACCTATCTATTTTATACATTTTTTTTTTCAAAACACCAAAACGCCCCCATCATTCAATCCTGCGCACGGACCTGCTCCGATTGCCGTATAAATCTCGCAATCTTTTCCGTATATGAATATATTTTGTAATGGCCGCTCATGATATTATATTAAGCATATGCGTCGATTTTTAGACTATGAAATGAACTGTAAGAGACGATGAAACAAAGAACATCGTTTTTTTCTTCAAACTACAGTACAACATATAGTAGCTCACATTATAGGACGCATAATAATATTTGGTAGGTATATATAAAACAATATATAAATATTTCTTTTGAATTATTTACACGTTGTTTTGACACCCGTGAGGAGAAGGAGGAGCTAAGTATTGCATTCGTCGTGCGACGTTTCTTATTGTCAGCTCTTGGATTGCGTCTGTTAAGGTGGCTTCCCGCAGAGCATATATGCCGCCAACGTGTACGGTTTAATACCGCTGCACATGTCGTTGTGCATAGGTACAAGCTGGTCGCGCGTCGTATATATATAGTATATACCTACTTAATGCCATGTTGTTTATTGCGGTAGATTACGATGATCCGCTATTGTTGTCATTCCGTTTTTATTCACCCCTGTCCCCATCTTTTTTATTTCGAATTATTTATCGTCCTGCAGTAATAAACGCGCACACACATTATTATATTATACAAGGTGGTAATCGTTTAACGAAAACGCTCGAAATGCGTATTGTAATAATTATTACGCGTTGAACATCATATTCTTAGTAATCATAAACTTAATATCGTTCTTATCATCTCTCATGTCACGGTGGCGGTGACACCGTCGTCAACGTGGACGAACATATTTTCAAACGCGTCGATGAGGAGAAGACGGCGTGCTTTAGCGGTTTCCCGCTGCAATTTTCGAAAAGAAAAAAAGCACGGTTTACCCTCGACTAGAACACACCCCCGATATGG
Source organism: Diuraphis noxia (assembly GCF_037042655.1). Taxonomy (NCBI): domain Eukaryota; kingdom Metazoa; phylum Arthropoda; class Insecta; order Hemiptera; family Aphididae; genus Diuraphis; species Diuraphis noxia. Next base: position 30,792,852 of record NW_028301715.1, on the reverse strand, counting down.
CCGGAGCATATATTATACGTTAAATTATTAAACAGTTTTCCTTCTTCACGTTCTTGTTATTTGAAACGCGCGTTACGTTAACAATACGATAACGCTGCTATACATATTATTATATATACTTACAATGTACATATATATATATATATATATATATATATATATAAAAGACAGTGTAGGTACCTAGCTGATGTTTTGTGTACGACGACGACGACGACGACGACGTGCGACGGGGCAGCTGCAGCGGTCCATTGTTTAGAGACCCGCCGTCTTTGGTTTATTGATTTTTTCATTTAGTTAATTTACAGGAGCTAATTTGACGTTGTGAGGTCGCCGCACATAAAGACATGGTCGTTAAAGTCGTCTCTGAACGACGCGCCGGGAAGCACTGTCTCCCCTCCTCTCTCTCTCACACTCTTTCACTCTTTCTCTCACTCTCTCTGTTTCTCACATTATTATATATTATCATTATTATTATTATTGTTATAACACTACGAGCGTATTATATCGTAACGACCGTCGAATTCCGTGCGTCCATTATTGAATTATATAATAACGCGACGTGCGTATTTGTTTACCCGACGTTGATAGGTTTTGTTATACGATCCGATTTGATCAAACCGGAATAGTGTATAATAATATAATGTATATTGTACTATTGTATAAGAATATCACTATTGTTTTAAAAAATCAATTATTGTAATATATTTCGTATAATTGTATTTAGTGCCCCATGCGCGGTAGCACATTATTGCTGTATAGTCATTGTTACAAGTCAGTTGACCGTAGCTTCGTACTTGAAGTTAGAATGTAGATTTAGTGATATTAAATTAACAAACACCCGTCTAGTCAATCATTAATTGGTTTATTAATCGAACATGTGCAGCCAATGCACTCTCCACTCTCCACTGTCTATCTGTCATTCATCAAATTCCTTGTATCTTAATTTAACTAGGACAATGTCTCCTGTATAAATAGTGCTGCAGTTTCGGGATTACCCGATATTTATTCTATCTCACAATAACTATTTATTTCATAATTCTATTTTTTTTTTTTTTTTTTAATATACCTACTATTAAATACGAATTGATTGCTAATGTTTATAACTACTTGTTCATAACAGTATTATAAATACCTATAAATTATGTGTTATTATTATTACGAAGGCAATTCATTGAACAATTAATATTGCGATTTTTTTAGATTTAAATGTCTCGTGGTGAGAACGAAATTTACGTTTTTTACACGTCGTATTTATGTGTGTCTGTGTCTGTGAATTCGCAGGTTTTTTTGTTTTTGCTCATTATTAATTCATAAAGAATCTCGGTATTGATAATTAATTAATCTCACGATTCCCATTTTGATCAATAGTTTTGAGTTTATTCACGGTTGGACAATACAGAATTTTCAATCGAGAAGATTATGTTCGGCTTATCAAATCTAAATCTATAGAGTATAGCTAGGCTATGCATGCACATTGTATTATTATAATATATATTATATTTTAAATGTAATATTACAAATTTTTTCGAAAAGGTGCAAATTTGAAAGTATTTAATCCTCAATCACTTTGCATGTAATTAAATAGTTATATAGTTTCAAAGTCGTATATTATCTTATAGAAACCAACGTTCAATCATAAACAATGTTTATTAAACATTTGTGTATCGACCTATTAGTCTTAAAGTCACAAAATATGAAGGCTAATGACTTTACTATACAAGTACTCAAAGTCTCAAATATATTATATAATATGTTATAACGCTACTTTGTAACTATTATTCTTCATGGGCGTACTTATACCTATATACCAAGTGTCCAAGTGGCAAGTATATCATCAGTATAGTAATAATATAAAACATTTGTTGGTAAATGGTTTGCTTTTTCACAATAACGTACATGTGTTACACATATTTTTACGAACCAAAATCTCCAATTAACCTACCGCTATACTATTACCCAAACTCGTTTTCAATAGATAATTATAATTTATCAATGTTTAATGAAGCAACACGTATGAAATATACTCCGTGTCTCTGTAGAAATTACAATCTAAAAACACAAATATACGAACACGTAATAATTTTATGAAAAAAAACTTCTTAAACGTTATATTATAATATTATGTTAATAATAAATGGTATATAGAAGGACGAGGGGAAGTGCAACATTAACAACTTTTACGCCACAAGAAGCAAATATTTTTCGTCTCCCCATTGCAGTTAGTCTATACTTATTATATATATTGAAACGTTTTGATTTTGAAATATACGATTAAATCAATATTTTAATAAGCATATCTATAATAGCTCGCGCGCGAGTTACGCGTAACTATAATTCCACATTTTAATTCATTTTACAATGTTTTTTCTACACCAACCCTCTCGCATATAATGTGGTTCAGATGTTATATATATTATCAGAAGGCTATATTTCTATATTGTAATATTAAGGACACCAAATTTCTGAAGAATTTTGATTATCGATCTCCGAGTATGCCATCTGCACCTATTGGCACTGGCGTAGTGGCGTATTAACTCATAATATTATACTTCATGCGTAATATTATCCAAACTCTGCTAAATTATATATAACTTCCCATAATTATATATTTTTAAACTAACGTCGTTTATTGTTGTTTCACAGAACAAACACGGTGGACCCAATGACGAGACCAGACACGCTGGAGACTTGGGCAACATCCAAGCTGACAACACGGGGGTGGCGCAGTTCTCTTATTCGGACTCACTCATCTCGCTGGTCGGCGCCCACAACATCCTGGGTCGCGCTGTGGTCGTGCATGCTGACACTGATGACATGGGCCGCGGAGGGTTCACCGACAGCCTGACCACCGGACACGCAGGTTCCAGAGTTGCATGCGGAGTCATCGGAATCCTGTAGGCACACTGCACAATATATTCGCGCAATTATTAATATTATTATTATTATTTTTCGCTTAATTATTTAGGTATTATTAATTTTACACAGTGTGTTATATACCCGAACGTATTATTATAGTTTTAGGGATATTTGTTTTTACAAGGGTCTTTATAAATATTAATGTCTTTACAAAATTTTACCCGCTCGGCTATCTTCCTTCGCTCTCTATTCATTATATGGTTCTCTACCTTACACTCTATATATCTGTTATTTTTCAAAACGTTTTCATGGTCAATACGCTTTCTTGAATTGCATATTATTATAGTATTATAATTTATTTATTTGTAATTTATAACTATTTATATCAGTATTAAGTACAATCAATAAACGCGGGTTTTATCTTGCATTTATTTTAATTTTTCTATTTTTGAGCTTTAATCCCCTATAAAAAAGTATACCTATATAATATACACATCGCATTGTACTTCAGTGATACGCATATAGACGGCCAGAGACTTCGGTATCTGGTACAATATTATAATCAGTTTATCAACTAATGATTTTATAAGAATAAACAATAAACGATTTTATGACAAAATAAAATGAATATAATAAGTAACTAATTCTATTATATAAATTACTATAGCTGTAATATTATCCGACATCGCTCGAGTTAAAATTAATCAATCTTTCTGTTTGGATTTAGTTAAAATTATATAAATTCATTTATAATGATAAATTTTATGATTTTCTTAATTCTGGACGTATTTTTTATGTGAATACAAAAAACTGGAGATAGGGTTAGAAGCTGATGTAAATCCGTTGGGATTGGTATATTCGTCTTTATGTATTAATATAAAAAATAAGTCCAAAATAAAAAATCTAACTATAAGAGTTGTCATTATAATATTACATTCGAGCTACTCTTTATGAAGTAACGTAAAGTAGTTTTAAAAAAAACAGGCTTCATAAACACCTTCAGAGATTCAAGGAATCTATTAAAGAGTCTATTGATATAACTTTTATCGAAAACAGTCCACGAGTTTTTGAATCTATTGACTAAAGAGAATAAACAAAGAGACATTAATTTTTATAAATAATATAAAAGATAAGATAATTTGACACATAATAAATTATGATCATAATATTATAGGCCGATTGTTTAATTTATTAATATAGTATGCGTTTTAATTCAATTCCATCTCCAATCACTGCTATAAAGTGCAGTTAAACAATATCCTCTTTATACCAAAAAAAATATTTTTGTATACAAAATGTACAACATAATAATATGTCCCTTTAATAAACGGAAACTGCACTCAATGGCTTCCAAAATATGCAACATAATATGCTGCATGCAGCTATAAGCACGTCTATTGTGATATCAATATACTTATGTTTTCTGCTTTCTGTATTCTGTGAATTATATGTTTATGAACTTTTGATTGCTTTTCCGCACACGTATTACAGTGGGTATTCGTTTAAAGTCTAACAATATGCTAATTTTTTTTTTTTTGAAGCTAAGTTTTTACACACGAAAATATCCAAAATATTACCATTAAATCGACAGCAGTGAAATTAATTCCTGCGACTTAACAGTTAACATATATTGGTCAAATGAAAAGCATGCTCAAAACATCACGTGAAAAGTATCTAGCTATAAAACCAGCTATTATATATTATAAGACCAACAGCACACGTTGTTGAAAGTTTTCACACATATGTATACGCGTGTATAATATATTATATATTATGCGTGATGTATGCTTTTAGCGGTTAAAGTATTAATATATTATTTTTGTACTTCAACGTGTCGTGGCTACATTATAAAACAACACGCTAGATGTACCATTATACCAGCCAAGTATATATTATGTATATACGTCTATAAAACAATGACCGGCAACGAGTATACGCCGTAGTGAAGCGTCATAAAAATGGCTTAATAAGTTTTTGGGTCGAGATCGAACGGGTAGAGGCCAGAGGGTGATTTAAAAATTAAAAGTTTTTTCTACCATCATAAATAATAACGATAGAAATATGTATGATTATTGCCTACTGTTGTTGGGAGAGCGTACATTATATTATAAATTATAATATTAAAGTCTTCTAAAGTTTTCAGGGAAAAAAAATAAAACACTTCAGTTGCGGCCCCGTTAGGGGTTGTACGAGTACCTATACGTCATACGTTTAGGTTGTACATGAGATACCTACAACTTTTCATTTTAAAACTGCTATACTTCCACTTACACATATAATAATATATAACATATAGTTCGTAGATTGTAGGCACAATCTGGCTGGTGCTATATTCACGCGTACACATATACATGTATTTATTATTATTTTAATATTACGATTTACGCGATGATTGATGCGTGCGAAATAAATCTCATCACGCCGGCTTAGATATGATGAGACACGGCGCGGGAGAAGAAGTGTGATAACTAATAATGTAGTGATAACATTTGATATTATCTTTATGTTATACGTATCCATATATCCACACGTCAAGTAACCATCATCGGCTTTCAGCAGTGGCTCAAAGCTGCTGTTCGTAACTTATATAAATTCGTCGCGTGTAGGTAAGACAATCGCGGCTGTAATATATTCCAGGGGTCCACCACGACCGAACCTTCGTTGTAATCCCGATTCCGACGTGTTTCATCCTGTAGACCACAGTTTGGTACCTATACTGCAGTGAAATTAAAAATATGTTTCCGTGTCGAATCAAAATCGTTTTTGTAATAAATCATTCCAGAATAGCAATAATAGTGGCGTGTCTCGGACAAGTTGCTGGTCCGCCATAATAATGTAGCTGGTATTATCTAGCTTTACCACCGCCTATAGAAATACAAACCTCATTGTAGAGCCTCACGTCAGTGGCGCCGAATGGTATTTTTCATTTGGTGGGACAATGTATAAAAATTAGTTACCACCACTACCACTGCCCACCACCACTCACCACCCACATAATTATATTGTAAATTCAACTATCATAAAATCACCATAATTAAATACAGGGGGTGAACCGCCCCACAAAAATATACATGTCCGTAGACACTGCCTCGCGTCATATGAATATTGTTATATTTAAAAATTAATACGCGTTTGTCGATGATGAAAAGATAGATATCACGCGTTAGTCGCTTTACGCGTAATAAACACCGTTTCTTCAATATGTGCCCTTAAATATTTCCCAAATAATCATTCCAGCACGTACATTATATTAGGTATATATTTATCAACCGTGTCGATAAAACAAACTGACTGCCGTCGGTCGATTTTAAGCGACGTTAATAAGTTTATTTCTCGAATGTGGTCCTCCTACGCAGCAATATATATTCACGCGGGGTCGTACTTAGGAATTTGACACCAAGAGGCAAAAAAAATAAATACGCCTCATTAATCATTATACAAAATACAAATTTGAATTATAAAAAAAATAGCCGCCCTCTCCTACTAAGCCGCCCGGGGCAACAGTACCCTGTAGCTCCCCCCTAAATACGGCCCTGTATCCACGTAATTAAAATATAATTACAACTGTTTTGAAATGCGCGAATTAAAGTTAAACGAACATTTAGCGTGCAACCCGTTAACTATTTTTGGACGGCAAAGACGACGTCGGATATAATTTTTATTATATACATATAGGTATAAACACATCGGCGCCGACCGATTAAATCTCGTGCACATTTGTCGTGTATATTATACTAATTTACTCGTATATACTAAATGCCGATTTACGTGCCGCTTGCAGTAAGATTACCGTTTTGATATAAATATGCGGGGCGAATCACCGAGCAAATTCATCCCCTAATACATTAGTTAATCCACAAATTATGATTTTTGACAATTTTAAAATATATACAAATTATACATAGGTATATATTATATATAGACGTTATTTTCAGATGATTAGATTTTTCAAAAGTGGAGTTTTCTATAATATAGTGTGTGTGTGTATACAACTATATCATCATGGTGATATAAACTATTTTTTAAATAAGAGGGAACCTCAATTTTTCTCGTAAATTGTCAAGCACATGATTTTTTTCTTGTACTTTTATAAAATTTTGATCGCTAGTAATAATCCTTAGTAATGAAATCACATAAAATATAAAATGTATGTGTTTATTATAAAGAGTATAGTAACTATATTTATATATACGATGATTTTTAAATCATATAATTTTCCCCATATCTTTAACCCTATTATACGTACTGTAAAGAGTAAGCTATATACAAATCTATATAGGTACCAATGTATAGTACAATATTATAATATAATTTATTCCGTTTAAACCCCTATCTCATATTTCTTTATAATACGACCTACTGCAACGAGATCGTCAAATTTCTATGTATAATATCTACTAATATATCTTACCTACTAAATATTTAATATACTACAATGTGGCTATATATTAATTTGAGAAGGAAAACTTCTTCGGAATAATATTACGATATTGTCTTATCGGAGTCTCTCCTATTATTCTGCCGATGGTTCAGGACTTGTTTATAGTTCAAAACAGAACACCCCTTGGCGGATGTCGTACTGTACTAAGTCATTATACATATACTTTCCGAACAACGTACATAATATGGACAAAATATAATATACAATATAACCACTATATTATATATGTTATATGATTACCTGCACAAATGTAGGGGACTGAAGTTTTAGAATTAGACACGAAAGTTTAATATAAAGTTATACATAGTTGTATACATAAATGTATAGAAGACATATTATTTATTTTAATTATGTGTAAGAGCGAAAAAACACACCTGATTCGAGCAAAACACGAGCGTCTGGCTCAGTTCCATTTGCGCGCTGCAGCAGTGAGGACGACTATAAAAAAAAAAAAAAAAAATATACCTCACAGAAAAACGCTGGCCGAAGCAAATCGTTATTTAATACATATAAATATATACGTTTACAAACGTTCCGTAAAATACCGCTTGTTAAGTGCAATTTTTTTTCGATTTATGTAATAATATTATTATATTATAAAACATCGTTTCCAAACGTCGAATCCCCCCCCCCCCCCCCCCCGACAACTCCACCCCAGGCACTCTCTCACCCTATCACACCCGATGTCCGAGCGCTATCGCGTACATTATATATTATTATTATATTTTATTCGTGACGATTGAAATTGTATCGAACTGTGTAATTCCGCACAACTGTCGCGAGTATACATATGTATAATACGATAACGACAGTTTGAAAACAACAGCTCGCGCAAAAGGCGTGTGAGGATATTTTTTCACCCCCGTACGATTATTACGTTTTTTTTTTTTTAAAGTTTGTCGATATTATTTTTCCCAATAACTATACATACAGAAGGGTTTCCTGTTCTTTTGTTCCTTTTTTTGTGTGCACACCTATATATAATATACATATAAGAAAACAATACGCGCTTTACAAGACATAGGCCTCAATAGAAGAGACCCGTCATGCACACGAATATAATTTTTTGCCAACATTTTTCGCGGATTCGATGAAGTCGAATATTTTTTCTATCGGGGTTTATGAAAAACAGTCTTCACGATACCGACCAATATTATTTGCTCTTAAAATAATTATATTTTTGACTAAACTACTGCAGTTATATCACGTGGTATGTTTATGCGAAAGTTAAAGTATAATAAGTACATAGAACATAGATTACCTAAATACAACCGTCTACGTCATCGTTTGCACATGGATAGCCGATTGCCGTTTGCACGTTGTCTGTTTACCTATACGCTAAAATATCGTATTTATTTGTTTACATTTCAACATTTTATGAAACAATAAATTCATATTATTTACATTTACAAACACTTAACAATAGTCGATGGAACTTATTAATATAGTTAAAACAAATATTTTAATATAAACTGTATAGTTATAAGATTTATATAAACTAATTAATACTGTATTAATTGTTAATTTAATACAATTCTGACCAATCAGATACTTTCTGTATACAATAAATTAAATAACATATGACTATATGAGTGAAGTTAATTCTTTAAATAAAATTAGGACAACTAAAAAAATTCAACCATTTACTACAGTCAAATTATTTTTTTCTTGTGAGTACAAAAAATAATGAAAGCCACGTAAGTACCGAAGTTATAATTCCATCACATAAAAAACCTTTTTAATACCAAATTTTAATTGGACTAGAAAATTCAATAATTTTTCATAATGGTTATACCTATAAATTATAATTATATTAAATTTAAAAAAAAGAAATAGCTTATTTAAATTCGTACACTTTTGTTGCTTTGTGTTGTCGTAATAAAAGTAAGCAATTTGCGTTCTTAGATGATGTAGGTACAATTATATGATCTCTTCCAATGATATTGTTAAATTTGCTGATCAAAAAATTTTAAAATAAAAGTTTCAAAATTGAATTTATTAGTACCCTTGTGTTAATGAAGGCATATTTTACGGTATAAGCTAAAAATAATGCATTTTCCTGCAAATTTTCAGCCCTATTTATGACGACCCGCTAAATTTCAATGAAGGATATTTGCGATCCCACTACCCCATAAATTATGTATATGAGCAGACGAAATTCACTCATTTATTAATAAACCAATTTTATTTTAGTTGTCACGGTCATCATCGATTCATCAAATCGGTCGCCATATATTGTGTCATATATTGCATGGTAATACTTGCAATGAGAAAAATTCATGTTTAGACGTACAATGCACATACGTCATCGATTTTCTTGTAGTCGTCATTACATTCAAAGCAATAATTGAACGTCATCGATTTTTCTGTAGTCGTCATTACATTTAAAGCAATAATTGAAATATGATAATATTTTCGCTAATTTTAACATTAACTGTATTCAATACTTGTAAAAATAAAATAATTTATTATTTCACCGTACGCGCGACACAAATACAAGCGAAACAACTGAAAATGGCTGTTGTACAAGTGATCGTACAACAATAACGAAAGGCTTAATGAACGTACAGTATAATATAGTATAACTGTATAACACTCGTATAAATAATCGTCACGTATTTATAACCGGAACGTCATTAATTATTAAAATCGAATATAATTATTGCGGCATGTCGTTTCGCAGTGTTTTTTGTTACCATCATTCGTGTCAGCTCGCACCAAGACGGAACTACTTTTTTTATTCAAAACCATTATAAAATGGCTCAGACGTTTCCACCTAGTATTATGATTACATCATTATATCGGAGAAAGAAATATCTGAAATTATTTTATATTCACAGAGTGGTCTTGAAAAGCGATATTATATATTATGGCACGAAACGAAAGTTTTCGAGAGAAAAAAATAACAGTAATAATACCGTAATGAAAATAAAAGTTACAATTTTATTGTATATTCTGTATCAAACCGAAGGCAATTTAAGAGTGCCACAGCAGTGATGGTTGAGGCGACGGCGGTCGTCATTACTTATTAGTTATTACACCGACTTCGAAGTTCCACAAAAACGTCCGATAAGTTTGTAGCAGCTATATACACGGAATCACCTCAGGGACCGACCGAGAAACTTGCAGCGCGTAGTGAAAAAAAAAAATTAATCGGCTGACCTTGACCCATTTAGAACGTCGAATAAATTACGTCTGTAATTATTATACTCAATTTTACCGGACGCGATCTGCTTTCGGATTTTAAAAATAATTTACACAGTTATTTACGCGAGTCCCGCGCAATAATATATTATTGCTGTGCGCGCACTTATATTAATTTATAGTCTAACGATCGAGGACGAAGTTCAAACGTTTCGCTATTGATTTCTACAGATCTGCGTCGGTTTTCGACGTGTCCATGATTTAACAAGTGCTTGCAATAGTTTGCGAGCGAGTGAATACGAGGAAAACTGTAAATTTTATCTTTTTTTCATCGACGGACGACGATCGATTATGCTGGTTATAATTCATAACCGACGACTCGATCAACTGCTACGCTGCAAGTCTTGGCATTGGCGGTGACGGTGCAGAAATAACGTCAAAACCTCGTCGGTATGGGGATTAAACTAGTATGATTATTTTAGAATATTATTTTGCTACATTCCGTCGCGTTTTATAGTAATTCCGAAGTTTTCTTCGACCATGATACGGAATCATAATACGGCAGTTCCAACGCGCGCAATTTAACTGACGACGCGATGGCATGGCCGGAAATAAGTTTAAACAACTATTTCGGCGAACATTGTTGCGCATAAACGTTTTGAATCAAACGCCAGAAATCCTAAGCTGGATTTGATATGGTTAAACAGAAGTCCTCTATACGATAAAATAACGAGTCGTTTACTCGAAAACGATATAATGTAATGTCTAAACGCATCATTGCTTTTATCACGATAGACGTTAAAATGCAAATAATATATACGTGTATGTAACGGTATATGTGCAGTGCATAACTTTATTGTGCATGTAAGTGTGTAACTTTGAACTTTGTTTGACTTTCATTTAAATCAATACCCAAAAAAGTTTTCAGTATAATAATTATATTTTATTAATAGTCGGAATAATGATTTATATTTAAAAAAAAAAAGAACTTATATTGATTATAAAGATCGAGAGTTGTTGCATAGAAAAAGTTAGTTTATAATTATGTTAGTTATCAGTGCTTTTTGCACCTATACGTATATAGGTATACAAAATACGTACCTCACAAGGGATACCGATTATTTATACTTATCACGGCGAATTATTACAAGTCCTAAGTCATCAAGTAAATTTGACCCTTCGCGTAATTGGCAGCATATTACATTCTATATGAATTACGTGGAAAATTGCCACATTAAATTTTCGTTTTTCACCCAGACTTACCCACATAACTATGATTATTATTGTCATAAGGACACGCATTGTAAGTTGCTTATAAGCAAACCACATAACCTTATTGTTTATATAAAGGTTATGGTAAATAAATATTTTATTAAAAAAAAAAATCAACCGATAATTATAATATAATCTTATTAGATGTTTAGTATTTCTAGTATTTTATTAGGATCCCTCAGCCACAACCGTTAGTTGTTCTGCAGGTTTAATTTTCAAGTGATTTATGAGTATTTTGATATTTTACCTAATATAATTAACTAGGTATCGCTTAAAAATTAAAATATGTTTAAAAAAAATCAACGACGGGGGTACCTACACAGAACACAGATAATATTCTTAATTTATAAATTTGATAATAGGTGCAAATCTACTCTAATATTTAAGGTGACAGCATAAAATTGGTTCTGCTAAACTAAAATTTAATATGTTAAACCTGTTAAATGTAATTTTTGTTTTTAAAAAACTTAGGTATACTATGTTGTTACTACTTGTATGCGTGGGGTGGGAAAAAATCTATAAAGGTTCACCGAAAGCATGTATACAATATACAAATAACATTGATGATAAAATATATTTTCTCGTCATCGAGTCAACCGCTAAACAAACAAAAATCTCGACTTTACAATAATCGGCGGTCGTTGATTAACACTCCCTTTGATTGTTCAGAAATATATTTATATATTTTATTATATTTACAATTCGTCCGGTGACGGTGATTCATATCTCGTCGTCGTATATATAATATATTAACATACAATATATAATAAATACATCATAACATAGATACCTATATATACTATATAAATATTCCCGCAAGCACAATACACGACGCCACCGCCGTCGCAAAGAGTGTGTGTTAATAATAATAATAATAATAATATATCAACAATATATATTGTATAGGTGTATAATATGATTCAAAATTTGAAAATGTTGGAAGTAAATGACGTACAACAATATATATATATATGTATAAACAGAGATGAATTTTTGTAGGACCCAACGCCGTGGCCGCCGGCGGCTTGACAATATTAGAATAATAGACTTTTTAAATATATATAAATCGGCGGTGGAGAAGGGTGAGAGGTTATAGTTTTGAAAAAATTTTCTCGAAAACCACCGCCCCTTAAACCGGGCTGTACTCCTTTCGTCCAAAAACAACCTTCCTCTTTCGCCCACGTCCTCTTTTCAACCAAATATGATCAAATAGTTTCCTCTTTTCGACTAAAAATAATATAATTTTTTTTGCCCAATTTTCATGTTCAACATTTTGGAAAGCATTATCTCAAAATTTAATTAAATTAATTAAGTTATTTGGCATAACCCAGAAAGCACCACGAGGAGGCGGCTTCTATTATTTTCCAAAAATATATTTTGTGTTAGTGAAATTTTCAGGTGAAAAGAAGAAACTATTTTATGGTAGGTATTTGGTCGAAAAGAGGACGTGGGCGAAAAGGGGAAGGTCGTTTTTGAGCAAAAGGAGTTGCGCACTTAAAACCGTACCCATAACAATGGGACCCGATAAAGTGTCAAAGATTAAACATAAATCATATCCCAATACACCACACACACCCTTCACACGTGTATGCCGTATATATTTGAGTTACACGCATATCATATTATTATACATAGATCTGTCATTGTCGTCCGAAAACAGTGATAGAAAGAAAAAGAAAGACTGTGTGTAACATATACAACATTAACATTCAATTGTTGTCAATATTCGATTATTATCGTTTTTCTTTTTCTTTTAAATTATTTTGTTATCCTATATATATTTAGTGTAATATACACTGCTGCAACCATGTCGCGTAACTGATACCTATAAAATTAAACACTTTTGGCCATTGAAAAATAATTAAAAACTAAAATCAATATACATAACCATAATTTATAATCAATGCGTACTATATATAGGTACGTACCTATAACGAATTCGGTAGTGTTTATTTTTCGACTCGCTCGTTGAATGAATAAGTCTTTTTCACCGTTACACCCTCTCCCTGCAGGTTTCCTCTCTTTTAAATTATTATATTATTAACTCGATAGAAATGACGGGCCAGCGCTCGGATTATGCAAATTAGTCGTCACCTGCCGACACGGAAAAGACAAATCCTCCTTTTTAAATAATATGCATGTATTATATTAAGTATATATATGCTGTATATAGCTGTACTACTATGGGTACTTATAGCTGGTGTATATATAGTTATTTTCGTAAGGCTCGCGCGAACGGCTGTTAATTTGGTTGAATCTAAACGCGAATTTTTTTACCGATGAAATTTAATTATTGCGACACGACGAAAATAGTAATAATAATATAATAACGATTTTTCAAGATATCCACTCAATTTATTACGCACTCGTAATTTGTTTTTTGTATACTTAAACAAACGAATAAAATATAATATATAATGATAATAAATTATCCATATTATAGGAAGGGCTCTATAATATATATCTATATATATATATATAAGCGTTGTTGAAAAATAACCCCGGATAATTAATTAAATATTATTATAGTAACCGACTAGGGTATTCACAAGCACCGCGTGATTTACTCGTTTCGCGTGGAATTAAGTCGAGCATTTTTGCGTTATTTATTATAATTGGATCATATAGATCATTAATATAAGAACCACACTGATGCACTTGCTGAAAGGAAGAAGGCGATTTTGTATTCTTACAATATTTTTTCGTGTGTTTAGATACTAGAGGTCTGTATGTCCTTATCCTTACTTTTATTTTTACCTTTAAACACATAATTTAATACATTTTTATTAAAATCGGACGTAAACACAAACTATATTATGCAGCAGTGCAGTACGATAGTCACTTTCAATGATTTTGTGAAACTTTCAGTATTTTGTTGTATGCAGGCATGCAGCTGCAACTGAAAAATAAACCGTAACGGGAGTATGTAATTTGCGCCAAAAACTACCAAAAAAAGGTCTAATAGAGACGATATGTCTATTATCAGTAGAACACAACAATATTATATTGGACACACGTTGGTACGTATTATTGTATATTCTATAATGCGATAGCAATAAATTTATCTGCTGGTAAATTCCAACAATTGAAGTTGAAAGTGTGGCGCAAATTACATATTCCATTTCGTTTTCTGTCGTGACGCAAATTATAAGTAATTAAATAAGCGCAAAATACCATCTCCCACCGTAACGAGAGCGCCATGTTATGTTACCGTTGATTTTAAAAGGCAGCATAGGTGCATATTACATAAATACATAGGCACTGTGGGTCATATAGTAAATTTGATAATATTAATAATGTGTAATTATACTAATATGTGTGAGTGTTATATACTGCTAAGTGTCAGACTACAGTGTCAGTGTAAACTCGAGTTGAGAAAAACACACTCGTATATTAATATTATATGTACTTACCTACACCGTAACAAACGAATTTTGTTGATTTCGTCTGTCGCGAACAGGTCAAACAGTTTATTATCTATAAAGTACCTACCTGTGCCTATATACAGGGTGATTCTTTTATCAAACAACACTCATCATTTAAAAAAGTATTGACTTTTTTAAAATTTTTTTTTTTCAAAATTGTAGATTTATACTCTTCTTGATTTTTAAATTTTGTTTATATTTTTCACCCTTATATTTATTAGATAAACGACTATCAACTTTTGATTTTCAAACGGTAACCTACACATAAAATTTCATAAATTAATAAAGCTATTTTTTTTATTAATTATTACTTTAAAATTTCGAATTTAGCGCTAGTAGTTTATGAGTTATAGGTATTTAAAGTTTAGATTGGCTGAGTGAAGTGGTACGGAGTAAACCCGCAAAATGTTTGTCCACTAATCCGCTTGTCTAAACTTAAAATACTTATAACTCATAAACTACTCGTCCTAAATTTAATTTTTATGTATAATATGAAATTAAAAAACTATGTTGCCATTCAAAAAAGTAAAAAATATAAAAAAATTATAAGGATAAAAAATATTTAAGAATATAATTTTTTAATAAAGCGTTGGTTTTTTAACAACTTGAAGCTATGTAAAAAAATATTTTGAAAAAAGTCAATACTTTTTTAAATAATGAGTGTAGTTTTATAAAAGAATCACTCTGTATAATATGAACTAATATACTATACGTGTGTGTAAATAACGATAATGACACGTCGTGTTAATGTACGTTTTAACAACGTCAACATCAACCACACTCAGTTCTCGAATTGGAAGTACAAAAGAAGCGTCTTTGAGAATTGAAAAAATTTGGTCCTATGAAATTATCGAACACGACGTTTCTAATTTATAAGGGATGATGTGAAACCCTCACTCTCTCTCTCTCACACACACACACACACACATACACACATATACCCTCCAACCAACAACCTACTTATAATTAATAATAATTACAACCTACGAGTATGCCAGTAACTGTATTATTATTATGAGCGATTCGAATTAATATTTTTAAACAACAATACCATATAATCATTTATTCATATTAGTTACAGATAATTGTGATTAATCAAATGAATATTAATTAATAAATAAGTGAATTTTTAATAACGATCAAATGATATCCCGTATTATGTATATGTATAGCTGACATACAGTCCCTATTATATTATCATTTTAATAATAAAATGTTTAGACATATTACTACATTAGATATTCATGAAATTGAATTACGCCTAATTGAATATCTGAATCTACGAGATTTTAAAAATCACAAAAATAATATACGTTTGTCCTTCGTTATAATGAAAATAATTACTAACGAAGGTTATAAAATGTAAAAAGATTATAGGATACGATATCCATCCATTCCATCCCTTCTCTAAAATTGTTGACTGACTAATGATTATACTATATAATATTGATTGTGGCCAACCTCAAGTATCATCGCAACGAGTATACATATCGATTTCTATTTAGCGATCACCGATCAGTTTTGTATTTTTAAAGGTTTTCCTTTGAATATCTTCAAAACCGAAATGGAAATGAAAAGATGAATTTATCATTTCTATTGATTACACTATATTGAAACATTCAATTTTCATTTTTCATTTTTACATTCAGTGGCAATGCCAATTAATAATAACTTCAAGTATATTATTATTTTAAGATTCTCACCATTTTTAACTTGACGATTGACATTTTTTTTGTCAACCAGCTCATTATAATATATACCTATGTATGCTTTTTTCTCAAATTATTATTTTCTCGTTTTGCGATTTAAACATCTGTATAGATCGATTTTCATTTGATACACACTGGACACACCACACACGACCACAAATATCACACGAAGTCGGCTTTAGCTGGCAAGTATAATATTTGTATTCGATAAACTAATAATAGAGCAATAATACTATACTAGCAAATTATTGTTTTAAAATCAAATATAGATAATATTTTAAGCAATTATCGACTTAGTATCAGTGAATCATTGGCGATTTAATAAACATATATTCATATTTTTTTTTTATCATTATTAATTTACCTACTATTATTTATGACGAATAGTACGTATATTATAATATTCTTTAATTCAACATTTTTGCAATTCATTTATCTAATAGTTCACATCAAAAAGCGGACATTAGAATATTTTATCATAAATAACAGACATTTAAGCGGTTTTTTGGTACATAATATCACCCCTGCGACCACCTCAGGCTCGATTTGGAAGAATTATTAGTGCAGTCTACAGCTATATATATACCTATACACGTCGTGAATTTGCACCTATTTGATATTCGTATAATGATGTTACCAACTATAATGTATACCTACAGAAAAGTTAGAATTTTAATAAATTCATTTTATTAGAAGAAGAAATGAGGGTGGTCATGCTTGGTGAATCGACCTAACTATATATAATATTATATTATATAAAGTAGTACCGAGTTTGATTGACAGTTATGACTTTTAAACGCGATATATTTTAATAATAATAAAAAAAAAAATGATTTCGGCAGAACCCCGAAACCGAAACCATGTTTTATTAAAATCACGTTTTTCCGAAATTCGATTATATATGTTGTTATATTAAGTACAAAATTATAAAATTATATATTCGCGTCGTAACATGCACATAATAATAATAATTCAGTGGTTGAGGATACTCGTAGAAATCGTATGTATGGTAAACATAGCAGTAATATAGTTATTCATAAAAATATACTTTGCTCGCGGTCGCTGCCTACTCGCGTGTCCGATTTATCACTATAATAATATATAGGTATACGCTATATTGTTATAATATATGGGTAGGTAAAACATAACTGCTGCAGCAGGACACACATTCGAATATCCTCTTGTACTCCTGTGTCCTGTCTATATACATTATTATTATTAAACACACCCGCCACATGAGTATAATATAAGCCACTACACGAATGCTACACATATATGTTATATATATATATTATATATTATGTATATAAGTATGCGATAATCCCACAGCGGCAAACAGTCAAATCACATAAATATATATATATATGTGTGTGTGTGTGTAATAGTATATAATTTTTTTCCTTTCATTTTATTCTGCAAAACTTTCGTTTCGTATATAATATAACACAAGTGTACAATAATAATAATATTATACGCTTCAAAAGCCGACGGAACTACGACAAAACGTTTATTGTCGTCGATCGTCGAGCGGGTGGAATATTCTCTCTATAGTCTCTATATATTATTATTATATTGTATATATGTGTGTGTGTGGATATATATTTAATATAGTTGTCACAGATGGAACCATATCGTAGGGGGTACTAACCATATCGTACCTTCTCCCCTTCTTATGGAGCTTACATGTACGTTACTGCTTATTATTGTTACGACGGCTGCAGTGCTAAAGAAATCCGAGTGCCAATTTAATTCCGCGTACTATAGTGTTACGGAGTGCCGTCAAAAAATATAATGCAATTTTGACAAAATTGACTCGTTGAAATATTGGGCATTTGAACGGGAGCGTTTTCAGAATAATATTATATTATATTATATAATTGGAAACTTTTTAGACCGTCAACATTATAGTCACTCTGTGTATTATGAAATATTATAAACTGCACTCTATTCGATGACCGTAAAGCTAACTTTTTTTTTTGGGGGGGGGGGAGAGTCTGTAAAGTCCCACGTCGTTATTTTTGATTAGGTATTCACTTAGTTTACTATGTCTAACTTAACGCAATATTATTCCGTTTTTTGAAGTACAAGACGGCCAGACGGCGGTATTTTCAGAAAACAAATTATTATTGTTGGCATTATTTCCTATATCATAGTCAAATATTATAAATATTACTCGATGAAGATTGAAGACATTTTACCTAACCTTGACATTTGACATCCTCTATTTAGCCTTACACTGATATCATTTTTACTGTTAGAAGTTGTCACTATATTATATTATTGTAATCATAAATCATTAATCATACATATTA
This sequence comes from Diuraphis noxia, assembly GCF_037042655.1. Lineage (NCBI taxonomy): Eukaryota > Metazoa > Arthropoda > Insecta > Hemiptera > Aphididae > Diuraphis > Diuraphis noxia. Next base: position 30,773,693 of record NW_028301715.1, on the reverse strand, counting down.
TTATAATCCTAGAAAATCGTTACCAAAAAAATACGTTTTTAAGTTGACTTTTAAAATCTTCAAAATGTATTCGCAGCGCGTATTATATACCTACTATGTACAAACGTCAAACACTATATATGAGATAATGTGAGAAGCGAGAACCATATTAATTTAAATGAAAATATTAATCTAAGATTAATAATCAAAGTTAAGTTTGAAGTATATGGGTATGAATGTATGATATGAATAATGTATAAAAGAATATTGTCACGTGGTTAAAAAGAAAAGCTTTATTTTGATATCTATGTTTTTAAAAATTATTTACAATTTTTTTTCTGTTACAGTGATCCGATCACGCCGTGGGACAAGTCAGCGGGTCACCAAAGTCCGTCCACATCGCATGTCTTGTTGCTGACCATCGTGGCCGTGATAGCGTCTATGTTGGCCGCCAACTCGTTTTAAACACCCACACGCCGATTATGTCCACCTGCACTTCCACCACTACACCTCCGCTGACGCGAAAAACTCCTATCACGTGGAGGTTCTCTTTTTTTTCTTAAAAATACGAAAGTTTTTAGGTATTTTTTTTTTTTTTTTTTGTACAAATCTGTGCTATTGAGCATTTCTGTAACTCGCGGTGAATTTATTAAGGAAACCGCAACTATATAAGCACGATAATATAATATTATACATTCATCAACAGTGGTTAATACAGACTTAACCCGCAGTAACCATATAGGTATACGTCACGACTTTATATTTAGGTATTTTGGTTGGCGAGTACCTAAAATATATCAGTATTTGTTTAATTATCCTCCTCTCGAGTGCTCACAGATGCAGACAAAAATTAATGACAATATTATTATAATTATATCACAAAAGTAAAATCTGAAATTATGTTTCACAGGCGTTACCATAAGGAGTGGGAGAGTTGTTATGGGCTATGTCCTACCCAGTTTCGATTTAAGTCTCCCTTCACATAAATATGATTTATAATAATTATATAATACTTTACGAGGCTTTAAAAACAAATTAAAGTTGATTTTTTTTTTTTTTGAAAACCCATTATCATCATTAAGGTCTTACTTAACCACACCTCCTCAAAAAAAAAAACAAAAACAAATGCTGACCTAGTTTGGCCTAAGAGGTATATCGTAAGTATACAAGTAGATACACACTCGTCGGACTATATACCCACATACATCACACTATAATATATACGTAGGTATAGCCGTAGGTATAGGTACTTGGTAAAATTATGCAACACGATATTATTATTTTAAACGATGTATCACGTTGCAATTTAATATTTATAACAGAGACACCTTTGATATTATATAACATATTTTTTCTTTCGAATCGTTACGACACTTTAATAAGAATATACCTACATAGAGATTGATGTAGCACGTGCGGAAACGTCTATCTTATTATTATATATTTATATTAGTTATTATTATTTTTTTAATTAACATTAGATATTTTATCATTGTAATAACCTATTACTATTAGCGCTGAACATAAATTATATTATTATTATATTATTATAAACTATTGAATTGTACATATATATTATACATATATATATATATATATATATATATATATTGATATGCATTAAAATCATGTTCTCGCTTATTGTATTAATCGACATAGGATTTTTTTTTATACATAATAATTTATTTACCAAACGTTTGTCATCGCGCGTATAAATAAATAAATTTAAAATCGTCGTATAAAACAATTTTCGAGTAGCCAACTATTTAATAATATTATGGTACGCATATATAAATAATAATATATGTAACAAATATGAAATATTACAAGTATTTTAAGATTTGCATGCATTTAAGGTAACATTTATACATTTATAAATATGAAAAGAAACTATTGTACTAAAAAGAAAATAATATCATTATACACTCTTCATTAAGCCCGTGTACCTACTCGTTTTTGTTTTTATGTCGAAAAAATAATTCAATAAATACATCTTGATCGCGAAGATCTTCGTCGGGCATCATAAACGTCGCCCAATTACCAATATTGTTTGTCCTTTCTATATATATTATATTATTATTATTATTATTATAACATTATTATTACGTTTATATGTCAATAAATATATTATACCTAATTTATATTAATTTAGGAATTATTATTATAGTAACGCATTGTGACAATTATTATATATCTTAAAATATTATTACTATTCACGTAGACAGGACACTATAATATATTATATACTGTATAATTTATCTTACATAATATATAGGTACCTATGTATAAGCCACCTAGGTATATAGTATTTTCATATTTATATAAATTCGTAGGTATATACTATATACACTCGAATAGTTTTAGTCAAATATTCGAATAAAATAATAAATTGTGATTTAGAAATCGATGGATTGTAATATTATTATTGTCAACTCTTCGTGTAGTATTCTTTGGTTTTCACACTTGGTTAAAAAAATAAACATCCAAGACGCATTACTACAGATTCATTTAGCTATGTCTAAAGTCGTGTTTAGAATTTTTGTGCCTTCGGGCTAAGTCACGTCACCTTTTTATAAATGTCAATACTTAACATAAAATTAATTTATATTTTTGATATGCAATTTTTATTAGTTACAATATTTTATTTTTTTAACAGTATAGGCGACCAATTTATCAATTTGAAAAGCCCTTTTTCCAAAACAAAAATATACAAAAATAATATTATACAATAAATCTTAAAATTAAAAATGTTTGTTAGTTTTTCTCATTAAATTTACCTATTGTTGCTATTGAATTTTAATAATTGTTATAACTAATACTAAATTAATTGAAATATTAAAATATCTTTCCTATTTCGCCCACGTTCTTTTCTTTCCGCTACACTCTCGTCCGAAGTCGATTGTGAACCATTGCTTCGTCGTAATATCTACTGAACTGCATCAGATCTCAGAAATGAAAATAATTCAAGGGTTGCAGGATTTTATGATCGCTATGCTTTTCGATACACATGACAAAAATATTTAATATTCTGATAATATTTTTATATTATAATATAATACAGCAAAGATCCATAAAACGAAGTCTCATTAAAAGGGGGGGAAAAGTATAATAAATAAGCTTATTGAATAGAGTTTGGTTTGATCTCCAAAATATTTTTTTAAACATAAAAATATGTTGTTAAAATATAAGCGTTCATTGTATAGATGTTTCACTGAATAAATATACGTTTGTAAAATAGTGAACAGTGATTACCCGGTTTACGTCACTGCGCTTATTAATGTAATATACATTTAACATCATTATATATCCATGGAATTACATAACGAAGACAGCGGACAGAAAATAATGAACACTTTTCATCGGAGAACAATGATGACTACCTGCACGGTCGCAGTTGAGAGACGATAGAATAATATGGTACTACTTATTAAAGCGACGTCGCACAATGGCGATGCTCCGCTGAAACGGCTAAATTATTATATTGTTAGGACTTTATAGGAGCTGCACACCGATGGGTTTTCTTATTACACGTGTAATGCACAAATAGACAGGGCGGATTGAGTAGTTAGGACCACTCGGGCGGGCATGTTTCGAGACACTCAACTGTCCCATTATCAATCTTTTGTTTTTTTAGGAACTAAATATTTTTTGTAAAAAAACTATAGTGTTTTGATAACTAATAATATAATAATAATGTAGATTATTTGCTTGACTGATGAAATTTATTTTAAAATAATTTTTCTAGCTAGGTTGGAGATGATAATAATTATTACTGAATATTTTCAGTTTGTTGTTTTTCGGTTTTCCTCAACATTTTTTGTTATCAATTGTCTCTAATTGATAATTTTGTCAGTTATTCATTTTGATTTGTAATATTGGGCAAGTTTTCATATTTCAAACATGTCATGGAGTTTTTAAATTTGATACAATTTAGTGGCAGTAGTAAAAATTAAGTTAAGTGTTCCAAAACACTAATCGAGACTTTGATTAGATTTCAGAAGTATAATTTGTTGTTATAAACTTATATTGCATCATTTGATAATATTACCTTTGACTTTTCTCCTCGGAATTTTTGTTTTTATCATACCTATTTATTTATATTTAACAGTGAGTTTTTGAGTGTTTAAAATTGTTAATAATATTTAAGAAAAAAAAAATTGTTTTATTTTATATATTTTATTATTATTAACAATTTAAGAGTGGTCAGGTTAAATTGTTATTTAGTACATAAAATAATAATAATTTATTATTTATATCAGTCAAGGTAAATTTACAGTTACTAAATTTATGTTTTTAAATAATAGTTTTTGCTCTGTTTACCAAACGAAGAAAACTTCTTGTTGGTGAATACTACTACACTATGTGCAAATGGGTAACAACATTGAATTATTATTCAATTGAAAATTACAAATTTATATAGATATCAAAGAAAATCTCTAGAATCAGTTGTACATTTTAACTGTCTAACCATGATTATGTTTGATAAATTGTCTAATAATATTTTAGTTAGTTCAACAATGGCATTAATAACTTTCAATAAAATAAAATAATATCATCTTATGAATAAATAGCAAAAGGATAAATAAAAATATGAAATATGATGCATTAACTACACTTATTGAATATATTAGCACTATAAATAAATGTATATAAAAAAAACTTGATTTTTGAGTTTCTGAGGATATGCAGTTCAAGAGACTTATATTAAAACCATTTGTAGTAAACTTAAATAAAATGTATGAATCTGAATTTGTAAATTAAAATCCTGTTTTTTTATTTAAAGGTATTATATTAGCTCATTAACTATTCTGATATTTTCTGATCTACCTACCTAATTATTTGATAGTTTATAAATTATAAAAATGATGACAGATTAAATATTTTGAAATAACTAACAAATTAAACTATTAAAGAAAATAATAATATATTCGGCTTTACTCTACACGACGCCAAATCTTTATCTAAAACATAGGTTCTTAACCTTATCGGGGTCGTGGACCCCTTTGATTTATAAAGTATAAGCACGGACCCCTCCCCCCCCAAAAAAAAATTAAAAAAACTACAATTTTTATTTTAATTATTTTTAATGATAATAATACTAAGAGTTAATACATTATTAAATTATTCTAAATAATCACTTTTTTATAGTTAAAATTTATACATACAAGTTTTAATGTGACATTTGCTGTTGTTTTGACTGCAATATTGCTTTGAAATCTGGGACCGTATTAGACAAAGCAACTCGCATATCGTCCTTGATGTCCAATCGAAATTGTCAAATCAAATCGGAATTGTATTTCCATGTAATATTTATTATTTATAAAAATCGTAGTCTAAGTTTGTTATCTTGAAAACATTATCGGAAATTTTAACGAAATTCAACGACACTAACACACACACTGTACAACGCGACGGCGATGTGTCAACTGAAGAGATAAGTTTCCGTGTTCAGTCGAAATGCTCGTTAAATTGTATTATGAAATATGAAAGACCGCTCGTGTATACAAATATAATACCTACCTAGAAATAACCATTCAATTAAGTTCACAATACAGTTTCTATTTTAAACCGATCGTCTCAATTCATCAAAAATTTTGAATTATTTTCAAACAAATTTAATTTTGGGTTATTTAAAAAAAAACTTATAGCCAATCCGTGGACCCCCGAGTAACCATGTACGGACCCCCAAGGGGTCCATGGACCACCGGTTAAGAACCTACGATCTAAAACAATCACAAGCAATATATGGCTTCGGGCTTGGAGACTAGGTTCTACAAAACTCAATGAAATCAAACACACCACCCTAGCATGGCCCTCTCCACCGAACATATCAAGGAAAATAGAAACAGCAATCAACAGAATGCGAATTGGGCACTCATCGTTAACACATCAACATCTGATGAAGAGGGAAGATCCCCCTATTTGTACAAGCTGTGGCACACAGCTCACAATCAAGCACATCATAACTTAATGCCGCCAATTTGAGATGGAAAAACGGGAAGCAGGAGTACCATCCATTCTCGCCGAAGCCCTTCAGCCAGCCAACATCCAGAACACGATTTTATTCATAATCAATTCTAATTTAATCAACCATCTATAAAATAATTGTATATTAATATTAAGAAACTTCATTCCAATGTAACTCCATAAATCTGTAGTCGCCAATGGCATAGATGCCGAGGCTTTTATTAATAATAAAAAATAATAATATAAGTTTTTATGTAATCTTAATCATTAGGGTTGCTATTTTCTTGTAAAAAATTATGCTAAGATATTCATCAGTTTAGTTATAGCAGTCAAACATTTACAGGGAACTATTATAAGTTAGACTTTTTTGATAAAAAAAATTGTCTCATAACAATTATTTAAAAGTGAACATACATAGTGTTCATTTGTTCTATAATGTGCTGGCCGTACTGTTATCCCACTGTACATCTGACCATTGACTTGAACACGAGCAACGACAATTTCCATTTGAACTTGAAGTGGCCTCAATTAGTTCGTGTTCCTGTACAGACTTGTTGATCCGTGTGTCCAATAGCATCACGTTCATGGTCTCTTCAAGTATACGAGTCTCTGGAAAGTCCACCTATAATAAAATTCACAGGTTATTGTATGTTTTATGAACATTGGAAATGTGAGTAAAGGTTAAAATTAATATAAGTCTTACTTTTGTGTGTTTTTTGTCTGTAGCATACACTATTGAAGTACAACACACTTCAGCAACTTTTTTTACAGCTCCCCCAGGACCATAAAATGTCCAACAACAAATTTCGTTTGATCCAATGACATCTTTAATGAATAAACCGCGATCTCTATGTTTTTCTGCCAGTTTATCGAACAGCTCAATGTTTTTCAATAGATTATCATCCGATGCCCTGTTGTGTAACAAACTCACCGTAATTAATCCTACGGTTTGTTAATAAAACATAGTCATACACAAACATACCCTGTATATGAATATTTGTTGTTGTGACGGTTAATCGCAAATTTCACTACCGGCTAGTTGAAAAAAAAATTTAAAGTGATGTAGGTTAAATTCAAATAAAAAGTATCAACAAATTATTATGAAAAATCAAAATGAAACAAATACCTTTGACGATACGGATATCAGTTTCTGGGCTTCAGTCTGGGACGTTATCAATGTGACCCACGTTATGTTTGTGTTGCCGTTTCTTTTCTTCTGCAACGCCTGTTCACATGCGTCGTGCAGCTCAGTAATGCCGTAGTACTTTGTTTCGGCCAGTATCTCGGATATCTCTACACATGTTTCGGGTAATGGTACAGATCCGTCTCGCAGGAAGTTGAGTATGGTGCCAAAGTGTTTGCCACAACGGTCGATAAACACCCATCCTGTAGGGGGAAAACAAAAATACATAAATCGGGTGCGCCTATAGCCATTGAATTACAAAATATTATAATCAATAACAATCAGACATTAAACGACAAGACTGCAATACCTTCAGATTCCAATGTTTCAGCATTTTGAGCCGCTTCAGACAGCACCATATCGCGTAGCTTCGAGTCAAGTTTTGAGAGGGTCGTCACAGTCGTGTAGAATAACGACCCACCGATGTTCAACTTGACATAATTTGAAATTTCCGATTTCGGTTCGTTCGCCGCCGTAGCACCCATCGTTACACGACCAGACGGCACTCACGGCCTTGTTGTATGTTGTATTATTATAAATAATTAAGTAATTTGTTATTATATTTGACGAAAAAATTCATTTTAATTCATTTTAATTATTTTTAATTATTTTTTTTTTCGTAATTTCGTATCAGCGTCGTGATAATAAGTGATAAGAGACCATTTTGACCGGTGGTAGTGCGGTACACCGTACACACAACAACAAAAACTGCAGCTGAAGACACCTATTTAGGTATACCATATTATTATTATTTGTTATAATTATTGTTGTATGATTTTAAGTTTTAATGATTATGGTATTATATCACTGTATATATTAAATTGTGCCACACTATTACCAGATACTATTCAAATCTCAAAATTATAAAATTTAAGCTATACAAATATCTACAATAATATATTATACTTGTTGCTTGTTTATTATTTCAGCTTTTTAAAAAATCGACCTTTTTTAGCCCGCCAAACCAGAAAAAAAGTGTTGTGTTATTCTCCTAACCATAAAATATAATTACGCTAGATACTTAAGAATACGTACATTTTGAAAAATCAATATATATGTCGAATGTAAATTTTGTCTTGAATAAACGTAATAAGGTTAAGTCGTCAACGAGTCGAGTAAAAATGGCATAAACAAACAACTAACATTCGATAATATTCAATTTAACTCAACTGAACTAGAATTCTTTCAATAAATAAAATTGTTTACAATATGCAATATTAACAGCATGATCACCGTTTATGTCATATTATATATCTCCACTTCCCATCTAAGGCGACAGGGCTGGTACAAAATAATCCACCTCATGCATAATAATATTATTTAATCTTTTAAAACTCTTTTTGAGTTATTTATAACTTTGAGGATTACTTCAAAGTTTATAAATGATTACTTAGTCAGGAATTCATAAAAGTTTTTTTTTTCATAGATTCCCTAGGAGTTTTTCTCTCTATAAAAAAAAAAGTTCACTGCAATGTTATGCTATTTATAACCATGAGATATATTTAAATTTTTGTCAAATTTTTTTTTTAACTTTTAAATTTGATTATTAATATTATGCAATTTTTAAAAATGTTAGTATTACATTAATATACCGCAATCTCCAAACAGAATCGTTTTCGTATGCAATGATTTATTATTGAATACAAATATAACACATCCATTACTACAATACATGCTCGAAAACTATTGTAAACAGAGCAGTACCCACTTGCTCATCTTTTTTAAGTCAAAGTGTACTTATTTAATATGGTTAGTAAAGTTATATAATTTATGAATAATGTGTTTTTCGCCTTCTAATATCTTTTAATTAATTAATTTATTTATAAAAATATATACATTTTATTATTTTAATACTATGAGTATTTTTTAAACGTCACTATAGTTTGTAACAAATCGATGCAGTACCTATCATGAAAGTTAACTGCAGGTAAAAACGTTCACAATCGTGTTCTTTAATACGATTGATAAGAACCGTTCGCAATCTTGTCCTACCCAGCAGGACAACAAAATCCACGACCTGAAAAAATGCTACTACCTGTTGCACATGTGGGAATTTTCGAGACACCTACGACCTACCTGCTACTATTTGCAGAGCGGAACAAAATATAGTGAACGAGGGACATCCGAATTGGCTCCTTAACAGTGATCCCTGACAACGCATTTTAAGAAGAAAAAAATTACATACTTTGAAGACGACCGCACTCTAAAACCTCCAGATAATCATCACAATTAGTTTATTATAACGATCAGAGGTTTCAGAGCTGTTAATTTAAAATGTAAACAATATATATATATATAAGGGGCATGTGGCCACCCCGCCACCCGCAGACACATTTCAAAAAAACAATAAAATTAAATAGTACATAGATACATACTATGAATATTGGACAAAACATCTTAAACTAAATATAGCTAAGACTAGAGACTACAATCTATAAAACCTCCTGATTTTAAAATTATGTAGTAATAGCAGTACATTACAATTACTTCAGTTCAGCACTGGCGGGATGTTGTCCGAGGCCAGGGGCAGATATTTTCATGGGCCCTTGAAAATTTGAATTGTAGGCACGAAACATTTTCTTGGCACGCCATAGTACTTATTCGTTTAACATTTTATCCTATTTTAAGTAACTTACCTAAAAATATTTATAGGTATGTGCCATGTGCGCAAATTTCAGTGGTCTATAAATAACTTAAAAAGTCAAACCTTTTTGAAAATTCAACTGTATATAGATAACACTAACATAAACATTTAGTGAAAATTTTAAGTATTTACAGTGATTAGTTTTTGAATTACAACCATATAAAAAAATCGATTAGGTCGAAAACTGGTTTTGCGTAAAAATTCCAGTTTTTCTGTCACTTTTTTTTTGTTTTTCTCGATTTTTTTGAAAACTGTTGGAAAATGTTTACTTTTGACCTCTATAATGCATCAAGGATATTCACTTTTCCATCGGAAACCACCCCCAAAGTTTTAAATTGAAGCATTATTTGGACTAGTTAGTAGTTAAGCTGTATACACACACATAAAAAAAACACACACACACATCATTGTAAAATCAATACATTCATCACTCATTCACTCCGGTCAGAATCTAAAATTGGGTCATTTTGGAACATGGGCGTCCACAGACAAATACATGTCAAGAAACAAAAAATATATACGATAGGAACACACATTAAAGATTTCAATCTAAAATGTAAAAATGTATAACCTGCAAATAATATTCATAATTATATTAGTTGATTTAAGAATGAATATTTAGAGGGCGTCATCAGGTTAGAATTTTATCAAAGTTTAAAATATATTTATAAACAGATTTTAATTAATAAAAAATAAAAATTGGAAGGGTATATCATGTTATAATATTGTGGTAAATCCATATCTGACTATCTGAGTACTACTCATAATATAATAATATAATATAATATAAATATAATCTTTATATTATCTGTGGTAATGTTAATTTACTCGTAATATTTTCTCTTAGAGAAATCTATATGATAAGAATATCAGATGTAATCTGATTTTTGATTTTGCAGTTGTGTCTTGCGTGTCAAATTCAACCATATATAAACTAATCCATAAATTTATGAATTTAATAATGCATTCTCCCGCTGGTTCCTCTAGACCAGCGGTTCCCAACCTGGGGGGCGTATACACATCGCTGGGGAGGCGCAAGCAGAAAATAAAAAATGTAGCGCAAGTGTCTATGGATTATATTTAAAAGACATTTTTTAAAATATTGATTAGAACAAAAGTTATTTCACTTGTCAGATGTTAGATCTCTTTGGGACAGTGGGACACCCTGTATTGAACAATAAGGGCTTAGAAAAAATTTTCTTTTTACACTATAGTGTAAACATCTTATAAGGTGTATTTGCCATCGTCATCCACTCGTATGAAAAATTTATATACATGTATCGACAATTGGTTTAGGAATACTACATCATTAGTTGGAAGTATCTTCTGGCAAGTAATAACTAATAGGTCAACATAATATGTATTATGAATATTATGATAGGAAAAGGTCTGACCATGAACAACGGTTTGCAATGTAAACACATCATATTATTATGTCCACTGTGCAAATGTCACTTGGTTTCTAGTCACCTATGTTTATGGGAATACAAAATTATTATATTTAAAACTAAAAACCAAATTGTAAAGAAGGTATTATTTGATAATTAAAATATAACCGGAAGAAAAATGTTCATCAACATAATACTATATAATATTTTATTTTATTTTTTACATCTGATAACTTTGTATTGAAAATAATATCTGTAAAACAATAATATCTTACAAAGGTATAAAATATTAATAATCTGTAAAAAATTAAATAATTAAAATTCATTATTGTAAAATAATCATGTTAAACAGCGGTTATAAGTCCTCATAATATGTGTGTATTTAGGTAAGAGATGTATAGGAGATACACTTAGCATATAAATTATCTTGCATACATATTATATAAATATTTATCAATGATTATCAAAATAGAGATGTGCTACACGCTGCCACTCTCAGGTAAAATACATTAACATTAAATTATTAACTTATTAAATAAGTTATATATATAAATATATGTCTAGGATACAATTATTCATTTTAATTAGTAGTTACAAGTACTTGTAATTAATTATAATTTTCTAGACAAGGACATGAAATTAATTTTAATTAATTAAAATTGATAACCGAAATTCGTTTTGACCATAGTTCATTAATTGAATCTAAAGTTTTATTAGTTCTCCAAATTAAAGAATTTGTATTAAGTATTGTATTTTATATCAGAGTATACAATACATAACATTTAATTTAATACAAAATGAGTATTCAAAGTCAGAATTTAAAGCGCTCAAAGATTTTAAAAAAATTACTATAAAAAATACAGGCTGATATCTAATTTAGTATAACAGTGTTATTATCTTAATCACTAATTGTGCATAGGCATCAAGATGGCAAATTAATAGATATTATCCTAAGGATAGAATGACATTTAAAAATTTAATCAATTATGTACACATAATAATATAATTTGAATGGATACCAGCACCTTATGATGATAATCAAAATATTACAATATGATAAAAATGGAAACAATCAGTATGAGATACAGACAAATAATTGGAGGGAAAAACAATGATAATAAAGTAAATGGTAAATTTTAAAATATGAACAAAAATAAAATAAAATAATTTACATGGGAAATAATTCAATAACTTACAAAGTTAAAACTATGTTGGGCAGTTAAAGTTCAATACGCCACATAGTATAATTAAGCTATAATTCTTCTTTTAATAATGTGTAACGATTTTTAGAAGGTGCCAGTTTCTTAAAAGTAGATTCAGGTGGCATTGTTTGTTGAGCAGGTTGGTTATGACCATGAATTACCTCTATGGCAGAAATTTCCTGAGGACCTAAATGATATTCTCTATGTAATTTACCAGAGTACAAATCATCAATGAATGTTTTTAGATGCTCATGGTTTTTGTAATCACTATTTGCTGGAAACTGATACATGTGCTTGAAACTGTCAATGACAACTACAGGTAAATCGGTATGTCGTTTCCCCAGGTGCTGTAAAGGATGCGCAAATTTGACACCGTCAGCAGTTAAAAAGTTTACACGTTCTGAAACAATAACAAATTAAAGTTAACTCAAAGCTTTTACTATTAAAGTAAATTGACAACACTTACGTTTCTCTTGTATTAAATGTGTGCCAACAATTTCTTTGAACAGCTTAATGGACTCCAAATCATCAGGATGATAGAAAAATAGTAAGAATGGTAATCCTTCTTCAGTGATTTCTTCAGCATTCTCAAATGTTATTTCACGTACTAATGGTAAGCAATTGTCTGTAGCCCATATATTTAGCGAATCATAATCGGCTGAATTTCCTCTAAAAGTATGGTGTTCAGACTTTGGAGACGCCCGGTCAGGTCTGAATTCTATTATTGTTTCATTGGGTGGATGCATAGCACGGAATGCTTCACTAGAAATTAAAAATTATAGTTGCATTATCGATATTAAAATACAAAACGAATTAATTATAGTTACCCAACTCCAGCATAAAAAAGACAATCATCCTTAAGATTTGTTGCTACTTTTCTAAATATTTGGTATTCTTGAGAATCTTTGCTTTCAAAGTATCCAATTACAACTCTTGACTTCACCTAGGCAAAGATAAATGTAAAAAAAAGTACAGATGTAGATACTTTTATTGCATAGGTATCTTTCAAATTACATCGGCTGCAGCAAACAAGCTGGATACTTCTTGTATGGGATCTTCAAGTTGTTTTTGTACAAAAGACACAAAAGCTTCAACTGATCGCTTACCCCTATATTCTCTTTTAGCTGGTTGTCCATTAATTAATACTTTTATAGTAGGATATTTACTAATTTGAAATCTAGATGCAACAGAAGCTGAAAAAAATTGTTTTGCCATAAGTATAAAAGCTTTTAACAGCTGTGATTATATTTATATTAAATTATTTTATTGATGTAATAATTTATAATCAACCACTGCTGGTACTTACACCTGATCATATAATAATTAAAAACTACCATATGTCACAGTGAAATAATATTATGATACCAACGTAATAAGTAAATTATTAATTAAAGGCGCTACATACAATTATTGTAGAAACTAATTTTATCAACATATTTATTGTAAAACAAGTTTTCTTTGAATGGAAAATGCAAAATATCTGTATTTCTTGATTTTAATTTATTAGCTAAGCTAATGATAATATTCTAATTGTATCTTCATATTTTAAAATTATGTACACGTATAATGATTAGTAAAATGTATAAATTTGAAGTTTTATACTGAAACTTAAATAGCATGATTTTTGAATTAAAAAAACACTAATATCTTTGCATTTAAGATTTTTTATAAGTCTTCATTTATTCTATAACCATTTGCTATATTAATCTTGAAGTAAATAAAAACATTAAAAAAATAATCACTATCCATAAATACATAACAAAAGTCTAAATATATACATACCGTGTGTTCACCAATTTAGGGAACACTGAATTTCTCGGATGGATTGTGTTGGGATAAATCGAATTTTTTTTACATGCTAGTGGTACATAAATACACATTTTCAGATAAATTTCAAATTTTTAACCCTCTCGGTACGCGCATGCACAATGCAAATTATTTTTTTTTAATAGCAACTGGTATTTTTGATACCAAATTCGGATAGACTGAATTTTTTAAATCATTTTGACCAATTAACCATGGCTCTAGAACCAAAATGGACTGAATGAGAGCTATTCAAATTTTAATAAATAATACTTTTTTAAAATTCATTATACACATAAAATATGATTTATCACAGTAAATATTAAAATAAACAGAATTCAGAATACCTAATAAAAGTTGATAATAATATGAACAAATTACATTTTATATTGTAATCAAACATTTTTAAATGAAGGACTAATGTGATAAGTATATTAGAGGTAATGTTATACTAATATTATACTCTGTTCCACGAAAGAAGGAACTCGATTTGCTCATCTGACTGATGCCAGTGACAGCGTGGGGTCCAATGTCTCCCACTTTTCGCTGTCTGAACGCTATGTATACAAGGAATCATGGCCGACTGCCAGCTGAACAGTAGACAATTGTAACCAAACAGACAAAAATGTTAGGGGATGCACATCGACAAACAAAAAAGGAGTTCCATCTCTCGTGGAACAGAGAATAGGTACCGAATTATATAATATGTAATTTAAATCATACAGAACATTTGTATAGGTATTTTTATATATTTCAAAATTCATTTTTTATTAAGTTTCAATTTTGAGTCTAAATAATTGTAGTATTAAAATAGATAGGTTCAAATGTGTAGGAAATGTTAATTTTATAGTATTACTTCATTGTACCTTAATTATATTCATAATAAAGCTTCTGAAATACATCACATTTGGAATAAAATCAACGCTTTTAAAGTTATCTTAAATTATGTACTGTAGCACACAATAAGAGAAAATTTATATTTAGTAGATAATGATAAACTTAATGATTAACGATACAATGTAATAGGTATATATATTTAAATATGCGCATACATTTAGCTATACAACTACTTTCTTTATATTTAAATTACAATAAATTGTAAGGAGAAAACAGTATAATATTTATAACATTTTAATTTCTTATCTTTAAAAAAAAAAAAAAATTAAAGTTCATAGGTAGATACTATCAGATATCTTTTTAAAATCCATTTAGTAAAAATTATCTTTAAAATGCAAGAAATTAATAATAATTAAAAAACTAACACGATTTTTCTTCATATGATTTACAAATAAATACAAATAAAAAAAATGTATTACCATAAATTTAAATTTAAATTTTTTATATCCAAATGGTACACAATTTAAACTATTTTATCTAAGTATATAAAACTTTGTTTTAAAAATTAGTCAGGTTAGATCTTAAATTAGAGAAATATAAAATATGATTACTTACTTTCACTATCACAGTCTACTTTCCCCAACACAACTTTACCGGGCCCTGGATAAAGTTCAGAAACTTTTGCAGCAGCTTCTTCAAAGATTGGAGTAAGAATGCCACTAAACCGACACCAATCGGCATAGAAATTTATTATAACTAACTCATTAGATGCTAAAACAAAAAAAAAATTAAATATTAATATGATTTAAATAAATTACAAAAAAACATTAGGCAGTTTAGGTGTTACAGATTGTAGTATTTTGATGTCAATGAAAGACAACTTTAAGTTTGAACAATATGCTACTACAGTTGATTGTACAATGTAAATACTATAGAAGATCTCTGCTAATTTCTTATACCTACTCATTTTGGAGATAAAAACGGAATGAATAATATCATATTTTATGAAAATATAAAATATTTGAATATAAGTGTAAGTTATGTGATTTAAAGCAAAAATAGGGGTTGATCATTTTGAGTTTATCTCCTGCAAGTGCATAGAAATATATTACAGAGATTTTAGTAAGATTGGAAAATAAAAATATTATAGAACTAATTATGATTACATTAAAGAAACAAATTACTCATAGAAGCCAACCCAAACCAGTAGTTAAGGTATATAAAGTTATTATTTTTACAATAAATTGTTTATCAAATATTTTACAATGAATTAAAACAAAATCAACATATTATTTTATAATAATTACCTAATGTCATATCAATATTTTGGCTGTGGAGTTTTACAGCATTGCCGATTACTGGATTGTAGAACAGATATGCCTAAAATTAACAATCTGTTAGACAATGTAATACATAAATCAAACGATAACAAGCAACTTTGTAGGTATACTTACTGAAGAAAAAAACAACAGGAACAATTTATTAGCAAATAACTTCCAGTAATTTTGATTCATGGTATTTTTAAAACTATACTTGAAGTGACATTAGGGTAAGAATAGCTGGTGGGAAGAGAAACTAATTACTATACCTTAAAACCTTAACTTCTTTTCTAAGAGAAAACGAGGACTTTTGTGAACTGTGGAGATGACGTAAATAAGAGGATAAATAAGTCTTTTTCTCAACGGCGGATTGTTTAAAAGAACTACAGAGTACAGACTTTGATTTTATGAATATATTTAGTGACTTAACATTTAACTTTAGGATACGATTTGAAGATATCAGAAAAACGTCAAAAACCATTAGACGTCATCCGGCGAATGTTCGCTGATTAGGACACGTCGATTTGTTCCATGAAACTGATAACAAAACCGTACAATACAAATTAATGTGACAATCAGACGGCTGATAGCAGTATAGCACTAATGCACTATGTAATATGTATGCACTAAAGGTGGTTACACACGGAACGATTTGAACGCGCGCGTTCGAGATTTTCAAATCGCGGCAAATAATCGCCCCAAAATAGTATAGGTACGACGTGTATTTTTGATGTTGATATTTAAACGGGGAATAACAAACGCGTTCGGTTGCGAGCGTACACAATAAATCACACATGTTTAATTTTAACGCGTTCGGTCGCGATCAACATCAAAAATTCATATTGTGTACTTATTCGGTTGATTATTATTTATTTGCTGCGATTCGAAAATCGTCGGCATATGAAAGGAAATTAAAATACAAAAGAAAACCTACACGATTGAGCATAAAAAAACTCTGCAACGTTGCCATTTTCAATTAAAAAAAAAACAATAATAATAATTTAAATTTAAAAATATTTATTCAAATAATTATAATAATTTAAAATATAATATGTCAAACAACGTGATTTCATAGTCAATGTTTAATGTACCTAGTCACATTAAGATATATTTAGATCCATTTGATAATAACAAAAATAATAGATTTATCATGAAAATTATAAAATTAAAATATTTATAATAATAATAATTATAACGTGAAAAAAAATATTTATAAGTCAATAATAAATAGTAGTCCCATTATATAATATATAGATTTGTTTGATGATAACATTGATTATATAGTAAACTTACTATATAATCAATGATAATAATAAAATTATAATTATAATAAATTAAATTGAAATACTTTGGTATCTATTTCAAAGCTGGCTTAAATATTTTAATTAACATTTTGGCAACATGAATGTGGCAACATTGCATAAAATATTCTATGCTCAATCGTGTTGCTAAAAAGGTATAATGCTCAATCGTGCTTTACCGCTATATAGTATAAGAAAACCTTATACAATGGTTAAACTTACCTAATGGCTTTTGTACATTCTATTATAAGGTTCTTAAAAATATTTTAATCGTGTTTGTATAGTCGTGTGTGTGAAGTGTGACACGTGCCAAAATTGGATATTGATCGACGCCGCGACGGTAACGAGTTTAAATTTTCAAATAAAATTATATGCAATATAATTTAAGTGGTTATTACTTTATTAGACTATTGGAGTGGCGAGGGGGAGATATATTCGTCAGTAAATAATTTGTTTTTGTTTAACTGAATAGTTACTAAATAGTGCTTATCTATACTTATATTAATATAATCATTAATAGCCAAATAGATACGTACTTTATTTTTTCACACCACTGTCACTGTTTCTATCATGGATAATATTTTCATTCTATGATAGGTAATCCATAATAAACTGTTCTCATGGACATAAATTGGTGTATGGCCGCGGCGTGAATTTTGGAACCATAATTTGTTTACCATTGTCTCATTATATGTATATAGTATATAGTTATTAGCCTTCCATTATATTTACAAACGCTCAAACAGGTTAGACTTGGTAGACCACCAATCCATAAAAGTCATAATACTAAAATAATATGAAAACCATATGTGTCTAGTACTCTAGTAGGTACCTAAAATATAATATTTGGGTGAATTTAAGTTCTTCTTCAAGACTTTGCAGGTAAAAAAAATACATAATAATGTTATTTCCTATACACGATAAAAAAAAAAGATACATTTGTATAAGTTCCTACACTGCGTATATTATTATATATAATTTATAAGTTTTCAATATTAGTTGTTATATATCATATGATATTGGTATACATTTTAATATAATAATAATAATTCACAATTGTAAAAAAAATATATAAGAAGGTACTGCATTCTACATAATAATATAATTTATATGTATGAAAATAAAATGTATAATAAAACTAATAATAGTATATTTTTATTTATGTATCTGCATTGGTGCAAATAGGTGGGGTCTTGGGGGGATTAAGTCCCCCCAGTTCAAAAGTCAGTAATTAGTACTGAGCATATATGATTTTTAGAAAATATTATAGGAGGAGCTTAGTCCTCCCAAAATAATTTGTCTATTTGCGCCTATGTGTATCTGTCTTCCACTATGTTAAAACTTACATATTAGGCATGTGCCTTATTTTATCGTATAGCCTTATAGGAATTAACGTACGTACCTGCATGCCATCCGCCGTTTAGGAACTAGCATATGTATCTTTTTTTTCGTGTAGAAACTAACATATCACATATTATGTAGGAATTAACGTATATTAACTATATTATGTAATTCTTTCCCTGTTACTCTTGTATAGGAACTTACGATTTCCCTAATATTTGTGGAGGTATACCTAATACTATACCAATACCATATACTATTGTATATTATTAGGAATATTATTTATGTGCATTGAACATATATGACAAAAACTATGTAAATTATGTAAGTTAGGTAACCCTCTCCCTTCAACTCCTAACATACACCAAAAACATGAATTTACTAATTTACTATGAATCTAAGATAAAAATAAATTGGCCTGCTTAAATATTTTAGAACCCTATCAAATAAAAAAAAACTCAAAAATCACTACTGCTAGTACTAAAGCTGTAAAACTCCGTCATCAAACATCCGGACGTGTTTTTAAATTCTTTTGTTCATAGGAATTATAATATTATACAATGACATCAATGAACAATACATTTGTTTCTAACTAAATATTATACCTATCTGCCTATCTAAAATGTGAACTTTTTTTTAAAAATTAATAATAAAACGTTCCTAGCCTATGGCTACATCTATGGATATAATGAACATACATTTTTGGCTATTTTAAAATGATGGTTAAATATAAATAAAAAAATATTAGTAATTTAGCAAATGTAAACAGATAAACAGATGAGTGAACCAAGTATAAGGTAATTACATATGATTACAATAATTAATACAAAATTATATAAAACATAACCGTATACAGATAGAGACTGGAGGTTGAGTTTAACTATAATTAGGTCGTGGTGGCGGCCGTGTTTTAGACGTCGTTGAAGTGGTGGATGGATATGAAGATTGTAGTGAAGCGAGCCTGTTGAGTTGAGTAATGAGATATGGAAATTTCTTGATAAGGTGCGAATGAGGTCTGCAGTTTTAACAATTTGGGGGTCTTTATGTATATTATCATTACGAATGAACCACGGGGCATTTGTAATAATTCTTAACACTTTATTTTGAAAAATTTGGATTTTTTTTAAGTGTCTAGCTGAATAGTTTCTCCAGATTGGGCATGCATAAGTAATTATTGGTAACAGTAATTGCTTGTATATTAGTATTGAACATTTTTTTTGAATGACTGATTTTTTGTTTGTTATTGGAAATATCATTGATAGACGTTGGTATGCTAGTTGTAGTTTTGATGATATGTGAGGCCGCCAGGTCAGCCTCTTATCGAGAGTGACTACGAGGTATTTGACTGAGGGTTTCCAAGGTATGTGCTCGTTGTCGAATTTTAGTGGTAGTGGAGTAGAGTAACGACGGAGGCTGAAAATAATTGCCGTGCTTTTTGATGCGTTTATTTGCATCTTCCAGTTTTTACACCATGCTGTTAATACAATTAAGTGGCTTTGTAGGTTATGACTTATGAGTTAACGCTTCTATACTCCGGGATTCATTATAAATGGTTGGGCACATAAAATGTGGATGGGCACGGTTTTATAATTCATTGAAGATACCTATAACTGACAGTGTCCTAAGTAAATCTTTAGAAACAAGTAGGTATTATTTGACACTGCAACATAACGATTACCTATCACACAGCAAAATGATATGACAAACTTTGACCTTGTCCTTGTAATTTGTCATTGTCACTGTCACTGTCATTGTCTTTGTTATTGTCATTGATTAATACTATGAACTGGGGGAGATTACACACTATAGTCTGTATTGTGTATTCCAACACAATATTTTTTCAAATTTTATTTTGGCTTCCTAATATGCATTAGCCTGCGGGTGCCAATGCCCTTCATCTAAATTTTTTTTTTTAATTTAAATCTATTTAATTGTTGTGTCCTTGTCCTCTGACCTTGATCTTGACCTCTGACCTTGTCCTTTTTGACCTTGACCCCTGACTTTGACCTTATCCTCTGACCCTGACCTTGTCATTTGACCTTGACCTTGCAATTTTGCCCTTGCCCTTTAACCTTGACCTCTGACCTCTGGTCTTGACCTTTGACCCCTGATATTTACCGTGTCCTTTGACCTTGACATCTCACCTTTTTTTCCAGTTTGAACCGCAATCCAAGGAGGGAAATTAGGTTTCCTCATTGCTGCTTCCTTGCCCGCATCATTTATTGAAACAAAATGCAATATATACAACAATAACAATCAAACAATAGTTACAATTAATAATACTTTGTACAAGACTTTGGGGGCCTCTAATCACCCTAAATTTTGGCTATTTGACCTACAAAAGTAGTCTTAACTAATTTTAAATTAAAAAAAAAAAAAATGCCGAGTTGCGATGACAGCATAGCCTGCGACAAACTCCGCCTATTGTCTCTCCCTCTCCAATATTTCCTTCCGACCAATTATGCTCTCCACCATCTGCTTAAAGCTATCCCTCCTTCTCGTGGCTGTTTCAATGATTCTCCTCCTATGTCGTGGGTCTGGGGGTAAATCCGCTATTATCGGCCCACACAGCAAGTCAGGCACATCTTCGGGAAAGGCCTGCCCAGGGACTGTTGAAGCTCCAGTCTTCCACCTCTCCAGAATGGCATGCGAACAAGGTATGCTCAACGTCATCGTTATCCGCCAAACAAAGTGTGCAAGTAGGACTACGTGCCCTGCCGCTGGACCATAAGTATTTTTGAAAACACCCATGGCCCGTTAGGGTCTGGGCTAAGTGAAAGCTAATCTGGCGGGAACCGTAATACAACCACCTGGACAAATCGGGGATAATCCGTCTAGTCCATGACGCCTTAGAAGTAGACTCCCACAATGCTTGCCAGCTATGGATAATCTCGTCCATTTCTTCTCGTTTCGAGACTGTAGTGCCTAGTCTCTTAGCCACCGCTCTCTTCTTCCTGCCAACTGCTAGCAGTTGGGCCAGGGGCATCCTAGCCAGTACCAAGGAAGCCATGTCCGACACTGTACGTTAGCATCTAGCCACCCTTAGGTCAGCACACCTCTGCGATTGCTGGAGAAGATTTATGCTTTTCTTGGTGGTGATTACTCGCTCCGACCAAATTGTCGCGCCGTACAACAAACGCGTGTGGATGACACTCGACAGAAGGCAGCGCTTCGACTGCGAGGGGCCGCCGATTTTCGGCAAAAGCCTCCCTAGAGCAGTTGCTGCCTTTCTCGCCCCCATAACCACGGTGCTAATGTGCTCAACAAAAGATAACTTAGTGTCCAGTTGGACACCCAGATATCTAATGGCTCTTTTGACTTGGATCTGATGTCCTTGGATATACAGATTGGGTGGACGAAACGAAAGTTTCTTTGTTAAAACGACACACTCCGCTTTCTCTGGTGCCAGCTTGAGACCAATAGTTGTCATCCAGGCTACTATATCGTCCAGAGCGGGGTTGACGAGTTATTCAACATGCCCCGCATCATGGGCAAATGCCACCACCGCCACATCGTCGGCAAAGGCGATCAACATAACGCCATCTCTTATTGGGAGTCTTAACATGTCGTCGTAAAAAAGATTCCACAATGTGGGGCCCAGGACAGATCCTTGCGGGACACCACATGTAACCGGTATAAAATGTATCTTCGGTGATTTCTAACTTCCTTGAATCCATGTACGATCTCATGACTTGCACTAGGTACTCAGGGACAGCGGATTTTCTCAGTGCCTCATCAATGAACCTCTACTGTGTTCCTGACGTCCAGGGTGATGAGGACACTCAAGTCTGTTTTGTACGGGGCCACTATTTGCACGGTCTGCCACCTTGATTACTTCCTCTATGGCATCAACGGTCGATCTCGACCTTCTGAAGCCGAACTGATGATCGCTTAATGCTCCAATCTGGGTGATATGAGTCTCCAGCCTGTTTAACAAAACCCTTTCGTACACCTCACCGGCTCCGTCTAACAGACTAATCGGACGATAACTGGATGGCAAGTCACGCGGTTTGCTCTGGCCTTTGTACAGTAGTACAAGTTTTTGGCGTGTTTCCACCGGGATGGGAATGACCTACTATCAAGGCACGCGTTATAGCAGTCTGTGAACTTTTCTGGGAACCTAACCTTTAGCCCTCCTTCTAATTTTTTTTTTAAATTTAAATCTATTAAATTGTTGTGTCCTTGTCCTTTGACCTTGACCTCTGACCTTGACCCTGACCCCTGACCTTGTCCTTTTTGACCTTGACCCCTGACTTAGATCTTGTCATTTGATCTTGACCTTTGACCTTGACCTTGCCTTTTGACCTTGACCTTTGACCTTGACCTCAGACCTTGTCAACTGGTCTTGACCTCGGACCTTGGCATTTGACCTTGTTTTTGTCCTTTTTGACCTTGTCCTTTGATATTGACCTCTGACCTTGACCTTTGACCTTGACATCTGACCTTGACCTTGTCCTTGTCCTTGTAATTTGTCATTGCCATTGTCACTGTCACTGTCATTGTCATTGATTAATACTATGAACTGGCGGAGATTACACACTAAAGTCTGTATTGTGTATTCCAACATAATAATTTTTTCAAATTTTATTTTGGCTTCTTAATATGCATTTGTCTGCTGGCATCAATACCATCCTTCTCAATTTTTTTTCATGATTTAATTCTTGTTTACTTTAAGAACTCAATTTTTACACCTTAAAAACCATATTCCCTTTAAATAATCACTCAACTATGAACTGTAACAAATGTGTAACAAATGCTTTCGCTAAGATTTTTAATAATCTTAATGTAAATGTTTTGAATTAAATCATGAGTTATGATACCAGTTTTTTAACTGATAACACTAAATTGATAAAGTAGCCAACGGGATCATGGGCCATGATTCATGGCCGCCACGTTTTTGTTTACATTGAAAGTGTCCCTTCTGATTTAATTTATTCTGTGGTATTAATTTATACATTATAGTTTTTTTTTGTTTGCTTCTTAAAATTTATTTAATATTCTTAATATTTATTAAATTTATTTAATATTCTTAATATTTATAATTAACCTATTTAATTGTCCTTGTCTTTGTCCTTTGACCTTGACATTTGACCTTAAACCGTTGACGTTGACCTTGTACTTGACCTTGACAGTTGACCTTGACCTTGTGATGAAACCATAATTAACCGACTTCAAATTGGCCACAAACACCTAACGAACGTCTACTTGATGGAGTAAAGACAAACTTCCATTATGTGGCACATCAGTGCGTCCTGATAACGGTCAGCCACATCATCACCGAATGTTACGAATTCAACCTAGATTGCAACCAATACCTTATTTTCGACAAAATTTATCAAGTATTAGTACTTAATCAAAGGGAGGATATGTTTTACAGAATTTAACTTGATTCTTAAATTTATTTTTCACCTGTATGTAATCTATTTGATAGCGGGCAATATCGCCTGGTATTTTCCATGTATATATTCTTCTCTTAGGATTTTGAAATCTGGTGTTTGTTATAATCATCCCATTATCGCTGCAGAACTCTATTACTTTTTCTGCTCTTGAACTTATCTTACCTACGCCGAAGTCTCCGACTACTCTACCTTCCCTGCCCTCGTCAACAACAGCATTAAAGTCTCCCATGATGATTACGTTATCGTATGGTTTAGTATGTTTCATTAGCTCAACTTTTTTCATAATTTAGTTCTTGTTAATTTTGTGTACACAATTTTTACACCTTCATAACCTTAATAATCACTCAACTATGAACTGTAGATTACACACTAAAAATTCATCAAATCAAATATGCAGTTGAATATGCCCTAAAATAAAATTATACATTCCTTTTTACACTAAAAAATCAAAATTACTTAATTCAATTTTTTATGTTCTTATCATATGCATATATATATATATAATAAATATCTGATAATAATATATATATAATAATAATAATATAATATAATAATAAATATACCTATATATATATATATATATATATATATATTTATTTATTTAATTATTCATTAAAAAAAAATAATTTTATAGCTAGTACAAAATTCAATCTATATTCGTTCATATTTAATATATTTTATAATTATATAGGACACCCTTGATTCTTCAACAATACAATTATGAAATTAATTATTTTCAAATTACCTTTTATTATATTGCAAAAGACAACTTCCTGATTTTTTTTCGGCATCAGATTTTCTTTTAGAAGGAAATCCTTTTTTATTCGCCATAATAATTTATTACAGTAATAACAATAACACTTTTAGAATAAAATAATAAACACGCTGAAAGGAAGCAACTTGTAGCATTGTACAGTGAACTGTGTAGAACAGCAACAATTACCAACTAATCAAATCATTATTGTCTAATATTGTACTATAATATGATATATATTATTATATTTTTCGTCCGGCATTCATAATAATATCATAGTAATAATTATTAATATTTAGTTTATAAATAAACATCGATAAGCGTGTCAACAACCAATATAGACGCATTCCGTAAATAGTGCAGTTGCTTGTGCTGGAGTGGCTGTAAAGCATATTACACATTCATAAGTCAAAACGCTGCTGCTATTGCAGCACAGGTCGATTACAGAATTATATTTTTCACCATCAACCAATATAATATATTACTTTGGCATTTCTCTATTTTCTCGAGTTGAGAGAGTCATAAAACGGTGAAACAAAAAACAAATTGTTAATGACAAAATTATCTAGCCCCCTACGGTGCCATTTTAGGATATCTACATTTAAATACTTTTTGTAGATGGTTAAAATATCAATTTTTTTTAGTTTTTTAATTCATTATAATTAATAACTAGGGCTCGGAAGTTGATGACCTTAAAAACAATTAAAAATTACCATAAAAATGGCAAAAAATTACAAATATTAGTTTTATATTAATAAAAATACATTTTTTTAAAATATTTTACTCTATTTTACTATAAAATTAAAAATATGACATAAAAATGACAATAATGTCCTTAAAATAGGAAAATTAAAAAATTAAAAATATTTGTTTTATACATTTATCAATGCTTACAAATTATTTAAAAATCAAAATCATTGCATTGTACAATTAGAGCGTATTTTATGTTATCGAAAGTAAATGAACGACGATTATCTGTTAATACATTTTTATATTTGGAAAAACTTCTCTCCACGTCTACTGAAGTGATTGGGGCAAATCTGAAATGGACAAATCATCAGCACTGAAATCATCCGGAAAACACTGACTTGAAGCTTCTTCATCATTTAAAATTTTAGAAATTGTTGACATCGTTTGAAATCCAGTATTTTTGGCAAGTACGCTTTAAATTTGTTTTTTATTTCATTTCCAATTCTATTAACTCCTGCTGATTCAATTTTAATTAAAATATCTTGTACAAATTGTATTGAATCATAAAGCCTGAGTCCTGAAGTTTCTAACTTAGTAATAGAATCGGCCAGGGTTCCAAAGTTTGCGTTAATGTAAATTAAATTATGTTTTACATTATCATCGCTTTTAAGATCCTGTGCTTTTTCAACTGACGTAGAATCATCTTTGTTTAGTCCCATAATAAAAGTTTTCAAAATTTCAAAATGTTCACAAAAATAAGTAGCAGCTTTTAACCATGTACCCCATCTTGTCAATACCGGTTGTGGTGGTAGAGGAATATTAGGTGCCATTTCCTTGAAATATTGAACACGTGATGGACATTTCAAAAATATTTTTTTGATGTTCGATATTAACTAATTTCTAGCTTAAAATAATTTGCGAATTTTCGTAATTTTTACATATGTTGTCAAAATTTGAACTTTAAATACTTATAAAATAAAATCGTGCCTATGTATGTTTAATATTTTTCAACTGCTATTGTAACAATATATAAGAAGCCTTGTATTAAATTTTCAAGATTTTCTACTCAACAAATACATTTTTATCAATATTAGTTTAAAAAAACTAATAATGATAGAAAATTGCATATGCCTAATTCCATTGAAAATAGTTCAACCTAAGTCAAAATTTTTTAAAATTGCATGGTGGATAGAATTTACTTATATAAACATTCGGTGAAAATTTCATGTATCTATGGTCATTTGTTTTAAAGTTACATCATAAACCAAAATTGATTTTGTCGAAAACTGATTGTGTGTAAAATTTTCCGTTTTTCCTTTAATTTTTAATTTGTTTATCCCAATTATTTAGAAAAATATTGAGAATTTTTGACTTTTGACCTCCTAATGTACCAACTAGATTCACTTTCTGATCTAACAAAGTACTGAAGTCGAAAATCGAAGCATTTTTACTTCCCTAAACATGATGACAGAAAAAACACATCATGGTAAAATCAATACATTCCTCGCTCCGCTCAGGATCTAAAATGCTATAATACTTAACAAGTTTCGCAATTCGGAAGTTGTTTTGTATCTCTAAGACGCAAAAAAAAACAACACATATCGTTGTAAAATCAATACACAATACATTCCTCGCTCCACTCAGAATCTAAAAGCTCATATTTAAAATTTTTTAAAAAGACTAATCTTATAACACTTGTCACAAGTCAAAAAACTCAATCAATATGCTTATAAGCATACACAACCAAAAAAAAAGTTTAAAACTTGTAATGGTTAATTGTAATTTTAAACTATGGCTACTTCCTGATTCTAAACCTTATGAACTATTAAAAGAAATAGTTTACAACAAAAAGTTTTTGACAGATTTAAAGCAAACAAAAAATTATGTACATACAGGAAGATTAGAGTCTTACCATAATTTAAGATTAAAATATGTTCCAAAACGTGTTCATTTTTCTTTTAAAGCGATGTACATAAAATCAATAATTGCTATAATTGACCATAATATTCTAATTTAAATTTTAAAAAAATAGGTCTAAATTATTTATTTTCCAAACCTACTGAAAAATAGATTACTAAAAATATTTATGAAAAAGGTACAAATAATTGGAAAGATGAAATAATTAATACAATACTGGATCATTTAAACGGAGTCGAAATGTCACCATTGAAAACACCACTCAATGTAGTTTATACCAAAAAACACCGCACCTATTGATCGACCTGCATTGGAAATAAAAATAATGCAAAATTCCCATCATTCACGTTTTATTAATATTAGTTGAATATATTTTTTTAATATTTTATATATTAATCATTAAATAACTATTTTGTATATTTAGATTGTGTTATATTAACAAAGCATTACAATATTATTATATAACAATTCATAAATTACAATGTCGTAAGGAAAAAAAATTTAAAAAATTATTACACTTGTTTAAAATAATTATATTTTATTTATTTATTATATATATTTATACTCTGATTCACAATATTGTTATTTGTTAGTAATATAACTTGATTAAGCTGGTAATTTTTTTTTTTTTTTTTGAATTTTTGAATCCTACATATATTCCATTTGGTTCTGGATATTCTTCTCTTATTTTCTGTACAACACATGCAGGCAAAACCACTAGGTTTACTTTCCCCATAGCAATTCAAGAATTGATCCAAGACGTATTCTGTTTATAACAAATAAATCTCCACGTTTCATTTTCTGGATGATGTTGCTCCAATTTTTTTTATTAATACTGTTTTTAGTTTTTAGTATTAAATTGTGGCTAGTTATATTTAGTATTTCTTTATCCAATATTAGTTTCGAAAACGATTGATGCAAAGTAATACATTTTCCTTCTTGTTCTCGTATTTTTTCTAAATTTGGTAACTCATTGCAGCATAAACAGTCGATATCACTATGCATGCCTTTACAGTATCCACAAGAACACCAATTCGAATTATTTAATCTACCTTCATAATTGATAGCCACAGAATTGTCATCATCTTCTTGTAAGTAACGGTCTATACCTTCAACGTCAGGATTAAAATTGAATGGTATTAAAGACATTATTATTCTGTGTATCAGTAGTGAGTTTTATAATGTAAATGTGTTAATATATTTCACTTGGTATTATATACGAAATTAAATTATAGCAAATAAAAATGAAACAAACCATGAAACTACGACAAACTAATGACAGTCGACATGTCGACACTCGACATTCGACGATAATAATAATAATTTTTATACGTTTGCCGATGTCGCTCGAAAACGGTCAACTCAATGACGTGTATTATTTATAGCTTTATAAGTATTTAGAAATAGTGTTATATTTATAATTTAAAAAATATTTAAGGACCTATTTATGGAAATCAAAAATATATTTAATCGGCGATCAGCGATCGGCAGACAACGAGAATATTACTATACGTATTCTTCAAACGATTTGCTGCGACCGCCTCCCAGTGCCGCGCGGAGACGTCCGACGCAATAACGTCACAGGTATATTTGGATTTCACCGTAACTGTAAATAATTTTTTTTTTCACATTCAGTTTTCGTGATATATTTTTTTATACCATTAAGTATAAAAACCAAGTATAAAATTTTTTTTTTTGGGTTATGTATGCCTTTATTAAATTGTTTTCTATACATTCTAAGGTTATATAGTGACTATACTATGCAATTAAAAGATAAACGTCGTCTGTGAAAATTAAATGAAAAAACATTTAGATTTAAATTTATATTATAAATCACCTACTCTGTAGGTCCTACAGCATATAAAATTGTACATTCACAAAAAGTAAATTTACCAGGATCATCGACTATTTGTTATTGGATTGGTCAATCAAAGTTTTTAGCCATGTTGAAAAAAAAATTTTGATTATCTGATTTGTTTTGTTCTGTTTGTTTTGATTAAATATGTATCAAAGAATTTGTAGAATATTCAAAATAATTTGATTTTATTGAAGGTTTTGAAGACTTGAGTCATTATGGAAGTCTAATAAAATTACCAACTGTGTTCTATTATTTATGGCCAGAGGTATTTAATATTATCATTATTAATATTCCGGGGTAAAAAAAAATTTAAAAAAATGTAATACAGGATGTTCTCCACAAATTATACTATGTGATCAAGGCACAAAACATCAAAGTACATTAAAATCATTCAATGTTTCGACGCTAGACCTTATTTTTTTACCGTCAACAATAAAATATTTTATTTATTTTATGTGCCACATTTACTTAAAAGCGTTAGAAATAATTTAATCGAAGGCTGTTACATAAAAAGTGATACCAATATAAGTTCATTTGATGACATAAAAAAAACATAAGAGTTAAACAAAATCTTAAAAGAAGATGTCTCGTCAAAATAATAGATGTACATATTAAACCTAGTTCTTTTCAAAAAATGAGTGTTAAATTTGTACCTAGTACAATAATTATTGAGCCATTCTTCTATGATCCGGACTAGTATACAAACTGGAAAATTTCAAAGTAACACTTTTTCAAATACCGCAGATTTTATTGAATTTATCAATAATTTATTTGAATGTCTTAATACCTAACAGATTTTTATACAGCCAAAATTCATATCTATGTGCATTAACTAAATCAGGTATTGCACATAATTTCTTAAAAGAAACCTCACAGTATTTCACAAATTTACAAAAACTTAAAAAAGAAAAATTAACCCAACCTCCTTATTTTAAAGTTTTCACACAGACAATTGATAGTGTGTTGTAATTTTTTGAAGAAAAAATAGCTAATGATATTGTGTTTTAATGACTAATCGATTAAATCAGAATATATTAGAAAATCTTTTTAGTATTTTTCGGCAAAATGGTGGTTGTAATAAAAATTTAACTGCCATAACAATTATATAGGAATACTATAAGACGTAATAGTATTTTTTCATCTGATATCTGAAGGTACAGATTGTGAAGAAATCATAGGAGATGAAAATGCTATAATATTCAACCCAGTAAGATTTCAACGCAATATAAATTCTAACGATTCAACATTGTCTTCTTATTCTGACACAGAAAGTATTTCTAATTTATCACTCTATCCTAGGCATTTGACAAGGATACTATTAATAAAAATATAAATAATGATGATACTTTGGAGGATTGTTCTGTTTCATACTTTGTAGGATATTTAGGTTATAAATGTATGGCATGACTGTCTTTTAATTTTTGATAAGAATATACGTAGTCGTTATACCCGTGCTCGTTTTGCAATCATATTTAGAGATGTTACAATACTATCGATATGAATACAGTATCGATATTTTCTTTGGATACGAGTACTTTTTGGTATCGATACTTTGATTGCATCGAAAGAAATGTACTCGTATCGTACTCAGGTGTGTATTATCGAGATTATTATAACGTTCATTTATAAATACTGAATTAAAAAAATAAAATATTTAAGTAATTGAAATCAAATCTGATTTAAATGTGGAGTGTGATATGCGTTTGATAACAATGATACCCTTTTTCTTTGTTTATTTGGCATCGATATTTCGTTTCGATATTTGGTTCATAGTATCTGTATCCTTGGTATCAACTATGTTATTATGGTTCTCATGAACGAAATTTGATAACTTCAAAAAAGTGTTTTCACATTTTTCGTGGATGTTAAAAATTAATTAACGTAAGTATCAATCTTGTTTAATTAATTGCTTATTTTTTTATATATTTTTTAATCTAAACATTTTATTTTCGGGGTAATAAAATGCATGTCAAAAGTATACAAACCAGATCCGAAAATACAAAAATATACAATAATACAATTCATACAATTAATAATTTGTATATAATTAATAAATTGTATAATTAATTTATACAACACTACCAATCAGCAGCTATAATAAATAAATTTTAGTCAACGAAAATCCCTATACCTACCATTGCCTATCTGTCTTTTCTATAATAAATGTTGATATGAAAGTGTTTGTATCAGTTCTTAGATTATGATGGAAGCGTTGGTACATTATCTTGGCTAGTTCAGTGATAGTACTTATTTTTAAGTCATTGGGGAGTCCCCGACTCTGGGGAGACATAGATTTAGAACATACCACGGGGCCTGGATTAGTAGCTTCAGCGCTATTGATTGAAATGCTTAAATTATCGGATGTTTGGAAGTTTAGAAAGACCTCGAATCGGGGAAATATAGTTATATATATATATTATAACTATAAGGATAAATATACGTTCTATCCAAACATAGTCATGTTTTTGTGCCATTTCTAGCTTCGATTCATTTCCTCCAAGTTGCGTAGTAAACGCGAAATGATCTCGAGGTGGCCTACCACCCCTTTCCGTCAATTCCAGCGTTTGTCTGTCTTGGGTTGCGTATCAGTCAACTAGATTCACTTTCTCACGAGAAATGATACTGAAGTTGAAATTTAAAGCATTATATTAAGCATAAAAAAACACATCATTGTAAAATAAATAAATTTATCTCTCTACTTAGAATCTAAAATGGCTGTAGAGAAATTATTCACCTATTTTCTATTTAAATTAATTTAGTTCCATGTTAGAAAGTGAGAAATAGACAATCCATTATTATTACTAGTTACTACAAAGCACCATGTGGTATGTGATATAACATATAATAGAGATGCCAGGGATATACGTTTCCTAAATTTTAGATTATGAGCAGAGTGGTGAATGTATTTATTTTAAAATGTTATGTTTATGGTTTTTTTTCATTCTTAAATATTTAATGCTTCAGTTATAATGTTGAGGGTAGTTTTTGGTGGCAAATAAATCTGATTTGTAGTTTTAAGGTGTGGATACCCCTTTAGACCATATACTGCATACTTTGGTCCGCATGAGTGCGACAAGAAAAATGGCCAGTGATCCCCAAAACCCGCGCACCACAATTCGATCGGAAGTGATAAGTTCTAAAACTGGTGTTGTATGTTTTATGATCACATAATATCTTAAGCAGCAAAGTAAACTATAACATGGAACAATATGTATAATAGAAGCGACTGTCAACTTGTAACTTACATAAGAATTCTAGAGGATTGTTTAGCTTCTCAAGTGCTCCTTGCCGTTTACACCTGGGACTCTCAACGACCAATGGACAATTATATATATATATATATATATATATATTATTAAGTGATGACACTAAATTACATTATTATTATATTAAATTGCACAACTAACGACAAAAACAACTAACCCAGGGCATGGCCAAACCACCTTAATGTAAAATGATTATAAACTACCTCAATGATCTTAATGCTGACTGACTGTCTGTTTAAAAAAATGGCTGAGGAAACGTTCGATCTTGAGCTGAGTTGCTATTGTTCTGTTTAATCTTTATATCAAGCAGACTGGGAGATGATTGCGATGGTGCAGGTGAACTACACAATTTATATAATATACCCTCATGTTCAAAAAATAAAAGGTCAAAAATGAAGGTTGGATGCCATAATCGATGCCGTCCATAAATTAATCAATTTAAATGAAACAACGACTACTACAACAACAACTATTTAGGATGACGAGTGTGATGTGATGAAAACGCACATTGCGTTCAACTACGGGAGTTACAATCATACGATAAGGTATTAGCAAACTTTGATATACAAAAAGCTCTAATGAATTACCGGTTAAGAAATATGAGAGGGGTATCGCCATCGACTTCAAATAGCCACCTTAGTAGTGTTGTATCTACTATTCAATCCAATCCGGCAATCCATATGCACCATAAACAACAATAACCAGTGAAGAAAGTACTATGGCAGATATTATTCATGCAGCTACGGTTAACTATAATATCGATTTTGGTTTCTTTGGATCTGATGTACAATTTATTATGTTAAAATAAAAAGGACGTAGATCCCATCTCACAGGGTATAAAAACATCGAATACTTTATTTTTCTATTCTATATAAGGTATCCACAGAAACTGGTGACATTAAATCCTTAGATGTGTAGATGAGAACACGGTATTTTAATTTTCTTTTTTTGATTAAATGTATTTTCTAACTGAAGTTTAAAATCTAAACATTTTTACTTCTCCAAAAGGCAATTACAGAAACAAATAATAAAAATAAAACAAATCATTATAAAATCAAAATATTCACTATATAAGCTAGGATTAAAATCTAAAATTGGGGCTCAAAAATATTTAAAAGTTACCAAATTATATTAAAGAGTTGCAGTATTTCTTGTTTTTGTTTACATACTGTATATAAATATTTATACGTCTTATACTGTAAAAAGTTATTCAGGTAGATATATTATTTAACTTTTTTATAAATATGATAATTATAAATATGATAATTATAAATTAGTATATTTGAACTATGAAATAATATAAGAAAGGAAGCCAACCAATGATAGAACTCAATGTGATACCTACCTATATCACTTAAGGTAAATAAATCTTTACAATTTTATTGAATGAGATTTACGATACTAACCTTAGTATAGACGTATAGTATAGAAATGTAGTTTTCATTTGCATTATTTAAACTTTATATAAATAAATATATGATTAGAAGTAGTAGTAAGTGATCAATTTAAACACTCAATCTTTATGACTCGCTAAGCATTATGGTGCAAGTATAATATGTACTAAATACCATATAAAATTTAAAAAAAGATTAAGTTAAAAATAAATGTATATTTTAAAAGCTGTATATAAATTATAAATACTATAACTGCTCATTTGATTATTTAATTTGTAAATATAACTTAATAGTTTGGTCAAAGTATAGTTTTATATTCATAATATTATTAACTATACATTTGGATTTCTTTTTACATTATCTTATAACATTTTTGAAGTGAATTGAAATCAATGTTATAAAAATGATGCTATATTAATCTATAACTTAGGCACAACAATTTTACTTATATTAAAGTCTTGTATAAATAAGAATAAAAACATTTATATTTTGGATTTTTTTATGATTTTAGGTTGAGAACGGAGAAGTCATGGCTACCTTAAATATCCAAACAACTAATAATTTTGTACACGACGCATTTATTTCTACAAATAGTGTAGAAAAATACATGGAACTAATCACAAAAATGTCCCCACACTACTATGCATTTAATACAGATTTTTTCACAGCCTTTTCTGATCATGGGTATTGGCGCGTTACTCAGTGGACAAAAAAAATTGATTTATTCTCAATGATAAAAGTATTCATTCCTGTTTTTGTCAAAAAGTATAAACGCTGGAGTTTAGTTTATATTAATTTTAAAACTAAATCAATTGTTTATTGTGATATGACGGGAGAACGAAATTTGGCTGTCCTAACATTGATTCGGAAGTATTTGAAGAATGAACATTTGTGGAAAAAAGGTGAATTTTTTTCAGAAATCGGTTGGTCTACTTCTTATTTGAAGAGAAATTCAGTTTTCATATTTTTGGATAGTGCATTATTTATTTGTGCTACTGCGGATCACTACTCACGGAAATCAGAGTTATGTGTAATGAAAAATGCTTTATATTATGTTTAATGAATAATGTTTTTTTTTATTATGTATAATGAATAATTTATTTTTATTCGCTGTATACATTTACCGATATAAGCTGTATGTTATATGAAGTAATGAAATTAATAAAAATATTTGGGATATACGATACACAATATACAGTTGGTCTATCGTCTATATTATATATATAGTATATAGGTATATTTACTATATTTTTAATAACTTTGGAATTATGAAGTATATAAACCATCGAAAATTCAATTACACACATCATCAATTAAACAAGTTTTGATATAAAGAAACATAACTAGTTCTTGTTTATATATTTAAAATTTAAATATTGTAGAAACAATATAATATGTTATTTGGGATGTTTATTTGGGCCCAGATGGCTATATCCTTACATCTAACTATCTAAACCTACGGATAAATATATATTATTTATTTATTGTGATAAATTCAAAAAAATTCAAGGTCAACTGCAGAGAGGGGGGGGGGAAGTTCCAAACGCCATTGCAATTTTTAGCAGTGAACTGAAATCTCTCACCTGTTGCGCAGATCCGCGAGATCGCAGTTTGCCTAGCTCTTGCCAACCTAGCAAGAGCTAGGCAAACTGCGATGCTCTTGCTCACTATTTATTAATACATACACATTATATATAACAATTTTCACTCGAAAAAATATGTGTACGTCTATAATAATACCACTATAATATTATTATATTATAAGTTCAGAACCTCTGAATTTATCGGGAATCAAGACTGGACAAATTAATAATATATTTTTAACTCAGTTAAGTTGAGTATTTTTCTACCAATTAGATTAAAATTTAAGTTAATAGACATTTTTAATACAAAAAATAAAATAAAATAAATTTAATTTAAAAAAAAAAAACATTGCATAGATATTAAAATAAGTGAACTACAATTTAACTTTATAGTAATAATACATTTGAATAATGGATATTTTTAACTCAGTTAAGTTGAGTATTTTTCTATCAATTAGATTAAAATTTAAGTTAATAGACATTTTTAATACATAAAATAAAATAAAATAAATTTAATTAAAAAAAAAAAAGCATTGCATAGATATTAAAATAAGGGAACTACTATTTAACTTTATAGTAATAATACATTTGAATAATGGATATTTTTAACTCAGTTAAGTTGAGTATTTTTCTATCAATTAGATTAAAATTTAAGTTAATAGACATTTTTAATACATAAAATAAAATAAAATAAATTTAATTAAAAAAAAAAGGCATTGCATAGATATTAAAATAAGTGAACTACTATTTTACTTTATAGTAATAATACCTTTGAATAATGAATATACTTAAGAATAAATAATATATTACCTATAGTTATACAAAGTAATATAATATTATTAGTATGTGTGTAATTTAAAACCAGCAGGGCTGCATCATTTTAAAACCCTATTCAGAACATTATTCCAGTTTGAGTTCATCTTCATTTAAATTATTTGAAAGTAAACGTACTTATTGTATTGTTTAATATTTATAATTAAAACGAATTTTTCTAAAATTTAAAAATTATTAAAAATATAGTATTCATATTTCTTATATACCGACAAGATTTGTAATTTACAACTAATAATCATTCAAAAGATCTATTCAATTTTAATAACAGCATAAAATGTATGAACTGTGACTGCATTAATATATAATACACCGGTATATAGATAGATAGGTAGGTATTTTTACTATTTATTTGTTATTTTACTACAAAGCTTTAAAGCTAAAACATCAAAAAATGACAACTTAATATGTTTTATTTTTTTTAAGTAGTGTTTAATCTTAATGAATTAACTATTTAAATTAAGTTCTGAAAATCTTCACTGCACTTCTCCTAGCCAATGTGAATCATTGGCCGCTGCAACAGACCATGTTCAGAGTACCCTAGTCTTTATTGAAAAAAATTGAACGACAATATTGTATCGTATTAAATAAAATAAATGCAATATAATTAAAAATTAAAAAAATCATGAACTCATCGTTAACAAAAGTTAGAATCTTTTGCCACCCCTAAAAATTTGACGCTTGGGGCAATAGTCCCTTTCACCCACTCAAACCTTAAATGCTCCTGTTGGTTGACCACTGGTATAAACCACTAGTGAAGAATACTTGAGGCGTAAAACAAGCTTCTAGAATTCTTATATAAGCAAGTTACAAGTTGACTGCCACTTCTATAGCATAAATTGTTCTATTCTATGGTTTACCTCACAGCCTAAGATATTATATATATGCCCAAGATATATAATCATGACTACATGGTTCATCTACATCCCTTAGATAATAATATACCATTTTACTATATTTGTCATATATTACTATGATATGCGACAAGCACGTATCCAGGTTCAATTTTCGGGGGGTGGGGTAAAATATTTTAAGTTCGTCTTTCGACAATATATAACTACTTTAAAAATTTCGGTAGCGGGGGGGTTGAATATCCCCTCCAGTATACGGGACTGGTATGCGACACGAATGGTGGCCGGTAAGCTTTCTGAGAATCAAACTAATTGGCAATCGCCATAATATGTACAACAGGTCTATAACACGCAAATACGCAATGTATAAAACCAGTTTCAGAACTCGTCGCCTCCGGTCGAATTGTGGTGCATGGGTTGTGGGCGGGATCACTGGCCACTTTTATTGTCACACTTATGCGGACTAAAATATGTTGTATATGGTCTACAGAGGGGTACACACGAATTACCAAAATAGTTTTTCATCTACAATTAATTATTGTAAGTGGTTCCTAAAACGATATTGTCATAGTAAAGATATGCCAGGTTATATAAAAATAATGAAATTTAATTGTAAAAATATAATAATGTCATAATTAATCACATACCTATTTATAAAAAAATTTAAATTGAACTGTAAAAAATATAATACTATCATAAACATAAAACATATAAATTATAAGTCATAAGTCCATAGTTACTTATCGATTGGGAAGTCCGTATAGTCCCTAATATTTTTATCGAAAATATCCATCAGGTGGGAGCTATCGCTTTACACTGCGTATACCGCCGCTTGTCAGGTAGGTTACCCTGGCACCCCAGTGTTCGAATTTTTTATTATTTTTTTTACCATTAATTGTACTATAATTTGTACCAATTTGTACCGTAAATTTCAGAATTTGTACTAAAGTATTTCCCCCGGAAAAATCGATTTTCCGCTGGGGTGCCAGGGTAACGTTACACCAGTACCCCCGTTGCTAAAAAATGGACTTTTAACAATTTTTTTTTTACCATTAATTGTACTATAATTTGTACCGATTTGTAACATAAGTTTCAGAATTTGTACCTAAGTATTTCCCCCGGGAAAATCGATTTTCCGCCGGAGCGCCAAACGTTACACCAGCACCCCCGTTGCTAATTTGACTAATAAAAATGTTTGCTTACTTATACAGCTGAATTTGCGCCTTTTATCTGTCGGGTTGAGTATTTAAATGCAGGGTACTATATCATGAGCAATATTTGTATTTTGTACCTAATTTTTCCTAGTACAATCCAGAAGACAGAATAAGTTTGTGTAGTCAAAAAAAAATATTTAAAAAAATGTCTAATACAATGTCCGCTTGTCCGTCGAACTAAAAATGCATTGGTTTATTTTTAATTCGATAGAAAACGCCGCGAAATACGCTGCGTTCGAAACGCGGCGAATACGCCGTGTATAGCTCCGGCCTAAAAGTACAAACCACTAAAAATAAGTTTTCAAATAATAATATTATGTTAATGATAAATATTTAATTATTATTATTTTGTTAAAAATTTAAAAATACCAAAATTAAAAATAAATTTGAAAACCACTGGAAACCTCAAAAAATGTTAAGTGATGAAAAGGTAACACGAATTGCGTCCGGGACGCAATTCGTTCAAAAAGGTTCGTCTACCTGTTTTGGTACGCAATTCGTGTGCACCGCTACAGAGACATTTACACCTTAAAACAGTGTTTCCCAATCTTTTTTTACTCAACGCACCTTTTAGATTATCACAATCTCATACCACCCTGTCACACAATCAATTTTTTTCAAAAAATTATCATTTTATTTTTTAATAAGCTATTTAATAAAAGAAAAAATATAATTTAACATTTTAATGCTACAATTTAGTTCATTTTATATTTAAATACCTACCAATAATATGAATTATATAATTTGACTTCGAAATTGCTAATATAAAATAATAATATGAAAAATACTTATTTGACTAATGCCCCGAGGTTAATGGTTTCCTGCTAACGAAATTATATCTGACTCAATAGGTATCAGCATTAGTCTTAAATCTCCTCTTTCACATATTTTTTATTTCGCGACTAAAAGAGACATTTGGAGGATGCAAGGAGACCTATATCGTTATTTAGATGTGTTTTATTAAAAAGTCCACTCACGGTTTTTCGATTATCTTATTTATTCTTTAGGTCACTAAAATATAAAATATTTTTGTTACTTTTATTTGGATGTTTTTTAATAAAGTGCTCATCCTTGAAGGTTTCATAGTTTCATTACTAAATGTTTTTTCATAAATGAGGCACAAGGGTAATTTTTCATTTGTCGGAGATAAAATAAAACCAAATTTCAAATAATCATGATCCATTGCAATGGAATATTTTCTACATTTTTTGCTCTCGGAAATTTTATAATATTTACGAATATAACTTTTACGTACACGCACAATAATAACATCAAGTACCAACCTATATAGTACCAAATACGACTACAAATAATATTGTCAAAATCGGCTATTCGCCGGTATTTGGAATCTATACGATTAGTCCAATAAGACAATAATTACGTCAATTATTGTCACCCACTTAGTACTTAAAATCTATAGTCCGATAAGATAATTATTTAGATGTCATTTAAGTGTCCATTAATATTATGCCTACATAGTCCTATATATTACATTTGGTATTTTAAATAAGTTTATATTTGCAATCAGTTAAAACGCACTTTTCAACAAAAAAAAAAAAAACACAAACACATCACTATAAAGTCAATACATTTACCGCTCTGCTCATAATCTAAAATATAGATTATATAATATGATATAATATGGTATATTCCTGGTACCAGTGTTGGGTAAATTACTTTTAAAAAGTAATAAAGTTACTTTACTTGTTACTTAGAGAGAAATGTAATAAAGTTATATTATTCGTTACTCTAATAAAATTGTAATGAAATTACTTTACTTTTAAAATTGAAAAGTAACTCATTACTTTCTCGTTAAAAAAAAAAAAATAAAAATATTTTTAAATATATTTTAATAATATTATCATTGTGCTTGACAATAATGTTACTAGAAATACATTACCTATAGTAAATAGATATAATTTGAAAAAGAAATATCTATACAATACAATATTACTATTTTATATTTATTTATGTTTTAAATTAACTTTACACAATAGTGTAGGTATCTTCAAAATTGTTGTCAATCATACGCGACCTTTTTTTAGAACAAATTTCCCCTGAAACACTAAATAATCACTCTACAGAAACACTTGATGGTAAAGCTGTGTTGTACTTAATAAAAATATTCTTTACTAATGTCATTGAATTCAAAATTGTGAGATCAGCTGTATAAGGAGCTTTAATAAATATACATAGTATACGAGTTACTATACTAGATTGGTAAACATAATAATATCCGCATTATAGACATATTTTTTTTTTCAATTCGCAAAAGGTAGGTACCTACTTAATAATTCGAAACTGTAACGCGTTATTCAATAGAAATTACTTATCAAAAGTAATTTCCATTACATTTTCGTTACTTGGAAATAATTCTAATGAAATTACGTAACGCGTTACTTTCGTTACTTCCCAACACTGCCTGGTACCTCCATTATATTTTATATCGCATACCATATGGAGCTTTGTAGTAACTATTAATAATAAAACTTTGTCTATTTCTCACTTTCTAACATGGAACTATATGAATTTAAATAGAAAATAGGTGAATAATTTCTCTCAGACAGCGCTGTAATTGACGGAAGGGAAAAGTAAGCTATCTCGTGATCATTCCGCGTCCATTGCGCAGCTTGGAGGAAATATATATCAAAACTA
The DNA here is from genome assembly GCF_037042655.1 of Diuraphis noxia. Classification (NCBI taxonomy): domain Eukaryota; kingdom Metazoa; phylum Arthropoda; class Insecta; order Hemiptera; family Aphididae; genus Diuraphis; species Diuraphis noxia. Next base: position 30,732,317 of record NW_028301715.1, on the reverse strand, counting down.
GAAATGGAGCGAAAACGTGTCTATGTTAAATATTAATTATTAATTAAATTTATTATATTAAAACGCTTATTGGTTTTAACATTGAATACAATACAGTTAGTAGTCGCAGCGTTGCCTTGGCCTAAGATTTGCCAAAAATTGCAATGGCCTAAAATTTATTTTTTATAAAAATAAAAATACATTATAATATTATTTTAATTTTTGATACTTATATAGAAATTTGTATGTTTTTTCAATGCACATCACTTAATTAAATATTTAGAAATATACGATTAATTAAAAAAAAAAACATTTAATATAAGATTTAAAGTAAATAAAAGTATGATACCCAAAAATGATTTACCATCTTTTCTTATTAAACTATCTATTGAATTTAATTTAATTTAATTTAACTTTCTATTGAATCACTGACTAAGAAAAATGATTTTATGCATGATTCAAAAACATCCCTTAAAGTATGATCTGAGCTAAATATAAAAGAAAAAAACTCAATTCTATAAAATTTTAAAATAATAGTTCATATTTTAGTTTTCCTTATCAAATTAATTTTAATATTTTTCTATTAACCTATTGTCCGATACCTAAGTGATATTTAGCGGATGGGGTTGATATGATGTATTATTATATTATTAAAAACGAGTTTTTAACAGGAAAAACTCTCATGCCTTGGTATAGAATAATTATTGGATTTTGGTAACTACCTACTAACTTTTTTTTTTATCAATAAGAAGATCCTATAGGCCGCATTAAACTCAAACTTTTTATTCTATTTATTATAGTGGTATAAAATAGTCTATAAAAAAGATCTTAAATTATTTTTATTTTTAAACATATTCTATAATGTTTAAAATTAAAATATTGAAAAATGGAGTTCTATATGACTTGTTGTAATGTACTCTCAATTAGTAAAAAAAAAATCAATAAATTTGATTGATTCAAGAGAACGGGGTCGATATTGAAATAGAGTGTATTTTTGTGTAACCTACCTAGTACCAAATACGACTACATAAAATTGTCGAAATCGGTTATTTGCTGCTAATCGGAATCTATACGACAAATCCGATAAGACAATAATAACGTCAATTATTGACACCCACCTAGTACCTTAAATATATAGTCCAATAAGATAATTATTTATATGGCATTTAAATGTCTACAAATATTATGCCTAGATAATTCTATATATTACATTTAGTATTTTATATTAGTTTTAAACAGTAAAAAGTAAAAAGTAAAAACGTAAATGATAGATGAGGGTCCCCCTTAGGACCTACTCAAAATAAAAATTCCCACAAGGGGGCGATTTACAAAATTGTAGTAAAATGCTCGAAAAACCACGAATATCGATCTATTTGATGTATGAAATGAATTTCATCATATTTTGCAAGTATTTATAGTTTAGTTAAGAGGACGCCACATGTGTTGTTTCCATCTTACAACTGCGTAACATAAATTTTACACTCAGCAGTTCCAATTTATCCCCGTTAGTTTAAAATTTAAAGAGGATTGACCTCTTATAAAAATTAAAGGTAACATTATTATCTAGGTTATCACAGTGGCTTTTTATCATATTTAAATTTTAAAGCGAATTATGAGTATTTTGAGATATACAAACAATTTATAATTTTAAAAATACTAATACTTATAACTCGCTTTAAAATTTAAATATGATAAAAAGCCACTGTGATAACCTAGATAATAATGTTACCTTTAATTTTTATAAGAGGTCAATCCTCTTTAAATTTTAAACTAACGGAGATAAATTGGAACTGCTGAGTGTAAAATTTATGTTACGCAGTTGTAAGATGGAAACAACACATGTGGCGTCCTCTTAACTAAACTATAAATACTTGTTGCCACAGTGATAACCTAGATAGTAATGTTACCTTTAATTTTTACAAGAGGTTGATTGACTCTTAATTTTAAACTAAAGGAGCTGAATTGGAACTGCTGAGCGTAAAATTTGGTATGTTACGCATTTTTAAGACAAATGCAACACATGCGAATGTGGCGTCCTCTTAAGGAGAGTTAATCACACTGATCTACTTCTGTCTATCAAGATGTTCTAATAAGTCATCAAAAATAATAATATTACACCAATACCCGATTAATTAATTTTTAGTATACCATGCGTTCAATTCTAAAGATAACAGGAAATATTTCTAACGTGTCTTTTGGAATTTTTTTACTGACTAAAGGACATATAAATACATCTGTTTTTAATAAATTCTAATGTTTAATTATTTTTATCAGCACATGCGCATTAAAATAAACATTTCTTAAATAGGAACCACAATTTTTGAGACTAGATTTGAATTGCTTTATTTTATCTGAGCAACTTTAATGTTTACGATTCAGTATTTTGATATCTTCAAAATTGAAATTTTTAGGACAGTTGAAATCTTTAATTGTGGGCGAGCTTGATCATTTGTCTCCTAAGGCTAATATAAACAAAAAATTATCAGGTATACTTATGTTTAGTGCTGTACTGCCAGTGTTGTAAAAAATACTTTTAAAAAGTATTTAAGTAATTACTCAAATACTTATAAAATAAAGTATTTAAAATACCACCCAAATACTATCTATAGTAAAGTATTTGACATAATTTTCAAATACAAAACAAAAAAATCAATTTAATTCTGAATCATTCATAATAATATATTAATCGAAAATGTGTGTGTTGCATTTTAAGAACATAATTTGTTGGAAATGCTTATCAGTCATATTAGTTATTTTTTTGGTGATTGTTGCACCACCAACACTAAACACTCTCTCTACTGACGCACTGCTAGGTAGTAGGTACCGATAACTTACCGTTACGAATTGCGATCGTCGTCGACGATAAGCAGACGGTTTCTCGGAGTAAAACATATTTAGTTATTATATTTATAATATTATTATGACATTATTATTATTTGACAATGAATAAAGAATTAAAGGAATACAAAAAGTATTCAATACTAAAAAAATGTATTTAAAATACCGTTCAAACACTTCAAAAATAAAAGTATTTTAAAAAGTATTCAATACGAAAAAAAGTATTTGAATACTTTTACTCAAATACTTTACAACACTGTGTACTGCTATGTTTTAACGTTTTAAGCTATACGTGTACAAAGATCTACTTATGGATATGGTCGCAAAAAAATTAATAACATTAATTATTTTATAATATTATAAAAACATTTTACTTTAATAATGTATAAGGTTATATGAATAATAAATTACACTAAATATAGGTAAACTGATTTATTTTGTATCCTTCAGAGCTTTCATTATCATAAACTTCGAAACTCCTTTGAGTTGTCCGCATACGGTCATCATTTCCGACCGAAATTTGCACAAGTCGATAGCTCCGATCACAGACATCAACAACATCCCAAAGTCTCTGTTCGAAGAATGTTCATGAGCCGCGTTTCTGCACAACTCAACCAGACGTTCGGCTTCATCGTTGTTTAGGCTTTTTTGGCAGTTGTTCACCAAGTGCAACAAAACTGGTATTTGATACTGATCCAGACCATCGCAGTTATTTATGTATTCACTACAAAAATCAATAACTGTACTAATCGTGTAATAATAATCATAATAAAACCTATACGTAGTATTGGTAGTAATTTTCGAATCTTTTTACTTTAAAAGAATACACCAATGTTGTCGGTTGAGAGATTGCATGATGTCTACGAGCCAATTCAAGTGTTTAACTAGAATCGATTCTCTGTCTATCAGCAAGTTGACGAGAAATGACTTGCAAGCGTATTCTGGAAAGTGGATGATCAGTTTGGACAGACTCTCAACGAACCCAGTCAAATTCGACTCACGTGTTTTGAACTAAAAAACAAAAAATTTCGCTATACTTTTGACCATGGTGACATTTGCAGTTGTCGTATTAGTTTTAAAACTTTCTACATAATATGACGTATCACATATACAAGTGTAATACATAAATGGCCAATGTACACATAACACATTTAATATAATATACTGATAAAAAAGCATCACTACATAATCATGTTCTAATAAGTACACACCCAAGGTAAATAGATCTCTTCACAAATTATTTGCGGCTTAACATCAATTTCGACAAGCGCTTCGCAAAAACCGTGACGAGCCTTGTCAGTGATAATTTCCGGCCACACGTCACCGATTATCTCCGACACATCTTTTCTGTTGGTTCGCTCAGTCTGCAACACAGACAACAAATCTCCGGCATCGTAGTCTCCACAGTTTAACATTTCAATGATTTGTTTGATTGCGTTATCTTGCAGGTCTTCCACTGAAAAAACAAATATAATTATAATATTATAATACCTAACCTATATAGGTAAATATAATATACATACTTATTATTACCCAACCGTTATAATATAATATAGTATACTTGAATTCCAATATATAACACTGTAAATACTTTTATAATGTTAATAAAAAAAACAACGTATGTAGAGAACAACTAGAGAAACAAAATAATTACAAAAAAATTTCAAAATCAATAAGAATAAAACGCAGAATCTAGAAAATCCAATCCAAGTGATACGATTTTTTCTTAAAGGATATCAGCATTCAGTACACCATTTGTTTTCTTTCTCTTGCCCACCCTCAACATAGACAAAACGCATTTACGCAGAATCATTTTTTCAGTGGCGTAGTGTGGGTTTTGAGAAAGTGTAAGCAAAAAAACTAATATATTTATTAGTAATTTGTTTTACAGTCAACTACATTGAATTGGTAAAAAATATATACAATTCCTTATAATTTTATTTTATAACTTTTAAAAATGTATGTACAATTATAATTTTATTTAAATAATGAAGGCTGCTCCGTTTCCATTTTCAATAATTAAATAAGTGTATACAATTATAGATCTATATTCTATAACATATTAACACGGAAATAATTTATTGACGATTATCGCCTTAATGGAAATAAAAATAATAATAAACGTTTGGTACCGAGGTAGTGTGATGTATGCAAAATCATAAGTGCTTACAAATTGTATACGAGTCCCCCCCTCTACAACATTGTATGAAAGTCGTGTCTATTAGCTCACGTAAGCAGTTTCAGAACACGTTACACGACGACATAACGCGTCAATCTCAATACCAAGTTTAATAGAACAAAAATAGATTTTTAGTTTTTCCACAATCATACGCAACGGCTGACAGCGATTACCATAATATGGCCGTGTTCGTCAAAATGATTATCTTATATTCTAAATCTAAACATATTATTTATTATTGTTGAAACTTACAAAAAAAATTAGTCAAAGATTAAATTTGAATTTGTTATTATAATAACATTAATATTAACTTATTTTTCCCTTTTCTCAAGTGTAAGCAGTGCTTACATGCACGCTATGCATATTTTTTATGCTATATTTTTTCTATGTTTTTAAGTAATCTTAGAGTAAAATCTAACCATTATTTAAAAGATCGATAATAATATTTTTTTTAGGGAATGGCTTATCGATATTATATTTCAATATTTCATTGTTATTCGATTTTCAAAATAAACAAAAAATGTTTTTAAATTTAAATCACTAAATCACCACCTATTATGTGGTAGACTGGTAGCGGTAGGTACTAAACCTCTCACCGACAAATACGTGAGGTATAATATTATATATAATGTGTTTTTAAAGTGAATTAACATTATATTCATTATACATAGACCAATATATTATAATTAGATCATCGACAGTTGTATAAACTTACCCTGTGATTGACTCGGCAGAAAAGAAGATTCGTCGTTAAAATTACTCAAGACGGCGCCGGTACAGACAGGCTGTTGCTGCAAGTCATCCACGACAGCCGCTGTGGGTCTAGATTCTTCACTTGACGCGTCTGCGCAGAATTTGGGAACACAAGTCTGAACGGCGTTAAAGTCATCATCAATATCGCTGTCATCGCTGCTCGAACTAGAAATTTCAACTCGTACAGTCTACATACACATAAACAAATATTTAATATGTATAATGAAGAAAAAATGTTCACAATAAATAAAATACGAAATAATTTTAGTAAATTTAATCAGAAAAACAGCGCTTTTTGGCGATCCCTATGTATAAATACATTAGGTATACTTTATATAGACACATATTAATTCAACAATATAAAGGTTCATACCTTCGATGAAGCAGCCAAGGATGACAAAAGAATTTTTTTCGGCGTATCTAACCTGCATTGGTCCGAGGCGAATTTGTTTAATACTCCGGCCAATAAATCTTCATTTTCTTTACTAAATTTCCAATTGCCCCAAGTTTCCATAAATAGTCTAATTTTTAATGAACCGACTGTAAAGCGAAGACTTTTGAGTAGTCTCTGAATTATGTATTAGGCATATTATATTATATTATCAGCGATCTCTAACATGTATTAACATAGTGTTGTCTGAAACAGGATGAAAACATACGCTTTTTTAATTATAATTATGACCGTTGTGTGCTTATGACCGTATGGCGTATACAGTTAATACACCACATTATTTATATATACAGCAATATAACGTTGCTTTTATAAGAAATAACTTTGATATACCAAAATTGTACTATGTACTAAAAATGGTCGTAGAAACTAGAAACACGTTTATGTTACTATATTCTGGTGTTTGGCTTATAGTGCAATTATCTTTAAATCAATTCAAAATTATATTCGATAGATAAGTGATGCGACTATAATATTATAACTATAATAATATATAATAACTTATAATAAAACAAAATGGTTTATTGATCGCTATTTTATAAGATGGTGAGGACAATTCTTACTGTCTCGATGCGTTTATATTTCTACTATTAAATCAAATTAATTTATCAGAAAGATTTGTACCAAGGATAAGTCTTAAAAAAATATTTATTTTCCAGACTAGAGCGACGCAATGTGTTGACGTGTTGAATCTGAAAGAAGAATTTATGAAGAGGTGTAATTCGATTTTAAAAGGGAAAGGTTTATAGTTGCTCTTTAAAAACTAGGAAATTGTGTAAATTGAAACTTTCGGTTCTTCTGTCTCAAAAAGTTGCCGAGGGTTAGGTTAGGTTAAGAGAATAACATTAAACTTATCCAACTAAAATTAATGAAACAAAGAAAGATTTTCTCTTTTCTCTTAGCTGGGTTAAAAAACCATTGAATACACAGAAAAATTATGAGTTTTTAATAATATTTATTAGTTATTGACTTATTGTAATTGATATAAATACAACTCAGATTAACTGAAAAACTTTGCTATAACTTGTAAGGTTTGAATGATTGAATAATTAAGCACTTTTATATGTCGGCCTGGTACTTAAAAGGCCACGGATGCACATTTCTTCAGACGGGCCCTCAAAAATGTTAATTCATAAAACAATAAAAATAATCTTATAAGTAGTGAAATATTATATTTTTAATACTATTGGGGCCCCTTGACCTAATACGGTTGAAGGCCCTTGACACGTTAGTAGTCTAGCAGCCATGGTAAGGCCGACACTGACTAATTTTATTTAAGTGAGTGAACATTTTAATTTCACAAAATCCTATCTATTGGGACAATCAGGTCAGATGTTAAATTCCTACATCATAAAGAGATGATATTTGAGAAAAAAAATTAAAGACAATTTAATCAAAAATAATAAAGACGCATCCTTATATTTGTTTGTAATAGTGTATATAGGGATATATGTATATATAAAGTAGATATTTTTTTATAGTTTAAATATTACAATTATAAGTATGAGTTAATAAATAAACTAAATTTACTCATGTCAATATTATGGAATATGAGTTTCTAGCTTTAAAAGATTACATTTCAAAATGTCATTAGGATTCAAGTTATTTACAACAAATTTTATATGACTTTTTATTAACTCTGCATCTTCAATGTTGCCTCGGCAGTATATGGTATTTAACAAAACTGTCCAAAGTTCAAACGATGTAGGGTATAAATGAATTCCTTTCAAAACGTTTCGTAGGCACGTTTTTAATTCTCCTTCAAACAGGTTGCATATAGTAGTCAGAACTAATGCATTTTTGAGTTCCCACGTTTTTTTGCTGATAACTGTAGCACATGTAAAAATATGAGAACCTAGTCCTTTTCTGCGCTGAGACTCATTGGCCATGTAGTAATTCAACAATATAAAACCTAAATTTACCCATAGATGAGCATTATCAGGGTGTATGTGAATACAGCGGCTAATTAATTTCAACGATATATTTGGTTGACGGTTCAAGTAGTAGAAATATGTTTCAAAACGAATGATATCTTTAAAGAATAAAGGATCACTCTTATGCGATATCAATTCTTGCAAGATAGTTCTAGACAAACTACTTTTACGAGTTACAATTCCAAGTGCAAATGTAGCCAATAGTGCCTGTATGTTAGCTGTATTACTTTGTATACTTTTCAAGAACAATGTTGTAGCTTTATCATAATCTTCATGGCAACTAAAAGCTATTGCAGCCATAGCAAGGAATGCCATGGACACAATATTCATGTCAGATTTATTTTCAGTCAATGATTCATACGTAGAATATGCTTCTTGGTACTGGCCAGTCTTATAAAATGCTAATGCAATTCCAAACTTATCATATAAATTCATTGAGTTCATTTGTTTGTATTTTACTATGGCTTCTTGATAACATTTTCCTTTAAGAAGACTAAGAGCTGTGTTCCTTTGCATGCCTATTAGTGTTTCGTGAGTACAATATTGTTCAGCCTTTTCTGCAGCCTTAATAGCATTTTTATACAAACCAGAGTACCTGTACAATATTGACAGCGCATTCTGTGCCCAACAATTTTCGGGATTTAAAGATGTAAGCCAAATAAGTAAATCAATATTATGATGAATTTGATGAGTCGGTGTTAGTACTTCTGAATCAGCTTTAATATTTTGTATGTTTGCTTCAGTATAACTGCAAATGCTTTCTTCGTGAAACCCTAATGTAGTTGAATGATATAATAGGTCATATGACAACACAGAATTTTCAAATTTAGTCAGTATGCCTTGCCCAATCCAACTATTTAAAAGAGTTGGTTCAATATGTTGACTCAAAGTAAAAGCTTCCTGAGCAAGATTTACATCATTGTGAATCATACATTTGATTGCCAAGTTATTATAAGCAATTGCACTTATTTCAATTTCCAAAGATTTAACAAAACAGTTATAACTCAGATGTTCGTTTTCGGTCTCTTCAATAGCCTCAATAATTCCCATGGTGTTCCAAAAATCTTTGTTTTTTGGATCTAATGATAAGCATTTTTTAATAGCCAGTTCTGCTTTGGATTTAAATTCTATTCGTTCATTTTTTTCAATATCTGTGTTTAAAGCATTTGTCAAATAACATTTAGCTAAATCGTACCAAATGTATTTTTGTGCAGAATTTAAAGACAATTTTTTAGATGTTATATTTAAAGCCTGTGAATAACATCTCCTAGAATAAGTAAAGAGTTGTAAGCCTTTCACTTCAAAATTTTCTTGACTTTTGTTAAATATATTAGATGGCAAATGTATAAAAGATAGTTCTTTGGGCATAGCCGCCATGAACAGACATAAATCTCCAAATAATTTCCAAAGAAGTGCATATCGATTATCTATCAACAATGCCTTGTACAAGTATTCACAAGCATTTTTGCATAAATCATAGCTCGCATGTACCTGACAAACAAAAATTGATTTGGCGTGTTCTATAAACATTTTTGCTGTATCAAATAATGCAATAAAATCATTAGAATAAGAATTTACAATTTTGTAAAATAATTGAATGCTAGAATTGACTTGACCAATGCGATATTCAATTTTAGCTATTTGTAATTTTGGATATAAAAGAGATGGATCAATTTCAATACATTTAGAGTATGTAAGTTTTGCACCAATTAGTGATTCTCGTCCTAAAAGAGCATCGCCTAGACATTCATAATAGTTTGCATTATTTGGATCATGTTTAGTAGCAATCTGAAAATTATCAACAGCATATTCATAATTGTTTGATTTTAAATAGTGAACACCTAATCTAAAAGAGGCCCATTTGATATTTTTTGATGTTTTCAGATAATTCAACAACGCTTCTTGTTCTTTTGACTTTGATAACGTATGGTATATATCAGATAAGGCAAGACTATTTTCTTCATCATCAGGATTGAGGACAACAGATTTTTCATAACAAGTCATGGCAACAGGTAAGTGTTTTATTTCTCTGTAATAATGTCCCAACTTGGTAATAAAGTCACATCTATAAGGATAAATACGAGAAGCTTCTAAGTACATTTTTCCAGCCTCAGAAAATTTTTGTTGTTTCCATAATACATTACCAAACAGTAGCAATGCATCTGCATTAGCTGATAAGTTGTTCATACTTTTTAAAGAATGTAAAGCTTCATCTAATTGACCAAATTCGCTAAAATATAATGCTTCTAAAAAGATAAAGTGATCATCTCTATCACATTTATTTTGTAATGTATTTAAATAGTTTTTTGCAGTTTTTTGATCATTTAAATTACAACTAGCTATGATAATATACTCAATTAGTTTATTATTTGAATTTTCATTAAACTTATCAACAGCTAACTGCCGTCCTTGTACAGTACAGCATTGGCGGGAACAACAATAAGCTTCAATTTCCCACATAAGCATAGTTTGATAACAGGAAAATGTTGGTTTTAAAATTTTCTTAGCTTGTTCAATACATCGTATTACATCGTCATAGCAATGAATATTAATCTGAATTTCTGTAAGTAAAAACCACGATTGCCATGAACGATTGGTAACTTGAAGAACTTTACGTAACAATTTACGACTTTCTTCAAATTCATTTAATCTTCTCAAAGCAATGCTTTTGGCTATTATTGAATTTGGGTTTGTTGGTTGTGCCTGTAGTAATACTTCACATCTTTCCATAATTGATGAACTCATTTTGTCAATTAATTTCAGTATGTCATCTTCAGGTTCAGTTATGGTCTTAATGTAATTGCTGATGAATGATTCACAGAAAAAGTTTATCACAGTAACGTTGTTATTATAGATAGATAACATTTTTTCACATATATCTACAATTTGTTGCCTTTTCCCTTTGGATTTTAATACAGGAATAAGTTTGCAATATATTTCAAATTTTTGATCAAAACTATCATCTTCACACAATGCCAGATAAATTTTTTCTAAATGTTCATCTAAAGGAGATGTATCTTCTGTGAATGGAAACTCTGTTAAAACTCTACATACAGCCAAGAATTGTGGTGTTATTTTTTCGTTTTCAATTGTTGGTAAGACAGTTGATACAAAAATTCCTAAATCCAACTTTGATTTATAATTTTTCCAAAGTTCAATGCATTTTTTAGCACGTGTTCTACACTTAGTCCCATCAGTTTCTAAACTCAATAAATTAGCATATGTGTAGAATAACTGTTGAGAAACTGTAAGCTTATCACATTTTTCATAGTACTGCTCAATGCCTTGCCAAGCAAATAAATTATTAGGAGAAAATTCAATGGCCTTTTGGAACTGTTCAATGGATTCATCTTTTTTCGATGGAATTTCTAAAAGACTGGCACCATAAAGAATCAAACCAGAAATATTTTTTGGATCATTCTTTAAGATTGTTTTGCATAGTTTTGCTGCATCAGAAAAGTTTTTTCTCATAAATTCTTCTTTTGCAAGTTTCAATTGTTGTTTAATATTGTTCTTATCCATCTTGTTAGTAAATTTGTTTTAATTTTGCATTATCTAAAAACACATACAGTAAAAGTCAAAAGAGAATACAAGCCTTAAATAGATTTACTATCTTTTTCATTGATCTTATAATAAACAGTATATTATAATATCAATGCATCTGTAAATTGTACAAGCAAATAGCATATTTACTTTTTACAAAACCATTTTAGAAAAACGTTAAACTTAATCAATTCATTATAATATTTATATTTCATACATTTAAAAATAAGAATAATATCAAAATTCAGTTTGTTTAGTTACCTATTTTGATTTTACATATTTAAACATTAATTTTTTAATTTTTTATAATAAAGAAAAATTACAAAAAAAACATTGATATTTTAAATTTAATGATTGTACAATTAAATCTTATAATTAAACAAAATTCAATTTGACTTGTTGCTGACTGACAAAGATAAAATAGTAGGTAGGTAATTAAATTAAAAACTAGTTTATTAGTATCAATATCTGCCTACTTCATAATAAAAGCCAGTATAGAAAATGAAAATTCTTTTTTCTTTAACATGAAATAGTTATCGACATTGTTTACCTTCACTTTTGAGTAATAGTGGTCAATTCATTTGATATTGTATTATTACTAATATACTTGCAAACAGATGTATAGGCTTAAATACCAAAAGATTTAATGCACACCTATTCTTGTTTATACTTCAATATAGATACATAATATGGGTAAAATAAGATAAATTAACATTTACTCACTAAATTTAGTGATGCGTAGGACAACAGGACGTGATAGTATAAATAAAATTTGTATTATGAATTTTTGCGCTGTTAGTATAATTCACATGTAAGAAACCTGAAAATTTTTAAATTTCTAAACATTATGTATTGATCATTGGTAGTTGTTATTTGTGTATTCACCAGCAAGTACCCTCCAATTGTTGATGCTCACAGTACTTTATGTCTCCCACATCAATGTTCCCAATTTTCACATTGACCGTTGACGATATTAAATTGAAACCCAAAATAGAAGTATGCAATATAAATATTGAAATTCAGTAGCCAGTAGGTTCACAAAATTAAAAAATGAGTAGTTATTAGTTAAAAATTCACCATTGAGACTCAAATCTTCAGAATATGTTGATACTTGTCATTTGATATTAATGATAATTTTATCACAGAATAATTGTGGGATTTTGAATTTTTCATGTTGGCAATTGTAAATTTGTGATAAATTTTTCCTCCTTCACACTCTATCATGCCTTCAACGGAAGACCGCGGACTAAGATAGTATGGACTGGAAACGAACTGGTGGGCGGGTGACGGGGAGCAGGGCCGCTTATGGAATTGAGTAGCCTTGTGCGGGGGTAATGGGGCTAGTGCGAATGTAGCGCTATCACGGACTAGAATGGAACTATTAGTTATTACCATTATTATTTATTTTTATTTAATATTTATAGTTTATGTAATACATTTTTGTCATTTTTGATGTCGTAAAATGGTTTTGAGGAAAAATAGATTCTGGATTTTTAAAACGTAGGGTAGTTGTACACATTCATAACAAAAATACGCGATTTATTTATTAACCAAAAAATATTACACTACCTAGTACCTACTTAAAATTTTAATTATAAAAATACAGACGAAACAGTAAGCATTTTTTTCACTACCTAAGTTTCCATTTCAAAATTCTGTTTCTGATTGTATTCTCTAATTTGATTAATATTTTAATCAATGTATTAACAAGTTTTGAATTCTTCTTTTTCTTTGCATTATTTTTTTTTTTTGATCATTGTTTAAAACTTTAGTATATTGACACATCCTCATCTTTACATAATATGATATTATAAAAGTCAGTACTTCAATTTTATGCATACTACATGGAAAAGTGTTGATAAGTTTCAATTTTTTGTTAAAAAAATCATCAACTGTCTGTTGAAAAACATCAAAATCATTGCAAAATTTTTGAAATGATTCCTCTACGTTTGTCAACAAATTGAATAAAAATGTGCTTGGATGAATTAAGCCTCCTCTAGTTTTAATATTTGTGAGAGTTGCTTCAGCCATATTACAAAATGATGTTTTACCTAAAATAATAATTTTTAGTTAAAGAATTAAATAATCTTATAATTTCTTTGCTTTACCTTGTACTGCAATTTGACAATTGTTACACTTAGTGTGTTTATTAATACTCGTGACATACCCACAGATGTAATATTATAACACACGTGATTCTGTATCTGATTTATAATAGTCTGATTATTGTTATAATTAGGAACATTTTAACGACTTTCATTTATTTTACCTCTGACGATCCTGGTTCATTTTTGAAGTTAAGACATATTTAAATCCGCATTCTTCCAAAAGATGATTTATAGATCTTATATATAAACATAGATAAGGCGCGAATCGTACTTGCCCCATTTTACCCCGCACAAGCCTACTCATAACCATAAGCGGACCCATGATTAGGCGTACATTTCCAGTCCATACTATCTTAGTCCGTGGTTAAGACATTAAGGGCCAATTGTACCATCTCTGATTAAAGTTAACCGGAGTTTAATCGGCCAAATTTGCACGGTTAAATATCTGTTATCAGCTAATTAAGCGTAATCGAAGTTTAACCGTAGACGGTACAACTGCCCCTAAGAGTTAAGACTTAATCCAGGGGAGTCTAACTCTACACGGCGATTCCACAGACTTCTATACTTTAATATTAATATAGTAAAACTTCTTTTTAGCTGAAATCTGTGATACAGTATAGAAGACTAAAAAAAAAAAAATAATTAATAATAAAAACAAATATTTATATAAAAAAAAAAGTTTTTTACTAGAAATGTGTACAATATAATATTGAGAAAAGCTACAATACATCATATTATAATACCTTTCAATAATTCAATTGTTTTAAGAATAAATACAATTAACACAATACCATTTTAGACAACAATATATTAAAAAGATAAACTATATATATATATCAAATAAAATTAAGATGTAAAATATAATTGTATTTACTTTGAATTAACCTTTAAATTCTTGAATCTTATTATATTTACAATTAGTTTGAAACATACTCAAAAATACAATTTAAACAATTTTATATGATTGATAAAAATATTTACAGTTTATTGAAAATACCAAGTACTTTGATACAATTGTACAAACATATTAAAATAAACGAATTATATTCAATAAATAGATGTATGAATTGAACAATTAAATTTAAATAATTACATTAATTTATTCAAATAATAAAAATTCTACATGGCTAGAATGTTAAGATACTGTAGTGTAATATGAAAATAAGATCATAAACGTAATTATGTATCAAATCATAATATTTAAATAAGATTAACATTATTTAATATTTAATGAATATTCAGCCTTTGAATTAATTGTATGCCTTAAGTAATAATTTAAACTTAAAGATTTTAAAGATTCATTAACAATAACTATAGTTTATCAGTTAAATTTAAACATGAAAATTGTCCTACATAATAGGAACTGCGTTCAATTTCATGGTATAAATTTTTAGTACATAATTACATACATTAATACAGTATTAACAAATATTATTGTATCATATTTAGCTCAACATTTTCCTAAAAATATGAAATAAAAAGAATATTCTGTAAACTATTAACAATAAAACTCATATATTTTTAAAAGAAACTAATTAGGTGATTGAGGAATGTCATTCCTCTTGTCAATCTTAGTTATACTCACCAACATATGTGATATTCTATCGAACTTGAAAAAATAAGAATGAAATTAACTCAATATTGTAGGAAACAAATGATTTAGTTTAATAACATAAACGATTGTTTAAGATCTCATAGCATATCCTATTCCTTAAAATAGGCATATCATCTTGTACAAAATCTAGTTTTGCATCACGAGATAGGTACTCTGCATTTACACAAGTAAACACTCCACAATCATAACCATTTTTTTGTTTGGGACAATCCTCAGCATCCATTATTTTCCATCCACTACTGTTGAATTCTTCATTCTTTTTATTCTCGTATTCTTGTTTTAGATAATCAAAAATTATATTTAAACATTTAGGATTTTTACCACCTAAACTATCATAATATTTCACGGTTTTTTCAATGAAGTTTACACATATCAGACACCAATGGTTACCCAAGTGAATAGGACTGAACATTTTTTTACATGCAAATATATCTTTTTTTCTTGACCAACGACGAACAGATTGATATCCTTGTGATCTATACAAAAAAATAATTAATAAGCTGAATAAAAAATTAAATATTTGAGAATTATAAATATTATAACTTACGATAATTTAGAATAGAAGAATGTATCAAATGAGTGAATGTTAGTTGGATCGCGATCAACTATCATACCCAAATAATGATTGATAACTTCATCATTTAACCAAGCATTATGTACATATATACTTTTTAAATCCATTTTTTTTATATTTTTCCCTTGTACAATGTACTCATTTAAAGAACTAGACATTTGAAGTGCAATTGATTCAGCTATTTCTTTAGAATAACCGGGGAAAACTTCATTTTTCTTTTGTGGCTCAATTTTATTTAATTCTTTTTTCATGATCTCTAGTTTTTCTTGGAAAATATCATCGGGTGATTTTTTTTGGATTGTTGTTTCAGAAGTTAAAATGGCAGCTGCTTGTTTCTCTTTAAATTTTCTTAATATACGTTCATAAAATAACTCTTTTTTAATAATTCTATTCTTATGAAGACTTAGCTCTGGAATGTCTAAATTTTCTTTACCAGATGTTTGGGATAATTTAGATTGATTTAAAGTATTTTCTTTATGATTACTCATCGACAATCTAGAACTGGAAACTGATAAAATGTTGGTTTCTGGTTTTGGTGTAACATAATGTTTTAAAATCATTGCAAATGACTTATCCATGTTAGCGTTAGTTGATGTGTCATTAATTTTTAATGCAGAAAATCCACCTTCCATACTCAAACTTAATTGTTTTGTTCCTATAGATTAAAATTGTATTAATTAAAAAATATAAAACAAATATAAAATATTATTTTTTACCTTTAATTGAAGATCTTTCTTCATTGATAGCTTTGGTACTAGCACTTCTAACCATTTCATTACTTCGAGAACTTATAAGTTTTGGATTCGATAAACTATAAGATCGAATAATTTTAACTTTGGCATCTCCATCGTTACTTCCAGTTAAATCTATTGTCCTAACTGGTGACATAGTTCTTCTTTGCTGCTGCCTACCTTCAATGAGCATAACAGGTGGACTGGCTCTAAGCGGTACAGTTGATGGCACAGATTCAACAATTTCCACCTCTTCGGTTTCAGATAGGGATTCATCGCTGATTTCAACAATTTCTACGAGGCTATCATCCATGCGCACTCTTTTATTATTTATAGTTTCACATTCTTCATGTTTACGTTTTGTTGGTCCTCTAGGTCCAGAAAGTCCAGCCTTGTCAGCAAACCAATTTTTTATGTTCCTTAATGATTTGAAGAAACCCATAACAAATGTAACATAAAGGATAATTTGAAATAAATGTTGAGCAGCAAAATTCAAACAGCTGAAAAAAAATGAATTATACATGAAATATGTTGATAATATTAAGTAAATATAAATATAAATAAACTAATGATTGAAATAGGTTTTGACCAAAATAATAAATGAATTACCATTTTTTTTTACATAATTTAGTCATTAGCAAATATTATTTTTGAAAAAATAATATGTGCACTTATAAAAATTATCATTTTTAAGTTTTTTTTTACTTTTTTGAATGCTTGTAAGTAAACATTTTTAACTTCATATTTCATATTTACAATATTAAAACATAACAATGTAAATTCAAAACAGTACACACCATACCATTTAATCATGCTTAACTATCAAATGTGACAGTATTCAAAATTTTAATCAAGCCATTTAATCATGGGTTTCAGTTTAAATTGGTTAATGTAATACCTAGGTAAGGTTGGAAAACGGTATTGTGCCTATAAAATGCATGAATACTACGCAAATGAGCTTTTCATGGCAAATCGAATAAAGAATGTCTTTTTTTTAATTTTTCTATATAAACATATAGATATAAGAAATATGTGTACTTTCCTGTTATACAAGACTACCACTATTAATGCAACTTCTTCTGTTAACGTGGCTATCACAATACCTTAATAATAACTCAAAATAGAACCTTATCTCTGTAATTCGTTTTTACACTTTCCCATGATTGTTTAACAACAAACAAAACTTTATTATTGATACAAAAACTTTTATTTTTATTCCATCTGTAATTCTTTTTTGCATTTTCTAAATTTATATCATAATATGAATACAATACCATATTTGTTTATGGCAAAAGTAAAAGGATATCTCCAATGTACAGTCTTATAAAAAATACTTTTGAAAAATTATTAAAATACTAATACTAGTATTCAAATAGAAAAGTATTAAAAATACTTTTAAAATACCTACTGTTATAAAAATAAATTTTATGAATACTCACTAAGTATTTGAATACAAATACAAGTATTTTTTTTTAGTTGTATACTATATAACATACATGTTTTATGTATACTGTATATTAATATCAGTACCTATATTATGTTATTATTTGCCATACATTTTAACAATTTGAAAAAAAATTAACATATCCGACGACTATTTAGATGTAAATACATGTTCAGGTATCTAAATCTTATTGATACAATTAAATTACAAAAAAAAAGTGATATTAATAAAAAGTGGTATTAACTACTAATATGAAATTATTTAAAAAAATCCAATACAGAATTCATATAAAATTAGTGTAGCATTTTGAAAATTTTATACCTTAAAATCACCTACTTTTTTTATACGAAATGTTTTCTGTTTTTAATCTCATTAATATATTGATTCTTTTTATATATAATTATATTATAGCCTAGTCAATTATATAAAAATGTATCTTTGATATTCCATGCTCATGGTATTAATAAATATGAAATTACTTTTTTGGAGTTAAGACTTACAGATTAAGCCGATTTAATATTATTTCAACAAAAACAATATTATTTTTGTTGATGTCAAAAATAATAAATAAAATGAACCATATGGTATTTAAATACAAGTATTTATATTATGTTAAAAATGTTTTTAAAAAGTATTTAGAATACTTCAAAAAGTATATTCGAATACTATACAAGATTGCCAATGTGACAATTATATTCTACGAAAAAATTAAGAACAATTATAAGATAAATTTAACTTATAAATAATTGTCTCTAAATCTAAATTTTGTAAATATGTTTTAAAATATTTTTTTTAATGCGTGAACTAAGTTTTCAAGGGCACCATTAGAAGAATGATTGTAAGACGAAATCGAAGCGAGAAAAATTCCATATTTTTTTCAAAAATCTTCAGAAAATAACGATGGACTTAAATAAGTGTAGCCAACAATACAAGTCAATACAAACATTAACAAAGAATTAAATATGATTTGTAAATATAAATAAAAATGAGGTAGTCTGTGATAATAAAAAAGTAGGCAAACTTTAGTAGTCTTAGATAACAAAATTGTGATGTTTGAGTATGTTTCACATTCACACAACAAGGTAGTCTCGTATAGAAGAAAAGTAATAAAAAATTACTAACAATGTATGAAATGTTTCTAGAAATAAGTACCTGCATATCTTATTAAGTCCAGATCGAAATTTAACTAAGTTTGAATTATAAAAGTTCTGTCGCTGTCTATGTCTTCAACTCATTGTTTTTGGAACCTATTTTGGTTACTGACAAATACCGATCAAATGTTGCAGAACATCACCTTTGATATTCAAAGCTAGGTATGAATAAATGAATACTTACTTTTACACAGGCCCGCGAACATGGTAGAGCTGCGATGGTCGCGACTGAATGAATCAAAATAAACGAATCTGTCGACTGTCGAGTACACAAGTGACCAGATCCAGCGGATCCCGACCGAATGATGTACCAAAAATATTAGGTCAAATCAGATATCGATCTTTAAGTCTTTTGGCGGTTTTTGATGAAACTTTTCTTTCGGTCCTGATACGACTAGAGATGGGTAGTATCAAATTATTCGATGGTTTCGATTTATTCGATAGTATTCGAATTATTGGAATGGTCAATTATGGACACCAGGTCGAAACAGTCAGCTACTAACCCAGCTCGTCGTGCCGCCCGAAAACAGATTCGGCACTCAGGTAGTGAATACTGAATAGTGATACGCTGATACGCCAACAAGGACTAAGATAAACAGGACTGGACTGGTAACGAGATAGTTATCTATGGAACTACAGTGTAACCATATTGTGTAACGCTTTTGGTTCGATTGCGATTTTAACGCCATCTATGATCCATTCTAAGAAATATTAATACATCAGTGTCCAGTGATCACCATTATTCGCTATATAGATACAACTGTACTACCATTGATTATAGAATCAATGGTACTACTATTTAAAAAATAAATATATCCTATACTCCGTACCACGAGAGAACGCATACGGCTGGCGCATCCGAATGATTGCGCTCCGTCGTACCGAGGCCAAATTTCCCCTACCATACCACCAGAGAACGCATACGGCAATCAGCTCATGCGCGAAAACGACGAGTTTTGGTCGGCCGCCGTATGCGTTCTCTCGTGGTACGGAGTATAGTAACTTGTTTTTATTAATTCTTTAATAATCTTTGCTTATATACAATAGGTGCTAATATGGGGGGGGATTAGCCTCCCCCCCAAAAAAAAACAAATGATTTTACTACTAATACACATTATTTAATTTAAAAGCATCATAAGAATACTCAGTATCCTGATCTGAGCTACAGCTTTGGCCCCCCAGATTTCAAACACTATTTATGCATGTGCTTATAATATATCCAACTAAAATTAATTTTTATTCATAGTACTTAATATACAGTGTATTGATTCAATTTTAAAGTATTGTTGAAAATAATTGTAAATTAAATGCTATTTTTTTTAAAACTAATTTAGCATACTTCTTTTTCTTTGAATTTATTTTTGTTGGATTTTATTTTCCACATTGGAATATTGTCGCATTCTTGTTGTGATATAATACTTGAGGATAAATATTAAAATTTCATTAAAATAGTATGCATATTAAAATGCTAATATAGTTATATCCAAACGCCAAACCCAAGAGTTAATAGGTGTGTATAAATGTATTAAACTATTGTAATTATAAATAGAAATAACATGCAAATAAATATATGTATAACAAATGCTAAATATTATCAATAGATAGAGTCACATTTGTCCATGTACTGCAAGCGTTACACTGTGAATCTGTGATTCCGGCTACCCTGAGTACCCGCACTCGGCGGCGCACTCCACCCGTTTATCGTTTCCAGTCCAGTAACCAGTTTATCTATTTTTTTTTTTTTTGTAGTATTTTTAGTCTGTGGTTAATAACGACTAATGGCAGAATCGCTTCGCCAATTTCTACTCAATAACCCAATAAAGCTGAATTATTTAAACAACATTTATCTGATATATTTCAGCCTCATTCTGATATCTTCTCTCCCGAAACCATAAATATCGTGGAAGAGTCTCTAAAGTCTCCTCTTCCAGTTACTATACCAGTCAAACACTTAATTTCAAATGAAGTGATATACGCCTTAAATAAATACCCTCTTAATAAATCTCTTGGATTCGATCTAATTACAGCCGAAGTTGTTAGATGTTTGCCCGAAAAAGCAATCATCCACCTTACACATATATTTAACTCCATTTTTAAACTCACATTTTTCCCGATTCTGTGGAAATTTTCAATCATAATCCTCTTGTTCCAAAACCTAATAAACCACCAGACACTGTATTATCCTCATTCCGGCCCATTAGTCTGTTACTTTTTTTTGCCAAAATTCTAGAAAGACTTTTACTCAAACGAATCTTACCAAGCATAAATTTCATCCTTCCCCACTCACAGTTCGATTTTCGCAGTACCCACTTGTTCCATTTTAAAATTCACCAAGTGCATAGAGTTGTCGATGCCATTTGATATTCACTTGAAAAAAATTTTAATGTACATGTACTTTTTTAGACATTTCACAGGCGTTTGATTTTACTGTCGTGGTGAAATGTATCTTGCGTAACGCCACCGCTCCAGTGTGTAGCAAAGCTTGTGTCAGGTTAGAGATGAGGAACACCTAAGATTAAACATACAAATTAAATTGTTATTAAAGTTATTTTAGAGAAGAGAAAAACAATGGGACATATATAAAACATAATTTACATAATATTAAAAAATAATTACTTTTAAAGATTAATTAGCTTAATAGTTAATAAGTACATTATTATACCAATTTTAGAATTAATTTTTAAAGTTTCAAAAGTTATACTGTTTTGTATGCTAGAATTAGAATATTTTTTTTAAACAGTCCATCAATATTAAAATACGCCTACATAAGTCTTTGTAAATTTATTCAGTGCAATAAAGGTTTAGTAGTTTTAGAATATCTGAATATACATTCAATTTATTTTGGGTTTTGTAAATGTGTAGAACATTTATAGTTTGAATTTAATTCTTAAATTGTCTTTGTAAGTACTCATTCACTAATAACTTATTTATTTGCTTTGTTATATTGTCACCAGGGTCAGAGAGATTTAAGAAGGTGGCTTTGTTAATTGCTTGACACAAATTTACTAAAAATGATTTAGTGCTGCAACTTGGTTATTTAGGGCCCCAGGGCGAAATTAAATATTGGGCTCTATAGCTCATGTAATCTAACTCAATGTTTTTTGTATCCTATGTAATTTTTTATGGTTTTTGAATAAAAAAAAAAATAGCTCTAGGGACCTAGGGTACATAATATAGAATCTTGCTATAGACATTTTTTTTTTTTTTGTTAATAAAATTATTATTATATTGTATGACTATATTCTATTCTATCATTCATTATAAATGCAAGTATTTTATGTTTCTAAGGAAATAAATATCTGTATTTTAATAATATATATTATCTACATCTAATACTAATTATTATCTATTTATTTATTGTGTTTTTATTATTACTATTTAAATTCTTATTATTTCTTTGATTAATAGCAATTTACTTGTTAAATCAGAACTTATATCTGATTGATACATTTATATAAAGTCAATGATACAACAATAGTAATTTCCTCTGATCCCAAAAGTTTTTGAAGTTTCAAAAAATTGATTCGCAAAATCATTAGCAAAAAAACTAAAAACCATGCTTTGGACAGGTATACAAGGGGAGGGGGCATGGGAGCAATGGCCCCCCAAAATCTAAAAAAAAGAGGCTAGCGAAAAAAAATTATAGAATCATAGAATATTTCCATTCTAATATATAAAAAGTAATGTAACAAAATATTTTATAAGCATAAAATATTAAAATGAGATATAAGATTGAGTAATCTAAATATTAAAAAAAAATTTTTGTTTAATTATTTTTTAGCCTATTTAAAGGTAACCTAATCAGTAATCATCATTATCCTGATGTTGAAAAATATTAACACACCTAGTAAATTTTATTATAATGATGTGTTTCAAAAATTAATAAAAATCCAGAAATCCAAAAGACGAAACATCTTCTTGCTTTGATAAAATTACTGTTAATGTATTTAATACCCATTTCATATTTATTAATGCTTTTAATGCTTAATTACTTTAAGGGAACATTTTGTTTTAGCTGTAATGCGTTTGTAGTCGAATCTATGAAGATTCATGTTTGTTCTCTAAGTATAAAAACAATAATTTCCTAAGTTTTTTGACAACCAGCTTTTCTATTTAATATTTATAGATAATACTCAGTTAGTACAAAAGCCTAGACAAGTTTGTACTGTTAAAAAGATTCTTCCAACTGCCAACTCTAATTCTTTTCTTATTGGTCTCATTCCTTATCAGATCATGATGATGAGTTTGATGAAGAATCACTAATTTTCTTTATAGATAATTATTGTTTTATTATGATGAATATAGATACTCTTAAAGAACAATCAAATTCCAGTACATGTCATATAATTTTAGGAGTTTCTAAAGAACATACCTATGGTAAATTTCATAACTTCAGTAGACGTAAGCAGACCACTTTGGAATCACAAAATGTCTTTGGGAGAAAGATCAGAAAATAGAAAAATTAATTTATGGATCAAAATATTTACTGAATTTGATGGTAGATAAATTTCTTAAATCATATGCTGTTGTAAATTATTCATGATACATTTTCAATATTTAGGCAAATATTCTATTCAGGGATTAAAAAACAGCTGGAATTATCTTGAACTA
This sequence comes from Diuraphis noxia, assembly GCF_037042655.1. NCBI lineage: Eukaryota > Metazoa > Arthropoda > Insecta > Hemiptera > Aphididae > Diuraphis > Diuraphis noxia. Next base: position 30,708,406 of record NW_028301715.1, on the reverse strand, counting down.
AAATATACTAGAGAAAAGAAAGCTGGAGTAAGTGGTGCAGCAGAAGCTAAAAAAGAATGGCCTTATTTTAACATATTAAGATTTTTAGATGAAGTATTGATGATTGAAAAATGGTAAAAAAAAATTAATTACTTAGAAATGTAAACATATATTCTTATTTTATTGTACACTAATTGTTATATAAATAGTTCAAGTGAAAAAAAAGACAGGAAGTCTTAAAAGTATGTGTTTTTATACTTTTCTGTATTTCTTCCTTGAAACTGACCTATCAATGAAATATTTTGTATGTTTATTTTCTACAGAATCTGCTATGGAGATGATTATTGAAGAACTAAAGTATAGTAGACCTAGACCTATTCCACCATTGGATCCTGTATTTATTGAGCCCGAGTCCAACAATGATACCAAGTTTGGTTCATATTTAGTAAGTTTAATGTCAGTCTTATCAAAAACTAAAAAATAATTCTTCAAGGAAAACTGATTGCTATTGTCATTGAAGAAATGAATGATTAGTTTTTAGATCCTGAGCGAAGCGAGGAATGTATATTGATTTTACCATGTGTTTTTTTTTTGTATGTGTGTCATCACGTTTTGAGGCAGTAAAAGTGCTTCGATTTTCGATTTCAGTACCTTGTTCAATCAGAAAGTAAATCTAGTTTGTACTGTGGGGGGTAAAAAATAAAAAATTCCCAATATTTTGGGAAGGTTAATAAAGTTTTATATCTCAATAATTGGGATTAAAATTTAATACAAGGCACCTAACATATTGTTACACTAGCAGTTGAAAAATAAAATAAATTCATAGTCACAATTTTTTTTATAAGCATTCAAAGTTTGGATTTTGACAAAATACGTAAAAATCACAAAAATTAGCAAAAAGCTAGAAATTCATGAAAAAAATTTTTTTTAAATCTAAGATTTGAAAATTTAATACAAGATTTCTAACAAGTTTGTCAATCTTTATCACAAAAAAAATTTCCACCAGAAATTCAAATTAAATTTTTATGAGCATTGGATTTTCACTAGATTTCTCAATTAGCGATTTTCTTATTTTGGTGTAACTCTAAAACAAATGTTCGCAGATACTTGAAATTTTCACTGAATGTTTATATAGGCATTGAAATATTTGATAAAATTTTCAAAATATTTTGATTTGTTTTGAGCTGTTTACTGACATTTTAATTTTTCAATTTTTTTAGTTTTTTTTTCTATAAATATCAATAAAAATGTATTTGTTGGGTAGAAAACCTTGAAAATTTAATTCAAGACACCTAACATATTGTTACAATAGCAGTTGAAAAATATTAAACATACATAGGTACTGCATGATTTTTTTTTATAGGAATTTTAAGTTCAAATTTTGACTAAACACACGTAAAAATTACGGCAATGTTCAAATTATCTTAAATAGAAATTCATAAAGTTTTTCTTTTTAAATCTAAGATTTGAAAATTTTAATTATCAATAATATATCCTTGACAGATAAACCATCTCCGCTCAGAAAAGTTTTTCGTATACAATGATATAATATCATTGGATTCAAATTTAATTCCATCTATTATAGTAACCTACTTGAAGTCTTGAACCTACTGTACAGCAGAGTGACAGACATACACGACTTATCCTCTTTTTAATACTTACGGATCTTATTTTTTATTCGACTAAAGTTCAATGATGAAGAAATGTTTTTCATTTGATTGTTTAATGTTATGTTAATAAGTAAACATTGTTTTTTTTTTATTATTTTAATAAAATATTTTTATTTGTAATTAATAGGTATTAGAGTTTTTATAAAATTGCATTATACATTTCCATACTGAAATGAAACCCTACCTTCTGTAGCAAAGTAATCAGTTAATTTTGACCTAACTTCTTTTGAGTTATTGTCATAAAAATTTGTTCCCATTTGACCCATTGGAACTAAACTGGCTGAATTTTGGTTTGCAATTATTTCAGTTTCGCCAAAACTTGTAGAGGAGTAATATGTGTGTATTCCTATAAAATAAAAATGATTTTCATAATAGAAAAAAATAAAGTGCATGTAAAGAGTTAACCACCATTTTATATATACAATTTTGGTATACATTAGTTAACAAAAACATTGTATTACCTGACTCAGTTTCTATTTTTAAAATTAAATTATGAAGAACCACTATTGCTTTGATGGCACTCATCACAGTTTGCTCAGATGCAATAATTACTCTTTGGTATATACGCCACCTTGACACTAATATTCCAAAGCAATTTTCTATGCATCTTTTTACTGGGCTCTATCTGAAAATATCAAAAAAATGGTTTAAAATGTCCATATAATTTGTTAATACAGATTTTATATTCAATCAAATCTCTAGTAGTTATTAATATTTACTCAATAAATCACCTATAGTTGAAAATGGTAGATTTCAAAGATAATTTTTCAATTGCTCTTCCGGGATATAGTCTCGTCTCATTAAATTTGTTGGGTGTGGAAAAGCTTTGTCCGCCACAATGAAATAAGGACAGTCTTCAAAATGTTCACTTATAGGTGAAGGTTCAGGTCTTCAGGAAAATTAAAATCATTCTGTAGTACCCTTTTACCTATTTGGCTATTTAAGACGCAACGAAAACTCCCGCATCACTACACCTGCCAGGCATTCCAATATCAACACAATGTGTCATGTCATGTAAAATTATAATTGGCATCACAAACGAATGATGCTAAGTGTGCCTTTGTAATTGTGGTTGATAGAACCACTATTTGGAAATGCCTGAAAAAAATTAAACAATAACAATATAATTTACCAAACATTGTGCATTTAATATGAATTGATCATTAAATTCTAAGTAAAACGATTGGCTTTTTTATATTTTAATTTTCTTAAAATAAAAATGTACATACTTGATGTACAATTTTTTTCATCTTTCTTCAGTAGGTGTAAATAACACCTAAAAATATTACCAATTAAGTTTAGTATAGAATTTATTTAGGTACTATTATCTATGTTTATTTAATACTATAATTACCTCAGCTTACATCATCTTTAATACATCTCACAAACAATTGCAGCATTCTAAAATTATTTTTGAAATAGTAGATTTGCCGATTTAAAAATTAAACATTATGTCAGTCATGCTTTCACCAGCAGCTAAATGTCTATTTAATGATTTATTTGATGTCATATTTTTACATAAATATTATATAAAACTAACTTTAATGTGGCTGATAAAATTTCTTCGACTGATAGAATATCAGGTTTTGGATGGATTCTCTTAAGAGATGAGCCCATTAAAATAACCAGTTCTTCAAATGTAGTTGGCAACATTCTGGTAAAGTTAAAAAATAATTCTGAATTTGATAGCTTATGTTCATTAATCATAGTGTTATAATGGCTATGATCAATACATTCTCGTAGCAAAGGCCTGACATACTATCTACAAAAAAATTATAGTGAGTATATTGTATACAGGGGATTTTTTTTAAGAATGATCTCCCGTTTTTTCCTTTAATACTACATTTATTTTAATAAGTACTCCTAAAAACAGTATTTTTAAATTTCTGATGATTTTTGTACTACCTAAGGAATGTCCGACACGGCGACGTGTGACAATAACTTCTATTCTTTAAATTAGAACCTCCTTTTTTACTGCAAATTATTTAGAGGATGATCTTCTTGAAAATGTTTATACAAAAGATAATAATCTTTAAATATGATATTACAAAAATATAAACCATATGTAATATTAGATGTATAATTTATTATACTTCGATCATTTTTACACATTATTTATATTAATTGATCAATAGCAATTAAGAACATTTTTGAATGGTAAGTGCTAACTATTTTACTATTTTAATTTTAATTTTATAGAATGGAAAACCCTATATTAATACCTTAATTAACCCGAATTTATTACTTTTTCTTTATTTCATATACATTTTCTTCTACAAGATTCATTATTAATGAAATTAGGAAAATTTTTCTTTTGTGCATTTCTTTATTAAATTCATGAATGTTATAGTTGAACAATTTTCGTTGAAGTGCCGCCAACATGGAGAAAACTATAGCATTGTTGAAGTAAATTGTCTGTTATAACAAGTCATAAAGCATAAAGTATAAATTAAAATACATAGGTAATTGGAAAACCAATTGCACATTCCTTGCTTGGTGCTCCATTAAAAATCTAGAAATATGTCATTCTAAATTTTAACCAACAATGATTTTATTACATCTATAATTAAAAAAAACTAGCCAATTTAAATTAAAAAAACAAGACGTATGGTGTAAAATAGTTTATTCACTATTTTTATGCTCTGCACTACAATAATATTTATTTATTCATTTTATTTTATTCATCTGGAATTGAAGGTTTATAATACTCCTTGACATTTTCTGGTAATGACTTAATTTCAAATGCACCAACTTCATTCAATAATTGATTTTTCTCATAGAAATACTGCCTGAACCAATTAATGTGATCTTTTTTTTCTTCAACAGTCAGGAATGGATTTTTTGACAAGCCAACACATACTAATTCCATAAAATGTCTGATTGGTCCTTTTTTAGGGCACCATTCTTCAATTAGTGGTTCTAAAAACACGTGTTCAGCAAAAAACACATTGCTCTCATCATCCATACCTTGTTCGTTATCAATAGGAAATTTCCACAACTTTCCTTGTTCTGTCCAAATAATCATTTGTTCATAAATATTTCTTGGTGGGTGTGTTACTGCTATCTGCAAACTCTTTTCATGCAATTTATCCCAAGTAGGCAATATTAGAATCTCTTTGTTTTTTTCAAAGTTTTTAAATATACCAAGAGGTTCACTGCTAAATAAATTAATAGGCACATAATTATCCAATGGCTTTTTGTATTTTTTAGTTCTTTGATAATCACCTGAACTATAGCCTAATAACTCTTTTACTCGTTGGGCTCTATCAACATCACTAAATTCCACAGACTTTTTAGATTGGGAACGGTCAATTTTCATTCCTGATAGTAGATCATCTAACTGAACAGAAGATTTTGCCTTTTTTTCAGAGGAATCATTAGGTTCATTGTTATAAATTCTCAGCAAATTCAATAAATCCGATTTAGTTTTTTTGGTGTCACCTCCAATTGATTGGGCAACTTTAGTGGCTGCATCAGATAATTTTTCTCCCAATGGCTGGTTCTGTTTAGAATCATCAATTTCTTGTTTATTTTGTTCCGCTTTTCTCGCCAACTTTCTAGGTTGTGCTAATTCAATAGGTTTAGATTGTTGAGGAGGCATTATGGTGTCATTCCCCTTTTTCATGGTTTTTAAAAGATTATTTAGTTTGTCAACAGCTAATTGGTTCTTTTTTGAACTATTATCATCATCTGATTTAAAACGCCTAGTTAGACAATAAACACCCCTAATACAATTACGTTTTGATCCATTAATATACGGTATGCACTTGATAGACAAAGTAGGATTCATGTTGAATATTGTAGTAACTGTAATTCTGTTTTTAAATTTCCTAAAAAAAAAAATGATAAAAAAAATAAATATATAATTCACAAACTACACAGTGAAAAATACAAATAAAAGCTGTCAAGTCAAACTGAGATGAGAAATAAAAACAATCCTTTATCTTACTTGTCTTTCCTGTAGTTCCGAATTCTAAATGTCAACTTCAAAAGTTCAAACAATAAAGTTAATTTATTCACATGCTATTATTTTTGTGAATGATAACATTGATTTTAATATTTAATGTCTTAATCTAATGATAATAACAACGGTTAACGTCTTAACGTGATAAAGTTTTTAATTAATTAACGTGAAATACGTCTAAAAGAATTAAAAGAACACTAAGCAAAATATGTAATATAAGTTATGAAAAATTGAAGAGTGAAAACACTAGAAGGAATCTTATTGACTAAAGAAATTCCCAAGTACACTTTGACTGAAAGAACTAAAAAGTAAGGACAATGACTTGAAGCAATATAGCGAATAGGTAGTAACTATTTACCTAATACCTACATCGTATATTATCGGCTCAAAGTGCTCAAGAGTCAAGACTATTTATGAAGACTCAAGATTCGTGTTAGGAGTTAGGACTAACGTGTTCCAGCCTCTTTGATAACATGATGAGAAAATAAATGATAATTGATAACAATCAAATTAATTTCAACATGGTGAGATAATCTTTTTATTTAACACAGATATAAAATATTTCATATCTGTGTTATTTAATATTTTCTAAATCGCGAACTGTGATTAAATATTCCGATTGAAGGCAAGATCTCGGATTGAGGGTACCAATAAGTTTTATATTTACATGGTCTGGAAATAAATAATAATATCTTTAGCCACGTGCTAAGATATCGTTGTCCGTGTTTATACCTATAATGGCCAATTCATTAGACTAAAGAGTAGATTCACAGGAGTACAGGACCCAAATAACAGTTGAAAATTCACATATCACAGCAATTAGTCTCTTGTATCTTGATTTTGGAAAACTCAAAAGAACATAAGAGATTTAAATTTATTAAAATACATTTTATAACCATAGATGGAAAAACTAATTATTTTCTGAACAAATTATATTTTTATGGGTAAAATGTATAATCCATGATACACATATCATTGAATTACTTATTAAATAAGAAAATCACATTTTTTTTTCTTACAATTATTTCCTTTTAAGGGTATCACAAAAGTGTCTTCATGCCAGTGGCGCCAAACACGTATTTTAATGGGGCGGTTCGTCTGACCATCCCTATATTTAATTATGGTGATTTTATGAAAAATGAATTAACAATATAATTATATGGGTGGTGGGTAATGGTAGTAACTAATTTTTATACTTTGCCCCACCAAATGAAATACAAGTCTGCTTTGTGTCACAAATGTAAATTAAAATAACCATTTACATTCAGAACCCGATTACTCATAAATAAATTTACTATTCGTATTACAACAAAATTATATATATATGGTTTCAGTAGATATTTACAGCAATAGAAATTAAAACTCTAACTACACTTAAATAACTATCTTAACCAGATGGCTCATATATAATATCTAAAATAAATAAATTGAAAATATTGGTGTTAATTGTTTATTTTTAATTAAATATAACATCAATTGTTACATACAAATATCTTAACATTAAATATGAACATAGGTATTTTTTAACAGTTCAGTAACTTTGTTTAACTAATAAATTATAATGCATAATAAACAGACAATGTAACATAAACTTAAACGCATTAAAACGATTGTTATTAGGTATTAACAATAATAATAAATTACAAGTTATTAATATATTCATAGTATTTACGCTAGTATTATTGTTGGCATTGAAGAGAAAATAATCTTAAATATTACGGTTTTAAACTTAATGTAAAAACATAAATAAAACTTAAAGACATGCATATAGTAAATAATCTATAATGCACTTTAGTTTTTTTTTTTTTAATATGGGCATAATTTGAAACATTAATAAAGTGAGTTTTATAAAAAAAAATATATTAAAATAGGTGAAAAACAGATTATATTATTATTCAACATATTATATAATAATAAAACTAAAAACATTTTTTGTTAATAAAAATAATAATAATAATAATACCAAGACCCTAATAATGTTATACGTTCAAAGTCATTTCGGACAGTACATTATTAAAAATTATCAAAATTATAAAAACTAAAACTATTATGTAATTAGAATTTAATTTAGGTATAGTTATTATAAGATAAAATATAAACATAACATATACATTAAATTTTGATTACTTGATATCAAAATATAATGTATCTAATGCTGTAAAAGTAAAACAGTACTAGTTGTTATGTTAATTGCTTATGAGAAGGTTGACTTTATAATATTATGTAATTCATGAAGTACTTAATTTAAGATTTAATTGATATATTTTCCTTTTTTTCTGTACTTAAAGGACTTTAACAATAGTTTGTAATTATACAATTTTAAACAATATTGCCGAAATGAATTTTAGAAGTATAATTACAATGTGACAACTTATTTTTATATGCACACTGAGCAAAAATAATAAAACATAAATCATAATATTAAAGAGTGCTGTATCACAGCCTCTGATGAAGAAATATTTATCATGCCGCAAATAACTAATGTTATTTATAACTAGCGTAACTATAGAAAATCACATATTTTCATAAAACGTATACAATAAAAAATTCACAAACTTTTTATAAAAAAATAATTTGAGACCCTTTGCACAAAAAAAAAACTATAATTATCATCACAGAGTTTAAGTTACAATCTAAATAAAGAAAAAAACAGAGTTAGTAAGTTACAATATTTTACTTTCAAAATGAATAATAGCGCTTCGATTTTTGTCCAACCAGGCGCCTCTTATGCCATGTGCTTAAAGCTATAGGGACTCGCTTAGAGGTAGAGGTATTTCTTGTAGTTGGACAACATTGAGTAGATCGTGTTTCTGTACAACTGGCCAAGTATTCCCTTTTAAACTGTAAAGTAGAGATCTCAGCCAACTCTGACATTTTTAATGTAACATTCTTGTATACATCAATAGCATTTGGCCGATTGAGAGGATTTGGATCAATCATATTTGCTATAAGTAAACTAATTCCAAAATCTTCTATATCTGGTACAAATCCATCCCTTAAAAAATGCCATTCTGGTCCATCACTTGGCAACCTTAAAGCTGAAATGGCTTCATATGCAGTCATTCCTAATGAAAATATATCAACTTTCATTATTGTTGAACTATCATATTTTCCACTTAACATTTCTTTAGGTAAATATCGGCCATCGCCGTCTTCCACATCACTTAAATTGTCTGTATGTGCTACATGACCGAGATCACCAATTTTGTAAATTATATCTCTATCAACTTTATCTTCATCAGTTTTCAGGAACTTAGAATGACTTATCATGATATTTGCAGGTTTTATATCCAAGTGTACCATTTTTGACATATGCATATAATGAAGACCACTTGCTAAATGAGATAATAGACGCTCGATGGCAGCATCATTGAAATTGTGGTGCTTTGTAAATATCATTTCATCTAGATTTCCACCATCACAATATTCTAGTTGTATAAAGACTGAATTACTCTCATTCCATGCAGAATGATAAGCAACTATATTTGGGTGACTAAATAAAGCAGCATTAGCATATACCTCTTTACGGGCATAATTTTCTCGTCTAGTTCCAACTACTTTTTTAAGTGTTTTCTTAATAGCATATGGCATTCCTTCTAGCATATTGGTACACTTATAAACCTCACCAAAATCTCCTTTTCCAATAAGATCTTCCACTTTGAATTCTTTAAAATACCTGGATACTTCTAGATCAGTTAGCTCAACATTTGTTAAATCTTTAGACCAGTTGTCAAGTGTTGATGATTCATTATTATTATTATTGTTATTGTTATTTGTCCATTTTAACCGTAAGTCAGTTGCTGCAGGAGAGAATGGGTTAATACTAAATTGTTTAGGTTTAGATATTGTTGATTCATTGAGCAATTGACATGAATTTCTATTTTCAGATAATTTAGATTTTGCAATAGATTGAGATCGATCCAATATGCCTTCTTCAAGTTTAAGAACACGAATCCTCTTTATAGGGGGTGAATATGATAACTCATCTTTTTGAGGTGAATCAGCTTTTGAAGGTGAAGCTAAATGCTCAGCAAACCTTAATGGAATTATAGGCCGATGCTTACGACTGGCAGGTGTCAAGGGTGGAATATATTGTACATGGTTAGGTGGTGTTTTAGGAGACTCTTGTATGTTGGCAGCAATAAGACAAGGTTCATCCGAGTCACTGAAATTTAAACGTCTAGGTAACAATGTAACTGGACTGAACAATCGTTGTACATCCACGCCGTCCATGTTTGGTCAAATAAATTTGTATTTTTTTCAAGTATAATTTGTCAACATACAAATTGAACATTGTAATACACTATCTTGAGTTACACAAGACCTGAAAAAAAAATATAAATATACTTAGTACTATGTTATAATTTGAAATTAATAAAAATACATTTTTTTTACCTTACTATGAAGTATGGTAAAATCAGATAAATGATAATTAACAAAATATAAACTATGAAGTATTACAGTATAACCAGGGTTGGGGAGTAAAAATATAACTGTATCTTGTACCATGATACACAATTTTAAAGTATCAAGTATCATTTACCATATATAATAATTTTATAACTTGCAAGATGATTTGAAAAAAAATGTAATTTAACTGCTGCAGCCCAACTACTATGTGTGGTCCTACTCTTAATGTGCTTATATGGCTGTAATTATTTACTCTTACAGTCATACAATGATACAAATAAGAACTAAACTAAAATTTTTGTTCTCGTGAAATATGCACTTACTAGGTACCTAAATATGAGTAAAAGTAATTTTATGAAAAGTTATAACTTATAAGTAATGAGTTTATAATTTTTGAATGATGTAATGTATATACCTATTTAGTTATAAATTTATAATTTGTATTATTTAATATTTAAAACTTTCTAAGTTTCTATGAAGAAATAATACTTATAGGTAATTAATAGGAAGTTAATAAAATAAAATAAATTTCAAATGTATAATATAAAATATGGAGTATTGATGCATGCTTTTTTTTTTTAATTTTATGCCCAACTCTAAGTATAACCAACTGGCAACTACCTACCTACAATAAAGATAAGGCAGTGGTTTTAAACACAAGGCTCACAAACTCTTTTGATGTGGCATGCTATAGTTCAAAATTTGTAATATTCATGATTGCTATTGAATGATATTTTTTTTTTTTTAATTCAACTATCAATAATTAAATAACATAATTAATCAACATACTATTATTTGATATTTTACTCGACATTTTATCTCTACATCCCTCGTTAGTAATCTCTAAATTCCAATGAGATAATTTTTACATTTTAAGTATTTATGTGTAGTTACAGTATGTTTATTCTGTATGCTGTGTGTGTAACTCACAATAATTGTTATCTATATAAATTATAAATTGAATAGACATAAGTAAAAAAGTCTACAAAAATATTTTACAAGTGAACCATTGATGTATTAATATACAAGGTGTAACAGATTGAACTGACTTTTGGAATAACTTTTGTTCAAATCAATATTTTTTTGTTTTTCATGTTTATTTTTTAGTATTCAAAATAAAATAAAAAAGGTAGGTAATTTAATAAAAAATTGTTAGGATAAATTCAATATAGTCTATTTGTGAATCTGATTTTAAAAATAATTTTGACGGTAAAAAGATTTATCAAAGTCAAGTAGTTTATTTTTTCGTATTTTTTTTAAATTCAATATTATTTTAGTTAAATCAATTTGGAACGTAATAACTTTTTTTCAAATATAATTTTAGAGAAATAGCTGACATGAGTATATTTCATAAATTATTTACTGATAATATAATAATAAAAATGTATGTCATACGTTTAATCAGTATAATTTTTTTTTTTTTTCAAGTCTTTCTGTTACACCCCGTATATGTAAATGGCCACTGGCATTTTGAATTTGAGTACACTGGATTAGGTAATTTTAATCACTATTTATCTTGTGTATAAAAAAATTGGCTAGTGAACTCATACATAAGTATTACAATAAACTAACTTACTATTAGAGTAAAAAAAAAATTTGCACTAAAAATAAATAAACCTGGCTATGAAAATAGAAATGTTTAAATTAAATAATGATTAGTGGAAATCCCAGTGATTTCCCAATGCAAATTAAATATAATTATTACCTAATATTATTTACAGATTGAAATCATTAAGTGAAAATTATCAATCCTAAAATCTATTAGATGTATTGCTAGACCTATCGAACATATTTCAGTAATGTTTTAAATAATTATGAATTTCAAAATAAATGAAAAAAAAATTATTTTTAAAGTTTATGTACCTACTTAAAATTAACTGAATGATTGTATAAAATTGAGTAGATACACCTAGTTTCAGTTGATATTGTGAAAATATACCAATTTAAGTTTCAACATGAGCTATTTCTAAATTATCAACTGAGAATTAAACAGAACTAAATACACATAATACAACAAAAATGAATCTATACAGCGAAATTCGGTCATAAGCATGAAATAAAGATTTAGAAAAAATCTTTAAATTAAGTACGGCAACAAGAGGGTGGTCTATAATTTAAAACCTACTTTCCTAGTATACCTACCAGAATAATGAATTAAAATTATTTGTGTACTTACATGACTGTGAGGACATTTTCGATCGTCGAAACTGTAGTCCGACGGATGTGAGAAACGAATGATTAAGGAGAAAAAAAACACTTTCACCACGGATAAAAAAAAAAAACCACTGGTTTCGAAAGTGAATTGACAGACGACAGTGTTCGAAAACAGGTCTCCGTGGAAACGACACAATAACAATAGAAAAACGAAACAATGTCGAGAAGGCAGAAACGAAGAAGCCCGTCGGCTTCAGACGGGATTTATATGCGATTACGCAAATATAAAAAAACTAAACGAGCGAAAAACTCGGAACTGGCGATAAAAACTTGACTGGAGGGCCAGGGCGCGCGAATGAGTCATACGGCAGTCGGGTCGTCGAGATAATTGTACTATGGTTTGAATAATATCAAGAAGAGCCGAAAAATGTGCGGCATGTAAGGCGCCAAGCCATCGGATTGGTCGGTGTGTGTCATGTGATGGTGGACCGGCGACACTGTGGCGCACAGTGTGTCCAACACTCCATCGCAAACGGACGAGTGATTGTTGTCGTGTTAAGATAAAACGCGGGAAAACGACGGCGATGCCGGCAGCTGTTGCTCGTTTTTTGGAGGGCTGCTTGTAAGTTGCAGCATTATGCACCGCCGCCGAAGCCTTTTATTATTGTGATGTTATTTGTTATTGTTATCGTTATCGCCGGTGAAGGGGGAAAATAATAAATAATAGTATGGAAATGGCGGGTTGGGACTTGGGAGTAGCAGCTGCGGCAATCGCACTGCCGCCACTGCATCAGCAGGCTGCAGCCTGCATTCTGATGAATGCCTAACGCGTACGTCCTGATACCGAACTCGGAACTACCACAATACTACGATAGTACTCTTCGTAAAACCTGCCAAATGTTGTTTTTGTTATTGTTATTGTCGTTTTCTAGAACCACGTGCGTTTGTTTATCATTATGCCGCGTAATTTTTGTTGGCGTGCTCCGCTATATTATGTTGTTCTACATAAACTATAAATAATTATATATTTATTATTTATTTCTAATAAAGCGGATATGCGCTGATGGTCAAACAACACGACGTTAACATTAATTAAATATTTCAATAAAATATTGCGAAATATTTGACTTTATTTTTCGTTTTTTGTATTCATTAACATATAAATATACGATATTGAATAATATGCTGATTTTTTTTGTACATTCGTTCTAAAATAGATTTTCCATGGAAATGTAAATAGTTAATTTATTATCCTGAACGAGTTTCATAAACCAGAATTTCGATATCATCATTATTTCGGGAGATATCGCAATGGGTAAATCCTCACGGGACATTCTGTATAATATATTAATGTTATACATTTATAACTGCATGGCTGAATTACATTTGAACATTAAATACTATTACAGAATTAAGTTTTATGTATAAATGACTAATGGGCTCTACCCAAGCTTGAAATTGTTCTTTACAAATTAACAACAAAAATAATTAATATTTTATGGTATAATATAGAATTTTGAATAAATGGAAATAATTACACGGCTATTTAATAAATAACGAACGAATTTTTCTTAGTAATAAAAAATATCACATCAATAAATTATAGCGAATCATACCCAAATTATTAGGATCATAAGTAGTTATTAATTAAGGTCAAAAACCAAAAAATAAACCTATTCCAGGTAATATCTAAAACTTATAGTTCTTTGATATACCTACTATTTTCATCAAAAATATAATACTTGTTGGTAAATATAAAATGACAGGAAGGTATAAATATATTTTTATCATCCTTAGTAATTATTCTGGAAATTAGTGATATTGAAATATATTATTATAATGATTGCAATATATTTGGTTACAATAGTATATTATGGTAAGCTATTATTTTCTTAGTTTTTAGGGCAGTTTTTTAGAGCAATAATAAGATTTATATTTATTGTCTATATCTATCAAGTATCACATGAGCCAAGCTAGTGTTGAAAATTTACAAATTTTGTACATCTAATTCCGCTCACCAAAATATTATAAAATAATATACATAATAGAGTTCAAAACCGAATAAAAGTACTAATGTACTATACATATTTTTTAATTTCCTACTGTACAGTTCATACTTGTTATTATAAATAGTGTATCCTACTGCACTCACTTTTTAAGACGAGGCAATTAGCAATATTAGAAAAGTGCATTATATATTGCAGCTACAAGTTGTTATTTTACCTTGTTCGCAATGTTTACTTTCGTTTTTATTTGTATCTATGATTGTATGGTGAATACTTATGTGGTACAAAAAACTACATTAATGTAATATGTAAAAATTAAATATATGTTTTAACTTGTCCCAATAACATTTTTAAGGTATAAAATACTAAAAATGCCAATAATGTACTTTAATTTGGGCATGTATATTTTATAATAAAGTAAAATTTTGTCATTGTTTCCGGCTGTTCGAGATTGTTGATAATGAAATTTGTGTTAAATTTCGTGTATATAACGTTGTTTAAGTGGTAGTCAATTAAAAAATCCCGGTCTTTATTCTATGATTGCTGAAACAATATAATTAATAACACGATAATTAATCTGTTATGTAACTCGTTCAGTAGTTGTCCATACTTCAATACTTGATTAATAAAATCATTTAAAATTGTATTTAAGTCCTTTATGTACCTTATACGCCTTAGAACTTTTCATTTGTTTCGTTAAGTAAACAATACAGTTTTATTCACATTTTGTATGGTAATAAATTGTCTAATTAAGTATAGGTACATAAATAAAAGAATACCGAGTATTTATTAATTAAACTGTATAAGTATTAGTTATTTCCACCAACTGCCATGTGTAAAAATATAAAATATTGTATATTCTGATAAATGTATTTTTTAATATAAAATATAATTTATTGAAATCAGGCCCGACACCGGGGGTAGACGATATAGGCCTACATTTGACGTAGGTAGAATTTACATAATATGAAGTGTGGCAAAACTTAAATTTGCTTAGGTGTGTTTAAGCGCTTAAGCAGGGCCTGATTGAAACCAGTTTTATGTTTTAACGAAATATAAATTATAATAGATCTAAGATCTCGTAAATTGTATAAAATATTTTACTTTATATATATTGCAAGTACCTATAGCATGTATCCTATGCACGGTTACACACTTCCAATGAATAAATAACATTAGTTACCTATACGTATTACCTATTGTGTAGATATATAATATTAAAAAGAATAATAGATTGAACATCTGTAGTCTGTAGAATGTAGTATTGTAGTTACATTTTTTTAAAGAAAAAAACCATATGGTTTAAGACGTCAAATTATAAAAAGAAAAGTGTCAAAAAAACCTTTTTTAGCGTCTCTGCGAAAGCGAACATCACAATCAAATTGTTTTTATTATTTTCACCTGGTAGCTTCATAGATATTTAAGAGTTCGGCTATTGTCGAAACTTCGCACTAATGGTGCATTCATCTCATTCTTCCGCAACATATGCATGTTCATATATTATTATTATTATTATTATTAGTCTTTTGAGCATATGGCATACAGAATGATTCACCAGGCATCTCGTTTTTCATAAATATTAAAAATTTGATATTTGGATTTTTTAACATACCTACTGAAAGACCAAAATTCAAATTTTTGAATATTTTTTTTACTACTTCTTAAGTTTTAAATAATGTACTATGGAGGTGCACACTTTAATTTTGACACGAGAACCCCCTAATCCACCGTATTTTTTTTTGATTATAACTTGTAAAAAAATTAACAGAAACCCTACCATGGTCAAAATTCGAACCATCATAGTTTTTGAGTTATTTGACTTTGTGGAAGAATAAAGATAAACATATGTCCAATTTCCATGATAGTGGTTTCAGAAGAAATGATGGAAGTTAATTGCAGGCTATAGAGATTTGAAGATTATTGATTAAACATTATGATAATTGATAATAATCTAATATCTATCAAGATTATTTTTAATAAGATTTGGAAGACTAGTTCAAATATTATAAATATTAAATTCAATATTATAATCATCTATTTTTTATTTTGGTAAAAACATTTTTAATAAGGTCTAATCCTTAGTAAAAGCTTTAATTATATTATGGAACTAGTTGGAGATGTTTTAAACCTGGAGATGGTAATTTGTGTTCGAATGGCTTTCCGTAATATATGTATTTTATATAATATGATATAATATATAATATATTAGTATATATAGGTACTCACTACCCATTTAATACTTACGTCCCATTTTCTTGAAATACCTATTACTATATAAAAGACGAGTCCCACGTGTGGTGGTGTGTATTTATGTATATAATTTAATATATATATAAATTTATCCTTATGCGTCTTACGGAGTATTACTTCTCTCGAGGCGGAATTAAATGGCAGATGTACACACGAAACCGTTATACAAAAACCCACGCACAAACGTAAGATCTCACCTGTTCGTCGTATATACATTTATATTTTATATATGTAATATACACAATAAAATATGTATATTTTATATATACACATAAGAACCTATATTTATATGTATTCGTGAACACGAAATGTCGTATTATTATATATATATTAGACATACATATACACGGTCGGACGGAGGTCCGTGTGTTACAGGAAACACAAAACTTGTTCCCACGCATTTGCACCCCTTTTTGATTACATTTGACGCGTGTATTTACAAAATCCTTCCGGTGAGACGATTCAATTTCGACGGAATATAAGAATATCGAAAGTATCCATTGGAACCAAAATATATTGTCTATGTTATGCTTACGCACATATTATATGTAAACACATATTATAAGCTATAATTTTAATTTTTAAAACGAAGTCGCGAATTTAGTTCTATATCAAAGAGAAACGTTTGTAGTCCTGCACTTTTTACCAACATAATGTCGATCTTTACTGACACACGTCAAAAATGTCGATAAATAGTTATAAACATATAATATAATAATAATATAATATAATATACAGCCTTTGACTGACATTCTGATGATGAAAAATAATTTTTTTTTCGTTGATTTAAAATAAAAAATGTAATATAGCCAATAGATTATAAATGTATACTTATAATACATAGGAAGGCACGGTTACTTACTTAGTTCCTAATACATAGTAATATATTTATTTAAATATGTTCGAAGGGGTGAATTATATGCAATTTTTGTAAGATGCGTGTATACTCGCTATAAAAAAATAAGATGAGTAGAACAAGTGTGAAAAATATATTAAAAATGTTTGAATTAAATAAATGAGATCGGGGTATACCAATTAATAGTGTAGGTATACCCCGACGAAAGCCAATAGTCCGTCAATTAAAAATTGAACTAAAGAATTAAGATTATAACGATTATAATATTACATAGTGATTATGTGATACGATAATTTTAAGAGATTTTTGCAGGTAGAAGACGTGCAAACCGACAATAAAATGTTTACGGAATTATTTGTGAAAAAACTATTTCTTAAAATTATAAATTCATTTTTTTCTTACCAAATTTAGTCTAAAAATGTATTAAAAATTAAAAATGAAAGTTTCAATTGAATGATCTCTTTTATAAAAAGGTACATACATATATAGTGTGTATCAAATTGTAAATAAAAATCATTATGCTAGGACATAGGTATAGATAAAAAACCACAATTTTCATAGAAACTATAAAACAAAGTAAAAAAAATAAATGTTTAATTAGCGAGAATTAATACAATTTAACAATATATATAGAAATGAGTTTCCCCTTTAACAAAAACGGTTGTATGATAAATTCATTTTTTAATAGTTGATCACATTCACCATTAAAATTCCGCAAAAAAAAAAATAAATAACTATGTATTTAACCTTAAATACTATAAGTCTATAAGTATACAAATTATTTTTATGAATATTTATAATGAACGATGGAAGTGGAAAAAAAACAAATACCGAATAATAATTAATGCAGTTCAGTGTTGAATCAATATCATTAGTAATTCATGGAACTGGGTTTTATTATATAATAATTTTAATTTATTTTGTATGATTATATAATCGTTATCAATCTATGATACCAAAAACTGTAAGCTATATATGGTAAAAAAAATAATTTAACATAATGTATAATTAATTATCTCATTATAATTATAATATTCAGCTTATTATAATAAATAAACTTTGTTAGTTATTTTAGGAAATCAAAAAGGATATAATATTTTATAATTATAGAAATACAAATTACATACAATTAAAAATTATAATAAATAATTAAATTTTAAGAAAATACAAATATTTAAGAAAATTGTATAGGTAATCTCTGCAGGAAAAACCCATGAATTGTTTTCGGAGATTTAAATTTAATACATTATTAAGCAATACAAGTTTTAAAAGTATTAGTTGCTATTATTTGTTATACAGTTAAGTAATTATAGTATGTAATATATTAAGCTCTATAACATTTTAGTTATAGTTGACAGTGTTGATACACACATATTAATAATTATTCACTTGCATGCTTAATAGACAATACAAAGTTTATATAAATTAATAAATTATGTTAATTTAGTATATTATTACCTATACTTTAATAATTATCATTTTTAATTGTTTACATACGTAATTACTATTAGTATTCAGTGTTCATAGTATAGGTACTGGATATAATTAATTAAATCAGTACAATTTGGTTATATTGTATAGAAAATATTTTGTGTCAATTGCCTGCTTAACCTTTTTTCTGACGCTTTTGAACAGGGCCGGTGCAAGCAAATTTTTAAATGTAGGCAAAGATCGAAATTGCCGCCTCTTGTTTTATTATAACTTTTCTTATATGCCGCCTCTATATAAATATTAATTTCGCCGCCGTAGACTTATGCCTACGTCGCCTACGCCTATAACCGTCCCTGCTTTTGAAGACGGTAATTCAATCTCTTAAAGTACGAACTAGATGAATTTTCCTTTTCAAAAAGGGGTTGAAGTCAAAAATCAAAGCATTATTTTTACTCTAAAATGTGATGACAGACACATAAAAAAACATGCATCAAATACCTACTATAGAACACGTTTTATGCAAATACCAATAGTCTTACGTTACATGTTTAACGATTTTTATTGATTTAGAATTGGTACGAAAGTTGCTTTGCAGAAAAATAGATAATTTAAAGCCAGAAGCCCAGAAATTAATTGTATAACCTTCGTTTTCAAGGTTAACTTCACCAGAAATAATACTAAGCTATAAGCTATCCAAAATGCGTTGAATGAAATGAAATAAATAAGAATCGACATGCAAAGCGAGTACAATTTGAAACGTACTAGCTCTATAGGTATTTATTTTTATCCATTTGTTGTTTTGAATGAAATTAAGAAGCCGTTTATTGGTTCTAAGATGATTTTTTTTAATACTATCCTATAAGACCTATTATGTAACCTATTATTATGTAAAATTGTTAATTGTTAAAAAAATGTTTTCTAGGTACCTATAAGGTTAGGTACAATTAAAATATTGAAAAATGGACGAATGTCATATTAAAAAATTACCAATAAGCTTTATAGTAAACCTCTGAAAATAAATTTTAAGATCAATAAAAAATGTTAATCTTTAACCTATAATAAAACACTGGACTTTTAACAAAGCCACACAGAATTGTTTTTTAAATACAAAATATATTAAATATAATACTCATTTTATTCTTCAGTTAGCTTAGTGACCTACCATCATAATCAAAATATGTGTCATGGTTAATCTCGGTCAAGGATCAATGCAAAGTAAGGGTCCATGCCAGAATCATCACTAAGTTTTTTTTCTGGTCATTTTATTGTAAATACTGAATTTCTTACTTCTTAGATACCATTAGATTTGCTTCTTTGTGTTGTTTGTAATGTTCAAGTTTAAATATAATAAATCTATTTTTAATAAGATTATTAAATGCATATAGTAGTTATATATATGTATATTATTATAATAAACTATTATATAGTTTTAAAACGTCGACTAATTAAAATTTAAAAAAATAATCAAAAATGATATAGCTTACGAGAAAAATATAGATTAAAAATCTTTAAACCTTGAATCTCAACATTTAATACACATTTTGAATTTGTAATATGTAATATTATTCATATAATATAAAATCTCCAGTAACAATTGTGAACGGCCTTGACCTGTGATTCTTACCAGACTTGAGTACGATGAATGATTACTGATTACAGATTAATTTACCTTTGTTTGAATTTATATATAATATTTTTTTGGAATAACTTTTTTGACGATTTACCAATTAAGTATAATACCTACTCAGTATAATATGCGCACTACATGTTATGTTTACCATCTTCGTAATACCATCTTCAGATTAATTAATTGTGCATTGTTAAAATAATTAAAATGAGAACATACCAGCAAGTAAGAAAATATATTATGAAGACATTTTGAAATGTCTTCAACAGTATCAAAAATATCAAATTTTATTAAAATAATAATTAATCTACGCCACATTTACTTCAATCAATCGTGCTACATACCACATGACATTGGTTTGCAATTTGTAAACATTGATGAGTACTATGTGATCGTCATGCCTATAATAGAGTATAATCTACTGTGATATTACAAAATGCGCGTGTCAACACAACGTCGATAAAAAAATTTGTATTCCGAGTGTTGGTAGGTAATTAATGATCGAGCTCGGCCGTAGTTGTCAAAGTTATAGGTACCTACATAGCGATTTGTTTTCTATCCATACCACAATCTCGCATTTGCTACGCTGAACATACAACAATGTACCACGATTAAAACATTCACGTCCTTTACTTGGCGTTCTGTTTCATTTTTTTTCTTCACATACGTCTCTGAAAAATAAATAATTATTTGTTATGCAGGTACATTAAAACTATTTAAAAACCTGTCTCCTTTGAATGAAAATCATAGTAGGAAGGCTGCGGGCATGTAGGCTAATTATTAAGACCGAGGGTCAGGTTACCAAGACGGTACTTGTACTATGTAGTAGAGGTATGTCCCACATTCGCTGGATTCACGAACGACATACAATATAATATAAAATACTGCTACTACGCTATTTAATATATATTGATACTTGCGATTACCATTACTACTACTACTACTGCGTCCACTATATATAATATAATATTATAAAAAATACTCATAATAAATCTACCGCTGGGTTCGGCACAAGGACGGTATTATATATATGCGGCGGTGAGGAGAGTACCTACTATACCTACTACCTAGTACCTATACTGGCTATACTTATATCATCTAAACAGTTGGTTGGACTATTTACCATAACAAATAACAATAATATTGTTTTGTCTTGTGGTACTAATTAAAAAGGGTGTTTCAAAAAACCAACAATAGTTCCTACCTTAGTAATAGTAACCTTCCATAGAAATATTAGGAAATTCACAATAATACGATTGTAGGTACGATCTGGTACCAGGAAATCTGATATATTCACCACTGCATCACGTTATGTTGATTTACCATTACTACCTACTTAGTAAATATTATGGTGCTATATAATTACTGCACAATAATAGTATATCTGTAAAATGAGGATTGGTGACATATTTGAATGTCGCAATGCATTTGGGTGAATTATTTTTTATACGTTTTATAAACACGATGTGTTTGTACGAGTTCCTTATACAGCGTTTGAGCGAGAACCTATGTTAAAATATAAAGTATAAAAGATAAAATTGATTATAAGATTAAGGTAAGATTGAACGGTACCCAAACTTTTTTGGCTTGTGGCGTCTTTTTTAACTAAGGTGTCTAACCAGGCTTTCTTTTCAAATCATAGGATGACTATAATCGTAAGAAATATAACAAATTAATAAAAACCAGAAAAATTGTTATCAGTTACAATTTATATATTTGTATTTAAATAATCTCAATCATTTCCCGTCATCGACGGGTTTTCAAATGTATTTTTTGACCATATAAAATTCTACGGCAGCACGGCACTCCTAAAATTACAGTGAAAGTGGATTGATTGATTGATTGATTGAAAATACTGCGCAAACGCATCTCTGCAGGATACTCATATGGTTACCTAAACACATATTTACAATGTCTTGAAATCCCAAACGAAATCCAAATGGACTATGCTAAATTACCAAAATATATTTAAATGTTTACAAACTCGCCAAAACGTAAACACCCAGACGTAGTTACATGAAGCGATTTTGAGTGTAGCACAAATCCAATCGACGTATGTTTAGAGGTCTATATTTTACAAAAATCAGTTTTGCACTTTCGCCACGGTGAACCGCCATCATTGTTTACTCGGTGCAGTCATTCGTACTTAGATTTAAATGTAATTGTGCATCGACTCGTGCCAAGTCTCACGACTCGCGACATAATCTAAGTCATTCCGTAAAGTTTTTCATGCACACAGTCATATCTATATATATATTATATATACGTACCCATCTCGGTATTTGCGGTTACTTCAAGTTAGGTAGGTACCATGTATATGGTATTATATAAATATTAATATAACTATTAAAATACCTATTTCATGATGTTATGGTAGTGCGTCGTAAAAATAAAACCGCAGACAGATCCTAAACGGCCAGGCAATTATAGATCCGTTCGGCACCACCATCAAGGCACTAACAGTCTTAATTAGTTTTGATTAAACCTATTATATTATTATTATACAATGTTGCTGTATTATTATATGCACACAACACGTGACCGTCCGGAGGCAGGAACAGGCGGGGAAGAGATTTTCAAAATCAAGCTCACCGCATTCGTTTATTAACCTTCACCTGCTCACGGACCGTATAAAAGAGCCACCGTCGGCCGTGCGCTGGTTCAGTACAGTCATCACTCATACCGATACGACGGTACTTCATCCGCAGAGTGTTTGCAGCGTGCAATTGCAGCGGCATAACAGCAGCATTTAGCGACGTACTAGCCGAAGCGATCGTATTTTAGAAGAACGTAGCCGGGGAAAAAAAGTATATCTACACAACATCATTAACAACTGTTCGCCGTTTTTATGGGCGACCATCGACAATAATCAAATTGAAAATAATTTAATAACTTTTTTCTATTACAGCCCTATATTGAGTCAATAGCACCGCATAACACGCTATATAATATTATCATGCCGATCGTCATGCCAGCCTCTTCGGCGCCCACAGAATACTCGACCACGCGCCCGGTCGAGCTATTGGTCACCGCGTCCGCCCTGGACGAGACGCCCTGTGGAAAAGGTCCGATGATGGAGTCGCTGTCGGCGGCGGTGTGCGGATACAAGAGCGCGCCTAACGCGGCCGATCACGAGGCGTTCGTCCGGGACGCGGTGCGCTTGATGCTCGAGCAGGCTGTGTTCCGGGGAACGGATCGCCATCGCCCGGTGCTCAACTGGAAGAGCCCAGAAGAGCTGCAAGCCGCATTCGACTTCGCCCTTCATCGTTCGCCCACTACTCATGGCCACCTGTTGCACCTGATTGAGGACACCATCGAGCACAGCGTCAAGACCGGACATCCGTACTTCATCAATCAACTATTCTCTAGGTGAGTAGGTGCGCTATTGGCGTAATTATAAGGGCAGAGGTGATTGGTACTGGGGGGTCTGACGCTTCCAAGTATTTATTATTGGATCTTTTGTGTAAATGGTATTTTATTATTTTGTGGAGATACATTTAGGTCTATTCAGTGTTACAGACTTGATTATTTGTGGCGAAATTATAGTCTTACTTATTTATAAACTACAAATATCTAAAAATTATTTTTCCTCGTATGCCAGCATACGACAGTATGTATATTTTATAAATTATTTTAAATTTCCTGATGGACACTACACTAGAATAAATTAATTGTGAGATGACGATTAAATATGTCTCGTAAATATTATCGATACACATAGGTAATATACAATTTAGGTAAAACTAAGTATTGTTATGTTGTATTAGTATTAATTACTAACCTATCTATATTTTACATGGATATATTTAGCAAATTTAAAATTATTTAAGTCTCATCGAGTTTTTGTTTAACATTCATATTAATCATCATAGTGTTATAACTAGGGCTAGGATTTATATGTAATAAAAAACCAAAAATATGTACATATATATGTAATTAAAATTGCCAAAATATGTAGTATAAAATAAAAAATATATAAGTACCTACTAAAAATTTTTTTTAAATATGTTAAAATTTTAAATTAAAATACAATTCTAAATAATTTTACAATACAATTTATTGTTTTTTATGTCTAATTAATTTAATTTAAAAATATAATAATTTGTGGTAAAAAATTAAAAAATATGTTGTTAAATTGAAATACAATTGATGTTAAATAAATTTAAAGTGAAACAATGACAAACTATATATTGTTTTAAATTTTCAAAATTAAATGTACGTTAGGTGAAGATGTTTTCATCACCACGTGAACACGCGAACTGATTGTCTGATAGGTATTGTTGTAAATTCGTAAATATATTTTGTCAAATAATTGTTATCGAACAGAAACAGATAAGATAAACTAAATCAAGTTATTAATATTTATTTTAACCTACTTATTTCCTATATACATTATTATACACTTAAAATTTGATGAGTACCATTATCGAAATATAAATGTAAAATATTATTAAACAACCGAAATTTTCAAAATTTAAGAAATAATAAATATATAAAAAAAAGCAAGAATTTTACAAAGTAGGAAAAAATATGTATTTATGACGAAATATGTAAAATAAAATGTCTTATTTTATTGCAAATTACGTGAAAAGAATTTATCATTTGCAATAATTAATTTATCATGTTTTACTAAAAATATATATTTACATACAAATCTCAGCCCTAGTTATAACTATGTGAGAGTTAATATGTCCTTAAATCTTATTTGCTAAAAATAGATTTATAGACTTAAGTCGAAAGCCTTTCCCTACAAACTTAATGGCTTAGTTATGGCTATAGGACCTCATAAGATGAGCGCTATTGGTATACAACATAGTCTTGCGGGTTTATACTTATTGTAAATTTTTCTTATTTACAGCGTCGATCCTTATGGTCTGATCGGCCAGTGGCTGACCGATGCGCTCAACCCGAGCGTGTACACGTTCGAAGTGGCACCTGTTATGACCATCATGGAGGAAACAGTTCTGACGGAAATGAGGAAGTTCTTGGGATATCCCGACGGCAAGGGCGACGGTATATTTTGTCCGGGTGGTTCAATAGCTAACGGCTACGCGATCAACTGCGCCAGGTTTTCCGCTTTCCCAGAGGTCAAAGTATGTTAAATATAAGTCAAGGCTATTATTATATTATTATACAGTTACGCATTGTGAAGATAACATAAAGCCTCATCTTTTACTACACTTTTTACTCTTACGAGTAGTATTTATTAAACCTGTGACTGGTTTTTCATTCTGTGTGACGACGAAGTTTAATAATACAGACTTTTGTTTTGTTCGAAGATCCATCAACAAATAAACAATATATAATAACAATGCAAAAATATAATTTAAAACATTCATCACCTAACAAAGTTGCAGAACACTAAAAACATTTTTTGTTACAATTGTTAAGTAATTTAAAATTTAATCAATAAATGTTTACAGACAAGAGGGATGCATGGATTACCTAGGTTAGTAGTGTATACGTCAGCCGATGCGCATTATTCTATCAAAAAATTATGTGCGTTCGAGGGAATCGGTTCGGATAATTTGTATTTGATCAACACAGACGCCAAGGGAAAAATGGATGTGGGTCATTTACGACAGCAAATTCAAAGAACATTAGAAGAAAAAGCAGTGCCTATTATGGTGTCTGCTACTGCAGGTAAGTTCAGATTTTTCAGAGAGTTTAATTTTTTATCTCTCACACTTAATCGTATAGTACCAGTAACGAAATATTTAAGTTATTATTTTTAAACTTACCTAAATATATTAAATATGTAAATAGACATAATATATAGACATTCACTACTTATATAATATTTAAAAGAAATCTGAAATAATAATCATACAATTTTAAATTAATTTATAATTAAGTATATTATGTATAGTAATCGTAATCATATGCCTATGATTTTTAAAAGATTTAGTTTTATATTAATAAGCATATTAGTATTTTATTAATACGACGTAATACAACGAAGAGTCACAGTTACATTAAAGTGAAAACCATAATTATTAACGTACATTACATTTATTATTAAAGGTTTAGAAACTAGAAACATTTTTATAGTAATTGTTTTATTGAGTTATAAAGTTCTGAACCTAACGTATAATTTTATTTGAAATAAAACCAATAATTTAAAAAATAAGTGAAAGCAGCTGAAATCGAAAGACCTCGAACCTTTTAGCACTAATTTATTAATAATAGTCATTATGAAAATCCCATTCATTATTTATACCGAGAAATAATTGATATTTTACGATGACCAATTAAATCGAGTAGTACTTTCTCAGCAGGTAATAGGGAAATGGGTAATACATTTTAATATTACAAAATAAAAATTATAGGTACAACAGTCCTTGGGGCGTTTGATCCGATAACGGAAATCGCTGATGTTTGTCACGAATACGGAATATGGTTGCACGTTGACGCAGCTTGGGGAGGCGGAGCTTTGATGTCAAAAAAGCACAAACACCTGTTGAATGGCATCGACAGGTAGAATTATATAAAATTAAACAAATATATTATAGATGTTGTTGATAATTGAAAAGAAATCAATAGTGATTAATTATTGTTGTTCTTATATCCCCCGTAGAGCTGACTCAGTCACCTGGAACCCACACAAAATGCTCACAGCACCTCAACAGTGTTCAACATTTTTGACCAAACATGAACGTGTGCTGACCGAAAGCAACTCTTCTTGCGCTCAATATCTGTTCCAAAAAGACAAGTTCTACGACACGACGTATGACACCGGCGATAAGCACATACAGTGCGGCCGTCGGGCCGACGTGTTCAAATTTTGGTTCATGTGGAAAGCCAAGGTACGGTATCCTTCCCCTCCTACAAAAAAATAAAATTGGCAATCGAATTTGAGTATTCGAACAAAACCCTGCTTTATTAACCATAATAATAAAAGCGATGCAACAATATTAATCTGTTTATTGTTTTTCGTTTTACAGGGAACCGACGGATTGGAAGCTCACGTTGACGAGAACTTTGACAACGCCAAATATTTTACCGAGATGATACGGAACAGAGCTGGTTTCAAATTGGTACTCGAAGAACCGGAATACACGAACATCACATTTTGGTACATACCACCGAGCCTGCGTGGACGTCAGAACGAACCGGATTTCAAGAATAAACTTCACAAGGTATATAATTATGATATGAGAATAGGAGGGTAAAATTAAAAGATATTATAATGTATCATTTAAACTATTTTTTTTAATGGCATAACTTTACTTATAAACAATATTATATATAGTATTCTCACGAACACTATAACCGTATGTCTTCTGTCGATGATTACAGGTGGCACCGAAAATCAAAGAGAGAATGATGAAGGAGGGAACCATGATGATCACGTACCAGCCAGTGAACGATTTGCCGAATTTCTTCCGACTTGTACTCCAAAACTCGTCGTTAGACCAAAATGATATGGATTATTTCGTGAATGAAATCGAACGGCTGGGTTCGGATTTGTAAATTATTTTCGTTGTTAGTTCCTGATATAGATTTTTAATATATCATATTTTTCACGCACCATATTGTTCATATATAAGCGAGCGTGATAGGTATTCTAAATTATATTGTAATTAAATTGTTTTAATATTATTAAATAATGTAAGCTTCGGGACAGAGACAAAGAGAGTTTACTATCATTAATGTTACAATCAATATGATATGTTACTAATTATAATTTATAATTTATATGCATTGTATATTGATACTTGATAGTAATATATATATTTATTTAACTCTGTAGTTTTCTTTTGTATTTATTTTGCATCTCAGGGTTTACTATCAAAAATATACATACCTACCGTTTCTGTTAAAGTAGAAGACGGGAAGTGTACATTACACTTTTTTCAAGGTCTTTCATCTACCCATCATATAGTAAAAACAAAACAACAAAATAAAACACTACAACCAAGGTCAATAATTTCTCTTTTATTCAATATACACGAGGAAGTAAAATTAGCTATTAATTTAATATTTAAACCATTAAAATTAAAAAAAAAAATATTAATCACTAATGTGTAGAAACATGCGTTAGATAGATGATACATTTTAACGACTTCAAAAAATATGATAAAACGTATAAATGTTAATTCATATCGTTATATATATATTAATTAATGCGAACAATTACGAATAAAAACTGCAATCAAAAAAAATTAAAATTAAAAAAATTAAATTACGCGTCGAAGAAAAATATTTTACAATATAACTCTATAATAAAACAATTTGAAATTAATTTAAAATTACAACAATATATGCGGAATTATATAATCAACGTTTAGGAATCCGCTGCAGCTGATAGATTTGAAGAAACGACGAAGTTAAAAAAGCAGATTAAACATTATAATTATAAAATATATGTATTGAGTGTAGACATGCTCTTACGTTCATGTGATTGGTTTGTCAAATTATTATTTAAATTATTATAGTTTTTAAATTATTATGATAATACGTTACGTTTATGAAAATATAATGGATTTATTCAGTCGATCAACCCAGCGTGGTATTTTATTCCATCGTATTTTTGGTATAATTCTCTATAATATAATGGAGTACAATTGTGATAATATCATGCACGAATGTCTGTAATACGGTGCCTGAGTGGATAATTACAATAAATTACATCTCATAAATAGTTTTAATGGCAATTTGTTATTCGAATCGCATAAAGTTTCACGTCTGTTAACGTATTAAATATTAAAATAATTTCATGTATTTACCGTATATTTAAACCGTGCTCAAAATAGGTTCATTTTTTTTTTAATTTGACAGATTTACAAATTATTACAATATTACAATAGATAGGTTTATTTTATTATAATATACATAAATTGCATTCACAGTGAAACTTCCATTCAAAAAAAAAAATGTTTAAAGCCAAACTTTATGAGAACCAAATTTATTTAATTCTAATTAACGAATTTGTTATGTTGCTTACCAAACTTTGCAATATATACTAATATGACGACAGTTCCATATGTCTGTTGTCTGACGTCTGTGTATTATTTTTGTTTAGTAAAAAATCCCATACTGTAGTGAAAGGAAGTATCTACATAATTGTAAATGTTTAGAAAATGGTTTTTTTTTTAATTTTGATTATTAGTAATATTTTGAACGTTATTACTTATTTCTAATAAATTATTTCAGAAGTTGTTCCGCATAATTTTATTATTTTCAAATTGCCTATTAAAATTACAATAATTAAAAAGGCACTATCTACCATACACCATATTATTTTAAATTTTACTTATCAATTCCGACCAATCAAATATTAAAGTTAAGATGCAGTCAAAAAATGTATTGCAATTTGCAATCATTTGTATATATTATCGAATTATGAAATGATAAACTAAAAAATAATAAAATATTGACATTTATTATAAACACAGAATAGATATTTGTTTTTCCTATTGGTTGGTTAATCTATGGTATAGCTATTAATAAATACACAGCACATTATGTATATCACCAAAACGACATAACCATAACGAGTCAGTCAGTCAAATTTCGTGAAAACCATGTGGTGTCAATGGACATGAAAAGAACCGGGCATATAATATCAAGGTATATCGTAGGTAAAGAAAGAAAAATTATAAGATAGAAAAAAGGTACTCATTAACTGCACCGAACGATATTCACATTTTATAAATTGTGTACGTCAATTGCGCTGATCGATTGTTAAATATATATAAACGTCTATAATACTATTTGTCTATATTTTAACTACGTTTTATGATTTTATTTTGTTAGAAAAGTAAATATTGAAACCGAAATCAAGACACTCTAACTTCAAGCATTTTCAAATTACAGTATTAATGAATTTTAAATTAAAAGATAAATTTTAACCATATTAATCATTTATACTATATTTATATATAATCTTAAATTATAAAAATTAAAATTAACTAAGGCGGGTTGTGTCATTGATTTTTAAAATGCTCCTGCAGCGCAATAATTGATGTATACTATATACTATATAGGTAATGTCCTAAATTCAGTGCAATTGATGAACACCAAAAATCATTGAAAATGTGATCGTCCAACGGATGCATGAAAAGTCAATAGACAGAACAGCATTGCGTATATGTGACCACCAGTAGCTAATTAAAACGTGTTTGCCAATACACGACGTCGAATGAGCGGAATAAAGTACCCATACTTGTGTGACCACTTGTGCAGCACGGCCACACGAGTATACGACCAACCAGTACACATTTACGTGCTGATGCTATTCAATCCGACCAATCGTAGCCAGTACCCGAGAACGAATTCCTGTGTCCGGTGAATTTTTTAATTTACTGTTTAAAGACCACAGCCCCCCCCCCCCCCCACCAATAATATTTATAAATATTATATGTGTGCGAGTAGTGCCGACTTAATTGCAATCACACACAATCGGTATTTAACGTCATCGGCCCTACGCCGAAAGCAGTGACCCGGTGGCATTGTGATATTCCAATATAAACAAATAAATACAAAAAGTTGGTATAGGATTCGGCCGTATAAGTTTTCGACTACCTAGTGATAAGCAGAGTAGAAAGCCGTCTAAACTAGGCGGTGGGCTACGGCGATCGGATGTGATGATGGAAAAGTTGATTTCGGAAGTAGCTGGAGACGAAGACGAGGACCGCTTGCAGGACATTACAGCAATGGGAGTGTAGTGAGCAGACATCGTCTTCAATCCCGGTGGAGGGGAAGTGGACGACGAAGTTCCGGCGCAGAAATCGCAGCACTCAGCGCCGAGACGAAAAACGGCCGAAATCACTTCGGCGGCGAAAGCGTACGCTCTTAACGGAAGTTACGCTCGGAACGGTGTTGGCATTGCATTGGTATACACTACACACATAGTTGGCAACCGGCGACGGGTCCACGGTGGACGTGTGGCTGTACAAGTTAGCCGGGTTCATCGATCCCGAGGTTCGGTCACAGTACGCCGAGTTCCTGCTGATGACGGTGGTCGGCGAGAGTATTCGCGTCTGACCTCTCTGGGGCCGTCCACCGTCCTGTGGGCCTCTCAAGCAATTCGGACTGCAGGTCACCGATCCAGCGCTACTGCAGTGACGCTCTATAGTTTGACGACGACCCGAATCCACTTGAGGCAGCAACGAGTGATGCTGATCACACGACAAAAATTTTACAACCGTCAACCGATACTCGAGAACAGTACGAACTGTTATGTAGATAACGATGTGTTGGAAAATAAATTTCAAAACATAATATATTGTATACATTTATCTTATTATAGCATATTACTATTATTAGTTATTACTTTATTAGCTTATCATAATATTGTCGACGCATTGGTTCGAATTAGGTATTAGTTATGTTGTGTTATCTATGGCCAGAGTGTTATGATATTATTCTATAATCAGGTATTTATAATTCTACATACTGCACGTTGTACCTCGACCCTCGTCAAAAACGATATTATATATTATGTTATGTAGGGTATGTAATAGCTGAACACTGGACGAAAGAAATAACTATTCGACTTAAATAAATGTTATGACAATCAACTTTTTTCTAAAAACCAAATTTACCAGATTTTACAATTTGACCATTTTGAATTTTCAAAAAAATATTTATCAAAAAAAAGTTTTTGATTTGTTAAGTCTATCTTTCACATTCTGTCCCTGTATATACTCGTAGGTTAGACACAGTGGCACAACTACTAATGGTGCTCAAGTAACTAAAATTACTTGGTGCCCTACTACATATAGTAGTATTTTTTTTTAATCATAAACTATAAAATCTAATTATTGGTGTGTGGTCTTTATGTGAAAATATTTTGAGTAATTTAAGTAATTTTAAGTACACTTAAACTGATTAGCTACTAACCAACCAGAATACATTAGGTCAAACCATAAAATATAAATGGATAGGTAATTCAAATTCAAATTATAAAAATCATAAACATATTATATTATCCTATAATATTTTCTTTAAAAAAAGTACAATTTGATGTATTTAACACTAATATTAAGGACACTAGGAGAATGCATCAAAAAAGAGTACGCCTGAAAAAAGTACGCCTGCTCACCATAGTTGTTATAGTATAGATTTTATACCTAAATAAATTAATATATTTCAACTAGGTAAAATTCAAAATATCCAATTTATAAATTTGATTATAAGAACAATTTTGATGATAAAAACATTTTTCTAAGTTATGTAGTTAATTTTAAAATATCAATATATTTAGATTAAATTTATTTAGAACGTAATAACTTTTTTTTAAATATTATTTTTGGAAATTTCCGATATCACAAACACATCAAATGGTGTCCTAAAAAATGTCAGCTACCCTAGTGCCCTAGTGTAAGTACCACCCAATATGGCAACACCCCCGCTTGTTGTGCCACTGGTTAGACAGTTAAAATCTTTAAAGATGTGATGTATTGATCACATAAAATGTTGACGCGAACCGCTAAGCTGCTTACGCATATAATAGGTTATTCGCGTGGATGAACAAACCTTTTTACGTATGCGATGAGCTGTTTCAACCTATTCCCGAAAATGCATGCTGATTATAGTGACTGTGGCCATGACGTAAAGATGATAATAAATTAGTTATATCTTATGTCAATATATTTTAGACATAAATACTGTTATGGCTAAGGTTAGGTTAGCTTAGGTATTTAATTAAGAGAGAAATTACACTATTTCACTGAAGCTGACAGTAAGAAATAAGTATAGAAACATTAAACACATAATTTAGATTGTCTGGCGTACTTGTTTGTGTTCCATCAGTGTTACTAATGCGCGTAAATGCATAACATGGTTAAGTTAGGTAAATCCATAAATCTTACGTTCAGAAGACTTCATTTTACAATTTTACTTAGAAAACAGATCTATTATCAAATTTAAAGTAAGAAGTATTATTAAGGTCCCCACCACCATGTAATTTTGATAAATTTTGAAATTTTGAAATAGTAATATTTTTATGAATTTTAATTTGCTAATAACTTACAACATTTAATGCAACCTAGCTCACTTAATGTATTTAGGTAGTTACACTATTGTCTATTTATTGTTTTACCTACTTATCTGTATACAAATTCTTATATGGATCTGAATTTAGTTATTTTCAGGATTAAAGGTCATAACTCATAATGGTTTTAATATGGGTAAGTTAATTTAGCATATATTTTTTATTATATCAGTACACATAAATAAACTACATCTTAAATTTAAATGTTAAATTTTAATAAGATTGCCACTCTTTTTATTAAAATTATATAATAGTACTATTGGTCATTTTTATTTTATTATACATGAAGTACCAAGTATATATGTTTATATTCATATATTATTGTTAAAAATTATTAATCTGCAGTACATGGTAAAAATTAAATAAATTAATTTAAAAAAAAAATTACAGTGCAAAATAAAAAAGGTAGAGTAAACAGTATATCACGATAATGTATAATTTATTTGTTTTACATTTTAAGTTGTTTATCATATAGCCATATCATATAGGTATTATAAAAACTAAAATAGTAATTACAAGATAATCTATGTCAATGAGCAAATATATTGAAAAAAAAAATGGTTAGGTCAGATTTGATCATTAATAATATTGGTAAAATAAAATAAATGTATTGCATAAAAAATAAAACAATAAAAAAAAATTTCAAGTCTTTTATTTTTATTAGATGTACAACCAACAGTTTCTCTAAATTACCTACTTAAACAGATATAATATTTGTATTGTTTTTATATTATATACTATTGTATTATTATAAATTATACTCACAACGCTATAATATAATAAACTAATCACAAAAAATTACTTCTAAAATCTAAATTTGGGAACAATATTTAAAATATAAGATTTTATATGTCGCACTCAGATTAATTTTTTTTTTTTTGAATTGTCGTGACAATTATTTATGTATTTTTAATACTAAGTTGCCTAATAAAAAGTCATCATCAGTCTTTCATTATGTACATAACTGATCTTCGAAGGTGGTTAGAACAGTTAAGATATCTAAAAATATATATTTCATAAAGAAAAATAGTCTTCATTTTTAACTTTTTAAAATACACATTTAAAGTATACAAATCATTGTGTAAGTGGTTAACCAAAACGAATAGATTTAAATAAATTTAGTCATATACATAACACGTGTAAAATTTAAAATGCAAATAATCAAAACTAAACCTAAATTATTGTTTGTATACATGACTGAAATTTTACAATTTACGATAGCGAATAACAACATATTTTTTCTTCTTTACGATTATTCGTATTGAATTCACCAGGAACTTTTTGTTATTTGTTATACTTTTTTTTTATATAGTCTTTTAACGTTGAATATTCTATAAATATATACCTATTGTTAATTTTTTAAACATTAAAAATAAACAAACGAAGAAATAATACATATTTTACAAGTAGGAGTCTGTTAAAAACAATTTTTGTCTTTAAACATTATATTTTGATACATGTTGTTTTTCTAAAATTATTTATCATCAACTTAAAGGTAACATATTATACAACTTTGGTAAGTTTTCAATATTCTAATTGCACGTTTATAATGTAATTTATAATTTTTAATATTTATGTATAAATATATATATAGGTTATAGATAATATTAGAAATTATGTTATATAAATGATTATTAGGCCGGTAATTCAATTATTACACAATACGAGTTATGTTCATAATTTAAGCGTTGATATCTGTGCTATTATAATTATAGAGAATTTTACACTCATATAGCTTTTTCGTTATTTAATAATTTTTAATAATTCTCATGTGAAAATATATTTTAAATATTAGAGCAAAATATTATAACCTAAACAGAATATAATGTTATTGTAATGGACTGAAGGCTAATATTTCTTTTCTACATTCGGTTCATATTCATAAACTATTTTTGCTTGTCTAATTCAAACTTATAAATGCTTTATGATAATAAAGGTAATAATATCATAACTTTGTTAGATAAATTTTTTTCTCTAATCGGTCAATTATATTTTTACTTTGATATAGACTTAAAGTTAATGGTTTATTAGAAACCGTTAAATTAAATAATATATTTATTATTTTTAATTATTGCACATTTTGTACATACCTACCTATTACAATAATTTAAGCATTGAAAAGGCCAGTAAGTACCTTTTTAGATACCTATAGTCACAATAGTGTTTTTAGGCGAGAATAGCTTAATAGTACGTGTGTACAATATTGTAATTTGAACCCAAATTAAATCAATTCCAAAAGTTACAATAACAACAAATTTTGCTTAAAAATAGCAATTTTAAAAATTAAAATAAATAAATAAAATAATAAGTGTTTTGTGGGATTTATGATATGTGTGCGGACATTATAACAGACTCAAAACACCTACTGAAAATCAAAACCCAAGGATGTATAAAAAAGTTTTTAAAAAAAAGAAGTAAACAATCAAAAAAGGAATAAAATATAATAATTAACAACTCTCCATTATTGTCGTGTTTACGTTTTATGAATATCTATCTTACAATTAAACATGATGGTAAATGCTCATGCAAATATTCCAATAATTCCGGTGATGCTCCAGCACAATTTGTCAGTTCTAATTCTTCTAAATGTCGCATTTGAATTAAACTGGATAAACCACTGGAGGTTAACAAATGACAACCTAAAAATAATAAATTTCAGTTAAAATATTAAATAGTTATAGGTTAGTACCTTATAAAATGTATATAATTGATTTAAATTAGTGTTAGTGTGAGTGTGAAATGAAACACTTCATAACATATTTTATTAGTTAATAGAATATTACTTATTAATATGATTATTAGGGTAAGTGATTCCATAAAAATATTCACCACACCTGGCCTTAAATTATGCATGTAGTATACATGTCTTATGATATTATCATTATTATATGATCTAAAATTACAGCGTTTATGTAAAAACAAAACTGTTAACGTTCCTCTCATATAAAACTCACACAATTTCAAATCAAAGAAGATTGTATTAAATATTAATTCTACCCTCTCCCAGAATGTTAGATTTTAAACCCGATAATAAATGTGTCTTTTAACGTAACACGTAAAATTATTATTTACCAGCAAGTGAGAGTATCCTTAGATGCCGCATGCCACATAAGTGTTGTATACTGAAATTTCGTAGTTGTGAACACCAACGTAGAAATAACGCTTGTAAACATATCATTGTCGATATATATCCTATACCGATATCAGTGATGTGTATGCACCTAAAAAAAAGATAGAATATTTTACATATTTTCTAAAAGTTAACCATACGTCAACAAAATAATATAAATAAATAATATAATATAGGTACATCCTCGTAAATAAGCTTAAAATATTTTATTGCGATCAAACAATTATTAACAATGGTGATAAAACATGTATACATACAATATCGTTTGTTAGAAATTAGAATAGAATAAAGAACCTCTAAAAATGCATTTGTTTGACATGGTATTATATTATATTTTTTGTTATAAATAAAGGTTAAATACAAATAAAACTAAATTTATTCATTTTTTTTTTCAAAAGTATCGACGTTTTTTAGTTACTCGTTGAAATAAATCACTTCAATTTTTGTTGAATACTTTTATACTTACAAGCAATTACCTAGTTAAAAAATATTTTACTGTCTGGTAAGTAAAACCCTATGACTACGATTGAATACTATCTATACCATGTATAATAATACTTATAGAACCATGTTTTATATAGGTATATTAATAATAGACAATAAGTCGAATATCGGACCATTGGTTTTTGACATTTGAAGGGTTAAATAACGCTTTATAATCTGGTATAGACGATAAAAATAGTTTTGTTTTTTAACGGAAAATGGGTCACCGTTTTATAGCTAAAATACAACGAAATCAATTCATAAAAAAACATGATACTTGTGTTACGAAACTTATTTCTTAATTCTTTACACGAATTATTATTTATTAGTAATATTATAAAATTTAAAGTTAATTATCTGCAAAAATTAAATATTGATCATTTTTCTATTCGTGGTTATCACATTAAATTTATGTAGTGTTTACCTGTCTAAGACCAGTTGCTCCAATCCAACTAAATCACATGCAATATATTCGAGGGCTGCATCGGTAACACGAGGACACCAAGATAAGTCTAAGATTTGTAATTTTGGCAGATTTTCAGCAATCAATTCGATCCCGTCGTCAGTGATTTTACTGCAACCTGATAAACTTAATACAGTAAGATTGGGAAGTGAGTGAACTGAAAATAAACATAACGTTGTAAATTATTATATTATATTATTAAATTATACAGTTAAAATCTCTACTTTTAGTTTGAGAAATCCAAACTACCAAAGTTTTAAGTGTAATAAATTAATTTTCTGTGTACAATTGTTTTATTCAGTTTGAATTAATTATAATTACCAAATAGATGGTACAAACATTATACGAACAATTAATATTGGGCACTAAGAGTTGATGACAAAGGTCAATAATAAGGGATAGTTCTCATAACGAAGTTAGATAATATTTCGAAACTATTCTATATAGCCATGTTAAATTAGAGAAAATGAGACTACAACAAGAATATAGCTAATATATCATAAATATTTAATGATTATATTTGAATATTTTTCATTTTGCTAAAATATATTTTTATACTTAAGTAAATTTTAACAAGAACAAAACTTCTATTTAATAAACTCACTGTTTAGTATTTAATCACATTTATATTAATTGTGTTTATTAATTAATAATATTTAATCGATGAAATACAAAAAGAATTTATGAATAAATTATAACATTGTTTTTATCAAATGCATTTTACTTGTGGTACTGCCTATACTAAGTAGGTCTTTATTTCTGGGACATGCAAAATATAAATAATTATAATAATTTAACCATTATAATGCATGGTTTTAAGATGTCTGTAACGAAGAAAATATATGAATATAGGATTAATTCTTATGAACTTATTTTACTCTTTTTTTCAACCATAGGTGCTAAGTGCTTATATATACATATTATTAAATTAATTACATGGTTTCAATAAATTAACAAATTTTTAAAAAAGTATAATTTTTAAAATCATAGTACATCTACATAACAAATTTTTCCTATATGATATTATATTATACAATACATTTGGTTACAATTAATTAAGTCAATTGCTTTAACATTGCACTTTGCACTATAAATATTTGAAAGATGAATTATGCGAGCGACAGCATTATTAAAGTTCTACTACAGTCGACGAAGGATTAAAGTTAAGTTATTCTCGTTTAAATTTAGGTATAATTTATCTATAGTTTAGTTATATAATATCTCTATGAGATCTTTCGCGTTTTGAAAATAATTCATGGACTACAGAAACTTATCTATTAGCTATAATAACAATTAACAACCAAAAAATTAATGTCATCTAAATATCACTAATATGTGTTAAGATTTTCAAGTTCTGAAGTCAAAACCCCGCGGGTTAAAACATGTAAAACAGGTACACAGTCGCCGCGGGCGACTCTTATAAATTAAGAAAACGCGTTCAAGGACGCGTGCGAAAACAATATTGCCATTATTCGCGTATCGCGCCCGCAGGTATACATTATACACCCTTTTTGTTACTCTCGCACGAGGTACTCTCGTTTAATATGTACCAATATTGAATATAATATTATATATTATGGCCTATATTTAAGTATATAAAATTATATAGAGATGCTGTATATATAGTCTATTTTTATAGTTAACAATATTATACTGTCGTATTCATACGGTGGAATTGCGTTTCTTGTATTATAAGCATGTGCGTATATAATATACAGATTTAATATTCATTTTGGATCGATATCAAAATATTCAACATACGGCAGGAATATGTATCGCGAGTTGCACGCAGCCCTATAGGTATACTGTAAATATGTTGGGGTGACTAGGTATGTGTGAGCGTACATAATAATATTATATTATATACTTTTCCTGGCGCGCTGAATCACGTGCCCTTGCCAACACACGACCGACCGACCGATGTTTAGTAACGATACCTACGCGAGGGGGACGAATAAAAGCAGTCGCTATATAACCACCCTTCCTTAAAAAAAAATAAAAATAAAGGGGCCAGGTGGTTACAACTTACACTGCCACTGTTCATGTAGAGGATTTCATATAATTTGTCGTATAAAAACTAAAGCGTTAAAAAATCACCTTGATAAAACATAGGTATATATACCTAATAGTAATAACATTATATTTATAATGTAGGTGTAGTATATATAGATGTATAGTGAGCACACTGTATATTATATATAAAACACGCTTATTTGAAATCTTCGTAGGCACATCTAGTGACATCCGGCACGCGTCCGGGGTAAATATTATATAGGTGTGTCGTGTGTGTAAGGTAATTTAATACTATAAACTAGTCGGAAGGATAGTAGAACACTTAAAATAACGAAGATGCGTATACCGTGGTAA
Organism: Diuraphis noxia; assembly: GCF_037042655.1. Lineage (NCBI taxonomy): Eukaryota > Metazoa > Arthropoda > Insecta > Hemiptera > Aphididae > Diuraphis > Diuraphis noxia. Next base: position 30,668,616 of record NW_028301715.1, on the reverse strand, counting down.
ATAATATACACACATAATTGCTATTGGTATTGTAATTTAATACATAATATTCAACTATTCGAGTATTAACTTTTACAGACATTATTCGTCCTATCTTACATTATATTACACAATTTACACAAGAACCTTCGAGAACCACGAAAATTTTTACGAAATGGAATCGAATCATTTATATCTTTGACTATACAAATACAATTACTCAAATAGGGTTTTTGGGAATTTGATCTATTTAAGAAAAAAAATAGATTTTTTTATGACTAATAAGAATGGTTTTTTTGAGGTAGGTATAGTATGTACGTATCAAAATTTAATCGAGAGTAGTTTTTAAATTATATACTTGATGATGTCCTATGAAATACAGATCAATGCAGTTTATTGTATATTTGAAATTTTAGTATATTCATATAATAGGTTAAGGACCTATATAGTACTATAGTATATATATATATATATTATAATATATATTATTTAAATAGGAATTTTTTTTATTGAGAATTGTTATACAGCTGATTTATTAAAGATATTAATACATTAAAATCCAAATTCAAACGAGTAATTTTGGAGTTATTATATGAAATAAATATTTACTATCCAATGAGTATTATATAATATACATTAAATATTGCTTTATTACAACATATTTTTTAATTAATATAAAACAATTGTCTAAATAAATTAGTTATTAACTTTTTGTAGCCAGTTCATGCTTATTTTTTTAATGTTATTATAAATATATATATTTACATATATATACATATATATATTTATAATAACATTAAAAAAATAAGCATGAACTGGCTACAAAAAGTTAATAACTAATTTATTTAGACAATTGTTTTATATTAATTAAAAAATATGTTGTAATAAAGCAATATTTAATGTATATTATATAATACTCATTGGATAGTAAATATTTATTTCATATAATAACTCCAAAATTACTCGTTTGAATTTGGATTTTAATGTATTAATATCTTTAATAAATCAGCTGTATAACAATTCTCAATAAAAAAAATTCCTATTTAAATAATAGCTTATGCATTATATAAATACTTATGTATAATATTATGTAAATAATATTACACTAACTACAAATTACATTGTGATGGTATAAAAAATGGCCAAAAATTAGGTTTTGAATAAAGTATGACAAAATGGCCAAATAAATGGAGATTAAACGTGCCTGTTAAATCACTCTGTAGAAACTGTGCAGGCTGTCTGATATTATATGAATACCTACTGTTTACACGTGACATCGATTTCAACCAAGTTTCATAAATATTTTGTTCGAAAATTTATACAATAAATGCGTGTAATGTTTACACGTCTATAGGTACTCCTCGTACCTCGTACTTCGATTATTTCTTCTCATAAAATATAATGTGTCATTTATCAGTCAAAAACTTAAATGGCACTTAATTTGATGTTTTCGACGTTTTGTTTCCTACACGTGCTCTAAATGTATAAGATATAATTCCAACCATTTTTTCTGTAAACATACATATAGGTATACAATATAATATAGTGCCGATTGTTATTTTTTTTAATTGTGGTGTTATTATATGTTATTATATGTTTTTATATAGGTATATTTATAAAGTGGTCAACATGTCTAAATGTTGGTAGATTCAGTGCACGCATCGAGTGTTTTGAAGGATAAAACTGTTTGGGCGTCAAGTGAATGGGCTAAACTTATTAGAAATGCTCGTACAAATCATAAATATGTAGTGTAAAAAACTTGCTTATTCAGATTTGTATGATTGGAAATATGAAGCTGATAATGGTAATATACTTCCGAGAGTCTTAAAAGATATCGATGGTAACATAATTCAAATTTCTTAAGTTCGTTACTTTGTTTCACGTTTGAATTTGGATAATTAAGATTATTATGTGAATTCCATATAAATACCCAAGCATATTTTTCATATTATTCAGATTGTAAGCCCAAAACACTTAAACTTATGACGGTCTGAACAAGAAAGAAGTTCAGTCCACTGCAGAGGTCATTGCAAAAAAGTTGTACAAAGATATAATTCCTATCTCGAAAGAAAAATATAACGATCTGATTAAATAATAGTGTGTATCTGGGATTATTCCAAAGGAGTTTCACAAGGAGTATGACGTATGAGCAAATTAATGAGAAATAGTATGCATATTCATGAATATTGACTGTTTACAAGAAACTGACGAGGAAAATGAAGCAATCAGTTTAAAATAAGACTGATAAATTATGGAATTTTTTTCCCATTTTATCATTAAGTTTTGTATTATAAATTAATTGTTGACTACCTATTATAATTATATCAATTTGTTCTTAAAAAGGGTTATTATTTTATTTAAAGGAATTTTAAATTTGACTTTTTTATGTGATAATTTAATCCACGTTATTTAATTTAATTTTGAATATTTTTTACAAAAAAGAGTTGATTTATTTATATAAAGGAATATTTGACTGTTTTTTTTTTTTATGTGATAATGTAATAATAAACGCTTTTTAACATTATTTTAAGTACTTTACACTGAATTATTAATATTGAATTATATGTTCACGAGTTTAGGCGTAACCAACAATGGCCAAATAAGTTGAGAAATAATGGGCGTAACCTAACCATTAATAAGCTAATTTTTATCGTAATTATCAGTACATTTTATAATTGTAAGTAAAATACACTAAAAATATTATCAATTAATAGATAGATAGAATGATTGATACAAGAATTAAACTTATGATATTTCGACATAAAAATGTGTTGTTTTTTTATTTCGGTTTTTCTATAAAATTACGGAAATATCGTTTACACCCCTTTTTCCTTGTAACTGTCGATATATCGATAGGTATAGGTACTATAGACAGCCCAACAATTACCATACCAACTTCAGTATTCCATTATATGCACTTACATTTTAGGGCCGTGCCAAACTAGAGCGGTTTTGACGCGCGGTGAAAACGGTGAAAACGCAAAACCGTAGCTTACAATTTATATCATAGGTAGTTTTTTACTAAAAATTTTGATTTATATACATATTAAATATGGATAATGCCTGATGGGTACATAATATAATATTATATGAATATGACATAATAATAATATAATTTACAAGTAAGAATTTGTTTTAAGTATCACATACAAGAACGAAGAGAATTTATTTGTTTTAGTTCCAAATAATTATTTATAAACACATATATATATATATATATTTTTGTTAATATATTTAAAACAAAAAATCGTTTTGAAAGGAAATTAAAACATTATGGAAGGGTTTATACGTAAATTAAAACAGTGAACCTTACTCAACTTACTCCATATGACCATATATGTATATTATAACATTTAATTACATTTAAAGTCTAAAAAAATTAGTAAAAAAAAGTAATAAGTGATGTCGGAAACGAATCAGCAAACCTAATTTAAAATAGCTCGATACTGCATAATAATGATGTATTATTATTTTCTTATAATTTGAAAGTGAAAATTATCAATTGAGAAAAAATAATGCTGAGCACTCTTAAAAATGTCTTAAAGATTTTGTTACAGACAGTGCTTTGTTTTTACAGTTATTTTTATAAATTTTTTCAATTTTCACATAAATTGACGGGGAATGTAAAAAATGAAATTCCTACTTCCATGTTCAATTTCCAATCTTTAAAGAAACTACATGAGATATTTTTAGATTTTTTCACTGTCTCGAAAAGTGTTTACTGAATGGAAAAAACGCGCATCGATAATAATATCAAACATCCTACATCTCACTCTGCTCGAAATATTCAATGTTTGGAAACGTGAATGTGATTATAATATATTTTACTAACTTTCCAAATCTAATATTTTAAAATGTTTAATAAAAATAGCTACACCATCCAAAACATTAAAATATGGTCCATGAATCTGAAATTGTACCTATAATAAGAATTTTGAGAGGCTATTAACCAGTTTGACCGGAACGGTAATTTATTAGCTATGGGAGAAACGTTCAAAATAGAATGTAATTAAGTTTTTATGTGTAAATACGAAAAGGAAAAATCATGGTATTTTCGATTAGTTTTGTGAAAAATAAACACCGTAGAATACTGTGGGTAGTGCAAGTTTGTTCGCAACAGTTTATTTAATTTCCTATCCGCCACCTCACTCTTTTAATGATAATTTGTTTTGCAAACCAGCAAACCAATTATCATAATAATTCCTATTTCCTTTACTTCATTGCAATTTCCGTTCACTAGTTCCTCGGTGGTAAAAACGATTATTTATAAAGATGTTTCATCTAATTTATATATAAATATGTACAATATATTACTAATAGTAATTTAGTGGCTGTCTTCTTGGGCATCTTGTGCAGAAAAATAATACCCCCAAACAATTATTCAATAATATATCTTATTGTTTTATGATAATAGAGTGTAGAGCATTTTCTGCGAATGACCAAATATACGTCGTAAGTAATGTTTTTAAATTATTTTAAAATCATTTAGCTAGCAAATATTTTTTCAATATTATGCTTTTCAATGTAGGTGCCGAATACCGATATCATTATAATAATATGTAGGCAATACATATAATTATTTTTTAATAATAACAATTAATGACATATAGACGTATTCGTCTTACCCGTCAACATAATTATCTTACGGCAATTAGTTACATAGAAATATCGGTGTCGACAGTTTGCGTTGTTGTAATAATATTCAGCGAGTAAAAAAGTAATTATACATGTTATGTATAATATCTATTTATATTTATTAATATTTCAACACACGTCGACGTGGATTTTTAATATTGAATAAATCTGATATTCATCGTAGTTCACCGCGGTGTAGGCACCTGCACTGAAATACTCAAATTTAGTCGAACACAGTTTTGTGAAATCTGCCAAACCGGTAATGTATTTCAAAACGACCGTATTAAATGTTATACATTTATAACGATCGTGTAGTTTTCGTTTTCTTATTTAGAAGTTAGAACCTACTACGTTTTTATTTTTTGTTTTTGCAGTTATTAATATCATTATTTCTATTTATCCGCGATCTCTAAGAAGTTTTTGTAGAATTGTTATAATTTACGGTTGCATATATGTATAGGAGAAAATCACGTTTTTATTTAGGTAAATTATTATTATTGAAGTACGTTTTCTCGAATTGAAATCATCTATTATTTTTATATCATATCCGCGTAGTACTTCTGCAGATGTTTTATGTCTATATATAAAAACGAGCCTAACGATTCCCCATCATTATTATACTGGAACTCCAACAGAATGGCTTATATTAAAATATTAAGTTATTAAGTTATATGTATGAAAGCTGATATCGACGCATTTTAATAAAATCAATTTGTTATATTATATTAAATCATTATAATTATAAGTTGTGCTCGCATTCGGATTGGCAAAATAGACAAATTAAATACCTATGCTTATGTTAAAATTATATCCGTATTATTATGCAAATATAATTATAACCAACACTGTGAATTTCATTCATAAAAAATATGTTAAATATTTTTAAAATGTATTTTATTTTATTAAATAAAGTAATTATTATGAAATATCAATAAATATTAAAAAGATATTCTTGAATAATTGTAAAAATAGATGAAAATATGTAATTAAATATTATTAAACTGTTCGTGAACATTTCTCCTACGCTCTTCTCCTCTACGATATTTATATATATATATATATATAAAATATTCAATAATGTATCTGTCATAGGCTTTAAATTTCAGTTATAAAAAAAAATTGAGGTAAATATATTTCGTATACATTTTGTGCATTTTATAAATATAACGATATGCGAACGAATGTTGGCGAATGACGAGACTCAATATTTTTTATACAAAGTATCGTAAAAATCTCGCGAAAGCCCTGAATTCAATGCCTCCATTATAAGTTATTAGTGATGTCTGCGTTAGCCGTGACACTAAGTATATAAGCAGATCTTGGTTGGTATCATCGATTCTGAGTCCATATAACCGATAAGCACTGTACGTCTTAGTACATACTACTATAAGAAATAAATAAAATCGTGCAGTGTACAACCACGCAGAATATTATATCAAACGCAGAACCACCGTGCACCGCAGAGAAAAATATTGGTTATCGGTTTTTTCATTGCTCAAAAAAAGTTTGATTTCTGTTCAGCTGCTCCTGGAATGGCAATATTTAACAACGGATGGGATATCGATTTTAGTAAAATTATATAATATTAAGATCTCAAAACGGATATCGGCAAAAAAAAGTATTATCGGCCCGAGCTTGATGATATTATTACATAAGTATAAGTATATATAGGTAGGTACACGTAGCGCACTATATATTATTAGTAATAATTTATTACGCGTAGCACAATCACTCACCAATATTTACAATGCCGTGGTTGGTGAGCTCCCAGCACGAATGCAGCCTGAGCGCGGACAGGCTGTTGGACTGCCTGGACGAGAAGAATCCCAAGGCGGCGTCAGTGACGTGGTACGCTTGCAGTGTGAACTCGTTGAGGGCTGGCAGCATCTGAGCCACGGCGCCGACCGCATCATCGGCCACGTTTATACAATCGCTCAGGGTCAGCGACACGATTCTGGGCGTCAAGCATGCCCATAGGCCGGCCTCCGTGATCTCGTTGCACCCGACTAGCTCCAGTTGCCAAACACCCTGTATACGATTAATAATTATTATTTATTAAAATCGTAATTACGAAATTCTGACGATCACGACCATCGGATTCGGCAGAACACCATTTTTAATTATGCGTGCGGCTTAATATTACGCTACACGCAGCTAAACGACTTACGTCTATATATATATATATATATATATATTCGATCGATATTATCGTACATGGTAGCTATATTTCATATTTTTAGATAAGTATTATTATTTCATATTATATTGTTATAATAACTATATATAGCTGTATAAACACGGAAAATCGACATCGGTTTTGAATTAGCTTATAGAAAAAACACTCTAGTCGAGTCTCAATAATGATATGTCTGCAAAATTTGACGGCTGAAATTGGTTCCAATTAAAGTTTCCTACTTTCCAAGTCTATAAACCCTCACACAAATGCATATAACTATATAAGGTTAGATTAATATATAATTTCAACCGTTTTGTCGTGAAATAACGATATTATATTGTACTGTTGTCTTACGGAAATTCGTGTAAGTCTTAAGCTTAACTATTATTCGACCCTGAAGGTGTCCGATTTGAGCGACAACGTGGTTTTATTGTTATATAGGTATACGTCCCACATCATATATCGTCTAGGTACTAGGTACTACCCACACATAATAGTAATACTAGTAATAGTAATAGTAATAGTAATAGTCATAACAATACATAGTGAAATGTAAAACGAGAAGAGTACCTATACATTATACTATTATAGTGTATAATCATAAGCGTGCGCACGGGGTAGTCAGGGTAGGCACTTGACTACTCTGCGAACAACTGAACAACTAGCCACCCCCACCCTAATATGTTTGACCATTTCAAAATGTGCGTAAACGAACGTAAAAATAAGAATATTGGAAAAATATATGGTCTTTAGTAACTGCCATGATAAAATTAGTTATATTATGTTAATTTAGAATTGTGATTTTAATCTCAAAAAGTTTTTCATTGAGACATTAACCATGAAAAAACAAAAAACCATATCTGATTCAAAAATTATACGCCAAGTACAAGTAAGTTATTTTTTAAGTAATTTTTACTTATTAACTAATTTAGGTATATTACATTATATTATTACTTATATAATAATTTTTCACTATGATAAATGCAGTTAAATAAAGTTACCTATCAAAATTTTTTTGTTCATGTTAAATGCCATGTATCATGACGTATGACTACCCTGCCAGTAATGTCTGTGCACGCTTATGTGTATAATATAGTGAAATTAATGAAAAACCTTTGATGTTATTTTAGGAGTTTTATTATTACGAGCTAAAATAGTGTTTACGCTTGGTTAATTGAATTTCGTTATTGACGTGTGCCATTTTACTTGTTTTTGTATCTGCAAATACATACGGAATCATTTAATTATTGCACTTATTTTTCTTCACTTAAAAAGCCATTACGTTACACGTTAACGGTTTTCCTACATTATTGAAGGTTTTCCGATTTTAGTCAATGAAAACATTATTACACAACTGTCTCATTACAACAACAAAGGTCATTGCTAATTGGCATTGTTCACGGTTCATTCATCGTTCACAAGATTTAAAATAAACACGCTGTATATAATATATTATATACTCTATAAACTGCAGCACGGCGCCACGACGAAACCGACTGTAGTCTTTACGACAAATTCAATGAAATGCTTTAACTATGTGTTATATGTATAATACATAGCGATTGAGTGATGTACGAGTTTTTTAATCAAAAGATAATCAAAAACTCGTCACGGACGTTCGGACAAGATGCAGGTTTGTTAGATTTTCAAAAGTGTTTAAATTATACTTGGACTCGGCGACACGTGAATCGGTGAATCTGAAGCTAGCCAATTTTAATAAATAATATATTCTAATACAATATATTATATTTAAGTACTCGTATACAAAGGCACAGACAATGATTAAGAGGACGCTACACCCGCATGTGTTTTCTCCGTCTTACAAGTACGTAACATTGCAAAAACTGTTTAGCGCGGGAAAGAACCGAGAAGACTACAGTCATAACTAAGAAACGGAATTCTCACCACAGATAAAAGGGAATTTCGACTGTGCAACGTTGTTTTTATTTTTTTGATATTAGAACTGAAAAAAAGTTATTCGATTTTGAAAAACACAAAAATAATGAATTTTGAAACAATAAGAACTTTTTTTCTATTTGTGATATCGAAAAATTTAAAACAACGTTGCACAGTAAATGTTCTCCTTATTATGTGGTGAAAATTTCGTTTCTTAGTTATAACTGTAGCCTTCCTGGTTCTTTCCCGTACGAAACAGTTTTTGCAATGTTACACACTTGTACGGTGGAGACAACACATGCGGGTGTAGCGTCCTCTTACACAAAATATAATAATAATATATGTAACTAGGTAATATGACACAATATCTAATGATTGACGACGCTGCGCCTTGCCGCTTACCTCTGTAAAATGTATAATTAAACATTGCTGTAATCGTGTTAACTGTTGTAAGTACCGACTTAATCGAATTCACGAAAAATGCGTATGCATGTTACGCCTGTGCTCTGAATATATAATACATACAAAATACAATGTATATATAATATATAGGTACTAGGTAGGTACATTGACTAAATATGTATTATAATGTGTGAATGTGTAATATACAATATGAATAACGAATTTGAACATATCCGAATTCATTCTCATATATTATTATTATTATATTATCGGGAGTACAAATATATATTAATATAAGAGGTTTTCTAATAACCAGTCGCAATATTATAATATATATGTGTGTACTGCAGTGTCATACGGATGTCCTGCAAAACGTGTAAAATGTATAATGAATAATGATGCGCGGGTGATATTCATCAACTAAGGACAGCGTAGCAGCTGCAAATTAATGTTTATAAAACGACATGGATATTATATAATATTATAGAATGTATTAAAATGTTAAATAAACACGAGTAACGACCGACCAAAGCATATTATGCGTAATGTGTATACCTACATACGCTATTTACGACCATCGCATCGTCGGAAAGGGTCTAAATCGCCGTGTTAAGTGTTACAATACATTTAGGTTGTACCTACGTATAGGTATTATATATACCATTGCGACGGACGCATACATACCGTAGAGTAGTAGGCAGTAGCGTTTGGATTTACAGTTCAACGACATATTATTCCGTGTAAGCGCATTAAATATTAATTGTATAATATGTTGACTCAACTAAAATTTATGACCATATCAATTATATATAATGTGTATCGGATACATAAATTAGAACGCTGCACGAAACGATAGCTCGATACCTCGATTAGGATATATATAGATATAGATTACAATAGGTACACGGGTATACCATATAGGTATTATTGTATTAATGTATTATAGGTACCACGAATATTGCACGAGAAACAAAACGTATTTAAATTATTTAATCGTATATAACATTATTATACTTGGTGACGATACACAGTATATTGCAGTAGGTAGGTTACTACAATCGGCTATCCGTATAATATATTTTGTCGTCGTATATTATACATTTATACACCATCATATATATATGTGTGTGTATGTGTGTATGTGTGTATACAAATAATTGTTATTTTTATCTAAAATTTTCAATGGACGTGCATTTTGTACAAACGCAAATCCACTATAGGATTATCACGCGGGTAGTTAGGTATTTACATTTTGCTATGTTTTTTTTTTTAAACTCTTTCATTTCACGCATGACGCACCACCATATAGGTAACTAGTTTTATAGGCAATTTATCTGTATACATCCACACTATTTTGAATATAACTATAAAATATTTTTAATGCGTCATCTCGTTCATCGGATATATAAATATAGGAATATATATAGCTAACACGTGCTCACGCTGAAAAAAAATACAACAGCACGCATCTCCACTTAAAGTCAATTTCCTGAACAACCTAATCTAACCTGTAAGATTCTAATAATATGATATAAAATTGATGATCCATTATCCATTTAACATAACATACTCAGTTTAAAACTATGAATGTTTTTGAAAAAAATGTACATATTTTAAGAAGATATAAAAACAACATTTTTCCAAGAAATATATTTTTATTATATATTTTTTTTAAATGTCTTTTTTTTAATGATAACATACATTTTAAACATATAATTTTTTGAAGTAATTCAATAAAAAATTGTACTTTGCAGTTTTTACTCATTATATTTAATATTTTTACTCGTTGTAATTACTTATAATTTATAAGATGAACGGATTAAATTACTATATAATATTAGTAGTACCCAGTAAAATGTTGGTACATTATACTCATCCGCTTGTCAAAATTTAAAATACCTTTCAGTACGTATAATAAACTACTTGTGCAAAATGTGATTTGTATTGATTAAAATACTCCAAATAATATTTCTTTTGGATGTAAAATAAAAAATGTATGTTGTCATTCAAACCGCAAAAAAATTAAAAATATAGTAAAAAATCTTTTTCCAAACAATTTTATGTAACGACTTAATATTATAATATATTATACAAGAGAATTATTTTCATAAACGTTAGTGCTTTCTGAAATAACGAAGGTCTTACCTTAACGGTTTACCCCGTAAATATATGTGTATGGTGTCGTCTATATTATAATTTATAATAATGGACTGAAACAATCGACGATCGATGATAGAATATTATGATGTGTACAGATAAATATAACGCTAATTCATGACGACTTATTAATTTAATATACATATAAGAGAGCCTTGTGCCTGAATTAATTTTACACATAAAAGTATTTAAAAAATATTAACACCTAAAAGGCTAAAACCCACATAATATAACCATGAAGATTTTTAGCACCCTAGTTAACTGAAACTTGAATAAAACATTCAGGTTAACAAGAAACGCTGTTTTTATTATTATAAAACTTTCATGTGATATTTATTTTTGCGGATTATTTAAAGCTCGACACAGTATGTTTTTTTACTGTTTATTGAGTCTAGACAGCTATTGAACTATTCAAAGGGACTATTATTATTTTATCTGGTCACAGTAAATATTATGTCAATATAATAATAATATCACAGTAATATTTTACAACTTGAAATGATATCACATACATTATATACAGGGTGCAAATCCCTGAAATATAATCTAGTAATACTTTCGTATCGAAACAAATAATAATATTTATTGAAGTTGAACGCAAACAAAACGCGTCGAAAAGGAACGACGAGTTTCTTATCCCTAAGTCACACTTATCCGTGATATACATGCATATATATTTTACATATTATATATTTGCGTTATTATTGTGGTGAACGACAACTATGTAGATCGTTTAAATGGATATAAATGTTGGAAGTATGATTTCCATTATTGTTTGTTTAGTCGTTGTGTTGTTGTGTCGTTATCGTCACAAACGGAATAGTTATAAAGGATGTGTATAGATTTAGGGAATTCGCCACAATAACGGAAATACGTGACGTGGCAATAAGAATTCGCTTAGGAATACATTTGGACTTGAAGGGGTTTCCATTCGGTAAATTCCATTCCTTCGTATTTTAGAATAATATTGCATTCCTTGATTTTCCTTCAATCCGTTTAATACGAATGCGGTGACGTGATGGACGTAATTTGGTACAAACACGGACTGCACGACTGTACAATAATTGTATTAATCTATAACTAAATATAAGTACCCAGTTCCCAGGGTATACACATTGTCGGAATTTTAATTTTTGTCCTGAAAATTGACGAGTATTAAAATTTTAAGTATCGTGTTTTTGACATGGAAAAATTAAAATCTATATTGACCAAATAATATCAAAAACGAATAGTTATTTTTTGTTATTTTATTGTAAGTACCTCCGTTGATCAATATTTTGTTCTGATCGAATTTTATGACTCAATACTTTTACATTTCAACAGTTGTATTACCTACTTAGTATAAATATTGCAGCGCCGGCTGAAGGTAGAGCAGAAGGGGTAGCTGCTCAGGGCTCCGAGCCTTTTATCGCATTTTATGATTAGTAATTTTGTTAAGCCTATAATTTTGTTTTCAAATTAAAAATACAACTGTACAATTGCTGTCTGCAAATTCGACGCTTTCTCGGTTCACTGACTTTTTATTTCAAATCATCGTTTTATTTTCAACGAGGCCGAACTAAACAAGACCAACTGTACGACATGGCAGCCGAGATCAATACAAACAGCCCAAACAGGACGATCCACTACTGAGGATGGCGACCGCGTAAGCCAGTTTCGGCGCCTGTCGACAAGCGTTCATGAAGACAGTACGATTATCGCACCTGAGCACGGGCGCCGCGCTACGCGTCAGTACCGACGCGCCAAATATCACCGTGGAAGCCATTCTCGAACAGAACGTCAGCGGTCAGTGGTAGTCGCTGGGTTTTTTCACGAAAAATTTATCTTCCGCTGAACAATGATACGGCACGTACGACAGAGAACATCTCGCCGCTCGTATTTGCAGGACGCTAGACATTTACATCGACGGCACTAGGAATGGATCACAAGCCGCTGTGTTTGCACTCAACGCAGAAAAGATCATCGATCGACAGGTACGACAAATGTCGTTTCTGCCTCAATTCGTAAACAACGTCGAACACATTTCGGGTAAGGACAAACATAGTTTTCGCGGCGCTATCAACACTTGAAATCGCTATAGTTGAAACAATAACGCTACCGGACTTATACGGCAGTGGGCAGTCTAACAAGCTAACGATCCACATGCAGCTCCGGTGTATTATCGCTGCTGATAATACAACAAGTTCGTGTTGTCGCTACAGGCGCGCACCTTTCCGAACGGCGTGCTGTGTTTGGTATATTTCACGGGCAGCGCGCGTAATTTTCGACTCGTTATAGTCGTTAGGTTAGGTTCGCGCCACGCTCCATCTCATTTAATTGCGGTATATTGCTATGGCCGTACATGGATCGAGAAATCACGCGATGGACCAGAGTCTGCGAACCGTTCCAACGCGCCAATGTACACAAACACACGACGTCCACTGTCCAGCATCACACCGATAGCTACCGCTTCGGTCACATTATTCACCTTGAATTGGTTGAGCCATTATACTATATGCCATTCAGCGGATACAACATTAACCGTCGTCGACCGATTCTCGCGCTGGCCTGCAGAGGCGTGACCAATTGAGAATATGTTGGTCTACGCAGTCGTGCAGCAGCTCTCTATAAACAACGAACTGGATAGCAATAGCTGCTTATCGTACTGCTCGCGCTGTGTTCAACACAGTCAAAGAGGGCATCGAACAAGCTTCCGCGAAACAGCTACGGCCTAACCCCAGGTACGAACCACGATACTCCTACGTTCGTGTGCCCATAGACCTGAGCCGGATCAGTTATGATTTCTTCCGGATCGACGCGATCAGACCACCGCTTCAGTCGCGTTACGACGAGGGACCACCAATCGTCGTACTCAAACGACGGAAGAAGACGTTATTAAGGTGCAGCGCGAACTGTCCACGGAATGGATTTCCATCGATCGATTCAAACCAGCGTTCATCGCACGGGAGGATCCGCTTGCCGACCACACGTACGCAGTCCAATCCGTCGACGTCCAACCGAATTTCGCTCCGTCCTTTTTGTCACGCATCACGTCTTTTTTGCAACGCCAATCGTAGCCTTTTCGTGCATCGATTTAGTATTCGAATTTTTGTCAACTAACTCGTTTATGTTTTTATTCTATCGAAACGTCCGATCGTCGTTGCAACATTTGTTAATCCGCTCACACACTTCTGACGATCGGCGTTCTCAAACAGTACTCACAATATCGAAAGTGTTATCAGAATTCGTTGTTTGTATAATAACAATTGTTTCTATCGACACACACATTGAATTATTTTAATTGCTCTCTTAGTAGCCTCTTCCTTCTAAACTTACCAAAGAATTTACGATAATGATCGACGAACGTTATCAGCTGATAATCGGACATCGGAGTATGATATTATAATAAACGAGTGAGAGTAAAAATAAATTATAATGCCGACGCGTGACGGTGACATCCAAAATAATTCGCTGAAAAAAATGTTATTGGTTATGCACACATCAATATTCCTATAAATGTTTTTAGGTAATATATATAAGACAGAATAAAATTTCAAACGAATAAGTAGTATGTATATAACGTGCCAAGAAAAGTTTTCGTGCCTATACGAAACAAAATTTATAGGGCCCATTAAAAAAATCTACCTCGGCCCCGCAAAACTGCCAAAACCTCCCACCGACTAGTTAGTACCAACTACTTACCTACCTATTTACTTATACATGCTATATGTATTATCAATATTATACTATATTACTGATGATCTGAAAGATCTGATAAAATAAATCTGTGACACTATATTCTTGAATTACATTTTTTAAAGTTTTAGTTAATATAGAAAATAATCAATTAGTCTTATAGGTACCTACAAAATTATACTTTAAATTAATTTTTTTCTTAAATAAATTGTTTTTAGTTTTATATTCATCATCATCTTTTTTAGGTTTAATGTTTAATTAAATATTACATCCACGTGAAAGTATTATTTTCGGCTAAATTTTTTAACCAAATCATCAACTATCTAAAAAAAAAAATACCTTACATCACACATTTATGATTTATGGTTATTGTAAAAATACCTTTATACAGATTGTATATTTTTAAATAAATGTTAAAAAAAAATTAAATATTGTTTGTGATGCAAACGATTATTATTGGCGTATATAGTATATATGTATATTCCCATAAATGTCCGACCACTATAGATAAACCTAGGTTTTATTGTTTGTATTCAGTAAATGCTGATACTCTTAATTTTATTCGGGCTTTTACTAAACACGTTGGTACATCCTAGGATAATATACAAATTAACTTAGTAAAAGCTGATCAATACAAGACATACAACATTTAAAGCGATAAACTGCTTAAAAATTATAATTATATATTATTAAAACAAAATACTGACAGTTATTAAAATTCTTATACAAAATTAAAATGCATTTAAAATGCCATAATAATACAACATGTGCAAATAAATAAAAAATGTAAATAATAATTATTTTTTATTATTACTTAATTTTTATTTTCACAATCTGTTACATAAATTTTGAACAATAAGTGAAACTGATGAATTTGATAATTATGACGTGAAGGACGAATTAAAGATACTTTCTAGTGAAGGTACTTTTACAGTTAAAAAAAAAAAAAGTTAAAAATGTAAAGAAAAAATGAGAAAAAATGTAAACCAACGATGCTAGGAGATATTAAAAGAGGAAAGATAAATTGGAATAACAAAAGTAGATATAGAAAGAAGAACAAAGGGTCTAGACTTAACAATACAAATTTAAATAATTATTTCTAACTACCCACCAATTTTACTAATTTTTATGAACAAATAAATAATAATTCTGTTTTTAAACGCATTTTTATTTTATATAAAAATTTAAATAACTGTCAGTAGTTTGTTTTAATGATATATAGTTATAATTTTTACGCAGCTTATCGCTTAAATGTTGTGTGTAGTGTGTTGATCAGCTTTTACTAATTCAATTTGTATAATATGCTATAGGATGTACACAACGTGTTTAGTAAAAGCCCGAATAAAATTAAGAATTTCAGCATTTACTGAGTACAAACGTTAAAACCTAACATTATAACTAGTAAAACCTAGGTTTACCTAGTGATCGGGGCATTTATGGTAACATATACATCTAAGCGATTGTTAACAGTTTTTTTTTTTAACGAACTGTGCCTTTATTATATAGAAAACATAGTACAAGTACATTATTACTACTGAATATTATTTCTCCGATAAAATCTAGAGCCACGAATCACCTCTTAACGTTATACTTCATAACTTTTAAGAAAACTTCGTACGATATTTCCTTCTTTTTATTTTTAAAGTCAAGTCCATTCGACATTGTATTGGAATTTGATTATCGTAAAATAGTATATTTATGTTATTATTTATTATTCTGCAGTATTGTAGAATTTAATAAAATATTATTACGGATCTAGGATATATATATATAGATCCTGTATATTATTATATATTTGAGAAAAAATCATATCATAATAATTTGCATTTTTAAATTTTGAATGTAATTAAACCTAATAGTAAAAACAGTATAATTATAAATCATAAAATTGATATACTATTGATAAATAAACACATATTATAGCCACGCAAAGGTATTTGATTACACCATACAATTCTTTTTTTTTCATTGTAAGACTTATCATTAAATTTTAATATTAAGTAAGTAAGGTATATAAAATATATAATAGAAGTTGAATTCGTAATTCGGTTAAATTTGATTTATTGTTTATGAGTTGTTCAGTTGAAAGTAGCTACTTGATTTAATGATAGTCTTTTTAAGTGCCTATTTATATTGCAAAGTTTGGGGTTCTAGGAGTGCAGGTAAGAATATATATTGTTCCAGGGTGGCACGCTAACCCTTGTTCCTTCTCTGCTGCAGGGAGTACAACCATATACGTAATATATACAATACGGTTGGACGGATTTGCAATGCGCTGCATGTACGAGTGCACCCTATCATGTGGCTATATATATAATAGGTATTTAGAACGATGTACAATGTGTTGAAATTTGTATCGATGACGAAGCACATTTGTGTCTAACGTTGCACATAGTTAGATCGTGTATAAACGAACACTCGTGATAATACGAGTGCAGGGTATGAGGGTCATCACTCAGCGTTGATAAAAAATTAGCGTCATAAAAATCGGATCGCTCGCGAGGACTATATAGGTAATACGTACGTCTACAATCGTAGTGCAATCGATTTTGTAACGTAAGTACGCAATGCGATTTATAAGTGGTATATGACCTATAATAGACGCAGACACGTGCTTTATATTATGTACATGGTAGATTGGTACATAGTTCTACGATATATGCATCACACACGCGTAGTCGAAGCACGGTCGGTCTTGAAGACGTTTTTCGAGAACTCATCGCCATTGCCAAAATCCGTACACGTAGATTATTTATATATATATATATATATATATATATATATATATATATATATTATATGATATAATCTATGAAACGCGAGCGTTCGGCTAATTCAATTTATTGGCATCGTTCGAACATGCGACGGGCGCGTGCCAACCATATAATATCACCCAGCCCTCGAAGCGGGGGTGATATTATAGTGATGAGAATTGTGCTGCTGCTGTGAAAGAAACGAGTCAACGAGGCACCGAGTATGCATAATATACATAAATGTTGTGTATTATCTTAGTGTCTTACACTGCAGCCGACTAAATAACGGACCTTTGCACAAACGGCAAGACGACAAAAACACACACACACAAATATATATATATATATTATATGCGTGCATAATAATAATATTATACTTATTTTTGTGATGATGTGTACACGATTACGCCGTACAAGCAGCAAGACAACGCCAAGAAAGGTCTGCGAACGTGGTTAATGGTATTGACTAGGGATTTTGTTCCTCATCCACTATACAGCTGTTATACATAAATATACTATATAATAAGTAATAACTATATTAACTCTATTGTTTTGGTTCTATAATCTACAGAATAACTCAAAAGCTACCACTGTGAATTAGGTATATTTTCGGATTTTATCGCTTATCTCCATCACACTATTTATAAATATATGCCTCCAAGAAGTGCGGAGTCTATATCGGTTGGCTCCAACGTAAACTATATAGTAACGAGTGTAAGCATAAACTATTATTGTTTGCTATATAAATCGATTTGTTTAATCAAAACAGAATAACAGTATAAATATTGGATCAAGTATACGGGCCCTATATTAATAAACTGCCACCAAAGGGAAAAGAGTTTCATTAGGAAAATGTAAAAATTCAACTCCCACAAATAACAATACACTTTTGTAATATATATATATATGTATATGTATAAGACGCTTCATGCACAACTTTGGTAAAAACTAGTTTAAATTATTGAAAATACCTAAATTCATTTATTTCAAGACCGTAGAATGTAGAAAACTAGAAATACAATAAACATAGATATAATACTATTACGATTGTGGAAATTTTACAAGATAATCGAAAATATTACTCAAATGTTGTGGTTAAAGGCTTTCAACTAATCAATTGAGTATCCATGTGATTATTTGAATATAAATATAAATAAACATACGTATGTATACATTATAATATCATAACCGTATTGTATTTAAATGCATCATTTTGTATGATTTAATTTTCATAGATTTAGGAAATATTTAAGTATATAGAACGAATATATTATTAAATTATCATATTGAACAACTTAATAGAAAGGTATCACAAACAAAAAAAACGGTTTTTGTAACTATGGATTATATATAGTTTATATTAATATGTAACATGCTACACGTGTTTTCTATTACCATTAAAATATTTAAAAGCCCAATGTAGGTTTATATAGGTACCTATATTACGTTAGTTAAACCCATTTGTAAAATGCTACAAACGCGTACCATCACTGCGCAGTATATATATATATAACAGCACGTGCAGCTATATATAATTTTATAAAACCGTTCTAAAGAATACACTGCAAGTGTACACATACACACTCAAACATATTATATTTGAATGAAAGATTCAGAGATAAGTGTATGTTATTATTTATTATTCAAACGGGATTAAAATACAGAAGTGTGGTTAACTCAGGGTCGCAGTTTGATAACCTAGTGTGACAATTAAGTAATTAACTATTATAGTAAGTTGTTAGTAAGTTGTATTCCTACTTATAATGATTAAGTAACACGCTTATACAATACAAACGTTGTGACTGTGTGAGTATAATATTATATTATGTTTATGCGTATAAGTAGTAAATACACGTTCTGCGTGTCGTGAGATATCGTTATTCATTTACCATCGAATTGTCATGCGCGCGTATGTGCGATTGCTCTATGGTGCGGTGTGCGTCTCCCAAAGCCGAAACGCTGCAAGACAATAATAATGCTTATTGTTATGTATATAAAATCGATATTGTATATTCATGGCGAGTATCTATGTATACGAAAATCTTACGTCGTCGCTATATTACAAATCGCGCGAGAAATAACGGTTTAGAAATATAATGTAATACCATATAATATAATCTGTGTTGTATACACTTACGCTACCTACATAATATATTTGTTTAGACCGGAGGAGCACAGGTATAATAAAAAAATGCGTCTCCGCTGTGCGAACCACTCGGATGGTTTTTGAACGAAAACTACCGAAACTTTTTTCGCGAGCAAATAAAAATGACTTTCGCCCGAATGCAATAAGAAAAATAATAAATCGATATGGCAAACCGGCACCGCACACACGTACTCGTGAGTGACGGTTTACGTGACAGTTTACTAAGTGTCGCCCGTCAACGAGCTGGCGAACACGCGTTCGTGGAATATAAGTCAAGTGCAGGGAGTTAATAATTTGACGTTTCCAAGCACCTTGTGTACTCTTACAATATGCATTGTGCAACTTGGAACGATATTTCGATTTAAAAATAACAATAATATTATTGTTATTTTTATGGTGTTTACTATCGTCCAGATGGGTCCCCGTGCGATGTAGACGAGCCGGGGCCAAATCAACGTACAAGATATACGGGGTGACCTTGAGCAACAATATAATAATATATTTTTTTTTTATTGATCAAAGTACATCGACAACTAGGCCATTAGTAAAAGAATTTTTTTTTTGTTACATTTTTAGTATTTTAAGTATAAATTTTCTACATTAAATTAAATTGTACAATTCTGTTTTTTTTTTTAAGAATAAAATTAAGTTTTTTACATCCTGTGGGTTTGGTCCAAGTGCTTGACAGATTTGTTCGGATATGTGAAATTGATTTCGATACTGTTTGTATTTTTGACATTCAGTGATGATGTGGTTGACGGTTAAAAGTACGCTGCATGAATATTTTTATTATTAGCATTTATTTTGTTATACAACGCGGACGGGCGCAATAGCGATATAGGGTTTTAATATGAACCACCGTTGCCCGCGGTCCGTGATCCACCTGTGATGAGGGTCGTTGTGCGTTTGCGCTCGAGTCGAATGTATAAACGTGCCCTGAAAATCTTCGCGACTTGGGTGTGTCGAGACAATAATATGCGACACTATATATAACCTACCTACTGAAATCGTAGTGAAATCACACATCGTCGATTAAATCGCTGAAAGCGGACGAGTAAAAGGCGTGCCAAAGTTTTTCCGTCGTTTGTATATTATTATGTTTATGCAGTTAATACTGCCGTCTGCCGTAATAACTGCAGCTACGATCTTAGATTCGTCTGCAATATTGTCTTCTTTCGATTATTGTTTTAACCTAACCTATAATATTGTTGTGCACCTGCAGTCTATTGGAAATGGTAATCGACCAGTCGAAGACAAGCTTAGCATGTGTACACGCGCAGACGCATCCAACGGTTTTTAAGACTTATAAAATATTGTACCCGATAACAGTGAAAACTTGCGAGTTTTCGACTTAAGAGGACGCCACACCCGCATAATTATGTTGTCTTCGTCGTACAAGTGCGTAGCATAGCAAATTTTACGCTCAGCAGATCACGTTTATCTCCGTTATTTTAAAATTTAGAGTGAATTGACCTATTATAAAATTTTTTAGATTGTTACCGAGTGCATCTCATAGGCTTGTTATTATATTTTAATTTTAAGCCGAGTTATGAGTATTTTTAAATATAAAAATTATTTACAATTTTTAAATACTCATTACTCGCTTTAAAATTAAAATATAATAAAAAGCCTATGAGACGCACTCGGTAATAATCTCACCTTTAATTTTTATAATAGGTCAATTCACTCTAAATTTTAAAATAACGGAGATAAACGTGATCTGCTGAGCGTAAAATTTGCTATGCTACGCACTTGTACGACGAAAACAACACATGCGGGTGTGGCGTCCTCTTAAACTTTGATGTGTGCCTCTTTTTTGAACATTTAAAGACTCGTCAGTTCTCGTATAATCTGACATATTATTATTATGTACGCGCACATTACAACTCACACCATGTGACACGATAGTCATATTTTATACTGTTCTCATTATATTCTCAGACGCCGTGTGCTACGCGTATCCGACGAGCGGGAACGAATCCTATTCTGACCATGCTGTTCCGCCGCAGTGCGGTGCGTTCGATCCGGCGAAATACACAAGCCGCATGTTTTGTTTTTTGCCACACTCGCCGGATCCACGTATAGGACACGACATGAACGCCGGCATTAAACGTTCACGTCCGTTCGTACGCGCATTAGTAAAACATATTATGTGAATCGACAATTAATAATACCGCTTATTATATGGCTATATCGCAACAATAATAACAATAATAATAAAAATATATTGAATTTATCACTATACATACTACAGTGCGCGTAAACTTACGTGTTAAAGAAGTAATTTATAACATACGGGCAGATCAGAAACTCGTATTATGAACATAAAAAAACCCCTCAATGGATATTTTTCGTCGTCGCGATAATATCGTCATAATAATATTTTATTATTTTATATGGCCCACAGTTTTTTTTTTTTTTTACCCAGACGACGTATATTTCTGATTCCTCACACAGTCGTTTAAGTGACGGTTGATTCATATAGTTCGATTAAAACCGCGGTACACAACTTAGTCATAGTATGTACATAGGCCCGGTTTTTCAATCACCAAACTATTCGTTAAATAACTATTCGTTGAATAAACCTATTCAGCAAATAAACTTCCAAATAAAACAAAAAATTATGACAACTGTTTTTCAATTTAAATTTATTATCCGAATAGTTATTCGAAGAATAAAACTAATCAGTAGATAATAATGATAATATGTATTAGGAGTTGTGCATTGTGGAACAAGTTGAAGAGTTCTGATCCATTGTAATTGGTTGAAATATCTCATCAGTGATAAGACAATATTATCAAAGAAAAATCTGTATATGTTTATTTTAATTTTGTTTTAAATTTAAAAATTATAACACATATATTAAAGATAAAAATATTGTTAAGAACTATTAATTTTTAAAGTATACATTGTTAATTTGGTTTTTACTGAATACAATTTTACACAGTGAAGTTACATTTTTAACAGTAACTACAAATGTGCAAAGTAATCAACCACTAATTGTTGTCTTGCATTTCCTTCTTCGATCACTTCTTCTATTATATTTATATTTTCATTTTCTGGTAAAAATAAATCTAACAATTCTGGTGGATCTAGATCATTGTTGTCACAAGCAATGTTGTGTAAAACACAGCAAGCAACAATAACTGCCTGAGTTGTTTCTAACTTTAACCGTAATCCTAAAGATAATACTGGAAATCTGCGTTTTAGAACTCCATATGACCTTTCTACAGGATTTCTAGTTCTTATAATTGATTCGTTGTACAGCTGTTCAATGCGATTTTGAGGATTAATGAAAGGTGTGACAATGTGACGAGAATTAGCATAACCACTGTCTGCTACAATCAAACCATTTCCCCATTTGCCACTGATTAATTGGGTATATACCTTTGATTTTTTAAATATTGTTTGATCATGGCAAGACCCGGGCCAACGAGCTACAATATCCATAATTTTTAAGTTAGGACAAGCAATAGTTTGGACATTTAATGAAAAATATCCTTTTCTATTTCTGAAGTATTCAGCATTATCTCCACCTATATAAACATTTCATTTTTATTTATTTATTATTTATATATTTTATATTTATTTATATACTTATTTTTAAATACCTATATACATTCAGTTCCACATTATTTGAAATTGCTTATTACTTATTAGGTAATAGAAGGGGAAAATATCAATTAATTTACAACACTCCCAAAACATATTATAAAAGATTGCCCTTATAATATACTAATATTTTATTACCTGGATTTTGTATTTTTACATGAGTGCAATCAATAGCACCAATAACTCTAGGGAATTTAGCGATATCATAAAAACGGTTCTGTAATGTATTTATTTCTAATTCTGTGTCTGGCATTTTTATGAACCGTGGCAGCAGTCTTGCTAATGCAACACTGACATCACGAACAATTAATGATGATGTAGTTTTGCTTACTCCCAAAAAATCTCCAGCAGTTATTAGAAAATTTCCAGTAGCATAAAATCGTAGAGTTAAAAGCAGTTTGTTTATGGATGTTACGGCATGATTTCTAAAATAATTTTAACATTTACAAATTACAGAATACAACATTTGATATACCAATTATTTTATTATTGTATAGATAATCACCTATATGATTGTGAAGATATTTGCTCATTTATATATCCTAAAACTTCAATAACTACTTCTTTGGAGATTCTAAATCTAACTTTAAAGTCTTGATCATCCCAAAACTCCATATGGTTAATTCGTACACGAATTGTGTACGTACGTCGTTGATAATTTAAAAACTCAACAATTTCAACATCGTCATCTTCGATAATGTCTAATACCGGCAATACCAATAATTCCATCATCGTAATTAGGTATAAAGAATTTTAACGAACACGGGACAAAAGAAAAGACACAACGAATTTAAATAATATTATTGAATACTCAAATATATTCTTTCTTGATATTAGATATCAATTTTTGGTAGTTATTAGTCAAATAAGTTCTTATTCGGTAGAAAAAGGACCAAATAAATTATTTGTGATTTATTCTCCAAATAAGACTTATTTCAATATTGAAAAACCGGAAAAATACAAATTTTTGTTATTCGGCAAATAACTTGAGTTATTCGACGAATAAATCATATTGAAAAACCGGGCCATAATATATAAAGCCGGATTCCCACGACCGGTGTACTTGCCAAATACGCCAATAATTGTACATTTGACCAGTGCACGAATATGGTGCTGCTCACACGTCTGGCGTACTTGACAAGTACTCCAATACTGGAGCCAAGTAGTACACTGTTCCCATTGCTGACTGTTATACGAACCGGTCGTGGTATCAGTAGTACAAGCATATTGGCCGTTCCTTTGACTTGTGTCACATTTACCGACAATCGCCGGGAACGACACCAGTGACAAATAATTGTACCTACAAGTATGGCGATCCGAAGGCATGGCAAGACGTAACCACCAGTACCAAATATTGGCCAAGTACACCAGTCGTGGGAGTCCGGCTTATTATCATATTACAGGAAGTTTACCAACTTTTCGACAAAACTATGATGCTAAAAAAAAAACACGGCACAAGACGTCTCGCGTTTATTGCAATGAAAAGTCATTTAGACCTAAATGTGCGATTGCAAGTCTCGACGTTCCCAGACGATTTTTTTTTTTTAATTAGAAAAAATGTCAAACAACCTAATTCCCATTGACAAAAAACTAGTCTGTATCGTTTATAAAACGAGTCGCGGGACCATAATACTGTGATGTATAAATATACGTGCACGATAACCATGACATTAGCAGTCAGCAGAGATACAATAATGATCATTGACCGCGCGCTTCTGCGCAGCTACTGGTCGCGACCCGCGGAAACAATAATATCTGCGATATCCGAACGCAACAAAAGCTGTACAGCATAATACATTATTATTATTATAATTTCAGGCGTGACCGTTTTTGTATTTGTATCCGAAAAATCGAACAAACTGTATTTTGTTTTTTACAGAAATAAAATATAATATGATTTGTTTGTTGACTAATGTACTGCAAAAGCAGTTGCAGTATATTACGTGTAAAAATAATTATTTACTAATTAAATACAAACAATAATAATTGTGATTTTAAAATAATTGAACGAAAAACATATGCTTTCTGAGAACTATGAGATAGTTTATTATTTATTTGCTATGATGTGTCACGTTTAATAGATATATAAAATTAATTATACACAACAATTTATTTTATAAGCCGTATCCACTGGTGTTGTCAGTACCTACTTGTTATATAAAGGTAAACTCGGTGTTTTATTAATTAAACCGTTTAAAATAGTAATTTTTTCGAGACAGTAATGATTGAAGAATGCAAAACTTATCAATTCAAGCACAATTTTTGAACGTGTTTATTTGTTAAATAATTAGAATTTATAAACCGTTATTTTATGTTTAATTAAACATAAATCACGTTTAAAATGAACTATCAGATTAAAATAATTAAAATGTCGGCCGACACATTTTTATAATTTATGGTGTCTGAGGGTTTTTCTCGGTTGTTTAAAATGCATAAGGTGTTATGGCACGAGTGCCAAAATAGGACCGAAAAACATTTCACCGACCGATGCAAGTTCCAGCTGCGTTATTATTCACCTAGCGGAGTACCTATCTCTTATAGTCGAGAATAATATAATATTTTTTATGGATTTTTTTTTACCATTTTTGTGCTCTCACGTGTAAATTCATGGAACTAGCATCATTAAAAGTTTTGAAATTTGATGCACGCTTGACCCACATATAACGCAACTTTACATCAGTGTATAAGAAACGAGAGAACTTTAACAGTATAGGTACCAATAAAAACCAGAATAAGTTTAACTACTCACGATTTTAATTTAAAACATATTTTAAACGATGTATATATAGGCACATACAAGATACAACTTTAAGTTTTACCAAAATAAACTGTTGTCTGTGGGAGTTGTAATTAAATATTATGAAAACATAATTTATTTTGATGTGGTATGTGGTATAAGTATATACTGTGTGTCTGTGTATGAATCATGTGGTATGAACTTATGAATAAAACATAACATGATTTGAATAGTAGGTAGTAAGTATTTATTTTATAATTCTAATTCTAATTGTTATTTTTGATTTCAATTATTTTTAATAATACACAAAAAATAAATGAATAAAATAGTAGATTATAATATAACATTATTTATATCGTTAGTTTAAACTAAATTATATTTTTGTACTAATTTTATTTCAAAAAAATTAAAATTTCATATAATTTTTAAATTCTTATAAATTAAAAACTGAATTATTTTTATTGTTTTATTAGAATTAGTAAAAATTTCACGAAAAAAAATACAAATCTATGCAACTTCTTTAATTTAAATTCATTGGATATATATATATTTTTTTTATTGATCACAAAAAAATTTCGACACCAATGACCATTTGTTACAGAAAATTAAAAGATATGCATGAATAAGTGTTTACAAGGATATTTACAAAGATGAGTTATAAATAAAATGGGATGTACATTTTTTTTATATTATTGTACAATTTGAAGTGTTTTAAAAAAATTCAATAAATCTGAGTTATTTTTAGGATTGGGACCGAGTGCGGGGTCCAGGTTGTATGATGTCCTGTGCTCAACTCGTTCTTGGTTGTACAATTATTAACAGTCGGCAATTACATGTTTGACTGTTAACATAATTCCATGTACAGGTTTGAGTTTGACAAATGGGAGGCTCCTCTCTTGCCATCAGGAATCCGTGCGTGATTTTGGTGTGTCCAATGCGAAGTCTGTTGAGTACTGTATCTTCTTTTCGGTTAAGCTTTGGATTTATCCAACGATAGGTATCTCTTTTGATTTCATTTAGTTTGGTATTTTGCGTATTCCAGATACTTAACCATTTATTTTTTGTATATGAGATTTTTTGTGTCGTCGTAAGACATTTGGTTTATTAAAACGGTTTCGTTATAGTTATAGTTATAGCTAATGAGGCTTGTTCGTTGGCATTTTCGTTTCTTAGTATACCCGAATGTCCGTGAATCCACATGATAATGATACGTATACCCAAAAGAGAAGCTTTATTGAGCTCATTCTGAATTTTAAAAGCAATGTCCCCAGGGTATTTCAACCCTTTAGTATACTTTTTACCGTACTCAGTGAATCACTGAAGATTATGAATTTAGTATGAGCTTCGTGTATTATAATCTAGATTGCCGTGAGGATAGCTAATGCTTTGGTTGTGACATATTGTATAATATTTAATCGTTAAAAATGAGGATATCCACACAATTTTCAGTTAAGATGATCACCTATACGGCTATACTATTCTGCAGCAGAGTAAAAATATAAATACCTATCAATTAATATGCATAAAATAACTGTATTATATGAACATAATACGAGTATCTTCCAGAAAATTGAATAAATTATTTGTTTTAATTAAAAAGTCATGCCGTGATTTAACCCTTGTAATACCCGGAAATTATAAAACATACCCTATCCCAAGTAAACAGTTCGGTATAGCAAAGCAGCTATACTCTATACCTATCTGGTCTATATCATCGAGGATACTACAATATTTAACAATAAATATATAATTATTAATTGGGTTGAAATAACAATTATTATTTCAGCCACAGTCTTTACGTGGGCACAACTAGTTTATAAGATCTTAATATATCACTTATTTTTTTTATACTTTATAATTAAACGGGCAAATAGAAAATGGGTGACAGGTAGAGAGGTAGACAATTGATTATAGAGTTAGTTTGAATTAAGATGCACACGCCTTTTAGTTTATCTTTTTTTCTAGTTCACCCTTTAACTGATATGTATAGGTACACAGTATACACCGACCTTTAAATGACCTGACCGATTATTTTTGAATAATAATACTTATAGAATCGAGACTATCATCATGTTGACAATACGTTTTGAACGCATTAGTTATATTGCCTGCGCATAATACATATTATATAGAAATATAATATTATTATCAATTTAATAAATTATTACACAAGTTGATTAGGTAAATTATAATATGTCGCCATAAAAATTATTTTTCATCATCATTTAAATGGAGACTTACAAAATAAAGTCGATCAAACTTTTATTTTTTATTTCCACTTCATTTTTTTTTTTTTTTTTTTTTTTAAATTGTCTTATTTTTCGCATTCCAAAAGATGTAATTTTAGTAGAATACCTAATAGCTGCATCGTAGTGAACTGGAAATTAGACTATGCCAAGTGTAGCTGGTACTTGTAGGGCGAGTTACAACTTACATGAGTTTACTATTATATAATAGCTGCGTGTCGTCTACTCTTTTCTTCTTCCCCACAACCCCTGCAAGTCAAGAACTATACCATTACACGCCTGAAAGTTATGAATAATGATTTATGAAGAACGAAAAGAAAACGTGTTGGTCATTCTGTGATAAAAGACTATTTTTTTACTCAACGAATAATTAAAATCAAAATTTAATAAAAAATTTTAAATTCCAAACATTTACTGTTGCGGTCTTGATGCAATATAATTTTTTTTAATGTTTACTTAATGTAGGCATTTATTTTTACATGAAAGTTTTCATTAAATGTATAGGTAATTGGAAATTAGCAAGGTTAATTACCCAATCTACAAAATTATTTTTATTCGGAAATAATTCCGAGCATTTTTTTTTTTATATAAAATTTAACGTAGTTACTATTAAATTTGATTACAGAAATGGTTAGGAATATAACTTTAATATGAACCTTTTGATATTTAATTAGATGAATAATGCCTTGATGTTGGAACTCTTAGCGTTTAAATTGTCCATGTATACTATCAAATTAACAATAAGTATAATATTAAGAAGCTGAGTGCATTGTTGATCAGGATGTGTTTTGATATGATTAAAATAGCTAAATCGAATGAAATTTAATTGCGAAGGGTGTATACTGTATACTTTATAATGTACAGCCATAAAGGTAGATCATGTAATTTAGACGTATTATAAAAACTCATACATAATTTATGTTTCCGGAGATGATTTTAAGAAACTTAAACTTTTCAGCTAGTTTAATCGCAAAGACGTTATTAAAAATATTTTGTTCGTATTTTATTTGTTACTTAAGCAATTAGTTTAATAAACCTTATAATGTATATATATATATATAATGTATGGGAAGTTTTTATTATTGTTTTAATAATTTGAAATAATGACATATTGAATGTTAAATTACAGTAAATTTCAAATTACAGCAAGTGTATACTAATATACTATACGAGTTTAGTGTCTAAACATATTATCACAATTTTCATTAATTATATACTTATATACTTATAATATATAATATGCAATTATGTATTTATACTTTATAGAGCTGTAATATTTTAACTATCAAGAGCTTATGAAAAAAATTATTAATTACCTTATACGGTATAAGTTAACTGCATAACATAGTCTTTAAAGAGATTAAACATAATAATATTGTATAAGATTCATTATTACTATATTTTATGATTTTTCTATATGAGTACATAAAATATAAAACGAAATTACATATTAACAATATTAACATACACAATATACTTCATATTATTATTATACTACAATGTAAATGTCATATGAACTATCTGATATATTTATATGCATTTATGACGCTTAAATACTTAATTATATTTAATCGTATTATGAACAACAACGGGAACTCAAATTTTCAAGTAAAAAACAAAAAAACACCGTGTGAAAATTGTAGCAATAATCGTGTTATATAAATTGTACAAATGAACAATAAAAACACTCATTTTAGTATCAAATAATAGTAAGTATATGTAATACGTATAGTATATAGTATATACCATTGTGAACCATGATAATTTTATTGTTGTATTGTTTTGTGGTGTGAAGGTCAGTTTCTGCGGGGCTTGGTCTCAAAAGTACGCTAATCGTTATTTCAATGCCCATATCATATTTACAAAACTGTGGCACGTTGTCTCGTCAGTGTGTAAGTTATGTGTTTATACTATAGTAATAGTAACTTTATACATTGTATATATATATGTAAACAATATATATTTATTAAATCTATTAACCAAAAACGAAATAGTACATTGGTGTGTAGAAATACAATTATTATGTTATGCTGCTATATCACCGTGTGTCGACATCTATATTATAGTTTTAACTTTTATTAGTGACTAACATGAGAATTATACAACAATATTTTTTATTATATTTAGGACCAAAAGTTTGAGTATATTATTTTGGTCAACAAAAATAGTTTAATTGTGATTATAATTTCTTATAGTTTCAAAATCATTAATGTTAAAAACTAAACACCGTTTTAAAATGAATGTATCGTACCTTTAGTATATTATGCACATTATACAAGACTTAATAAAATAGATTGAGAGAAAAACTTTCACGAAGAAATCTTGTGACAGATTCTGTTATAATGAACTAAAATAACATAGTCCATAAAGTATTATAAAAAATAAGGCTTTACATATTATATGCTACATTGTTAAAAATGTATTAGAGGGTGAAACGGACAAATACCAAAGAAAGTCTATTGAACCTATAGACTATAACACAATACATTAATATACCCACGTATACATAAAAAGATAAAATTGCAAGGAACATATAGTGTTACAGTGAAGTAGAATGAAAAAAACTTTACTGACGTCCATCGATTGAGTGTCACCGCACCAGAGAGACAGAAGGGACATAATTTATTTAGTGGCATGTCCCATCCGGATCCGGTGCTCCGGAGGTATTCTGTTCATATCAGTTACCGAATATTTTATGTTATAAAGAGATCTGAGAGATATTCAAAAAGTTGAACTTGCAGATCGGCTGTAGGTATATCGATCTATTTTATACTAATTTAAAATTAAATTTACTGAAGTTATTTGTTCTATAAAAACAATTCAAACTGTGGATTACTGTGGAAATGCAAATGCTATGACTTATATTGTTTAATTTATGTGAGCAATCTGCATAATACAGACCATATATTTCTGTGTCCAAATTAAAATTAAAATACCTGAGTGGTGTGCAACAATTGGTTTAATATTTATATGTCAAAAACCGCGTTCAAAATTATTAATTCATTTACTAAGCATAAATGAGCTTCAGAGCTTGCGTCAGAAATACATGATAAACACGGTGTAGTAATTGGGTATCGGTTAAAGTACTTAAATATAACAATAACATTTATTCAGTAACAATAATAATATTGTATCATCGGTGAATGAGACTCACCTGCAAATGGTCTAGGAACGATTCCAGTCCCCTGTCGGTGACGCTGGACGACTGTAAGCACAGCGCCAATATATTTTTGTTGGGAAACGGGTACGTGTTGACAAACTCGACCGTGTCCTGGTCCTGTGCGCCGTAAATGGTGATAGCCGTCATCTCTCTGGCCACGAACGATTTGAAAACGGCTGCCTTGTCCGCGTAGTTGTATGATCTGAGCTGTTTGCAGCGGATCACCGGTCGCACGTTGTACCAAAACTTTGGCGATCTGTACAGCACGTCACGCCACCGGACGCACACGCGAGTCAGCGGCACGCGCTCGGTGGCCGTGAAGTATGTAAAGAAACTGTTGAGGAACTGCTCGTCACGCATCAGCTCCGGCCACGTGACCGGCCGCTTGATCCGGTATGTGGCCACGCGGTTACGAACAGGCGTTCGACCGCGGAACCGTGGGTATTGGATGCCACTGGAACCGGAGCCTCCAGAAATGAGGCCACCTCCGCCACCACCGGTACTGCCGCCGCACAACACGTTAGTGACCCGTTCCATGACGCTAGTACCGGTTCGCGGGGCCCGGGACGGCGAACCGGTCGCGCCGGCCGCGTTTCCACCGCCGCTGCCACCGGAAGTCGACGATGATGGTTTGTTGGCCGCTCGCAGTGTCAATCCGTTGATGCGCTTCGACAGTTCGGCGCTGGCGCGTTCCACGACGCCTTGGCTGGTCATGATGGTTATGATGTCACCCAGTCACGACCGTGTGCACACTACCGCTGCAGAGATAACTCGTCACCGTCACTGCCACTGCAGCCGTCGACGTGGTGGTGATGGTGCGTCGGACGCTCCGTCAACACTGAAAACGGCGCGGCGGGGAACTTTCGCTCGCTCGCTCCGCTGTCGTTGTCCGCGCGGCGGCGTGCGCTCCGTGCTCGGTAACCGACGACGCCGCCGCCGCCACCCCTCCGAACGCCAACCCCACTTCCCACCGATAACCCACCCGGATCGCACGCTACACGGTCCCGCGGATTACCGCGCTCTTCCGCCGTCTCATCGGTCAGCCTGGACCGATCAATAATTTACGACGCGCGCGAATATCAGCCACGCGCCAACAAATGACTGTGCGTCGACTGCTGCAGAAATAAACACGGACGACAATATATATGTATATATATCGATATATTATATGGCAGGGCTCAGGAAGAGGATGAAGTAAATAATGCACCTATATAATATTGTATGTAATAATTCGCGAGTATAACTGCGAAAATTAATTGATTTGCGGAGTTGCGGCGTATTACCTATACACATGCTTGGCGTAGGTATAGGTATTAACTGCGGCACATCCATATATTGCCGGACTTACTACAGTGGTAGGTGAGGTGGTTATATTATAATATACCGTATATACCCCATCTGATAAATAACCACTCGTCATTTTATTCCTTTATTACGTGGTCAAATAACCTAAATAGCAATATTCGATTTGTCGGTAAAACAATTAGTTTTTATAATTAACCGTCAGTAAACTTTTAGCCAACACCGTCCATTTATTACATATTATATAATATGGTTCTTCAAGACTAGACCCGCACACTTTTTTATGGTTGATGTATTCAAAACCCAAAAATTGTATGCTTATTTAATAATATAAAATTCATTATAAGGTATTTATAATTTATATGCCTATACTTATTTATATATAAAAGCAATTACTGTCAGTTATGTACTCAACACAATAATGATTACATACTTGAAAATTCAATGTTTTATTTATGCATGATCTATTTATTATTTTAACAATTTCATCTTATTTAAGTAAACACTTAAACATAAGTAGTTTTTATGTTGCATATGTTTGCTTAGTCAAATTCGATTTATTATACGGCATGCATTGATGAACACTGATATTTTTAATTGGAGGGTTTATAATAATAAATTATTAGAAGGTACCTGTGACAAAATATTTTTTTAAATTGTACTAACTTTTTATACATCTATAGATAAAAGGTAACAAAAATATCAAAAATGATAGCTGTGTTTAACAGTTTAACACTCCCACCATCTTCGTGTGTACAATCACTACTCACATGAGTTCTATATTTTGTATATGGTTTAAATAGTAATAACATCACAAGGCACAACCAGAATATTAAAAAACAAAAGCGAAACATTTCACATTTCCACACTAGCTGCGTTTAGTTGTTGTAGTTGTTGACTTATCTTTAGTTCTAATTCGGCGGGAATAGATGAACTGGAATGAACGGAAACTCCATCGTGTGTATATTGTTTTGTGGATGATATGAATATGCATTACACATTGAAAATAAAATAATACACGCGTGTCAAACAAAAATACGACGTGTTTGATTTCCATAATTTTTATGTTCAGTATAGATATCCAGGTAGGTATGACTATAGGTACTATACATTTATACGCCAATAATATATTATATCCATTCAGTACAAAAATATAATTTAAACTTATAACAACAAACTGCTTCTGTAACTTGTAAGAAGTGTTAGAGATTACAGTGACTATACATAACGAAATATACGTTAATGTAACGGAAAAATTTATTTTAAATTATATAGTTTTAAATAAGTGCATAATATGTACGTATTATAATAACTAATACGTATATATTTAAATTATATATATAAATATGTATACGTGTTTTTGATCTAAACAGTTACACGTCATCGTCGATGAAGTTAACAAGCAAACGAATAGAATAAAAGTCGTGTTTTTACTTTTTATTGCATTGTAGACTTTTTACAGTAATTTGGTAATGATGACAACGATGAGGATAACTATTTTAGTCCTGATTAATGTTTTTAAATATGGGCATTAACTGGAAAATAGGGGGAATAAGAAATATAAAAAAAAATACCATATAACCTATGATGTTTGCTGTAAATTGTTATAAAAAGCTACATCATTGAAAAAAAGTTAAAAATGTAATTGTTTGTTTGAAACAAATACTTGAAATACAAATGAAATACTACATGAAACTTAAATCAAAATGGCGAATAACATATCAATCAATAATAGTTAATACCTACATAATATACATATTATATATTTAAAAAAAGCTATTTACAGTCAAAAAGCTAAGTAAAATTTAATATATGGAAATTTCAAATTTGTCTTGTATCAGTTTCATTTATCATAAACAGGTAAGTAGGTACCTATTAATTATAATATTAAATCACTAAAAGTTAAGTAGATAATAGACTTATATAATAGGTACTATAAAAAAATTCCTTAATTAAAATGATTACCTATTATGATTAATAATTATTATTTTACTTATTAATAATTTCTGATTTACCTAATTTTATGGAAAGTGAAGGTACAGCAACTACATTTCATAACGTTGGTCAAACAAAATTTCGCAAAGCTGAAATCATAAATATCTATTATATAGCAATATAGCATGACATATTCTCAATAGTTATTGTATAGTGTATACTTATAAGTTATATGTCATATGTCCAATAGATACTATAGACCAGTTTTATTCGAGGGTCACGTAAAATAACAAAAGGTTTTAGCAGACCAAAAGTGTATAAACACGTGTTATTTTTATTTTTTACGCGGGCCATACAGTTTAGACATTCATGCTATTAAGTACAGGTATAATATAATACGGTAATTATACACCCCTTCACGATATTTTACAAAATATTGATAACGATGTGATTTAAATTATGATTTTTCAATCATATTAAGATACATATTTATCTGGATATTAGGTTAACACTGTTAATATATGTAAAATATGATTGGATTGGATATATCAAATTAACATTATTATTAACATTATTCACTTTAACTTAAGAAATTACAGAGTAAAACGTATTATTGTAAATTTGTAAACATAAAATTCTCCATGTTGTACGTTTGTAAGACGAAGAAAACATATACCTATGTGGCATCGAGAATAAATATATTGAAGGGAAAAGAGATGAGTAGATTGAATGACGCGAGTGACATGAAAATAGCTGATGTGGCTGTAATCATGACGTGTAAGCTGGTATGCAGGCAGCCCCCCTTATTTATTTAATAGAATTAAAACTTCTAAATAATATAATTTACATTTATTTATTTCCTACCTATAGATTACCTTTTAATAAGAAAACTTTTAATTTTCAAAAGGTCGAAAGTATTATGATTGTTGGCGTCCCGATAAATTCTGACAAGAATGATTGATTTTTCTGTATAAAATATGTGTTGTTTATTATGCTTATACATTTTTCTTTACTTCGACAAAACTTTGACATTTCTCACATAAGATAAGCAATTCTCTATCCTGGGATCTATTTAAATACTTATTATTGAAAAATATAGTATATTAATTTAATAAATAAACAATTGTTAGTAATTACATAGGTGAAGTGGATTATAGTATTTTAGTATATACATATACAAATCGAAAATTCCTAGTCCTAATGTACTCTAAAATATAATTACCTCACAATTTCTTAGTATTATTTATTAATGTTTATTTAATAGAAACGTAAACAATATTCATTAATAATCATAATCTTTTTAAATATAATATGAAATTACGAAATCATGAAATTTAAATAAAAACATTGTAAAATGATTACTAATTTTCTTTAAATATTTTAACCTTTAAAGAGTTAACCTCTCCTCTAAGACTCTACCGAATAACCCTCCCCGTCGACTAAAACGAAATTGGCCTTGCGATTTACTTCGCTAAATAATAATAAATAAAAAAACCCGTTTGAAGTAGTGTCAATGGACGCACCCTTCAGTCAAGCCTCCAAACCTAGCAAAAAAATCTCATATTTACTTATTGTTTTATTATATTACAGATTGTAAATTTATTTATATTATAACATTAAAAAAAAAAACCTTTAAAGAGCTGCACAGTGTATAGATAAGCACAATGTTCTATATATGTTATTCAGTAATATTCAGAATAGTGTTCAAAAGTTTTGAAAATATTGATTATGTTCACCGTAAAAATTGTAACATCTATTAGTAGTTCATAACAAATTCACAAATAAGTAAAAATGAATGTTAGAAAATTTTTCTTGAAGGACTAAAGTAATTTTACTCGTCAACATAGGTTATAAAGAGAAAACTTGTCGGAAACTATTTGTGGTTAATGGGCTAATGGCTTATGTATAATTGTATATTTTATTGAGGATTTGAAGTTAAGGGTTTAAAATTCTGTGCTACCATGGATGTCGAATTTGAATAAATTCGTAATTTTTACTGTATAAAAACTATTTGAGTGTATAAAAAAATATTGTCAATTTCATACCCTTGTGAACTTGGCAGCGCAATGTTAGTAGAAATTGATCCAACATCCAACCAATCCAACAAATTTGTTGGTGGATTATTGAACTTTGTTGAACAACTTTCAAAATTTGTTGGACATTATTTTAACTGGTATAAACATTTCTAGTTGCGCTGCCAAGCTTATATACGTATCTAAATCATTGATCAACGGAAGACATAGTTATACCTACAAAGATATTTTAATTTAAAAATATTATTTTCTTTAACAATAAGAGACATTTTGGTATTAAGATAAACAAATAGTACACTTAGTACGGAACTACCGAATACATATACGTATAGTACATAAGTATTTCGAATTATGATTTTAGATATAAAAGATAGAGAGACCATAGACCTTATACTCATAGACGGAACAAGCTAGTAGTTCCCGCGGTAAACGGTGGCTGCACTTCACATGTTGTTCCATACTTCTGCGCATGTGCGTAGGACAAACCAGGTTGCGCATAAAACGCTTATTATTTATATTATCGTATCGTATTAACCATAGACCCATTAACAGGTTAATAGGTCTATGGTATTGACAGGGCTTGGGACTTGGGACTATGTGCTTAAAATCAAAAATATATGTACATATTTAAGCATCCAACAATATAAAATGTGTGTTAATGTAAGTTATTCGCAATTTATAGAAGACATAAATAATGAGTATGCTTTAAATATCAAAAAATCTATCACCGTTAACTTATTTTACTTTGGTTAGGTTGTTAGGTATAATATATTTATAAAGGTTATTGTCTTTAAGTTTTATTAGTTTAAATGCTAACAAATATTTATACAGAAAATTGAATTTCATAATTGTATTAATAATTTTTATACATATACAAATTGAATTTATTATAAAAATAATATAAAAAATTCCTATTTAAAAAAAAAAATATAAAATATACAGTATAAATTTAAAAAAAATATACATATATAGGAAAAAAGTTGGAAATAGGTAGGTATGCTAAAATACGTGCAAAAAACTTCCAAATCCAGACACCACAAAACAAATTTATAATAATCAGATTTATTCTATTTGCTTTCCGGACAAATATTTTGCAAATTTGAAATTTGCAAATGCATAATACCAAGCCCTAATAATTATGTTACAACATTAATATCTTAATAATATAAATAAATAAACATATTTTATGTTATCATAAATGACAACACTGCTAAGATGATAGCTATGACCGCACCACCCAACCCCGCCAACCAGTGATGCTCCGTTTATGAGTATAAGGTCTATGAGAGAGGCCAACTTTTATTTAAATATATATATATATATATATATATAGCGAAGTCCATCATCATTAGTGTTGCATCCAGCACTAAGGCCGTGATGGATAGAAACGTCGACGAGGTCCTGCGCGCCAACCTTGAGCTTCTTCTGACCCGTACCGTAGACGCTTTCACAGCAGTTGACTCGCTTCTCGAGAAGAATGGCAACGTCGTGGGCTTGGCAAAACACGACCCACCTTCGGTCGGTATCTCCAGGTGCTAGAGGCACTCCGCGACGCCATCCCCAGGCAGGACGACGCAGCGGCGAAAGTTGACAGGGAGGTCATCTGCGACGTTAGAATATGGGGTACCCGTTCAGGCTAACAGATTGCCACGGCCAAAATGCCTAAGCACTTGGCCATCCTGTTCACCAGGGTCCCTATCGGGTGGACCATGTGCCGCGTACGCGCAAGGACCCTCCCTCCGGAGAGGTGTTTCCGATGCCACGTGTTCGGCCACAATGCCAGGGACTGCAAGGCAGCCGACAGAACCAGTGCCTGCTGGAGGTGCGGGGCTAGGGGACACGCTATGAAGGATTGTTCGGAAGCAGACGATCGGTGCGTGGCATGTGAGTCCGCCGGGCTCCCGAAAATTCCCCACAAGCCAGGTTCGGGCGCATGTGCCGCCAGAAAACAGTCGGCAGCAGGCAAAATCGGCCCCAATGTATAGACTTCTTCAAATCAACCTGAACGCGAACTGGGCAGCGGAACAACTCATGGTTCAGACGGCGGACGAAGAGGAAGCGGATGTCCTTATTATCTCCGAGCCTGCGACCCACTACGGCTGGGAAGACAGGTGGTGCTTCAGCCACGATCGAAAGGCCGCCGTGGGCACATCACGCCATACCGAGCTCAGTTACGTCAATCGGGGCTCCGGAAACGGCTTCGCCTGGATGTTGTTCCGGGATCTGACCGTCTTCAGCTGCTACCTGCGTCCCAGTCTTACGATTCAAGAGTTCATCACCTCTTTGAGTGATATCGATGATGCAATCAGAGCCAGGGGTAACGTCTCCATCATACTGGCAGGGGATTTCAACGCTTGGCACGTCGAATGGGGCTCCAGAGCCAGCAACCCAAGAGGCCGGGCGCTCTCTGACCTCACCTCCAGCCTATGACTTATTCTTGCAAACTCTGGTACCGCCCCCACGTTCAGACGTGGAGCAGCTACCTCCATCATAGATATCACATTCTATAGGGGCGCAGCACTCAGGGATTGGAGGGTATCCGAGGCTGAATCACTGAGCGATCATAACTACGTCCTCTTCAACATAGTCAATCCCGCCCAGGTCCCGGCACCACCGGAACCTTTTCCCGGCGCCAATCGCGGCTGGACAGTGAAAAAGCTCGACGGAGACGCCCTGAGTCTCCACCTGGCTTCCACGCT
This sequence comes from Diuraphis noxia, assembly GCF_037042655.1. Classification (NCBI taxonomy): domain Eukaryota; kingdom Metazoa; phylum Arthropoda; class Insecta; order Hemiptera; family Aphididae; genus Diuraphis; species Diuraphis noxia. The sequence continues at coordinate 30,629,073 of NW_028301715.1, read as the reverse complement.
CTTGGAACCTCCTGCAGGGCCACCAAGCGTGGTGAAGGCTCTCACGTCGGCTGACCAACTGGAAGACTTTCTACTCAGTGCCTGCGATGCCTGTATGCGGAGAACGAGACCCGGTCCCGCAGGCAGACGTCCAGTGTACTGGTGGAACGAGGTTATCACCGAGATACGCAGGTCGTCACTGGACCTTCGTAGACAATACCAAGCGTGTCTCAGACGGGCCAACCTGTGGAATGTGGCATATGACGCTCTACTGAAAATGGACGTGCCTCCCAGGGTACAGCTCATAGGCTTCGCCGACGATCTGGCTGTCGTAGGAACTGCTTATACAGGCCAGTTGCTGGAGGATCTTGTCAACCCCACCTTGCAGAGAATTGACGAACCACGGCCTGAAGTTGGCCCACCAAAAAACGGAAGCCGTCATCCTGTCCAGGAGACGCGCGTACATCCCCCCGAGACTATCAATCGGAGGACACCCGATAGTCCTGTTCGACAGGATCAGATACCTCGGGGTGATCCTGGATAAGAGGCTCACCTTTGCGGCTCACTTGGACGTCGTGGCCAAAAAAGCCGCACGCACGGCGGCTGTGCTGGCAAGGCTCATGCCCAATATCGGTGGCCCATGCCAATGGAAGAGAAAGCTGCTCAGCTCTGTGGTCGACAGTCAGTTGCTCTATGCCACCCCTGTCTGGATTAGCAGGGTGACCGCGGTAGCCAGGACCAAAACAAACCTGATTCGTCCACAGAGATCATCCGCGCTAAGAACCATCCGCGCATACCGCACCGTCTCCGACGAGGCCTCCCTGGTCCTGGCCTCCACGGTTCCTGCGGACCTACTCGGCCTGGAACGGGCCAGAATCCGGTCCCGACTCCTTGCTGACATCACACCTGGCACGTCGCGGCCATAAAAGCAGACCGTAAAAAGAGAGGAAAGATCCCACACCGTAGAGGAGTGGCAACGGAGATGGGAAGCAACCAGGAAAGCGTCTTGGACGCGATCCTGCATCCCATGAATGATGATGAATGAGAATTTTTTTTTGAAGTGTCGGTAAAAAAATGTTGGACGACCAAAAAAACTTGAAAATTTAATACAAGATTCCTTATGAGTTGTTCTTATTGTAGCTAAAAAAAAAACTAAAAATCGTAATTTACAATTTTTTTTTATAAGCGTTTATAGTTCAACATTTTACGAAATCTGTCGAAAACGCGAAAATTTGCAAGTAATTTTGAAGTTGAAAAATCATAAAATTTTTTGAGTTTATAACTACGGATTAAAAATACAACACTAAGTTTTCCTTCAAGTAGCTATAGAGAAAACTCGAAGCATCATTATAGGAAAAATTTTAAGTGCGTTTGAATTTTAAATTTTTACGAAATAGCGTAACGATAACGATTTTAAATATTTGTTATTATTCAAAAAGTATAAGTCGTAGATACTTGAAAATTTTATCAGTTATTTAGATTGGAATTTTCTTTACATGATTTAATTTTCAAAATATTTCGACTTTTTTTGAGATATTTATAGACGACTAAAATTTTCAATTTGTCTGAAAATTTTTTTTTGAAGTGTCGATAAAATTTTTTTGGCCCCATCAAAATGCTTGAAAATTTAATACAGAGTTCCTCATAAGTTATTCTTATAGTGAATAAAACATTATAAGAATACATATGCACAATTTTTTTTTATTAGCATTTGAAGTTCAAATATTGACAAAAATTCGTCAAAACCATGAATATTTTTTTTTGTGTTTGTCATTACGTTTTGGGGCAGTAAAAATGCTTTGACTTTTAACTTCAGTACCTTGTTAAATCAGAAAGTGAATCTAGTTTATACCTTAGGGGATCAAAAGTTAAAAATTCTTAATATTTTTCTAAATAATCGGGATAAACAAACTAAAAATTAACGGAAAAACAGGAAATTGTACGTACAATCAGTTTTCGACAAAATCAATTTTGATTTTTTATGTAACTTTAAAACTATGGACCATTGATACATGAAATTTTCACCGAATGTTTATATAATTACCTATGTTCTATGCACCATGAAATTTTTAAAAAAAATTTGACCTAACCTAACCTAACCTTTATAGTAGGCGGATCTAATTTGGATGCGCAACATGTGTACCACCTAGAATATCGGAAACTTTATTGTTAAATTTTTTCTCGACGTTAGGTTAGTTGGTTAGTATAATGATTAAAAAAAAAGTCTGCTCTATACTGAGTACCTACCAGCATTTACTAACAAGTAACAAGTATTGAAGCATGATAAAATATTATATGGTACCTACCTAGTTGGCTGCCTACAACCCTACAACATGATATGCAGCCATGTGGGTAACTATAAGTGCTATAAGATGTTAATTTTCCATTAATTAAAATAAATCAATGAACACGGTTAGGACTTAAAAAATTTAGGTTATAAGTTAAGTCGGATTCACAACTACGTCGTGTACCCTACCCATGTGTCATGTCACGCGAGGACGTAATAATTATGGTTACAACTGCAGGTAACTATATTGGTTTAAAAGTTGAGCCGTATTAAATTCTTGGTATCCTCGGTTTTAACTTCGTTATACCCATAGATAATATAAACATATATATATACATACATATATTATCTATGTATGTCCTATCCATGTATATATTATCTATGGATTACATTATGTAATAAATATTAAAACCTATGTACTGGTAATTGGTATATAGGTGCCCGTACCACTATGGTTATACGTTATACTTATATTGGTATAAGCGTTTAAGTAAGCAGGTAAGTACTTACTAAGCGCAACAAGCGAATTCCGCCGAGCGAAAGGTAATAAATATGAGTTGCAGGTTAACAATAAAATATGTAATACGGTGAACCATAAAGTGGCAGAATACAATAGAATACATGCATTTAGCATAAGTCAAAAATAGAAAAACCATATTGAATATTCAGATACGTATTACAAAAGCAATATAACATTAGGTACCTACTGGCTACTATAAAGTACCTACACACTTTAATTGTTACAATTTATATGTATAATATATAGGGATTTAAAAAAAATAAGGAGTGCTAAAATTATATCTTTCAAGAAATTTGTAAGTAATATGATATACCTACAGGAGTCAGGGACATTCTTCAACAATGAACATTTAAAAAATGTCCACATTTTCAAAACTATGTTTTCATAATTTCTTAACTTCTATTGTTTGGCATTTTACATTACAATGAATAATTAAAGAAATAAGTAATAAAATATATTTTTTAATATATGTTAATGTTTTCGAGGCAATGACTAATGAGGGTTAAACAATATTAATAAAAGAATTACCCAGCATAGTGATTTGAAACGGTATAATCTATAGACTGAGTTAAGATTTCTTGAATAGGAATATGATTAATATTAATATTTTTTAATGTTTTAATAACTGAATCTAGTACTCAAAGGAGTTATCAAAATAAAAATCTTCACAGTATAAATATATTACAATAAGTACTTACAAAAATTCAAAATTTTTAAACATCAATAATTTTATGAACATAATAAAACGCTAACAATTAAAATAATATTTATTATCACAGATATACATAACATAGAGTAATACATAATACCATTGTATTATTATAAAGAAAACATTGCACTAAATAAAAATACCTACAAATAATACTTTTCAAACTTCACAAAAACAAAAAAACAAAATTGGTAACAGATATAATAATTTAAAAATAAAAATACAATAGTTACTTGTAAGTAAATTTAATAATGATCACGGAAATAATAGTGCTTACCATTTAAAATAGGGAATTGGGTGATTTATAATCTTTAAATTTAAATATATTATAAACATATATATTATCATATTTTATACAAATATAAAAAAATATTCATTAAAGGATAAAAACTTATACAGTATTTTAATGAAATAATAAAAAAACATTGAATGATAACTTTAATTAATTTTATCCAGTTTTATCTCTTTTAAGTAGTTCATCAATCTATAAATTGAAATTAAATTTAGAATAATAGTTTATAAATCACATTATAGGTAAAAACAATAAATTATTAAATTATTTATATATATTTTATAATTACCTGAGCTTTATACATATCTTTTACATCTTGAAGATCAAGTTTTAATTCTTCACTCTCTTCTAGTTTTTCACCATATAGTTGTAATAATGCATCATACCTCTTTTGAAGATCAGAAAGTTCAACTAATGAGATGGATTGTTCTTCGACTTTGGTGGTAAGCGCAGCTAATTCAGTTGTCAATTGATCCCTTTCATGATCTCTCCTCGACAATTCCCACTGCAATTGAAGTGCTTCTCCTATAAGTAAATTTTAATATAGTATTACAAAATCTAAGAATAAAACATTTTCTATTCTGACCTTCTTTCAATTTTATTTGTGACTGCAAGTTTTCTAAAACCGTTGTTGTGTTACTAAAGGACGTTCTCATTGGATCATAAATACTACAAGCTCTTTCTGTTACTGAGCTTCTATCATCGTCAACGAACTGAAAATTAATAAGTATTTAAAAAAAAATTAGTATCTTATATTTGGTATATACTTTCAAAAAGAAAATAAAAACGTAAATAAAAAGTCATACTGATGGCCAAAACGAAGATTCTTCTAATGAAGGAACTCCTACACTTGTAGTTGGGGATGATTGATGAGATGTATTAAGCTGTTGAGAGAGAAAATTATTCAGAAATGCCATAAAATCGTTAATTCAAAAGTATCAAATCAATAAATAACATACTTGTAACTTTTTTCTTTTTTCAATTTCTAAATTTAGTTTATCTTTTTCCAATTTCAATTCATTTTCAAGAGTATTAATTTTTAATGTAGCATCAGCTAGTAACTTTTTACTTCCAGCAAGTTCGTTTTCAAGTTTTACCAGACTAAAGTAAAAGAAAAAAACAATTATACTTAATTAGCACTCGTTTTATTATGATTTCATTTCATACTTATTTGAATTTAATTTTAATAGAGCATTTTCTTCTTTTAAACTTTCTAATTTAACTTTTAAATCACTTTCATTTTGCAACAGATTATCAATCTGCTCTTTACATTTTTTTCCAAAATTAATACTTTCATTCATTTTAGAGTCAATTAATTTTATTTTATTTTCTGCATTATTTAATGCATTTTGTAGTTCATCTAGACATTGTATGAAATTAATAACAATAAAATAATAAACAAAATCAAATCAATAGTTTAAGTAATTTTTTATGGTGTTTACCTATAGTTTTTAAATGTAAAAATTCACGTTTTTCAAATTCTTGTTCCAATGTTTTTACTAAGACTGATTTTTCTTCCAGTTCTTTAACCAAAGGTTGTGTAGCTTTTAAAGTTTCTTGTAAAGAATTTTCTCTTTTCCTCTCAGATTCTTCTAACCTTCTAATAAGTGAGAGATTTTCTTTTTTCAATTCATTCATCAATCTATATAAATTATCATTTATGGCTATAGTTATTTATAAATAATAAGAAGATAAAAAGTATCAGTAAATCAGGAATGTCTATAAGAATCATATTTTCTTAAATAGTAATTAAGCAAATCATAGGTAGATTTTCTGGTTTAATAATAATTAAAACAGTTATACTTTTATTTATTACTGTTCTACATTACTATGATGATTTCCATACTAATTAAATAACATTTTATAATTATAACTTACACATAATTATTTTCTTCCACTTTACAAAGATTTGATTTTAAGTTACTTATTACAATCTCCATTTCTTCGCAGTGTTTATTTTTGTTAAATAATCTTTCTTCTATATCTTGTTTGTCTTTTTCTATTATCTTAAGTTCATCTGAACTTTTTTTTAATTCCATAACAGCAGTTTCTTTGCCTTGAATATCCCTATTAGTTGAAAAATAAATCAAAATATAATAATTAGGTACATAAGAATTCAAACTAGTATTTTTTTGATAACTTTAATTACGATAAAATAAACATTAACAAATGTTATAATTTGTTTCATTTGAGTTGTAAATGGAATTTAAAATAAATTTAATTTTTCAATCAAGGCTACAGATAAAATGAATAGGTTTAAGAATAAAATATGAAACTATAATATTATTTTCTGAAACAAAAAATGCTCATTTAATTTTTGATTTTAAGTGATATCAGTAAAATAATTTGTGCTAAAAATATGATCAAATACAGATATTTCTAATGTCAATTACATTGATATTTGAAAAGAGTTATTTTAATATAATTACTTTTGAAGAGATATTAAAGTTGATGTTAAATTATCAACTTGGCTCTCTAAATTTATATTTTCTTTTTCAAAATTTTGATTAGATTTTGTTAGCTGATGAATAGCTTCAATTTGACTTCTTTCCATCTCTTCTTTTGCAACTAATGATTTTTTTATTCTTTCAACTTCTTGAGATAGCTTTTCTTGTTGGTCTCTAATAATGATGAGTGTATAAAAGTTTTAAACATTAATATCAATTGTTTGTTATGTTTTAAAAAATACTTACTTATATTTATTTATAGTTTTCAATGATTCTTTTTCAGCTACTCGAAGTTTTTTTATTATATTATTTAAATTAAGATGCTGTTTACTCAATTTTTCTCCTTCATCCCTCAGTTCTTTAATTAGAGAATCTTTATCTTCAATAAGAACTTTAAATTGGACAGCATTTTTATTCTGCTGTAAAAAATATATATATATATATAAAAGATCTTAACACAAAAATGTCAAATCATAATTACTAATGTTTATGCTTGTATTAAAAACTAAAAAGGGTCTTTTTCATTAAAGATTAAGAAAATGTATAATAATATTGAAACATTATCCAATGCATCATCTATTAAAATAGCTTTTAGAGTTTTCATTTTAAAAACGTACATCATAAATTCATAACAAATAATATGTGTTTAGGATAACTAAATTTGTGTACTTAGCTTTAAATTGATCTTTAATCAATTTTTCATTATCTGCATATGTACATTGGTACTATTATAATATTTAAATTTTTAATATCAAGTTATGGACATTTTTGAATAAACATGTTTTATTTTTTTTTAATTAGGCTTTTTTAGTTTAATAAAAAAATAATATAAATATATTTCAGTATAAGTTTTTCAATTCTTACATCAAGTTGTTTTTGTAACTGATCTTTTTCTCGAATTGCTTGTTGGAATTTTTTCTCCATTGTTGCTAATCTTTGAGTGTATTCTTCATTTAAGTTACTTGAATTTAAATAATCTAATTGGCTATAAGAATAAATTTTAAAAAATTGAAGTAATGTAATAATATAATTTGTTGCCTCTGTCTTATAAGTGGGTAACATAGAAATTTACGCTCAACAGATCACACGTGGCTTCAATAGTTAAAAAATTAAAGAAAATTGACCTCTTCTTAAACTTGATGGTAAGAAAATTATCAGAGTTTGAATGTCAGTTTTTTATAATAATTCAGTTTTTAGGTAAACGCTTTTAATTTATGCTATATTATACACACAAAACATGCTAAAAAATTGAACCATCTTAAGATACCGACATACAAACACAGTTAATACTCATACCATCATGTTCCATAAGAGTTCAATTTAATTTAATGTTTAAGATAATGAACTACTCATGATCTGCTGAGCGTCAATTTGCTATGTTACATTCTTTTAATAAATATTACCTTTTCATTTCTGAATTATTCGCTGCTAATTCAGCATTCTTTTTACTTAAATCAATTAATTTTGACTCTCTGGATTTAACCGTAGAGTTCAATTCAACAATTTTCTGAAAATTATTTTTGTTATTAAATACTTATTAGAAAACAAGTTTTACAATTTAAATACTTTTAAAAGATCTTCGAAGTCTTTTGGTCCATGTTGTAGTCCTATATAAAAAAATCAAAAATACCTACATTTTAATATAATTTTAATCATTATACCAATAATAATAATAATAATATAATGAACATAATTTTTGTTTCTACGATTGATAGTATATTTATAAAAGAATAATTTTCATACCAGACAAAAATGAAGGTATATGATCTGGATGATACTTTACTGGACTATGTCGATGAGATGCATTACTTTCACTGTCATCATTAGTTGCAGGACTAGATATTACTTCTATATCAGATGAAGTCCATGTTTCAAGTTCATCACAAGAATTTGTTTCGCTTGAACCAATTTTTACGAAATCTGAATGACTAAATATAATATAATATAAATTTACTAAATACAAAATTTATGTTTGAAACAATGTCAAAAAAATTGTTATTCTAAGCTAAACAATTTATACCATGCAGTATTGGTTTTAAATATTTTTATTTTTATTTACAATCATTAGTAATCGACAATTGTAATATAGAATTTACAATTATAGTAATTAACCAAGGGCGCACCCAAGGGGGTGGCTAACGGGCTTTAGCCACCCCCCCCCCCCCAAATGGCTAGCCCCAAAATAAAAAACAATCACATATTTATGTTTTACAGGTATAACACCACCACTACGGCGCAACTTAGAACCGGAACAAAAAAACAAAATTAGTTAGTAAAAGATTGTAAACAAGCTTTAAGATTTCTGTACATATTTCAAAATAAATACTACCTATTAATATTAAAATTATTTGAATTTAGCCCCCCCCCCCAAAAAAAAAAAAAAAATCCTGGGTGCGCCCATGTAATGAACATTTATCTAATTTTGATTTATTTATTGATAATAGTTGTAAGTTACAAAAATATTATTTGTTTATTAATTGTATACTATATATATTATAATGTGAGATCTATATTGTATATATACAGTAAAACTTGTTTAACTCGAAGTTGAAGGACCAGAAAAAAGTTTGAATTATCCTAAAAACCAAACATGCAAAATTAGATCTAGAGACCGAGGAAAAAGTTTGAGATATCAATGTTTTCAAGTTAAAGAAGTTCAACAATATATCTTCTATACTCTTTGCCCTAGCAAGCATTATTATCAATAAATAAATAAATAATGTAATTCACAAACATTTAATTTATAGTACCAGTGGCGCACAGTAGATTTTTCACAAGGGTGTCGAAAATATATATCTCGCGGTACCCACCCACCCCACAAGTAAAATCTGAGTTTATACTCTTTATACAATTAATATTAAATTAAACAAATATTTATCAAAATAACATCCGAATTCATCCAGAACCAGTCACACTCACCCAGTCACTCACCAATTCTCTGAGGGGTGTTAGTCGACACCCCTGACCCCCCCCCCCAGTGTGCGCCACCGTATAGTACTTTATTTAGTATTGATATTTTTGATTTATAACAGTTAATAAAAAATAAATAAAAAATGTAAATATTTATCATGTCATCTGTTAATACATAATTTTGATACTAAATGTTCAAAATATTAATTTTTGAATAGTTCAATGTTCATTGATAAGTATCTTACTTATCTATAGAAGCTTGTGGCGATGGATCACATTCTTCATTCGCAGATGTTGCATCTAGTGTACTACCAACCATGGTTTCTTTAAAAACATAATAGAAAAAAATATTAATATAAATCATATTAAGTCATACTTTATTTTAATATTGATCAAATGATAGTTCTTAAATGTATTTAATAAAATAATATTTACCATCATCACAACTGCTGCTTTCTAAAGTAGTATCAGATACTTTTAACAAATCTATTGATGAGTTACTGGTGTTTAATGTATTTATAATATTCATACTATTTTGGACATTCTTTAAACTGTCTAAGCTTTCTATGTAATTTGCTTGTAGTATAACACTATTTCTATTAGAATTTGGTTCAATAGACTCTTCTTCTAGTATATCTAATGCCCCAGAATTCTAAAAATTAAATATAAGTGTTAATCATGTAAAAAGTGAGGGAAAATAAGTAATCGCTCAACTGTACAGTAGAGTACTGTTAATCTCTACGTTCAGAATCTAAAACTAATATTTTATTTAAAAGATTTACTTCGTGAGGTGATGATAATTCGGTAAAAGAAGTATCTAAAGATGAGGTGGTAGATTTTAGCAATAACATTCCTCCATGTTGTGGTAATAAACTGTCTTCGTTAGCCATACATGTTACATTATCTGATATTGAGCAAGTAAGACTATCATCATCTTCAATTAATTCCGGAATCGGCTCTATTGTATCTGGAGAATATTGTCTATCATTTGCCCTATAAATCATGTTAACATAAAAGCATTTAGTCACTTTTAAAGTATTTGAAAGAAGGGCCTAAAAAAAGTGAAAATTAACAATAGGTCTACTAAAAATTAGCAAAAAATAAGGTTTTAACATTTTACTCCTGATTCTTCTCTTTCATTGATTGATTTAAGCCTTACTTTATTAAAATTAATAAGTATAATATATATGATTATAAATTTTTAAGTATTTCCAGAGCCGGTGCAAGCAAATTTTTAAATGTAGGCAAAGATCAAAATTGCCGCCTCTTGTTTTATTATAACTTTTCTTATATGCCCCCTCTATATAAATATTAATTTTGCCGCCGTAGGCTTATGCCTACGTCGCCTATGCCTATAACCGGCCCTGAGTATTTCAATACGTAATATAAAAATAATATGGTATTCCAAATATGTATTTTTTTAAATAATAAATTAAATATAATCTGTCCAAAGAGAAATCAGCTGCAGCTGAAAACTCAATTTATCTATGCATCACCATCATCATCTCCCTGGCCATACTATAGAATAGAACATGTATATGTGTCTTTTTTATATATGTCACATTTTTTTAAGTTACTTTTCTCATATAAAAAAAACTTATAAAAAACTACATTAACTTTGATCTATCGCTTCTTTGAATAAGTAAGTATTTAGATGGAATGTTTTGATAAGATATTTTTTATTGATTATTATATGTTCCACAAGACCTATTGTTTTTCAATGAAAAACTAAATAATCATATTGTTATGATAAAATCTATCTAAATTTAATATGTATGAACTATGGGAGTATATTTTGGATACTATACATCTAGTCATTAAAAGAGCAGATAAGTTTAACAACCATAATATGTCCAAAATTATGATTATATAGGCTTGTGTACATTATTTTTAAATTAGTTAAAAAATTAACCTATTTGGTTCAGTGATAACAGCCAAAACTTCAACTGAACTTGATGTTATGACTTCTACAGATGATGACTCGGGAGTAGTAGTTGATGTTGATCCAAGAACTTCAACACTATCAGTTGATACTGTAGATTTACGATCACTATCACAGCTGACAGCAGAAAGACGATTAGTATTGTTAGAACTTGTACTCTTTGTTCTCCGAACCACATCAGTGTTTAATTCTGAATCAATTTCAATGACATTAAATTGTTCTTCTTGGGTGGATGGCGATTGTCCTGTAGATCTACCTGGTTGATTTGCCACAATTAAATCATTTTCTACAGATGATTTAGATAAATCTAATGACATGCTTTGCTTCATTTCTATAATAAAAAATTCAAAAACGTGAAAATAAAAAATAAAAGTTTTGCATATCTATTTTTAAAATATATTTTTCATAGATATACTTAACTCAAATGATGAATGAATAAAGTACATAATTAATCACATAATATTTGAAATTTATAAATAATAATATTTATTAGTATATATAGTACACACCACTTTGTTTGTCAGCCACATCATCTTCATTTTCAAATACTGAGTTGGTAAATGAACTCCACAAACTTGAACCCAATTTAGATATCTTTTTTTGAGTATCTTGATTATCTGTATCTTTTGGAGTTTCTGACTCTTGTGGTACTTCATCACATTCCTCTTCATCTTTAATGTCCAAAGCTTTATCAATAGTCTTTTGCGCTTCTTTAAGAGCTGTTTTTGCGAGACTTGCAAAACCAGAGGCATCAAACTGATTAAACCAACTCATCCTTTTTGTGAATTGATTGTCGTTTAAAATGTGATTTTATGAGACATTTGTCTAGATTATAATAATAAAATGCTACATATATACTAATAAACACTTAAATTTAAATAAAATCATAAGTTCAATAATATTTTATTAATTTCTATTTTCTAATGATGTGTACATCATATTATTATCTGTAAAATTATATTTAATATTTTAATGTTAATATGTTATCACTTATCAGTATTGATATCACTTCAATTGATATTATCAAATATTATATTTGATAAAATCCATAGATAATAGATGTATACCACAGAATATTTACCCAATGGTATATACTAAAGACCAAACCACTAAACCATGGATTATATAAAATATAATTTATATTTAGCCCGATTTAGGTATTAATTTATATTTATATTTATTTTTTTTATATAATCTGTGCTAAATGCTAATACTAGATAGCCGTCTTCGAATACACCCATACCATTTTATTACACTATACCTACTAGTGGAGATTTATATTGTTTTAAAATGGTATAATTGTATAAGTGTTATTACTGTTATGAGTGTTAACTAATTACTACTTCTCTTCTGATTTCTAACTATTTGCTACAGTTATTAATAATAAAGAAACCTTTGTAACCTCTAAAATGTTATCACTTTATCGGAGTTTATTCTCAGTTAATAAGCCTTATGTCCTATCCATTCTTACAATATCTATGGATAAATTATAAAATAAAGATATCTACAAGGTGGATATATATATATCTATTAACTATTTCTGTCTTCTGACTTCAGTCTCTAGACCACGAATATGGGCTATGCGCGATGCGCCCCTGTTTAATGATGTGCTATTAATTGTGCTCTTTATGACTATATAGACTGTAGTTAACAGTTATGTGCAGAGCTCGAACGGTTGAAAGTTATAAGTGAGCTAAAAATGGAAAAATGGGCAAATGTAAACCACTTTAAAAATATTTTGCTACCGTAATGCACTTACGTAAACTCCCCTATAAAAATTAGAACTATTTAACGTAACCCAGAGGACACCCCGTGGAGGGGGTTCTAGCATTGATTATAAATAGTATTTATAATCAATGGTTTTAGTTATCCACCAAAAATTTTTGAATTTCTAATTGCATGTATATATTTCTGTATTTATATTTTATAATTAGAAAATATTCATCGTCATTCTAGTCTTATTAAAATGATCAAGTACTACCATCAAATCATGTGTTGATTGTAAATGTTGTTGATTTGATGTTATTTTTTCATGGAGTAATAATGTGAAATTGTTTTTATATAATAAAATGTAGTTATTTTTTGTTATTTATAATTTTATATTAACTACTAGTTTAATAATTGTTGTCGTCTTTTTAACTTATTATTATGGCAACTATTTGGTTTATGTATATTTTGTAATTTTATGTAAATTTTTGATTGAATATCCTTTAATGTATCAATAAAAATATTTGGATGGCTATGGTTAAAATTTAATTTAAAATTACATGAAATGATTCACAAGCATTGGTGGATTTTGTCAATTCGGAGGAAGCTTCTGTCCAGACTGTAAGTGGAAAAATTGCTCGTTCACCAATACCAATATTATATGTATTTTGTTAATAATCATAAGATGTATTCAAACGGTCATCGCTTGATTTAATGTGTTGTACAGGTCAATACTTAAACAGTGTTATACCTATAGCGTGAGGAGTGTATAGATGGAAAAGATGTGATACACACAAGACACAACTACACAACACACAAGTGCTACAAGCATAGTGGCCATAGTGCATATTGATTTTATATTTTATTGTTTCGAAAATACTGAATGACCGAACACGATATCATATATCATAAATTATTACAGATAACCGTTTTTGGAGATACCAAGTATATAATAGTTATGTAAAAACCTAAAAACAGTTTTCAACATCTTCCGAATGGGTTTAAAATTATCAATCCAAAACAATAATGTAGCCATTTACTAATTTCTAATTCGTCATTTTAATAGTCCGTCGCGACTTTGCGAGTAAATCTTTGAATTGCACGCCATCATGCCTGCGATAAATGAAAATGACTACCATCTATTTTAACTCCGGGCCATTGTAACATGCAAGCATTTCGTAATCCTATTTCAAAATCAGTTACAATTTTATTTGGTTTGAATTCACTACGAACTTCATTATTAATTGTTTGAAAATATTGTTTATAAGTTAATTCCTTTTTATCTTTCAATAAACAAAATATTAAAGGAACATAATGATTATTCAAATAACCACGGAACATTAAGAATTGGTAACAAAATTTAGCACAGAAATCAAATGTTGATGATATTTTTGTTGAAAATATTAGATATCCATAACATTTTTATGAAAATCAAAAAACATGCTCTTTTCCCAAAAAATTGGTGAAACCTATTTAATATTCATCAAATTTTTAATTCACTATTGTATAGTTTGGTCTGCTATAAATCGAGAACATACAATATACAGCTCCTACAACTTCTAAGCTATAGTGTTATATGAATTATAAACTATTTTTATTCTTATGCCATTATATGTTGTCTGACTTTGAGTTGATATATTGAGCAATTAAATAAATAATAGATTTAATTAAAAAAAATCTTTTTAATAGATTGAGCCAAAAGTGGCCCCAGTTGTACTCAATTGTACCTAAATAGATGGGACCGCTACTGGATTAAGCTAGGCACTTGACAATTAGTTGTAGTACCTAGTGTCCTAGTGTTAAAGAATGATTTGAATAATACTACTTAACGGCCAAATTAATATTCATGAAACTACATTTATTGATTATAAAACATAAAAACAAAATAAAGTTATACCATATATAATATATACCAATATAATATAATATTCTATGGTTATACTACTGTCAGATACATTGCGAATCCTATTTCTCGCCACCCAGACATTGAGACTAGCTACGGTAGAAAACGAGAAAACAGACCAAACATCTGGTGTTCTGGTAGTAAGATGCCAGGCATTCATCTATCAGGAAGGCTAGATTAGGGTAGCCAAGTTAAGTTGCTAACAGTAGGTATATCATATTACATACACAGTGTGTTAATTATTAATTGGATACTAAGTAACTCTAATCTGAAATATAACGCTGATATCTTGGTAGTTTTTTTAATGTAATAATATAGCTATAATAGGCAATAGCCACTCTCTTTTATTGTGATCAAAAAATAGATTTCAAAACTTGAAATTTTATTTATTTTTAACATGGGAAAAATCAGTTGTTTAATTGGTTGAGGTTTGAATGAACAAGAGCTATTTATATTTTTTAAAAATCAGCATAATATTTTAAAATTGTATGATTTTCATATTTTGATTATTGGATAGGTAATGCTAATATAATTCAAATAAGTGAAAACGATACAATTTTATAATATTATGCTGTATTTTTTTCTGAAATGGATTTTTTCATTAATAATGTTAAAGTTTGATATTGTGCTAAGACTGTAACTTACGTATATTGTAAACACTAAATATGCTAAAATAACTTTTTAAGATAAATCAATTATGTTCATTGGGGAAAGACTTTTGCAATTGATGTATGTAAATATAAATAAGTTTGATGACTCTGACACACACACATAATTAACGTAATTTATTGTGTGATGATAAAACGATGAAATATTAAAATAACATTATGATACACAGATCGCAATACTATTATCTATTTTACGTAGAAAGTAAAGGCATCATATAAGTTGAACATAAATATTATTTTATTCGCTTAATACTTTAAAGATAAACACACATTTAGTTCAAAATATAATAGATAACAATTTTAAAATGTATTAAAGTCTTCCAGTAAATCTAACATTTAATCTGTACTCATCATATGCATTTCTTAACATCATTAAAGAGGTTCCTTGAATATTAAACATTAGCTTCTTCATTTCTTCAAATGAACAAATATCCATAAAATTGAAAATGATATTGAAATAATGTCTCTGTAAATTTATGAATTTGAAATTAATAATTTGCAGTTAAAACTTCTTTATTAACTTACCATAATCACGCCCACAAGAATAGTTTCTTCTGAAATAAGTTCAATCAAGTCTTCTATAACATAACGACATATAATATCAAAATCGTTTTTATTTTGTTTGAACAATCTTGAACATCTAAATAATAAAAATAAATAAAATAAATATTAGAAATATAATTAATTTATATTATGTATGATGTGTTTATTACTTTTCAAGTTTGTGGAAAGGTATACAATAATTTTTATCCAATGATGAGTCTTCAGACAAAGAACATATAGATGAGAAACATTTTTTTAAAATGTTAGAAAATGAAGTGACATAAAGTCCTAAATGTGCTTTTATCAAATTATTTGGACATTTATAAAGAACTATTAATAGTTCAGAAGCTTCTATAAGTAATTTTGCTGCATTGCTTGTACTTTTTTCAACAAAAGTCAGTATTCTCAATGAACAATTCAACATTGTAGTTTTGTTGATCTACATTGAGAATAAAATATTGCACATATTATTGATAGATATCAAAATAAAAGATAACACAAAATATTTTAATAAGCAATTTATAATTTGAATGGATTTTTTTTTAAAGTGATATAAATCATTAATTATATTTTTTTGGAACATTACAATTAAATTAAACATGCATAAATCCTAGACAGTATGAGTGAGGAACCAAACAATTTTGAATACTTTTTACAGAATTTTTATCTCTATCTTCAAATAAATAAATATATAAAAATGTATACAGGTATACTTTTATTTGTTCTGAGTCAACGTTAGAGTTGATTAATTTTTAATCAAATTTAAAACAATTGAGTTCATTATCTATGTCATAGTGTTGAGTTTTAACTTATACTTTTTTTTTAAATATTAACTTAACATGTATCGAAAAAATTATAACTTAAGCCCAAAATTTAAGATTCAATAAAAGTTGAAATATGATGCTAACAATCTCAAAAAAACAAATCTGAAAACTAATTATATTATTAAAATTAACACAAATTTATTGAAACATTAAATAAAATATTATTATTTTGTCTTATTAATAAATTATTATTATAGTATAGTAATGTAAACTTAATTAGTAATTTTATCTTACAATTTACAAAATATTTCAAGATATGCTTAAGAAAATAAAATATATATTAAATAATCCCTGAAATATTCAAAGAACATTTTTTCTATAAGCTCAGTTTTGAATAAATAGTCCACATTTTTATTCCTTTAAAACTACATACTCACAATAGTCGATAATGTGTAAAAATCTAATAATCTGGACCCTAACTATTATAAAATTATAAGCTATTTAATTTAATGTTAAGATAATAATTTGATAAAAATAACAAAAATATATATTGAGTTCCTGTTATATTGTATAAATAGCAAAAGTATGATATAACTATTTTAGTACTAATAAACTAACTAATAATAAATCTTACCCATGGTATTTGTAGTAATGAACAAACTAATTTTAATAATAAAATCAAACCTTGTTCTGTTTGAATTTTATTTTTGTTAAATAGGTAAGTTCTATTTAAAACAAAACAAAGATGATTTATATTATCCTTCCGAATTTTTTTTTTTTGATTA
Source organism: Diuraphis noxia (assembly GCF_037042655.1). Lineage (NCBI taxonomy): Eukaryota > Metazoa > Arthropoda > Insecta > Hemiptera > Aphididae > Diuraphis > Diuraphis noxia. The sequence goes on along the minus strand of NW_028301715.1, from coordinate 30,611,617 downwards.
ATAAATGAAATGTTTAGTAAAAAAGACCATAGTCCATGAATATATTCACAATAATTTTGATTTATAGCTGATTCGTTTCCTTCAATGATTGTTATCTAATAAAAATTTAATTTTAATATAGTTATAACAATTAATATATTATGCATATCAAGAATTTAGATGTTGTAAGATATATAAAATAATTAATAAATTAAATTATTTAATTTTGTTGTAGTACAATACTTAAAGTATAAAATGGTTTTAAAATTTTCAAATAAAAATATATAGATAATATTTATATTAAATTAATAGTAAAAAAAATATACCCACAACATTAATACTTATATAAACTATTAAATAATATCTTACTGTTTCGATTTTCAAAACATTAATGAATTTTATTAAATCATTAGAAGAACATAAATCCAATAATAATTTAGAAATGTCATCATCCATGTTAATAGGGTTTAAAACATATTCCCAACATTTCAATAAGAACCCTTTAGGTAAACAGTGAGCAACCATTTCATAATGCATGCAAATAGTATTTAAAAGATATTTTTTATCTTCCAATCGCACTTTAATATCTTCATTGAACTAAAAATAAAAAATATAATACACATAGAACATCATTATTCATTATATTATAGAATAATAAAAATAAATTAATTTAAAATATTCTTACTAAAATGGTAATGTAGTCATCAAGTATAGCTAAATTATTAAATAAACAATCTTCATTTTTATTTACTATTGAAAAATTCAATGATAGGGCGTAAGGATAAACTAAACGATGTGTTTCTGAGCATATGTATTTGGAAGAAAGTATTACAAATTCATTTAAAGCACAATAAAATTCAATAAAATTTGTATTTGTATGTAAATGTGTTTCCTAAAATATAAGAAGTTTTTTAATACACTTTTATATAATTAAAAATAAATTTGTTAATAATTTTATTTTATCATAATAAATTTTAAATCATGTTACTAAAAAATATATATATATACTATTGTATGGATTTTTTTTTGTCATTTATTTTAATTTGTACAATTTGTATAAAATATTTTTACAATAAACACAATTGTAGGGATATTGTGTGGATATAATATTGTTTAAGAAATACAAATAACAAGAGTTAAACAAAAGTTATAACACAAAATACACAATAAAACTTACCGGAATATCACCTAAGAAACATGATATAATAATTGCTTTATCTACCCAATTTGTATCAACATTTATAAATTTTTCCAAATCCTTTATTATATCCTGGTTTTGTAAACTATGTTTGTTTAATGTGTTTGAAATATTTTTAAATAAATGCATTAATTTATGTTCCAGCTCATCATCAGATTTCAATTTTTGATAAATATTAAATGCGAAAGATACTGCAAGGAATTGCATGGGAAGTCTACATATTTTTAAAAAACCTAAATGATGAAAATTTACGAATTAATAATTAAACATAAAAAATGCTGTAAATATTTCAAATATAATTACCAATAATAAGTTTAATCAACTTGATAATGGCGGAATTATCAAGATTAGTAGCCATAACAAATTCAGAAAGTATAGATAGAAGTACTAACGAAAATGGACTGTTATGAATTTGTTTTTGATGACCTCTTAATGAAATGCTTAATAATTCAAGAACTTCCAGACACCTAAAACAATAAAAAAAAATATGATATAATTCATTAATATAACTATAACAAATTTAAAATTTCTTTAAATTACAAAATCATAAATCATTCATGTTAGTAATTTTTGAAATGTGTTACGATGTGTCTTATGGTTACCCAAAATATTTTACTGGTCAACAACTATATTATTAAATTGAGGCACATGTAGAGAGGGATCAATTTGAGAGTTTACCTAACCTCCAGAATGCTTAAAAAAATTTTTTTTAAGTCGATTGAAGTAAGAAGAGTGTGGCTATAGTGAGCATACAAAAAGTGTTTTTGGCATTTTAGCATGAATTGAAATTGACCCGTCTTTAATTTTAAAAGCAAGAATTATTTTGACGAAGCAGTAGTGAATGTATGAAAATTATTTCAATTATATTATACAACAAAGACATAGCCAAAAATCTGCGGCCCTGTATCCGACATGAATATGAGAGGTTGGCAAAGAAGATATATTAGGGTACTGCAAACAATTATAGACTTATTGATTCCAATAAATTATTTCATCAAAAGTACATCTAAATTTTTGAAGGTACCATACTAAACATATAATCAATTCAATTAACCAAGTATTAAATATAAATAAACATTCATACAATGTTAAACATAGTTATAGAAATTTAATTTTAAAATTTAAAACCTAATTATCAATTTATTATAAATGATTATTAAAAAACAAAACAGAAGAACATACTTTTTGATTTTATTTGAAGGTACCTCTATGATGTTTTGGTATTTTTTTAAAGTAATAAGTTTTGTTGATTCTTCAAAAGTTTTTTCAAAAGAGAGATCAAGTGGTAAATCAATTAATGAAATAATACTTTCAACATTAAACTTGGATAAAATTTGTGATGATTGATTCATTTTTTCATTTTTTAAATGATCACAAATGTTCTGAAGCGTATAAAAAGTGACAGCACACATTTCTAACCTATAAAGGTAAACAATGTAAATGTCATATAATAATATGATCTTTAAATTAAAGCGTATATATGTATTATATATAATGAATAATAATCAATAAAAATATTAGAGATCTTACTTGTAATCTTTATTTTTAGAATTCAGAAATTCACAACTTTGTAAATTAAATTCGGGCATGGAAATACAATTTGTAATTATTTGCAAAATAAGTAACTTTGTTGTTTGAGGAAGAATATCTGAAATAACATGAAAATTTTTAGCCAAAATCTCATCATTAGCAACTTTTAATAGGAGCTTAAGATTTTTTTCTAGTGTATTTTCTTTTTTCAATTTTGATAGCATTCTCAAATATTCAAATAAGAAATAAGTCTGTAAAACAATAAAATAAATTATTATTAACTAGATAATATAATTTTTATTTACTTAATAGTAATATCTAAAGATTATGACTACTTACAAAATTCTCATTTACCAAATATATTTCTGATTCATCCGAATTAGTTCTAAAGTGTTTTAGTTTTGATTTATAAGTATTGCATATACGCTGTTCCTTATCATATTCAAACATAATTACACCATCATAATTTTTTAACATAAAATCATCATCAATTAATTCTGATATGATCAAGGTTTTAAGCTTTGTAGTAAGTTGGCTTAATTTCATAAATACAATAAAATTTGCGACATCAAGCTAGAAAATGTTTTGAATAGAAATTAAAATTAAAAACATACTTATTTTTCTGAAATAACATCTCATAAAAGAGAAAGAATATAGAATTGATATACATGTTTATCTACTTCAGGTAGTTAAAAAAAATTGTTTAGGTAAAATAATATTACTAGTATACTTCTGGGTCTTCCTGACAAAATTGTATTGAATACAGGAATGACATTAAATTATATATTATTAGTCATGCCTTTTTCTAATTTGTTTTAAGTGGTAAGAGGGTCAAATTATTTTAACTGCTAGTTTTAATTTTATTCAGCACCACTGATAGTTAATAATTAAACAGTTAAGTTAAAAATAGTGTGTACATTAGGAATTAGTACAATTGAATAATAGGTTAACGGATGTTTCATCCTCACTGTTTCGTCCCAGTATAAAAACCAGTCAGTGGCTTGGTGAGGCGCGGTCGTACGCTTAATCTGCGGAAATGCACTGAGTGTACGTAACAGCCGCAGTTGCTAGCTCCAGGATGGATGACCACCCGGGATTTTTAGCAACAAAACCTTGCCACACATACACGTGTTACAACAATACCCACTTAAAAACCTACAAACAAATATACAAAAATAACCCCTAACATACCACCCCACACCCAATGGCCTATGTTGCCGCGGGTTCTCCTTCCAAAAAAAAAAAAAAATTAGTCAACAAAAGTTTCGCCCCCCAGCAATTATTAAATAAGGATGTTTTGTCCCAAAGTGTTCTTAGCCATAGTATGTTTGGTCCTCAGCATATTTTGAATACAGTACATTCAGTTCTCAGGTTTTTTTAAAACCATTATTATTTATTAATATTTTTTAAATTCAATATTTTACTAACAATATATTTATTTTTAATGAACAATCCAGTAATGTCTAATAGAGTAACAGGTTATAAGTAATTATAGATTTTAAGTACACTATACATCTAAACAAATTTGTGAGCTGACAAACTTATTCAAAAAAGCTGGTAAGTCGTGGATGACACACTGCTGTACAGCAGGTTACAAGTGGGTTACTGTAATGGATGAAATTAAATTTGAATCCAATGATATTATATCATTGTATACAAAAAACGATTCTGAGCGGAAACAGTTCAACTGTCAAGGACATATTAAAGATTATTAATAATTTTCAAATCTTAGATTTAAAAAAAAAAACTCTTATGAATTTTTATCTAAGATAATTTGAACATTACCGTAATTTTTACGTATTTAGTCAAAATTTGAACTTAAAATGCTTATAAAAATAAAATTGTGCATTCGTGCATATGTATTTTTAATATTTTTCAACTGCTATTGTAACAATATGTTAGGTGTCTTGAATTAAATTTTCAAACTTTTCTACCCAACAAATACATTTTTATCGATATTTATAAAAAAAAAAAACTAAAAAAGTTGAAAAATTAAAATGTCAGTAAACAGCACAAAACAAATTTAAATATTTTGAAAATTTTATAAACTATATAAAATTCTTGTATTCAGTACAAATTTCAAGAATCTGCAGTCATTTGTTTTAAAGTTACATCAAAAACCAAAATCAATTTTGTCGAAAACTGATTGTGTGTAAAAATTCCCTTTTTTCCCTTAATTTTTAGTTTGTTTATTCCGATTATTTAGAAAAATATTGAGAATTATTTACTTTTGACCCCCCAAAGTACCAACTAGATTCACTTTCTGATCAAACGAGGTACTGAAATCGAAAATCAAAGCACTTTTACTGCCCCAAAATGTGATGACACACAAAAAAAACACACATCATGGTAAAATCAATACATTCCTTGCTCTGCTCAGAATCTAAAAAATGTTTTTATACTTATTATTTCAACAATTTTACACTGTATACAATTATAATTTGTTCGTATTGTAATGTGTATAATATCATTGTAGAAACATGAATTGTTTAATTATAAAAAGAAAGAAATGTACAAATATTTTTTATACTATGAACAATAAAGTAAAAATTAGGAATGAGTGTGTGTTCACAAAGACTTGTGTAATGATATAATCATAACAGATGATGAAATAACTACCGTTTTTAAATTTAGAGCTCTCAGCCATGAAAGTGACACAACAAAAGAATATTATGATTTACTATTTTGAATTAATGCATTGTGGGTGATTATTAGATTTAAGCAAAAATGTGTTGCAAATGAAAGTTTGATAAAAAGTTATTTGTAGTGTATTTGCAGCAATAGCTATACAAAGGTTTAAAAAATATTTAATATTTTACTGGAAGGAACACATTCTAGTATGATTGGTAAAGAAAATTCAGTCATTTTTATTTTATGACTATAAAAATAGTAAAAACTGTACCAAAATTATTTATACGGACAGAACATTTTCCACTTGTTCTTCTGAATTTTATCAAGTTTATGATGTATTACATGCACGTATAGAAAATATTATTATTCCTGAGATGTACACTTTACTTCAGCATAAAAAAAAAAATTATACTGAATTACTGATTGTTTTAAAAAATAAATTTGAATCACTTTCAATAATTTCAAACATTCTGTGGAACTGACAATTGAGCAAGAATTAAATAATGAAGAATCAGAGCAATTGTATTTTTATAATTTAAGTTAAATATAAAATTGAAAAAAATAATGTATTATACTGCTAATTGTAAATCTATTTGTGTTTGCCAAATAACATCTGCGCCATAGTATGCCTCTAATCTCCCACTACATAAAGATCATAAAATTGAAAAAATATATACAACACCAAAATATTATTATAAAAAATTCCACACCAAAACAGTTCACCACATAAATCCATTGATCTATAATTTAGCCAGTGAAGTCATGTCAAATAACCTCCCACGTCGATTACAAAGACACTAGTATCGAGATCCCTTGAATCCAGACCTGTATTAATTGAAAAAAAATAACTTCTATCCTCCAAATTAGAGGGATTCCACACTAGTGGACCTCCCTCTTTATGCCATTTCATGTTGTGTTTATTGTATCTTTGCTATCAGATTTACATATTGTAATTTATATAAATATTACAGATAGTAAATACTTTTTTATTTAAAGAAAAAAAAAATGTTAATATAAATATAATTGTACATATTACCTATATTATGCATATTATATCTTATTTATAAAGGATTTAGGAATTAAACTTTTTTAACTCACAGGTTCAGCAATATCAGCATTTAGAAAATGTGTCATTATTGAAGATAAATATTTTAAAATATTACACATTTGTGAATCTTGGGTCCAACTGGAATATACAATCTCTACATGAAGTAGTCCATCACATATTTCTTCTACTGCCTGAAATTATTCACATAATTAAGATAATAGATAATAAGATTTACAAAAAATTAATACTATATTTCTATATGTTATCTCTACTAATATAGGTAGGTACTATAAGACATAAGTTAATTACAATGAGAAATATTTTATCCACAAATAAAGTTATGAACAAAAATTGCTGTAAATACAGATTAAATAAAACAAAATATTATATATATTGTATAAGGAACATGTACATACACAGTCATATAAATAATATTAAAGAGTGAGATGAACATCCAAAAGGCGCTTAAAATTCAGGGAGGAATTTTATTTATAACGATTATATCTTAGAATTACAACTTACTCTTCTGTAATCATCGCTGATCTGTACAATTTCATCTTCAGGGTAATCAATGTTAAACTTTTCTAAATAACTCAATAGTTTTTTGTTCCGTAACATTTTTACGGTCTTAAAAGTTAATGAATTGGCTTGTAAAATAATGGATGCTAGATGGACTGATGAATTGATGAACAAGATTACAAGAACAATGTATATTGACGGGCAACATTACAGGCAACACAGTAAAATGACTAAAAATTAAAATTTAAGGTTGTAGCTTGTAGACACGACGTTATCACCAAACTACATCATGTTATCATAATAACCGGCGCACGTGCGTCCCCAGCAAGATTCGTGTTCCAAACCAAAGAGATTCTTTAGTAAGTAGATTACCAAAGATGCTACTCTTTATAAATTCGGCAACACCGCTATGCGACATTGCCAATGTTAAACCTCCCGATTCTCGAATTCATCCGCACATACTATAACAGTTTAACTATAGTTTACTACATACGTCAATACGTCATACGACTCATACGTACATATTGGCATATTGCGAATGTGTGAAGTGAAGTGTGCAGCCGAGACCAGAGACGCTGAGGGCCCGACTGCCCGAATACTGTGAACAGTGTGAAATACTGACTATACTACTATACCTATACCTAAAGTGAGTTGCTTAGGTATGAGATATTCTTGTCTATGGTTGTGAATATGTGATTGACAAATTACGATCATCGGAATATCGGGATTATTTTTTTTTCTCTGCTCGGATTTCTTAATAGTCAAATTTTAATTTTTCTTTCGATTTTCGTCCGTCGATTCTTGATTAAGTAGTCGTCAGAAAATTGATCGTTAAAACCATCGTATAGCAAACATTACTCTCCATTTCTTCTCCGTATCAATCTGCATCGAAGTAGTGCGCAGCATTATTTTCATTACCTTCACAGTTATCCGTCTCGCGTATTGAAAAAAAAAACTATTACATTTTACTATTTTAGTTAAACAGTATTTTAAATCACTATGATGTTATCAAGTATCTATTATTGTCCGGTCACTTGCTTTTAATTCAGTTCGTTATTGTTTACAACTTATTAAACGATTTTAACGTCACTGTGAGGCAGTTATTTTAACTACCGTTTCTTTTAACTTACCAACTCGCATAATCAAACATTTTACAGCTGCAAAGGTTTGTACACATTTTAAAGTCATCTATGAAATAAGCATGAATGGTTATCTGAGAATGTGAAAATATCGATTTTTAATTGATACAAATTTCATAACTTTTAAAATAAAATTTGTTTATTCAATGACCTACTTAACTTAAATCTGACGATTTTGGTTTTTGTTAACTGTTTATTATTTATATTTAACCATTGAAGAATTGAACATTTTAATATAAGGTATAACCAAATACCAACCTAATAATTGTTTTTAGACAATAGACTTTGAATTCATAGTAAGTGATTTAAACATTTTAATATCTCACATCAATGGCGCCGAAGTGCTTAAAATATACTATGACATCGTACATCAAGGGGCCCTTATTATCCCTCCTATTTTTATAGTTTAACAATCAGATGCAAATCAAAGTATCTAAAAATATGTAATGTAATGTTTAATCGTATATTCTGGATGCAGTACATGGAAGTATCTTATGGTGGGCTCCCCCATCTAAAAAGTCTACTATTACTTACCTATATCATATATAAATTGGTTGATCGGTGTTACTGTTTCACATGAAAATAATCAGAATAAACATCTTTCAAAAAAAATTCCCAATCTTTTATTTAAAACTCCCAAACCCGTTAAAATACTTTTATGATTAATACACAATATTAAAGATTAAATTTTGAAAAAAATTGTTTGAATATAAAACATTAGATAGGTACTTATATTTATTATTGTTTGAAAATAATCATTTAAAAAAAAAAAAAATAATAATATTTAGTATTTGTTTTTAATATAAATTATAAAGCTTAATTTCCATTAAATAAAGGTTTTTAAATACTTGGTTTTAATATTTATTAATAGTTGGATTTGTAACATATTTAAATATGATGTATTTGTTAAATCTTAAGCATCTACTTACAAACTAATAATTAAATATTAATAATGTAGTATTTAATTAACATTTTAATTCAATCACCTTTGTTAAAAAATGTTATGTTGACATTGTATTTTGGTTAAAAAAATTTTTTTTGACAAAATGTATGCATACTGGAGATAATTTTTAATTATAAATTATAATAAGCAAATGATTATCCTATTATACTATGTTACATTTTGTTAAACTCTGAATAATTGTATATTGTTAGATTTATATAAAATGTATGAAAAAAAAACAGATAGCTAACTGAATACAAATTTGTTTTTAGGATAAATGAATGTTAAATTCATTTATCATTTGATTTAATACACTATAAATGCTTTTATTATTTTTTTTTTTTTTGCAAAGAAATAATATTTGCATACAGGTGTAATAGATCGTGTTTTTTAATTATTTTTATTCAATTCTTATGTGATTGTTATACATTTTTAAAATTTTACATTTGTGTTCTACACAAATTAAAAAAAAATATAGTTCTTGTTATTAAAATAAATAAATACTAATTATTTGGATTAAGATGGTGGAATCGAGAATTTTACCGTCTGCTAATTGCCACTGGAGTATACCTAATTATTAATATTTTGTGTGTATTTTAAATAAATGTATCATATTAATTCTAGTTATGGCTGAACAAAGTCAAAATCCAGGAACTGCTGGTACTAATAATCCGTATCCAAACTGGTCTCAGCCAATGAACTGGTCTTATGGAAAGTAAGTGCATCATGATCAAAATAATAAATATGATGAAGTTATTACATTGTTAACTGACTTTAATTTGCTACTAATGCTTATTATGTGAATTATTTTTCTATAATTATATTTTTATTAAATAATATCAATGTTATTTTTGTAGTTATACAGGACCTCAAATGTATAACATGAATACATTGTATGCCGCACAATGCTATAATCCGGTATGACTTAAAATTTAACTAGAAACAATTATAGTTTTTTTTTCTTATTTTCATACACAAAATTTTTTTTTACTTTTCAGCAAGGATTTCAAAGTTTTCCCAGTCAATCGTTAAATTTTAACTTTAAGCCATTTGTTCCTGGAGGTAAATTATAATATATTTTACTATAAGTTATCAAATATTCTAATAATATCTAGTATTATGATATATTTTCAGGTACACTAGAAACTGCTGCTGTTTCACAAGAAAACTCTCCTCCTCTGCCAAATGGGCCAGCTCCTTCACAACCTCCTCTACCTCAATTTGACAGTGATGATTTAGATAAACTTCCACCATTGCCACCTGGTTCACCACCACCAGTTTCTGGAATTTGTGATGTGCCTCTACGTAAGTTTAATTTACACTATACAGTTTTAGTTTTATATTTGTATGCGTTATACAGTGGCGATTATAATGAGAGGGTGATAGGTGGATAACCCTTGTGACCTCCCTTGATCATATTTTACATTCTAACCATGGATAATACTTATACTAGTCTGTGGTTTATTCTGTTGTCTATGAACTGTGATTAGAATATGCTATTAGCACACAGTTTAACTTACTATAAAAATCAATGGATACACATCATAGACATATAAAATATTAAAACATATGTTATATGTCTATGATACACATGATAGTTTGGTGAAGCGGTCACAGTTGTCTTCATAGCAGTGTTGTCATTTTTGACAACTTATTATTCACTTAGTAAAGTAAAAAAAAACCAATATGAATTAAGTGTTAAGTCAATACATTTATGACAGGTTGCATTATACTTTTTTTTATTAACTTAATATTAAAGTGTATTATTCATATTATAAATAAATTAACATTAATATACTTCTAATCCATATTATGTACATTTTATATTATAAGCATACAAGGTATAACAGATAGAACTAACTTTTGTTCAAATTAATATTTTTTATTTTTCACTAAGAGACCTTAGCATTAGGTATATATTAGGCTATGTGTATAATTAATTTTATTTTATGTTTATTTTTTGTACTGAAAATAAAATAATTTAGATTTGATTAAATTTTTTTTAGATAAATTCAAAATAGCCTATTTATTAATCTGGTTATAAGAACAATTATGGTAAAAAGATTTATCAAAGTCAAGTAGTTTATTTTTTTGGTTAAATTAGTTTGAAACGTAATAACTTTTTAAAAAATTTGTGAACATGAATATATTTTTTAAATTATTTACTCATCGTATAATATTAACAATTTTTGTCATGCGTTTGATTAGAATTTTTTTTTTTTGTCATGTCTTTCTGTTACACTCTGCATTGCTATGTACTATATATAAAAATGCTCAGCGAGGCTTGGCTTTATATTTACCATCCCTTTAAACATCATGTTTAACTGCCACTGTTGTAATATAAATGTTATAAGAATATCAATATTTCATTAGTGGCTAATGCAGCTAAATACATATTTTGTATCGTTTGGACAAATTCTATATTATTATTCTAGAACCTGCAGTTATAAATAATAATTATATATACATGTTTATTTATATAATTAATTATTTATTTTATATTAAATCACTAAGTTTTATCAAATTTGTATTTTTAACTGCATATTATACACTTATAATTATTATGCACTATGTATATCATAGTTCATTGGTTTACTTTGTTCTACAAAAAAAGAATTCAGTTTTTATCTATTAGAGTGCATCTCTTACCACTTGTGTCTGTTCGATTATGATTGTTAAATCTGTGGTCAGCTATATGTATGTTTCTTAGTAAGAGGAGTGGGAATTTGGCACCAGATCCATTACTAACAACAGTCAGATGTTTAAAAGAAGTTCCATATCTCGCCCTTATATTTTTTTGTTTGATTTTATATAGGGAGTTATTTGTATTATTAAATTTAAGTATTATCTATATGTTTCTAGCACCTCAACCAAATATATCATCCTTACCTCCAATGCCTCAAACTAAAAATGGTAGAAAAAAATGGAGAAAAAAACAAAGGAATTTAATGGAAGCAGCTATGGCTAACCAATCTACACAAATTGCCCCTCCTATATATCCTATGATGAATTTTGTCCCTCCTGTTCCTATTTCACAACCTCCTCCGACTCAAAAACAAACCATATCAAATTCTTTATTTTCGTATACTCCTATAGTTCCCAGTAAACCTCCACCACAACAACCCGCACCACCTAAAGAAATTCATCCTGTTCAAAAAAAACAAAATACTTTTGACTTACCTGATAATTGTCCAACTAGTTTGAGGTAATTATAAAAATGTTTTTAACTGAGAATACATTAATTATTGAAGGTATTTATAAATTTTCAGAGAGTATATTAAAAAATGTCAAGATAAATGCATAAATAAAATAGACAGAGATAGAATGGATATAATTTTAAAAGGGAAATTGACCAATGCAAATCATGATGGGTCATTGTGGATTAAAGACTGGACAAAAGAACCAATGCCAATGTATGTATTATTTTCAATGGAATTTTATTATATTTTTTAAAAAACTGAAAAGTTTTATTATATTATAATTTTACATTTACATATTTTTAAATGTGAAAATTATATAATTGATTGGTATCTTATTTTATATTACTAAAAATACCAAACTGTTAAAATATTTTTCTATGTTCAATAATACAGGGTGATTTTTTTATCATAAACCACTCATTATTTCAAAAAATATCAGTTTTTGAAAATATTTTTTTACAAAGTTTCGTGTTGTTAAAAACAACAACGTTTTCATAAAAAAAATATGTTTTTTTTAATATTTTTTATCCTTATAATTTTTTAAGTTTTTTACTTTTTTGAATGACAACCTAGAATTTTAATTTCATATTTCAAAGCAGAATATTTTTCTAAGTATTTTGATACGTAAAAATCGAATTTTGGACGAGTAGTTTATAAGTTACATGTATTTAAAGTTTAAATTGGCGGAGTGGAGTGGTACGGGGTTACCCCGCAAAATGTTTGTCCACTACTCCTCTTGTCTAAACTTAAAATACTTATAACTCATAAACTACTCGTCCAAAATTCGTTTTTTACGTATCAAAATACTTAGAAAAATATTCTGCTTTGAAATATGAAATTAAAATTCTAGGTTGTCATTCAAAAAAGTAAAAAACTTAAAAAATTATAAGGATAAAAAATATTAAAAAAACATAATTTTTTAATGAAAATGTTGTTGTTTTTAACAACACGAAACTTTGTAAAAAAATATTTCCAAAAACATTGATATTTCTTGTAATAATGAGTGGTTCATGATTAAAAAATCACCCTGTATATGTCTATTGAAATATGTTTTTACTAACATTTTTTATTTATAGGTTATTAAGTGAAAATATTACTATAAACCAAAATCAAGAAAATGGTAAAAATAAAAATTCTATCATCAAAATTGCATTCAAAAAATCTACGAATAACTATGTTAACTGCTACTTTACTTCAAAATTCAAATCTTGTTTATCTCCTTCATCAAATAGTTCTAATGAGTAAGTATTAAATAAAATGACCATATATGAAATCAGTTTTTGGAATACTAACTACTAATTAGTGTTCATTTACCCATTCATAACCATATTATAAAATGAGTGCATTGCAGCCAGTTAAAAATAATTTATTAATATATATTATTTTTATGATAAGAATTTTATCTATAGTGTTTTTTCAATTACACATTTTTTTTTTTTTAGATCTACTACTGACATTAAAAAGAAAAACAGTCCATTACGTGAAAACAAAAGACAAAATAGTGATGATTTTATTCCTCTTAATATCAATAGTGATGAAAGTAATAGCAAAAAGAGTAGATATACTAATAAGAATAAAAAGTATGCAACTATTCTCTTATTTTAATTATAGTAAATTCGTAGTCTTAAATAAGTATTATTACTATTCATGTATTAGATTTATGTTTGTACTATTAGCATTATTTTACTCATCTGATGTTTATTTGTCTAGATTATACAATGAAGATGCTCATATGTATCAACAATATGGTTCTATAAATGATAAACCAAATTATGATAAACATTTGTTGACCAAACGTGCTGCACGTTTTTCATCCCAAGGAAGTCCAAAAAAAAAGCCTCGTCAATTATTAAAAATTGATCATCACACACAAAAGTTATCTTCTATGGACGATGATGAATTTCATATAGACTCTTGCCATATTGTTGGAACATGTGTTGATTTAGAAAAAAAATATTTAAGATTGACTGCAGTTAGTGATATTTATTTTATTTTTTTAATTATACCAAAAGTATATGCATTATTAATTTTAATTAAAAACTAAACAGGCACCAGATGCTGACGCTGTAAGACCGCTAAGGGTTTTAATAAATTCATTACAACATGTTAAATCCAAATGGATGAGTAATAGCGACTATCTTTATGCATGTGATCAATTGAAGTCTATTCGACAAGATTTGACAGTAAGAAACTTACTTAATATTATAGATTTATTGTTATTAGGTAATCATAAAGTTACTTTTAAATTAAGGTGCAAGGTATTAGGGATCCATTTACTGTTGAAGTATATGAAACACACGCTAGGATAGCTTTAGAAAAAAGTGATATGGGAGAATTCAATCAATGTCAGACACAATTGTGTGATTTGTATGAAGAATTAAAAGATAATCCTACTGCTCAAAAACATAGAAATGAATTTCTCTGTTACAGTATATTGTATTGTATATATACAAGAGCTTTATGTGGTAATTTAAATTTTGTATAATTCAAATTATTTCTAATACTATTACTCAATTTATGAAAATAATATGTATTTTGCAGAGTTAAACAATGTTGTGTTGTATATTAAGGAGTCAAAAATCAAAGATAAGTGTATAGATTTTGCATTGAAAATCAAAGACGCTTGGTGGTTAGGAAACCATGTTCAGCTATTTTCTTTGTACAAAGTTGCTCCTAAAATGGCCTCATACTTAATGGATATGTTTCTGGCTAGAGAGCGCAATAACTTCTATTTGGCTATTGCCAAGTCGTATGTATACAAACAATTTATCATTTATTATAACTTTTTTCAGGGAATTACATAATATGTACAGGTATTAATTTGTTGTGCTCTTAACAGCACATGGTAATTTGAATAATTTTTCTGGGTTAAGATTGTGTTGATTTGTATATGTTTTAGACCATATAATTTGTTTTTTCTTACCGAGTATAAAGGGTTCAACAACTACAATAGCCTACAATTATATTTACATTTACACTAATTTAATATGGTTATTTGCTTACCACATGAATTATTTTTTTATATATTTTTCAAAATAACTACTTATTTAAATGCTTGTAAATTAAAAGTTCAAAAATTAATATTTATTTATTATTTTGATACTTCTATTAAAATTATGAATCTCCTAGTTTTGAAATCATGTTCTATTAGAATATGTATTCAGATACAGATATATTTTTATTAATTAATGTTTGTAGTTTAATATTACTTTTTTTACTAAATAATTTTTGTAAAGATAATTTTATTATGATATAACAGTTACCGTCCAACTATTCCAATCTCGACCATTCAAGATCAAATGGCATTCGATAAGCGCGAGGATTGTTTGGCTTTTCTTAAGGCTGCAGGCGCTGTATTTACTTCCAATAATGAGAACATCGACTGCAAAGCAAGCTGCGGTTCGACCGAAGCTTGACTTTCAGAATGGTTTCGTTCCCATCTCTACATAATCACATATTTATATATATGTATATATTTTATAAATGAAAGTCTTCGTTGATTTGTCATCGTAGAAAAGAACCACAATGGGCCACAAATTAAAATTCTACTTCTATATACATAAATCTAACTACATCTATAAAGTTATTTTATGACTCGAAAAATAAATTAGGGATGTCAGTCATGGAGACTACTTCTTCAGACTAACATATGTTTTTCAACACAATTTATTCAAATGGATCACTTTGCACAAAAATTTTAACAAAAATTTTGGGCAATCCAGCTTCGTTTTCTACGACTATTTTTTTATTTGTTTTTTTTTTTCATTGGTTGTCTTTGGTAACCACCTTCATCATTCTGATGTCTACAAATTATTATGAAGAAATTACTGCTATTTTTTGTATCTACACCTGTTGTTTATAATATTATGACTTATGAGTAAGTGAGAGATGCCCTAAACACTCTAAGAAAATACAATAATCTTGAAATTGGGGAAAAAGTCCTTGCTCAGTGGAAGTATGCGATTACTTGTGCCAAAACTTGAGTTAGGTAAGTAGGTGCTTTCTGATGCTGAATTTTATGAAAACCATATATCTGTGTATCACTGAAGAAAGTATAGCAGACGCCAATTACAAAGTGGATCAATTTTAAAAACAACTAACTGAGAGCTTCATATCAATCACCCATACGTTTGTTTTGTATGTTACTTGAGTATACAAAGCATTTAGTCCAAATAATTCTTTCTTAAATTTAATAACTGAATTCGTTTTAATATGATCATTGCATTTGCATTGGCTTGTTAATATAATATTACATTTAATATTAAAATGTGGGTCTTCATTCAAGGATATTCAATATTGCTGTACATTTCATGATGATTAGTTGCAAATTATGTTTATAAGTAAGTGTGTGATCTTAAAAGATGTATACATAATATTTAAAGTACCTAATTTTATTCATAGTTCGATTTTAAATTTAGCATCAATTATATTCAGCTGACTGCCCAGCTTCATTATTTAATCAACATGGTTAATTGAAGAAGAGTAATTCTCATTTATATATGGACTGTCATTTATATTTTTTTATAGGTAAGGATTATGTTTAATGTGAATCATCATGTAAAAAGTTATTTATTTATTTATACAACAAACTTATAATTGAGATTCTATTTTATACTACGTAGAATAATGTCATAATAATAAGTAATAAACATTTACCAAATTTTCATTTCTACATATGATTTATACATGATTATCAGATTTGTAAGTTATGGAACTACTCTACTATGATCCGTCCAGCGAGAGAGTGTCCTGACTTAATTTTGATTTTTCTAAGGATCCAACGAGGCATCCAGCCTTGGGGAAACCAGTTTTGACAGCAGGGTGACGAGGGGGTAGCGCAAAAACGGCACATTCTCTCGCTGGATAGAATATAAATGATATTGTTTTACATATTCTAAAATTTCCAATAGTTAAACTTATTGGAATTCTAATTTCTAATGTTTAATATTTAAAAAAAATTGTTCTAATATTTATTTATTTTACAGGATAGTTTTGTGCATAAGGTTGATTGATCTATCAAATTGTATCAGCATTCAATTCTTCAATTTTAATAGGATGATTAATTCTGGTCCAAATGTTATTACATGGATAATATTCTATTCAGACTGGTGGTTTATTTTAATTTTTTTAGTTTATTATTTCTTCAAGAAATGACAAGTCACTTAATATATTTATATTATATTGTTGATAAATAATTTATGTATGCAGTTCTTTCAAACTATCATAGTTTTTTTTTGTAAATATATTTTAGAACAATAAAATTAACATAACATAAGGTTTTAACTACTGTTAACTTATATATACTTGTAATTATTTTACTAAGTTATTTATTAAGTTTATTTTTTTTTTAAACTGCTATCTATTGTGGTTTTAAAAAAAATAAAAATAATGATCTTACAGTTGACTAATGCATTTTATCATTTTGGTCTTTAGTTAGTAGTTATTTTTAGTCTGCCATGTTATTCTTTTCTATTTCCAAAAAACTGATTTCCCAGTAACGCTGATCTTATTATTCAAATTTTAAGATGTATTTGGTTTAATTCTTAGTTGGGTTGAAGAATTGTTGGTATCTTAATAACAATAAATGACTAATTTTTATTTGCTGAATACTTAAAATCATCTTGTATTTTAGCTACTGGAAGCTGAATTTGAGTTAACAGTAGATTGTAGATCATAAAGGTGATATCAATATTCATATTGTTCTTTAAGTTTTTAGATACCATAAAATATGAAATACTAAACTAGCTGTAATTAGATTTCATTATAAAATAATTCTATTTTTGTTAGTCAAACTTCCTCTTAATCCACCGTTGCAAATTGTTTCTACAGTAATGAAGTTTAGTTACTAAAGTTTGAAAAATATTTGATTGTTTTTTTTTTAAATTGAATTTCCTTTAATAGACTTGATATAATTATTTTCATACACCAAGTTTAACCATCATTATTGGTAGACTTTGCACCGTTAATTAACAACAAAATTTGAAATGGTATTTATTTGAAAAGACAGTTGTATAGTATAAATATTAAATAATATTAATATAGTTTAATTTGCGATTAAAGTTGACGGCCTGGCTACTATCGTCGCTAACCTCTGATGTTTTACACTCCAGCTAGTTAAATCACTGAATGTACTCGCCCTAGTTAGAAAAATCGCTAGTGTGAACGACTTTAATCGCTTAATGTAATTAGACAGATCGCTACACGCTCGACTTTGCTTGCCAACGACTAGTGAGTAAATTCGCTCAGTGTAGTCGACCCTTAAGGAAAAAGTAACATCAAATATTTTTAGTCTAAAGGTCCCTGTAGACAGTGGCACCTCGAAGGGAGTATATTTGAATCACGTGATTCACAAAAATATTAATGGGTGGTTGGGTAGGTAGGTCTTATGGTTGGAAAAGGTAGATTGGACCATTTTTGCAGGTTGGTATTTAAATATTAAATTATAAATAATAAATATAATTATGTGTACTCAGCAGATAATGTACAATTATAAGTAATAACTAATAACTCTATTTTAGGGTGGGTGGTGTAAAAATACTAAACGTGATTCAAGGGAAAAAAAGTTCAAGCCGCCACTGCCTGTAGATAATAAAGATCCTTGGTCGCCAATATCCGTTTATGCTCTACGTCAAATGACGTTTATAGATCAAGCATAAAAGGTGTTGATATTTTTATACAAACAATTTGCTCTTAGTGATCTATACAAAATTTTGTCATTTTTAAAGTGTTGAATTATTTTTTCCGAATGATTAGCATTTTCAAATATTAATATTTACATCGTTAAGTCATCTTACTTCTTAGTATCTAACTTAAAAATCAAATATCGTAAAACACCAATGAGAGAACACAAATTAGTGTTTTAAATTTTTAATATCAAAACTAATAGCTCACTAGTCACTATTGAAACTAGTGAACGCATAGGCGCCGACTCCGCGGGGGCAAAGGGGGGCGATCGCCCCCGTACATTGATTTAACGGGGGCAAAAGTACTATTTCGCCCCCGTGCCCCGTTGTGTACAATAATTATTATTTTGGTTAAAATACCAGATTATAACATGAAAATATTCATTAGAACATCGACGATTGTATATTTGTATATTACCTAAATATGATCTATAAGTACTATAGATTAGCTGTAATAATTTTATATTGAGAGCTTTAAAAAAAAAAAAATAAAAATAAAAAAAAAAAAGTACTATAGATCGCTCGACGCTCACTACTATTTGGTTTTATATTTTGTCTAAAAATACATCTGTCATTTCAATTTTTCCCGAAATATAGAGACGGAACTGATTTTATTACCATTATATAGTATATAAACTAAAAATTTTCAATTCAAATAATATTATTTATAAATTATAAACAAATATATTTATAGCACCCTAGAGGAGTATTAAAATAGAGTTAAGGGACAATTTGGTAATTACTCCTCCCGGTAAGCAAACTACAGCATACTATAGAATTTTTTTTTTCACTTAATAGAAGAGTTTGCCCCCGCGCTAATATCTAAAAGTCGGCGCCTCTGAGTGAACGTATTTTTGATATTTCGTAGTTGTGTATGAATACGACAATGGATGCAAATGCGATATCTTCTTAAAGTTTAAAATATTAATTATATTAAATTCTATTAGAATAGACAGTGGCTTATTTAGGAGGGGTTCCCCCATCTCCCGAAATTAATTTCTAAATACGCCACTGATTCTAGGCTCAGATAATTCGAACTTTTCTTTTCCCAATGGAAGTAAAAATCATCTATTTGGCTTTGGCAACGTCATCTAGCAACGATAGTTTGCTACGTCCGTTCATCAAAGTTCATAACGAAGCCGGTTGAAGACGCTGCAGTTATAGTCCAGTCGCTTCAACGAAGTATAAAAAATGAAAAGAGCAATAGCGTTCAATCTCGTGTAGAATTTTTGAAGGTATGCATACCATTAAATAATAAACATTAATACATTATTAGTGTTAAGCGACATCTCAAAAGTTGCCCGAGAGCCGGCAATTTAAATTTCAAGGTAGATGGCTAATGTCCTCCTTTATCCAAACTTAAATCCGTAAATTTAATTATGATTATTATTAATGGAATTGAGAGGACGATACCGTACATACTATATTGCCTATATTATAATAACTCATTATCTGTGTTTGTTAACTTTTAACGAGTTTTAAGTACCTATGTATAAGTAGCCAGTATGCATGCATGTAAATTTTTGCTGCAATTTAGTAATATTCACAGGTAACTCTTTAAAAATGTGTTAAGGTATTTAGGTATTGTTCAATGTTCAATATTCTAATACTATTCTTTGCAATTAATTTAAATAATAGGTAAGTTCATTCACTTTTTTATAATACGTTTATTGCTTGTCAAACGAAAATTTCACATGAGGGTGTTACAATTTTATTATTATAATGAATATTTAGTGTGCAAAAAATGCTTAGTTACTAAACTGAAATGTATATATCATAATAAATTTTGTTTGGCAGACTCGTACCCCTTAAAAAATTTCAAGTACCCCCAAATGTACGTGTACGGCGTACCACAGTTTGAGAACTCCTAGTGTAGACGATAGACGTGTAGTATCTATCTATAACAGGTAAATTCCCCCTCCCATATTTAATATTGTAATTTTTAAGTCTTAGTTTAGTATATTTGAGTAAGAAATATTTTAATATGATTTTTTAATTATTATATTTAGAACGAATCTACGAAAATCTCTGGGAAAAAGAGTCCCGCGAAAAATAGTTGATTTATTTATATATTATATATATTTTTTATTTATAAGTTAATTATACGTTTATGAACACAACATTAAACTTTTATATGATATATTGATATATAAAATAGAAGAAGATGGGATCTGGGAGTAAAAAAAGATATAGGAATGATAAAACATTGCATTTTTTAGTTTGACAAATCATATTTCAATTCATTTAGTCGTATTCAGTGGACTTATATTGGAAAGCATATTAGACTTCGTACAAAACATTGGCATTTAATTTATAATTAATATATTGGTCATTATATCGCAAAAAATTATTATGTCATAATATTTTTATTTTTATTGTACTGAATATGTATAATTAATAAACCGGACATTTAGGTAGAATCCCTATTGCCCCTCTTCTCAACTTGGTCGAATTTTGGGGTCCCCCGCCTATAAACACGCCACTAGTTATACTTTACGACTTACTGCTTACACAGTTAATAGTTATACCTACACGGCTACACGCATAGCTATGTCAATGTGTCGAGTTATTAGTACAATTCCTGAAATTACGTTTAGCATAATGTAATAAGTATTGCAATAATAATGGACATTGCACTATTACAGTTAAATAAGAGGTGGGTGGTTTGTACCACCACTGCCACAGTGTCACATAATAACAATATAACATCTATTCATATTTCATTCTATACTGTGGTTTTGTGTTTGATTACGTTCGTGAATTCGTGATCGGGACTTTGGCCTTTACGTAATATATGCGACCAAGACAACATTACCGTCGCCACTCTTCTACATGTTAAATAATATTATTATTATTACTATTATGTCGATGAACAGCTGATCAGGATTCCCTTCCATCGTCGTTGTGTTATAATGTTATACGTCTCAACGTCTGGACTTGTTATTTATTTTTTATTTCACCAGTTGACCATGTTATCATCATTATCAGAACTACCAATTTGTAACTGCGCGACGACATAAAGAATAGAGTGTCAGACGACGAACGAAAAAGCTAGGACGGGAAAAAAGTAGTATTAAATTGATGATCGAAACAAATAAATAATTAATTGATATTATCGTAGTTATTACGTTAAAAAATTAACAATCTTCGTCGTATTTTTCGTGATATTGTTATTATTATTTGTTGCTATCACATCGTCATTATTAATAATTTTTCTTTGTTTTCGTTCTCATACCGTCGTCGGAACTGTCGCGTTTTGTTTCTGTGCGCAATTCCAAGTGAATTTCTGTCAATCGCTGAGACTTGAAGTGTGCCATCAGTAGTACACGTTGGCGGTTAAATTTTGGTGCTGCAATCGATGTCGAATGTTCCGGACGTCGTCGTCCGCGTGACGTACGCGGTGGTCGTTCGCTCATAGTACAACGCGCGCTTCAGAGTCCAAAAACTCAAAGCCCTATAATCCGTGTTCGTCAACGTCGTCCTGCAGCGGAGTTCACGTGAACGTTCGTTGCATGCGATATGGGAGCGAAGGCCAGCACGGCCAACGGCGATGACGGCGGCGCCGGTCACGGAGACCACCGGTCGTTCTCTTCCGGCAACGGATCAGATTCTGTGCAGACAGCCAGCAACCCTGGTTTCAGCATTCTACGGTCTCTACCCAGCGCTGTAGCCAATGACAGACAGCGTGCTAGGTCTCTATCTGGTGTGCCCAATGGTCACGATAACAACAGCAACTCGACGAGCCCGCGGTTTGATATCACAGAAGTCTTGGAAGCTGACAGCAGCTCAAACGACGACCAGAACTTGGACAGTCCTACAGTCACTGCTAATATCAGTCTTGGACGTGTTTATTCGGCTCACTCATTACCTGCACATATTTGGCCATTTAACGGTATGTGTGTTTACTTTCTTTATTTACAATGATCAATTTAATTTTGAAGAATAGTACCTATTAAAATGACAAAATGTGTATAGTAATATGGTATGGTGGATGCTTACACTTAGAAACTTTGGCATACTGAAATTATTTTGAGTAATTTTGTAGGTAGGTACCTTACTACTTGCTTGATGATGCAACACGATAGGCATGTAATTATACATTATAAAAAAACTTTTCATTTTATTGCACTTACATTCTAATAAAACCAATATAGGTGGCCTATTACAAATATCCATATTATTAAAGTCAAACAGAGCGAAAAAGCCATTATGAGACTGGCATCACAGGAGTAACTAGCTGAAACATTTTGGGGACAGAATTCCCTCAATACATTTTTTTAAAGTGTTACTTGATGGAGCTTTGTCCCCTTCTTTTCATCGTCTCTTTTAATCATACAAAATAATTAATTTTATCCTCGTTTTATTTTATTTCATTATTATTTATTACCAATGAAAGTGCTCACAAATTGTTTTATTAACTAAATTTTTTAAAAAGAATTAACTATTTAGGTATATAATATACTTTTAACTTGGGCTGAATATGGCCTGTAATTAGAGTTGTCCGCAGTGAAATAGATCAATATAGAATTTGACAAAAACGGAAATTTTAGATACTAAAAAATTTAAAATGCAATGAACAGCCGTTTTATAGCTCTTATGAGGTTGGTATGAGCTTGAAATAAAAACTATACCAATGAACATTTTTAACAGTTTTAATCTAAATACTATTGAATAAAATATGTTACTAATTCTAATAGTCTAATAATTCAACAATTAAATTACTGATATACTCAAATAAGGTTACCTATGGTATCTTCTGAAATTAACTTAAGTTATTAAAGTGGTACTTTTCCATTATCTTGAATCCTACCCATTCTATGACAACAAGTTTGATACAATTTCAGTATTTCAACTACCACTCGACTTAACTATCAGTTTTGTTCAAGAAAGATTAATTGTTTTTTCGATAAATGTTTCCTCAGGACTACTGTTAATTCTCTTGTGGTATTATATTTTCTTTTTGAAAACATAATATTGAATGTGGGACCCACATTTTTATATTCTTATTTTCAGTAGTGCCAAAGTCTAAAATTTTACCTATGACATTAGACACCACCACATACAATTTTGACTCCTACCTTTTTCTTATAATTACCTTACTATACACAAAGTATAGTTTCTATGTGATATTATCGACTTTTAGTTCACAATAACTGTAATATCTAATACATTAAATTATGATAATATATTTACTATTTAGAATCACAAAAGTAACCCTCTTACCTACTAAAATCATCTATGACAATTGTCATAGGCAAATATATATTTTGGCACCACTGCTTATTTTTGCCACAGCTACTGTAATTATTCTAATGTATTACTGTGACATGATTCATATTCAAATATGAATCATACAATTTAATCAACTTCTGCAATCCAACAGGCAACAATATAAAAAACCTATTACAGTTAAAAAAGACAATTCACTATTTTAGGCCAGATAGTTTTGGCTTCAGGTGGACGTAGTCAAGATAACAAAATTGAGATTGGCTTTATTCAAGATTATAAAAAAGTTATTATAGTACAATAACATTTTAGTGTCAAACTAAACAGAAAACACATAGGTTTATATTCAGTATTTAATGCTTTTAATTTTTTTTTTTAATAATTTATAAAATGTAAAGCTACATACAAATCCCAATACAAATTAAAGTTATGGTGTTTAATTATCATTGGTTATAATTTTTGTTATGGTATTGATTATTAATACTTGGAAGTAATCTATTACTATTGATGGTTTAATAATGCACAATATCATTTACACGTTAAATGCCATGCGGCTGGCGGGTGGTTACACAATATTCCATAATCGTATGCCAAGTATATTTTTCAGTGTCACTCCAAATTTGTATATTATAATTGAACTATGTATTTGAAAAAAGTTTAAAAATATAAAAAAAAAATTTTATGATTCCCACCACGCCACTGTACTTTTTTTAGTGCATTATTGTAGTGCCATGGATTAGTTGATAATATAAAACTATATTCAGTTATGGCTACCTGCGGTCATGTGGCGCGTTAGTAATAATCAATTGTGGCCACCAGTGGTCGCAAAAGTATGAAATTTGAAAATAACAAATGACCATCAGCAGCCGCAAGGCAATCATTGTGTTAAGAAGAAAACTTTGTAAAAGATGATTTTTAGAAATTTTAGTTAAAAATTAATCTTTAAAAAATTCTTAAGACTAAAGCCAGTAATAAAATGCTAAAATATAGACTGTAGTATAATTATGAATATCTTGAATTATGAGTGAGTATTCAATAGGTTGGCTGTAGGTATAATAATTAGGGCTCTAATTATTAGACTAATGTTGATGACTATGCATTTATGTATACTGTAGGTATTTAATGTATATATATATATGAAATACATTTATTGCAAATTAAACTGTGTATGAGAATAAGTTTGAATAAAAATGTTTTATGTATTAGGTACATTATTGACTATATAAAACAATTGTACCTACATAATTAATTGATATTATGAAATCTTACTATATTACAATCCATCAGTAACTACCATTTCTCCACTTACTCAAATATTTTATGAAATTGCTTTATCTTTATGCAAAAATCTATTATAAAGATAAAAATATAAATTTAAATTTACCATTAATTAAATTAAACCAGATTTAGAACTTTAATGATAAATCATTTATTGTGTGGCATATTAATGTATGTTTTTGTCAGAGTCCAGAGTAATATTTATCTCATATTTATAGCAGGCTACTTTTTTATGAATATATATGTTACATATTTGTATTATTGTTTTATTTATTTTACATTTTAAAGAGTTGAGTTTTGTGAGTAAATTTCCCAAAGATTAATGTTGCAAATTGTTTGTAGGTTCTTGCAATTTTCTAATAATATGTGCGTTTATATTTAGTTTTTAACTGGTGGGCCTGAAAAAATAATTAAGCACTTATTTTTGTCAAAAATCATATAGATTATTCATTCTACTTAGATAATATCTTAAAAATAAATACCTAGTTAATTATAAATTAATTAAAGTTGTCTTTTGAGATTTAGATACAGTTAAACTTCTATTAGACAGAAACCCTGATAATAGTAACAATTTTTTTGGTCATAATCAGGGCTCATAAGTTCTTGCCCTAAAAATGACTAAATAAGCATGCACTAAAAACTGGCAGAATATGCCTTATAACAGTGGTTCTTAAGCTTTTTTGGTTCAAGGCACATAATTATACATCACAAATTTTCGCGGAACACTCAACACAAATGTAATAAAATAAATTACTGTTTTCAATATTTTTACCAGCATAATTACAAATATCAGAAACTTCTAGCAGCACACCGGTTGAGAACCACTGCCTTACAAGATATAATACAAATTTAACCTATAAAACCCTGTGCGCCATACAATAATAAATATAAACTAATAAAATTCTAAGATTTTTTAAACATGTTTGGAAAAGCAAATAAGAATGAATTCAAGTATTTGATTTAATGACCAATTTTTTTTTTTTTAACTTACATGAAAAATGATTTTGGTGAATTTACATTAATTATATGCGCTAATAACTCTAAAAAATCAACTATATTCCAAATATGCCAATAAACCCAAAACAATAAAACATACAATATTAAACTTTAAATTTGTATTATCATTGTCATGAAGTGGTTTTTATCTCACTTAGCATGTTTTCTGATGTAGTCAAAAAACAAGCAAATGCATGAACTCTTACGAGTCCTTAGTCATCATGAATGTCTAGTCGAAAACTCCATTCAGACAGAACAATTGGACGGTCTTAAGCGTTTTTGTCTTAGCGAGGTTTTACTGAATTAGATTGACTTTTACAAATCATGTTTATCTAACTCTGTACCTACATATAAATTATAGCCACTGTCTATATTCTATTACATCTATGGATTCGCAAATAGAATGTAACATTACTAATTATTATGTAGACTGGAATTTTATATAAAATTTGTTAATATAATGTAACCAACCTCACATGCGATGAAAAGGATTCTAGACAGTTTTAGTTGTATTTTTGAATATTTTACAATTTAAAAAAACATTAATTCTTGTAATGCATAATTTAAATAAAATAAAATATTTTTTTTGTTTTTTTGAATTTTGTACAACCTAAAATTACACTGAATAGCCTGAATATTAAGTTACTACTCTAGTAACAATTTAAATTATTAATTTATCTAATCTACTTGTAGTATCTCATATTTATACTAATGATACAACCCAAGTAAAAAGTATTAAATTAAAACCAAAGAATTTCAAAAAAAATTGCTTTTTACTAATCAATTTTGATATGAGTTAAAAGAATATAAAAAACCAGTACTTATTTTTATTTTTGTATACAATATTTTACATTTATTCAATTTTGATGTGTTATCAATTATTCATAATAAATCACAATTATATAATGAATTATGAAATATAATATAATAAAATAAATTTATAATTATTATCTAAATTATACAAGTTATATATTTTATGACTATCGCGTATTAAATAAATATTGGTAAAGTCTAAAAAAGAACTAATTCTCTAGCATGTTGACTTTTCATAAAAATTAAACTTAGCTATTGATTTTTTTTTATTTATATAATAGCTACCTATATGTAACTATACTACTGTTACAGGTAGTTATTACTTATATACATAAATGTATTTATCTAAATTGCATTTGAGTAGTTATTATTGTGTATGGCACTTATTTGTTATTTACAAATTAAAATATGAATTATAGTAATTTAAAATTTTTATAATGTATAGACAACTATATGTACATAAATCTATTAAAAGCTCAATCCAAGCATTGTCCATGATTATAATATTTTATTTACATTTGTTTTAAAATTAAAAAAATTACACAATTCAATATAATTTCATTAAAACTCAATATTCAACCAATGTGCTTATACTGAATACCTACAGTCTTTGTTTTGTTCTGAATCTAAAATACATAATATCTATTTTGTAATATCATTTACATTTTTTGTTAAAAATTTTGATTTAGATAATTTTAAATTCCTGAATATAATAAAATTAAAATAACTTACCAACAGCCAAAATCTGACATTTAATGAAAACAAGTTAACTATATTATAGTGATCAATGATCACAAATTGAATTTATTTATATTTTATTTGATTATAATTCTAAAAATGTATCTTACAGATTTTGCAATGTTTGTATTAGTAAATATATAAGTGAACGTATTATGTATTTACATAATAATAATTATTATTTAATTTAATTATATTATATAACTATACTATATTTTTTTATTTTATTATTTTATTATTTTATTCTTTTATTATTTTGTATTATGTATTATGTATTTACTATGTATTTAATATATTTATATTAAATAAATATACTCACACCACATTTTCAACATTATTATCTGCTTTTATGTCATAGTTTTTATTATAGACATTATTGTTCCATTACAACTTTGAGAATGATCTCATGTCACTGTGTAGGTTTTAAAACATATTTAGGCTTTAGTGAATGCTAGATTTTAAGGATAAGTACTTACTCAAGTTACTACTTACTATCACATTTAATTTTAAATTTATTATCATAATAATAATATAGTATGATAATTGTCCTGTCCAAGGTTTAAATTCTCAAAAAAAGGATTTTAGAGGACGACAATAAGTTCTCCAGGTTTATTTATTGATACAGTTAGTTTATTATAAGAGATAGAGTATGGACATAGTAAGTACTTTAAAAGGTTTTCAATTACCCTTGCTGATCTAGTGATTTAATTATGACATTAATCATTAAAATATGTATGAAACAGTTGAAGCATTCTATATTTTTATCTATACAATGTTATCTTTTGATGAAAACAGTTATGAGTATGGTATTGTCAATAATATAAATCAATATTGTCATATTACATCCATTATAAAATGTGATAAAATTTTTTTATTTTGCTAATAGATTGATGATAAATTAGAATAAATTGAAAATATTACCTTAAATTAAAATCTGGATATACTAATTATATTGTATTACACTCAATTCAAATGCTTTTAGTTGAGTATAAACTATTATAAACTAGTATTGCTTTATTTAAGTAACTACTTTGGGGTATTGTTTTAGATTTCAGACCAGAGCTTAGTTAGGTATTTGCAGGTACAATAATTGCACCGATTAGTTTTAGAGTGACATATACTTTTAAATTTTATTTGGGTCTTCTATTCAATAATTCAAAAACTTAAAAACAAGTTAGATACTAGGTCATAAGCTTAAAACATTCAAACCTGTTTAAGAAATATTTTATTTTTAGAATGAAAATTGTTAATAATGTGAAATTATTTGTATTTGAATAAGCCAATCTCTGTGAATAATATTTTTTTTGTGTCAAAACAAAATATTATACATATATTAATTTTTGCCTCGTTTAGGTGATATCTAAAAAAAATATAATTTTTATGAAACATAGGTACTTTATAAGGATTTCTTGATATTTATAATACATACCTAGGTATACATATATTCTGGTATATACAATAATGTTGTATACATTTATTTTACAACATTAATGAATGTAGGTAATATGCATTTTAAGATCATATATGTATATATATATATATTTATCAAAATTAAATATACATAGATATCTAATATCATAATAATATGTTCATTATGCCAGAATGTCTAACCTGCATATTTATCTCGAATTATAATTTTGAAAAATTATTTAAAACTTCATTATTGTTACCAATAAATATTAATATTTTTTGATTTACAGAAGGCTAAAACAAAAAATTAAATTAAACAAAATCTATACATTTAGTATTTTTTACTTATCTAATTATTTATTTATTTTTTGAATGTAAAATCTATCCTTAACATTAGAACTGCTGCGCTCAAATTTACTATGTTCTCCATGTCCTAGAAAGACAACATATGCTTGAAAGTACTAATTGTATGTTTTGTGATGTTATGTGTTATAAGATAGAAACAACACATATACACCAATTTAACATTGTGATACCTATTGATTCAGTTATAAGCTAATGAATGATTATGTTTTTTTATTGTTTTAATGTTTGTTTTAATTTTCAAAACAAAATATTACCAAAATTCATGAAAATAACACTCAATAGTATTAATTATTATTTGAAAATAGCTTACATCACACACACACATACATACACTCATAATATTTTTTTATCTAATATAGTGAAAGTAAAACAGCATGATAATTAATAGTGTAAAAATGCTGGTAAAAGTTGATGTTAGAAAATATTCGTGTAGCCCAATAATATACTTTTTCTTTATTCTTTTATAATTTTATTGATGTTTTTAATTTGAGATAACTTATTATATATTAACAATAATATTTTATATGCTATTGATACTTGATAATATAACTTATCTATGTATTTCGGCTTTTGAGCATTATTTAAGCTATGTAAACAAGTTAAAATGCAGAGTAATATTTGAAAATTTTATTTATTTTTTAATCATTTCAAGTTATTTACTAAATTGTAAGCAAATGAACCTTGGGCCAGTTATTACTTTCAATGCTTGTAAATTTTTAATTTGAAGGTTTAAAATAAATTAACTCAAGTAGATAGTCTATTATATGTTATACTTATAAATTATAAATTTAGTACTTGATAATTATATTGTTATTTAAATTATGATAAACTGTATACATATTTTAGTGTATTAGTTCTTAAAAAAAGGGGGATAAAAAGTAGTTGTAATTTAACAAAAAAACTTCCTAGTTTTGCATTCGTTATTACTTTATTAGTATAACATTATGTTCTTTTAGTACTTACAATAATATTATTAACATACATTATTTTTAATTGAATTATTTAGTGTTTTCGGCATTAGCTAAATATAATGTAAAAACTTTTATCATAATTATTAATGAACCATGAATTATATTGTTATTTTATGAATAATATATGTATAGTTGTTTTTCTTTTAATTTTAATTTTTTTGTTAGAATAATTTGAAACAAAAGTATTAAATTAATTATAAACAGCTTTGAATTTAGTTTAATATAGTATGACGTTATGTGGTATTTTGGTGTGATAATATTATTGAAAATTCAGTGTATTATATTTTGAAACTGTACAATACTTAGGCTTAGTTATTATTTGTAAGTGTAATATAATAATAAAATAGTTTATACTTATCTAACACTGTAAAAGTAATACATGATTATGTACTCAAACATATTATGCATATGATTAAAAGAAGTCATGTGCATGTGATGTATAGTAATTGTTTAAAATGTATAGGGTATGTTTCTTTACAATTTAAATAAGACAATCTATATATCATATATCAAATGTCTGTGTTAAAATGTGCTATTCTTCTTGAATAAGGAATGATTGTAAATTATTGTACTTCATGAAATGTCTGTTCAAGTATGATTCAACCATAGTTTTTGTCTAAAATGTTTGTTTTTACTAATGTTATTTTCCCTAAATTTTTGTTTGTAGTTAATAGAACGCGAGTTGTAATTTTCGTTGGTAATTAATATCGCGAACATCAAATAAAAATTATTGTTATAATTTTGTTGAAAAATATTAGCTTGCTGTTATTTAATATCTTTTCACGCGTTCTATGATAATGGACAACACGTGTATACTGTATAGCCTATATTATTGTAATATTTAATAACGTAATAAATAATAATGTAGTGTTTTCGAGTTGGTATGATAAGTACAGTCGGTATTGCAGTTATATTATTTTATAATGTAAATAAGTACATTGTCATTCGTCACCGTCAAAACGAGTGGTTGGTTGTGATCTTTAACCAATAATATAAGTCGGTTATTTTGGCCCATAATAATTTCCCAATGTTATTATACTGTTAAAAACGTTACTGTGTTGTTATTACTTATTATTATGTGTTTATATGTAGGTATATCAGTATAATGTTACCTATATATTTACTGTTTAGCGATATCGAATTAATTTTTATTAGTCGTCGAGTCCTTGAAAGGCGAATCGATAAGCCATTATATGTTCAAGAATGATCACTACGCGTCGAGCATAGGTAAACAAGGACATTTTGCTTGTAGTACGCTATTTTTTTTATAGTCAAAATATAATTTCTTTGTTGTTTATAATATACAGAATCGTCTTTTCTCCAACTTGTCCTCCAACAGTTGTATAGGCGATACTATACTACAACAATTAGGTACATAACTACATAAGTCATAAAGTATGCATGCTAATCAGTTATCTATATTGTGATAACTGATAACTGATCAGTGAAATTTAACTATTTAAGCGATGTTTCCGATTACGCGCATCATACGTGGTCAGATTCTTAACTTTTGAATGTAGTTTATTAAAAGTTGAAACATGTGTCTGTAAACAAATATCTTGCTAAATTTTGATGTTTTTGTCGTTTAAATTGTTGTACCCCCAGACAATTAATTAAATAATTTTGAGTTAGTATATTATTATGACGGTTTTTATTAGACATGGCGGATCCAAGACAATATAAATATAATAAAATATTGTAAGCTCATGATCAATTAAATTACTATTTTCATATTTGGAATATATTTTTTTAAGTAACTTTAACGTTTAACTTTTTATTTTTTTAATTTGTATTATAGGTACATTTTTTTTTTTTATAAATAAATGTATTTACAATCTGTTATATAATAAAACAATAAGTAAATTTGTGATTTTTTAGGTATATTTGTCTTCTTAAAACTAAATAAAAATATACGGTGCCGTTCGATTATATTATATTTGGTTGACTTATACAAATTATCTGCTGTTTTTAATATAACCAACAGGTCTCTTTTAAGTACTTAAAATACTAAGTACTTACATACGGTACTAAAAAGTTTCTCAGATATTATTGCAGCATTTATACATATTTTACGATCTTTTTTAGTTCACCATCAGCTGTCGTAGGTTAAAGTTCGTTATATGTGTTTTTGTTGAAAATAATGTTTGATTTGTGTTGTAGGTATACATTTAGTATTTATATACAAAAATTTTTTTTATATTCAATTGAAATTTATTTTTAGAATTTACTTTTTACTACTTAATTTTCATAATATTACACAAAAGAATCAAGATTTGTGTGAATTTAGTACCTATTCAGTATTCACATATAATCATTTTTATTCGTTTTCAATAATAAATTATAACATGATGTATGGACGACGAAAGCATTATTTATATATATTAATGTATATTATATTTACAACATAATTTAAATAACTATCTAAGTATAATACAGTACAATAAATGGCGCTATTGAAGCTTCCTTGTTTTTAGTAAAAAGTAAAAATAATAATAATGCATGAATTGATTTAAAAAATATTTTAATATAGGTACCTATTAGTAATAGGATATTACCTATATCAGTTCAAAAAAAGTTGTGTTCTTGATTCCTAAATTATTAACGTTTAGTTAATAGTAAATCATTGTAATCTGATTGTAGATTATTAAAATAATCGGTATACCTAATTTAGTGTTAAATATATTTTTACATATTAATACATTTAATGGTCAGCTAGTGTTATAGCATCTATAGATTAAAATTGTTTTCACCACCGTTATGAAATGAATTCCAAAGGTATTGTTACAAAATATTTGACTAGTCTTTTTGTAAGGTAAATACAATTTATAATTACCTATTAATATTTACCTGATATCTAGCTAGGCAACATTTCAAAAAAAAAAATGTAATGTAATTTAATTGAGTTTTACTCAGAATTATCTTGTCTTACCTAATTTTGCTTTAATTAATTTAAGTAATTAAACTATAATTTGTTATATAAATGTTAATACTAGTATAGTTATATATTATATATAGTTTTTCTAAAAAAATTAATCTATTGATCGCGTGTTATTATTTAAAAAAATATATTATACCTTAACAATACAATTATTAGTAATTAATTATTTACATACACTTTTTTATCATATTTATATAATCTATTAATTATATGTTTAGGAATTAAGTGTCCAGTATGTTCAAAGTTTGTTTTACCAGACGAGATAGAAGTACATCTGGTTATGTGCTTGACCAAACCTAGACTGATTTACAACGGTATGTTTATTAGTTTAAACTGTTATTCCTAAAATGAAACATTATAAAATATACAGTGCATATCTATTAATAATTGTATTATAATTGAATATAACTTATATGTGGTTTAACCTATTTTAAAATATCATTTACAGTCTGTTAAACGATATGATTTATTATTGCTATGTTATTTTGTAGAAGACGTTTTAAAAGATGAT